>NC_138030.1:36901907-38101907 GCF_964106645.2 Podarcis pityusensis
TACAGCAGCTCTCTGGTCCAGTACTGTAATGTGTGTAGCTATTTCTTGACTAATTTCCTCTCTAGAAGATCATATTGGTTTGTGTAGCATTAATGACTAGGTCACATATCATCACTGCCTGCCTGTCAGAGATATGGACCAGATCCTAGGCTGGTGTAGATTAAAATAGCTACTTTGATTTCAGAGCTCAGCAAAAACTAGCTCAGCACATCACTTGCAAATGGTGCTCAATTAAGTAATTGTAATTACAATAACAACAAAAATGGTGCTCTCCCTGGCACAGTGCAATTGAAATAGAAGCTACAACTCATTGCCTTTCAACTCCCTGTTTTATGGATTGTATATTAGCTCATTTTGAGATATTCCCTTTTGTTTCTGAGATAGTCCAAGGGGCTATGATTGGCTGGGCAGATTAAAATTTAAAAGACACTTTGAATCTCCTATTCCATTTAAAGGAGCCCCAAAGACTTTCTTGTTTTGTACAAGGCTAAGGTCATTTATTAATTCTTATTGCTTATTATATAAATGTATGCCCTGTCTTTCCACACTAGGCTCTCAAAGCTGCTTTCCCAATGGTTTTTGCATGTGTCTGCTGATCATCCTGGATCTCTGAAGCTTCAATATGTGGGATGGGGAACAGACCTGTAGCTTTCCGGAAGCTGTTAGACTCCCAACTCCTGTCAGTCCCAGCCAGCATAGCTAGTGCCACATCTTAGAAGCCCACATTGTGCTAGGGGCCAGCGGGGCTGCAATGTTTAGCCACTCAACTGGTTGGATTTATCAGTTGAAAACCCTACTGGATTATTAAAAAGGAGCACCTGATTAATTAGACAGCAGCACTTTTTTAAAAAAGATAAATGGTTTTTATAAAGAAGTACGGTACTTGGAAAAAGTGAATGTGGCAGGTGCTATTTCAGAAGAAGCCTCTTTCCTTCTCTTCCAACATGGGACAATCCCTCTAAGATAGTGGCAGGTGTAGCAAAAATTGTGCATCATCTAAAAACCAAGAAAACACTACTTTTTGTCAAGACTCTGTTTTTCATTCATATGCAAATATATGCAGATGATGTATTAAATGGTTAGAAGCTATACAATGAATTGACTGAAGATTATCTTCTGTTGGAAGACAGCACTAATTCCAAGTAATGCCTTTCAGCAACACCATCTGTTGAGACACTTGTAGGCCTTTCTTCATCTGCCTGCTCAAGTTCTTAGAAGAGTCATCTTGTTCTCTGAAACACTGAGGATAGGACACTTTCAAGATGGCCACCATTCAGCAGCGCAGGCTAAGAGTAGCAGAGTGCACCACTATATTTGTTTATGCTCACTGCCACCAGAGAGCCACTGGTGTAAATAGCAGGGCGGTTTATAGATCTAGTAGCACACACTCCTCTTCCTCTATTGTCATCAAATATGTTTAGGCTGGATCAGTCTTGCAGGTAAATGAACAAGATATATCCAACCACCTCCATAGACCTGTGAGTCTGCAAGCCACTTGCACAAGAGGAGTCTAAGACTCTAAGCTGCTCACTCAGATGTTTGAACTACTCACTCAGAAGTCTGAGCTAGACAGACATGTAGTTGATCCTGATCAACCCCACCCAGAGTTCTATAAGTCTCATGGGCTTCTGCTTTGTTTACTGTACAGTGGTACCTCGCAAGACGAATGCCTCGCAAGACAAAAAACTCGCTAGACGAAAGGGTTTTTTGTTTTTTGAGCTGCTTTGCAAGACGATTTTCCCTATGGGCTTGCTTCGCAAGACGGAAACGTCTTGCAAGTTTGTTTCCTTTTTCTTAACACCGTTAATACAGTTGTGACTTGACTTCGAGGAGCAACTCATAGAACGTGGTGTGGTAGCCTTTTTTGAGGTTTTTTAAGACTTTGGTGATTTTTGAAGCTTTTCCAAAACTTTCCTGACACCGTGCTTCACAAGACGAAAAAAATCGCAAGACGACAAAACTCGCGGAACGAATTAATTTCATCTTGCGAGGCACCACTGTATTTATACTCCACATGTCTGTAGATAACAACCAAAGCAACTTACCAAACAATGAAAAAACAACTTGCAGCTGACGTCAGACACCCACATTTTCTCAGCAACATTCTGGAACAACTGGATGAGTTTTATAAGAGGATTGGGTAGTCATTGGTCTACCCCCATCCTCCGAGTGTTGCTACCTAGCCAGTTGAAGGGTCAGGGCCTTCTGCAGCCACTGGCTCCTTCTGGGCAATATTTCCACTTCTGAAGATCTCTCTTGATACCCCAAGGTGTCTGTGGACTGGCCATCAGAGCCAGGTAGCAGAGATGTCTCCTCAAGGCTCAGGAAAAGTGGGCTATGGTGCCCATGGATATCTGAAAGACAGCTTTTCTCCCCTTAGCAATCTTACTTGGCAAAGTGCAGTGGCAGGAGATTGCTGGGCATGTTCCAGCACACAATCTCAGTCTGTTTGGGGTAGGTGGGCATGATAAAGAAGTTCAACAGGACCTTCTGGTGCCCAATGCAAGCAGAGAGGGCATCCCAGATTGGGCCCCACCAGAGACCAAGGCACACAGGAGTTTCCTGGCAGACAAATTAATGGGTAAAGTATTCCCTTGAGGGAGAAGGTCTGAAAAAATATCCAAGAGACAAGAACAGCTATCTAATTTTTATATATATATATATATATATATATATATATATATATTCTAACATTGCTCCTCAGTTTTGTGAATTACAGTGCAATCCACACACACACACACACACACACACACACACATACTCTTGATGACAAAGGGGATGGGGAGGATTCAGCCTAGGCTCCTCTTTGCCCTGGGACTCCACCATTGAGGCTCCATTTTCACCTAAGTGGGCAATAAGCTACCACCAATGGTTGTCCCACCAACAGCTGCAGACAGTAGTCACCAAAAAAAGAGAATGGTGGGTGGCAGCAAAATGGCTGACAGTTTTGGATCTGCTGAATGCAAAGCCCCATGGGATCCCCTTCAGAACAGGGATGGGGGCATCTTAGGCCTGAGGGCTAGATGCAGCTATCCAGGACTCTGCATTGCCCTTGGGACTCCTCCCATGCCATACAACCTCCCATGCCACACCTCTCACCAGCCCTGCTCTGCTCTCCCCCCCCAAGAGCTTTTGCTAGGCCTGAATTCATCTGATAATGCCTTTTGCTTGCATGGATGGAGGTGAGGAGTATGTGAAGAGGCTAGCCTACTACTGCACAAACATAAAATTCACATTTATCGCTCTCCGCTCACTTTTGCTTCTGGCCTTGCCTGTGGCTGACATTTGACCCCTGAAAGGTTTTCTGGAGCAGAATGTGGCCCTCAGGCTGAAAAATGTTTCTCACCCCTGCTTTAGGGGTTCCCAATCTTCAGGCCTGTCAACTTCAGTGGCCTGGAACAGTTGTAGCAAAAACCACCATGGCCAGGGCAAGCCAGCAGCAGGGGATCCACCACCACTGTCCTTCTGGGCCCCTTGTTAGGCATGTTCTTCCAGTTCAATTTTTATTCTGGGTTTTATTGTTGGTCATCGTTTATAGAAAGGCAGAGTGCAAATGCAATAAAATAAATATAAATAAACCCTACTGGTGGTGTGTGTCAAATAAGCAGCCTCACTTCTGCATAAATATAGCAGTGGTGCTTAAGCTTCAGTTTCTAAAAAGTATACTTGATACTCTACCACTGAAGCATCACAGATAATTTCTCCCACTTTAGAAAGGGTCATCTGCAAGGCCAGTGTGCCTTCCAAATCCCTCTAAAGGGCTTAATACTGGTGTAGCACAGAGTTTATGCTCCCTCCCAGGGCAGACATGAGTGCGAGCCTGCATTTAAAACTAAAATAAAGCTTTTCCCTACTATCTATTCATCTGCATCTTTCCCCACTCAGCACTCTGCTCTTTTATTGTGACCAATGACTCATGGCACTCTTATCTCTTCGATACCTAACAGTCGTGGAGATCACATTGTCCATTTCTAAATAGGGGCCCAGCACAGCGACCCCCATTCTCTTCCGTTCTGCTTCAGCGACAGGTTTTTGTAGCAAGATGCAAAAGCCGGCCCAATTTATTGCTGAATCAAAGTATGTGACTACCTGTAACCAGATCAAATGTAAGATAAACTTTTGCTGTTAGGGAGAAGATTCCCTTTAATTTGCATGTTAGTGATATGAAATTGCAAATTGTGAAATGAGTTTGCTCGTTTTTATAAAAACAAGAACAACAGATAAACAATAAAGGCAAGGGAATGTTTAAAAGTGGGGTAGGGGAGAAGAAAGTTTTACCAGTGAAATGGAACATCTCAGGTGCAGCATTCAATTACTCGTCTAGCATAATCTTTGAGCAGGCAAGTAGTGAATGTGTGTCAGATAGTCAGTTGTCCGCAGCTGTAGTCCAGGGCGTTGAATGCTCCCTCCCTTAGGAATGCGTGTATTTATATTAATCAAAGATGAAGTGCCAGAAAAAAAACACAGGTAAAGGACCCCTGGACAGTTAGGTCCAGTCAAAGGTGACTATGGGGTGTGGCACTCATCTCACTATAGGCCAAGGGAGCTGCCATTTGTCCACAGACAGCTTTCCGGCTCATGTGGCCAGCATGACTAAACTGCTTCTGGCGCAACAGGACACCGTGACGAGTGCCAGAGTGCACAGAAATGCTATTTATTTCCTGCCACAGTGGTACCTATTTATCTGCTTGCACTGGTGTGTTTTCAAACTGCTAGGTTGACGGAAGCTGGGACAGAGCAATGGGAACTCACCACCGTCGAGTGGATTTGAACCGCTGACCTTCTGATCGGCAAATATACTTAGGCTTCTGCATAAAGGTTGACAAGGTAGGCCAACAGACCTGGCAGTCTTAGTTAGGTCCACACTCCAAAGTCCCAGTTTAAAACAACTCTCAGCTTGTCTAAAATGAGGCCAATGCCACAATCCCTCCCCCCTCTTCAGTGTTAAGAGGATGAATGCATTCAGAATCATGAAGTGTTCTATCCCTATGTTCCATTTAAAAGAACAACAAAATTCAACACACTCTAGATTTCCTAAACTAACAGAGCTGCTGTACATCGTCTGTGGTTCCCTACTATAGGGAGATGAAAATGACTCATAATCCTCATGAGATCGTTTTCAGATTCAAAACTGCAACTGCCCAATTGGATAAATTATCACAGCTCAAGCTGACGCAAATGCCTTGCTAATACCCATTTGTCAACTTAATGAAATTCAGAAACAAGTTGCATGCTCATAATGAGCACAGATGCCTTCATGATGGGATCACAACCTTGAACAAGAGGAAAGCCAAGCTCGGAACAACAGATCAGTGCTCATTTAAATGAAAATGCATTCATGACTCTTACATATAGGCCATGGGTATCATGAAGCACAGAAGGCACTGATATTATTTGGATCATGTTCAAAAGGTGGCCTACTTTTTAAATTGCAGGTGAGCAGGATTTCTTCCTTTCTCCTGCCTGAAAAATCTCATAGTTTTCAAAAATAAAGCCAGGGAACAAACACTGGTAAAAGGCTTGCTGTAATAAAGTAGCCACAAGAACCTCTGAAATATAAACATAAAGATCATTCTGCCAAATACTTACTCTATTCTTTCACTAGACTCAATTAGCATTAATAAGGCATAACAATAGCTGTAACACTTTGATTGCATTAGAGGAGGTTGTTGTGCAAGGTATGTGAGTGCAAGAATCACTCATTTCTTGAAGACTCGTCACAGAGCTATGCAGCAATTTGATGCAATGCACCAAATAATAAAAACAGGGAAAAAACCCTCATCTCACTCTACATCCAGAGTTAAGACCGTATACTTTTTCTCCCTACATGCACAGGTATTTCTTCACGAAACTTGTAGACAGCTGAAATGCACCATGGCAGTGACAGTGATGGGGTCAGATGGGCTCCTTCACTCCGAACATCTTTATGTCCCTCAAGCTGCGGAGTCTGCCTGGTGTTCTCTACTGTGCTGTCAGTCTAAGCAACTCAAAGAAGCAAATTGTTATTCCCCACACTTGGAAAGGCAGAAGGTCCTGAGTGTCTGGATCTAGGATGATTTCCTGGCCAAAGGTTTGTGAATAACGTAACCCATAAGAATCATATTTATTCAGTGAACTCATATATAACCAAAACAGCACCATTCCTGCACAAGAAGGAGCTATCATCAGGATTTGGGGGGACTCCAACATTGTAAGAGTACAAAAACTTTGGGGAGAATTAGGAGAGAACCCCTCCCCCCCAAAAAGAAAAAACTCGAAGAGGCCTGAACATAGTGACTGTGGGATGCTGGTTTATGACTGGATAGAGAAGGGGATGGTAAATTGAGGTGTGTAGAAGGGAATGGAATATCCTGGCTGGAATCAGCTTGTAAATCTTCTCATTGGTTGAGTGGTGTTTTCAGGTTTCAGTATGCTTCACGTGTATTATCTAGCTGTAAGCCTTTCAACACTGCTGTAAAGCAGGGCCGGGGCATGTTTTTCAGCTGCACTGACTTATGGTCAATTCTAGGGACCACATGCAAGTGCTGGATGGGGCCAGAGGCAAAAGTAGGTGGAGCAACAGGTGTGAGTTTTCCCTTTGCGGAAGAGGCTACATTCCAGCTGTGCAAAAATATCTCTCTATCCCAGCAAACAAAAGGCATTTTCTCAGTTTAAGGACACTTCCCACTAGGCAAAAGCACTCAAGGAGGGCATGGAGCGGGAACACTGTGAGGTGTGGCCTGGGAAGAGACCTGAGGGCTAGACAGAGAATCCCAGATGGCCACATTTGGTCCCTGGGCCTAAAGTTTCCGACCCCTGCTATAAAAGTTTAATCAGTAGTATTATTCCCCGCACTGCAAATGACAGGACTGTGTCAGAGAATGTGTAGCTTGCTTACGGTCAGCTTGTGAATCAAGGTGGAAGCAAGATTCAGACCAGAGACTTTCCGACTTAAAGTTCAGATCCCATAGCCATTCTACTCAACCAAATCTAGCAACTATGTTTTTTTGCAAAACTCTTAGCAAAGTAAAACTGCATTTTGCTTCATGTTGTATCTATCCTATGAGGCAGATCATGTCCGCATGAAAGCTGAGAGAAAGCACACATGGACTGCACATCAAGATGAGAGAATTATACTCATTCTTAGACATTAGAACAAAAAGTAAGTTCTATATCATGGGGATATATATACACAACTTTAGGGAAGAGTATTACTTTCTATACCCAGCTCCCAACTGAATTGAGTTTTTTTGCATCAAGAGACCCATTCTGTGCTCAGAATGCACTGCTTGCATATTATCTGCATCGTGTATTGTAGCAGCAGAATCTGGAATAATATTGAATACCAGGTGACCACGTTGTAACTTACCACAGCTTGAATATAACCGCAGTGAATGTGGTGAGCCAGTTGCTTTTATCATCCTGCCAAGTGGTGGGGAGAATTTTATTGCATATTGTGTGTGGAATGTATGTTGAAAAGTAATCTCTATATATTCTTTCCAACAGTGGGCAGCTAAAGTTACAGTAAAAACAGGGAAACAATAGATGGATTCAGACTAGGCATTTCCACTGCTTCAGGAGGCTCAAAACGCTTAACTGCTGGAAAACATGATGGTCACAAAACCATCAGAACCCTTCAAATTACCCTGTAGGGTGATCTCACAAGTATGTAAATTGCTGCAGGAATATGCAGTGTACACTTGCTTGAAATAATAATACAGTGGTACCTCGGGTTACAGATGCTTCAGGTTACAGACTCCGCTAACCCAGAAATAGTACCTTGGGTTAAGAACTTTGCTTCAGGATGAGAACAGAAATCGTGCGGCAGCAGCGTAGTGGCAGCGGGAGGCCCCATTAGCTAATACCCATTAGGTACTTCAGGTTAAGAACAGTTTCAGGTTAAGAACAGACTTCCAGAACGAATTAAGTTCTTAACCCGAGGTACCACTGTAAGCATGACTTGAGAGAGTACAGCAATTTACACATGTTCACAATTGTGTGGTTATACATGTATATAGCATTTGCAGAAGTAGTTTCACTGAAAAGAAAAACTGAAGCAGCCATACAATCATAGAATTGTAGCGTTGGAAGATACCACAAGTGTTATCTAGTCCAGCCCCCTGCAATTCCTAAAGTATACCTGACAGAGGGCTATCCATCAATCCAACAGTCCTTTGTTGCAAATCTTGGAGTCACATGTAGTAAACAATAATGGGTGGAGACATTGTGTGAATGGATGCTCACCAAAGGAAGGAATGGCTCAAGTATCCAATAGGTTCAGTTAATTTATCCATTGCTGTCTCTGTCCAATGGCTCTGTCTCCCTAGAGCAGGAAACAAAAACAAAAAACAATGCAGTGCTTCAAGAGAATCATATTGTGATCGCAACCTTATATGCATCTTTGTTTATTAAAATTTTACCCTTCCATTCCTCCCAAAGGAAGTATGAACACAGTGGTATTTATGGGGTTTACACCTTGACAAACTGCAGCCCTAGTTTCCTGTTCCATTTCTTCCCCACTTCTTCCTTGGCAAGTGCAATTTAGCTCCTTGACGAATGTGAAAAGTTGGTCCTCAGGTTTCTGCTTGGCATCCTTTCTTGGAGTCTTTGTATGGGCAGCTGATGCATCCCCCCCCCCCCATTTTTAAGTCAGTGACTGCATCCTCTAAACTAATTTCCCACTAGCCAGCAAAGCTGGCTGGCAAGAGCTGCCTAGAGGAGGCCTCCTGCTGCTTGGGCCTGGCAAGAGCCTGCTCATTAGCACAGATGGGGGTTCTCATCTTTTAGGCTAATAGGCGCTTAATGGACTGGTTTTATTATCTGCCTGCTCCGGGCAAAAGCTTCACTGCCCACAGTGCTCTGAAGTTGTTGGGGATTTATTTTATTTTAATTTTTGACTGCCAGGATGTGTTACTGGCTGAAGGGTGGCCCCAGACCAGCACCGAGATAAACAAAGGAGGATTCTTAACTCTTGTGTCACTTCTCTGCTGTTTAATCATGACCCTGGTTCTTATTTCATTTCTATATTTGCAGTCGTTTTTCCTGGCAGCCTTAACTGGTCACCCCTCCTGCACTCATTTATTCAGAGAGAGAATTCCTTCCAGAGTGTTTATTTATGGACAGTGCAAGGAGTTTTGCGCTTTGCAGGGGAGCTACCCTAGAGGGAATGAATATTCACAGGCTGGCGTATTATGCATTCATAGTTACCTGAGCAATATAAATGCAGAGTGAATGAGAAGCCATAATTGGGTGGCATTGTGTTCCTTGCCCTCTGGTGACATCATGCTGAGCAAAAAGAAAACCTCTAACAAGTGGAAGAGGTCACATCGTATGCATCACCATCACCTGCATTTCTGGCAATAAAAGGCACAGTTGCATTATTGGGGTGCTTTCACCCCACCTTGTCACCATTCCTAAACAGAAATGTTGAAAATTACAGTCAATCTAAGGTTAAAATGACACTGGGGCTCCAGGAGCCCTAAAATCTATTTCATTCCGAATATTTAAAAATAAGAGGGAGGATTCATTTAAGGGATAGAGCTTCCCCACTTTCCTCCTCCACCATGCCCTCTGAAATTGGCTTGGGGAGGAGTCAGGAGATCCCTCCAGCACATGGGGGAGGTTGTTCCTTCTGGCAAGCTGGAATGCTTGTGCAGATGGAGAAGTTGGAAGAGCACAATTGTTTTCTGCTGGCCTCTGTTTGGCCACTGTGTGAACAGAATCCTGAACTAGATGGGCCATTGGCATGATACAGAAGGCTGTTCTTATGTTCCTATGCCCTTATCATGTTGAATTTAATCAAAGATCTCTTTTGCTGCACTCTTTAGCCCATGGGTAGGCAAACTAAGGCCCTGGGGCCGAATCCGGCCCAATCGCCTTCTTAATCTGGCCCGCGGACGGTACGGGAATCAGCATGTTTTTACATGAGTAGAATGTGTGCATTTAAAATGGATCTCTGGGTTATTTGTGGGGCACAGGAATTCATTCATTCCCCCCCCCCCAAAAAATAGTCCTGCCCCCTACAAGGTCTGAGGGACAGTGGACTGGCCCCCTGCTGAAAAAGTTTGCTGACCCCCGCCCTTCCTTTAATTTCCTTTGATTGCAACTTTCTTCCCGGTGCCCTCTCTCTTACATGTAACAAACTCGGACATTCTCACAAAATGCAGCAAATGATGCTTACACTGGCTCCCCATCACATTATAAGGACCCTTTGGAGTTTTTTCCTATTAACAGCAGCTTTGCAATCAGCTAAAAGCAGGTCTATCACTGTGGTTCCACACAGCACTTAATGTGGTGTTAAATTCTACATAACACTCCTGCAATGTCCATCCTTATATGAAGGGCAAAAAATTGGCAGCATGTTAGAGTGCCAGCCACAGCAATACCAAACCCCTGAAACTGTCAACATTATTTTTAAATGTTTTGTTCATTAATATACTATTGGGTCAATACTCCAAAAACATACCGAAAATTTAAAAAGGCAAATGCCTTCTCTTGCTATGTAATGACAGTGGTGTGAACAGCTCATACACTTTATAGGTACACTTGCAAAAATGTAGTGCAAATTCCCTTTTTTAAAAAAAACACGCTGACTTATTTAGCACTAAACATTTCCTACAGATTCCTTCCTATTTAATCCCACAAATCCACATTTCTTGTTCCGCCATTGAGAATGGAGAGGAATCAGTGGACAGAAGATGAGATTCCTCCTCCTCAAGCTCAGAAATATTGCCTGCAAAATACCCAAGGAATTTACATGGGTAGATAATGACCAAAATCCAGCCCACAGCTAAGCAGGCTTAAGCATATTAACTCCTTTTTTGGTTAGAGGCCAATGTCTTTCACGTGTGCTCCTCCAGACATATTTTTCCATTGGGGGTGGAGGAATGCCAATGTGGAATGGACATTTTCCATCCTCTCTCCACCCCGAAGCAAGAAACCAAGTATTTCTGATGGTGGGAGTTTGAGTCCCATCAAAATATCTTAGGATAAATTATTTTACATGTGCAAATTTAACACAGGATCTGTTCAGAACCGAGTCTAACCAAGCAAATGTTGTTTCCTTTTGGTTGCATGAGCAAACTGTGCTTGCTGATTCAGTGATTAGAAGCCACCTGCAGCCTCACACATAAGTTTCTTCCCTTAACCCACTTCCTGTTACATGTTACCCCAGCTCCTAACTTTCATTAGATCAGCACTAATTTGAGATCTCAGGCTCAGCAGTTGTTTTCTTTTTTCTTCCCTTGAAATAGAAACTAGTGGTGAGCCAATTCCTCAAAGTGAATTGATGAATTCTTTCTCCCTGTCTAAACAGCACAGATATTTCCTTTTTATATATAACTGCAAGGGGCTGCTAAAACCAGGGTGTAAGAGGAGTATGGCTGTAAGATGAAGAAAAACCCCAGTACGCTAACAGAGCCTTTTATTTGAAGTGCTACCACAACTTAAGGCATAAACTTAAGTTTCATGCTTCGCAGCAGTAGAAATAACAGCACCAATTTGTCCTGCCCACACTTCTCACAGGATTGCTTTGGCAAACAAAAGTCTCGCTGCTCCTCTAACCAAGGCAACCTCTCTTTTAGGTAGCACGTGTTTATCTGCAATGGTCCCTGTTCTGACTAATTGCCCTACTTCTCACAAATGCTTTTCAATGAAACTGCAACAGTAAGCAACATGACTGTGTTGTCTCCTTGAAATTATGGCCAAGGTCTGCTTCTCCAAGGGTTTTTTTCTGTTTGTTTACACAGCAAATTAAAATGACAATAATTACGTAGACATATTGGGTGAGTATGTCTCATCATGAGTGATGGACACTTGATTGGACAATGCCAGTGACATGACGATCCCTCAGTCAAGTTCTGAAAGCAGCCTCAATACCAACAGGAGTGAGGTCCGGACCATTTACTTCCTGTGAATTTGGGTTTCTAAGAAATGGTGGCACAATTTGGAGAAGTGTGACTAAATAGATATGGGGATCCGTTGATTTCTCAGAATAATCTTCAGCGATCACTTGTAGCTGAGTAAGATTGTCTTCCATGAACACAGCCTTAACAGTGTGTCCATAAGTGACTGTGGGGGCCAATTCTGGATCCACATGCCCTTTCACAATGGGGACGTAGGTTTCCGGGCGGGAGTTGATCATGGTGAGGGTTTGCCAAACGTGCCTTCCTCTTAGCAAGTTTCTCCCTTTTGTCCTAAGTCTGAGCGTCTTCAAAGTCCATGACACCTTTGGTAAAGGCTGTTCTCCAATTGGAGAACTCACAGGTCAGTGTTTCCCAATTGTCGGTATTTACATTTTTTTAGATTTGCCTTGAGAGAGTCTTTAAACTTTTTGTTGACCACCAGTTTTATGCTTTCCATTTTTAAATTTGGAATAGAGTACTTGCTTTGGAAGTACTTGGATAATCAGGCATCCAAACAACATGAACAGTCCAACAAAGTTGATGTTGACAAATCATTGCTTTGATACTGGTGATCTTTTCTTCTTCCAGTACATTGGCATTAGTTCGCCTGTATTTCCAAGTGATATGTACAATTTTTCAGAGACACCAAGGTGTTGTAGATGGCGTTTATAAGTGTTCCATGTTTCACAAGCATACAGTAAAATTGGTAGTACAATAGCTTTGAAAACAAGCATTTTGGTTTCCCTGTGAATGTACCGGTCCTCAAACACTCTATGCTTCAATCAAGATAAAGCTGCACTCGCAGAGATCAGGCAATGCTGGATTTCAGCATCAGTGTTGGCCCTTGTGGAAAGAGAACTGCCCAGGTAGGAGAAGTGATCAACATTTTCCAACGTTACACCATTGAGTTGGATTTGTGGTGCTGCAGAGGGGTTGTTTTGTGCGTGTTGGTGCAGCACTTTTGGTTTTTGTGATGTTGAGCGATAGGCCAAGCTTTTTGTAAGCTTCTGCAAATATATTTAGGATAGTTTAGAGGTAATCCTCTGAGTGTGTGCACACTACATTGTCATCAGCATACTGAAGCTCTGTGACGGAAGTTATGGTAACCTTACTCTTTGCTTTCAGCCTACTCAAATTAAAGAGCTTTCCATCTGTTCGATATATGATTTCTACTTCAGTGGGGAGTTTCCCTTCGACAACGTGTAGGATCATGGCAATGAAGATAATAAATAGAGTTGGGGTGATAACATAACCCTGTTTAACACATAATCCCACTGTGAATGGTTCATTTTAGAGCCATTGTTATCTGCGATTGTTGCTGTCATATCATGGAGGAGCCACACGATGCTCACAAATTTATTTTATTTTCAGAAGGACAGTCCACAGGGCATTGCAATTTACACTGTCAAAGGCCTTAGTCAGGTCAATGAACTCCATATACAGAGATTGGTTTTGCACTCTGCATTTTTCTTGAAGCTGTTGAGCAGTGAAAATCATGTCCACTGTTCCTCTAGAAGGTCAAAAACTGTTTTGGGATTCGGGAAGGGTAGCCTCGGATATAGTTAGGAGACAGTTTGCTAAGATCCTTGCAAGAATTTTGCAGCTAATAAAGAGATGCCTTGATAGTTTCCGTAATCCGTTCCATCACCTTCTTAAAACAAGGTTGATAATTTTGGCATCCCTATAGCCTGCAGGGATCTCTTTTCTCTCCCAAAATTTTTCGATGAGCTTCTGAAGTTGCTGTGTAAGTTCAGTTCTGCCCACTTTGAAGACTTCGGCAGGTATCCCATCAGGTCCACTGACTTTGTTGTTTTTCATTTGGTTAATAGTTGGACACAACTCTCCCAGATTTGGAGATACTGCAAGCTCATCTCTAATTTCTTTTTGGGGTATTTATGAGAGGACCTCAGCAGCTATGGGGGAGTTGCAGTTAACGAAATGCTGGTAATGTTATTTCCAGTGCAATGCAATAGCTTATTTATCTTTTAGAAGTGTGGTGCCATCTGTTGATCATAGGGATCATATGCCATGATTTACTGGCCCATAGATGGTCTTTGTGGCTTTAAAGAAACTCTGTGCATCATGAGTGCTGGCTAAGTGCTGGATCTCTTGAGCTTTTTTTATCTAGGTGTTCTTTACTTCTCTGGTTCTTCTTTGAACCTCAGCCTTAGTGTTGGCATAGGTTTTTTTCCTAGTGGTGCAGTTTCTATCTCTTTGCCAGGTCTGAAAGGCCTTTTTCTTGTCAATAATGCGTTCAATCTCTCTATCATTCTCATCAAACCAGTCCTGGTGTTTCTTGGTCTGGTATCCAATAGTTCACAGGCTACAATAATGGATGTTTTTAGCTTGGTCTAGTGTTCCTCAATGTTATCAGGGAACTCCAAAAGCAGATGGTCTTTAAGAGTCGTTTGGAAGCAATCCTTCTTAATAGGATCTTGAAGGGCTTGAGTGTTCATTTTGTGCGTTGGTTTCCTTCCTTGAAGCCTGTGTTGAATTATAATCTTGATAGCCATCATGGAATGTATTAATCAGTGATCTGTCCAGCATTGGCACTTGTCATATCTCTGGTAAGGAGCACTTTGCAACGATATTCAGCTCACAAAATTACATAGTCTAAGAGGTGCCAGTGGTTCAACCAAGAGTGCCTCCATGATGTTTTAAATTTATTTATTTTTGTTGAAAGAGTGTGTTGGTAATAACAAGGTTGTGCACTGCACATATAGTCAAAAGTAAGATTCTGTTCTGGTTGCTGTTGCCAATTCCTTCTTTTCCAATAGTCCCAGGCCACAGGTTGAAATCCTGCCCAGCTCTTGCATTAAAATTACCCACTCATCACGACAAGGTGATGTTCCAGCGAGTGAGGGAAAATAATAGCTGTACACTGACAAGATGGTATAAGCAGTGGGGTGGATGTATAGTTGTGTCACTGATCACTAGTGACATCACAGGCACTGTCCAATAAGTACTGTTGATGATGCACTGCGATGTTCTACATGCATCTCAATGGCAACAATTACACATTTGCCCAGGGACAAAGTATTCTCTTTTGAGGACAGAAACATAGGATGCTATTCAACCAAGCTTTACCCAGAGTAGCCCTATTTAAATTAAAAGACCTAACTTAGTCATGTTCATTCATTCATTTCTATGGATCTATCAACACTTCATGCATCAGCACTGGTGATCACATGCTTGAGGTGGTAGACAATTTTGTCTACCTGTGTTCCACCATATCCAGTCACCTCTCCACTGATGCTGAACATAATTAATTATGACTAAATTTGCATCTATGCATATAATTCCCATACACATATTTTATACAAATCTGCCCCCACTTTGTTTTGCCATGTGTACATTGTCATCCATCTAGCCCAGTACTATTTTACTAGAAAAAGACATGCCAGAACTCACCATGAACACCTCCCTTGTTCTCTTAGAATGGCAATGGAGAGGTGCCAGAACCCACCTGAGGTTCCGGAACTTAGTTCTGGAGAGTTCCAGCTGAAAAAAAGCCCTGATCTAGCCCAATATTGTGTTATTCTGACAGGCAACAGATCTAATGGATCTCAGGCAGTGGGCTTTCCCATCATCTGCCACCACCTTTAAAAACATACACACACACACACACACACACACAACCTGAAGATAACAGGAATTGAACCTGGGCTATTTTTGCCATGCAAATCATGTGCTTTACCACTGAGATATGGTCCCTTCCATATACACAGAAGCACCAGCCTGATGGAAGACATTTGAACCCCAGACAACAAAATCCCAGGCACACCTGTATGAAAAAAAAAAGTGTGGAAGGGTACACAATGCTCAAGCAAAGTGAAAATAGAGCATGCAACTTTGATTGAGGAAGCACACAATACTGAGTGAAAAGGTCAGGTTCTGGTGTTTCTATGAAGGAGTCTTCATCTCTCTCGATTCAGAATTGGTACATTCCAGTGCAAACAGACAGCTTTCAAGAGGAAAGAGGGCCTGAGCATTACTTCTTCCTTTTAAACATTGAAGAAACAAGAGAACTTGGATAAGTTAAGAAAGGAGCAGGGGTCATATTGGGACAAGAGCAGCAGCCAACTACCTGGCTAAATGGGCTTGTCAGAAAGGATGGTGGAGTGACTATGCATGAGGAGAGAACTCTCACTCAATTGATGTGGTGCTTTCCAACCAAATTATTCAGCCCATGACCTTGATGGCCATCCGGCAAGCAGCTGCGGTGTCTACTCTCTTTCACTATTGCAGGTGCAGTTAGCAACAGTTGGATCTCCTGCTTGGGTGAGTTTACTTCTCAGCTTTATAACAAAATTAAATCACAAAAGGAACATTTATAACACTATGTACTCTCTAAGTGGCTTGCAGACAGCAAGCACATAGTAAGGGCTCGTCCACTTCCTTCTGCTCAGCCACTAGGTTTGCATAGTATTTTTTTTCCCCTGGAACAAAAATTCTTACAAATTGTGAAGTCAGCTGTGTGGACTGCCCAGGGCATGCACTTGAACTCAGTGGACCAGTGGGAGTCAGTCTAAGTTAGAACACCCACAAGACTAAGTGGAAATCCTTGCACTGATGGGATACATTACTCAACGCTCCTTTGGATGCAATCCAAGGAAACCAACAATTAAAGCTTCCTTCTCTCCACCCCTTGTGAGAAAGGAATCTATCTGACACTGGGGCAATAAACAGAAGCTGTTCAAAGGGTAGAAATTATCATGGCTTTTGGCCAACACAATTCATTACAGCTCCAGCTCCACCCTCCTCTACCTTTCAGACCAACCACCACGTAACTAATTGGTGCCATTCTGCTGCTATTTGCTAGAGTGCAGAAAGGGGAAATATCACAAACAAAAAAGCATGCCAAATCTCACAGCTTGCGTTGTCTTTATTACATTACCTTACATTCAGAGCTTATGCTGATTAGAATAAAGCAAGCCACTGATGATGACCCATGATGATTCAAGACCCGCACCCCACTGACCTGGCTGCTTCCCTGGCTTCATCTGTTTAAAGCCACGTAAGCTGTTCTTCTATCTTCTTGTTGCTAAGGCTTATCCCAGCGGGATCCTGCTCCTCTTAAATCTTTCTCTGTAAAGTCACTCGAACTGTGGCATTCCAAGAGACCAAGAAACAGAACTGCAAGGAAAAACCTAACTGTATTCACAGGAGGGCGCAAAGTGCTAGAAGTAAAACCTAAATAGAAGCCAAGATGAACCTTTATTTCTCCTGGTCTACAAAAGGCAAAAAAATAAATAAATTGAATTTCTGTGAAACCCAAATCAGATCACAACAAAAAATATTTTTCTCATATCGGTTCGTGGTGAGGGTGTGAACAACAACAACAACAACAACAAAATGATACGGTAGTACCATCTGTCACCATCCCCAACAGAGTGAATCACAAGTGCATAACACAAGAGCTTCAGTGCTTAGCTGTTTAACTGACGTCTTGGTTTGGTCCAACAGAATGACAATTTGGGAAATTATCATTTTTCTCCATAAGGCTCAGGGGTCTAATTAAGGCTAAAGACCCAATAAACAAAAAATATCTCAGCAATGAAGGACAGAGGCAGGTGATGCAATGGTTTTAATGATTTCGACGGATGCATTTTAGCTTCTGGATGATTTGATACTTTTAAGCCCTTACAATGTGGAAGAATATTCATGTTCAGCAGCCATCGGACCTATTACTTCTTGCCTTTTCTCCTGTCCTCTTCCCCCAAGGTATTTCACACTGCAGTATTTCTTGGGAAATGGGATAAGGACAAATGGACAGCCACAGCAGGTCAAAGCACAGTTGTATAGAAGGGAGACTCCAGGAGATCAGACTTAGGAGGGCCATATGATCAGGGTATCTATGAGACATTCTCTCCTTCTCTGCTGAGTGCATGCACCAGGGATAGAACTATCTCTCCAAAAGGCTGCCCTTCATGACACAAGAACTTCCCACGCTGGAGGAATGGCAGATGAAACTTATGGACTATATGGAATTGGCGGAAATGACTGGTAGAATCCGTGACCAGGGAGAAGAGTCGATGGAGGAAGATTGGAAGAAATTTAAAGACTATCTTCAGAAACATTGCAAAATTAAAGAATGTTAGAGTGATGTTGGACTGAAAATAAGCGGTTTCCAGCTGTACAGGTTAAAGTTAATGATAGACTAAGATTAAAGATTAGGATTAAAGATGTTTAAAGAAATGGAAATTTGATATTAAGAGGAAAAATTTTAACGTTATATGATACTAAGACTAAAGATCAGGTTTAAAGAAGTTGAAGTTATATATTTCAATATCTTACTAAAGCTAAAGATTGGGATTAAAAAAGTGGAAAAGAAATTGCTGGACAAACAATTTGGACTGGAATACAAAAGAGGGAGGTATGAGGAAGTCCAGAAAATAAGTAACTAAAAAACGGAAATGGAAAAGAGATATTGTTTTTAATTGTTTTGTTTTTTGTTCTTTTATTGTTGAATCTTGTTTTTTTTTTCGTGTTTTTGTTATATGTATTGTGTATGTTTTTCTTTTCTTTCTTTGTTGTTCAAAACTTTAATAAAAATTATTTTTAAAAAAAACAAAACAAAAGGCTGCCCTTCATTTCCATGCTTCGTATGTGGATACCTTGCCTATGCAAAAACAACAAGTGCACATTTTAAAAGGGAAAACAATCTACTTAGCATATTGGCCACTTAAGGCTGCAGGAAGCAGCAGTTGCAGCCGGCCACAGACCACAGCTGCAGGCGCCCGTCTGGTATCTGGGCAGCCAAAGGATGGCATCATTTCCTCTTCCACCAGCCGCTCAGGATTCTAGGGGGTGCCTGTGATTTTGACTAAACATGGTCAAGCATGGAGGTGTGACCTGGGGACACAGAGAAGATTGATGACGTCTGTCTAGTCTGCTCCTTGGACATAAAAAAAAGCCATGCTGGGGTTCCTCTCGCAGTTGGAGCTCCGGCTCCCCACTCGCCACCTGTAGCTCTATGTGTGGGTCTGCCTGTCTTAGACCTTGCTATGAAAGTATTCAGTCACTGTATTTGGGGCCAGGGAAGAATTTGCCTTCAGAGAAACTGGGCCCGTCTGGGGGTTTTGCCTCCCTCGCAGCAATCATTACAACTTGATGGTGGATAAGGCACTGGGGTTTATCCTTAGTCTGATTGAACAGCGGGTTGGAACCTCCACCACCAGCAGCTGGTCCAGGGAAACAGGGTATCCCCTTAAAGGATTGTGGAGATGCTTCTGTCCAAATGCCCAGATGGAGGTGAGCAAGCCATAGATCCACCCAGGTGATTTCGGGCAGGGTCACCCTGATTTGGTCAAACCTGCCAATATAATCAACCAGGATACACTCCCAATGCCTGCACCGAAACCTGTTGACACAGCTTCAACTTTCTTGAAGCTGTAGCCTATTTAAATCCCAAATGGTAGCCCTGTGTTTACTGCAATTCTGCCAGCTGTAGAGCCCACAGCTTCTGGCTTCACTGTGGCTGAGGCCCATCATAGCTTTTACCACATTGCTCAGGCTTTGCGTGGAGGTATCTGTTTGTTTAAATGAGACTGGGTGGGTTTTAAAATAGCCTGGTGTTTAGCAATAGAAGGAAGTTATGATAAAAACAGCAGAGTATGATACGAGAAGTGTAACAGATGGCCTTCCTCTATGTAGCTAGCTTCCCCCAGTTTTCTGTTTCAGGGCATTGAAATTGCAGACTTGCAAACAGCCATAAAGCAGAAGAGATCAAGCCAAACACAGGTATCGCAAGGTCACTGTTGGGAACAGGATGCTGCACTGGATAGACTCTAATAGACTGCAATCCTTTGCACACTTTTCTGGGAAGAAGGCCTACTGAACAGCATGGGACTTACTTTGAAGTAAACATGCATAGGATTGTGCTGCTAGTCTATTTCAGCAGGCTGTGCTAGATGGTAGACAAGCAGACCAACCCAAGGAAATTAAAACTGCAAGGTTGAAAACCAAAAACAATGAATACTTCAGAATTGTGATGTCTCAAAAAAGAGAAAGAGCAATATTTTTCAAACCTCGATAAAACTGACACACAAATCCCTTCTAAACTTGAGCCTCAATAGCATAGCCACACAGAGTCTATGGCTCCTGCTCGACTTTTTCTGCCTGTGACCAAACCCCACACGCAAACATCATGGCCACTTTGCCTTCCTGACTTTTGCACATGCCCAATATCATGCCAGTTATACATATTTATATTGACTTCAATAAAGTCATGATCTTTGCTTTGTAACTGAACCTGCATTGGCTGTATATAGACCTAAAAAAGGTAAAGGTAAAGGACACCTGACAGTTAAGTCCAGTTGCAGATGACTTGGGTTGTGGCACTCATCTCACTTTACTGGCCAAGGGAGCTGGTGTTTATCCGCAGACAGTTTTTCTGGGTCATGTGGCCAGCATGACTAAGCCGCTTCTGGTGAAACCAGAGCAGCGCATGGTGATTCAGAACACAAGTGGGGCAAAAAAGAGGAGCAAGAAGTCAGCAGGCTGCTCTTCTTGCCCCTCATGGGTTTTAAGTAGCAAAATTCATGGGGGAAAAACAGCCAGTCTGGTCGTGTTCTAAGAGGGCCGTGTTCCACACTTCTTGGTGATACAGCACATGCCTTGCCTGCAGAGGGTTCCAGGTTCTGACTTTGGCACCTCCAGCTAAAAGGATCTCAGGTAGTAAGTGATGGGGAAGGCTTCCATCAGAGACCCTGGAGAGCTACTGCAAGCCAGCAGAGTCCGTGAGGAGCTAGATGGACCAAAAGGGATGGGGAGAACGTTGGTTCAGTTCACATTTTAATGCGAACCTGCCTAAATGGGCACTTTCTGAACCAACACACAAATCAAAACACAGCTATCCTTCAAAATGCACACTCCTCTGAATTGTGTGACACAGTCCTTCAAACAAAAAACTTACCGTATATTATGAGCCATTGGGAGAAATGTGCACTAAGATGCTTGTGAATTTTCATGAGGAGCATTTTTAAAAAAATCACAAACTGGGAATGTGGTAAACTCAATTTAAGACTGAGAAAATGAGAGAACTCCATATCAACAGATTTGTCTATCCCTAATCTGGCCTGATATAAGGCAACAAGAAAATATGAGTTTAATGACTTTCCTAGGAAAGTGAAGATATCAGGGATATCATACTATCTAAGACTAGCTAGCCCTCCCATCCAAGATGGAATGGCAACTTCTCTCAGTTCTCTAGAAAACAACGAATGCAGGCTTACCTGTTTCTCTTGTGTGCTAGTGGCCCCTTCATAATTCAATTACCAGTGATTTATCCTGTCTCTACAACTGTGAACGCATACTTTATTTCCCCTCTGGCTTTGCAGGAGAAGAGGACAGCATGCCAAAACCTCGTGCAGCAGATATACTCAATTCCTGCTTTGGGAAATGCTCGGGTTTTCATCCACCAGAGCTGCAGTTGTTGAAAAAGGAAAGCAGAGTGCATTTTTTCCATTTCACAGGAGTAACAAAGTATTCATCATAAACATTGGTCTAGGTTGCAGGCTATAAAACATGGAGTTCAGCTGACAGAATGCCTCATAAACTTCCCAGTGCTGAGATCTAGAAGACTTTTGATTTACTCCGTGTATCTGAACTGAGACAAGCTGCAGCACACAGCACATTTCACCCTCTCTGCCTCTGGATTCTTTCAATGACGCCGAGACAACCCTCTTCCCTACCCCCTTGGCAGAGCAATTTTTTAAATTATTAATTCCTACGGTGGTGCTGAGCCGTTTCCTTTGTCCGGCAATAACCGTGCCCTGGTCTCTTTGTGGTGAATGAGTTTTGATGTGGAATGTGGTTTGCAGAGAAAGGTAAGTTTCCTACCATGTGACTCTCCATGTGGAAACTGACATGGAACAACTGGCTGGGAAGACTGCATCAATGCAGTGGTTGAGTATCTGAATGATTCCTCCTCCTGCCTACCTGACATTTGAGGCTGGGAAATGTGACCTGCCTTCCTGACTCTTTTCTGCCAGGTATACCTCTCAGTTACGAAAGACTCAATCCCACATCACTGTATTTCTAATGCATTACATTGTTATCTCATCCTCCTTCCATGGAGTCCTAATTTTGTACCCAGTGAGCACAAATTTCAAAAATGTTTGGCCTGCTCTCTATTGCAGCAGCATAAGTTCCATCCCTGCCTGGCATCTTCAACTGAAAAAGACATGGTGGCATATGATAGGAAAACTGTCTCTTCCTGGGACACTGGAGAACTGCCAGTCAGAGTAGATAACTCCTGGTATAAGGCTGCCTCCTGTGTTACTATGAGAGAGCTGTTCTGTCTTCCATGATCTTCATTTATGCAATGATACCAGGTTGCTGCAGACTTGCAATAGAAGGGAGCAACACTCTAGGAAGGAAATGAGAAAAAAACAAAACACTAGGAACAACATTTTTTATAATATCGGACCATTTCTGTAAAACATTCAGGTTTGTGAAAATGTCCTCTTTCGATTTAAATAATATCAGTCCTCCCTTACCACATGAACAAGCGCTCTCAGTGCACGAGTGGCACAGAAATATTCTGAGTTATACCTGCTGCTGTTCACCCAAATTGCCAGTCACGTGCAATGTGAGGCTGTACCAGCAACGTATAGTTTGAGATGGGTTGGAGTAAGATAGTTCCATCCAAACCACCAACATGTTCAAGCGCAACTTGTGATCTGTTGCAGCTTGATGTGCTGTCATATTTCATCACCGGAACAACGTTTCTAAAACTTTGTAATCTTGTTAGTGAGATGTTCAGTTTGTTTGTGATCTGTGCTGATTCATCTCCTGACCAGGCAGCCCTTCCTGCTATCTGGCACGCATCATTCTCAGCCTGAGGAAGCCATCTGCATGGTTCCTAAGAACCACTGGCAGGTCCCCTCTCACCACTAAGAAATGTGCCTCAATCCCCTTGCACTGAGCTATTGTGGTATGTATTGTTGTACTAATCCTCTCATTCTGACTTCTCAGCGCATTAATCCACTGTGGCATGTGTCCACAGACACCTTATGTAATGAGCCAAAAATAACTATCTTCTGTCAAGCTAAATTTCCCAGGCCTGGCGCATCCCACAAGCTAGGATCCTCATTCTAGGCTCTCCTCCTCCTAACCACTAGACCTCCAAACCACATACAGTGTCATGTGCCGTATAAGGCTGCCTGTAGGCTTTTCTGTCTTGAGAGTCTCTGCAGAACTTAAAAATGAAATCTCTCATGATGGTGAAGATTCATTAGAAACAGAGAAAGTGGAACCGGGATGCAAATAAAAAGAAGGCAAATATGGTTTTTCGAATTTCATTATTTTTATGCCCATTACATTGTTTTGCATGAAGGCTAATTCCAGCATTGGAACATGAACCTGTGCTCAGACCTAAAATAGGTGATGTAATGACAAAAATAAAAAGGCTATCTGAAATTGCAAATTGCCCAGCCCCATGGGGCTTCAAGATCTTCATGAAATTATTTTAGCAGTTTTTGCATATAACATGACTGTTCAAAGCAGCAATTATTCACCTGGGAGGCAGGGGCAGCTTGCAAACCCTTGGGGTTATCTGAGTTTCAAAGGTGATTTCCAGACATGCTTGAATCCAGCCCCCTCCTTTTTTGGAACCTAAGAGCACAAGTGTGAGTAATAATTCCCAACTTCTTTCTATTTCACGCACGCCTCCATTCATCAGATTAGCACCAGACCCCAACCAGTCATTATCGTCATGTAAATTCTGTGGACTGCCTGCTTCTAAACCATGTAAAGCCACGATTGCTCTTGACTCATGGAGCATTTCCATTGTGTGAGGTCTGACTTCAAATTGCTTTCTCAACCCGACAGTCAATCCCAGTTTCCTCCCTGAGTCAGAAGCTGAAGAAACACTGTCTGGAGGTTCCTCGTTAGCCCATCTCTACTCACTCCGGTCCTGTTAGGCATGGTTTCAGTCTGCTCCTCCAGCCTTACTCATGAACCGAGTTCCTGGCTTGTGCGTTCAGGAAATGTACTAGGCAGGAAATAGACTGGGAGCCATTTCCTTTCCTGTGGGGGAGGGAGGTGATGATGAGCCTACAGAGAGGGTGGAGCCGCACATTAACACAGCTGGAATATAGAGAGCTGCATGGTGCAAGGATGTTATTCTTGGGTCGTGGGAGGAGAACGATTGCCAGCAAGGAGGCTCCAGTGCCTTGGGCAACAGCACAGCCAGCCACTCCCTTGGAAGAGAGTCATTGTTTCCTATTTCTGCATAGCAATGAAGCACCCACTTTCAAAGATCAGCCCAACAAGCAGACAGGATTTGATCTGAGAGCTCTCCAATCCAGAGACCTCAGTTTCTGAATAGCGATGAACATGAGTGGGTGGGAATGTAGCGGTGACCTTTCCAGGCCACTTGGAAGAGACACAGTGGGGAAAAGGATGGAGGTGATTTGTGTGCGTGCCTGTTCCCTGGGCTCTCCTGTCTCTCCTTTGGCTGGCAATGACACGGGGCTCAAGCTCCTGGAATTTTATTGCAGATCTTATCAGTCTAACAACTCACTGATTGAAGGACAACAAGAGCATGTAGTACTTTCCTTTTTAAAAAAACAACAACCTCCGATTAAATTGTAAACATGTGATGGTTATTAACATCAAACCAGTTTGATTCCACTCACCAAATGACAGCCAAATCAAGAAAGCAGAGATGGCCAATGTTTTATGTGTCTTTTTTAAAAGAGCATTTTATTGATCTTTTAGTAAAATAGCATCGATCAAGTCCAACAAAACCTCTAGAGTGTTACATGCTTATATCAGTCCAATATAAGGAGGAGAAAAATGAGCGAGGGCACTGTCAAATTACTGGCTCATTGAATATATTGCCAAGGCTTTAACTATCTGTGACAGAGCCTCTCCATAAGTAAGCAAGAGTGGCTGGAGGTCTTACATCAACGTCACTTCTGCTTACATAATTGATACGTGGGGGATCAGGCCAATGGCCCATCTAGTCCACAGTGGACAACTGGGTGCCTGTGGGAAACCCCCAAGCAGGATTTGAGCAGAAGAGCACACACACACACCCCTTTCCCCTGGTTGCCTGCCACTTCTATTCAAAAGTACTGCTGCCTCCGACTGTGGAGGCAGAACATAGCCATCATGGCTACTTGCCATTGATAGCCCTCCTGTCTAACCCCATTTTAAACTATTTTTGCATTCCTGCACTGCCCCATTGTGGACTTATAACATTTAAAAAATTAAAATTTTAATTGCCTCACTTGATCCGCAAGGGTTTTTGCATTAAAAAAGAAAGTTCACTATACACACTAAACAACAACCTGTCATTGCAATAATGGCTGCAATCATAAGCACATTTACCCCAAAGCATACTGAATTCAATGTGGCTTTCTTTAGAGCATATATGTTCTGTATTCTTCACTGTTGGGTAGAAGAAGGTGTTCCTTGCCAAGCAGGGCTAAGAATCTTCTGAAATTTCCCCTGCTAACCTGTCCTTCCCCTTTCTTTTTGGCCTCTGGCTTCCCTAGAGGGCAAAGGTGGGAAACCTGTGGTCCTCTGGGAGTTGCATGACCTCCCATGAGGCAGCCCCAACAAAGTCAGTGGTCAGAGATAATGAGTGTTGCAGTCATAAGTTTCCCGTCCCTGCCTTAGTGATAGTGAGTTGCCCAAGGGTAGATTTCTGAGTGCTCATTCATTACCCTATGACTACAGCACGCAAGTGAGGACTTGCATGCAAAGAAGAGACATCACAGGTTTGACAGAGCCAGCATACCCTTAAATATAGGACTTCATTTATTCTGATCATTTGCACGCTCACCTGATAGTCGAGTGATAACAAGAGGTATACCATCATGTATGGATCGGCCATAAGACCATGCAAAAAATATCCATAGCTGAGATGAGCGTGCAAAAACCAGTTCTAACAACAACTACAAGGCAGCGCATTTTGTTTCAGGACCTACTAGCATCAATGGCTGGGGCAATCCATTCAGATGGGCAAGGTACAAATAAAATTAACAACAACTAGACATGACATCACAGATCAGATCTCTCGGTGTCTTTTTCTTTATTTAAATTTTTTTTTTCCCGCCCTTCATCGTAAGATCTCAGGATGGTTAACAGAATAAAATACAGGATAAACAAGTATATAAGTTATTATTAAAAGCAAGTGGGGAAAATCTGATTTTGAACATGGCGCTTTTGCCCCTGTGCTTGGCACAGCAGAGGAGCCAGAAGAGGAGGAGGAGGAAACTTGCACATGCTGGTGTATTTGTATAGACACAAATTCTTACTATAATATAAATAGGAATACAATACATCTAACCACTGCAGGAAAGGCAGTGACCCAGGTGCATGCTTAGCCTGCTATTCAGGTGGCAAGTGTTGATGGGCAGCTTCAGGGCCCCTGCTCTCCCCTCATATGATTATTTGCCTTTAAATTAGACTTGAATCAGATGGCCCTTCCAGTAGAGGACCCCTTCTAACAGAGAACTTTTCTTCCAACATCCCTTCAAATATAAGACTAGCCTCTATAAAGGCAGACATATGGCCTCCCTACCCTGTACCTGTTTTCCAGCCCCAGCCAATGGCAGGGCAATGATATTAGCCACCAAGGGAGCAAAGGCAAGTACCCATATTTCAGCTGGAGATGGGAAAATCTGTCGATTTCAGTTCCCCTCAGCTTCTCATTGTTCCAGTCTTAGTTCAGTTATTCATATTTATCCATCAGTTTGTGAATTTTTACAGAAAGTCCTCATGCAAATCTATCAGCAAATTTCTCCCAGCATGGATATTTATACAAATACATATTGCCTAATTTACCCATTTTTTGCCTAATATAAAGCACCCTTACATGTTATTTTCACTAAGGTATGCACTTCTATATTATCCCAGTATATATGTGTATTCTTTTACACATTATCTAGCTGGAGAACTGCATTGCAAAGTTCAGAGAAGTGTGAATTTTGAACGACTGCTGTGTTTCAGTGTATTGTTTCAAAAAGTACAAATTAGGTAGGTTTGAAAATTCAATTAGAATTGAATTTATTGCTCCCCCTCCCTAACTGCAGCTCAGTTTTTCCCCTCTGTAGCTAATACAGATTTTGGGAATCGGGGGGGGGGGCAGTTTTCCAAGGGAAAATGGGATGAGGAGAAAGAGTTAAACCTCCCTACCACCACTAGTGCTGTAGCCCCAATCCAAACTGCTTTATCAACAAAACAAAGGACATTGGACCTCCTACATCACATTAACCTCAGCCCTGAAGATGTGTGGAACTGAACTTGTGAATTGCATGACCTGAGTCATACAAACTCCCCGAACATGTTCAACACACCTTCGGGAAGATGATTGGCAAACTGGAGTCTGTGGAGTTCAAAAGACACAAATCAAGTTTCTGTCAACTACCTTTTCACCAACACTTTTCACCCACTTTATGATGTTCAGCTTAAGATACAGATCAGAAATACTGAAGTACAA
Source organism: Podarcis pityusensis (assembly GCF_964106645.2). Classification (NCBI taxonomy): domain Eukaryota; kingdom Metazoa; phylum Chordata; class Lepidosauria; order Squamata; family Lacertidae; genus Podarcis; species Podarcis pityusensis. The sequence goes on from NC_138030.1 coordinate 36,929,247, forward strand.
GGTGCCACTATCCAGTGTCTTAAGCACATGCTCTTGGGAATTGTATTTTTGCAAGATACTGTGGAAAAAAGTTGTATAAAAAAGTTGTATAAGAACCACATTAGGAAACCATGTTAGGAAACCATTAATCTTGTAATTTTGAAACTGGCACAACTTGTGATAAAATCCTGACTGTTTCTTGCTAAATAATAGCAGCTGTCACCATTTTTTTTTTAAATGCATTTTTCAAATCACATTATCCCAAAAGCAGATATTACATGATTCACTACAACATATTTATTAGTGTTGGAAGGCAACTTTGCCTTCAGATAATTGATAAATTTCACAGGAATCTGCAATAACAATGAAAAAATGTTATGGCTTTGTTCAAGAAAACCACATCATTTATTCAAATCAGAGTACCATAGAAGTCTCTTTGGTACAGTGATTTAATAGACATTGTGCACATGAACAGCATGTCCTGTTCATATGTCAACCTATCATTTCCCTATAGTTACTAATGTATTCTAAACAGAGGTGGCTCCATGTCTTGGGGGCACACTTGGAGAAGATTCCTGCAGGGAGCCACCCTCCTTGAATAGCCTAAACTTCTACTCCCCCTGTGGCTGCTGCCCATTTGCTTAATTTGTCCTTCTGAACCCAATCTGATATGCTGACCAGAGGGAGAGGCAAAGACCTGTAGAGGAAGCCAAGGCAGCTCCTTCTGTTGCTGCTCTGAAGTACCACTAGCAAGCAGAGTCACAGGACTCGGGGGGAGGGTGTGGCAGGAGGGATGTCAGAGAATTCCAACGAAAACAGAAATCACTGATGTTTGCTTATTTGTTCCATGTTCAGAATGGAAGTCAATCCAGTGAATATGATCTGTGTTCACTATTGTTGCTTTCAGTCTACAAACAATACGTAATTGATTACGTTTCTTGGCCGTGCACATTGTGTTCCCTCTGCATTAAAATGAATGGGGTGGAATACTGTAATGACAACATAACTTAACACACAGTTTACATATTTAAATTGCAACTGTTGGTGCCCTGATTATATGCCCTACCTATACAAGGGCAGATAACTGATCAGTAGCTGCTAGGGTTTTCAAACTGGTTTTCAAACAGTGAAAATCCGGACAGAAAGGTTTTTGAGCCTTTTTAAAAGGAAAAACACCCAAAATGACACTGCCAGCATGGGTTGCTATACAGCCTGATTTTCCCAGATATTTTAGCGATTCCTGCATGGACACTGCCTCTGACTGCAATATTCCAGATATGTCTGGGATATATATATATATATATATATATATATATATATATATATACAAACACACACACACACACACACACACACACTTTACTACTGAAGGAGAGTAAACTACTTTGGTTCAAAAAGCGAACATCCAATCCTATGCATGCTTGTTTAGGAGTACGTCATACCAAATTCAGTGTGACTTGCTCTCGCGTGTGTGAATAACATTGAAGCCTTTGTTGTTTTAAAATTATAGATAATTTACACTTTGCTCAACTATTTGGGCTTATCCACACTTACCTTTCCTCCATGCTTTCCAGGCACAGTCTGCACTTTAAAGCTCTTTGTCCAAGTGCTCTTTTTCCCCTCTAGACCTTTCCCTGCAAAAACCCACTTTTTAAATCCATGAATAATCTGAATTGCCATTTGTTCAGCTTTAAAGAGTGAGATTTCACAGAGAAAGCTTGAGGACAAAAGGTGGGGGGAGTGCTTGGACATAGAGCTTTAAAGCATGGACCTGGGCCTGGAAAGAGAGGGGTGAAAAGTAGGTGTGGATAAGCCCTTAGATATTGTCTTGGGGGATTGGTTCACTTTAAGAATTTATATTTATTCCACTTGACAAATGTCTAACAGGAGACATTTTGCATTCAAGGCATGCTCATGGCCAGCTCTGCAAAACAAAGGGCTTAAGCAGTCCCTCTTGTGGTAATCTGTGGTTCATTTTCTCTTTGTAAAGCATGTGAGCAGTAAATTAAACAGGGAATATCTGCCATCACAACAAAGAAAATAATTTACTATGGCTAAACCAATATTTGAAGAAAGGCAATGGAAAATTAAGCATAAGGACAAGATGATGGAGGACAATTCTGAAAGGTGAAATGGGAGCCAAAAAGCCCACAGCCAGATTATAGGAGCAGAACATTTCCTCTAGGAATGGGATATGGTCCTCAACATTAAATTTCTTGTTTGCATTTCTTTTCTTAACAAGCCAACATAAGCACACAATTCCAGGAAAGAATGAACAAACGCCACTTCTCTGCTGCTATATTAGACTCCTCCCCTTGGTTCCAAATGCTTATCACATCTTTTACATAAGAACATAGGAGTCTGGATCAGGCCAATGACCCATCTAGTCCAGTATCCTCTTCTCACAAAGGCCAGCCATATGCCTGTGGGAAACTCCCAAGAAGGACCCAAGCACAAGAGCATTCTCCCCTCCTGAGGTTTTCAGAACTGGTATTCAGCATCATTATTGCTTCCAGCTATGGAGGGGGGGCACAGCCTTCATGGGTAGTAGCCATTGAGAGCCTTCATGAATTTGTCCAGCCCTCTTTTAAAGCCATAACTGCCTCCTGTGGGAACAAGTGTTGACATTATAGGGCTGGGCTTATCCTGGAGAAGGGAAAACTTGGTTTCCTTTCTCTACTCGAGGGTAATTAAAAAATGCAAATATTAAAAGTGTACAGAAAAAAGCAAACAAATTCATCTGACAGGTGATTTTGCTTATCCAGCTCCCCCCACAAAAAATATTTTCTCTGTGCATTTATTTTATAGTGAGAAATAGCAAGGTATCGTGTTGCTTTAGGCTCCATTGAAATGAACAGGAGCTGTGCAAGAGCTTTGATGTGAGCTTAAGAGAGAGAATATCCTGGAGGGTTGTGCCTAAAATGGCTGCTTACAATTACCAGATGGTACTGTTGAAGACCAGTTTCCACTGCCTACAAATTACCCATTTGATATAGTGATGCTGCTATTCTAGGAGCCATTTAAAACAAAGTTTGCTTTAGGTCACCTGGAAACCTGAAATGCTGAGAATTATTCCCTTACGGTGCTGCCTCTTGTATCTAACTTGCTTCCGTAATGATTGCCATATATCGCATGTGGTCATCCTGATGCCAGTCTGGCAGAGGAACTGGATTTCCTCCATGAATTGGACTTCCATGAGATAAGAAAGCCAAATATTTGCTAGCGTTTAGCAAACAGCCGCAGAGAGAAAGGCACAGAGATGCATTGCAGCAAATGACATTTAAGACATTTTCTTCCACATAGGTTGCATTTTACGCAGAGCACAAAACACAAAAATTACCAGGCCGCTTAGCTGCTACTCTGGAGTGAATGTGGCAATGTAACACAGAAAAGAACCATGTTCGCACCATCAGGCTGCATCAAAGATCTATCTGATGTAAGAGATGGCCTACATTCAGTCTGTTTATTCTGCTTTCCCACTTTTCATTTATTCTGTGCTTTCTTTGCCCGAGTGGGCTGCAATGTTCTTGCATGAAGCTTCTTGCTATGTTTGCTATTTTTTCTGAAGATCTCTCCCTGGGGGCCCCTCCAGATGTCCTTTTTATTGTGCTTTAATGATGATTTGTGCTCACAATGCCATTGCGGCAGTCACATGCAATTCTGCTTTCAATACTGTTTATACCTCCCAAAATTGCAGCAGTCACACTGCTTCCTTTCCAACCAGTTCATATCCTACAACTTCCTGCTGCAATCCCATAGGTTTTTCTGGATCACAAATGATCTGGTTTATTTATCTTCCACTTTCACTGCACAACAGCCTTTCCAGGCAGCAGAAATGTGGTAGCACAGGTGAAGCATCACAAAACAAACTGAAGCAAAATAACTCCATCAATAATACACCACCACAGTGTCCATAACATGTTTCAGAATGCATATGCAGTAAAACACCAGCTGGGAGATGGCCAACACCTTACAATCCAGCACTAAGATCATCTGAACTACAGCTGCACTTAAATCACAGTTGAACTCACTCTCTCTCTCTCTCTCTCTCTCTCTCTCTCTCTCTCTCACACACACACACTTATTTATAAGACTCAGATAAGTTAAGGGACCACCCAAACAAGGTTCTGCTTTGTTGATACCTTTAAACGAACCATAGAATCATAGCTGGAAGCATAGCTGTCAACTTTTTCCTTTTCTTGTGAGGAATCCTATTCAGAATAAGGGAATTTCCCTTAAAAAGGGGGAAACGTTGACAGCTATGGTTGGAAGAGATCCCAAGGGTCATCTAGGCCAACCCCCTAAAATGCAGGTATTCTGCCCACAGCCATCCCTGGGTGGGCTCAACCCACCAATCCCCTGGTTAACAGCCAGATGTATTAACCTATTGCATCTTCAGTTCCTCTGATAAACACTCAAAGTTGTATTCCTACCCCCCCCATTTTATCCTACCTAGGGTCTTTAAGCACCATCCTACAGACAAAAGTAAAGGAGTGGGTGCCTTATCTTACTGTGCTCTGATCCCCATTCTCAATATTTCATCTTGAGCAAAATCTTCCCAGCCGTTCCATCATCATCTCCTGCAAGATCTTCCATCATGATGCATTCTTTTCTTTTTTTTAACTAGCCTCCAAAGAGCCATCAGGCTGCATGAAATAGCCACTCAATGGTTTGCCTACATTACTCAAAATCATGACATTATAACTTGGCAAACAATAAACTCTATTAATTTCTCCCCTGCTTTAGAATGAATGTTCTGTCCGGAGCCAGCCTCTCACTGAGCAAAGCAGATTGCAACGAAGCTCAGAGCACTCACCCAGCTGGGGCTCAAAGAAACTCCTGTTGCAGACTCCCCTGATGTTTCTGAGATCACAGCAGCAACACAAAGAATGACAGCACATTCATCTTGGAAACAGTGATGCTATAAATCTAGCTGCAAGCCAAATCACCATGAAATGTTGGCAATCCCAGCGGGGGCAGCCAGGGCAAATTGGGCAGGCTTGGGGACTGGATAACTTTTTAAGACCAAGACTTACAAGAGATGGGAAAACTGAGATGAGGAAGGTGAAACAGCTTGATCTCGCTGGGATTACAGATCACACCCACACTCAGGCTTTCTGAGAAGCTATAAAACCGTATGCAATCACACGAAACACTTTGAGTAGGATGAGGCAGGTTTACTGTCCTCCACATGACTGTTCTATAGGATCTGCATAAGCACAGAACTAGAGCACACCATTCATCATCTTCAAAGTGTCCCCGTTCTTTTTTCCTTTTTATTAAAAAAATAATAATTCTAGTCCTCAGGTCTGTGCAGATAGACTAGAAAGGGCATGGTCAATCCCTAGTGAATCCTTAGAACCTGGGATGGAAGAAGAGAAGCTGAGCATGATCCCAGTGGGCAATGGTAGGATTACAGTGTCCTAGCTCTTTTGTTCCTTGCCATGACTACCAAAAGAGGAATGAATTGTACACGTATTGTCCTGATGTGCCGTAATTTTTGCAGGTTGCACAGTTTTGGTCATCTTGGTCCATTAGCTGAACTACCTAGGGGTATCTTTGTTTCCTTGCTATAATAGCTTCCTAAGTTAACAAGTTCCTATTACACACCATTCTGAGAAGACTGAAGTGCCTATCCTAGCTCGGGCCCCTCCATTGCTGATTTTGAACCTGGGTGCTAATGGAGAAGTGTGGAAAACAAATCAGTATCATGTTTTTGCAGGCCCACAACAGAAGTCCTGTTGTGTGGATCAAGCAGTCCATGTCAGTCCCATTATAATTTGCACTTGCCTGTGAAATGGCTTAAAAGAGACTGATGGAGGAACCATCACTGGAACTGATCAAGTACAGCGTAGTGCCAAGAATATGCACTGAAAAATCCTTGGTTCAAACCTCACAGCAACCAATTCCATACTTTGTAAACAGCTGTGTTCAGAAGAATTTTATTCCCAAGTAGGAATGGAAGCAAAATTTGCTTCACAATTTCATTTGATTCAGAATATCACATTCCCACTTTCCTACACAATATGCAGTCTGAAATACAGCTATCCTTCGAAATTTGCCTGAACCTTGTGACACAGTTCTCGAACTGTTTACAAAAATGGACGTGCGTGCATAAAAATGAAGATTTTAATGAAAATTGCATACAAAATACATTGTATTAGGAAAAATGAATACATTAATCAAAGCTGCATATAAAAATGTGTTTATTAGGAGAAATTTGTCCTAACGTGCAAATTTCAGGAAGATTAATAAAAAAAATCACAAATTGCTGCAAAATGTGGAAAGCTGAATTCAAAACTGGAAAAAGGAGAACTTGGAGAGAACAGAAAAGGACTGATCCTTCCATCTGTACTCTCAAGTAAGTGTGCATTGGATTAAGCCTACGTGGCCGAAAGCAAGCCGTTGTTCTTTCAGTCCCAGCCCCATATCTGCAAAATGGGGTTGATGATGACAATGCCAGGGCTATTTTAAGCATCAAAAAGTTAATGTATGTGATGCCTATGAAAAATCTAGGCCATTGGGGCCACTAGAAGGAAGAATTAGGTTCCAAAAAGAAGGAGGAAGCAAGCACTGCTGAACATGGTGGGACTTACTTTCAAGTAAACATGCATCGAATGTGCTTAGCTTTCATGTATTAAACAAGGTCAAATCAGTAACATTCTCCCATGGGTGTATGCTGTTGTTATACTTTTTTAAAAACAAGAAGGGGGGTGGTGGCTATTTTGTATTTCTGATTATTCAGAAGAAAAACAGTTGCCACTGAACCATTTACAGATCAAAGGCACTCTCAAAACCTTCAACTTCTGTTGTGGAAAAAGACAGACTCCAAAACACACAAGTTGCATCTAAAATAAGATATGCTTCCTTTCCAAAGCTCTCTTCAAACTTATTATGCTGAAATATTCTAGTGAGAGAGGAACCATCATCCTGAAAACTTTCCTGAAAGGAAATAGACAGCTTGTATCTGGGGATTCTTAAGGGCTGACCCCCACAATATTTTTCTCTTTTGTTGGGGAGCGAAGTCTCATCTAGAGACCTTGCAGTTGCCTATGCTGCAAAGGTAAGAGATGGATCGTGTAAAGAAGAGCTGGTTAATCTTATTTTTGGCCCAAAGGCTCCATTCACCCTTGTCCGGCTCTCGGGAGACTGCATTCCAGTGGTGGGTGGCTGCACTCTGCACCCCCCCCACATACCCACACAGAGGCATGCAGCCCTGCTCTTCAATGATCTGTACAGATCCGCTGAGGAGATCATTGTCCTCTCTTGGCTCATCAAATGATGGATTTCATGTCAGTGGTGGGGCCAACTGCAACCCCTGCTGGGCACTGGACTCACCTACCAAAGTGTATTGTTGACTTAATTTCCCCTCCCTTTCACTGCCAAATAGATGAGGTCTTGGGGGCCAGAAAAAAATGGCTGGGACAGACAAGGTCGGGCCCTGGAACTGGAGATTGCTCCACAGGCAACTTTTGTAGGTGTAGCTAGGCTACAACTGGAATGGAGCTCTAGGTTGGTTCTGGACATGGAGCTTCACCAGGAGGACCCAGTCCTATGAGGAAAAGTAGAAAGAACTGAAAGTGGCTAGCTTGGAGGAAGGAAGGCTGAGACGACATGATAAGCTTCTTCAAATAACCAAAGGGCTGTCACCTAGAAGAGGGGAAAATATTGTTCTCTGCTGCTGTACAGGACTTAATGGGCTTAAGTTTCGACTGAACATTAGGAAAAACATCTTAATGGTTGGCAATGGAAGCAGCTACCAGGTGGGAGGTGTCTCTTCCTCCCTGGAAGTTGTCAGGTAGGAGGGGAACAAATGCAGAGCATGTTGGAGATGCTCTAGCTCTGGATTGCCTGCATTAGGCCAGTTGACCTGCAAGGGCCTCTCCACTCCAAGCTTTTGTGATGCTCCAACTCTATGATTCTAGTGCCTGCTTGTGCTGGTGGCAGCGGATTGATTCCCCATTACTGGTTAATCCACCGATTTTTTCACTGTTACACTCATTTAAAGCACATAGCTTCCTCCCGAAGAATCATGGGAACTATCGTTTACTCACCACAGAGCTACAATTCCCAGCTCCCTTAACAAACAATTCCCAGCATCCTTTTCAAACCATATTTATCACTAAAAGGCCCCTGGGTGATAATGTCTGAGGAACTTGTTTTGCTCTACCATGTGTGGAGCAAACTGGCAGAATGTTGCAGGAAGGAGGCTATTTTCAAATCTTTCACCCTTGTCTGAACTTCCTATGCAGGAAAAGAACATGGGGTGAGGGATTACTTTGGCTCCTATAGTACAGGAAGCGCATGATCACTTCATGATCATGGTGACTGGTTGTTTCCGCTGCTTCTTCCCACGGCATCCCGAATTGAATCAGCTACAATGCTGCAATTCACTACCCACAATCCTTCACTGCTACAGCTTTGACTCATGCTAAGAAAATCTTGGAAGCCCCACTATTGTCTCAGCACAGCAGAAGATGGTGTAACTCGGTATCTAATCACAGCACACTCCGGCCAGGACATAAAGCCTACACAGACAGCATAACTCAGATGACAAGGGTAGTGTAGCATAGGGTTTTATCTCTCTGGTCACATGACGTATGGGCTTAGAGCTCACAAGGGGGCGCTGTGGCAAGGGAAGCAGTAGAGAAAGGAAGTTTAGGGAAGTTTTTAATGTTTGATGTTTTATCGTGTTTTGAATATTCTGTTGGGAGATGCCCAGATTGGCTGAGGCAACCCAGAGATGGGTGCCATACAATTAATTAATTAATTATTACTACTACTACTACTACTACTACTACACTTTGTTTGCACAAAACAGCCTGACTTCATGACACTCTTCGAAACTTGAGCACATTTCTAGGTTGAAAGACATCCCTTATAGTTGCATTCACTATTGTTAGTGCTAATTACGGTATTCAATATATGCTATTCTACTTTCAGTACTGCTTGTGCCTGCAAATATTTTGTTGCTGTCATACTTCTTCATTACCAATCTGTGTGTGTCCTGCAGCTTCCCTGTAAGCCCTGGATCTTTCCATATCACAAACGTCCCAGGGGTTTTGTCAGTTTTTGTCCTGCTTTTGTTGCATTACAGTGCAAGAGTGCCCCTCCAGGCAACAATAAAGCAGGGAGGGGAAAACATTGCAGAACAGGTAATAAAGCAGAATGGTGTGTGGATGGTGCAGTATGAATCAACCACTACGGCACTGTTATTGTGTCAGTACCATGTTGCAGAATACACTCACAAAAGACACCAGCCCAGAAGGGGCCCTTAACACATCCCTCAGGATCCAAACACCAAACTCTACTCTGAGAAACAGTGGTGCCAAGATAGAGCACCCCACAGAAGTAAAGAAGGGAAGTGGGCAAGCATGCTACAAAATGCAACCTCTGAAAATAAATCTTCCCTGGCAAATACTTGTTTTGTCTGAACTGTATTGCTCCAATCCTCTTCCCAACTCCAACAGTGGTGCTCCCAGAGCCCACTGATTTTTTTACCTTCCACCAGCAGTGAAGCTGAATCAGGGAGCACCTATAGCACGCCTGGTCATCTTGTCCTGGAACCCTTTCCTGTCTCTGGAATTACCCATCACAGCCGACAGCTATGAACTGGGCCCCATAGCACGTTATAGTTTCCTGCTCCTGTCATTTCCAGGCACATTCTGGGCTGCCTGGGACACTAATATTATCAGGAAGCACTTGCGATGGAATGCTTGATCACATCTGTTCAGGCTGCCCTGGAAGGAGGGCATGGTTGTTCCCCAGGGGCCACTGGACCTTTGGCACTCTGGCACAACCTCTGACCGCCGGGAGCCTCCTCCACCCCCTCAACATTGAGGGAGCCTAGCCCTTTGGCCAGGGATTTTGAGGGGGGCTCTTAAATGAGCCAATTCAAAACAGCAACACATCTTCAGCTTCCTAGACAATTTTTCTTCTGCTCCAACCTTCTTCATCTCTGGAGCAGTGTGCCTAATGAGTCTTCCCTTCTCATTGACACCTGTCAGGGCCCCCAAGGAGCATTTGTTTGCCGCCACCTGTCAGGTGCATAATAGCAGGTAAATGGAAAGAAATTGAGAAGTAATTTCCTGTAACATTATGTAGGAGACAAGCTCGCAGAGCGATTATCACTCCAATGCGTTTTGTGGCTCTGTCTAAGGAGGAAGCAGGAGAATCAGCCCCCTGGAACAAAGCGCTTTCTTAAAGGAGCCTGGGGAGAAAGAAAAACTATTTCTTAACTTCTGTTTGCTTCTTCAAAACAATGTTTATTTTATCATCAGGCCAGATGGATTTGGGTGGATATGCAATTCAGAGGGGGGAGCAAAGCTCATTGGATTTTATATACCAAAGTGAAAGCAGTAGGCAAAAGGCAAAAAAAGAACTGGAATCTCCTTCTGGGTCTCTTGATTGCTCTTGGAGAAGGAAACCTGTAGCCTCCACAGACATTGTTGGATTCCAGCTCCCATCAGCCCCAGCCAACACTGTCTGTCATCCCTGCCGCATAGCAGAATTTAGCATTGAGACTTCAGAGTCCAAAAAGGAGGCTGAATGCAAGAAGAGCCCTACTGGATCAGACCCAAGGCCCATCTAGGTCAGCTCAATGTCATGCTTCAGGGGCTAAGGTCCATGTCACAGGAGATATAAGCCATCACCAAAGTACTCACCAGTGAAGACAAGGTTGCAGATACAGCACAGCACAGTACAAACAAACCGAAGTCAAGCATGGATAATCAGTCTAGGCCCAAACATGACCCAGGGACAAAGCCAGGCAACGGTTCATGGTCAACATCGCAAAAGGCACCACATGGAAATCTGGAGCCAGATAACCTACACTGGAAGGGCTGAAGAAGGAGGGCTTATATACTCTGGCCTCCTCACTTTCTTCCTAACCACAGCTGTTGGTGGTGAATGGATATCAAGGATTGCTTACTCACAAGTATATCCCTCTACTCATGAGTAGATACATGCTTTGCCATAAGTCTTCAGCGTGGACCTGAGGCTTTTGCCTTCAGGGTGCTCAAGGATATGGCGGGGGCAGCTCCTCCTCCTCCTCTGACAATTCTAGGGGTATCAACCCGGAGGGCCCCTAAAAGGGATTATCAGTATTGGGTTCAGGAGGCCTTGCTTGTTCCTCTTCAACCTGTGGGATGTCTGGTTTGTACTTTGAGGACTTCTTGCTTGGTACCACATCAAGACTAGAGGGTGACACTCACAGTGGCCAGTCAGATGGGAAGTTCACAAGCAGGACATGAGGACAATGTATCTCTCCCTCAGTTATTCCTTATCAGTTGGTATTCGGATGAAGGCAGCCTCTAATCCTGGAAGTAACATGCAGGTGTCATGGCTACTCACTGTTGATAGCCTCCTTCTTGAATTTGTCTAATCCCCTTTTAAAGCTGTTCAAGTTGGTGCCTATCACCACATGCTGAGGTAGCAAATTCCATAGTTTAACTTAGGGTTATTGTTAGGGGGACTTAGGGATCCAAAGCTCCAGGAGCTTGTGCTGCTCCTCGCATCTCCTGCCTCTTCCTGCTCCTTGTCAAAAACATAAGGTGGTATCTAACAATTTTTTTACAGAGTAGACCTGTTGAAATCAATGGACCTCAGTCATGCCTATTGAATTCAGCAAGTCTACTCTCAATATGATGGACACTGAATACATCCCTGAATACATCCCAATATCTCAGAGAGAGATTGGTTTTACTTCTCTGTGGTAAAACGGCCATTACAAAACATTCTCTTCCTCGTTGTGTGATTTCAAGGTGGGGAAAGTACTGGAAAATCTGGACAAAACAAAGGCATCCATGTTATTGGATAATGGAGCTGCATGTTAATATTGTGTCAGCTAAGTTTGCGACAAGCAAAGCTACAGGGAACCAGGCAGAGGGCCTTCTCGGTAGTGGTGCCCGCCCTGTGGAACGCCCTCCCATCAGACGTCAAAGCGATAAACTACCTGACATTCAGAAGACATCTTAAGGCAGCCCTGTTCAGGGAAGTTTTTAATGTGTGATTTTACTGTATTTTTGGTTTCTGTGGAAGCCGCCCAGAGTGGCTGGGGAAACCCAGCCAGCTGGGCGGGGTACAAATAATAAATTATTATTATTATTATTATTATTATTATTATTATTATTAGTTGGCTTTTGGCAGCAAAAAGGGCCTCTGGGTCATATTTTTCAACAAATGACACAGCTAAAACACAGCTAAAATTCTGCGTTACTAAAACCCCAAGATTTTCATTTAAACAGCAAAATCAAACATTATTTGTTATTGGAATACTCAGGATGAAACGGTGAAATCAACTATGATCAAATGGGCACAAGATGTAGGACATAATATTATGATGGCTGACTGGGAACAGTTATGGACCACAGGTATGAAATTTACGGCATGTAATGCCCTAAGAGAGAATATAATGAAAATGATCTACAGGTGGTACATGACACCAGTCAAGCTTGCAAAAATATATCATTTGCCCGATAATAAATGTTGGAAATGTAAAGAGACTGAAGGCACATTTTTTCACCTTTGGTGGACATGCCCAAGAATTAAGACATTCTGGGAGATGATCTACAATGAAATGAAAAAGGTATTTAAATATACCTTTCTGAAGAAACCAGAGGCCTTTCTCCTGGGCATGGTCGGCCAATTGGTGTCAAAAAAGGATAGAACTTTTTTTATGTATGCCACAACAGCAGCAAGTATACTCATCGCGAAGTATTGGAAGACACAAGATCTACCCACCCGGGAAGAATGGCAGATGAAGGTGATGGACTACATGGAACTGGCGGAAATGACTGGCAGAATCCGAGACCAGGGAGAAGAGTTGGTGGAAGAAGACTGGAAGAAATTTAAAGTTTATTTACAGAAACATTGTAAAATTAAGGAATGTTAGAAGGATGTTGGAATGAAATAATGCGGTTTTAGCAGAAATGCTATAAAGGATTAAGGAAAAATAGATTGCTAAATGGTGAAGGAGGGAAAGTAAAGTTACATTATATTAAGATAGAATAGAGGACAAAAACTGGAAAAGATGGAAAGGATTTGCTGAAATAGTTAATTGAACTAGAATACAAAAAAGGGAGGTGTGAGGAGGTCAAGGAAATAAGCAAATGAAAGATAAGTTATGGGAAGATTTATTGTATTTTTTTTCTTGTTTCTTTTCTTTTTATTATCATGATGTGATGTTTTGTATTTCTTAAATATGCTGTTTTTTAATTCTTTCTTTTTGTAACCCTTTAAAATTCAATAAATATTACTTTAAAAAAACCACAAACATTATTTGTTATGAGGAAAGATCATATTTAATATTTCCTTTAATTCCCTATTGTAGCACACAAGATAGCTTCAGAGGTGCAAAACAAGTGTGCCCTTAACTCCCAGCTCCGTTAACAAAAGCTTCAAATAATTAATCTATTGATTAAAGCTTGCAACCCTAGTTAAAACAGAATCACAGCTGATTAAAGATGACAGTCAAATGACAACATTCTCACTGTCTAGGTATCACATCCTCCAGAAAACAGAATATAGCTCATTAGCGGCAGATAGTTCAGTTCACATATCTGCAAGAGAGAGAGAAAAATCTCTGACAAATGGAAGTGTGCTTTTCCTTTAGACAGGATGTCCCCAGCTTTCAAGCAGATTTGGCTTTTTGAACATCAGGTGTGTAGGACCCACGTTGACAAGCCCAATGTTCACATTAAAGGATATATTCTGAAGGCTGAAAATACCACGAGCATCCAAACAGCAAAGAAACAACAAATTAGAAGGATGGTTGTAGAAAGGCTGAAGCCATGGAAGGGTTGGAAATGGTCACGGTTCCTACTCTGCAGACAGCAGCTCACTCCACCGGTGGTCAGGAGGAGAACACTGAATGGATAATCCTGAGGAGTTGAGCCAGAATCAGCCGCATCACAGGGCTGCATTGGGAGCCTGCTGGCTTCTTGCAACATTCAGCCTCAGTTGTCCTGGAAGCTGTAGGCTTTTTAATGGGTTTTTGTAGATTCAATTCCTAGTATCTCCAGGGATGGCTGGAGGAGAAGTGCATCTGAAATCCTGGAGAGCTGCAGGCATTACTGAGCTCAAGGAACTCATATGTTTCTAAACTGTTTGTAGCACATCTTAGCTTTTCACATTTTACCGTATTTTTCGCCCTATAGGACGCACTTTTTCCCCTCCAAAAATGAAGGGGAAATCTGTGTGCGACCTATGGGGTGAATACAGGCTTTGGCTGAAGCTTGGAGAGCGAGAGGGGTCAGTGCGCACCGACCCCTCTCGCTCTCCAGGCTTCAGGAAGCTATCAGCAAGCCAGGGGAGCCCGCAGGAGTTCCCGCAGGGATCCCTAGGCTGCGGATAGCAGCCTGCCGCCCAGCGCGCGAAGCGCCCTGAAGCAGAGCGCCCCTCGCGCCAGGCAGACATCCGCAGCGTGGGGAGCTCTGCAGGAACTCCCGCAGAGCTCCCCACCCTGCGGATAGCAGCCTGCCTCCCGGCGCGCGGGGTGCCCTGAAGCAGAGCGCACAGCGTGCCGGGCAGACATCAGCGTGGGGAGCCCTGCGGGAGTTCCCGCGGGGCTCCCCACGCTGCGGAGAGCAGCCTGCTGCACGGAGCGCGGGGCACCCTGAAGCAGAGTGCCCCGCGCTTCGGGCAGACATCGGCCAGCCCCACAAGCTCGGGGGACAGCGGGGAGGCGCAGCACCACCATCCCGCTGTTCCCCGACCTGGTTTTGGGGGGGAAATAAAGGAAATTTTTTTTCCCTTTATTTCCCCCCCAAAAAACTAGGTACGTCCTATGAGACGGAGCGTCCTATGGGACGAAAAATACGGTATTTTAAATTGGGTCATGCTACAAAACATGATGGAAAGAAGCAGAAGTTCCAGCAAAGGAAAAATGGATACAAAAACGTACCGAATACTGTATGCAGAAATGGCGAAACTTACTGGAATAATAAGAAATCAAGATAACAAACTTTTTATAAAAGAATGGAAATGGTTTATTGAATATTTTCAGATAAATTGCAAACAGATAAAAACATGAGCAGGATTATTGTAATAACCTGCAGTTTCATAAGAGTATATATTTAAAGTAGATAATTAAATGAATGTGGATATGCAGAAGATATTAAAAAATAAATTTAAGGAACTGCAGAAAGAGGGGGAAGGAAGTCAAACTTTGAAATCTTAAACTGATTGTAAAACTAATGAAATGTATAAACTTGAAAAGTATAAATAAAAACTTTTTAAAATGCTACAAAACATGAAAAGGTGTCTTGTCATAAGAAATAGTGAGATTAATGCAACAGAGGAAAGACCCTTTGGGGAGGGGGGTGTAAGCATAAAACAAAAGTACATTCTTCTAATAAGGATAGAAAGGTTATGTGTTTGTGTTTGCCTATATGTGTGTTTTTGCAATGGAATTTCAGTCATTCCAGGCGCCAGCGACACCTGCTCTCCATCTGGTACGGAGCAAAGGCATTCAAGAGAAACTTAAGGAAGCATTGTGCTTTCCACTTGATTTCGTTGGTGTGACCTAATGCAATGAGACAAGGGCCAATTCATCTTTGTGCGATGTGTCGCAATGCGAAACATCAGCCTGCACTAATGGAAAAGGAAAAAATGTAGCCTGAGGAGTCAGAAAGGGTGTTAGCTACCTGCAGAGATGTAGGTCAATGGCATACAAAGCCATTTGGAAGTTCTTGGAAGCAAGTACAAGTGGCTGGGTGAGAAAACACGGCTTGGCATCACCTTTCCTTGTCTGGATGAGAGCCTTCCTAGTGCAGATGAAAGTGGACAAACAAGGAAGTGGGTAACTCAAGGAGTCGTAATGATTTCCAGGAATGGATAGGCTTTTCTCTGCCCTTCTCTCAGACTGGCTCAAAAATAAACTGAGGAATTCCCCTCCCCCCAATTATGGAAATAGCTTGTCATATTTCCAAGTTACTGTAAAGTGGATTCAGATTAAGGCTGAATACACACCATACTTTTGAAGCTCATTTAAAGCACCTCCCACAAATAATCTTGAGAACTGTAGTTTACCACCCAAGAGCTTAAATTGGAAAGAAGTCAAGCTATTTTGCAATGGGACAGAGGGAATAACCTGGCTTGCTTCCAAGTCAATCTGAGACCAGGGCAGAGTGCAGGGGAGAGATCACCCATCCCTAGAAATAATATTAATGATATAATAGAAGACTGTGGAATGTATATATGTCTTGCATGGAATGGAAGTTAAGACAAACACTTATAACCTGTGATTTCTATGTTGTTGTTTGCATACAAGTGACTTTGCAATCACCTTAACTCTTCCCGTAAAATGAAGGCTTTCTGACCCTAGAATGGTGTTTCGAATGCCTTCCTTCTTTTGCATCACTTTAGTTTATAGCACAACTAAATAGTACTGACTCCCAGCTGCCACTGACAGCGCACAAGGACTGAGTTTTTCATCTATCTAAGAGAGAAGGAGGCTATCTGCACATAGCCTCTTTGAAAGAATTCTAACAGCCAGCCATTAGGAGTGTGATTGCTCTTCTCCCCTCGAAAGAATACCATCGCCCTACATGGAAGCAACAAATATCATGCAAGTCCTCTGCACTTACAAGGAGCTTAGCAAACTTTGCAGTGGAGACCTGGCAGCCCATCTCCCGGAGGCTCTCTGCCCAAAAGCACTTGTAAAACTTCTGCTCACCCCCATTCCCTTTCTGCCCACCCCGCAGGCCTGCTGTACATCCACACGCAAGAGGTTGGATCTGTGTTTTTGAAACCTGTCAAGTTGCCGTGCTATTAATCTCTCTCCCAAGCCAGGCCGCCGGCAAAATCCCCCGAGAGAGAGCGATGCAGGAGGCTCTGCCATTGTTTACAATGTCAAATCTTTCCGGGGAGGGACAATATTTGCCAAGTCTGCAAACTCTTGTATTTGCTAAAAGGGGAAGGGTATGCTCTAAAGTTTCATAGTGTCAAAGAACCTTATCTTGACATGTGGCTCCAACTGGAGGCTTGCCAGGAAGAATCCTTTATTATACACACACACACACAGAGAGCCCACACCAAAAGGTTTCTTACAACTCTTTAACCGAGGAACTGGTTTTAACTCGGAGACGTGCCCTTTTCCTGATGCTCAGACTTTGGGGCCAGTTTATTGTCCAGTTTTTCAGGTATTATTCAGAATCAGATGAAGAATGATGCCAACATCTTGCATCATGATCAAACCAACTTTCATCATTGCTCACTAGAACTCATTCACTGAGCTGTCTGGGGTTGTGGGATGGACGGCTCAGGCCATTTTTGTTTTGCATGTGTTCATTCATATGTCTGTTCTGTGCCATTTCCACATTAATCTGTGGTTTGGTTTTTAAATACACACACACACACACACACACACACACACACACACACACAATATTTATTATACACGGGATGAGATTTACCTAACAAATCCCATCAGAGGAAGCCCACCCAGGAATTTCCACTTGCACATTTGGGCTTTCCCCACTCTCATCCCTCTGTGTGCCCTTGCACTCCCTGAGAACCTCCAGAGCAGCGTGTGGGGTGAGGAGAGAAGGGATCATTCCACCTGACAAGCCAAAATGCTTGCGGTGATGGAGCACAATGTTGAATTCCCCCCACAGCGTTGCATCCAACTTAAGACTCATTGAAATTAACGACACTGAGGAGGTCATACGTATTACTTTCAATGGGCCTCATCTGAATAGGACTAGCATTGGATATAACCCATACCTTAACACAAATTATGGTATTTAAATCTATTTTCCCCCTTAATTTACACATTTCTAAGCATATTTTAACCTAAAATATTCCATTTTAAAATACATTATGGTACCTTTTCTCAGCCAGGAACTACACTGTAAGATCTGAAGAAATGTGAAATCAAAGAGATAATCACATTTCAATCTATTAGATCAGGAGGTGAGAATAAGGTCTGTTTACTCAAAAATGTGAGCTGAACGAAGGTCTCCTCCATCCCTACCATGTCAGCTGCATTGAGCCAATTTCACCATTCGACCAGTAACTGAATGAAAACTCTCCTGTATCGTCAAAGGCACAGTGGGATATATTTTAAAAAGAAATACTGAAAGTGGTAACATAACGAGCATCCTTTGCAGAGACTGTAGCTAGCCTAACAGATCCAATGCACCCTCATATCATAATGACAGCTTGAATTTTGAAAAATGGGTTTGTCTTTCATGCCCAATATTAGCACAGAACATGTCAAATGGCTCATGAATATAAATGTTGGGTTGCAGGAATCCAGTCATAGACCTGCTGAAAACAGGCTCATTGAGATAAATGAGACAACTGAAGTCCTATTGATTTCACAGGGTGGGGGTCAACTCTAAGCAGGACTATATCTGGATGCAACCCACTGCTAGGCATATATGAAGATGCCTCAAACTGAATCAGACCCCTGGTCCATCAAGCTCAATCTTGTCTGCATTGATGGACTGTGGCTTTCCAGGATTTCAGAGACAGTTTTGCCCCAGCCCTGCCTAGAGATGAATCAAAGCTGGGACATGCAGAACAGATGCTCTGAGGCTCTAAGCCAAGGGTAGGCAACCTAAGGCCCGTGGGCTGGATGCGGCCCAATCGCCTTCTCAATCTGGCCTGTGGACAGTCCGGGAATCAGTGTGTTTTTCCATGAGTAGAATGTGTCCTTTTATTTAAAACGCATCTCTGGATTATTTATGGGGCCTGCCTGGTGTTTTTACATGAGTAGAATGTGTGCTTATATTTAAAATGCATCTCTGGGTTATTTGTGGGGTATAGGAATTTGTTCATATTTTTTTACAAAATACCGTATTTTTCGCTCTATAAGACGCACCAGACCACAAGACACACCTAGTTTTTGGAGGAGGAAAACAAGAAAAAAAATATCCTGAATCTCAGAAGCCAGAACAGCAAGAGGGATTGCTGCGCAGTGAAAGCAGCAATCCCTCTTGCTGTTATGGCTTCTGGGATAGCTGTGCAGCCTGCATTTGCTCCATAAGACGCACACACATTTCCCCTTACTTTTTAGGAGGGAAAAAGTGAGTATTATAGAGCAAAAAATAGTCTGAGGGTCTGTGGACCGGCCCACGGCTGCAAAAGGTTGCTGACACCTGGTCTATGCTATGACCCTTTCATTCTTTCCAGTATTCCATATTCTTAGATCTGCCTTCATGTCACCTCATGCTCCATTCATATGCATTGTGTGCCTCTTTAAGACACCGTCACATGCCAAGCACTTTAGAGAAAAAGGGGGCAGATGCTTGGCTGGTGTAAATCTGCTACCAGCCAGTGGAAGTCAAAAGAGAGCAGCTCAGTAATTGAAATCAATGAGGCTATGATCGCTCTGACACCAGCTGCAGCACTGGGTCTCTGCTGAAAACAAAGCTGTGTGTCGCTGAGCAGAGCTTTGGGTACAAATTGCATTCTCTCAGCCAGCACATCTTATCTCCTTTCCTGTAGGTGCCGACTGACACAGTAGTGGGAAAAGCAAAGAGTCTATCAAGTTTTCCTCTCTTATCCAGAGGCATCAGCAAAAATTTCCCAGCTTCTCTCATTACTGTGCTCTACAGAGATTACTGTTGGCTTAATTAATTTGCTGCTGTTACTGTTTCATTTATAGAAGGCAGAGCTAAATTACAAAGAATTACACATCAGTTTAGCTGCAGACCTCCAGCCGCACATGCCAACATTAAAGCCACTAATTTAATTCGGATGAATAAATGGCTGGCGGGTGACTTACGGTCTCTGTCTGATTCAGCTTTTCTTTTTTCTTTTTTTCATTTATCCGTTTATTAAAATATTTCTACCCTGCCCCATATTGGTTAATCTCAACAGTAAAACAGTTAAGTGCCACCTGAAACCTTAAAACAGGTTGAGTGCTCACTCATTACATTCAGTGAGTGTGCAATCTGTCTCTACACAAATAGCTGATCTGCACACTCATTCAGCGATTCCTATGGAACGTTCAATGAGTGTACAGTCTGTGTACCTGTGCATACAATTGTTGAGCTGCACCAGTCAAGAAGTGTAAATTCTTTCACACACACACTTCCCCATGTATACAGATAACTTGTACCTGTGTTCAGTGTATTGTGTGAACAAGCCTATAATAATCCATAATAAAGTGGAACCTCGGCTGTCGAACGCTTCGGAAGTTGAATGTTTCGGCTTTTGAATGCCGACAACCCAGAAATGAATGCTTCTGTTTCTGAACGTGCCTCAGAGATCGAACAGCTTCCAAGAAACGTTTCTCCATTGCCGACCAACAATTGTGCCTTGGTTGTCGAACGTAATTACGGATTACCATATTTTCCTGTGTATAACACGCCCCCCTGTGTATAACCTGACCCCTAATTTTTGGAACTCCAAATTTAAGAAATGGGGGGAAATTGCCCAGAGTTGTTGAGCTTTTATGGGGGGGGGGGGTTGCCGACAGTTGCTCACCCGCCAGACCGCTTCTGCCAATCACATACCTCAACGAAGCCACCAATCATCTGCCCATTTGCTGCCAGCAGCCGCCAATCGCCCACCCACTTGCTGCAGCAGCAGCCAATCACCAGCAGGCCTTGCCACAGCCACCGCTCACCCACCCAATTGCCGATTACAATCTCCTGCTCACGGCTGCCACCAATCACACAACCATCCTCTGCGCTATCCGTGTATAAGATGACCCCCAATTTTTAACAATGATATATAATTTAAAAACCTTGTCTTAGACATGAAAAAATACAGTACGTTTGACAACTGAGGTTCCACTGTAGTAATATTCAGCATAAGCAGTCAAATACTGAGTGTATACCCTCCACATGGCCCAAATGTCTGAGTAAAAAGCAAGGTTTTATCTAGGCTGAAGCATAACTGGAGCACCGTGGAGGAAAAGGCACTCTGCTGTGCTTCCACATAACGTATAGCTCTCAGAGGTGGAACACAATCGACAGCGCCCCAGAACATCTTAATTCTCAGGAATATATTTTATCTGTCTTAAAATGCCTGCTTAAACAGGAAAGCACTTGAAATTCATCAGGGAGGAGGCTTGTTTATTCTCGGTCAGGAGGGAGTTCCACAGGATTTGGCCCACAATACTGACTGTACGACTCCTGATAGGTACAAGCCGTTTGTTTCTGCAATAATTTAGGGATAGATGAACCTGGTCCATGGCACTTTTGCATGTTTCGCCAGTATTAATTAAGGATTTCAAAGGAAACAATCAAGTATTATTTAAGTGGGTGCTTCCTTTCAAAATACTGTAGAAGTGTATTATTTTTAATACATTTAAAGTGAAGAACATCATAAATGGAGAAGAGTAAATCCACCAGGTAACTAAGTGTCTATCTGCATATTAGTCTGAGAAGTGTAGATCAGGCCATTTTGTAGATCAAAGATGGAATTCCTGAACCATCCCGGAAGTTATAGCTACAGAATTCCAGGGCTCCCCTGTACAGAGACCATGAAATTACTGCACATGTGTCCAACCAACTTTTGAAGCTTATAAATGCTTACAGTTTTCTCCTCCTAATTCTGAATGTGATGAGGAGACTCAACTTCTATAAGGATATTCCACTGAGAAGTAAACTAAGGCTTAGAAATCCCAGATTAGAGAGTAGGAAGAACTGGAAGAGGGAGGGGTATACTAGGCATCCCCAGATGTCCAGGAAATAGATGGCTCCCTTCACCTTATCTTCTGGTACTTTGCATGATGTAGTTATGTAAAATGCTTCAGATCCTGCACTGGAGTTTGTATCACATTGATAAGCAAGAAGTAAGTTGCATTCTGTCAAAACAAGCCTACATTGTACTTTGCATAAATCCAGCATGAACATGCATGATGTTGAGCAAGAGTGGAGAGGCAAAGGCCCGAGGGCCTAATTCAGCCCTCCCAGCCTCTCTGTCCGCCACCCCCCTGGAACTCTTCTCAGGTGACACAACCTTTTCAGCCACACCTCTTCTCTGCAGACCACATCCTGCGCAGGCCCTGTACTAATGCAACCTTCATTAGTACAGTTGTCTGGCTGGATTTGGTCCTTGAACGGTCATAAAGGCTCTTGCTTGCCTAGATGGCCAACAGAGAGGCGTGTGTGAAGAAACAAGCCTAAATTTTACATTCACTGTTGTGCCTATTTTTGCTCCTGGCCTAACAAGGCAATCTCAGAAACAAGCTTTAGATATATATTCAGAGCAAGAAACCCCGTGCTGACATAGTTTACAATGTTCTGGGTCCGTCATCTTGCAGAGAAATACCCAAATCAACACAGGGACCTCTGGATTGTTAGAAACTTAATCTGCAACATTTACAAAATTGTAAAGTGGCAGTTGTTTTGATTTTGTCTTAAAATTTCTTTAAATTATTTAAGAACAAAGAACACACTGCTGGTGACCTTTTTTGTATTTTTGAAGTCACACACACACCCTTCATTGTATGGGCTGTAATCTTTGTATCTGGAATTGGAGAGCCTTAGGGAGTTGATAAACATTAGCTGAACTAAGTAATCAGCCCAGAACTGATGGTGAGTTAAAGCCATTGGCTAGTTATCTCCCTGTGGTGATGTAAGCTCATCTAAGCTAAAAAAAAAAAAGTCTCTTTTTTTTCCCCCATCCAGAGATGGAAAGAAGATAAAGTCCCTACCAGAGAAGAATGGCAGATCAAGTTGATGGACTATGCCAAAATGGCTAAAATGACCGGAAGAATTAGAAATCAGGAAGACCAAAATTTTAATAAGGAATTGGGAAAATTTATACTTTATCTTAAAAACCATTGTAAACAGTTAAAATCCTTAGTAGGATTGGAATAACACTTGTAGTTTAATGGTGAATTTTGGATACAATGGAGAGGTAAAAGATTGGATCATCATAAAAGATGCAGGAGGAAATGATTAATAATAGGACCCACAAAGGGGAGGAGGGAAGTCCAGGAGATTCTCTGGAATCTTATTTTTGTGTTGTATGTTGGATATGTGACTGTAAAAAGTCTCTATTTATTTCTCCACTCCCATAGCCATGCATCGTGCCGCTTTGCACCAAATAATTTGAACAGCCTCTCCTTCTCCATCCAATTAGCTACCTCCCTTTCTAGCCTTAAGTTCTTCCTTGAAACCTATTACTTTGGCAAAGCCGTTCCTGGACTACTGTTACTTCAGCTCTCATTAAGTTTGCTGTTACATATAGAACACATGGAGCTCCCTTCTACTCACTCAGACCTTTGTCCCATGTCGCTCAGTACTGTCTATGCTGGGTGGCCGCAGCTCAGTATGATTTCAGAAAGGGAGCCTCTCCTAGCCATACCTGGAGATACATCGGTCCTTAAAGGGTTGTTAACTGAAAGCTAGTAATGGAGACAGAGTCCATTCCTAGCTGCCTGGCTGATTTTTAAGGGCTCAATTGATTAAATAAACAAGGAGAGCAAAGCTTATGATGCAGAAGGGAACCTGCAAAAGCAATTAAATCTGTGTTCGCTTCACCTCAAGGAGGGTTTTTAAAAATAAATAAATAAATAAAAATCCCTTTTTGTGAAAAAAACATTTTTCTAAAAGCGGTTTAGAAACGGAAGGGATGGGTGCCAATTGAAATTGGAAGTGTGCAGCTTGCAGAACGGGAAGGTCTGCCTCAGCAGCCTTTGGTAGCGGGTTTGCTGTCAGTCTTGGGGAGTTCCCAGAAGCCAAAAAACAAAACAAAAACAGAACAAAAAAACCCCAAACCAGATGAAGAGTATGTCTACAGGGGGTTTGGGGAAAAGATCATCTTTGCTGCAACATTTTAGAATAACACAAACCTAATGTCTGGGTTGCTCGACTTCAGGCAGGAAACATACGCTGGGAGACATCTGTACAAAAGACAGGCAGTTTGTGATGTGCTTGCCGGACAGTGGGCCTGTTTCACTTGGACTGAGATGCCTAACATGGCCACGTCCTGGCCAGATGCTTTTGATACTAGCCGGAAGGTGTGGGACTTGTGAACCCACTATCCAAATATACGTTCCAAAATGAAGAAGTGGGCACCCAAATTGATGTTTGGGTCTAAATAGGTTAACGACTTTTGGACTAGAGCACAGAAATATGTCCTCTGAGCTTTGCTGTTGCACATGTATGCTTTGCAGAGTAGTGAAATCAGCTGTTAAGGCCACAAAATAGGTCTAGGTCTGTTGAATTTATGTCTTGCTTCCCACAACCATAACCAGAATGCCCTTCAAAATCTAGGGCCATTAATTCAATGGAACGGATGAGAAACTGCTATTGGTTGAGCTCTGGTGTGGATTTGAAAACAACTCACTTGTGGATGGTACACTGGGTTGCAGTGGAACCTGACTAACCAGAACTTTGAATCCACTCCAAAGGACTTGCCAGGTTAATTTGATGGTGTCAAAGCAACACAAGAGATTTGTGGTACCTTCAATGTGAAGACGTTTATTGTGGCATAAGCTTTTTGAGGACTAGAGCTGACTTCAGCAGGGGCTTGAAATGCTATTGTTGAGCAGTATGGCAAAGAAAGATGCTAGATTGGTGTGGGGTGTGTGTGTGTTCGTATGTACAAAGATTGGAGCCAAAACTCCATGAAATCCAAGGGGTAGCAGGGGTCTGAAAGACTTGTACACAGAGGTCAAATGTACATAGAGGTAAGAACATCTTGGATCCACTATGGTACTTTTCCTGGTTTCATATATTGTGGGATGATGACCTATGGACTAATGACACATAAGAAAGGAAGCAAACCAATGTGTGCATTCCAGAATACAGTGGTACCTCAGGTTACAGACGCTTCAGGTTACAGACGCTTCAGGTTGCAGACTCCGCTAACCCAGAAATAGTACCTCGGGTTAAGAACTTTGCTTCAGGATGAAAACAGAAATCGCGCAGCGGTGGCATGGCAGCAGCAGGAGGCTCCATTAGCTAAAGTGGTACCTCAGGTTAAGAACAGTTTCAGGTTAAGAACGGACCTCCAGAACGAATTAAGTTCTTAACCCGAGGTACCACTGTATACACAAACAGCAGATTAAATGAGGATGTGGGTTTTCTTTCCACCAGGAAGTGGGTGTGGGAAGATGTTAGTCTGAGAGCACACTCACCACTGGATGGTCATGGAAGCTGACCATCCAACAACCACCACTGGTGGAGTTCAGCACAGACACTTTTAACAGAGGAGTCATGTAGGATCAGGGCTTCTCACAGGAAACTGCTGCCATCTTGTGGTCATTTATTTCCAAGCACCTTTTGGCTGTTGGTATCCGTTTGTCTCTGGAGTTTGCCATCCGGGGTGAAGGCAAACTGTTGGAGAGTTACAACACCAGCTGTGGCTGTACAGACCAATTTAGGGGAGACGTGTTTGTTGCAGCCGGGGCAGATGAATGTGTCCGGTTTCGCTGGTGCAGGTGCACCAGGGAGGTTCTTTGACTGTAACGTGCTGACATTTTCAGAGGGATAACCGTCATGGAACGCTGTATACACACCATACCTTTGTAAAGCAAATTACTTCCCCCAGAGAATCCTAGGAACTGTCATTTGTTAAGGGTGTTGGGGATTGTAGCTCTGTGAGAGGAATTTTATTCCATTGTTATTTTAAATGCCCCACGTGGCTTACAAAGAAGAAACGAAAGTGCAACAAAGCACTTGGAAACATAACAAAAAGAAGTGAAAAAATGAATCATGCTAGGTCCCATACAAGGAGACGTGGAGAGAACATGTGCATTTGGAGACCCTTATGCTCCCCGCCAAAAACATGCTCCCCCAAAGAGGATTCTTAGTTTGGGTCAAACTGAACACTGTGTGCGCATACATGTGCATCTGCACCCTCCCAGTCTAGAAATGTCCAACCTCACAAAGAGTAGAGGAAATGAGGATATGTATTATGAAGCTAGTTTTAACAATAGAATGCTATCTATCAGTCTATCTATCATCTATCTATCATCTATCTATCTATCTATCTATCTATCTATCATCATCTATCAATCGAGAGCTGGGGGGGAGGGGGGAGAGAGAGAGAGCGCTGGGCAAACATAAAGCAATATTCTAACACAATCACATTTCTAACTTAAAGAAAGTTAGAGTGCTAAACTCTAAAGGGAAAATAACATTGAATGTAGAGATAGTAACAAAGTTTAGCTCTCTTAGGTAAAGGGTAAAGGGA
The DNA here is from genome assembly GCF_964106645.2 of Podarcis pityusensis. Taxonomy (NCBI): domain Eukaryota; kingdom Metazoa; phylum Chordata; class Lepidosauria; order Squamata; family Lacertidae; genus Podarcis; species Podarcis pityusensis. The sequence goes on from NC_138030.1 coordinate 36,955,332, forward strand.
CCCCTGACCATTAGGTACAGTCGTGGCCGACTCTGGGGTTGCGGCGCTCATCTCACTTTATTGGCCGAGGGAGCCGGCGTACAGCTTCCAGGTCATGTGGCCAGCATGACTAAGCTGCTTCTGGCGAACCAGAGCAGCGCACAGAAACACCATTTACCTTCCCGCCAGAGCGGCACCTATTTATCTACTTGCACTTTGACGTGCTTTCAAACTGCTAGGTTGGCAGGAGCTGGGACCGAGCAACGGGAGCTCACCCCGTCACGGGGATTCGAACCGCCGACCTTCTGATCAGCAAGTCCTAGGCTCTGTGGTTTATCCCACAGCACCACTCGCGTCCCTCTTAGCTCTCTTAGCTGTGGTTAAAAGCCTAATGTTGATAGATATGCTCACTGAACTTCTTTGTACTTGACACCACCATCTTCAAGATCCCTGATGCAGATCTTAACATGTCAGCAGATTCATGTGCAAAGGGGCAATCACCTTTAGTTAAAACGTTGCAAGTAGTCACTTCCGTTTTCCTTAGGAAACGAATATAGACTAGCCATGAACTCATGCAACCTCTGAGTATCTGCGGACTTCACTTTTCCTTCCACTTCAATCTGACCCTTTGTAAATGTCTTTGGTGTTCATCAGTCGATTTTCAGAGGGTTGCAAAGTGACACTCTCGCTTTCTGTTATTCCTCCCATCTGATGTCCTTTTATATATATAAAAAAGCCACTTTTCTTGCAAGATTCAACATTTTCATAATATTGTTGTTGCACCCCATGAATACTCCTTACAAAGTATATTCTTGTGGTTTGTGTCACTTAAGGCATCAAGCCTGAGTTGGATCCAATAGCTATGCCATCCTGATCAAGTCTGATCAGGCCTGACTGTCCTCCTCTCACCCCATCAACTGCTTTGATCACTGTGAGCAGCCAGGATGCAGATACATTGCTGGCTCTGAGACTCTGCAAAGCTCCAGATTAGTACTGCAGCCTTAGTGAGTTAATTACGCTGTCATCCTGTCTATGCCCGGCAGCTCAGAAATAAGTCCCACTGAGGCCAGTGAGGATTTCTCCAAGGTATTGTAGCCTTACAGGTGAATCTTGTAGAGTCATCATTCTTCACCTCATAAAACTGTACAATTGGCTTGGAGGAAGGTTTGCTGTAAATGCTTCTTTCTTTCTGAAATTAACAGACCTTTGCTTTCAAATGAATTTGTAATGCCTGTTATTAGCACTACTTTGCTATGGTCGGGAGTCAGGAATCTCAGGTCTGTCCATCTGGTCTTCAGTACTCACCCAAGGCTGTCTCTCTGTCTCTGGGCCACACAATCCTTCTCCCCAGGCCACCCCCCCTCACTGACTGTGCTCCATAAACTCCTAGACTGCTTTTGCCTGGCTGGAATGAGTCCTTGAACTGTCATAAAGCAGGTGGATGTGGGTGTGTAAAAACCCTCTAGGGTTTTGCATGACTGAAATGTAACCTACTGTACATAGGGAAGAGTTATATCCATTGCTCCGCCCACTTTTCCCTCTGGCCCCACCCACCGCTGGAATGTGGACCCTGGAAACTTGTTCACAAGGGAATGAGACCCCTGTCGTAAGTGAAGCTTTAGGGTTGTGGCGATCACACAGGGTCCCTGGACGTTTGACGGTCTATTGATCCCTGTGCCACCACTGTGATTGCTTCCCCACTGCCACCAACCCGTTTCACTCGGGTACACACGGAGTCCAGACAGTTGTTAATCAAATAAGCAAGTTTATTTTATAAGCATTAACAAGGTTATGGTTTATGGTTTCAGATCGTTTTTCTTGTCAGTTTCTTAATCTTAGTTTCTTTACTGACCTATACCTTCCTAATAACTTCTAACTGATTATCCCAACTGTCTATCTGACTCCTCCTAACAGTTTCTCTCACTCTCGCACATCAAAACTAGACCAACCCACAGACTTATCCTCCCTCTTCCTTCTCCAACTCCCAACTGACTTCCCGACAACTCCAACTCTAACTCTAACTCCTCCCCTTGGGTTCCCACTGGCCAATCACTTCACCCTTTCCTTATGACCCACCTAGGAGGGCAAACACCACAAGGGTTATTAGGGTTATTAGAGATGCCTATTCTGGTGAAGCAAATGAGTCACCACAGGGCAATGTGCACATCAGGAAGTGACATGCATTTGAAACTACGTCCCCAAAGAGACTATACATCATCAGTACAAGCAAAATTCAACCAGTAATGAAAAGGATGGTGAATTAAGTCAGGGTTTGTTCTGGGAAACTGGTTAGTTCATGATAAGCTTTGTTACATGCCAATGGAACTGAAGGAGAACGGCAGAGCACGAGAGAAACTGAGAGGTCAGGTTCCTAAAATTGCTAACGGAGAACATGAAAGCCCATTTGGATAGACCAGAAGATGTGGCTTCTCCTTGCCAATCTTTCTTTGCATTTCTAAACCACTTAATATTTTAAAGTATCTAAGCGGGATACAAAAATCCATTTTAAAAAAGGCATTGCTCCATCACAGTGGCATGAAGAACAGGGAAAAGCCAGCAGTCAGCTTCCCAAAGCAGTCTGCTGGACCAGCAAATTAAGCAAAACAAAAACAAAAAAGCTTAATGATGAGAGCCATGTGGGCTGCCCTGAGAAGGACATTCCATAAGGTTGGTGCCACAACTGGAAAGGCTCTGCTGCTTCTGGTCACCTGTCATGCTTCAGTTGGGGAATGAGATGGAAAAGGATCTCAGATGTTGAATGGAGAACATAGGAAAGAGAATGCAGTCCCTATGACAACCAGGCCCCAACCTGTGCTGGTAATTTTCAATACCAACTTTAAAGTTAACATTTCAAAAATTAATTAATAGACCACACTAGCCACCAGACCTATGAAAGTGGCCTGTTTTCATTGATTTCTTTATTCTGCAACAAACAGACCTACATTTTTATAGTATTAAAGTAATGAAATCAAATGTTATCTAACAAATGTGGGAGGGCATGGAATTTACAGTGTTCCAACTATCTTGGAGTCTCTCATTCAGTCATATTAAATACTCACACTGTGGAAGGAAGGAAACAATGACTTTTGGTGGGGAAATACTCTTTCAGTGTTTTTTCAGATACTTTCTTCTATCACCTGATCCGAGGACGTGTTCTCCATTTTAGATGTGTCTGGTTCTTGTTTCAGGCAGAAGACATGGGTTTTCAAAATCAGGATATACATTTTTCGGAACCTTTTGATTCTCAAGGCATACACAATGGGATTTAAGGAAGAATTGGCATGGGAGAGCAGGATGGCCACATCTAACACCGGCAGGGGGACACGACATGTTTGGCAGAAATGCGAGACGGAGTTGATAATGAGCAGAGGCAGCCAGCACACAATGAACAAGAAGAGGACCAGAGCCAAAGATTTGATCATCTTGAACTCCCTCCCATAAAGGATCCGTGTTCCTTTCATGGACGTTGCATTTTGTTTCAGCTTTGTTTGGAGGATGTTGAAGATCTCTGAGTAGAGAGCACACATGATCAGCAGAGGGACAAGGATCCAGGAGAAGAAGCTGAAGTACACCACGTAATCCATGCTCATCACCTTTGGGTAAGAACACTTTAAGTAGATGGGGTTTTCAGGCTTCCTTAGGTTCCATCCAAACATGGGCACGAGCCCCACCAACAGAGATGTGATCCAGCAGAAACTCAGAGCCGCCCAGATTCTTCTCCTTGTGACCATTGCTTTGTATCTATTTGAAAAAGCAGGTTAGTTTAAAATATTTTACAGGTGGGATTCTGCTTGCAGCACCATCCTTATACTATGATTTGTCACAGACTTTTTCATTTTCGGCAGGCTGGAAGAAAGCACAAGGAGCATTACAGGTGCTACGACATTATTTTGGTGCATGGGATATATTGTAACTTTTCCAATGAAAATCCACAGCCATGACTTTGTGGTACTCACCGTATGGCCAGTTTCACTCTCAGATATCGGTCTGTTGCAATGGCCAGCAGGGACATGATGGAAGCGTGACAAAAGATCATCAAGATGCAGCAGATGAAAAGGCAAGCGTAGAAGTGGAGAACAACCTCCAGCCTCAGCACAACGGCCAGAGGGGCAACAAGGACCCCAACGGCAATATCAGCCAGTGCCAAGGACACGATGAAGTAAAAAGTGGTGTTCTGGTAGACTGGGATCCGTCTCACCACGCAGATCACTAGAGCATTTCCTAAGGTGGCAGTCACTGCTATCAGCACCTCAACGATGATGTAGACAATGTGCAAAGTATTCATGGACAAACTTCTCTCGGTCCTCTTCAACTTATGGAGTTATGGTGCCCTCACAGAGCAAGAGCCCAATGTAGAAGAGCTGGAATCTAAGGCTTCCCCTCATATGCTAACTGGTCTTTTTTTAAAAAAAACTCTTCCCGATACCTTGTAGAATTGCAGAAGTTAAGTAAGCTGTTCTCTTGTACTCTGCCTCTCAAAGAGTAGCTTTCATGCGGGAACCCACAGAGTAAAATAGTTCCTGTTAATGCTTCACACATTCCAACCTGCTTTGGCAAGTTGCTATGAAACGAAACAAAAATAACCATATTTGAAGTATTGATAAGAAACTGAATACTGGCACAAGCCGTGTGTGTGTGTGTGTGTGTGTGTGTGTGTGTGTGTCTAGATAATACAGGAAATGAAAATCTGTAAGATAAAGAAATCATTTAACTTTATCAATAGGTTTCCTGAAGCTTCTGATAGCATCTCATGCTTGATAAGGATGGCATTTTGATCGCTTTTCATGACAGGTTCCTAGGCACCCTCTGTTACGTTGGTTACTAAGAAGTTTTCAAAAACATCTTATTTTAACAACTTCCATGAAATGTAGCAATAAAGGGGTGAGGTAACTTTAGGAAACAATGTAGTAACATCCAACCTGACAGGAAGTTACAAACTTGGTTTTTATGTGAAAGAAATATTTAAGAGGAAGTTAAAACATTTAAGTGCCAGGACATAAATGTGCCCTTTACATTGAGGCACCTGGTGAAAACATTCCTCTTCACCTGCCAATCAGTAGCCTTTTAAAGTGAGGAGGGATGGGTTATTGCCTTTTTATTATGTGTTCTATGTTATAAACTTTCTTGTGGTCTCTTGATGAAGGGTGGTATATAAATTTAACAAATGAAAATAAATAAAAGCGGCAACAACGGGCAGTAGATTCCAAAGAAGGCCCCCTACTTCTGTCTCCAACTCGACATTCCTGCCACCCAGTTACAGTGGTACCTCTAGTTACAAACTTAATTCATTCTGGTGGTCTGTTCTTAACCTGAAACTGTTCTTAACTAGAGGTGTGCTTTCACTAATGGGGCTTCTTGCTGCCGCTGTGCCGCTGGCGCACAATTTCTATTCTCATCCTGGGGCAAAGTACTCAACTTGAGGTAACTGTTCCAGGTTAGCGGAGTTTGTAACCTGAAGCATTTGTAACCTCAGGCAGTTGTAAGTAGAGGTTCTACTAGTGGTACCTTGGTTTACAAATTTAATCCATTCCGGAAGTCTGTTCTTAAACCAAAGCATTCTTAAACCAAGGTGTGCTTTCCCATAGCAGCGGGGGACTCAATTTACAAATGGAACACACTCAACAGGAAGAGGAACACGTTCTGCTTCCAAGGCAAAGTTCACAAACCAAATCACCTACAGTGGTAACTCGGGTTAAGTACTTAATTCGTTCCGGAGGTCCGTTCTTAACTTGAAACTGTTCTTAACCTGAAGCACCACTTTAGCTAATGGGGCCTCCTGCTGCTGCCGCACCGCCGAACACCGATTTCTGTTCTTATCCTGAAGCAAAGTTCTTAACCTGAAGCACTATTTCTGGGTTAGCGGAGTGTGTAACCTGAAGCGTATGCAGCCTGAACCGTATGTAACCCGAGGTATCACTGTACTTCCGGGTTTGCAGCGTTCTTAATCCAGTTGTCCATAAACTAAGCTGTTCTTAAACCAAGGTACCAATGCACAAAGGCTGATACTGCTAGTCCCAATGCAACATCAGTATAGCAACAGGAAATCCTAAACCATATCTCTGCCAGCAAGCACTAAACTTCTGCTATTCTGTTCTCCATTTCCACATGTGGAATCTAGGTCATATATGCACGGAGAGCTGGCTAGCAAGTAAGATCCATATCTCCACTCAACCACATAGGCCAAGTTTGACCCACCTGTCAACCACCTGACATCATGATGGCACCAGTGGCCATTTTTGCAGCACTTTGCTAGTGTTGACTATCAGCTGATTGCTGGCATTAGGGAAATCCTGTGTACATGCTTCTCAAACACCGGCTCTAAGCCAATAGGCAGCACTTGGGAAGCACTGGGCAAGGGGCTTTGCAGACAGCGTCAATCAGCTGCTTGGTGGTGTTTGCACACCCCCTTTCATCCAAACCATGTCTCTACCTGCCCAACACCTGCTGGCATATATGAAGTAAAGTATAGGGCAGGTGCTTGTGACTTGGCCAAAACAGCCTTGTGAGGCAAATAGGGAGCCCTAATGGCTGTAATTAGACTCACAAGCCAGAGATTCCCCTCACCTACATTCAAGATCAATAATAAAAACAGGTTTCAGCCTCCATCCTAGCAAATGGGGGTGGCTCACATCTCAGCTTGTCTAGTATTTCCATTTAAAGAGGTCTGAAGCACTAACATATTCTCCTTTCTGAGAGAAAGGAGGACCTAACATATCAGGTGAGGGTCAACTAAGTTTTACTCAGAGGAGACCTTCTGAAATTAATCAACATGACTTAAGTTAGGTCCATTAATTTCAACTAGTTTTCCCTGAGTAAAATTTAGTTGAATATTACCCATTGCTTTCACACATACCCCACAAGCCTCTAGTCACTCCAAATCCTTTTAAATACAAATCTGATGGATTTTTTATGCGATTAAAATGCTTCCCTAAAATGCAAATGCATGTTGATTGCAATAAGAATCCAAAGGAACTCATGACAAGTACAATTTTGATCAATGTACAGTGGTACCTCGGTTTTCAAGCATCTTGGAAGCTGAACGATTCGGAACCCGAACGCCGAAGACCCAGAAGTAATTGCTTCCATTTTCAAACACACCTCAGAAGTTGAACGGCTTCTGCTGCACGTTGTTGTATTTTTTCCATTTACTTTGCTGACTGCCCTTTGTGCCTCGGTTGTCGAACGTTTCAGAAGTTGAACTGTCTTCCAGAATGGATTGTGTTCGACAACCGAGGTACCACTGTACATGAATCCAGAGAAAATAAATTAATGCTTAGAAATGACCACTGTGATTATCTTCAGAGGCCCTCCCAGTTTGTTGCAACTTGCAGGTGTGCAACTGTCAACATCCAGGAAAAGAGCCTTCTCTGTGGTGGCTCCCATACTCTGGAATATCCCCCACCCAGAAAAAAGGCATGTATCAACTACATTGTTAAGTTTAATGCATGCTAAAAACTTTTTTGTTTAACTTAGCTTTTGCTGGTTCATGATGCCTGCTATGGTTTTAAGTCTGACTACTGGTAATTTTTTGGTTCCAATAATATTGGGCGGTATCCAACTAACTCATTTCATCAGTGCAAGGATTTTTGCTTGCACGCTTGAACTTCCTGACATTCTTTCCCCCTGTGAGCCCCCAAAATCTATTCTGGGTATTTCTCCAACTCTCTGGAGTGGATTTGGGGAGGGTACAAGGTGCATGCTGGGATAGGAAGCGGGGAAGTTCTGTTGCACAAGCAGAAATCCTTGTGCTGATGAAATGAGTTGCATACAATCCCTTGTATTTTGTTTTATTATTAATATGCAGTGTCTGAAGATGATATATTAATATTTTAAACAATCACCTGCAATACAAACAGCTAATTTGAACAAATAATATAGTCTGTCTCCCTCTCTTAGCATGGTAGCTATCAGCAAGGAATGCAATGGTTACAAATATTAGCGAACTAAATAAAAATTTAAGGAAAAGAAAATAATACTATTAAAATTCAGGTTTTGCCAAGTTAACTGAATTTATTAATTTTAAGTTTTCCGAAGCACACATAATCCTGATTTTGTGCACAGCTATCATCTGCAAAGATCATTAGGTACTGGTTTCCCTATTCTCATTGATTCGGGTTGCTAGTATTTATATTGTGTTTTCTAATCTTAAAATCATGGTTCCTTAGATAGTGGTTAAAATACTTCCAGTAAATGGGTGTATTTATAGAGGTTGAGGTTAGATGTTCTTTCAGTCTTCCTCTGTGTCTATAGTTGCTTGATTATCTGCTTGCACTCTCTTGCAAGATCACAAAACGAATACTAGACAACTCTGAAAAAAACCTCCTCAAAGCTACCATGTCAAGGTTATAGGGCTTCAGTTTTCAACCAATACCCTGCCCCGCCCCAAGGTAATGCTAAATGTCACTCCTGTTAACAGCCAAGGAGAAACCTGAGTGTATACAGGACGCCATGATTCCAGGGAACAAGAACCAAAGTTCCCACTCTCTTCTTCCTGAAGCCTCAAGCAAGATAAACAACTATGACCAAAGAGAACTGAGGTGTTCTTTAGACCAAGGCTTTGACCAAATAGCCACACAGAAGTAACAAATATATGTTTTATTAAGAATATTAAGAGAGCAGCATAGTAAGAACCCTGTTATCAAATAAAACAAAAAGGTCTAAGAAGACCAATTCAGAATTGATGAAGATTTAGGAAACTACATACACACAAAAATAACAAAGTCTAACTTAGCCTAAACTAGAATATATTATCAACACTGTTTGACACCCTGAAGCAGAGGTTCCCAAACTTATTTGGCCTACTACCCCCTTTTCAGAAAATAATAATCTGCATCCTCCTGGAAATCCACCTTCTTTAAGCAAACAGAAAGATGCAGTGACAAATTTGTGTTCTTTAATGTATCTATATTTCCAACTACATTCCACAACATAGTAAAGAAATATGTTGTTGTAAATAAGACTATTTATTAAACTCAACCATTCACATTACACACAGAAATTTGCAGAGAACTGATTGATCAAAAAGCAGAATATTGACCAAAATGTCTCCACAAGCCTCTGTAATTTATAGGAACAGGAAATGCAAGTGGAAAAAGAAAGAGTGTGTGGTTAGGACAGCTAGAAAATTGGGAAGAGAGGTGTGGGTATTTTTGTGTGTGTGTGTGTGTGTGTGTGTGAGAGAGAGAGAGAGAGAGAGAGAGAGAGAGAGAGAGAGAGAGAGAACACAGTGGTTCGCAGTTTGGAAGATGCTGAGACAGAGAGGGAGCTAACTGAAGGCACCTTGAGGGTGCAGGGTCTCTCTTTAAGGACCTGGTAGGGTAGCAAATTTGTGGCCTTGTAGGAATGCCTCTTTCCTGCAATTTATGCTCCACTTCAGGGATAGGGAACCTTTTTTCAGTCCAAAAGCCATTCTTTTGGGCAACCTTCTGAGGTCAAAACCAGATGCAAATGTAGCCAGAGCCATGAATGGAATTTTATCTTTGTAAGAGTAGGCTAATTTCTGCACACACTGAAGCATCCCTCTCAGTCTCCCATCCAGACAAAGGCCTCATCCACACTTACTTTTGCTCCACACTTTTTAGGCACCGGTCTTGGCTTTCCAGGCCTGTGTCCAAGCAGGTTTTTTTTTTGTTTTTCTCCTAGTACTTTCCCCAAGAAAACCTGTATTTTACCACTGAATTGGAGAAAAAGCAATCCTTGGAAAACCTCTATCGGATGGCAGGAAGAGAAGCCTACAGGGCTGGATTTGGCCTCAAGACCTGAGGTTGCCCACCACTGTCCACTCTCCTCATATACAGTCGTACCTCGGAAGTCCAATGCCTTGCGACTCGAATGTTTTGGCTCCCAAACACCGCAAACCCGGAAGTGATTGTTCTGGTTTGTGAACATGCTTTGAAACCTGAACATCCGATGCAGCTTCCACAGCTTCCGATTGACTGCAGGACCTTCCTGCAGCCAATTGGAAGCCGTGCCTTGGTTTCCAAACATTTTGAAGTCAAACAGACTTCCTGAACGGATTCCATTTGACCTCCAAGATATGACTGCATTACAAAGTCACCACCCATCTCCAGTGCTCTCTCTCGTTCAGAAGTGACTAGAAGGGCTACCTTTGGAATGTCTCACCACTCAAGGAAATTGTGAGTGTCCAATAATATTTTTATCTAAAGAAGAAGAAGAAGAAGAAGAAGAAGAAGAAGAAGAAGAAGAAGAAGAAGAAGAAGAAGAAGAATATGTGAAGCCACAAAACACAAGAGGTACAGTCTGCAATATTTCTATGCAAAGCTCAAATGCATATAAAATTAACATTTCTGGTGCCACCTAACTCTCACCAGATGTCATGGGGTGGAAGCTAACACCACATCTAGGTGCGCCAATTTAGAGTTTAAGAGCAGGTTTTTCCCTGGGAAAGGAGTGGAGGAAGGGAAACCTGTCTGGGGTGTGCTTTCTAGGCACGATACTTAAGGGTGGACAGGCCCTTACTGACAACACAGTCTCAGGGAACAAGTACCGGTAACTGCCATTGATTTCACAGGGATGTGGGTAAATGATTGCAGCGAAATTCATTAATCTAAACCAGTCGTGAGGAACCTCTGGCCCTCCAGGTGTTGCTGAATTTCAAATCCCCTCAGCCTCAGCAAGCATAACCAGTGGCCAGGAATAATAGGAGTTGTAGTTCAGCAACTTCTGGTAGACCAAAGTTTTCCCACACCTGCACTACATTAAGCTTTCTAGTGTCAGGTGTATCTGCCCCAACAGGTAATGGAGGAAACACAGTAGGAAACAGACATTGCATCCTCCATAGCTAACATAGGTAAGCCAGGGCGGAAATGAGATTGGCGAGTTTGACTAGAGCTTCAGCGGAGTCCTTTGCTATGCAGTGTGCTTGAAAGTTTCTATATGTTGATATTTACCATTTGTATCTATATGTTATTTTTTTTTAAAAAATGAGGAAAACAGAATAAAATAAGGCCATCCCTGCCATCCTTTAGCCATGCCAAGCCTTCAAGACCACAGAGGAGATCAGAGTCCAAAAGCAAAGTGTAACTTCCTTTTCAAAGATTCAGTTCCTAAGAATTAGAAAGTGCTTATCTGTGGACAAATGTGGCAAGTGGTTCTGAGTCATTTCTGACAGTAAACAATGCTATGGGGTGCTCTGCTGCTGCTCCCTCATGAAACTGCAACTGCAGCCAGCTGTCAGAATTATTTTGGCTGTGCTTCAGAAGAAGACTCCCACCTCCCACCTGGACTCTCTTCACATCGAGGGGAAAACATCTTGGTTCCCGAGATGCTTGAGGCTGTGCAAGGAGTTTACATTGCCTTAGAGGCTGTGATTGCAGTGCTGGCTATCCTGGGCAATGTTCTGGTCATTTGGGTCGTGAAGCTAAACCCAGCCTTTCAGAAGACCACCTTCTACTTTGCTATCTCGCTGGCCCTGGCCGATATTGGTGTTGGCCTCGTCATGCCACTGGCTATCGTAGTCAGCTTACAAATCGAGATCCACTATTATGCCTGTCTTTTCATGTGTTGTCAACTCATGATTTTTACTCAGGCCTCCATCCTGTCCTTGCTCGCCATAGCGATCGACAGATATCTGAGATTACGGCTGCTTACTCGGTGAGTTCTACTTTGTCAGCGACTTTTTTCTCAGGGGTGGTTTGCACACTACTGTTTAAATGCTTGGGTGATATAGAAGCAAGAGATTTTAAGGACTAATGGAAGTTGCCTTACACTGAATCAGATTGTTGGTCTCAGTATTGCTTGCACTGACTGGCCGTGGCTCACCAGAGTTTCAGACTTGGGTTCTCTGCCAGCCCAACTTGAAGATGCTGCGTATTGAATCTGGCACCTGGTGTGTAGAAAGCAGACGCTCTTCCACTGAGCTGCTGGCCTTCCCCCTGGTTTGCCTTTTGTGTTCCACCTGCTTTTTGAGGATGACTGCTGATTTTTCAGCTGGGTTAAATATATACAGTGGTACCTTGGGTTACATATGCTTCAGGTTACATACGCTTCAGGTTACAGACTCTGCTAACCCAGAAACAGTGCTTCAGGTTAAGAATTTTGCTTCAGGATGAGAACAGAAATTGTGCAGCGGCAGCAGGAGGTCCCATTAGCTAAATTGGTGCTTCAGGTTAAGAACAGTTTCAGGTTAAGAACGGACCTCCGGAACAAATTAAGTTCTTAACCCTATGCTCCTTCAATACAGTTCTAAAATCAACATACAGAGGTGATTTTAGAACTCTTTTGAAGGAGCATAGTTCTTAACTCTTCAGCTTGGCTTTAAATTAAATAATATGAATACTGTTGCCAATATAAGAATCTTGTTCAAAAGGGTGCCATAACTTTCATTTCTGTTTTGCTGTTCCCCATATGATAGAAAGCTTATGCATTTTGTTTAATATGCCATGCAAAGCATAGTGTAGCCTGAGGTTTTAAGCAAACAGTGATGCAAACATTTGCAATTGTACCATTTAGAAAATTTCTAAAAATAAAAAAGGCATGATAAATATGATGCATAGCATGCATGGCTGCATTGGAATAACCCAGTCGTGCTCAGACAGAATATGCAATTCCTTTGGGTTGTTTAAAAAATATATATAAAAAAATCCATCACTTCCAATAGAGATTAATGGTTACATTCAGATGTACAGCCCTCCACAATTATTTATATGAAGACAAATATATCCAGCATTCCAATAGTTCTATAAAGGATAGGGTTCTGGTTAGTTTCCAGTTTAAGTAATAATTCCAAAGAATCTTTATCCAATTTCCTGGTAAAGCGTTTGAAACAGAGGAAGTTGCTTTATACTGAGTCAGACCATTGGTTATCTATTTCAGCACTGTCCTCACTGACTGGCAGCAGCTGTCCAGGTTTTCAGGTGGGCGTCTTTCTCTCTGGAGATGCCAGACGTTGAACCTGGGACCCCTGCATGCAGATTTCCTGCCACTGAGCTACAACCCTTTGGTCCAGAACTTCTCTGTGTCAGCTTTTCCATTAGTGCCAATATTTTTCAGTTCAGCTACTGATTGATTGTGTGACTGCAGTTCAGCTACTGATTGATTGTGTGACTGCAGTACATTGTTTATTGCTTTCATTTTATGGATCAATGGTCTTGTTAGATAGTAAAATTCCTGTTAAATTTCTGTTTTAGGGGTTGTTTTTAAAAGTCTGAAATGGATTAATCCATTTTGCATTACTTTCTATGGGAAAGCCCGCCTTGGTTTTGGAACGGACTTCCGGAACTGACTAATTTTGAGAACCAAGGTACCATTGTAGTCCTGCTTTGGGAGTGGAGGACACAAAGCAAAATCATTATCCTCCTCTTCACTAAAACGGCTTTCTGTTGGTCTCTCTGATAAAGCCACAGTCCGTATCACGGTTTAAACATAGCCACTTTAAAGTATCTGTTTCATTTTTGTTTTTGTTGTTAAGTACAGTGGAACCTGGTGTTATGTACCGTCCTCCTTACGAATGCTTTGGGTAATGAGCTCCTCTAACTTGGAAGTAGATGCCCCTTATTGCGAACTTTGCCCTGGGATGCGAGTGGAAGTCACATGATGGTGGCATGGCAGCAGCGGGAGGCCCCACTGGCGAAAGCGCGCCTCATGTTAAGAACAGTTTCAGCTTAAGGACGGGCCTCTGGAAAGAATTAAGTTCATAACCGGAGGTAGCACTGTATTGCTATTTATTGAAAACCAAATTAGTATATGCAAAATGCTCCAGATCAGCAAAATGCTGTCAATAAATTCAGCCGGATAGTCTCACATTTTATACAGCTTGCCCTTAAAAACCCCCAGTAACAATAAAAAGGAAACAAAAGAAAAACGGCACAATTAAAGCAAAAAGGGGGGCGCTATAAGGAAATAAGACTACCAACATTAGAATCTCTTGCACATTTGATGCAAGTTTGTTTTTCTCTCCTCAAAACAGGTATAGGATGCAAAGCAGTCGGGAAAAAATCTGTGGGGCTCTGGCAACAATCTGGCTCTTGTCACTGCTGGTGGGATTTGTTCCGTTTGGATGGGCAGAACCAAAACCAGAAAACTCTGATTTCATTAACTGTACCTTCACAAATGTGATAAAAATGGACTACATGATATACTTGAGCTTCTTTGCCGGAACCCTCATCCCACTGATTGTCATGTGCATCCTTTATGCAAAGATCTTCTGCCTCATCCGCACAAAGCTGCAGCCCTGTTCAATGAATGTCAACGGGCAAAGGTCATTTTATAGGCAGGAGTTCAGAACAGCCAAGTCATTGGCTCTGGTCCTCTTCTTATTTGCTGTTTGTTGGCTGCCACTGTGCATTCTGAACTGCATCGAGCATTTGGGCCAAATACAGAACATACCGCTTTTCACATACATGGGCATCCTTCTCACGCATTCCAACTCGGTCATGAATCCCATCGTCTACACTTTCAGGATAAAGAAGTTCCGGGAAACTTGCATCCAGATTTTAAGAACCTATATCGTGCACAAGGATCCAGAAGATGCTACATCGCCCAGTGCAACTACATCTGAACACTCATAGCTGCCTCATGCAGATGGCCTTGTCTAGCTTTATGTCTTCTGCCCTAAGATACAATAAAGTTACTGACAGGGGAGCTATTGCTTCCCGAGACTTTATGTAACAGTTGTTTTGGTCTGAAGCAGTCAAGAGAACTTTTCAGAAACAAACTCTACCCCTTGTTAATGCCTGCTGTTCACTGCTGTAGCATCCAGTAACACAGCTGGCAGTCCGAGGTTCTGTCAACCTACATCTGCTGTGTTCTGGTTCTACATATACATTTTGGCCGAGCAAGCAGTCAAAGATGTGCCAGTATTGGCACAGTGTGTCAAATGTACATATTCAATAAACCATTTCCAATCTTTTATAAAGTTTGTCATGATTTCTTATTTTTCCAGTAAGTTTCACCATTTCTGCATATTCCATGAGTTTTTGTATCCAATCTTCTTTCGTCGGGACTTCTTATTTTGGGCAAATAACATTCTTGCCACTGTAGTCGCATACATGAATAAATTCCTATACTCTTTAGGTAGTTCTACCCCTAGAATTCCCAGGAGGAAAGCTTCTGGTTGTTGTTTTTACGAATGTTATTTTAAACATATTTTTCAATTCATTACATATCATTTCCCAGTAAACTTTTACCTTACTGCAAAGACCACCACATATGCTAGAAAGTACCTTCTTTCTCTTTACATTTCCAATACTTACTTGATTTTGATTTATATATTTTTGCCAGTTTACTCAGTATTGAGCGCCGCAACCCCAGTCGGCCACGACTGGATCTAACGGTCAGGGGTCCCTTTACCTTTTTTATATAACATTTTCTGTTTTCTCTTAAACCATAGCATGCTGTAAATTTTATATCCGTATTCCACAATCATTCCCATGCTTCCATATCTATATTGTATCCAATATCTATTACCCAATGTATCATTGAAGATTTTACTTGCTCATCCTGTTGTCCAATCCAATAGTATCTTATACATTTTGGACAGCACTTTAATATTAAATTCCAACAGATCTGTTTGTGTTATTTGTTCCCCAAACCCTCATTTCTTAGGTCTTAAATACTTTATTCAAATAATATTGTATCCATGTGAACTTTCCTGATTAAATCCTTAAATTCTTTTATTTTATTAAAATGATACCATCACTGCTAAAACTCTTCTGTTTTGAAAGATGTACTTTGCTGCTTTGATCTCTATTGACAGGCGTCATGGCCAATGCTATGATGAAGCATCAAATGTTGCTGAATGTCTCAGTGGAAAGCAGGCTCTTGTAAAGGTAGGCACAGCCATGAGTACTGTATGTTGGCTGTCTAAACGTGCTGTGAACTTAGTGGTACAGGATGTGTCAGAAGATGTTGCTATGCGCAGAAATTTTCTGAGTGAAATACCTGACACAATCACTTTTCTGAGTGAAATACCTGACATGATCACTTTTCTGAGTGAAATACCTGACACGATCACTATGAGGACAGACTTTGCCCGTGTGCTCAAGACATCGATTCCATAAAACATATTTTGTTGCATTGTGCAAAATATGAGCAAGCCAGGGCTGAACTGATACTACACTTGCTGGTACCTTTCCCGGGAAAATCAGAGGCTCACTATGTCAGGTTCCTATTGGAAGACTGGAAAAATGCTAGAACATTAGCAGTGGCAAAGTTTTTATCGGTGGTTGCAAGAACCAATGATCCCTATATTCTGGACAAAATGCTTGTTTAACCTGGAGGTAGGCTGTATGAATTGTGTATTGCTTTGTAACGATTTGTTGGGTCTCTGGACCCTAATAAAGATTGATGATTTGTATAAACTTCACCCAAATGCGTATAAACTTCACCCAAACACTTTCAACAGGGAGAGAACATAAATCTGAGACAATTCCACCCCACAAAGAAGACCGTCCAAGCAGATTTCTCATAGCCAGTGGCTTTAATTATAGGTAACTGAGTTGAGAATGTACTGAGACCCTGGGGCAAAAGTAGTTATGATCACAGACCACCAAGATAGCAGATCTGAGAGGGGCCTAGTCTTCCTAGATGCAGAATGTGTGCACATGTTGATGTTGGGTGTGATCCTCACCAATCTGAACCTTCTAAGGATTTCTACAGGAAAATATTTTATGCAATCATGAAGAATATCAACAGCAGTTTACATAATCTTTCCTTCATATGTGTACTAACATACGAGCAAAATTGAGAGGTTTGTCATAGGGGATGATGACCGCATACATGTTCTAAGCTTATAGAAAACTGATTTGGATGCTATCAGATTACAGCTTCATGATAATATGATAATATCACAAGGGAGCAGATCAGAATGTGGTTAATCTTCAGAATGTGGTTGATCTTCTCAGTGGGGTAACAAGGAAACATCTGCATGAGCTACTGTAAGCTACAGAAGATTATTGGAGTAAGCCTTACCCCACAGGTGTCCTCCTGTACGTAAGAAAGGCCATTGTTGTGCCTTCATAGAATAAAGACCTCTTTACCAATAATCACATGGCACTTCTTCGTGGACATAAAGAGATCTTTAGGAAATTAATGTTAAAACTAGCAAGTTCATTCGAAGAGCACAAATCAGAAGAACTACATTCAGCGTGGAATAAGTCTACAACAATGTTTAAGTGGAAGATTGTTTGCATTGCTCCATCATAACCAGAGGGTTGTGCATAGATGAGATGCGTTTAAGGCAATAGGTAGTGAAAATACAGGTTTTTCACTAATCATAGAAATGAATGCTGCACTAAGGGAAGGGAAATTGGGTATAGGTTAGGGTTGCCATATGTCCAGGAAATCCCAGAGATGTCCTCTTTTGGGGGGCCAACATACCCATCTGGGTGGATTTTTACATTTTAAAGGAGATGTCTGGGTATGGAGTTTTTTTCGGGGGGGCGGCGGCTTGGGCAGCTCTGCACGCCACAGCTGCTGCCAGCCCAAGCTGCGGAAAGAGGCATGCGCGAGTGGGGGCAGCCCCGCATGCCTGCTTCCCTGGCTCGGGCTGGCAGCAGCTCAGGCTGTCCTCTTTTTTTGCTCTTCAAGATATGAAACCCTAGTATAGGTGGAATATAGGGAGGGATACAGAAGTTGGGAAGATATGAGGGATGGAGAAGATGCTTGTAAGAGCAAGGGAGGAGGAAATAGAGGATTGTTTTTTAAAAAATCAAAAAGTGTTTGCATTGTTAATTCAAAATGAAAAGTTCAGCTTGTCTTTTTCTACCTGCTACTTAAACCAAGTTGTACAGGGTTGCAGAGTGACACGAGGGAAAACATAGTTTCATTCATTCTACCTCTTGCCATTAGTTGCTCAAATTATATACACTTTCCTGATTATTTCTATGTGAGAGTAAACTTGAATGAACGGAATACCCTAAATAAATTTAACTCCGAAGCTATCAGAGAGAAAGCCCAACAAAAAGGTATATATGCTTTAATTAAGATTTGCCATCATATGGTTTAAGAGGTCATAATTGTGTTTAAACAGTTGCCTGTGCAGACTTTGACAATGCCTTCAGGTCCAAGATGCACTTAGCAATGCTCTCCTTCTCCTGCAATACAGAAACAAATGAATGCTGTAAGAAAATTGGAAGGAAAAAAGCTTGATGGAGAATGACATGAGCAATTTTATTTGAAATCATACCACACTGAAACGATATGCTATACCTAACTGATTATTTCATAACTCAGTATTTAGTCCCTTCCTTAGAATCAATATTAAAATTGTGCAGGAATAAAAAGCTTGAGACCCAGTCACCTACTTAGCCTAGACATAATATCACACACAAAAAAGGCTGAGAGCACAGCTACATGTTTTTAAAATAATGCTTTAGGGCCCATAAAGGCATAAAGGCAAAAAATAAATTAAGGACCAACCCCGATGTTTGACAAGATTTGAATGCACACCTAAACCTCCCCAGTCCAAAAAAGCTACCAATCCTATGATTGGTACAGTTCTCACATAGACTGTTATCGAGGAACAAGATTCGCCTCTGTCCCTTTTCTTTAGAGAACAGGCAGACACTGAGATTAGTCTTTACATCTCCCATTCAAATGCCTGGCTATTATTCGGCCAAGTTCCAACAAGTTCCCGGATCCCCCACCCCAGTGTCCCAAGACACTGCTCTTTCAATCTCTTCCAATGGAAACTTTGAAAAAACAGATGTGCAGCATCTTAAACATTAATCATATCATAGGGACACACAAACCCTCCAGTAGGTTAGGCACAAACTTATTTTGTACTGTGGAGGTAACTGCAAGGGGAAACCTATAGAGAAGCCTGCTCCAAGTACCTGTTGGGCTGTAATACTCTGCCTAACGTTTTGCTCAACCCAGTTGATCATGTGATTTTGTTCCATATTCCGCTTGAGATGCTGTATTGCCACATGATAATCCAGCCGCTTCTTCACTTCTGTGTATACAGTAAACAGCCTCTCTCTGTAGTTTGTCTCAAGCATTATAGCAACATTGTTCTAGAAAAGCAAGAAATGAAATCACTTTTCCATTGTGGGCACTCTGACTACAGTATTTCTGTGAAATGAACATGCGGTATGTGCACAAAATCTTGTATTTCTTCCGTTTAAATAATTTACAGATATAAATCAACAACAACAAAAAATACATGAAGAACAGTTTAGAAAATACCTCTTATCTGCATCCTGCAAACACACATATAGTTAGTAAATTTAGACCTTAACCACTAGCTTTTCCATCTTGTTTATAACATGCAATACTTATTTTTATAACACTTAACATAAGGAAAGTTCCACAAAAAGTTTTCCCCACAAGACCATATAGCCAGCCTGTTACTATAATAGGGCCAAGTGGAATATACTATACCAGCATGCCTTTAACTCTATGTAATATATTTTCCCCAATAGCCTCTAGTCATATATAGAGTCTGGTACCACTTATATTTGAATTTTTGTATGATTCTTCAGATTAGAGCACAACTGTCTGACATTATTTAAGATCCAGTTCCACAAACAGCAAGGAAATACATGTCCTAAATGTTTTCCAGGTTTTTTGCACTAATAATGTTTATCAATCAATCCCCAGATAGATATTTTTGAATTATTCCTTAACCACAGTACATGGACAGTACTTCATCTTTGAAACCCTAAGCTACCTAAAAATGCAAAATAAAAAGCATGTTGTATCTGGAAATACTGGTTTAGGGTAGGGGATTAAAAGGTGCATCACCATCCATTTTCTCTAATACATTTTCAAACAATAATTTAATTCTGACTGGAGTGTTATTCTATAAACATGAATGCGTAATTTATATTTGATTTCATATATTCCTTTCTGTTTGAAGATTTAAGTCACTTAGTGTTCTACTGAAATATTTAACTTTTAACTAACTAAATGAGATAGGTATCGCTACACAGAAGTCCCATTAAATTCAATGGAACTTGCTCCCTTATGATTGTGCATATGATTGCCAGCACAAGTCACTGATCCTGATTCACAAAGGTTGAAATTCCATTTTTTGTTGACAGCGCTAAATGTTTTAATCATAAATCTCATCATCATGATATCCTGATGTTAATAGCATGTTATAGCTAATTTAGTCGAACAAATTATTACAAATTTCTAGTGATACCGCAATTACCATCTCCTTTTCATATTGGGCAGAGATATATTTTAAAGGCACTTAGAATATTTCTGTTCAGAACTCCAGAACTGCTATCATAGGATGGAGCAAGCTAGTTTTCTCTTGCTGCGGAGGGTAGGACCCAAACCAATGACTTCAAGAAAGGAGATTCCAACTAAACATCAGGAAGAACTTTATGACAGCAACAGCTGTTTGACAGTGGAACAGACTCCCACAACACGTGGTGGACTCCCCTTCCTTGGAGGCTTTTAAGCAGAGGTTGGGTGGCAACCTGTCATGGATGCTTTAGCTGAGATTCCTGCATTGCAGGGGGTTGGACTTGATGACCCTTGGGTCCCCCTGCAACTCTACAATTCTATGACTGACAGTAGTGAAGCAAAGCAAGCCAAAGCATCAGAGACATGTTAAAGCTACTATTACATTTTTAAAAGTTTGCTATTTAAACATTGTACAAGAACTACTTCTTCAATAACAGTGGGTGACAACCAACTGCAGCACCCACTCACACAACACCCATGGCACTAGTAGGAGCCTAATTCTTGCTATACTGCAGCAGCCAAATTCAAAGAATGGCTTGCATTAGTGACTGATGTAATCCATGGCACATATCCTATTATTATTATTATTATTATTATTATTATTATTATTATTCTCCTTCTCCTCCTTCTCCCTGACAACTAAACTTGTGCAACAATGTCAACTCTCAGACTTGTGCCAATGGTGCCCTGGATCTCGCACACTGTGTATTTATTTTAATACTGTACCCGCTTGGTATCAAAGAGATAGTGACGACCCTCCACCCTCCACTGCTCTTTCTTCTCCTCTTCAATAGCCGTAGTGTGTTCAGCTATCATGTCATTTTTCACGGCTGTTGCTTGTGCTATAGCATCCTGAAATAAAAAACAAGCTAGTTTGACCTTCAGAGAAATCCAGTTTTGCACTCACATCATGCACTTTTCCCTTGATGCGATGTTGAAAAAAAGCCATTGTGTAATTGTTATGACGGTAACAATTATATTGAATATTAGCAGGATTCAAGACGTGGTGTAGTGGTTAGAGTGCTGGACTAGGACCTGTGAAACCAGGGTTCAAATCCCCACTTTGCCTTGAAGCTCACTTTGGGCCAATCATTCACTGCCTCTCAGCCTAACATGCCTTACAGGATTGTTGTGGGCATGAAATGAGAATGAAATGTGTCCCACACCTTGATCTCTTTGGAGAAAAAGGTGTGGCATAAATGAAATAAATAAATAAGCAAGCACATGCAATTCTACTCCAGAGAAGTATTTTTAAGTGTAGTATACCCTCTTCTCCATTTGCATAGGAAAAAATAATAATACATTGAGACCTGCCCAGTCTCTTCTAAAATGACCTCATTCTAATTCAGTTAATTTGTAATCACTGAATGCCAAGTTTGGACAGCATGTCTAGTAACAGCATGAAAACCGACTATCTAACTCATTTGGGAGGTACTTATACAGTGGTACCTTGGTTCTTAAACAGCTTAGTTGTTGAACAAATCAGCTCATGAATGTTGCAAATCCAGAAGTGTTCCAGTTTGCAAACGTTTTTTTGGAAGCTGAATGTCCGATGTGGCTTCCACTTAAATGCAGGAAGCTTGGTTTTCAAACAGTTTCGGGAGCTGAATGGACTCCCAGATTTCGAGAACCAAGTTATCACTGTACTGAACATTAGAAAACTCAATCTCTCCGGATGTCTTGAGACTGCATATGATTATTACTGTGGTTATTACCATAGCACATCAGTGATGAGGCTACAAAATAATGAAGGAGTGTTGAACTGCACTAAAAACTGCAATTATATTACAATAAAACTGCATTCCTATGCATAGTGAGAGCAAGCCACATGGAAATCAGTGGGGCTTACCTTTCGGTAAAGAGGCATAGGACTGCATGGTGGAGGGATGGTATGGTGCTGAACTGGGAGCTACTCCTTAGTTGATCACATTATTTACAAGGAAAAGACATGACTCACATTTTGACTGACAGCATCCTATATATAGTATACTGAGCCGTATCCTTTTTTAAAAATTAATTTTAACATGTGAACTCTTTTACTGAGTAGCAATAAACGTGCTGTCTTACCTCATTGAGTTTGTCAGCAATAGCTGCTACATTTGGACCGTACTTCTTAATTATGTAGATGAGAATTCCCACCATAACACCTCCAGCTATTGTTTCATGGTTAACTACGTAAAGTTCCTTAGAGAGCATATAGAGCAGAAGCCCAGTCCCAAGCATATAGGGGCCTAAAAGCAAGCAAATCAATACCATTACACAAGACGATAGAGACATTCAGTATAAAGGAAATTTGCCTTAATATTGAATATGCTACCCTCCCTGAACATGAGATCTGTCAGGGGAAATAACTCAGTTGCCCTTGAACTGTGACACACAAACAAGAAAACAAAAGCCCTAACTAAGTTATCAGAGGTGCTACTTCTTTCAAAATCACATTACAATCTAATAACTAATTTAAATTTATGATACTTGCATTATCACCTTTTAACACACTCTTCTTTTTTAGAGAAATATAAGGGAAGGAAGGAGAGATAAACTTGTACATATGTACTACAGCTCCCTTTTGGAATGTCAGCCATTTCTGTGACAGCCACTGTTCTAAATAGAGATTACATTTATTGCTCAAAATAAAGACAAAATGAGTGATAAACACAATTTTAGTTGAAATAGGAAATGCAACGCAAATTTCTAAAGGCACACATCTATTCTGAGGTACTTTTCCTTATGCTGGCTGTAAGTTGTTATCAACACAACATACTTCAGAAGATAATGTGTAACCTCATCATTAGCAGAGGCACCTTCTCTGTTCAGTGATTTGTGGACTTCAGTTCAAAAATTGGATATAACAATATTAAATAATACTTTTTAAATATAAGTTTCTTACTAAGAGCTGGCTTTCACAAAGTTTACTCATGCAGGCATGCTAACCTGTGACTCCTGTTTTAGGGTACAAGAATTGGAAAATTTCTTCAGGGAATATTCCATGGCGGACTTTTCCTCCTGTCTCTGGAAGAGGTGGCACAGGAGCCAAGTGTTGCTGACTTGTGTGAAGTGGTCTGAATATTTGCACTGCCCTGCAATGAAGAAAATGATTCCATATTTCCAAATCTTTCCCCAAAAAAGGTTATACTTGTGGCTAAATAGAAATCAATAGCTTCAGGATATTCAGTAATCATCTGTTTTTTTTAAAAAAAAAAATCTATCCTATCTTACCTTCATTAAGGAGCTCTAAGCTGTTAGCAGCTTTTGAGTTACAAATCAATCCAATGTGAAAGAACATTATCAAATATTATAATAATAGAATCAGTAAACAAAACAGATTTCTCAACTGAGCTTTCTCCAAAGGCATATTTAAGGATTCAGGTCTTCACCGGGCATTATAAGGTATATACAGTAGTGACAATGTATGTCTCCCTAGGAATTCCAAAGCATCACTGTCACATCCATAAACCGTGCAAGCTGTAGCACTTGGAAAAGGCTCCAAATTCTCCAAAATCATGCATAAAATTAATCTCCCTATTATATTTATGCTTTCATCTTATGCAAGCATAACTTAATAGCAGACTAAAAATTGTGGGGGAGAAAAAGCAATCACAGAGAGACTGGAAGGGCTAAACTTCAAGAACAAAGATAGCAACACCTAAACAAACCACTTTTAACACAGAAAAGCATGTTTCCAATGTGCCTAAACAAGACAGTCCCTTGAAGTTTGGTATCCCAGTGAAGGGAGAGCACTACGTGTGCCTCACACTGAATCATAACATGTTGTAAAAATTCTCCTCAGTTTAGAAGTTGCTTGCTACACAGTAGAAACAAGCTGCAACTTGGTGATAAAAAAATTAAAGGACCCTTTGGCACCTTAAAGCACAGATTACAGTCCATTTTAACTGTTATTCTCAGTTGCGCGCGCACACACACATATACACACAAATTTATTTGGGGGTGGGGGAATGTAAAAAGTGAGATCAGAGGGAAATGAAATGCAGAAAAATACATTGCATGTATAAATTCATAGTAGTGTTGTAACTGAAATTATAGAAATAAAATTAAAAGTTGAAATGTGTGTGAGCAAGTGAAGGCTGGAATGTGAAGGCTTATTTGCAAAAGAACCATGAGAACACAACAGAACGACATATACATATGAACTATTGCTATAATCATTAAGGACAATGAAAGGATGTACAGAGCTGCCTTCAGATGTCTTCTAAAAGTCAGATAGATGTTTATTCCTTGACATCTGATGGGAGGGCGCTCCACAGGGCGGGCGCCACTACCAAGAAGACCCTCTGCTTGATTCCCTGTAGCTTCACATCTCAAAATGAGGGAACCGCCATAAGCCCCTCAGAGCTGGATCTCAAGTGTCTGGGCTGAACGCTGAGGGTGGAGACGCTCCTTCAGCTATAGAGGCAATGTAACCAAATTACTCAAGGCTTTTAGAAGAACTCAACAGTCTTCAGGATGATGGACCTGTTCAGGAGATGGAGGCTTCCCCTAAACTGACCAAAAGAAACCAGATCTTACTCCTATCTTGGCACTGGAGAACCGACAATCCCCCTCTACAGAAGGTTATCAGTTTTGTCAGATGGCAACCCGGTTGTGCTTGGGGCCTTGCAGGCCTTGAAGGTACTGTGCTGTATGGCAGCCTTCTGAGTCAATACAGTCATAGCTTGGGTTACAGACGCTTCAGGTTGTGCATTTTCGAGTTATGCACCGCGCCGAACCCGGAAGTACTGGAACGGATTATTTCCGGGTTTCGGCGCTCGTGCAAAAGTGCTAAATTGCGCTTTGCACATGTGCAGAAGCGCCAAATCATGATCTGTGAGTTCCCAGCCGCGGCGCTGCGGGTTGCGAACGCGCCTCCTGCAGGGATCACATTCGCAACCAGAGCACCCATTGTACATTATAGCAGTGCTAGCGAACCTTTGGCACACGCGCAAAAGGCGGCACTCAGCACCAAAGCAGGGCCGTTGCTGGGGGTTGGCGAAGTGGGCAGTCATTCCCCCCTCCCACGCCACTGCGGACGGTAAATGCTCCCTAGAGCATCGGGGAGTTGCGCGCCCGCCGATCAGCTGGCACGGAAGGTGGGGAGGGGAGCATTGGAAGCGACAGGTCTCTGGGCAAGAGCGAGCACACAAGAAGGGACACGCCCACGACTCGCCTGCCACACCTCCTGCTCCAGGCTGGGAGGGAGAAGCACCACTCTTTGGGGCTCCTGAAAGATGCAAGCAGGAGATTCTCTGCAGCGATGGTGCAGATGATTGGCGGCTGTGTCAAGGACTGTTTTCTATTGCCTGTCATTGTAGCAATTTGGTGGTCGATTTGTGGCTGCCAGCGGTGAGTGTGGAAACATAGGTGTGTTCGGCGACTTGAGCAACTGTAAGCAACCCCTCCCAAAAGCTCAAAAACTCTTGGCAATCTCCCCCCATTTTCTTAATATGGAATCCCCAAATATGGTAATACATTATTTATACTCTACCCATCTGGCTGGGTTTATTTATCTGTTTATATTTATTTGTATGTGCGCACACAAACAATCAATATTATCCCATATTAAAAATTGGGACAGAGGGTGGCTCTTAGTACAGCCCTCCAGTGTACACTAGTGGCCTGATGGCGCATAACACTACTTTTTTTGGAGTAATACCAGTGCTTTTTTTTCTGTGGGGACACATACCCATAAACATTTTGTAAATTTAACAGAAGAAGAAATTCACTGTATTTATTTTCCCCAATTAGAACTGAATTTATTTTTCCTGATGGTGATTTTCTTGAGTCAAAATGAGAGTATCCCTAAACATTTTTTCTTTAGAAAAAAAAAGGCACTGAGTTATACCATAAAATTATATTTCAGCGGAAAGGGTTACATTAGCCCTAATGTATGAGTTGTGTTTTTTTCCTAAACTAAAACCTCAGTATCCAGGTTAAATTGCCGAGTTGACACTTTGTGATAAATAAGTGGGTTTTGGGTTGCAGTATGGGCACTCCGTCTCTAAAAGGTTCGCCACCACTGAATTTTACCAATATCATTGAGTTGCACCTTTCCGCTTCTTGTGGCCTGGCTTCCCGTTCCTAACCTGCATAACCCCTGCGAGTCTTTACGACGACCTGCGTCGCTGCGGCCTCCTCTAGGAGCCTAACCTCCTCTTTATTCCCTGTGCTTTTCCCGGAGAAAAGCAGCGGCTTCCTCCCCCTCTTCTTCCTATTCCAAGGCCACCCTCCTCACGACCTGCATTCACTCACCCCACGGGCAGAGCGGGCGCCAAGCTCTTCAGGCCACCAGCCGGGGCTGCGGGAGGCAAGAACAAGAGAGTCAAAGCACAGCCCCCGAAACCCAACAGCCCGGCCGCCCGGCCGCCCTGCAGCCCCCGCTTTACCCAGGGCGCGCACGGCCAAACGAGACAACATCGCGGCTGCCGCTGTTGCCGCCGCCCTCTCCGTCCCTGTGACCCTCCCGGCGAAAAGAACTCAAGATGGCAGCCTCCGTGGAGGAGGTCTCGCGAGAGGTCTCGCCTTTTTCGCCGTGGTTTTCTGGACCTATCGAAACAGCTGGGCCGAGAGGACCAATGCGGCGAACGTCACCGCGGAGACGGGGCGGAGAATCGCGCGAGAACAAAAGGGAGGGGGAGGGGGCGAGAGAGAGAGAGAGAGAGAGAGAGAGAGAGAGAGAGAGAGAGCGAGCGCGCTAGAGCTAAGACCAACTTAGTTGGTCTTAAAGGTGCTACTGGAAGGATTTTTTTTATTTAGAGCTAAGACGGATAGAGTTGCCGCAGGGGCTGAACTTCCGGGTATTGCCTCCCACGGGCAACGATAGGAAGCGGTGGACAATCCGCATTTGCAGCATTGCCTGTGGCGGGGCTAATGCAGCAGCTCATCTTACGAATGCAAAGCTTGTTTTTGTTTTTCTGAAAGATATATATTTTAAATATAAATATTACACACACACACACACAAACTTCTGCTCAGTTGTGGCGTGTGGTCAGTGTCGGATTCGAGACCCCACTCAGCCAGGAAGCTCACTGGGTTGACCTTGAGGCAGCCTCGCTGGGTCGCTGTGAGGATAACCAGGAAAAAAAGGGGACGGCCATGTGCGCCACCTTTATCTCCTCACAGGATAAGTGGGGTAGCCATGCAGTAAATCAATAAATGCCACCCAAGTTGGCACTGTGTAGCAGATGAAGGTGGGGAGGCGCTGGCTGAGCGTCGGCTATTACCACCCCGACACCCACCCACACCCACCGCCTACATTTCAGGATTGCAGTTGAGAGCGTGGCCGAAGACGGCTCTTCGCTGTTGCTATCCCGACATTGCAGAAAGCGAGAAGGGTTTAAAAGCGAGGGAATTGGTGCGGCGCCGTGCTAGTGCAGCTACCGTTAACAGCGCAAAATGGAAAGCGGCCAGGTGTTGAAGCAGAGTAGTTTACGTCAACCCTGCAGTGTGGCCCCCCTTTAAATGTAGAAATAGAGATTCAACGTTCTTAGGAACATGTGGCGCGCCGTGCTCTCCCTTTGGTACCGCGGAGTTGCTGAAGGTGAATTAAAGGTCAATTCTGGGGTGTTAACTCTTCCCTTTCTATCTCTGCGGGTTTCACTGGGCGAACCGCTTAGAAAATATCGCGAGACAATGTCCGAGTCCCATTCATAATCCGGAACTTGGGGAGGAGGAGAAGAAACGGAGAGAGCGAGAGAGGAGAAACGAAGCTTCGGGCGTTCTCGCGAGAGCAGCGGCGCCGAGAGCTGTCGGGGCGGGGGGCGGAACGGGGTGTCCTGGGAGCACGTGGGTTGCGCTCCAAGTTTGTCCGCGCGCGTCTCTGCGGCCATGGAGGGAGCGAAGGCTGCTCCGGCTAAGGCAGCTCCGGCTCAGCCGGCCGACGGAGAAGCCGGGTCCGAGTGGAGCATCCCGCCCAACGCGCCCGCCTGCATGGAGCGGCACCTGGACGGGGCCCACTACCGGGCAGGTAGGCGCCGGTCGCGAGCTGCCCCGCCGCGCTGGGGACCCGCGTCCTCCAGGCATCCTGAGCTCGGCGCCCGCATTGCTGCCGTGTCAGCCGGGGCCCCCACCGGGCGGGAGCCGGGCATCCCTTGTAGGCTCCTTTCCCCGCTCGTGGCCCCGCGTGGAGTTCGGGACGCCTCCCCGGTTAAAGCCCTTTTGTGCCTAGTCTGCAGTCGATTTTAAAACGCGCGACCCAGGTTGGAAAGTGATGTGACTTTGCAAGGCTGCAACCTCAAATTTATTTTATTGCAACTGTGTCCCAAAACGCTCACCTACAGTGGGTCACTTCGAAAGTGGAGCATTGCTTATGCTCGAGCTGTGAAGCATGGCTCTTTCCTTTATGTGTCGATGTCAGTGTTAGCAGTAGCTGCACTTTCTAGGTTCAGAGGAGCATTTCTTTAAGGGGATTGAGCTCTCTTATTGAAAAATCAGGTTCAGGAGCTTAGTACAATGAGCTTTATCTGGATTTCTGTTTCTTTCCCTGTGCGCTGATGCTCAATGACTATTCAGTGCACTCTAGAAAAAACTTCACACTACTCCACCATGCCAGATTTGTTCCAGCTGCTGTCCTCAAAAACCCTAGTAGAGTCAGTTACAGGTTTTTTAAAAAAGAAATGGGACTACATAATTTGCCTTCATGTAAGGCTTTGTTTCAGCTGTTTATTAAGTGACATTTTTGGATGTTGTCAATAGGATTTTTTTTTGTCAAGATGTTTTTCCATAACAGTCTGGATTCTAGGGTGGGCTCCGAGCAGAGCTTGACCTTTGGTTGTGTTAGGCCTTGCCTGTTTTTCTGGTGAATTGTGATTCCTTTGCAAAGGGATTGTGTTATGTTGGGAGTTTTGAATAGCAACAAGATCAACTTTGGCATTCAATAATTAATCAGTGGTAGCATTTCTCTCTATGCTAAATTTAGGTGATCCACATACTGCAAATATATCATTGTAGCTTAACTCTGTTTATTTTCCAGATGGTTCTTTGCTCCTGGGAGCTTCCAGTTTGAGTGGACGTTGCTGGGTGGGTTCTATTTGGGTGTTCAAGGACCCATCAAAAGCTCCCAATGAAGGCTTTTGCTCTGCGGGAGTTCAGACTGAAGCAGGAATAGCAGATCTGAAATGGGTTGCTGATAAAGGCATCTTGGTAGCTTCGGATTCAGGTGAGCATCAGGGAAGTGTGTCTCTTGGAACCTCTTAGTGGCTTATAAATTACGGCCAAGATCGCATAAGGATGAAGCTATGCTTCCTTTCTGAAGTGGTTCTCAATGCTAAAGAGAATTTTTAAACCAAAAAGTGACATGTCTCTTTATGACTGCCTTCCAGTTCTTTTGGACTGTAATTCTTATCATGGTAACTTGGTTGGCTGCTTCCAAGAACATTCATCTGGAAATCCAGGATTTTCTACAATCACTCTTTTGTAGCAATCAAATAATTTGACACGAGATCTTTGAAGAGATTGAGGCCTGGAACAAGCACTATCATTGCAGGATAAAAAGTGCATTGCAAATTGCTCTAAGATATGTGGGTTGGATCCTAAGGTCTTGTGAGTAGCATTAACTCATGGACCAGCCATTCCTGATGCCCGGTAGTGGAAGAAGAAGAGTCTATTTTGCCTATTTCCCCCCTTCAAATCATCTACTAATGGAATAGCATGGGAGGAGCTGGTGGGGGGAAATGGAAAGCAGTCAATATTGCTTCTCTTCCTTTTCCATGAATGGAAGTTTCTGCTTCTTGTGCCTGAAAGGACACTCCTGGATCCAACCCTGTCATTTTAGCTTTACTTTAACTAGGTGTGACATTTTAAAGCAGAGTTCCCTGCTTTGGGGCTACTAAAGTAGTTGGGTGGGATTTTGTGTCTGGTGTAGAAAACGTCATCTTTGGTTTACCAATAACGTTAAGTAACGGAGGCCACCACTTACCTACTAAGTATGTAGGGCTTTCATTAGGTATTCTGCTGCTGACTTTGATTCTCATTTTTTTTAGGTGCCGTGGAACTTTGGGAGCTAGATGAGAATGAAACTCTGATCGTGAACAAATTCTGTAAGTACGAGCACGACGACATTGTGACAACAGTGAGTGTCCTTGCCAACAACACACAGGCCGTCAGTGGCAGCAAAGACTTCAGGTGATCCCTTTGTGGTGCTGCTTTTCTGCTTTACTGTAAAAGTATCTCTTCTAGTTTTTAACCTGCTCTGGATTTTATGTCTAGTGTGAAGATCTGGGACATCCCTCAACAAACAGTACTCAACACCTACAGAGGTGAGTGCTAAGCTTGATTTATTTCTTTATTTTTATTACTTTATCCTGCCCTTCCTCCCGAGCAGATCTTGTATGTGATCCAACCATTCCCCCAGTTTTATAGCCACAAGGTGTCAGGCTGTATGAGAACGTGGGTAGCCCTGTGGCTGACATAATGAGCTTTATGACTGAGCAGCAGAGAACAATCTGAATCTCTTCAACACCCCCCCAACCGCCTTCCACAGTGTTGAAGGAAACACTGTGGCTTCTGTATGTCTTATCCATGTTGCATGTTCTCTCCAACATGCTTCAAGAGACCAAATGCAGTGTAGAGCTTCCATGGGTATGTTTTCAAGCTGTTAGTGTCCCAAATTATCACAATACTGCTGAATGCTAGATGAAAGCAAAACAGCAGGGGGAGGGGGGAGGGTGTAAGAGACAGACTTATAATCTTATCTGATGAACAACACAGTCATTGCAAACAATTTTTCAGCAGGTGGTATTTGATAAAATAAAATGGCACGCCTTTGCTCCCTCTTGTGTGGGATGATTTGATGCTGTTTAGTCATTGATCTTTGCGGGATCACTTTCCATTCTACAGATAACCGAAGAAGAGTCATTTAATACTACTTAGTTCCTTTGGGTTTTTTAGGGTGAATCAAATTGGCTAAAGAAGTTCACATTCCCAGAGCTTAAATCTTGGGCAGTGTAATTTGAGGAGAAGCAGCAAGGTGATCTCTTTAGAGATTTGTATTATTATACAAATAGTTATTGCTCTTGCAGGAACACAAACCCACACCTAAATTAACCCAGTTACAGATAGGTAGCCGTGTTGGTCTGCCATAGTCAAAATAAAAAAAATCCTTCCAGTAGCACCTTTAAGACCAACTAAGTTAGTTCTTGGTATGAGCTTTCGTGTGCAAGCACACTTCTTCAGATACACTGAAACAGAAGTTGCCAGATCCTTCTATATAGTGAGAAGGTGGGGAGGGGTATTACTCAGAAGGGTGGTGGGAATGGGAGATTGGCAGATAGCTGAGATGAGCCTGCTGACGACTCTTAACGACTGTAATAGGTCTTACAGGAAAAGGCAAGGGGTGAGAAGGTGAGAAATGGCTTAGTCATGTATAATGGGATAAGAATCCAATGTCTTTGTTCAAACCAGGTCTCTCCATGGTTTTAAGTTTGGTAATGAGTTGCAATTCAGCAGCTTCTCTTTCCAGTCTATTTCTGAAATTCCTTTGTAGTAACTGTCAAGCTCTGGGAGGAAGACCTTTCATTGCCTACAGACAGCCACCCAATCTTAAACAACTCCTAACCCACAATAATACTACAACCAGACTTAACACGGACACTGGCACCAGAGCCTGCAATAAACCCAGATGCCAACTTTGCTGCCACATACACCCGGACAACACCATTACTGGCCCCAGCAACATCACACATACCATCTCGGGACTATTCAATTGCTCATCATCTAACATTGTGTATGGCATCAAATGCCAACAGTGTCCTTCAGCTCTCTATATTGGACAAACAGGCCAAACCTTACGCCAAAGAATAAATGGACATAAATCTGACATCAAGAACCACAAAACAGAGAAACCAGTAGGAGAACACTTCAATCTCCCAGGACATTCTATACAAGATCTCAAAGTAGCTGTTTTACTACAAAGGAATTTCAGAAATAGACTGGAAAGAGAAGCTGCTGAATTGCAACTCATTACCAAACTTAAAACCATGGAGAAACCTGGTTTGAACAAAGACATTGGATTCTTATCCCATTATACATGACTAAGCCATTTCTCACCTTCTCACCCCTTGCCTTTTCCTGTAAGACCTATTACAGTCGTTAAGAGTCGTCAGCAGGCTCATCTCAGCTATCTGCCAATCTCCCATTCCCACCACCCTTCTGAGTAATACCCCTCCCCACCTTCTCACTATATAGAAGGATCTGGCAACTTCTGTTTCAGTGTATCTGAAGAAGTGTGCTTGCACACGAAAGCTCATACCAAGAACTAACTTAGTTGGTCTTAAAGGTGCTACTGGAAGGATTTTTTTTATTTTGACTAAATTAACCCAGTGATTCCAGCAGAATATATCTGATCTAAGAGTTTCACAGTAAAATTTGCAACAGCAACTAAGCAACCAGAACCCCATTTTTTGTAACTGGCTTTGCACACACCAGCATTTTTCATTTGATCTATTATTCCAAGTTAGCCTTCTGACCTCCTGAAGGCCTCTTGAGATGTTACTTTGGGAGCCATGTGATGCTAATTGTGACTCTTTGATTCACACACTAGCCATTAGTCCTATCTTATTTCCGCCGCCCCCCCCCAAGCAAAGTTGTCAATTTTAACATGCTGCCTGTGGGTGAATGGCTCCTTCTCTTCCATTCATGTGCAGTAATGCCTTCTACTCACAGTGCATCCAGCCTTGAATCACCACCTAGACAAGCCCATATTAATGTAGTATATTGTGTGCTTTTTGTTTAATTTTGGCCAGCTCATTCCAGTCCAGTGACATGTGTGGCTTCTTGCCCTGGAAAAGACACCGTGTTCCTGTCCTGTGCAGAGGTAAAACCAACTTTTGTTTCTAGAACTTTGTAGATTCAAATTTAGCCTATAGGTGAAATGATTTGGATATCTTTGATATTGTCAATATGAGCACAAAGCTAATGGAATTACACAGTATTGAGAGAGAGAGAGAGAGAGATAGGCCTGACAAAACTGAGAAAGTTCCTGTTTAGGTTGGAAACGGTGGTCCATACTTTCCCGCTACAATGATAATTCTGCTTTTAAGGCTTATTTTATCTCATTATTTTTTAGGATGGCAGGATTTTACTCTGGGATACCAGATCACCAAAACCAGCAACTCGGATTGGTATGTTTTTGGGCGTTAGATTATGTCTGCATTTCCTGTGGTTTAAGAATAATATTTTATTCAGAGTCTTGTTGCCCAGAAGAAAGTTAAGTGTGAATTAAGGAATATTCTAATAATAATAATTTTATTGAGTGGCATTCAACTAAGCTTTCCTCAGAATAGACCTACTTAAATTTTAAAAAAACTTGACTTAGTGAGATCCATTAATTTCTGAGGTATGTTCTGAGAGTTTGCACACTCCTTTCACAGTTCCCTTTATCCCCAGTTTACACTAACTACAGTTAGGACTAAGAGTTGTATTCGGTGTAGCACTAAGCAAATGGTTTAGTCACTGCAAAGATTTCTTCCAGTTCTTTGGAATGGTCCCCCTCTCCCTCTGCATGCCCCCTAAGTCTGTTCTGGGATTTCCCCCCAACTCTCTGAGCAAATTTGGGGATGATGCAGTTGTGGAAGTCTCATTGTGCTTGTGGTACTTTTTATGCAAGCAGAATTATATGGTTGAATACTGCCGGAGCTCAAAATCATACTTTGCAGACATACTTCTATTACAGAATTCCATAAATATTGAGCTGTCTGGAATTGGTGGGAAGAGCAGTTTCTGTTTTTCCTTTCTATCCCTACCCTTTTAAGTCCAACCCTACAGTCTGTCAGCTATTTTAGAGAACTTTGAGACTGACCAGAATTTCCCTTTTTTTCCTTCCCCATGTAGCCTGCAGTGCCTTTAGTAACCTCCCTACCTCCCTGGTGTGGCATCCACACCGAACGGACACTTTTGTATTGGGTAAGGAGTATTTATAGATGCTTGTTTTACAGATGGGGCAAGAAAATGCTTGTATCTCTAATAATGTTGCTCTCCGTTACTGTTTTGAAGGTGACGAAAGTGGGACTGTTGTCCTTGTGGACACAAAGAACACAGACTCTGCCCTAAGCTCACCTGTGCACTCCCGAAGCGTCACCGGATTTGCTTTTTCTGCACATAGGTATGATCTGCAATATCAGTTTCTAGATACATGCATTGGTTTCCTGACCAGAGGCAGGGAACTGAATAGACATCATTGTTTCCTGATTGGCAGCTCTGTAAATTCTTGAAATGCTTGTTCACAT
Organism: Podarcis pityusensis; assembly: GCF_964106645.2. Classification (NCBI taxonomy): domain Eukaryota; kingdom Metazoa; phylum Chordata; class Lepidosauria; order Squamata; family Lacertidae; genus Podarcis; species Podarcis pityusensis. The sequence continues at coordinate 36,989,681 of NC_138030.1, forward strand.
CAACAGGACCTAGGGAAAGGTCAAAGTTTCCTAGTGAATGCATTTTTATTTTGCTTGGCAAATTGGAGCTAAAAAAAATAAATGTGTAAACATAAACTTTTCATTTTTCCTTTAGCTCACCCCTGTTGGCTTCCATCAGTGAAGACTGCTCAGTAGTTGTTCTTGACTCGAGCTTCTCAGAAGTGTGAGTACAAGACCGTTCCATCGATCCCTGCCCTGCTCTCCTCTCAGTATCCCCCTCCTGGGCTCAGTTACATTTTCCACAAACTGGCCACAATCCTGCGAAATACCTGGTGTGGCAGCTGCGTGCACTTGGACAAATCCAAAACGGCACCATAATTGAATTCCTGCATCCGTTTGGTCCATTACAAATGTATAGCTAGCAATATGTCTGAAGTCATTGGTCAGTGCCAAAGGCCACCAAAGCTATCAAGGAGGAGGGATGGTATGGGCATGGTAAACCAGGCCCACCCCCATCCCTACTTACCCTGTGGAGGTAGTTGCTTGGAAGGTGGATGAGGAGTTGAAGTGAAATGACCCGGGGGTTCCTCACCCTTTTGGTCTCGTCCCCCGGGTCAGCAGTGTCAGGCAAAGAAGGGGAGTAGGGACTGGGTTTACTGAGCTTGGTATATCTTTGTTTAGCAGAGACAGACTAAATTGAGGCAAAAGGGTGAGGCAATAGCACTGCCCATCTTGCTACCTTGCAAATTGTCTTCCATTATGGGTGTTGGGGACTATGTTCAGTACCTACTTTGCTGTTTGTGTACATTGGCTTTCCTCTCTTATCAGCCACACTGTAGCCAGGAAGAGATGGAAACCAGGAATTGGCGCTTACAGAGCATTGTTTCTTGCGCCTTCAGCCTGGAGATAATGATGTTCCAGCTTGACTAGGGAACTATTAGATGATGCTGGACTCCAACTCCCATCATTCCTGATCGTGGGCTGTGCTAGCTTGGGACTGATGGAAGGTGAAGTCCAACAACATCTGGAGGGGCATAGATTCCTCACCCCAATCCTGCTCTTAGAGCAGTCATTTTGTTTATTTTTTTTTTAAAAAGCCATTCGAATCTGCAATCTCATTTTGCATTAGCATTTGAGTCCAATTCTTTTCTATTTCTAATAAATTGCAAGAAACAATGCCAGCTCGGGGAGGTTTGTTCATTATTTGGAGCTGTAGTGATATGTGTCTGGGGTAGCACCACTAATGTTTTATACCTTTTCCAGTTTTAGAAACCGGTCCCATCGAGACTTTGTGAAAGGCTTATCGTGGTCACCATTAAACAAAGTCTCACTGACGACGGTTGGATGGGACCATCAGGTTCTACATCATACAGTCCCGACGCAGAATAACCATCCTTCTGGAAAAAACAACATAACTTCATAGATCTGTGTGTTCCATTTGGGGTCGTTCTCCCTGGAATAGCATCTTTTTTGCTTTCGGTTTTTTGTTTTTGTTTTGGTCAAGTCCTGGGGATGAATATGGCCTTTGCAGCGATGAAGAAAAGTCCTGTAGCAATTTCATGTTAGGTGAGCACTAGCTCATTTCAACCACTGTTGCAGCCAATGAGATTCTTTGAGCATCAGAAGTCTGATTGATGGTGACAGCACAGTACAAAATCATAAAGAATTGGGTTCATTTTGTTTTAGTTCTATTTTTTTAGAACCTCCAAAGTTGTAGAGAAGTGTGTGTGTAGCCCTTTTTTGAATGGGGAATTAATATAACCTTGCAGGAATTTCTAGGCTTTTGGGGGGAGCAGCCTTGCATTGGGGATTTAATTATGACTTTGAGAGACTGTGAGGTAATCCTGCCAAAAGTGGTCTAAATTGTCCCATCTTGAGGGTGCAGTGTATTGTGATACGGAATCTCATCTGGGATAAGGTTATGTAGATAAAGACATGAAAGCATGCTATATGTGTAGCCAGACAGTGGGTGAGATGGGACTCATGAGCCCCATCAGTGGAGAGTTTGAACTAAGGCTTAGTTTTTAGGTTGTGTCCTTGGAAGCGGGGACAACAAAGCATTCTTGTAGAACATTGGTTTTGAACTGAGCTGCAGAGAATTGTGTGCAAGATTGGGATGGGGTGGGTATCACACCGCTCTTCAGCTCTTGAAGCCTGCGGAACTACTTGCTCCCAGCTCTCAGGTTACATTATGTAGAGCAAAGCAGATAAGCTGATAGGAAGCCATTCCCCCCCCTTCAGGATTAGAAACTGACAACGTTGGTGTTTGCAAATCTATGTAGTTGTTATGTGAAATCCCAACTGTTGTTGTGCGTCTACAGCCAGTTTCCAAGCAGGAAGGCTCATCTGTTGTACATTTTGTTTTGTTTAATGTATTCACACCCATGTCCCATGGTGGAGTAGAAGATGTAAGGTGCGCATGCTGATGTGACACATCATGGTTTTGTAATGGGAGAACTGCTGGGAGGCATCCCCTTGTCTTCCGTGATTTTCTGGAGCAAAGGAAGACAAACTGCTTATTTGATGTTGGCAGCAAGCACTACTCCAGGACGATTGTGACATGAAATGGATAGAGATGATCGCACGCAAAAGGGAAGGCAGTTTTTGAAATAAATCCCTTTTCATTTTTAAATGAGCCGATTTTCTGTTTTATTTGACAGTGTCCTCATTATGCCTCTTATTTCGAATCCTCTTCTAAATGGAACTTTGCACTCTTTGCAGTGATATTTCAAGATGTCAAGTGCTCACTTTAAGGTTAAGGGTCCAGTCGTGACCGACTCTGGGGTTGCGGCGCTCATCTCGCTTTATTGGCCGAGGGAGCCAGCGTACAGCTTCCGGGTCATGTGGCCAGCATGACTAAGCCGCTTCTGGCAAACCAGAGCAGCGCACGAAAACGCCGTTTACCTTCCCGCCGGAGCAGTACCTATTTATCTACTTGCATTTTGATGTGCTTTCGAACTGCTAGGTTGGCAGGAGCAGGGACCGACCAACGGGAGCTCACCCCGTCGCAGGGATTCGAACCGCTGACCTTCTGATCAGCAAACCCTAGCTCTGTGGTTTAACCCACAGCGCCACCCGCGTCCCTCAAGTGCTCACTTACGTGGCCATAAAACTTCAGATCCTGTTTTTGCGCAATTGTAAAGCTTTCCTCCCTAAAAACATCACTGAACTCAAATAATTAAATATTAAGTGGCTTCAGATGCACACTTAGTTGCAATTCATCCAGAGTGACTTGGAGGGGAAATGATTCCTGTTCATTTCAGTGGCCTCTTGACCTGGACCGTTGCTCAGCCATTGCTTTCTTAGGTAACCCTGAAGTTGCCTGTTGGCTAGAAGGCATGCATAGTACTCTTGTGTCCTGTTCCTCAGCTCCCCATAACCCTGCAGTAGCACCTTGTCACTCAGGATGACTGGATCTGAGTCTCAAAGCACAGCTTTAAAAACCCCACCCACAAGGTCAAGCAAGTATATCCTTAAGCTGTTGTATGCATTCACAAGATGTACTGTTTCCTGTAGATTATGAACAACATAAAGGCCACATGTCAACATAAAGACCATGAATTACCGCACAGTGTCTTCTGAATGTGACTGAGCTCTTCTGGCCTCCCTTATGTTCTAAACGGAAGCTTATATTGTATTTTCTTGCGAAAGAAAAATACATTTTCCATATTTTCTGGAGGAAAAACCTGTGAGAAAACAATTTTACCTTTTTTTTAAAAAAACAAATTACAAACCTTATTAAGTCTGAGAAAAGCACTAAACCAAACATTTTGTAATTTCAGGTTAACACTTGTCCTAAATTTCTCTCCCCACGCTCTTTCCATTTTAATTCTGGGACAGTTTCAGACATTCACTGGCCATGACTGCAGTCTGTTGAGATGTGTTTCTCCTATGTATCTAAGGACTAAACTACATATTTCACTAGTCACCATTTTGAGGGGAGCATAAATTAGCCACTTTTTAAGGAAATAAACAGCAGGTCCTCAATCCATATTGTCCTCTCACCAGGGCCAATTCGGGGGGTGGGGCAGGATACCCACTTGGTCCAGGGGCTCAATCTCAAAGAGGGTCTCAAATTTAGTCACTTGTTAATTTGGGGGACACGATTCGCAACCTTTTTTTATACCCATCAGGCCAAAATGTGACGCACCTTCTTGGCTAGAAAAGCATTAGCTGAATGTGCCCTGCTTTGCTTTTGGTGCCTTATGTTGTGTTCAGGTGTTGTAATGTTTTATTCTTATTATGGTTAGAGGCTTCAAAAGCTGGAAATGTCCATGTGGAGTGGGTAGTTTTCAGCAAGAAATTAGGGCAGGCCTCCGACGTACACAAACTGCAGTGTGAGTAATGAGTCACTGGTAGGTGGTGCACATGTTCCACTTTTGTTTCATCACAATTTTCCCTTTAAAAAAATGGGATGGGGAAAAATGTGAGCCTCCACATATATCACCGATGTCACTTCAGTGTGGCGGAGGGGTTGTATCGAATCCTGCACCTCAAAACACCACCGCCACACCCTGCTGTGCTTGCCTAGTATCTGAACTCTGCCTTAATAGCTTTGTACATTTTTCTATACTGGGTTTCTCTCTGTACCACAAGGTGGCAGCTGTTGCTTATTTCTTAGTCTAAAATGGTCAAAGTTTTCCCTTGCTGAATGTGAGATTCCCATGTAAGTATAACCTGAAAAGTTTGGTGTGGAAAATTATATTGATGTGTGACTTTATCTCACATTGTCTCTTCCATTCTGATGAATCCTGCTAAAGAAACTGCAACAGGCGCCTGAAAGACTGCTAGATCTGAGGAAGACGACTCATCTACAAACACTTAGACCACAATAAACCTGTTAGTCTTTAGGGCAGGGGAAGCCAACCTAATGCCTTCCAGAAATTGTTGGACTACAACACGCATTACTCTCAGCCAGCTTGACCCCTGGTCAGGGATGGTGAGAGCTGTAGCCCAAAATACCTGGAGGGTACCAGGTGGGCTGCCCATCCTTTATAGTATCACAAGATTCTTTGTTGGGTTTGCTGTATGAGCTAGTTGATAGAATTAGCTTGAATGGTAATGTTGCAGCTTTCTGAAAGTGTGGAAAATTACACAGCAAAGATCAGCCCCTTTGTAGAAAAGGCTTAACCTTTCAGCTGCATCCTTATCTTTTGAGTTGCAGGTAAGTAGCATAGTTGGGTAGTTTATGACCTGCCTAGCTGCTCACTTGTGAGTAGAAACCCTTTTGGCAAGATTGTCAGATGGACCTGCAATGTCCAATGTTCCCTTAAGTTTGATCTGGAAGCTGCACTTAGTGCAGAATGGACTGAGACCTTGTCACCATATAACATCAGTTAGCAGAAAACTGCTCTGATTTGCTACCAGGCCAAGCTCAAAAAGTGTTACGGTTAATATATATAGCCCTTAACAGCTTGGGACCAGTCTGCCTCCATTATAACCTTGCCCCATATTTGCCCAGTCAGTCACTTCAGTCTGTGAAACTTACACCCCATAATAATCATTCTGCATTTGTAAGAAATCGGTATTTTAATGTGGATCTCCCTGCCTACTTGACCCCGGGCAGGGGCTTTTTTTTGTGCTTTTCGGCACCTGCTAAGCACATTCTTGTTTAGACAAACTTACCTACATATGCAAAATGTTGGCATGTGTTTTAATTTATTTTTAGTCTATAGCTGATTTTTTTTAATTTTAGAAAAACCTTTTAAATAGTTGCTTTTAATTGTTTTTACTAATAATTTTTTCAGTAATTCTTCCAGCAGTTAGGAATATGCTCCCTGGCTGTGCGCAGAAGAAGGGAAATATTGATTCCAAATATTTTTAAATAGAGACTTTTCAGCAGAGCGTGGAATCCAATAGTGTTCTGCCACAAGGTTTCAGATGAGTGTCAGGTTTGGGTCTCAGCTTAGTATCCCAAAAGTTGCTTCCCAAACATGTTTGGTCAAATTCTGCCTCTTTTCTTTGCTAACTTCCTGGGATCTCACAGTGCCTTTGCCGCCATTTTAAAATGACATGAACTCACTTGTACACTTAAGATGCCCATTATACAAAATCAAGGATGGTTGTGTTTTTTAAGTTTCAGAGAGTTTTGCTTTGTGCCTCTGAGAGGATTAATGCAAGTATTCACCATTTCAAAAGACTCTCCTGTTAGGGCTTGCTGAAAGTAGTTGTATGGGCAGCTTTGAAGACATGTGTTTTCTATTTATAGCTTGAGTCTTTGTAAGCAGCAGAACATGCTTTTCTGCTCATGTTGCCCCATCAGATGTGCATCTCTACTTAAGATGACTCATCTGGTCTTGATATTAAAGACAACAGCAAAGGAGGTGGAGGCTGGATTAATATGGATCATCTACCTGGAAGCCAAAAACCTATCCCCAGTTGCCTACAAAAGCAGAGTTTGTGTACGCTACCAGAATGAGATGGTATCTAAAGCGGTGGTAGGAAGCATTAATTTGTGGGCCTAATTAGGCCTGTTCAGGGTAAACTGCACATCCCTTTCCCATGCCTGGCTTCATAGGATGTTTGGGGCAGGAAAGTTTTGAGTCGTTTGAAAAGGAAGGCAGCTGAAATTCAGCATCTTTTGAATCTGATGCTTTTTTCTGTCAACCTGCATGGCAACAAACTTGGCATGGCAGTGGTATGCCTCTGAACACCAGCTACTGGGGAGCACTAGTAGGGAGAGTGCTGTGCTCTTGTCCTCATCTATTCATAAGGTTCCCACAGGCATCTAGTTGGCCAGTGTGAGAACAGAATGCTGGCATAGATGGGTCATTGGCCTGATCCAGCACAGCTCGTAGACCAGGCTGCTTAAAATATGAGAGAGCGTGCCCCTCCCCTTCCCAGCTTATGATTCTTCTCCCACAAGCATGTCTGCACAGCTGCAAAGATTATAGCTTTACTTTGTTAAAAAAACTGAAAGCAATACTTCAAGGCTATACGTACATTTCATGTACTGTACTGTGCTTGCACTGCATGATGTGGAGATTTTTGTCTGCTCTCTGGAATGAAAACGAGGAGGGCTGCAGGCTAGAGCTGTAAACCAAATTCTTTGAAGCAAAGCTTATGCACACAAAGTCTGAGTCCAATAAGCTCTGGCAAAAAAAAAAAAACCATTGACAAAAAGCCACCTTATTCCGTGCATATCTTAAAAAAAACAACCCACTGGGTTATGTTGCATTTTCTTCTAATCCAAAGTCTTGGTAATGTTGCAGCATACAAAGCAGTACCTGCAGTGAAACAATGGATATATTTTTGCTGAATTTGGTTTAATACATTGCTTTGGTTTTGGGTGTTCCCATTGAAGACAACCTTTTATTATTATTTATTAGTGTAACAGTTACTGTACAATCCTATGGTAGGGTGTGGTGGTGATCAAAGGCAGTAGCGCCTGTCCAAGCAGGGTTGGAAATGAGGTTGGAGGAGTGCTCCTGCAATCTTCCCTCTTTTTTTTAATCAGTGTCCCTGCCCAAGGAAAGTATTTTCCTTCCCATATGAAACAATCTCCTGTGCTGGCTTAAATTTGTTATGGGTTTGGGGGGCTGTTAGGTGCCCAGGAAGGAGCTGGATCCTTTGGGAGCCAATATTTTATCCTAGTCACTCTTAGACCAGATGTGCCAGCTTGCGAGGGTGATTGGGGGAGCTGAAGTCATACACACAATGCCAGGACATCAAGAGGAGCCGGGGTGGAGCTGAATGCAGCAGCAAACCATCCCCAGTGCATCATTTTTTTGGCTGTACCATAAAGGGCCATGACCACAAAAAATTCCACAGCAATGGAGCCAGGGGCATCTGACATCAGATTCTGGAAGAAATCCAATTTCTCCTTTGGCTCCAGGGATGTTCTCCCCAGAGCTTGACTTTTAAAATTAAGCTTTGGAGTTCAACTTTTTATTTCAATTTGTTGTCTCACAGGATGAAAGAAAACCAATAATTTCAAAATCACCTCTTGTCAATGGGACTTTTGTCAGAGCGGACATTTTACGCAACTGCAGTCAAAATTACATTTGTTCTTCCACAAATGAAGCTTCCAATATTTCTCATATGTTAGGTACTGCAAACCAGAAGCCCTTTGCAGGCTTTGTCAATAATTTACAAGTGGTAAGTTACTGATTCCTTTGGTGTTCATTAATGTTTAAAAATATAATATATTCTTTGGTACAGCAGTTACATTGGGTACCAGTCTTTGGCAGTACTACTTAAATGTTTAATATATGGATATGTGGGTTAGAATCCTATGCTGTCTTATCTAAGAGGAAGACCTGAAAACGGGGTTTACTGACAACATGTGCTGTTAACAATAGGATGCCACAGGCTTTGATCCTGAGTTCTGTGGTTCAAAAAACACTGACACAATTTGAAGGAGGGGTGGCAAAATATTCAGTGTTGGGAGTATTAATTTTGCATTGGTATTGCTCACCAATTCCGTGCAAAGCTCTTCAATGAACTATTTGTATCATGCTCTGCTCTTTTCACACTATCACATGAGAAGCATGCATAATGATGCACAGAATCATGTACCTTTATGGATTAATGCGTCCAACATAGATGTGACGGCTGCTAGTATTACAGCTTGTTTAGTACTCTCCATAGTTGTTTCTATGAACTTTGTCCATGCACAACTCACTGTTGATTATAGCCACTAACAGTAACTTTTGCATTCTTGTTTTACTCAGAGCAGAAAAGTAGTTTGGAATTTATTGAATATTATCACTATTGAAAAAGAAAGCCAGTTATTTTTGATTGTTCATATAATATATGGCAAATAAACAAACTATGGCTTCTACATGTACACACACTTATTGTAAAATTGTTTTTTAAATGACTATAGTCGAGAATCATTCTTAATTTTAAGGCACTAGAATATTGCGTGAAATTTACATATACATATTTCCACACATGTACACACATTATCTGGAAAAGTGTATGGATGCAATTCCATACACACTTCCCTGGGATCAAGCCCCACTGAACTTGCACAAGACTTACTTCTGAGTAAACATGTATAGGATTGCACTGTTAGTGAACTAAAGAGATGCTGCATATGGAGGAAAATTAAAAAGTGCATTCAATACGCTTGTCTAGGGTTGCCATATTCCAAACAGTGAAATTCCGTAAAGAAAAGTTGTTGAGCTCTTTTTGGCAAAGTTGTTGAATTTGGGGGGTTGGGGGGGTGTTCCCCTGACATTTAGCCATTTCTGCCTGGATTGCTGCCAACTGCAGTACTCCGGATATGTCTGGGAAATTCCAGAGGTATGGCAACCCTATGCTTGTCTCAAAGTGCTTTATTTTTCCATAATACAATTTATTCTCTACATGCTTTACATCTATTTTACAGTTCTTTACATTGCCTTATGATGGCAAACTACTACACAAGCTTGTTTCAGCTTTATAACTTTTAAAAATATGGTGATCTTTTACAAGTATTGGCAATCTGAAATGAATTGAAAAATCCTCAATAAGGGCTGAGAATACAAGTCGCTTGTTCCCCTATCTCATATGGCTATTCCCTTAGCAGCAACTAATTTAGAACATTGCATGTCTGGAAAAGGCAGCCTCCAAATCAATAATACAGGCAAACCATGCATGCAAGTATAAGGCATTGAGACTGTTTCATGTTACATTTCCCCAACACTGCTGTACATTGTGCGGGGAGGGGGGGGCTATAATGTTTGGAAAACACTCGAGGGACTTGTGTGCATAATGTAGAGAGTTTTGCAGCTTCTAAACATAATGGTTCAGGTCTTGAAATAAGTTAACTAAAGGAAGCTCATGGAAATAAAGTTTCCCATCACTTCCTTCCCACCCACAACTCATCCCATATTGTTCAGAGGGCCCCAACAACCCTCCAGAGAGGATTTGGGTATGTGTGAGTGCATAGGACACCATGCGGAAGGACAGGATAGGAAACATTCCTTCTCTTAACATATTTTAAGCTAACTTATGTTAGGATCCAAGTCTATGGGTTCATGTGCAGAAAACGTGCGAGAGGTGGGGCAGGGCAAGGCAGTAATGCATGAAAAAGGCAACTGTAGCACCATGACATTGCAAGCTAAAATCCCTTAAAATACAGGACTCAAAGGTACAGGAACCCTTTCCTGTGTGGTACTTGGCCACTGTATGTATGAAGCAGTCCTAGGGAACAGAGTAATAAAGGTAAAGGGACCCCTGACCATTAGGTCCAGTCATGACCGACTCTGGGGTTGCGGTGCTCATCTCGCTTTATTGGCCAAGGGAGCCGGCATACAGCTTCCGGGTCATGTGGCAAGCATGACTAAGCCGCTTCTGGCGAACCAGAGCAGCGCACGGAAATGCCATTTACCTTCCCACCAGAGCCGTACCTATTTATCTACTTGCACTTGACGTGCTTTCGAACTGCTAGGTTGGCAAGAGCAGGGACCGAGCAACAGGAGCTCACCCCGTCGTGGGGATTTGAACCGCCGACCTTCTGATCGGCAAGTCCTAGGCTCTGTGGTTTAACCCACAGCGCCACCCGCTGTATGTATGAAGCAGTCCTAGGGAACAGAGTAATACCAGCCACCTAAATAAATTGAAGTGACCAGAGGAGGAATGGCCGCTGGGAGGAGCGCAGGCAGAAGAAATACCATGGTGCATCTGCAGCAGCACAACTGGATGTCTTCATCTGCCCCAGCTGCAACAAAACATGTCTCTCCTGCATTGGTTTCTACAGCCACAGCAGGTGCTGTAACTCTCTTAACAGTTTGACTTCATTCCCAAAGGAGCACTCTTCTATTGTCTCCCAAGACAGACGGATGTAATCAACAACAACAACAAAATAAATGGACAAGAGCCAAGACTAAACGAGACAGGAAAGAGTGTTTGTTTTCAGGCCAAATCAGCAAGATTTATATGAGTGGTATCCATCTAAGTCAGACTTTGAATAGAGCCACAGAATTCAATAGTTTTAAGTTAGCCACCCTGCACATTTTATTGTTTACAGTACTATCTACAAGTGTGAAAAACTATTCAAGAGGAAGGGTGAGATGTAACTTCAATAAATAATAATAATTGGGTATGTAGTAGTTTTCTTTCAAAATCCACAGAATTTTTTTGTGAGGTGGGGTGTTTTTGGTTTTTTGCAGTCTTGAAAGTTGCTGCTGCTGCATGTGTCAACATGGGACTAATTGAGGAATAAGCTATCCAGGTTTATCACGTAATCACTGACAAAAACATGACACTTGTCAGCCATTAAACAGAGACCAGACCAACAAATTCAACACATAGAATGAACAGCTCTCATAAATGGGCAAACAAGCCAAGGTGGGTTAATGCAATCCCATACTTAGCTTTTTGGAAGTAAATCTCATTGACTCAATAAAACTTACTCAAAGGATCAGGCTGCAAGCTCACATTTACAGAGCCGAACTTTAAACCTGCATTGCTTCTTTGATATACATCAATATATAACTTGGCTTTAATTTTTATAGGTGCCAGCACCTAAAGTTTTTAATGCCCCATAATGTTAAAACACACACACCTTAAAACCAAATTGTTTGGTGCCCACTTTGACATCTTTTGTCACTTTGTATGTAAGATGTTCAGACTGCAAAGGAGATGGGTCCAGTCTCCTTAAAAAATTTCCAGGACAGCAGAAGAAAGATACAGCCTTTTACACCTCCCATTCTGTTCTTCTGCCCATATCCTATTGCTTGCTGTGATTAGTTTTCCACCACAGTAGGCAAGGCAAAGGTGAAAGGACCAATGGAGGCACAGGTCAGGGGTCACAGTGACTGTGTTCTTTTAAGGAGACAAACAGGATCTCCAGACTGCATCCTGGCAAATATGGCATTTCAACTCATTTTATCCTGGTGCAGTTTCTTAATTAAAACCTCTCCCCAAAAATTCAATTAACAAGTTGGATTTTAAAGTGACAGTAATACTCTTAATATTCTGTATTTGTATTGTATGGGTATTAGTGAATGCTGTGAAGTCTCATTCTTGTCTCTAGAGGTGAGTCATACAAAACGCTAAACTTCCTAGTCTAAAAATTGACCTGTAGAATTGTCTTGAAGAAGGTGCAATCTCAGTTATTTCCAATGGATTCAATAACACCTGGGTCTGACAACGCCTCCTAGGCTAGCACACTTCTCTCAAGGTTCCTGTGTCTTTTGTACTTGCATGACAAATGGAAATCCAGTAAGTTTGGCTTTTCCTGACATGGAGATTCAGTGATGAAAAATAAATAAATCCTAGCAGCTTAATTTTCTCTTTTTGTGGAGTTATTAAAGCAGGGACCAAGAACTAATGGCCTTCCAGAGGTTGTTGACTTCCAACTCCCATCAGCTTCAGCCACAATGGTAAGAGATGATGGAAACTGAAGTCCAACATGACCAGGAGGACCACAGGTTCTCCATCCCTGTGTTAAAGCCACAGCTACCAGAAAAAGTAAGTAATCCTAGTCCCTCTCATCTACTTCCTTTCTTCTGCTTTATCCCTCTAAATCTTCTCCCCCTTCCCTACTACTATACCATCTTCTTCCAACCACTAGGCTCTTCAAATTTCAATTCTTGGCCCCACATAGCTATTGGGGCCACTGCCATTCAACTCCCCCTCTTAACCTCTCCTCCTGCTCTCCTTTTCTGCAGCTAGATTCCTCTTCTGTTCCTTGCCTCCCACTAGGATGAAGGCATCCATCCTTTCTTTGCTGCTTCGAAGTGTCAGATGCACTTCAAGAAGGAAGATGGTGCTGAAAATTTCTTCCATAAACTGCTAGTCTAGATATAATCTTCTACAGGCCAAGCTAGCACTAGTCACTAGGAAGTGTATGTAATTACTTAAATGCTTTAAGCAAAGGTTGCTGAGTGACTATGTGGTATAATTTGCCCCCTTATCCATTTTGCACAGAAGCCCTTAGAACTCATTCTTACCTTGTCCCTAATAACTTACAAACAGTCTATTTACAAGCGGACGCTTGGACTACTTTCAGTCTAGGACAAGCTCTTGTGCCTCATTTTACAGCTATCAGAGGAAGAGCCAGAACAAAGCAGAGAGGACGAGGCCTATAACTTGGCCAAAGCTGATGCAAGGCGATACAGCTTCCTCGTACATGCCTTATCGAAGACCTCCTTGGTACGAATAAGAAATGGGTTGTCGTGCTCCAGGCCTGACGGTAAATGTATTTGCAGTTCCACTATATTGTTGATTTCCATGAGAGGCTCTGAAGAGGGAAGGGAGAAAAACAAAAATGTCACCACATGAATAGAAATAATTAATCATACAATATAATACAAAGTCCAGAGAAGCAATATGGGGTGGGAAAGTAAGAAAATGATTTTTGCTCAGCCCCAGCTCAATGCATTTTGAATGTTTTCTATGCAATCAATAACCTTGCCAAACAGACATGCTGATTTTAAGAGGAAAAGTGCTTCACATGTGCAGTTTTCCTTGCTCTTCACCTAAATCTGGTATTGTGATTACATACCCTTCAAGAGTTCTGATTTTCCTGGGACATCCCAGAATTACTTTGATCCCAGAATGTCCCGTTTCCCCCCTCCAGTGCTGCCACCGCCAAGCTCAGGAAAGAGGTTGAGCTGGCGCTTGCAGTGGTACTGCGCTTCTGCATGAGTCAGCTGGCGAAAGGCTAATATTCCAGAAGTCCTTGTCTTAGACTCTGTGAAAGAATTCTGTGGAACTGTAACAACCCTTCATGTGGATTATTGGACTCTAGGAACTGACAGGTGGAATAGACACTTATACATGTATGGACCTGATGCATAAACGGAATATAGAATGAACTGATCCACTGGGTCTTCTGCTTTTTTCATTGAACTTTATGAGACTTCTGTTGAAATCTACAATTTGAAACAATGGATAGTATACCTTATTTATTCAAAAGTACAGTCAGTTACGTCTTGTGTGGGGTACTGAGAAGAATGTGATAAAAAATGGCCCGTCAGGGATTTTCTACTCTTCTCTAGAGAGGGGGAAAGGACTGGATCTACTAGGTCGGGGGTGGAGAGCCTCGGGTCCAGAGAGCCATACATAAGCACTTCTAAGTTTTGCATGGCTGGAGTGGAGCCAACTGTACAAACATAGGAGTCATATCCCTTGCCCCCACCCACTACTGGCAGGCGGTCCCTGGAAGGTTGCCCACCGCAAGCGAATGAAGCCCCTGGCTTGAAAAAGGTTTCCCCACCTCCACAATAGACAGTGCGTACTGGAGGATTTTATAGTTGTCGCCTGCATGCCTACACCTTGCCAGCAACACTTTCCTTGAAGCTCCCAGATCACATCACAATTCCTGCATTTATGGCAAGTGGAACATACCTGCCAGCAGCTGCTGTGTTGGTAGTGTACTCTCCGTTCTGGCCTTTATACATGGCTTCACTGGCAGCATTACTGTAAGTCACCATCTTCCCAGGTAATTCCAGGGACACCCTTCGCCCTTGTGCACTGTTTGGACCATTCCTGTGAGTGGAGTTGGCCCTGCGCATCCCTTCCGCAGCCTGAGAGTTGTATGACATTGTACTGTGGCCGTAGGAGGAGGTGGGTGTGCTCATGCTGCGAGAAGACATGGTGGGCCGGCTATACGACCTATCCGTCTCTGTCACATAAAGGCGCTTCTTGATCAGAGGACGGCTGTTGTCATAGGAACTGAGGTAGCTAGAGGAGTAGCTCCCACCTGGGTAATGGTGACTGTATGCACTGGGCCTCATGCTGTTTTCCAGAATTGATTTGGATGTCAGGGAATAACTGTTACTGTAGTTATAGCTTGAAGGGTTGGAATTAAGTTGCTTATTTGAGGCCTGGTTGCCATCTGGGATATTAAGGGCTTTGTGGTTCTCCTCCCCTTTTGAAGAATCGTCTGGGACCACTTGGGCATCGTTGCTGAACTCGGGTGGAGGGGGAATGATCTCATAATCAAAACCCTCTTCCACCTCATCGTTGTTGTCTTTGGCATGGTTTTGGGGTGCTGTGAGAGAGTGCAAGGGAGCTTCCTGCCTACTGTGACTTAGGAGGCCTTGAACTAACATGGAAGTCCCATGCCTGTTTGATGAGGGAAGATTCTGGGAGACATTCATCTCCTTGACCTTCTGCGCATTCCCACATTGTTCTGAGGCACTGGAAAATGTCTGAGGCTTCTGATCCCTCTGCCCCTCTGACAAGCCCAAGGTGCTGCTGTCAGGTATACCTGCTCCATTACGCTGCTTGTTTTCGGAGGCTGCAAGTGATTCCTTTTGAGGAGACTTTGGTACAATCATGACAGAGTTGGGCTTGGAGTCACTGTAGTAAATAGTGGGTGACCCAGTCTCTGACTGGCTGTTGCTGTGCAACTTCTCTGATAACTTGAACTGGGGCCTCTCTGACAAATAGCTGTTCTGTCGGGAGGCAGAGGCAGAAGATCTACCTCTTTGGGCCCTCTGTTGTGCAGCTAAGAGGAGAGCCATTGGGGATCCCCTCTCTACTTTTTCTCCTGTAACAGGGTGAACCAAAACTTCACTATTCATTTTCTCTGTCTTCCAAGAGGATGTGGATGTCTCTGAGGGCCTGCGCTCAGCTGAGTCTCTTTGGTTTTCATTATTATTTGTGCTGGTGGTTCCGTCTTCTGTCGTTTGGGAAGAACTCGCAGAAGCCAGGCTGTCAATGGAACCAAACCTCGTCCTATGCATCTTATATTGGAAAAGAGAGAAATCCGTGTTAGGAGATGCATTTAGTAGAGGTGAGGCCGTGCCAGAAGAGGCTGGTGAAGGTGCAGATGGAACCAAGAGTTCATTCTTTGGTTTCAGAGGAGAGGCTGGCGGTTTGCAAGTGTTGTCAGGTGCTGAGTGGCCAGCAGAGGTGCTAGAAATCTTAGGCTCTTTCTCTGTCACTTCCTTCGTTGGTGTATTCGGACTTGCTGTGGGTTTTGGAAGCCCGGGCTCACTGCTATTGGTCTGGCTGCCACCAAACTGAAGAGTAACTTGCTTCTTTGGTTCTGGAGTATGTCTTAGGTTTGCAAAAGCCAAAGGTGGCCCCCCGTCCTTGGTTGGTGACAACAAGGCTTCCAGTTCATCTTTGAATTTCAAAACACTGTTTGCTTGCACAGAGGTGGATTTGTTGTCTAGGGTTGAGGAAGTATCACTGGGGGATGCTTTGCCCATGGAAGGTGTATTAGCAGGCCTGATTCCTTTCCCTTCGCTTTCTGTAACCGCTGGTGATTTTGGGCTTGTCACGGCAGGCCTAGCTTGTTTTGGTTCATCTGGAATAACTTGGTTGCTGTTGGTAACGTTGGCTTTAGTCTTGGGAGATACAGTTCTGTCTAGTGGCCTGTCTTCCTTTCTGCACGAAGAGGACAGCAGGGCAGACAATTCATGCTTTAGCTTGTCCAGGTTGCTGCGTTCCTTCCAGTCTTCATCATCAGAGGACGCCCAGTCCGAAGAATCTGTTTCTTTGCCTGGGGGTGTCTCTTGCTTCAGCAGGGAGGCAGAGGAGCCATTAGAATCTGATGTCCGTTTTGAACTTCCAGCCTCTGTGGTTAACATGGAAGGCTTTTCCACTGTGGCTTTCCCTGCGACTTCTCCCTCTGGGTGAACCGTGGCTGCACTTCGTACAGTAAAGTTAGATGGCAGGGCAGGTCGGCTATGAGGAGTCAACTTGGGGAGCTGCTCGTCTCTTGGACTGGATTCTTTTTCTGCCGAGGATATAGAGGACGTTCTCACGGGAGTCGGGGGAGGTACTTTTAACGACCTTGGAAAGGTAAGGTGAGGCTCTGGGCTGGATTGTGGCAATAGTGACACCTTATGGGTGGGGGTGCTTGGAGAAGCAAGGTTTGGATTGGGGAAAATGGTTTCGGGCTGCCTCAGGTTCAGAACAGTCTCAGATTTCCATTTGGACACACCATTGGAGAATGGTGGGGTGTGAAGCGCTGGTGAAATGGGAGGCATACGAGGGGCTTTGCCATCCCTAAAAGCCAGAGGTGGAGGAGTAGGAGGAATGAAGTCTGGTGGGGATGGAGTACTGGGGGAAGACAAATTGGAATATGAGAATGAAGGTGGAGCCAGGGATGAAGGAGATGGCGCTGGCATTCCTGGAAGAGGTGGCGGGGGTGGAGGCACCATTGGTGGGGGTGGGGGTTCCACAGAAGGTGGAGGTGGAGCTTCCATGGGAGGTGGAGGTGGAACTTCCATGGGAGGTGGAGGTGGAACTTCCATCGGAGGTGGTGGTACGTCAACCATTGGTGGTGGTGGAGGAGGGGGAACAGGTGGTGGTGGTGGAATGTATTCATCATCCAAGTAGTTCTCTTCAAATGCCTTGGGCCTCAGATCAAGAACCGAATTGTACTTTCTGTAATTGCCATTGATCTGAGAAGCTAGTCCTGGGGAGAAAACAACACATACAGTGGTGTTAAGGTGGCCTCTCAATTTAGTCAATATTAAGGCAGGCAAACATTTTCTGTTAGGCAATGCTGAGAAACTCTTTAATAAGATGGGTAGGCAGGGATAATAAATTATTATTATTATTATTATTATTATTATTATTATTATTAATACCTTGCCCATCTGGCTGGGTTTCCCCAGCCACTCTGGGCGTCTTCCAATAAAACACTAAAATACAATAACCTATTAAACATTAAAAGCTTCCCCAAACATGGCCCCCTTTCACTGAAAAATGAAGAAACAGACATAAAACCATACAAGTCCATTCATAATAGTTTCTACTTTTGGTTTCCTTCCATCCTTCCATTCTAAGTAACACATTCTGTCTGCCCCCCTTTTATTCACCTCGAGCAGACCGGAGTGAAGCCTGCTCACTTGCGGTCCGCTCAGCTGGCCCCGCCTCCACCAAAGCCGCTGATTGGATTATTTGAACAGGAGTTTGGTGGGAACCCCCAACAACTGCGACATCAGGGGGGCGGGCCAGCACAACCAGCTGGCAATTCTCACGTGGCTTGGGGGTCCTGCGCACGGTCCTGCAAAGGGCACCCACAATTCATTCTGTCAGCACAAGTATTGGCAATTGCATACTGGATCTCCCTTCCCCCACCCCTCGGGGGGGAGGGGTTCCCCCCAGCCCTTTGGAGCAAATTTGGGGAAGGTGCTGGGTATAGGAGTCAACTCCTAGGGGCCTTGGATGCTTTGGGCTCCACAATAAAATATTTGAGGGGGCCAAGAACCCACAAAGTTGATGGGCATTCCCATTCAAATGGTGTGTGTACACTGTGTCATGTGATTGATTATGTGGGGTGGGGTTTACCTGGGTCCCCACAATATTTTATTCAAGTTGGCACCCCTGGTGCAGTGTGTGGGCAGGGAGAGGAAATGGGGCTGGGTTCTGTTACGCAAGTGGAAATTCTTGTGCTGATGGAGGGCATTGGATAAGTTTTAGAATTCCATGAAACTGAGAAGACTGCTTTGGTCCCTGACAGTTTTTTCTAACTAAATAGCTTTTATCAGTTTTCAGAAACTCTTTCAGATTCTGAAACTGATACAAATTGGAGATGCAAAAGGGAAACTTTATCAGTAACATGGCAACCACACAGCAGTTCTTGACTCATTCCAGAGAATCATGTGTGCTCACATGTGGTTCAGAATCTCCTGTGCATGCAAAGGAGGTCTATGCAGGTAATTGGAGGGAGCTCCATCATCTGGATCAAAAAATCATAGAATCATAGAGTTGGAAGGGACCCTGAGGATCATCTAGTCCAACCCCTTGCAATGCAGAAATATGCAGCTGCCCCATATGAGGCTTAAACCTGTAGCCATGGTGTTATCAGCACCGCACTGTAACCAACTGAGCTATGCAACCTCCCAGATGATTAGATAACTGCCTTGTTTCTTTTGCTGAAGCAGAGTAAGGGCCAAGCAAGATGTAGTTCATTAAATGAACATTTACATCTAATTGAGCAGGTTTTTACAAATGAAAACAAGATCAGCTGTAGGAGGCGGGAGCTGATAATTATTGGGACCGCAAAAGGTGAGGAGAGGGAGTTGAAGTCTATCCTCCCCTATTGCAGATTTGAGGAAGATCCTTCCACTTGAATATGCTGTTTGCTTTGGAGTACCCTTCCCCAGCTAGTGCTATCTGCAGTTTTAAAAACCTGCACAGTAAATGCAAATATGCACTGAGCAAGTCACATCTAGTTTAGAGCTACAGAGCAAAACCACACATTATGGAAACACAGGAGTCATTTGAATGGCCAGTTTTCTCCTGAAACTGCTTCTTCCCAGCTCTTTTGCTGCCGGTGCTGGATCACCTTCCGATTTGAAACATCACTGCTTTAATTTTAGAGTGACTGGCACAGGTGAGGGATTAGCTCCTTTTCTGGCACCTATCTGTCGATGCTCTGGTTTAAACAGCCCCCAACATACCATTTGTGTAGGCTGGGTGGTGACCCAACAGAAACATTCATCTGCCACTGTAACATCTACATTTTCTAGAACAACCAGCAAAGCAATCTCGATGGGAATCTAATGGTTTTTTCTAATAGCTGCTCTGTGAAACTACATTCAGCACTCCACACAGCTGGTGTCCAGGAAATGTTCCTCCCAATGCAGGAACAGATACTGGAGCCTGCAAGACTGGCAGCCTTTTCCTGGGCTGATATCAAAACAAGCAGGGCGAATACTTGCCCGTTTCCTAGTGAATATGCGGCTGTAGCAAACAAGACTGACTTATTAACAGGGAAGTAACTTTATATTTTTTAATATGTCTGATAATTGCCATGGCTGCCTGACTGCAGAAACTAGCTGAACGTGCTCTTGAAGAGGTTGATTCAGCTTTATGATAGCTGCCCTTAACTCGGTGCCAAGCTGTCTTCCTGTTAGCAACACTAAATATTTTGGGTGATATCCAACCAGGATACTCCAGGTAGGCCTTTGGAAACAAATGGGCGAAAGTTAGTCATCATGAGTAACTTCAGTCCATTGCTTTCAGCGAGTCTACTCTGAGTCGGACTTAGGTTCAGCATAGATTTCTAGAAGTTCTCAGACATGTTCTCAAGCTGGAACATGTTCTAACAGAAGCTACTGAACTAATGGTGAATATTTTAAAATAAATGTAAAGTGCTTTCTGGTTTGTTTTTAATTGATCATTAAAAATGTCCTGCTATAAAAAATAACAGGATGCCACATTAAAATGCTCATTATTGGTATCTCATTTGCTTTGCAGGTTCAATCCCCAGCATCTCCAGGTAGGGCTGAGAGAGAACCCTGCTTGAAATCCTGCAAAGTCACTGCAAGTCTTTGTTGACAATGACACTGAGGTTGTTTGTTGTTTAGTCGTTTAGTCGTGTCCGACTCTTTGTAACCCCAAGGACCAGAGCATGCCAGGCACTCCTGTCTTCCACTGCCTCCCAAAGTTTGGTCAAACTTATGCTGGTAGCTTCGAGAACTCTGTCCAACCATCTCGTCCTCTGTCGTCCCCTTCTCCTTGTGCCCTCCATCTTTCCCAACATCAGGGTCTTTTCCAGGGAGTCTTCTCTTCTCATGAGGTGGCCAAAGTATTGGAGCCTCAGCTTCAGGATCTGTCCTTCCAGTGAGCACTCATGGCTGATTTCCTTAAGAATGGAGAGGTTTCATCTTCTTGCAGTCCATGGGACTCTCAAGAGTCTCCTCCAGCACCATAATTCAAAAGCATCAATTCTTTGGCGATCAGCCTTCTTTATGGTCCAGCTCTCACTTCCATACATCACTACTGGGAAAACTGAGGTAGGTGGACCAATCACCTGACTCCAGCTTCTGTGTCCCTATGACTGTGCGGTACCACAGTGTGTGTCATTGTGCTGCCGTTGCAAGGAAGTCAATAGTGATGTCAAAAGATCATCAGTACAAAGGTCTGGGACAAGCTGAATTGAATGGTGTACATGTGCAAAGCAGGAGTTGTTGATTTAACAACTGTCATCTTAACAACTGTCATCTTACCTAGAGCTGGTTTTTCCTCAAAGCCTTCTGGTACTGATGGCGTTGGCACAGCCACTCCATGAGGCTCTTGAGCATTCTGAAAAACATTGGGAAAACAGACTTCAAAGACCATAAACAACAATTGGTGGAAGGCAGAAACATTCAGAGATTTAAGCACATGGCAAACAACAGGCTTCAGTTTCAAAGCAAACCAGAATCTATCTATCTATATCTATCATCTCCTGGCATTACAAGAGTCAATTCCATTGATATATGGTTCTCTGGCTTTTGGCAATTCGTTATTTATTTGGCATTTGTTATTTATTGATTTTGCACTGCAAATATTTGTAAATTGCTTATTGGTGTATTGCTAAGCATTAAGCAACATGGCAAAATTCTGAAGAAAAGGACCTGAAGGAGGGGTGGCTAAACTTTCTCAGCTGAAGGACCACATTGCAGGATAGACATCCCTCAGAGGGCCGAATGCCTCTCACAGCACACAGTACATATATGCTCATGCAGACATACATATGGCTCACATGCTCAGCCCAGCTACATACATACAGCACATGGGTACAGGAAGCAATCTGTCTCCCAGTTTCCCAGCTGGGAGCAAAGCCTTTTGAATTCCCCTGCTCTAATCTCAGGAAGTCTTTTCAAGTTTCCCGTCAGAGAAAAAAGAAATTCAGGTCTGGGACTGGTGTGCTATAAGGCATGGCTAGGCAAACTAAGGCCTGGGGGCCGGATCTGGCCCAATTGCCTTCTAAATCTGGCCCGTGGATGGTCCAGGAATCAGCATGTTTTTACATGAGTAGAATGTGTGCTTTTATCTAAAATGCATCTCTGGGTTATTTGTGGGGCATAGGAATTCGTTCATCCCCCCACCCAAAAAAAATAGTTCCCCCCCCCCCCAAGGTCTGAGGGACAGTGGACCAGCCCCCTGCTGAAAAAGTTTGCTGACCCCTGGGTTGGCAGGCCTGATCTGGCCCACAGGTTCTCCAGCACTAGTCCAAAATGAACAGATTCATATATTGATCTGAAATATGCTAAGTTGGTTCCCAGATGTGCTCTGTTCACAAGTCAAAAGGGGACCTTTTACAAAATGGTTTTCATGATAATGCAAACCCCCTGGCCATGTTCCCTCTTTGCAGGCTGCTCCCTTGCAAAGCTCAAAGCAGAGTTTGCAGTTGGCTGGGATTTCCCCTCTGCTTTTTATGACTATGATTAATAATAATAAAAAATTACTGCCCTATACCCACAGGTCTCAGGGCAGTTCACAGGATAAAAACACAAAATATATAATTGAAATAAAAACAAAAACAACCCAATAACCCCTGTCCCAACACATTTTAAAAGGGCATTGAATGTCAACCATCCAAAGTGGAACATTATTGCCTGGTGCCTAAAGGCATATAATGAAGGTGTCAGGCGAACCTTCCTACACAGCAGATGTGGCTTGGCTCAGGATGCTAAGTCTGATCACCTAGATTGTCTGCAATGCTTGTGAAAATGTCAAGATAATATTGGGCTATACTGGACGCCCACCTTCCTCTGCTCTTTCCCTGAAAGCCGTCTTAGCAGCCCAGAATGCTGAACAAGGGATTCTGCTGGAATCCAGCCCCATGGAATTGGACTCAACTCGCCTCTCCACTGGTGATTCACTATTGCCATCATTCCACAAAAAAAGGCATTTAATGCTTCTGCTACTCTCTGAGCCTACACTAATGCATCTAAATTACAGGGAGGTCAGTGTTGGGAGTTGAAGTCATGCTTCCTTCTTTTGGGGACAGTGATTTATTTAGTAGCACTGAGTTTCTGCCCCACCCAAGTACAATGGACCTGCATCAACACCATTCCTTCAGTGGTTTAATTCACATCTGGCATTGGGACCCTGCAGATGTTGTTGGATTCCCACTCCCATCACCCACAGCCAGAATGGCCAACAATCACTGATGATGGGGGCTGCATTATGACAACATCTAGAGGACCATGGGTTCCCTAAAGGTAAAGGTAAAGGACCCCTGACAGTTAAGTCCAGTCGCAGACTACTCTGGGGTTGTGGCGCTCATCTTGCGTTACAGGCCGAGGGAGCTGGCATTTGTCCGCAGACAGTTTTTCCGGGTCATGTGGCCAGCGTGACTAAGCTGCTTCTGGTGCAACGGAACACTGAAACCAGAGCAGTGCATGGAAATGCTGTTTACCTTCCCGCCGGAGCAGTGCCTATTTATCTACTTGCACTTTTTGGTGTGCTTTTGAACTGCTAGGTTGGCAGGAGCTGGGACCGAGCAACAGGAGCTCACCCCATCGCGGGGATTCAAACCGCCGACCTTCTGATTGGCAAGCCCAAGAGGCTCTGTGGTTTAGACCACAGCGCCACCCACTTCCCTGACATGGGTTCCCTACCCCTGTATTATAATTGCCCCACTACTAGTCATGGGGCAACATACTCCACAGTGTCTGCAAACATGAGTTGATCAAGGCAAGAGTTGTTATTTTACTACATAGGCACAGCTAAGATCATCATATCAGAAATGAAGCAGTCCCAGGTGCAAACATAATTTGGAAAATCTTTAAGCACCCACACTATTTTTAAGACACATACGTAATGTAGCTTCCAGTGCATCAAGTTCAGCACAGTTACACAGCTGAAAATGCCGGAAGTGTGCCTGGAAAATGCAGGCGCCTTTCCCTCTTGGAGACACTTGCGCCCATCATAGAAAGTCCACCTTTGCATGTTGCACAAGCTGCCACTTTATCCTACCATGTTCCCTGGTCATTTGTGTGAACCAGAGAGGGACCAGTAGATAGAAGCATTATATGGGGTGGCCACATGTTCTTCTAGAAAAAGAGGTGCCGGAATGCACCACAAACACCTCCCTTGTTCTCTTATAATGGCAATGACACCCAGCTGAGAGGTGCTGGAACTGAGTAAGTTCCAGCTGAAAAAAGCCCTGTGTCCTTCTTTACAGAAGATCAATCTCTATGTGAAAGGCTAGCAGAAGGCCTCTATTTGAGGGTATTTTCTATTTGAGGGACTGTCTGATCAAAGTCCTGTTGAAAGACAGAGAACTCTAAGAAGAGAGAGCAGCAGAGGTCTTGATGATGACCATCAACATTTAGCAACCAGACAGAAGCCCCAGCAAGAACATGGGTCACCATGTCTCTATGATGAGGTGTATTTTATTTGAATTTAAATTATAGTAATTATTTCTAAATGTGCACCTATGAATTAACATGTAAACACTATGCAAATCTTTGTACTGTTCTGTCCTGTCCTCTTTTTTGGCCATCTTAAGTGCAATGCACCTGTTTCAAGGAAAACAAGAAGTTTTCTTATGATGCTTTTCACTAAAATGCTTGTACTCTACATCATCTCATGCATTCTTTTAACACTGGGTGTTCTTACAAATAATGAGGAAATGGGAATTCTTACTGGCGGCATTAAAATGCTCTGCTTCATTTCAAGGGTTTTTAACTGCTCTGCTTTGATAATTATTAAGCCAAAAATCTGTGCTTTTCAGTGAGCAGTTTTCATCATTCAAGGAGACTGCAACCAAAGACACACCACCCTATACAACTTAAACCAGAATGTCAAAGAGCAGATAAATTGTTACAACCTCCCTTCTCTCTCTTTCTTTTTTGGTAAAGCAATGAGCTATACCAATTGATGAAGACCAGAACAAACGTCATGGTATCCTGCCACAACCTACTAACCAATGAACTAGCTGTGTGGCCAAATACCTTGAACTGAGGAAAGCTTTCCTTCTAACCTATGAAGGCCTGCAAATAATGTGGAAGCAGAATGAAAACATTTATAAATTGTTGCAAGTTTTGTTTTTAAATCTAATCTGGTAGTCTCAATTTCACAGTGTTAATTGCATGCTATGAAAATGTGCCTATTTTTAAACTTTACTAGTTTTGTAAATAAAACTTGAAAATGTTTGTTTGTTTTATCATTTTAAAAAGTTAGCAATTTCAATGTCTTATGTGTTACGAAAATGTGCACATAATTCCTCATTCCCATTGCCCTGCTCTCTGCTGTGGAACCACCGTATCCTGAAATCATCTCTTCTTACAAATATTTCAAACCAATTTCAGCTTTTGCCCTCATTCCCCATTTGCCTGTCACAGACCAAAGCCAACCCTCTGTCTTTCATTATATTTTAAGGTTACCTACCATTTCTGTATTCATGTACCTGAAACTATTATTAAGCCTAAAGTTGATTCACTTGACACACACCTCCGAACCTGTCTCACCCGCATGTCTAACCTGCTTAGGCCCATGCTATACATTTTTTAGGGACAGAGGAACACGAATAGCAGGATTGGGTTCAGTTTGCAGTGACTAGCGGGCTTGAGAAGCATTACTTCGCTACTTTAAGGAAATCCTGCAGCTCTGAAATGCCTCTGGCTTCAAAGTTGGGAAGAGTCTGGAGCTGTTAGCAGAGTCGATTGTATAAGGTGCGCCTCTCAAGCAAGTGCCCAATGATGCTTTGATCCTCTTCCATTCTCGCCCCCAAACCAACACCACACTTCCTGCTTCTGGTTTCAATTGCCTTTTCCTTTCCAGTGGCCTCAGTCAGTCAATTCTCATGCAAAGTTGTTGCAAGTGTCAGACACACCAAATCGGAACATCTCACACCGACATGGGGATGCTAGTTACAGGTAGGTAGCCCTGTTGGTCTGCCATAGTCGAAACAAAATAAAAAAAATTCCTTCCAGTAGCACCTTAGAGGCCAACTAAGTTTGTTATTGGTATGAGCTTTCGTGTGCATGTATACTTCTTCAGATATGTGGATGCTAATGATCTCTATTATGCTGGCTGCTGCAGTGCTAATACACGAACACACACACACGATCAGTGTGGTGAGTGTGGCACCACTGAAATTAAGAAGTAAAGCATCAGCCAGCCCTTTGCTCTAGCTGGCACCTAATGGGTTGAAGTGCTTCCTCATTGAAGAGAATCAATGTGGTGTAGTGGTTAGCATAAGCCACTTGGACCTGGGCGACCAGGATTCAAGTCCTACCTTACAGGGCTATTGTGAGGATAAAATGGGGAGAAGGAGAACCATGTTGCCACCTTGAGCTCCTTAGAGGAAAAGGGTGAGGTATAGATTTTAATAATAATAATGCACTGAAAATGATAAAAGAAGCTGTGACTGGAAAGTTGTGGTTCCATTCCAAAGCAGAAGGTAGCAGGAAAGGCACAATATTTCTAATCTAAGTCTTATTTCATGCCAAATGAAATGTAAAAAAGAGAGAGAGGTTTCCCATCAGTGAGTTTGTAAACATTTTTTAAAAAAACTATTTTACCAATACAGATACATAAAATGCTTAGCCAAACCATGACCAAGCACAAACACATGAATCTATCTTATGGTTGCGGATTGCTGTTGTTAAAGAAGAGAGACCTTGATGATGATCCTGGGTTCAGATGGCCCACTAAGCCAGTTCTTGACATAGCTGCTGCTCTCGTGTGCTTTTTAGCCTGGCGAGGAGCTAGGTGAGTGTGAGCTCCTTTGCAGGAGCCAGCATAACATGCCAGCATAACTCTGGCTTACAACGATGGGCAAACCATCTCAAAATCCATGATTATTTTACCCATATTACAGAAGGTGGAGCTGTGTCAGAGAGAATGTGGATTATTGTGCCAGCCTTGCAAAGTAACCCAGTGTTGTTATACTCATTCTGCTCAAAGAAGAGAGAAGGGCAGTGTGTAAAAGCCCTGAAGTGTAATCCAGTATTATTTTAAATTCTGGTGTGCTTTTTTTTTTTTAAGGGTAATGTAGTGCAGTTGATTGTATTAACTGGACAATTAATTAAGGGCTAGAAGGGCTGAAGGGAAGCAGGAAAAGAACTGAGTTTCAGCTGTGAATGGAAAGGCATCATCTGGATGTCAGGTAGACTCATGGATGGATAGCATGTCTAACTGTTGAGAAACAAGGTAGATGATAGACCTGAAATACATGTTTCTCAGAGGCCAGGTCTACCCAGGTCTCAACGCTGTTCAGTCACCAGATCTACCAGAAATAGTAGACATGCTGTGGTGCTAGTTATGATTGATTGTTTATAGTGTTGAACTGAAAAAAATTCTGCTGGCATCCATGCTTTGGTCTCTTCTCCTCTGTTATCTATTATCACACTAGGACCTTCTATCTGGATTCCTTTTTATGCTTTAAAATTATGCCTGTATTTGGGAATTGTTGCTTTGCACGTGTATAATTCTACCACATTTCTAATTTCAGCAATCATGACAAAGCTGTTTGAATTAAGTACAGATGTCGCATGTGCATTATTTCAAAGAGCTAACTTTTATTCTAGAACATCACATTGTCTCTATCCACATTATAGAGACCAACATGCACCTGTTGAAGTGGCCGCCGGCCCATGAATGTTTATGCTTCAATATATTTGTTAGTCTTTAAGATGCTGCAAGAACTAATACTGTTATTGTAAACCATGGATGTCACTTTAATCTAAACCACCATAGCTCTGAAAAATTCCTTGGATTTCTCTTTAAAAAGAAAGAAACTCTCGCTACTCAGGAATTAAGCTTCTTTTCACTCCAAAGTACAGGAAAGTTATGATACAAACCACAAGTCTGCAACAGTACAACAAATAAAAGTTTGCTGAAAAATAACCTGAAGTCCCATACAAAAGGTTATTGATTGTACAGTGAAATATGACCCATGATTTCACAATTCCAAGTGTTGCACACGCACACACATTTAAACACACAAATACTTTGAATTCTCAAGCTAACCTTAAGAGATTCTGTTAATATTTAACAAGCATTATTCTAGGCCAAGGTTGAGATTTGTTTGATGCCCCCCCCCCCCAGCAATGGGAACAGTTAAACTTGGTTCCATTAAAACATTGTGGGCTGTGCCAAGGAAGGCTGCTCACCACATACTGAGTGCTTTTATTTGTTTTATTAATTTAGTCCACCTTTCTTCCATCATGAAACTCAATCCCAACAGTCTGGAAGTGCCAAAGGAAGGAAGGAAGAAAGAAAGAAAGAAAGAAAGAAAGAAAGAAAGAAAGAAAGAAAGAAAGACCCAGCAACAACAGAGCAAGTGATCACCATCAAACGCTTAAAAAATAATAATTAGGTTTTAGGTAATTCAACTGGAAAGTATGATCCCTGGCAGTGAGCTGCTCTCGAGGGACCACTGAGAAATACACCTCCTTCATCATTTGGTCATTTCCTCATGGATATGTCTTGTAAGCCCTTTGTCACCTTCATATTTTAGAGAGTGCTGTGGAATAAAGAGTCAGCAGTGGTAGCAGGAGCAGCCTTACCCTTACATTTATCTGACTCATCAAGGGTCACTTTCACAACACAGGGCGACTTAAAACCAGCTTTTCAAGCTTGGAGAATGTAAATCATGAGCAATTCAATGCATCAACCATCCGCTGTGGGACAAGTCTAATAGCAATACTGAAAAGCTATGTGATGGATGTTCGGGAGTAGAATACACCTTGGATCGGGATAAAATAAGACCCTCATTGTCACATATGAACCATCAGAGGCATTCTCTGCACCCCCTCTTTCTGTGGAAGTATGGTGGCTGTGTAAAAGAGACAGGGACCATTCTGTCATGGACCGAGACAGCAGAATCGTCCCCTTGTCCAAATGTTGCCTGCCTGGCTCCATCTCCTTCTGCCATTTTGGTGGGCGGTGATATTCTACTCTGTCTTTGGGATGTCTTTTGAACTGGATGTCTTGTTTTACTATTATTGAGAGAGTGTAACTTTCCCTGCTGAATGAGGTTTCAGAGGCAATATTCACAGCTGCTTTGGGCCATTTTGTAAAGGAAAATGAGACAGAAATCAGCATGTGGTCCACAAACGTAAGTGTCAAGATGGGCCTAAAGACATCTTGCTGTTCCATGTGACTGTGGCATACAACCCAAGGCATGCACTCAAGGATGCTAGGCCACAATTCTTGGATCACACATAGTTTCACTGGTGCCATTGAAACCCATCTTTCTGGTTGGTTCTACTGTTTGGCCATCACTACCCTAAAGGGGAAGAGCCAAATTATCAGGGCTGGTAGAACGCATGCCCTGCGTGCAGAAAACCTCACTCAGCTAGAGCTGGGAATGTCCCCTCCCTGAAACACAGAAGAACTGCTAATCATGGAAGGCAATACTGAACTAGGCAGACCCATGAGGCCCCCTGCTTCCAGATTCTTAATGCAAGTAACTGGGAGGAGAAACAATATGGCAGTATTAATCAAACCCTCCAGCTTTAAGTTTTTATGGTTTTAGCTCCATTGTTTTTAATGTTTTTAAACGTTTTATGGCTTAGGCTTATTGCTGCATCATTCTTCCCATCTTATTTTACTTAATTGTAATGTAAACCTTCTCTTATTTCTTTTTGGAAAAAGAATCTGGCAAGTTCCAATCTAGTTTTTATATCATTGCTTCCTCTTACATATACTCTTCCTCCTTCAATTGGAGCAAAGTGGTAGAAGGAGAAACTCTGGATATGCAGAAAGTGGGGCAAGGGGTTGTTCTTAATTTTGTTACTTATTTATACCTAGGGTACTCTTCAACAGAAAGGCTCAAAGGCAATTGATTAAAAAGTTTAAAATGAAATTATAAAAACAGTCCCATTTTCAAGCTTTATTAAAAACAGTATTAAAAGGGCACAAAAGTGACAGTGAAAAGCCCCAAGTAAATTTTCAAACGACTAGCAGGATGTTGCTGTTGCTTCTTTAAAAAAGAGAGAGAGAGAGAGCAGATTTAAATAATAATCAATATGTCAGCAGGTTTCACCTCATCTGATTTACATAGCAGAGGTTGGCGCTGTGGGGGATGGGACAGGCATAAGAGATGGCAGAGCACAGATGAGTCAAACTGATATGCACAAGGGGACCCAAGAGAAGCAGACTGGCCCTGTGCAAATCTGCAGCTACGGATGCTGGCTAAGACATGCTCCAGCAAATATTGCTTAGAACACAATTCATTTCTCACAAAAATATAAAAAAAAGCTTCCTGCATGCTTCACTTTGCATGTGTGAGACAGGTGAGAGACTTGGCATGCGCGAGACACATGCCAAGTTCAATACAGGGTGTGGCAAGGAAGTTTTAGTTTTACAGGGGGTTATTTTCAAAGCAAAGGAATATGGATGGGCTTCCATCCAATGCTGGGTGTACGCAGTTCTTAAGCCAGTTCAAATATTGACTCATACCTACATCCATGGCAGCTGGACAAACCCTCATTCCTTTCTGAGACAGAATTGCACAGCTCTCAATGTCTGTCTAAAGGAAGGGCTTGGGGCTTTGAAAGTTTCAGATTTATACATGGCTGAAGACATGGGCTTGGGCTCACGTACTTCATTTTTTAGGCTCATTTATCCCTTTAACCCAATGCTGAAGAGCCTAACTGCACATTACATAAAAATGCATGAAATGAAGCTACGTGGCTATTCTTTGTAAAGAAAAGCATCTTCTGGAAGGGTGAGTCTGAGGAAAGATGCATCAAAATGTCTCTGAGGGATTTTCTCTTCCTTTTAATCTCTGTAGAGTTCCAGATACATGCTCACAAGAATAGCATCTGCCTGAAACCAGTGCGGACTGGTCCATTAGAGTGAATGGGGCACTGCTCCACCAACCTCAGTTTGCCCTCAGCCAGTGCTCACTTGCCGGCCTTCTTACTTACAGCCAATCCAGGTGGTGGCACTGCCTGACGGCACCATCTGCTTACAGCTTATCCATTCTTCCATTGTCACTTTGCCTCACAGAAACCTGCTCTTTAGTACCAAATTGGAACAAATGGCAATCATGTTTTCCATTGATTTGGTCCGATTTATTGCTAAAGAGTTTCCAAGGGAAACCAGTAGGGCACAGGGCTTATTTATTTGTGTAGCTTATTTACTACAGCTGCAATCCTAAACACACTTAACAGTGATTGAACACAGTGACTTTTGAGTAAACATGCATAGAATTACACTACAGTTCCCCTGGGACAGTCACCCTCTTTCACCCTAACCTATCCCACAAGATTGTTGCGATGATAAAATGAAGGGTTTGGCATATGGAGAAAGGGAGGGATTGTCATTTTCCCTGAGCAAAGCCAGTCTTAGTCTTTTCTGCTGCCCAGGATGAATAGTCTCATGCCCACCACACTTGTCCACCTCACCGAAACACTTGGTTGGCCACCTTGTCTTCTGGCAACGGTGGTGGAAAAGTGTTTTCAAATTACGCTGGGCGTGCACATTACAAATAAGCTTCCTAGTTAATTGAGGATGATGTCCTCTTTGCCTTCAAGCAACCACACTAGGATAATTTTATGTTACCTCAGCAGCACGGGAGCTGCTGGATTGCTTCTCATCACTCCCATATCTCTGGGCCCAATGGGAGGAGGCTGCTATTTTGTTCCACACCAGGGTGAATAGGTCAGAAACGTTCGCAGCTCAAATCTTTCCCAGGGTGAGATAAATTGAGCTTCAAGGGCAAACAACAACACTATATTAAAATATACATAATGAAGCCCCAGCGTTTTTATTTTGAAAGTGGAAAGTAGCCTGGGGAAACCATTTGAGTAAAGTAACAGCAAGCTTAGCTGCTTCCTACCACTCATCTTCCTGTTCAAATTCCCCATTTGCTTTCCTACCTTTATCCAAACATATTTAGATCCCTCCCAGGTAGTGGGGAGCGGTATAGTTGGGCAGGGGGTTTTGGGTAGAAAAATGGACAGCAGAGCAGGAGCTAAGCACTCCTTCCCTCTGCCACTCCTGTAGGCAAAACTGGATCACCCCCAGGCTGTTTTTCTTTGCTTTTTTAAAAATGAAGATTTGTTATATGCACTTGCCTGCAGATTTCACTGTTGGGAGAAGATGCATACCACCTTTTCAGGGTTCCACAGGAAGCCCAGAAAGAACAAATGGTTCATGTCACCCCCCCCCTTTGCATTGATGTGTGACCCTGAAGCTTCTCACCCAACTAGCTAAAGACTGCAGGAAGCAGGAAAGGAATTGTGTTGATGCAGTTTAGAGCTCAGGGACTGCCCCCCAAAATCAAAACAATTAGTCAAACCTATGTGATTCAAAATCCAGTGGTCTTCTACCAAAAAAATAGGTCTCGTAATTTCTTTATCACTTTAGCCTCATGTGTCTGTAGTCAAAGTGTAAGTTCTGATGTAGCAAACATGGATCTATTTCATGACAATGCTTGTAAGGGAAATAGTTGTCGTTTCTCTCCACAACAGTGTAAACAAGTGGGCAGTCCCCAAGTGAAATGCATGCATGAATTCACCCCAAAATGTATGTAGAATAATTGCCATTTCATTCAGCAGCATTATGTGAGGCATCCTCAGAGTTCATTCATTTATTTCCTAAATGACACCTGAGCCATGATATTCCCTCCCACTTGATGATGCCTTTGGAGCCATCTGTTCAACATCACTGACTTCTAATAATGCCCTCCCATGCCCTTTCTTTAGTCAGCACCACTTCTTGGTATTGCAGTTATTCAATGGACAATTCAGTTAAAGAAACACAAGAAGGAACAGAATCCAGCTGAACACATGTCTGTCTGGTAGGCATTAGGAACTGGAAGTGAACATTCAAGGCATCCTGTCTTCATATCATGAAACACACCACTTGTTGACTTGCAGCTGGATGTGCAAACTGACTCCATGGAAAAGCATTATGGGTGTCCAATTGGGGGCGTTTGATCTTTGCCAGGCCTTTCACACATGCTGCAGTCATCAAGTGGTGGACATGCATTTGGGATCCACCAGCTCTTAGTAGAGATTGCCTTTGCACTGGATTAAGAGCAATTCTGGAAAACAGTTCCAGAGAAATGCTGTTCCCACTACTTCAAGAGGCACATATGTGATGCAGGATATCAGGTTTGTTTTTAGCAGAGCACAGCTGAAGATGACACTGGCAAATCACATAATGAAAAACAGGTGTGGAATTCTGCTTAGTATGTGTGCCTCTGCATGGAGACAAGCACTGCAAAGAGCAGAAGATAATGAAAACTGCACGTGAAGCCACCCCAATTTAACTCAGGATACATTTTCCCCCAGACATGAACTTTTCCAAAATCACGGTAATCTTCTCTATAAGAAATTATACAGGCAGCTAGTATTTTGGTGTTTTGCCAAGGAGTTTATGCCGGTTTTCCTTTATCTAGTCATTTATGGAATATTAATTGAGCAAATCTTAGAAATACTGTAGTTCTAAAACAAAACTATTTCCAAGATTTGCTCAATCTTGGAGCCTGTATTTTTGCATTTAATCTTGTTTTTCGAGTCTGAATCATTGGTACTTTATCCCATTTTTTTCCTATCGACAGCTTCTGGCTGGCAAACAGTTGATAAATCTGATATACACACGTACACACAAAATTATCTGATCCATTTTGGCCTTCTGTCTATTACTGCAAAGCCACACAGGCACAGACTTTCGTATCATAAACATGCTATTTGTCTACCAGTTTTAAAACCTGGTGTTATCAGGATAATATGCAGAAGTGGTGCTTTCCCAGCCTCTTCTCTTGTACTTGCTGTAGTCAGCAGAACTGAAGAGAAGGGTGGGAGGAGGGACTGCTTGAGCAAAAGGGCAGGAGGCTTTGCAGCAGCTGAAACTCTCTTGCTGTCTCTGAGCTTTTAGAATGTCAACAGTTAATGGGTCTCATCTTAGAGGGGCAAGCGGAATTAATGGGTCTCATCTTAGGCCACATTCTCACCATGCATTTAAAGCACTATGATACCACATTAATTAGTCAGAATTCTGGAAGCTGTGGTTTCTTAAGGGTGCTGAGAGTTGTTAGACCCTACATCTCTCACAGAGCAACAGTTTACAGAGTGGTTTCACCCTTCCTAGGGAGCTCTGGGAATTCTAGCTGTGGGTGGAGAATAGGGGCCTCCTAACAACTCTCAACAGCCTTAAACTACAGCTCCTAGAATTCTTTGGGTGAAGCCATGAATGTTTAAAACAGCATCATAGTACTTTAAAGTGTGGTATTAATGTGGTCTTTGAAGACAAGTGGAATTAATGGGTGTCAGAGGGAAAATTAAATGGTCTCCAGCACTAACTAACCCTATCTGATACCCACGTCTTTTTGGTTGGTTAGCTAAAGAAGGAAATGAGACTAAAATTTCACTAGGAAAATGTACCGTATTTGTTGGTCTGCTCCCTCCAACAGCCAACTCAACTATAGTAAACTTTGTACCGCACAGCATTTCTGCTTGATGTCTCTTAAATATTTGTCTCTGAAATAAGATATGCTATTTCCAGCTTCTTCTTGTTGTCATGGTTCCAGAAGCAGCTAATCTAATGCTGGTGCCCAACACAAATTAAATGAGTACAATACAAACCAAGGAACACCTGGGATTGTGTTCCCAAAAGTATTGTTAAAAAGAGCAAATGAAGTGGAACAGCCAATTAATCACACAGGCTGTGCAGTTTGCATATTAAAAAAAAATAGAATTCAGCATAAAGGAACTATAATGTCAAGACCTGTATAAATTATGAAAATTAAGAAAAAAATGGGGGGGGGTTTCAAAAGGGAAAGCACACCAAATTCTGCACCCAGTGCCAAGTTCTGAATTTACTTTTTGCACTGGAGAAGAATCATAGAATCCGTATAGTCCATAAAGTTTCTCCATTGCACACTTGGATAAAAGTAAACTTCAGAGAGTAACACTCTTACTCCTTAGGAAACATCCAGCATATGCACTGCATGATCATTACTCAAATTGAGGGATGGCTACAGTTCTTAAATTGTATTCATGGGGTCGTGGAGGATTGTAATGGTGTTCAGCAGAACATACATATAATCCGCCATCAGACCTTCCCACTCAATGCAAGAAGGTCAAAGTTGAAGGGGATGGTGGGACTGGCACCCATGACCCCATACTGTCTCCACAGGTCCAGCTTAAGAAAACCTGAACAGGGCTACAGTCTTCATGTTCATTTTGCCATTTCAGCTACAAAATTAGCATCCCTGCTCACACTTCCTCCTCCTTCTATGCTTTTTCCTTCTCCCCCCACCTCACTTCTATTAGTCATTCATTTGATTAATTTGAGGCACCACTGAAGTCAAGATTACCAGGCTGTGACACAACCAACAGGGAAAACTTCAACATGCATACAAAGCACAAGGCCCAAAATGATTTCCATTGCATTTGCATGAAAGGTGCAGATCCAGTCAACCAAGTTGAGAACCAGTTGAATGTATGCTGAGAATGTTCCCTGTACCTCATCTAAGCCTTTTCTGCCTTGGGCATCATCACCAGGAAGTTCTCCAGCAGTTCTACTTTTCATTTGTGTTTCTCTCTCTCTCTCTTTTGCAAGACAAGTTGGGAAAGTATGGATACTATGTAGTTTGCAGTGGCTTAAATTTCTCCACTCATGATAGTCTTTTAAGCCCATGTCCTACCATCTGAAGCAGAACATTAAGTAACAGCTTTTATTGGATCAGTGTGCTGGTGAGCATAAATAGACACAGCAATCATTTAATAAGTGGTAACTTTTCCACACTGTACATGTAACTACCTAGTAAGCTGGTTGACTGCATCCTACTCAAAAATGTTTGCCACACAGCCAAGGCACTCAAGGTGTTGTATATCTCCAGGTGTTGTAAGGTCTCCATTTTAGTGTGGGCCTGCTGACCAAACCTCAGGGGCATGGGGCACCACTCAATGTGCCCCATCAGAAGATCTACTGCAAGTCACCCCCAAACTAGCAATGGATCCCAATCTACCTTCTGCCCGCCTCTGTCTTACATTGCATCTCATTTTATATAAGCAAAATGGCAACTGCGTTCCATATATACCATACAAACTAAAGTCAAACCAACCTGCTACACAGAGCAAATACTCACAAGAGGTAAGAAAGTCAACAAAGGTCGGACTCTTGGACGTGGCTTAAGTGTTGCTGTTCCAGAATCTGTCACTGAAGCAAAGCGATTATCCCCATAATAAATGCCGTCCACTTCACCTGAAACAAGAAGGAGAAGCAAGTTAGCAACAAAAGGCAAACAAACCACACATTGTTTTGAAGGCGTGGCCGCGAACCCCTTCACCTTGAGTTTATGTAAAAATCCATGAGTCACTGCTTAAATGGGTATCTTGGATCAGATAGCTATCAAGACGACAATTTAAGTTGGTCAAGCCTGTAATTTCTTCTGTATTGCTCCATATTGGAGCCACTTTTGTTTGTCCCCTGCAAACGGATCCTGCTTGTTATGTTTGTCAGAGTGCCCAAGGATGTTCAGGGTTTGCTTGCATGGAAAGCAAGTATCTCAGATGAACTGACTGTTAGAATAACAGGCACATCAGGGCACCATCAATTCAGAAGCACCTGAGATTTACAGAATCCCTTGGAGCCGAGGGTCTCTTCACAGGTTTTTGTAGAAGACCTAAGGGCCATTTGACACACTATACAGAAGCAAATAGGAGTTTGCTACTAAATGTAAACCTAGAGCGGCCATCAACTGAGCTCTCCATAGAATAGATAGATAGATTACATGTGCTTACAAATGTGTTGCTGGCATATCCATGCCAGCAAGAATACATACAGAAGGATAATAAAAGTGCTATGCAAATAAAAAATGACATTTTAAAAATGTCATCTTTAAAAAAACACTTTAATAAGCATATTCTCAGCTACATTCCTAATATATATAATGGTTCAAATTCAACAGTCACCTATGAATGGCTTGCACTAGTATAAATTGTGACTAGTGGTTGCATGCTACTGGCAGTCCACCCATGTATATTACTGAAGGTAGCCACAATCTCTAAATATGCATGTATGACTTCTATCATTCATAAATGGTGCTATTTTCATGTGTTGTTGCTGTTCTCATGTATCCTGTTAGCATTTAGCTTTTCCTTCAAGCAGCTTAAGTTACCGGTAACTCATTAAGCAACTCTTGTGAGGGAGGTTAAGATGAGAGGTAGTGGCTTCCTCAAGGTCACTTAGTGCAGGGACCTGTGGACCTCTGGATTTTGTAGGACTGCAACTCCCATCAGCCTCAGCCAGCATGGGGAATAGTCATGGATGATGGGAGTTCCAGTCCAACAATATTTAGAGTCACAGGTTCATTCACATTCACACACACAACATTGTGAAGGAGGATTCTCACCAAGGTACCTTCTGTTGAAATAAAATACTGTACTCTTATTTTACTATATGCTGTGCTGGGTCTCATGTATGCACAAAAAGCAACAGAAAAAGGAGTCCTGAGAGCCAAGCTCCAGAACACCCCACTTTTTTCTTTTTCTTTTAACTATGAGAACAAGGAATCTGGTGAAAATCTGGTAAAAAATACTTTTCATTTATTTCCCCCATTCAATTTCCAGCATATAAAGCAGATGGCTGATTTAGCTGATAGACCAGCTTCTGCTCTCAGTGGCCCTCAAATGGTGGCCTTTGGCTGACAGGCTGTGGCAGGAGAAGGGATGGGACTGTTGTGCCAGAGCGCAAGCAATGTGTCGCTAACCACACCATCCCTGTGGCTGCACACCCCCATGGGCAGGGAGTCTGTTTTCAATACACAAGCGCCTTGGGTTACTTTATCATTCAGGCACAGGCCACAGAGGGACAATAAGTCCCCAGTGTTGCTTGAGAATATCACTGCTTTCAGCTTTGCAGCCAGCACCCGCAGTGCCTTTTGTCTGGTGCCTTTGCAACAAACACCAAACACAGCAAGTGAATTCTTCTCAGACAAGTGAATTCTCCATTCAGCGAATTTAATAGAGTACACAGTAGGAGGTACAGGGTGAGGCTTTGCATGAAACTGCCGGGTTTTTCTTTGCCTGGCTGCTTCATTCTTTCCTAAGAACAGCAATGAGGAATGGAAAGAATTAGGAAACTATGCACGTGGTGACACCTGCGCCCTTCATAATTACCAGTAGAAATGTTCCTGCACAGCCCACTCGTTGGGCAAACAGAGCATCATCCACTGGGCACCAGCCCCAGGTTAGACAAGACAAAGAGCTGCAGTGGCTCTTCCTCATGCCACTGCTGCAGCCAGGCAAGGTAAGAGAGGGATACAGAGGAGGTACACATAAAGCCAGGAACAGGAAACAATTCAGAGGGTGCAGAATGCAGATGGTTGAGACGTTTTGGTGCCTGGGGCAGAAAACTGAGAGGGTGGCAAGAAGATAATAAACAAGGTAGCAATCATTGACAAATGGCTGTCTTTTAATGTTACCCCAAATCTGGTCCTCAAGGCAGGTCACCCTTCTGTGCCTAAATGTAGGGACAGCCCTAGGGCACAACTTGGCTCCTCCATTCAGGTGCATCAAACTATCACATTATCGCTCTGTTAGTGCTAGAAAGGTGTTTGCTTTTGCATTTTATTATCTGACTTATGGGTCCCAGCTGGGACATTGGCTAATATCACAAGAGATATGGAAACAGATAAAAGAGCTGTAAGATTTTAACCAATTGCATTGGTATGAGTTTTAGCCACTTAGTTGATGAAATCAGTTGATTTCCCTCCAAATATTTGTATGTAAGAAAACTTTTAAAACAAGAAGCATACTTTATGTTTGTGGACGATTGCCACATATGAGCAGACTGGGTCCCCTCATCTGTGAAAGTGAACACAAAATTCCACTTTCAATATTAAGTTTTCCCAATAATATTTACTAAGAATACTCCTTTTTTTAAAATGCTGCCAGATTAATTGGGGTATAGTTTTAATCCATTATAATTTTTTATGGCTATGCACACATATTCAGGAATAAATCCCATCAAAATCTGCAGAACTTCCAAATAAACATGTTGATAGATTAACTCATTCAAAATTGCACTTTTATTAAGTGCATTGGAACAATACACTTTAAAGCCAGCAACAAGTTAACCTTCAAGTAAACTCAGTCAATGCACCACACAGCTTCCAAATAGCCTGCACCCCCTTTAAAAAAGGCTTATAAGATTGGCCTTTTAAGAAACAGCATTCCAAAGACAGGGGACCACCACAAAATATAGTTGCCACTGGAAGATCTCAGTTGCCATTCCCAACCCAAAATGGTGCTGAAGGGACAGCACATTACCACTGGGATGTGGAGGAGCCTTTACTTGGTTATCTAATATATTAAATTCTTATATAATATATCCTCCCAACACACTGCTAGCAGTGTAGTTCAGTGGTTGAATACACTGAGGAGTGCTTCAGCCATTACACATTAATTTCATGGAAGCACTTTCATATAGGAAAAGGCATGAAAATCAGGTGTAGATGGGTGCTGAGGGCAATACAGGTCTCTTATGTCATTGTATGGGACCATGTTACTGCATAGCCACAACTTTTGAGACTTTCCAATTACACCTCTGTAGTATGTACTGTACAACAGATGTTCATGTAGTCACCACTGATTGACACAAGATGGTATGCTTTCTGTTTCCTAAATCCATGTCCTTTCCACATGAGACACATATATCATTTTAAATAGCTCATGAACCAGAGTTCAGGTCAACTACATTCTCCCTCTCAGTTTCCATTTTCCAACTATAGTAATAGTGACTAACCATACAGGGTAGGTGTGAAGGCAAACTTAATAAAACCTGTATAACATATTAAGAGCACAGTCCTATACATGTCTACTCAAAAATAAGCAAAGTTGCAATTCTGTATACACTTCACTGAGCTTAACAGGACTTAATTCTGAATAGAGATGTATAGAGTTGCACTGCAAGTCCTATTTTAAGTCAATGGGGCTCTGGATTATATTTCAGTTAGAACTACCTTCTCTGTTCCCCAGTTTTACATTTTTAGTTTGCCTTTATCTTCTTTTTGGAAATTGTATTCATCTGTTGCATGAATACTTTTTGTGCGTTGCCCTAGAATCTTTTGCGGAAGACCAGTTAAGAAATGCAATCTGAACACAAAACACTTTCCTTTTATTCCTTTGTAGGAAGGGCCTTTGCTACCTCTAGTCTGCCCTCCATCTAGCTTCCTGATCTGATGTTTACTCAATTTTTGTGCATGCAGCTGTATTATGGGAACTGCAGTCCACCAAAACGTCACTTCCTAACAGAGATAAACAATTTATAGTCTGCCCTACACCAAATGAACCCAAGGTGGGTTACAAAAACACCACATGAACAAATGATCACTAAATAGAAAAGAAATAAAACCACAAAATTAACAAATAACGAAGTCAACAAAACAAAGAATGTGCAGTGTTGATACTGTCAACGCTATTGCTGCTGTCATGTTGCATTTACAAAATCACTGAAATATCCAGCCTTTCTTAAAAAAGGAAATAATAAAGAATCATGTTTCATTAAAAGGTTTTTGTAATCCTTTGGGATGAAAGGCAGGCTATATACTGAAAAAATAACAATTATAATAATTATAATTTTCTCCTTAATATTTTGTAAACTGAGGCTTCTGACAATTAAGTGGTTATGAATTTTATGATGATGATTTGAATGCCCATGACTCCAAGGTTTTGGTATACCCCCAATCTGGAGGAAACAGAGTATATATGCAATGTTTATTGTGAGGTCCCTGTCATGTTTAAACAAAAGCGTTTCTGGAGTCCTTGAGTCTCAGCAAATACCTGATGGTAATAGCCGCTGGAGTCAGTCCTGTTGGAAAGAGAAACTATTTGAAGTATCTGATCTCTTCTGTGGGCACAGACATCCTTCCTAAACATTATGTTAATTGTAACTATTCCCCTTGTAAAGCTGACAGGGGAGGAAACCTGATGACGGAATTGG
Organism: Podarcis pityusensis; assembly: GCF_964106645.2. Classification (NCBI taxonomy): domain Eukaryota; kingdom Metazoa; phylum Chordata; class Lepidosauria; order Squamata; family Lacertidae; genus Podarcis; species Podarcis pityusensis. The sequence goes on from NC_138030.1 coordinate 37,030,175, forward strand.
TGTCAGAGCTGAGAATAGATCTTGGGGACTTCCATCCTAGCTTCCATCCTTAAGCGCTTGCCTTGGGACCACACCTCTCTGAGCTGTTCTTTCTAGTAATGAGCACCACAACCTGTAATTTACTTTAATAAGGTTCTCAGCTGAACATTATGAATTAACAGGTATGATCAGCAGAGACACTCCGCTTCTATAAACCCCACCTCTGCTTAAAGGGCTGCTCTGCAGCACTTTGCTACTGAGAAAGTGAATGTGTTAAAGTCAAGCAGAGAGGAAGGTGCAACGTGCAGAATATGCGCCATCAGCCACAAAGCAGGATGGATTGCCACATGGAGAGAAAGGCCCACACCCAACCCTATCAATTACATTTCATTGCTGATTCAGCCTTAGAAAGACAGAGAGGGAGAGTGGAAAGATAATTTCATTATCAGCCAGAGTGCCACATTCCCTGGGGCCCCATGGCAGCAGTGGACAGGGTGAGACCATGAAGCAGGGTCGGATTTAGGCTTGATGAGGCCCTAAACTACTGAAGGTAATGGGGCCCTTTATATGTCCAGCTGCCCTTTGTCAACAACAAATTGTCGCTGTTTTTTGTGTTGAATATATGCTGTATGGTAATTTATGGGCCTAATAGGTATCTAAAGCCATTTGCAAATGCAGAATGAAGGCACCCTATATATAGAAATGAGGAAACCAGTGATATTTTAGGGAGCAAGCTAGCAAGCGGGGCCCATTACCTACATCATAGGAACCTACACAACAAAAAACACTGTTGCTGTATTATGTAGGTTTTATTTTATTTGTTTCTTATCTTATATTTTGGAAATGTACATCCAGGGTTTTTTTCCCTTCAATTTTTTTGGGGGCCCCCAAGAGAGTGGGGCCCTAAGCTATAGCTTGTTTAGCTTATACATAAATTCAGCACTGGGTGAGAGGCAAAGTGGACAGAACAATAGATGTGATTATACAACAAGAAACATTTCAACCATGCAGAAGTCAGAGCTTTCCACACACACACACACACACACACACAGACACACACTTCTCCAGGCAGACAAACAAGAGGCCTTATCACTGTTCAAGGACAGCCAGGCAAAAGCACTCAGGAAGAGCGGGGATAACATAAGTGTGGATGAATATAAAGTTCCCTACCCCTGCATGAAAGGATTAAGTCAGCAAAGGTATACATACACACAGTGTCAAACCATAGGCTGAGACAGCTTCTAGCCACTTTTCCTAGCAATGGACATTTGTGTAGAAATTGTAGCACACATTTCTCGCTAATGCAAGAAGAAAAGCTGGGCATATGCTTCTCAAGGTGATACCTGTTTCTATTTATTTTTGCCTTACTCACTAGCTTGAAGCTGAAATTCTTCAGATACCTGGTTGTCTGGGCTGTCATGATATTAGAGGTTACTGACACCCAAAGTCTATGACTCTTTTGCCTGGCTTCCTTTCTAGATGGCCAAATTAAGCTTTAAAAAGGGAGCAGATAATCAGGTTAACCTTGAAGTTAACAGTCTGGGTGAGGTTCCTGCCTGCTACAAATAGCCTCATCATAACATTAATTCAACACATCTTCAAAAAGGTTTCCTCTAAATCGACTGCATAAGAGAAGGAAGTCAACCCAAGCTGACGGCAATAAACCAGTTGGCATGATGTTTTCAACGCATCTCCAAACTGCAGCTCATCACTTCTTCCATCCATTTTTAGAACCTTTTCTGAAAAGGTGGCAAATTATAATTTGGATGTCTGTTTGTCGCAGTTGGATCGCATCCAAGGTACACCAAATGGTACATATGAGGTAATATTGCACCAGTCACATGACTAGTTTAATTCCTGTTGTGTTGGTCACTACATGAGAACCTGTCCCATATATTCCCCAAGTGTTATGTTTATGTTATTGATCAAATTCTTAAAATGCTTATTAGGGAGTAAGGAGCATTGAATGGAATGGCATTTATGACTGAATAACCATGAATAGGATTGTGCCACATGGCTAGAATCCTGTGCACACTTACCTAGGAATAGTCTGCTGTACAGTCTACATCTTCTAAACCAGTTTCATTCTTTGCTTACTAAATTGCACTGGCCTTGTATCATAATGCATGAGAATTATATGTACCATGTACAGCCCGTATTTCTTATCTCATGGCTGTGCAATCTAGAGGCTCCAAGGTTTTCACAAACTCACAAAAAGGTTCTCTGTGAGCTGCTCTCTTTACCTATACAGCAGTGTAGTCTCTGCCCACACAGACTCTATTCAGGTGGCTCGTCTGCCTTTCTATGTTGCAACAGCTTGCCAAAGGCAGGTTTAGGGTGCCGTGGGAAAACCAGGCAGCTGCAGTATCCACCAACCTGTCCTCATCTTTCATTCAATGCCCTCACCTGGAGACCAGGTGCCTTAAGAAACTTTGATGCAGCATTGTATCCAGTTTTTAAGGATGTGTGAGATGAACTGCATCTAAATCCTTCTAGTAGGAAGTTGTTTGCTTAAAAACTGCATCTATACAAACCTTGCAAAAACAAAAAAAACCAAGGTGCCAAGAAATGATCTGCTGCAGAAACGTCCCTGTGCAGAAAATGCGCCTATGCAAACAGCAAGGGTGCTTCCAGACTGCCACTATTCAATCCACATACTGGCAAATTCAAGTTGTGCATTCATAGTGGAATGGGAGGTCTTGCACAACAAACTCACTTTCCCAGAAGATCGGACTTTTTGTAATAAGAAAAGCAATGGGAAAATGCACTCAAAGGTGTGGGATACCACCTGCTTTGATGCAACATCATGCAACCTCCCTGCAATCAAGGAAAGGAATGTTCATTAAATAGCCAAAATCATTTAATCTCTCTGCAAACAAATGGGGTTGAATGCTCAGCAAACATGTCATCTGCTTCAGCTCATCTGGTACTTAAGGAATGGCCAGTAAAATAACAACAAAGAGATAAGTACAGAATTAAGGTGGTTTTAAGGACTAAATATATGCAACTCACTTTGTGAAACAGTTAGTATAGGGTTGCCATACATCTTGAATTTCCCAGACATAGCCAGAATAACTTTGGCCAAAAAAGGCTCAACAACTTTTGTGTCCATATCTTCTTCACTTTTTGAAATATGGCAACCCTAAGCTGGTAGTGAATGCTTAACTAGGCTTGCCATACGTCCAGATTTGTGGGTATCAGGAATTCTACTTTTTGAAATATGACAACCCTATGATTAACCCTTTCACCTCCCATCATTTTTTGGCTCGAAATCCCCTCCAGCGTCTTCCACCAAGGGGTTAAAAAGGAGACAGAAATGCATTTGAAACTGGAGGTGGGGAGGAAAATAGGTGGAAGAAAATGACTCCCATATTGGAGAGGAACTGAACTCCGAAGAAGTCTTTGGGAGTCTGTCTACCCCTATTGCCTTTGCTAGGCTAAATGCACCCTTTCCTTTAAATCATTTACAGTGTTAAGCTCTTTGGACAAATCCTCATGAGCAAGACCTGTGCCAAGCAGCTGGCCTGGAATGAGAAGGAGGCTGAACACTGGAGAGACAGGGCACTCCTGTGAACCAAAAGCTATGATACCCGTACTGACACCCGTATGGGCATGTCTGTTCAGCATGTGAGTCAGCTGCAAAAACCAACTTGAATAACATGACAGAACTCAGCTGGCTTTCTCCAGGTTTTGGTATATCGAGATCATTGACAGTCCACAGATCCTCACGCCATCCCTGCCCAAGGCAGTAAGAACTGCCAAAGTCCTGCAGGGACTGAAAAGAAGCAAGAGCCCCTGCCACTCTTTGCTCTGCTAGTGCAACCTCAAATTTCAGATTCCAACAGGTTTGTCCACTTGATATGAGGGCACCACAGAACTGGCTTCAGTCTTATACAGGAAGCTGGGGTCCTGGCTGACTCCAGCTACAAAGCCTGCTGCAGAAAGTGCCAGAGACCATCGCCCTGGAAGTCCTGCAAGAACTGATCCCTGCTCTTAAGTCAGACCTTTTCCATCTGATCCAGGAAGGGAGAGCCCTGACCAAGTTCAGTGCTGAAGGCTGCCTCTGTTGCTCCTGGTGCTTAGAGATATGGGTTCCATACACACCATAAATTTAAAGCAGCCCCTGCAAAAAAGAATCCTCAGAACTGTAGTTTGTTAAGGATGCTGGGAATTGTGAAGAGTTACCTGGGAGGAGTGAACTAGTTTCCAGGGTTCTTGGGGTGGGAAATGTGCTCCAAATTTATGGTGTGTGCAGACCCCAACAGGGGTATTATTTAGGGGTTATTGTTGGGGTCAAGATTTGGCTTCAGAGATGTATTATTTTTGCTCTTATCTGCATTACGCTCTTGTATTTTTATTGGTAGACCTTATGATGAATGATCAGTGGATTGTTTAATTTTATTGTAGATTGATTGATAGGAGAAGTTTTCCTTAGTCTGTTGTTCATATGACTGTACTTGTTAGTGCATTCTCTTATTATAATGTTGTTGGTGTTATTAGCTGCTTTGAGCACGATTTATCATGGAAAAGTGGCATACAAATAAACTATGATGACGACAATCCCTTTAGAAATAAAAAAGGCCCAAAATCTACTGAAAGCAGAATCAACAAGGAGTTGCAACTGGTGAAATGGGCTGTGGTCTACAAAAGCTTTTGCCATGATAAATCTGTTAGTCTTTAAAAGATACCAGAAGCATCTTTTGCACAAGGAAAAAGTCTCTTGTGCAAGAGACAGTACAGAAGAACATTCCTGTGGCTTGCATTTGTCCAGTTCCACTGAATGCAGAACCATACAACCTTGGAGCGCTTCCACATTGTCCCTATTTTCAGGTGGGATTCAATCAAATACCGGCAAATTCTGGTTGTGTGGTTAAAATTGATTTGGAACTCTTGCGCAAAAAACTTGCCTCGGAAACCTGCCTTTTTGCAGTAAGAGAAAGGATGGGAAAATAAATGCACTGTAAAGTGTGCGATAACATTTCCTTGATGCAATGTTGTCTAGTCTCCTCGTAAACAAATCAGAATGAATGCTCAATAAACGGCCAGTATTGTCTAATCTCCCCGTAAGCAGATCAGAATGAGCGCTAAGTAAACAGGTTGTCTGGAAACAACCTCAGTTAATGTGCGGCTTCGCAAACTAAGCCACCTTGAGTCAGGAAAACACGACAAAGCCTTCCGGAGACTGACAAAGAAAACTGTCAGGCACAATGGGCAACTGCTGTCACTCTAGTTTCATATCTCATCGTGGGAGAAGTCAAACAAAGAGGGGGTTCAGGGCATTAGATCAGTGAATGCTCTCAGAGAAGAGTGTAAACAGCCTCCCAAAAATAAAAAGTGGCTTCAGTTAAATCAATCCACATACTGGTAAATACACACAGCCTACAGTGGTGCCCCGCAAGACGAATGCCTCGCAAGATGAAAAACTCGCTAGACGAAAGGGTTTTCCGTTTTTTGAGCTGCTTCGCAAGACGAATTTCCCTATGGGCTTGCTTCGCAAGACGAAAAATGAAAACGTCTTGCAAGTTTGTTTCCTTTTTCTTAACACTGTTAATACAGTTGCGACTTGACTTCGAGGAGCAACTCATAGAACGCGGTGTGGTAGCCTTTTTTGAGGTTTTTGAAGACTTTGGTGATTTTTGAAGCTTTTCCAAAACGTCTTTTAAACTTTTAAAACTTTTTTTGGGGTTTTTGGATTTTGGGTTGGGGTGTTTGGAATTCAAGGACTTGGTGTTGGGGAGGGGTTTGCAAGAATCTGGAAGCTTGTGGTTTTTGTTTTTTTTCCTGCATTTTTATGATTTTCTGTGACCATTGGGCCACTCTGCTTTTTTAAAAAAAAATCTCTGGATTTGAATTTCTGTGTGGTGGGTGGCTGGGGGAACAGTTGAGGAGGGGGTTCTTCAGCAAGAAGCAAATTGTGGAAGAGGAACCTTCTTCGAGTTGTTCCCCAGAGTCTTAGAAAATGTACTATACACTTTGTTGATTTTTAAATGTTATTCTGTCATGTTTAGAAACTTAATTTATTGTTCCTTCAATTTTTGAAATGCTCTTTACAGTATGTGTGACTTTAAAGAGCACTTAATAAACTCTTGTTGTACCAAATTTGGCTTTGTTTGGACTTTTTTTGACCATAGGAACGCATTAATTGAATTTCAATGCATTCCTATGGGATTTCGTGCTTCGCAAGACGAAAAATTCGCTAGACGAAAAAACTCGTGGAACGAATTAATTTTGTCTTGCGAGGCACCACTGTACTTGTCCTCTATTTCCCGGTTCAGTAAAATAAATCAAAAATAGAGTCTGTTGAAGGGTCAAGGAGGACCTGCACCTTTGCTAGCTGTTTGAGTATCCTTAGCCCCGCCCCCTGCCACAATGACTTTGATAGTTTCACTAGGAATGGTGATTGTCATTAAAAGTGTGGGCATATCTCTTTCAGATATAAATAAATAAGTGAATGTGCCCTGTGCTCTCAGTTCATTAGTATGACCATTTGGTAGGACCCTATTTCACTTATTATTCCTCACATTCCAGTATTATGCATAAACACTGAACACAGAGGACAGGACACATTTATTTAGAATCATGGAATTATTTTTTTTAGAGTAGGGACCTTGGAAATCATCTTGTCCAATCGCTTGTCTGTGTAGGAATCTTGCCGCGATAACATCCCTGACTGACAGCCAACCAGTCTCTGCTTAAATACGTGCAACAAAGGACAGCCCAACATCAGATATTTAAACATCCCCAGAAATGATAGACATTGCAGATGTTCTTTGAATACGCCGGCCACAGTAGAACATATTCTTTTCCACTGTCCATTGTACAACCAGCTACGCAAACATGTGCTATCCCCTTTTTTGGGTAGTCTAACATCATGGCACAATGAAAATATCAGATTCTATCTGTCTGACATTAATCCGGAAGTAACTGCAAGGGTGGCTGAGTTTTTATCAATAGTATCTCTAAGAGTGGTAAGTGGCACTATTTAGCAGGAAGAAACTCCAATGAAAATCCTGGTTATTTCATATTTTTACATGGCTGTTTCTTTGTACATATATATGTACATATATATATATGATGTTTTATGATGGCCTACATGACCTAATAAAGGTTTGGTGAAGGAAGGAAGGAAGACAGCCCAGTATCCACCAAGGCAGTCAGTTCCATTGCCAAACAGCTCTTGCTGTTTCTCCTGAAGTACACCCAAAATCTAGTCCCTTTCCTTTTCCATTCCACTCATTCTAGTCCTACCCTCTGAAGCAAGGAAAAACAAGTTAGTTTTACCCCACACTGTCACTGCCAAAATTATTTCAAAATTATTATAACTAAGAGGGTAGGGCTGTGCATGGCCCTCTGATCCTATTTGGGACCTGATCTGTTACTGATCTGATTTGGGATGGTCCAGGCCCAACCCAGATCTGGGTCCTGAGCTAGATAGGGGGCCTGGCACAGTTTTCAACTGATTAAACATGCAGTTGAGTAGGGGAGAAGGAAGTGGCTGAAGCTCAGATGCATCAGTCCCTTCCTTTCACAGCTGCAAAAGCTGATACAATGCTTTAGATTTTTCATGACAGACAGGATCCAACCCGGAGCTTCTTCAATCCACTCTGACCAAATCTTGGGTCAACCCAAATCAGCCCGAATTGGTTTGTGATCCAGCCAGAGAAGTTGCACAGCACCAGTAGAAAATGCTAATCGACCTTGTTAGGAAAGTGGGATTCACATCTACTCTTTCACTATTTCCTAGTTTGCTTGCAGATAGCTGTTTATTGTGTATTGGGTTCTCCTCAATCCTGCATTCCCCCCCCCCAGTGTCCACACAAAGCCATTGAACTGTCACTATTACCTAAATGCCTGGTTTTTTCCCCAAGTGTGCTTCTAGTCATTCTGAAAACTCTAAAATTGCCCTTCCCCATACAATCATGGTTAAAAATGAAAGAGTAAATGTTTTTGGCCCTAAAAGGAACATTTGAGCAGCATCCTCAGCAATAAACATCCACAATGCCCAAATTGTTACTTGGAGAGAGGAGGTAACAAACAGTTATGCTTGTTGCTTGTTGCTTGTTGAGGATATAAAGAAAAAATGGTGAAATAATGGGTAGGTGTACATCTATGTTGTGTCAGTATAGCTCAGTTGGTAGAACATGACACTCTTAATCTCAGGGTTGTGGAGTTGAGCCTCATGTTGGGCAAAAGATTCCTGTGTTGCAGAACACTGGACTACATGACCCTTCCAACTCTATGATTTGCTGCATTGCTCATGCGAGGTGTAGCTTTCTCTTTATGCCAACTGCATCCATAGCTTTAAGGGAGGTGTAGCAGAGAGGGCGGGGGCAGGGACTAGATTCAGGAATCTCTGAGTCAGTGACACACACAAGCCCACACCCATCTCCGGTTGGGTAACCTGTGTTTACTTTGCAACTCATCAGACACAAACTAAGGTGGGGATTAAAGCATTCAATCTCTTTTAGCCCATGCAGCATGTAAAGCATGCAGCAAACATTTAAGGTGGTTGTATAACACAGGCCTAGGGTAACCTCAGTGCTATCTTGACCCACTGGTACTCCTCAAATTGGGAGGTTCTTCAAGGTATCTCTGTAGAAGTCAGTACATACTTGGGACAGTTCTGCATAATTTTCCCACAGTGGTCCACAGCAAATCACAGGTGGCCGCTGGCCAGAGCCATTCTCACAGACACCCCCTCCCTTTTATGTGCATGTTTTGCTCTGTTTTGACTGGATAAGGGGTGGGGGTTTCTTGCTCTGGGTGGGTGTTGGCAACCATTCAAACCACTCAGAGTGAGAGCAGGGATTTGTTTGAGAGTGGGGGCAAAAGGTGTTAAGTTACTCAAAAGCCATAGAGTGAGTCTGTTGGCACAGAGTGGGACCATTTGTTAATATCCCAGCAGGTGACTGCTTGGCTTTGAATATGTTGGTGATTGGATTTGGGGATGTACCTGTAGGCTGGTTGATACAAATGGGTTCTGACAGTTTATTCCCCCAACTCAATCTTGCATATCAAACTGCATTGATACAGTCCATTGTGACTAGCAGCCATTTTCATAATGGCAGGGTGGTAGAAACTTTTGGCAGCTGTTGAGATGGTGGGATGGTGGTGGGGAGACTGTTGGCCACTGCAGATTGTGTCCACACACAATCCATCTGGAGCAAAAAAATTTTGTACAATGTTCTTCATGAGATGGACTCCAGGGAAGGTGGGAGAAAGCCACATTTCTTATTTGAACTGACCATATGGCAAGCTTACCAGCACGTTCTCCAAGGGCGTGGAGGACAACACAAAGATATCGCTCAGGGCAGACTCCCCTCACCTGGTGGTCTTCAGAAGATTTTTGACTACATTTCCTATTATCCCACATCCTTGGCCATGCTGCCTTGCACTGCCTGGAGTCCAAAACACATGAATAGCAGCAGGCTGAGGAAGGTGAACTCAGACCATCCAAAATCAAATGAGCTAAAATAATGCCTTATAAGCCATTTACTAAGGGGGCCCAATGTTTTGTTTGTTTCCTGCCCTTCACTCTAAAGTCCTAGGGCAGGTTACAACTTTAAAACACAATATTAAAAACCATTTAAAACAACTGTCATAGGAGCATAGGAAGGTGTCTTCTCCTGAGTGAGATTCATCTGGCTCAATACTGTCTACACGGACTGGCAGTGGCTCTCCAGGATTTAAGAGAGGGAACATTCCCAGCCCTGTCTGGAGATTGAACTTTGGATCTTCTCCTTACAAAGCCAATGCTCTATTGCTGAACTGCAGCCCTTCCCAAAATTGCTCCTACTTCATTGCTTTTGCTATTAAACTAATGCTGAATGTACACGGTTTTTAATCTATTCACATGGTTTTCTTTCTTTCAGGGTTGACATTGCATACCCTAACTGAGGCTTCTTGATCCAATAGAGACAGAACCACCCCACACTTCTTGTTTTTGCAGTTATTGTTGGGCCAATTGGTCCATCCCCCTCAAACTTATTTTAGAATGACATTTGTCACAGAGATGGAACTCGGGAAAATGCTGCACCCCACTGGAATCTGCTGTCTGAAATGACAGCTTCTCATGCCTTGTGTAACAAGGCCTATCTTGTCTTGATTAAACAATATTTAGGTTTCTGCATGTTTATTTCGTAACCCAAAGGACACCCACAGCCCAGAAAAAGGAAGCGTGCACAGACGGGAAACAAGAACAGCAGCAGAGAACAGGAAGAAGAGCAACAGATAAATCCTGAGGGTGCAATATTATCATTATTGTTCAGTCTTTGCCCACCACATGGGAATTCCTGGACACAGAGCTCTGAGATTCTGCAAAGTGTCCTATAAGATCAGATACCAGTAAGAAGCTTATTCCTAACTTTAGCACCTAGAAGAGCTCCAGTGTTGGCAGATACTGCCTCAGACTTGGAGCACAACTTGTTAATTAAACACTGTGTAACTCCCCCCCCCCCACAGCAAAGAAGTGACTCATTCTTTGAACTAGAAGCAAGCCAAAGGGCAACGCTTCACATTTCATTTCATCCCAGAGAATTTGATTCTCCCTTATTATTACTTAGGTCTCCCTTTCATCTGAAATGTCACAGTCCCGGACACTGCAACAAAGTCAGTGCCACTGCCTAGCGTGAACCATACACAGCTACAAGTTTCGCAACACTGGTGGCCTCCAAAGGCACCATCTATGAAGAACTCGGCTGCGCACCCTCCATTTGTTCCAACAGCTCTTGTGTGGGATTTCTGACGCTCAGCCTGTTCAGACACTATTCAGAGTTGGCACCCACCCATCTGAGCCTCCAGTTTGTTGTTCCACAATTACAAACTTCAAGAGAATAAATACAATATGCCGAATAAACACATCTGCTGCTGTCAACACCAGAGAGACCTACCAGATATCCCCGTAAAAGCTCCCTTTGGGTTTCAGTCAATGCTAACTCTAATCTCCCGCACAAAAATATGTCAGAGATTTATTTACAACTGTCTGGTGGATCTGCTACTTGTCTTACGCTCCATTACACCCATATTCCTGCTCTACAGGAGACTTGCTGAAATCTGCACATTCTTCTTGGGTTGTTTTTTTTTTTTTTAAGAGAGTGGATCACAGGCTGCTAATTTAGTTTTGCAGGTTCCAACAAGTTTCTCCGTAATCCAGTCATTCCTACCAAAGGCTGTTGTTTTCCGACTGCACGGCTTATTAATAAAGCTTTCTCAAGGCCCCGATGGAAGTATCCAGAGCAACATCAAAACTGCGCACCCCACCTCTGAGTGTGCCGGTAGCCCCCCACAGTTGAACATCCTACAAGCTGAAGCCTGATTTGGGGGTGGGGTGGATAGTGGAAGGGCAAACAGGCTCCTCCGAGTCCTCTCCCTGAAAGCTCAAAACAAAAGAGAAGCCATACTGACCAGTTCTTGCCAGGTTGTCAGTGGTGACCTCCTGTGTGAAGATCCAAGGGGGGTTGGTGACGTAGAGGGAAGTGGTGGAATTGTTGCTAGCATGTTTTTTCCCGAAGAGCCTGCTAATAGTCCCCTGCACAGAGTGATTCTTCTTCATCCTGACTGCTGCCTTCTCCGGCGTGTCTACAAACGCTCCCTCTAGCAAAACATATTTCCACTTTGCTCAGCTACCACCCAGCACACAGAGCTCCAGCAGGTGCTCGTCTGCTGAGCTAACTTTTCAGCTTCTTTAAAAGCTAAGCCACCTGAGCAGGTAGAGAGGGCTGGCTGCTCTCACCTGGCCACACCCCGTAGCAGCTCCTTTGCTCACATTCTTTCCGCGCTGCTACAATAAGCCATTGTTACACCCAAGGCAGCTCTTAAGCCTAGGAGCTCGTAGAGGTCTTCCCTAAGGCATTGCCATGTCCAACGGGGACTGAAAGGTTTACGATGTTTCCTGGTTTAAAAAACAAAACGCAGCAAAATCCAGAATGCCTCCCAGGTTTTTAGAAACAAAGCCAAATAAATAAAAAGCATTGGTCTCAAACACATGAATTCTCCGACTGACCACACCAATATTGATTTAGGATTATCACCTTTCCTGTTTGGTAAGTCTCAGAAAAAGTTACGTTTCTAAAGCTGTGTGTGTGTGTGTGTGTGTGTGTGTGTGTGTGTGTGTGTGTCATCTATAGCTACAGTCAGATGAATGTTATTTTTAAACAAAGATATAAAATATACAACTGTAAGAACTTCCTACTTCTCCACAGTCACTGCATTTCTCCTTTTGTAAACTCTATAGAAGCTTGAGCTAAGGCTTTGGTTAACCTCCCCAAGGCTAGGAAACAACTTCTGGAAAATTCTCTCCTTGCAAAATATCTTTTTCTTTTTTTAAATTGACTTTCAGAGGGAACAATGAAAAGCTTGCTTTCACAATGAGAGAGGTGAAAGAGGTCTACGGAAATGCTCTCTTCGTGAAGACTCATCTCCATCCCCTCCATCATGTTTAACACATGTCAACACCTGCTATTTCCTCATCACATGGCCATTTTCCTGTCTACATGAGCCTCCCCCAGGAAATGTGCTGTGATGTGCCCCCATGAAATTATGAAGGGCATGTTTACTGTACATTAAATTATGGCATCAGAGACAAGTAACCAACAGGAGGTGTTTAGGGGAAGTAAATCAGAAGATCTCCTGTGGCTTCTGAAATGTGTATTAGTGTGGTCACTCCATTTGGGAGCTTCTGTGTCTCTACAAAGCATGGTGGGTGGCGCTGTGGTCTAAACTACTAAGTCTAGGGCTTGTGGATAGTAAAGTCAGCAGTTCGTATCCCTGTGATGGGATGAGCTCCCGTTGCTCGGTCCCAGCTCCTGCCAACCTAACTGTTCAAAAGCATGTCAAAGTGCAAGTAGATAAATAGGTACCACTCCGGTGGGAAGGTAAACGGTGTTTCTGTGCACTGCTCTGGTTTCACCAGAGGCGGTTTTGTCATGCTGGCCACATGACCCGGAAAAACTGTCTGTGGACAAACATTGGCTCCCTTGGCCAGTAAAGCGAGATGAGCGCCACAACCCCAGAGTTGTTTGTGACTGGATTTAACTGTCAGGGGTCCTTTACCTTTTTATGTCTCTACAAAGTCTCCAGATTGTTAGTACTGAGCACTGTGAATCTGCAAATTCATATTTAAAAAGCAGAAGTAGAGCACAATCTGCATTGCAATGTTTGGAATCCAGTTTCTTCATTTGAATTTCAAACTCAAATTTTTAATCCTGAAACTCACATTTTGGCGCATCTTCACTTACTTCAGCAGAAAAATTATAAAGCAGAGGGGAAAGGCTGTCCTGAAATTCTCCACCTTATTTGCCAGTGCCAAAATTGTGTGCGATGGCGGGAATCACTTCACCAAATATTCTGTCAGAGGAGGAGGAATTTTCCACTTTCTTTGTGGGTGAAGTTTGATCTTTGTGGTGGCAGTAGCACAGTTTCTTTCCTCCTTTTTTTCTAAGGTTTGTTTTGCTGCTGTTGTGGTAACTGCACTGGAAGCCTGGCCACCGTTATGTTCTCTTCACAGTGAGCTGGACCTGGGATCATTCCAGGACATTGTGATGGTGGTGAGGAATTGTGACCACCACAAAAAAAATGGTAATGAATATTCAGAAAATGTTTGGCAAAACAACCTTTTTTTTCTAAGAGTTGAGAGCGAGAAAAATAAAGTTTTCCTCAGAAAAATATATTTGGATAAATTTTGGCCCTGTTCTAAAAAATTCTGCTGACGAGTTCAGCTAAACATGTTAACATCTTTTCCACAGTTCCACCTCAGGTACCAGCTGTTATGGCTGCTTCATTGTGTCAATTGGGCCAAGTTAAAAAGATGAGAATACATGTGGGAATCTTTTCACATTTGAACTCATCACACTTAGAACAAGCAAAAGGCTTTTTCTTCTTTATTATTTCAAAATTCCGATTCACTTTTTGTAAATTTGAGAAACCCAACAATCCACAAGCTCGTGAAGGAAGACAGACTGAAGAAAATATTATGGCAATGAGGCAGCTTTTACCGTAAGAATTCCCCCCCCCCAACTTTAACACTATATTTCTGTCTCTTAATCCAGGGGTGGACAGATAGCGCTCCATTGGTAGGCTATTGGCCAGCAAGTGCAATTTCAGCAAGGTACATAAAGGATTCCACAATCACATAATAAGAAGGTCCTTATTAAAGGCCTGGGAAAAATATAAAGAGTTACTGGAACCTAAAACTCTGTGGTGGATATTCCTCAAAGAAAGGAAGAGGGCCAACCTATAGAGAACTATTAATTGAACAGGAAGGAAAATTAAAATTGAAAGAGCATGTCAAAATAAAGGAATATTTACAGAGTTGGTTGCACCATAGACAACTGAATGAAATTTTTAAAGAGGCCAATAAAAAATGATTTGCCTATACAGTTTCCAGATTTAAAAGGGATGTTATAGATGATAACTCTAAACTGTTAAAAAAGGCATATGGCATACTTCTGAAATTAAATTAAAGAGAAATTAAAGATGAGGAAGTTAAATCAGTAATGATTAAATGGGCACAGGATATTGGGCATAATATACAATTTGATGTTTGGACAAAACTTTGAAAAGCGGACTTGAAGTTTACGGATTGTATATTGTTAAAAGAGAATTATATGAAGATGATGTACAGGTGGTATGTTACACCAACAAAATTGGCAAGAATGTATAAAACAGAACAAAGGAATTGTTGGAGATGTAAAGAAGGGGAAGGTACCTTTTACCATATGTGGTGGGAGTGTAAAAATATTCAAATCTTTTGGGAAATGATATATAATGAATTGAAAAAAATATTTAAAATGACATTTATTAAAAAACCAGAAGCTTTTTTGATAGGAATTTTAGGTCAACTGCCAAAAGAAAAACAGACATTATTTATGTATGCGATGACAGCGGCAAGAATTCTGATAGCACAGAACTGGAAGACTGGAGCTATACCATCAAAGGAACAATGGCAAGAGAAGTTGATGAACTATGCAGAGTTGGCAAAGTTAACAGATAAACTGTGTGAAAAAGACAATAGTGATTTTGAAAAAGAATGGGAACCTTTTACATTGTATTTGCAGAAACAACAACAAAAGATAGAGTCATTGGTAGGACTTAAATAAACATTTGAAATTTTGCTTATAAAAAATAAGAAAGCTAATAGTAGGACAATATAGAAGTATATATAAACAACAGAATGTAATATGACATGTAATAAACCAGGGATAGAAGTTGAGGGAAGTCAGTGGGGAAGGGGGAAAATGAAATTTGAATGTAATGTAATGATTACAGATATTGTTTTTTAAACCCCCCCCCCCAATAAAAATGATTTTAAAAACAACAACCTCAATGCAACACTAATACCACTAACATTTATACTGCATGCTTCAGGCTTCCCCATACATTATCACAGTAATCCTTACAACAGCCCTGTAAGGTAGTCTAGAATCATTATCCCCAAGTTACAGATGAGTGTCAGGGAGAATGATGTCTTACCCAGGGCTGGATTTAGGTTTGATGAGGCCCTAAGCTCCTGAAGGTGATGGGGCCCTTTATGTGTCCAGTTGTCCTTTGTCAACAACAAGTTGTCACTGTTTTTTGTGTTGAATATATGCTATATGGTAATTTATGGACCTAATAGGTATCCAAAGCCATTTGTACATAACAGAATATGTATTTTATCAAAGTACCGTATTTTTTGCTCTATAAGACGCACCAGACCACAAGACGCACCTAGCTTTTGGAGGAGGAAAACAAAAATAATAATAATTCTGAATCTCAGAAGCCAGAACAGCAAGAGGGATCGCTGCGCAGTGAAAACAGCAATCCCTCTTGCTGTTCTGGCTTCTGGGATAGCTGTGCAGCCTGCATTCACTCCATAAGACGCACACACATTTCCCCTTACTTTTTGGGAGGGAAAAAGTGAGTCTTATAGAGCAAAAAATACGGTAATTGTTGAACTGAAATACAATTAAGAAGAAGTATATTTTTGGGGGGTCCCCAAGAGAGTGGGGCCCTAAGCTATAGCTTGTTTAGCTTATACATAAATCAGGCACTGGTCTTATCTAATGCTTCTTAAATGTGTTTGTGGCTGTGTCAAAAATAGATTTGAACTCAGGACTTCCTGGGAATCAGAAACTCCTGGAGGTCCAACAGCAGATCTCAATCCACCTTCTCCCCACCCATTGTTTTACAGCACATTCACACTATCTCAAATCAGTCCTGGTCTGATCCAACACAGAAAGTTCATGACACATTTTATCACCTGCTACAAGCTGATCACAACCTTCCAGCAAGACTGAGGAAGTAACAAGAGGGCACCACAGGGTACGTCTGGGTACCTCAGGCAGTGATCCATATCAGTTATTTGGAAGCAAATTCCACTGATATGTATGAGAGTTCTAAGCAAATATTTGCACATTTGAGCAAATAAGACAAAGATGAAAGAGAGAGAGGCCTGGTTCACATGACATACTAAGCCAAACTATGCCTTACTGGAAGTAAGTGGACAGTGGCAGCAACCACTGTTGCTGCTTTCCTTCTCCTTGGTTGTTTGTTTTTACTCCCAAACCACGCTGAGCTAAAGCAAGTTTTGGCTTAGTGTGACATCTGGACCTGGGCTCGTGGTTAAGCTCTCTCCATCATTTCAGAAATTCAGTTCAGTTCAGCTGAACAGAATCTGCAAGGCTTTCATAAGGAAGGTTTCGGGGAGAGTCTGTTGTAGGCCTTTTGCAAGCACCCACATTGTCCCTGGTTGATCCTCCCGCATGCCAAGGAAAACTGATAAGCAAATCAGGGTGCTTTCAGATGGCAGCTTCCACTGTAGCTATGCTACCAAAACAGGAAAGTAAAGGGGGAAAGGTGAAAATTAACCGTATGGGGGTGGCACTGTTTTGTTTTTTTTTAATAAATGATTTTTATTAAGGTTTCAATAAAAGGTTAGACAGAAAAACACAAATACACAATACATAATCCAAAAAAAGAAGAAAAACACAAAGAGCAGGAAAAAAAAGAAACAGAACAATTAAAAACAATATCACCTTTTCATTTCCGTTTTTAAATTTACTTATTTTCTGGACTTCCTCATACCTCCCTCTTTTGTATTCCAGTCCAAATTGTTTGTCCAGCAATTTCTTTTCCACTTTTTTAATCCCAATCTTTAATCTTAATGTAATATAGCATTAAAATTTTACCTCTTAAGTACCAAATTTCCATTTCATTAAATTTCTTTAATCCTAATCTTTAATCTTAGTCTATCTATAACTTTATCCTGTACAGTTGGAAACCACTTATTTTCAATTCAACATCACTCTAACATTCTTTAATTTTGCAGTGTTTCTGTAGATAATCTTTGAATTTCTTCCAATCTTCCTCCACCGACTCTTCTCCCTGGTCACGGATTCTGCCAGTCATTTCCGCCAGTTCCATATAGTCCATCAGTTTCATCTGCCATTCCTCCAGCGTGGGAAGTTCTTGTGTCTTCCAGTACTTTGCGATGAGTATTCTTGCTGCTGTTGTTGCATACATAAAGAAAGTTCTATCCTTTTTTAACACCATTTGGCCGACAATGCCCAGGAGAAAGGCCTCTGGTTTCTTGGGGAAGGTATATTCAAATACCTTTTTTAATTCATTATAAATCATTTCCCAGAAAGCCTTAATCTTTGGGCACGTCCACCAAAGGTGAAAAAATGTACCTTCAGTTTCTTTACATTTCCAACATTTATTATCAGGCAAATGATAGATTTTTGCAAGCTTGACTGGGGTTATGTACCACCTGTATATCATTTTCATAATATTCTCTCTTAAGGCATTACATGCCGTAAATTTCATACCTGTGGTCCACAACTGTTCCCAGTCAGCAAACATAATGTTATGTCCAACGTCTTGTGCCCATTTAATCATAGCCGATTTTACCGTTTCATCCTGAGTGTTCCATTTCAGCAGCAAGTTATACATTCTTGACAAATTCTTAGTTTTGGGTTCTAACAGTTCAGTTTCTAATTTTGATCTTTCCACCTGGAAGCCAATTTTCTTGTCCAATTTAAATGCCTCCATTATCTGATAATAATGAAGCCAGTCTCGCACTTTGTTTTTTTAATTTTTCAAAACTCTGCAATTTCAGTCTATCTCCATCTTGTTCCAAAATTTCCCAATATTTCGGCCATTTGACCTCCATATTGACCTTTTTCAAGGCTTTCGCTTCCATTGGTGACAGCCACCTTGGGGTTTTGTTTTCTAATAAATCCTTATATCTTATCCAAACATTAAACAGCGCTTTCCTGACAATGTGGTTTTTAAATGCTATATGTGCTTTGACCTTATCATACCATAGGTATGCATGCCATCCAAATACATTGTTAAAACCTTCTAAATCCAAAATGTCAGTGTTTTCAAGAAGTAGCCATTCTTTCAACCAGCAAAAAGCTGCTGATTCATAGTAAAGTTTGAGGTCTGGCAGGGCAAATCCACCTCTTTCCTTTGCATCCGTTAGTATTTTAAATTTTATTCTGGGCTTCTTGCCCTGCCAGACAAATTTAGAAATATCTTTCTGCCACCTCTTGAAACAATCCATTTTGTCCACAATTTGCAAAGTTTGAAACAAAAACAACATTCTAGGCAATACATTCATTTTTATCGCAGCAATACGGCCCAGCAGTGAAAGCTTCAAATTTGACCAAATTTCTAAATCTTTTTTCACTTCAGACCAACATTTTTCATAGTTATCTTTAAATAAGTTCCCATTTTTTGCTGTCATGTTAATCCCCAGGTATTTGACTTTCTTAACCACTGTTAAACCTGTCTCATTCTGAAACCTCTCTCTTTCAATTGGTGTTAAATTTTTCTCTAAAACCTTAGTTTTTGACTTGTTCAATTTAAATCCTGCCACTTGACCAAATTCTTGAATCAGTTCTAAAACCCTTTTAGTACTAGATTCTGGCTCCTGTAACGTCAATACTAAGTCATCTGCGAATGCTCTCAATTTGTACTGTTTAGTTCCGACCTGTGGGGGTGGCACTGTTTTGGTTGACTGTTCACCACAGCTGCTGTGTCAGCCATGCTGATCCTGCCTACCTATTTGGATTAACAGTGATCAGCTCACAGATCCGCAGAATCCCGATGCACTTGCAAACCCTTCCATCTGAAAGAGTATTTAAAATGAGAGTTGCTACAGAGTAGCTCAGTTCATCTGGAATTCTGTACATGCCCAGAGACAGTGTGTGTGATTTGGTTTCACTGAGCAATGAGTGTGTCATTGTGGAAAGCCCCTGGGTTGCAGCCAGCCCAAACTAGCAATAAACAGAAAGTTGTAATTTTCCAATTGATCTCCTGAACCAATTCCCATATCAAATACAAGTGAGTATCATTTGCTCATTAATCATCCAAAGAATGGATGCCAACCCAGCCAGTCTTAGCTCTGCTTGCATTTTCCAAAATATCTAACTATGATTCCTTTCAGTTATGATAAGATTATCCCATTAAAAATAAGATGTGGCTGGCAGAGGTGCCTTTGTGACTTTTATTTGACTTTTCAGCCACTTTTTAGGCAAATGTCTCTCAACACATCTATAATACAGATCCTTAAAACCCAGCAATAAAATAACTAAACATTTTCAACTATCCACTTCCATCCAAAGTGTAGATCAAAACATCATACAATAAAGTGGGGAGGGAAAAGATACTGAAAGTACCGTATTTTTTGCACCATAACACTCACTTTTTTCCTCCTAGAAAGTAAGGGGAAATGTCTGTGCGTGTTATGGAGGAAATGCCTACGGGTGGCATGCCTACAGATTTTCCTCCTCTATAAACTACGTGCGTGTTATGGTCGGGTGCGTGTTATAGAGCGAAAAATACGGTAATATGCAACCATCATACCAATGGGCTTTCCTATATACTGTAGGCTGCACTTCCAAAGCAAGATTCTGTCATTCCAACATGCACAGAATCCAACGTTTGGTGTGTGCTTTCTACGGCTTGCCTGTCTTGGGTGCACCAAATAAGAACCCCCAAGTTTGGAGGGGGACCGTTCTGCATGCAGACACCCAAACAAACAAAAAAGGCATTTCTCTTTCCATCCCACTTAGTGATATTCTCACCAAGAGAGAAGATGTGTAGATACTTGGGTGCAGTAAGAATACAAGCAAGTCATATCACCCAGTGTTTGCATTGCTTGATCAAACCTATTTAGCAAGCTACATAAATATAGATAAAACCAAAGAACAAAAAGACGAGGAGCTTTTTAAAATAGCCATATCTTGAGGGCTTGTTAGAAACTCATACACAGCCTTTAGAGCAGTGATGGCCAAACTTGGCCCTCCAGCTGTTTTGGGACTACAATTCCCACCATCCCTGACCACTGGTCCTGCTAGCTAGGGATGATGGGAGTTGTAGTCCCAAAACAGTTGGAGGGCCAAGTTTGGCCATCACTGCTTTAGAGCTAGGATGACGAAGTTGGCCAGTTTTAGGCTTTGCTGGAATTCTGGTGATTGTGAGAGCTTGCTTTGAATTGTTTTGTGTTATTTTACTTGGTTATAATAAGAATGTTTTTAATGAATCAGCAAGGCTCTCTGCCATTTTTGGCTGTGCTAGGAAGTTGTAGAATATGAATGTGTTTTATCTTTTTTTTCCCTTGGAAAACCCTTTATAGGTATACTGGTTTTCTAAACTTCTTAGTACACTGTTTACGTACAATCTCATCTTGGTACACCTCAGCATGTGATTTGTGGTCATTTTTCTCTGCAGTCAACCATGCATGAATATTGTGACGACATTCAAATCAATAGAAATTCATTTTTACCACTTCCACATTAATGACTTATACTTCCAGCTCAGGATAATTGTGGGCCCTTTCTTGTTAATCTAAATCAGGCGAGACAATGAACTATAGCTATATATTTACACACAATCACATAGGGCCCAGCAGTCCATTTACATGACACATTTTGACCATTGTTCAAAAGTCACAATGGGGAAATTATTGTACAAATGCATTGTGGGAATAGTGGAGGGACACATACTATTCATCTGAAGTCGAAGAGTCTGAAATACTGGTGTTTGGACCCAGGATAACTAGTCTTTGCTAACACGAAACCTGCAAACATCCTTAAATAGGACATACCTTAAGTGGGTATCTTTGCAGGTACTTTCAGAAACTGGAGGTTTCTGAATATTTGCACTTAAATTAGCCAGTGTGCTGACATATTTGTGGCTTGATTTCCTCTCTTTCTTGGTAAGGTGCTCTACTTATGGGACTTCTATTCACTTATTGTGGGAATGTCAGGCTGCAAGCAAGTTTTTGGGGTGTTTTGTTCCACATGATTTCTACAATTCTGAAGAGTACAGTGATTAAAGACCCAGGCCTGGCCTTGCTATCGCTATTTTGAGGAGCAAATGGATATATTTTGTTTAAGCCATTAATAAACTATTTGCATGTTCAGACCCAGAAACCTCCCCCTAAATAAATTCACACTTGTCTCAAATTTTGGTTTTGGTTTTTGGAAGAATTTAGGCCATAACTTTATTGATTACAGAAAGTGACTGGTTGCAGAGGCTCTGGTTCGACTAGCTCCCTGAACCATTGCAGGTAGTGCTGACCCAGGGCAGCAGCATAGATCAGCCAAGGGTGAACACCTGGGTAGATGAAAAGCCGGGAACAGACCATGTTCACCACCCAGATGCCCCCCCTGGACTCAGGCATGGGCACCACCCCCTCTCAGGGGTTGACCAAACCATCGAGTCCCTGGATTCCTTTAACGGAATACCCTTCACATAGGGATGGCGAGAGCGTTCTCCCATCCCTATCACCTGAACCAGAGCCTATCCACAACCTTACAAGTTGTGACGATTTGCTACGCGGCAGGTGAAACCCAAATGGCATCAGCCAAGTGGGGGAAATTCCTGCCGTGCCCCTGTCCCAACGACAGACAACACACAACGGCATAGCAAGGTCAAGCACAAAGCCCTAAAAGTAGGGAGAGGTGGACGGGTGTTCTGAATGCACACGCCAAAAGAGGAAGCTCTGGGTCACTTGCATGGGTATAAATAGGTCCCTCAAACCGTTTGGACTGCATCCCATTGGCCAGATTGCACCCAGCTATGAGGGACCTACCAATTGGGTGCTGTGGCTGACCAATCGTACCCACCTACAACACAGTGTGTCAGTTTCCAGGTCTCACCATAATACGTGCCCTCTTTAAGGGAGGACCCGATTTCCTGGTAGCAGCCTGGACAGAGATTGCATTCTTAGGGAGAAGTGATCATTTGTTAACTATGCAAAACTGGTATGATAGGGTTTGGAAGGTTATGCTTGCAGACAAACTAACACAACATTGCAGAGTAGTCAGAGGCAACATAATCAGAGATAAATTTTTCATTTAGGTATCACATCACCGGCTCTCTCTAAGGTTTAAAGGTGGTTGTTGTTAACTTTGCAAATCTGCTATTGTAATACATCCTATGTATTTGGCATTTGTAGATACATTTTTTCCAAAGTGTGTAATGAGGACGCACGATTCACTTGCACTTTTCCCCTTTCGACATGATCTTTGAAATGCTATTGTTGTTTTATATTTGTTTGTTTTAATGTATTGTCTGCAATTAAAAAAGAAAGTAAAAAAGTTAAACAAAGAAAAAGAAACTGACCCGGTAAGAATCACTTTTATTATTTTATTTCCATGTGTCTGTGCATGTGCCTTGCATACTGTAGCTATGTTATGTGATTATGCTATCTATCTGAATTGACGAAACATAGTTAATAAGTAACATCACTATTTATTTAAAGAGAACTATATAAAGAGAACGGCACTATTTTCAGCTCTCAAATCATATTGGCTAACTGCATGGGAATCACAGTAGTAGTACTATACTACCATCTCCGCCAGCTAGATCTCTGAGTAGGGGATGTGTTCATGCCTGGCACTTATGAAAAGGACTTAAGCACTCATAAATTGCTTCCAAATCCCACCAGTGCTCAGAGCCCAGATCCAGTAGAAGCTTTCACCTAAAATGGTCCCCCACCAATTTTCCACCATGGCATACACTATGCAGTCAGCACTTCTTGCTTCCAACTCTTGGTGCATGGGCATATTGTGAGTGACACAACTTGCATGTTCAAGTGATATTTTGCCACATTCTAGCTGGGCAAACCCAGCCAGGTAGATGAAATCTGCTTTGTAACATGCCCTTAAAAGCACATTGTAGATTTCAGCATGTTTGATTATGTTAAGACTGAGACACCCCCAAAGATAAATGAACTCAATTTAGCTTCTTCTTCTTTTTTATGTCTTCTCGCTCCCTCTGTTTTTAAATATCTGTTGAAAATTCCAGAAGTGTGCGTACAAATATGTTTCTTTGCATCTCATCCATGGAGGCTAGCTTGGTACATGTATATATTTGTGAAACCAGGCTCAACCCTGCCCTGCAGTGATGAACCTTTGAACCAAGGCAACTTACAAATAAGAAGCAAGATACATATAACAATATCTGACCATGGTCAGCAGCTTCCAACAAGATTTACTAATATTAGCCATGACTTTCCAGTGCTTAGATCATGTTGTTTTGTTTTGTTTTTAAGCTAAGGCTCAGCCCCCAAACTCATGAAGAGGTGATTTTGATAACTGTTCATCTGAGCACACACAGAAAGTATTTTTATATCCCTTTCCACACATGGGTTTAGAAACAGAGCTTCCATATCAGATGGTACAGTTTCAAAACATGCTGGAATGCCAGTATACTTTTCCTTTTAGACATTAACAATGGGACATAGCGCTTCACCAAATTGCATGAGCCTGTAGGGCCATGGGAAGCATGGGTACTGTCAGGGAACTGACATCGGAGCTAGAGGCGGAGGGAAGGCTCTCAAATGATGCTGGAGAAGGGCCCAGCAGGGAGAGAGGCAGCTCCGCAGATGGGGAAGCAAATCAGCGCCACACCAGGGATAAAGGGGGGCAGATGGGGGAATCGGCGAGAGGGCTCCAGGACTCTTCACCGGACACCAGCGGGGAGAGCACGGGTTCTCCGCTACCCACGCCCTCCCTGCGCAGAAGACTTCCACGCAGAGAGAGTAGGAGGAGACTGGGTGTCAAACAACTTTTATGCTGGAAAAGATTTAAGAAACGCCCACTGACGGATTCTGCTAGCGACTGAGGCAGCCACGAAGTGAAGGGCTGCCCAGACTGAAAGGTTTAACAAGGCAACAAAGCCAGGAGAGGCGGCAACTTACGCACGAGCAACCCATACTCATTACAGGTACTCACTGGGTGAAATTCACAGGGAGACCTGGGGCAAGTAACACTTTCTGAACCTAACCTACTTCATAGGGTTGGTGTGAGGATAAAGCCGGGCGTTTAACCCTGAGATCCTTGGATGAAGGGTGGTGTCAGGGAGAGGCAAACGGGAAAAGATGAAAGGACAGAAACCAGCAGTTATAGAGAGCCTAAAGAGATTATCAGCAGCTTGTCGTCTGAAAGTGGGTCTGACGTAGAGGGGGAGGAGGATGAGCCTGGCACAAGTCAGTCGGTATACAGAGGAAGTAAGGGGAGGAGTTTTCGCAGACTTGCATGCTGGATGCGGAAAAGGAAGAAGAAAGATTAGAGGCAGCAACTGCGCACAAGGGGAAGGACGCTAACTGAAATGCTGGAGATGTACGCTTGAACTTTGTCAAATAAATCAAATTGTTTGGAACTGGCTGGGAGCCCGGAGTCTTATCTATGGCCAGCTGGACAGCATTAAGCCTCTGACAGGTGGGATATAAATCTAATGGATAAATAAAACCACTCAAGTTTGAACTAAGGTAAATTGAAGTAAGTCATTTTGCTCATTTTAAAACATACCATTCTCATACAGATCTCCAAAGATCTCCAACACAGACTACACAGGCCCAATACATATTACCTGGTTTCAAATTGACATTAACCCCTGATGGAAACTTTGTTCATGTCAAATCTAAACAACTCTTCGGTTGTGCCTGACACAACCCAAAAGCCAGCCAAATTTGAGTTAACGAAAAATAGTATTGCACACCAAGCAGTGTGAGATTGCAGGAGTTCCAGCTGCTTGCCCAGGGTTCATGTTTCCTTTTGGAATGAGGTTCAGCGGAGACTGTGGTGTCTTTAGGATATATGGTTTATTTACATATATACAACCTGAGCCTACGATTGGGGGGTTCACAGCATCAGGGCCGTCTTAAGCATATCCAGCACCATGGTGCAAAGATCCCTCCGCCTGCTCCCATTTCCCATAGTTGTCAATCTTTTCCCAAGCCCCTGCGGTGATCGCTCTCCTCCCATGTAGGCTTGGGAAGGAAGCTGCAAGCTCTTCAGCCGTATGGTTGACAGGGTGCTGTGGGTGTGCAGGGAAAGGGGAGGCCGCCGGCAAAGCCGCGCAGCTCCCCCACTCACTGGGCGCCCCTGAGAGGCTGGCACCCTGCCGCAGGCGCGCCACTAAGCCCAATGGGAAAGACGGCTCTGCACAGCATCAACACCCCAAAAAGGTTTTGTTTCTTCCATAGCCACAGGCTTAGATTCAAAGAGACATCAAACATTGCTCTGCCTCCCAGTTTGCTACTTTCCATCTGGCTTACATCACTGCAACTCAACTCTAAATTCTGCTTCATCCTTCTAGCTGTGAGATGGGGAGGAGCCCTACCCATCTGCCATCTCCCACAGAGCCCCTTTCCTTTGTATCCCTTAATGGCCCATCACCCAAGCTATTACCTCAACACAGGAAGCTAGTCTGGCTTATATTTTAATGTTTGCTGGCTCCAGGAGTCAGAAGGATCTCACATACAGCCTGCTTCCTCCCCTCCCCAACTCATAACCAGGGGCTGAGCAAGCCAATCGGGTGCCTGGGGTGGTGCGTGCGCCCTGTGCCCAGGGGTGGGGCCTAGCAGCCCACAGAGTGGGGCAGGGCACTCCAGGAGGCCTCCAGGAAGTCTGCCTGTCTCCTCCCACTCAGCCTCCCTACAGTTTAGGGGGAGGCAGCGGGCAGACTGTTTGGGGCAGTGCAGAGCCTATGGGCACCCAAGCCACTGCGTCACTCCCAGGAGAGATGCGTGGCTCGGGCGCGCTGCAGGCCCCACAGTGAGTGCCACCCGGCATTTTGTCACCCCCCTCAGTGGTGACAACCGGGACAGACCGCCCACCACTACACCCCCGTTTCTCTGCCCCTGCTCATAACACCAGCAATTTATATATTTAGTTGTATGTGCACATCTCTATCTATTCTCACTTCTACAGAAGCCATTGTGCTCTCTTTATGTGATAACATTGTTCAGACCTTGTATTTTTCTACCCCTGCTTGTTGAAAATGCAAACATATCATCAAATCTTGATGATAATAATAATAATAATAATAATAAAAACCAGCAGTGGCAATATTAGTTTAACCAAACACAAACACAAGGTGTGAGAGAGCTTTGCTCCCTGCCCATTTTATGGTGTGGAAATAAACACCTTTGTTTTATACAACAACAGTCAAAACACAGTTGGTACCAGCACCACGGCGGTGAATTGGAACACGCTGAACAATGAGAGTCGTGAGCTAGAAAATCTAAGCAGAATATAGCCAACAGTAATAATGGGTAAACACATTTAACAGTTTTCACAAATCCGTGCAAAAGAAAAATATGTATCTGATCTTCACAGTGCACAGCTTGGCATTTAAGTTTCTTGTCAGTTACTCAAATGGGAGGGAATGATGTTACCTTGCCATTCTTTGAGATGTTGCCTGTTGATATTCTACTGACTGACATTTCCCCTTGTTGAACAGCTAGAGTTTGTCATCAGGTGCTTCTCTGACAGCACCTGCCACAGGCTGGGTCTCTTAGGCACTGTGCAATTAATATTGCATTTAATATTGCACTGACAGAAAGGGAACATTAGAATTTGGTACTAATCATACAAGGGTTGCTCCAATTTGCACCAACTGTTTATTGCTATGGATGCCAGTGTTTTTTGGACAATGTTTTTTTCTATTTTTCTAGAGGAGTAGTGGTTTGGGAAATTTAAGTATCATTGATTGTATCATCTGCTTTTAAGCACAGAAGAGATAAGTTTCATTGAAGGTGAAGGGGTGAAGGGGCCCCTGACCATTAGGTCCAGTTGTGGCCAACTCTG
Source organism: Podarcis pityusensis (assembly GCF_964106645.2). Lineage (NCBI taxonomy): Eukaryota > Metazoa > Chordata > Lepidosauria > Squamata > Lacertidae > Podarcis > Podarcis pityusensis. Next base: position 37,057,240 of record NC_138030.1, read on the forward strand.
GGGTTGCGGCGCTCATCTCGCTTTATTGGCCGAGGGAGCCGGCGTACAGCTTCCGGGTCATGTGGTCATCATGACTAAGCCGCTTCTGGCAAACTAGAGCAGCGCATGGAAACGCTGTTTACCTTCCTGCCGGAACAGTACCTATTTATCTACTTGCACTTTAACGTGCTTTCGAACTGCTAGGTTGGCAGGAGCAGGGACCAAGCAACGGGAGCTCACCCCGTGGTGGGGATTCGAACCACCGACCTGATCGGCAAGGCCTAGGCTCTGTGGTTTAACCCACAGCGCCACCCGCGTTCCTAAATCTGTATTTTGTAGTAAATCAGTACTTTCATTTCCAGGATAAAAAATATTTCAGCAATTTGTTTGTTTTGCTATAGGTATTGAAAGAACACAGTGGGTTAGAATTAATTCCAACCCGCTAAGCAATACTTCAGCAATGGTGGGGTCTGGCTGGGTTTTGACACGGGCTGGATTTAGGTTTGATGAGACACTAAGCTCCTGAAGGTAATGGGGCCCTTTATATGTCCAGCTGTCCTTTGTCAACAACAAATTGTCGCTGTTTTTTTGTGTTGAATATATGCTATATGGTAATTTATGGACCTAATAGGTATCTAAAGCCATTTGCACATAACAAAATATGTATTTTATCAAAGTAATTGTTGAACTGAAATACAATTCAGAAGAAGTATATTAATAGTGAAATACAATTAAGAAGAAGTATATTTTTAGGGAGCCCCCAAGAGAGTGGGGCCCTAAGCTATACCTTGTTTAGCTTATACGTAAATCCGGCACTGGTTTTGACTAATAGAAATGATTAGGGTGTTTCATGTAAATCAGTTTGCAATGGGCTAGCAATGAGCAGGCACCAATGTGACTTATTCCCCCCCCCCCACAGGAGGGTCCTAATAACTCAGCTTTCTTCCTTTTGCACAACAGCCAAATCAGGCTTATATGCTAGGTAGGAAACAGTGTGGTTACCTAAACTCTGATACTTCTACACTAATCAAAAACCCATTCCACCTCCAGAAATAAATTTTATAGTGGGAGATATACTATGTGGTTGGTTAGAGATATAGCAGATCATACATTTTCCAAATCAGCCAGATATAATAATTCAAGCATCATGCAGCTTAAATAGTTTTGAGCAGCTACTCAACTCAAGCAACACACAAGGAAAGGGAATCATCTCCCATGTATATAAAATCCCCACACAACTGGCTACCCTTCCTTTCACTTTATTAAGACTAAAATGGGGGAAAGATTTTGGAGAAGTATTAGAAGAAGAACACTGGGAACAAATTTGGAATAAACTACCATTTGGATCCATCTCAATTACAGCGTGAGAAAATGCTTTAAAGACACCACATTGCTGGTAAATGTGCCCAGGCAGATTATGTAGAATTAATCGTAACACATCCGTTTGCTGAGGGCAATGCAATTTACCTGGCTCTCTAGAACACATGTGGTAGCTTTGCCCCCAAATTATTCCATTTTTTGAACAGTTAATCAAATGATCCTCCTTTTCTTAGCTGCAGTTAAATTTTTGATTGCAAAACATTGGAAAACTTTAATTGCAAATCTTCTTGTAGCCTAGATTTTGCAAGTATGGGACATTGTACTAACGTATCACAAATTAACCGTTTGACAAAAGGAATATTGATTGGAGTTGGGTGTCAGCATCGCCCTTGAGCCAGTGCCACTAACTGGACTCATCCACTTCAACCCCGACTGGGCTAGGCGAGCTGGGTAGCACTTCCAGAGACCACCTTCTGCACAGGAACAGGTCAAAGTGCTGTGGACTCACAGCTTAGTGTTGTGAGCACCGGATTCACTCCCACAAGAAGACAGTCGTTGCACAGCAGAGTATAGCAGAGTACAGCAGAGCATAAACGACTCGGAGAGCAGCTCTGTAGAATATCTTCTTTTATTCTATCTACAACTATAATACACAACTATGTACAGAGCTAAATGAGGTCTAAACTAAAAAAACAAACTGAACTGCACTGAGTGTCTGCAGCTGCTCTTAGCAGCAACCTTATCTATACACACGATCTCCAACACTCAGTCTCTCTCTCCAACTCACTGACTGACTGACTGATGTTAGGCTGGAGCGGAATAAGTAGAGAGCAGAACACCACCCCTCCTCTCTGGAAAATCACCAGACTCATCAGCAGATTCTTGGATATGGGAGGGGTGAAATCTCCTCATGGGGGGGGGAGAGACTCACACCTTCTAAATGACATGGTATCCTTTAAATGACCTTGTTAAGGCAATTAAACCTTTTTTTTTTTTTTTACCCTTTATCAACTCATGGAAACTGATGGAGGCACTTTCATTTGACAGCCTTTCTTGGCACATCTAAAACTACAACCATCAGCCACTAGTTTTCTTTCTTTTCTGCACAACTACTAAGCTCTGCATTCTTTGTATGGGTATGTTTTGTTACTTGGAATTAAAACTCAGTTTTTAAAAATGGATCTTTAAAATTAGAGCTGTCTGATTTCTCCATGTTTCGTGCATACTCAGTATCCCCTAGGAGCAGTCGTGCAACAGAATTCTCCTGCATGCGTCTGGTGACAGGACTGTGACTTCCAGAACTTTTCTGTAGTTTGCTGTGAAAAACAATGAGATATATACATTTGGATCCAGACCAACACAGTGCAACCCTACCCTGTTTTAGGATCATCCTCTTTTAGACTTCAATCCTTCATCCAGTTACATGCATGACGGATGGCAGAATGGAACAGGGTGGAGAAACTTACAATGTGATGATATCAGGTCGTGAGTTAAGTATAACTACATGTTATGAAAGGGGAGGGGAAGAACATGACAAGTTGTTGATGGAACCAGCCCTGCATCATGCTCAGGGCTAGTTCTGCCACAATGGTCCCTAGGAGTTGTGGTGGGGGAGAAATTGCAAAGGTAATTGGGAAGGGGGAGACATGTCAAAAAAGGGGGAGTATTAAATCAGTGACACGTGATACTTGTTCAAGAAATGAAGAACCCTGGAACTGTATTCAAGTGTCTTGGAAGTTAGTGAGATGCAATTGGTTCTGGAAAACACAATGCAAGCTGCTCAATATAGGTGCACGATACCTATACGTGCCCATCCTCCACAGATTTATATAGTCAGTGACAGCCACAATGCTTATAATAAGCAGGTCGTGGTCTCTAGGACTGATCATTTGCAAAACGGATAGAAATATAGCACGGAGGTTGCATAATGAATAGCAGGACACTCCCTTTCCTGCAAGTATTTGTTATGACATGACGCAAGTTATTCATGCCACTAACTGACATGAAACTCAGCTATGCGTATGCACAAAAATGGTGCATACCCAGAGGGCGTAGTCCCCATTCTAAAATTCTTCAGATTTTAAAGAATGATACGACTGTCACAGCCAAGCAACCAAGAAGCAAACTGATTTATATAGCACTCCATCAACAGCCAGGTTACAATTATGAAGCAGTGACTTCTCAAGTATGTAGGGGAATCAAACCCAACACAAAGCTTATTTTTAAGTTTATGCGAACTTCCTAGCAGCCACAGATTAATTAATGTATTTGTGTGGCACTGACAGTAATTAAAACAGTGCACAGATGATTTGGCTGTAAAGTACCATGCTGATCGGCTCAGCACCTTACAATATTTCTGAATAGCACACAAAACTTCTTAGGACTACATTTGGGTTGCTCTGAAGTACACCCCACCAAAAAGAAAATCATGGGAACTATTGTTTACCCCCAAATTATGATTCCCAGCAACCTTAATAAACTTCTAGGAGGGAGTATGCTATTTTTTATTTTTTTAAAAAAAATATTAAAGATTTTCTTGGTATACAGAAGTATGTGCATCATCTCCTTTTTCAGGTTGTAAAGTCTTTTCTACAGATCAGTTAGATCTGTTATTAGACAGTAGTGTTGAGAACCGTTCAGTGGTACCTCGGGTTAAGAACTTAATTTGTTCCAGAGGTCCATTCTTAACCTGAAACTGTTCTTAACCTGAAGCACCACTTTAGCTAATGGGGCCTCCTGCTGCTGCCGTGCTGCCTGAGCACGATTTCTGTTCTCATCCTGAAGCAAAGTTCTTAACCCAAGGTACTATTTCTGGGTTAGCCGAGTCTGTAACCTGAAGTGTCTGTAACCCAAGGTACCGCTGTATAAGGTTGGGGAAGAAGGGGTGGGGTGGTGAAACTTAAATTATTTTATACTGTAGGGTTTTGTGTCAGCGTCAACTGGGTAGGTTCTCTGACTACAGTGGTACCTCGGATTAAGTACTTAATTCGTTCCGGAGGTCCGTTCTTAACCTGAAACTGTTCTTAACCTGAAGCACCACTTTAGCTAATGGGGCCTCCTCCTGCTGCTGCGCCGCCGGAGCATGATTTCTGTTCTCATCCTGAAGCAAAGTTCTTAACCCAAGGTACTATTTCTGGGTTAGCCGAGTCTGTAACCTGAAGTGTATGTAACCTGAAGCGTATGTAACCCGAGGTACCACTGTATTCACTTATTACATTTCCTTGGTAGTGAGAGGGATTTGGGGAGGGGATATGCTATTTATCAGAGTTGTATCCTGTTCCACTCTTCATCCAAGTAGCTCAGGATGGCATATAGTAAACCACACTGGGAATTCTGAATGGAAGGGTGGGCTTAAGTAGAAGACATTTTGCTGCCTGATGCAAGAGAAGATGGTGTCTCTCACAACTCCCTGCCATTCCACCTACAAAAGCTGACAGGACTGGTAGCTTTAATCTCATTTCAACACTGGGAATCGGGCCATGTCCTCCAGCACACCTAAAGTCAGCTTTAGGCACACACCCTGTTGTCCAGTGCTGCTCTCTGCCCATCTGTTCCCTTGTTCTGCCTAACAGTATTAGATACATGAGGTTAAGTGTTGCGTGGATGGCTGTGTGAATCTATTTCTCACAGGTCCAAGTCCAGCAGCACGCATTCTACCCAATACATCAGACTCCTCCTCGTTCAGCAACATGGAAGGAAGCGCAAAATGCCTCCCGATTCGAGCAAACACCCTTATGGTGACTTAACGCCTCCAGCACGTTTGCTGCACGTAAGGAAAGTCCTTTGACCGGGGCAAAAAGTTCATTAAGGGCTCGCCCAATGTACCCCTGCAGCTTCCCGCTGAATAGCGAGCTGCGTAGGAGCAGCAAACACGTGGGCGCAACGTCACATTGCAAGCGAGCACCACTGCGCGGCATCCTAAAAGAACTACGGATTTGAGGGGGCGGGCGACGACGCCTGACTTGGCTTCAAACCCATTCGTGGAGTAGGCTCAGACCAACTGGCCTTAGCTCTAGAATACGGTTTTTTCAAATAAAATAAAAAACAGTGTCTCTGAGCATGTCTGGAGTTTCTCATCGCGTGCCCCGAGCCTGGAGCTGGGTCGCGCACGCGGCCTCCCCCAAGGCGAGGACGCTTCTCCTCCGAAGCCCCGATCGGCCACGGAATCCCTCGGCCCAGGATCGCCTCGCCGCTCGCTTCCCTTTTCGGGATCGCCCGGCCCTGCGTGGCCGGCTGACGCCCTGCCCGAGTCACAATGAGCCGTCCCCGCAGGACGCGGCGCCGCACCGCGCTCTCCCGGGCGGCAGAGGGTGGCGGCACCAGGCGGCGAAGGTCACCATGCGCCCGGGCGCAGCGGCCCAGCCTTCCCTCCTCCTCCCGGGCGGCGCTTTTCCCGGCGCTTAGGGAAATCGCGAGGTGGCGGAGGAGGAGCTGCCGAGTGACGCGACGGGAGGACACCGCGGGGAGGCTTCCCTCGAAGGTAGGCGGCGGCGGTGGCGGGGCTGCTGGGCTCCGAGGAGAGAGGGGCGGAGTCCCACGAGGGAGTTCCTGGAGCATCTTTCCAGGATTGGAGAGCGCCAACGCCGGTCCCTTGAAGGTGTCCAGTCCAGCAGCTTATCCGGAACACCAGCCGCTGCGGGACGTGGGCTACGTGCCTAAATCAAATCCACCTTATCTGGATTGCATAGGAAGGACGTTGTCTTCCCATAGCGTAAAATGCCCAAACACAGAGAGGTTTTCTCTGGCAGCAAAAAAGGAAGCAGCTAGGCGCAGGATGGGAAAGAGGGGACCCCATAGAAGGGACTGTATTTAGAAGAGTTATTGGGTGGAGCTCAAGGAATGGTGCGTTTGGGTAGCTAGTGGCTCATAACCACCGTCTGTGTGTTTCTAAATGCCAGTTGCTGGAAACCCCAGAAAGAGAGAGATCTGATGCTCTCAGGTCTTTCCTGTTGGCTTCCCATAGGCATCTGCTTGGCCAAAGTGAGAACAGGATGCTGGGCTATATGGACCACTGACCTGCCTGATCCAGCAGGCTCTCCTTATATCCATTCATATATCCTTTTTGTACTTGTATGGAATTTTGGGAGTCACCAGGTGGTGGGAATTATGGAACTGTGTTGCCTTGATGGGGAAAAGATCCAGCTAGCAACAGTCTGGATAGCCACCAACTTATTGACTCAATATTTACAGCCACAGGCGTTTTGGATCAAATAGTTTTTGGAAGGTCTATTTTGCCCTATACAAGGACCCTGCTTTTATGTACTGTGGCTGTAGTGCAGTTGGGGGTGCGGTACCTTCTGAACCCCTGCAGGAGCATGTATAAATTTGACTGTACATGCATAGGTCCCTGTGCAAATGAAACCAAGATATATGAAGGTCAGGAGAGGTGCCAGTGTGGGCATGATATTGATCTCTCCAGGGATGGTTTTTCTTGGTCACAAAGATTCTGATCCATTCTGTCAAGCGGCATGTTTGTTTTCTATAAAGCAGCCAATGAAACAGTAAACCTAATATGAACTTAAACATTGTCTCTATAACAAGCACTTCATCAGAGGCAGGCAAAGAGCAAATGTAGGAACCGCGAGGAAAGAATATAGAACTCATCAATAATGTAAAATGATGAGATGGAGTCGAGAGAAGAGCGATCTGGAGGTGTAATTCAGGCTGTTTCTCAGCTTGATCTCTGCCCTCCCTTTGAACTCTGCCTGGAGGTTACTCTGGAAGCTAGGTAGCTGATGGTTTAAGAATGCCTAGAACCTCTCTGTTGCAATTCAACAAACCAGCTGAAAAACGGAGGTGTCATTTAGCCGTACCAGCTTATAGCTCTTGACAGGGGTATCCTTCATGAAATTGTTCTGTCCTTCCTCAAAGCCTTCTGAGCTGGTAGCCATCAGAACCCCCTTATGGCGGTGAATTCTATGTTAAATGTGCACTTGGCCAGGGGTCATCAAGACAGCATCTTGGGGCACCAGAACCAGTGTGCCCACCAGAATCTCCTGTGTCACCTGTGAAGGGTATTTGCAAACATCTCCTCAGAAATCCACTGTGCATGGGAGACTGTTCTCTCTCCTCAATTTCCCTTTGCACTGGTTTAGCCTCTCCTTAAACATGCCCACATTTCATTGGACAGAAGAGGGGCACAGAGCTTCTCCCTGGGAGTGAGCACTGCACTAGCTGATATAGGTGCCTTTTCCAACACGCCTGTACCATTTTGTGGCCATCTCTTTTTCTGCCCTTTAAGATATGGCAGCCATTTTGAGACTGGCACAAACACTCCAAATGTACCAACTGCATTAGGGCAGTTGCGTGTGTGTTTGCAGGCACAGGAGTGCACAGCGGGCCAGTAAAAAAAGGTGACACCCTTATTTATAATCCTAGTGTGGATCATTTCTTAGTTCCCATGACTTCATCCCAAGTGTGTGCCTGTGTTTCTGGGAGGTTTGTTGCCCATGTCATTTCTTATGGGCACATTACTAGTTGCCGCAGGCTTTGAAAAAGGTTAACAAGACAGCTTGCTAGTTAATCTGGAAAATATGTCGTGTTAGGAAACACCCAATATTTTGCACCTCTATGAGAAGCTTTAATGAATACAGGAAGGCTGAGAACCATTTCTTTTGCAGTTGGGTCCTGTGGAGCACTTTTAAAACAGAAACAAGGGAGGGAAGAATCTTTAAAATTTGGATTTATTTTATTTTTGCTTTATTTATCTTCTTTATTAGCCGATGTATATCCCAGTGTTTCTTACTGGAGTGACTCAGCATTATTTTTGGTATCTGAACATGGTTCCAGTTGGGTGCATGTGAGGGAAGCATAAGGTACACATGCCTCTCAGCTTATGGACTTTGAAATAAATCTTCAGAACGTTAAAATCATGGCATGCTATTTTACAGAGTGTAAGTTTTCTACTAGAGCTAGGGTGGGGAAATGTTTGCAGTCCAAGAGGTTATTTCCCTTCTGGTCCACTTTCCAAGGGCGGGGCTGCATGCCAGTGATGGCAAAGCAGCTGGGACATCAAATTTAAAATTTGCATTTATATAGTAGACTTGTTTCTAGAGTTGCCAGGTCAGGAACACCCCAGCCTCTGAAAGTTCAGGACTGAAACTTGAGATCTTGGGATGGCCTCTGGAGACAGAGGTTAATTGGAATAGAAGAGTGTCTGTCCTATACAGTGATACCTCGGGTTACATACGCTTCAGGTTACAGACTCTGCTAACCCAGAAATAGTACCTCGGGTTAAGAACTTTGCTTCAGGATGAGAACAGAAATCGTGCTCCAGCGGCATGGTGGCAGCAGGAGGCCCCATTAGCTAAAGTGGTGCTTCAGGTTAAGAACAGTTTCAGGTTAAGAACGGATCTCCGGAATGAATTAAGTACTTAACCAGAAGTACCACTGTAATTTGAAGCAAACTTCTGCTGGACTGAGGTGTGCAAGCTACACACATGATCTTCTTAATTATTTTTATTTTTTATTGCAGGCACCCTTGCCCACCTAGAGATTCAAGCACTCCATTAGCCACCTGGATTTAAAAAATGCAAAGGCAGAAAGTAAGTGACCATTTGCTCTGGTATAGCATGCCCTGTCAAAAATAGGGGCATGCTTGCAATAATTCTATTTTCATAACAGCGACTGCTGCCTGACACCCATTATTAGACATTGCTGGAGGTTCTGCTGTAGCCTGATTTAAAATATGCTGGTGTTTGTTCTTTTGGCTCAATAAACAGTCAGAAAGCAGAACTGTCCCACAGCAGTTGGTACCCTCACAGCTGCAGCATGTGAAGTTTGCTTGCACCAGTGAGTAGATGAATCCTTCTCATAGAAATATTATGCTACATGCCACCCCAAACTCCAAGTGGTGAGACTCCAGGGATACCAGCACTTTCCTGGGGCTCAGGTTCCTTGGAAAGACAGCAGAGACTATGGTCTCTTTAAGTTATATGGTTTTATTTACACATATATACAACCTGAGCATAGGATGGAGGGGCTTATAGCCCCAAAAGATCTTGCTTCCCCATTAGTCACAGCTTTGGATTCATTACAGAGCAAGACATATGTATGTCCCCAGTTCTTGTAGCATCTCCCCTTCAGTTTTCAGCTCACTCACATAGCTGTTCTCTAGCCCAGCCCCATTTTTTTGCTCTTTTGGTTGTTGCAGCTATTGCAACCCAGCTTATCCCTTTGGAAAGCCCATCAGGACATTATGTGGCCAGTTGGTCTTCATCTCCAAAGAAACTTGATTGACTGGTTGCCCAGCTTCCCCCAAACACAGTGCTTTTTTCAAGGGGGGTGGGACTCAGTACCAGCATCTCTTTTCTGTTGTTGTTAAAAAGTGTGGCACTTCCTGTAACAACTTCATGGTGAGTACTGGCTTTTCTAGAGAAAAAGCACTGCCCAAATGTATAACAATAAGAATAGGCCAGTTAAATCCAGCCAGTGACCAGTCTAGTCCAATATCCTGTTCTCACAGTGGCCAACCAGGTGTCCATGTCACTCTCCCCTCCTACAGTTTCCAACAACTGGAATTCAGAAGCAGGATGTCTCCAACAGTGAAAGTAGAACATAGGCATCATGTTTAGTAGTCATCTCCCAACTTAATGATTAAATTCTGGGGGAACTGGGCAGTAACACTGAAGAACGACTGCTCTTAGCATCTCACACTAAAAAAATTCCAGTGGAACATTTCTGAAAAGGCAAATAGGGACAAAACAGCCAGTGATTTGCTTTCTCGGACACAGGTGCCACAAAAGAGGGTCTGTCTCCCCAAAAAATAAAATAAAATAGGGGCAACTGGTGTGTTCTGATAGACAATGAAGCCCTGCTGGGATAGCTGATTATATCGTGAGTGCACTTTTTGTGAAACTGAAGAGCTTCCTTGCAAGAAGAAATCTGGATCCTATGTATCTGTTGCTTGATAAACCATTTATCTAAAAAAGGCTGAAGGCTCTGTCCCCCTGTTTGGAAGAAACTGTTGGTTATTTCATTGCACTGACTCCCTTGGCGTCATAGCCATTCAGTGATGTACATGAATGGTTGCCGATTCCCCTTGTTACAGGATTAATAGCTTTACAAGCCAGTGGACAGAGCCAGATCTAGAGGCCTAAAATAATGCAGCCTAATGAGCTCAGAGCATCATGGAAAGTAGAAAACCCGTTAACAGAGTTTAAAAATAAGCTCAAGTGCCGTCAAGAGTTTAAACAGGATAATCGACACAGGTTTCCATTCAACAATTACCTGGGGCGCGGGTGTCACTGGCAATAAATAAAGCAGCTATATTGGAACTAGCTGGTTAAGTAACAATTAAAAAATAGTTCTCACACAAATATTTCTTTCCAAACGACTGGCACTAATAGAACCGGCACTTGAATTGAAGAAAGAGACAATTGAGTTATAGAATTGCTGGCTATTACTGGTTGTTTAAAAATCATGTATATTGTCATCAGAGGAATTTCTGTACCTTCAGTTTGGAAAGATGCATTTTCTTCCTGTTATCTCTATTCTTTTTGTTGATGTTAAGTTCAAAATGCTTTTAAATTTTCATCTAATCCAATTGGATATGAATTAAGGATTGGGCCAGGGGAGAGGCGTTGATTTGTGGGGAGGGGGGCAATTAGATATCGGGGGGGGCTCATGCAGTTCCCTGTATAACAAATTGACTCAACATGTCCTTCTTCCATGTGGCCTTTATCTTCACAGACCAAGGCACCCATGAAACCCAAAGTATGCATCTGTGCCTGCAAGATGTCACAGGAGAAGAATGCAGCCAAAGCTGCTGCGAACAAGCATCAGAAGCCATTTCCAGTAGCTCTGGGCTACAAAATGGAGCAGGCTTTAGTTTCTCAGTATGTCCCTGTTGTTCTCCACCCTGGAGGACACAAGCGTGAGTCTCTCCGATATGCTTTCTACAACCCTAACTACTCCAACACGTACACACCATTTTACACTTTGCAAAAACCCACCTGCGGTTATCGGTATTGTCGAGACACAGATCACACGAGGAAGGTGATGGATGTTGAAAGAGTGGATTTCTCAAAATGGAAACCCATTTTTGGGAAGAAGCCAGGCTTGTCTGCAGCAGGCTCAAAACACTGAAATCGCCATGCAGTTAACCCGGGACTTCCATTCAGAGGCTTGAGCTCACTCATTTTCTAAGGCCACTCAGAAGGAGATTGTTGTAGGAACTTCAGAAGAAGCAGATCTGCCTTAACAAGAGCTTTTGGGATAAATTGCAACGAAGTCACCCAAGTGCCACTATAAAGCGGGTACCAAAACCCAGGTTTTAGTTGGCACTTTAAGCTAAGGCTCATCCTGGAGAGAAACAATAAAGGCACCTGGCTTTCCACCTTTTCACGTGAGTCAGCAGAATGCAAAAAGTAGCAAAGCAGATGATCAAAAACTGTGAATAAAACACCAAAATGCAAAGCCTGTTGAGGAGATTCTATTTATCCTTGTGGCCTCATGCACTCTGTGTTTTTGTTCCCCACAGTAATGGTAAGGGCAGAAGCAGAAATTATTTATGCTGTACTTTCTTCAGTTTTGCTGTAACATGGGGTGTCAGTGGGGGCTTTTGGATCTCACGCATGGAGAGTTCTGTCTTCTGAGTTTCAAACAGCCACTGGAACAGGGAAGGTTGATACACAACTCTGTTATACCTTCTCCACTTTGGTATAGCATGTGAATGGACTTTCACGGGCTGAAGATGTCACTTCTAAGGCAGGTGAAGAAGGTAGGCAGCCAGTTTAGTGATCTGGGAATTTGCAAAGATGTTAAGATGGTGGGTGGAAGCATGAGAGGGAAACCCACAGTATCCTAAGCAAGCAGACAGGTCATTGCCACAGCAGGGCTGTGTATCTCCACAGCTTTGTTATATAAGAAGTACCCACCATTCTCTTGAAACATGGAGTGCACCTGAAATAAGGCTCTGCTGTAGTCTAGTGACATGTTGAGAACATTGGACTTCACACAACCTGTCAGGGAACTGACATCGGAGCCAGAGGCGGAGGCTAGGCTCTCGAGCGATGCTGGAGAAGGGCCCAGCAGGGGTAGAGGCAGCTCACCATCTGGGGAAAGAAATCAGCGTAACACCAGGGATAAAGGGGGGCAGATGGGGGAATCGGCGAGGGGGCTCCAGGACTCATCGCCGGAGATCAGCGAGGAGAGCACTGGTCCTCCGCTACCCACGCCCTCCCTGCGCAGAAGACTTCCGCGCAGGGAGAGTAGGAGGAGACTTGGAGTCAAACAACTTTTATGCTGGAAAAGGTTTAAGAAACGCCCACTGACGGATTCTGCTAGCGACTGAACAGCCACGAAGTGCAGGGGCTGTCCAGACAGAAAAGGTTTAACAAGGCAACCTAGCCAGGAGTGGCACCAACTTGTGCACGAGCAACCCCCACATTTGTTACACAACCTATTTGTGTGTATCAGAAACATATTGGTTATCAGGGATGTTATTTGAGGGGCAGGATCAGTATGTGCTTACCACATTTGGATGTAAGTGAAATGATACAGATTACCATATGAAAAGATTGTGTGTGTGTATGTATATGAGAGAGAGCATTAAGCCCAGAGTCTAAAATTATTTGTGGGCCCACACAAGTAGGACATCTTAAGTACTGCAGGGGGGAAGAAGACGCAACAACACAAATGCCTGGGACCTCTATGTGTGCACTCACTTTGTAAGGATGAGACTGGAGTCAGGATGACTCCTGCTGGGGAAGTCTCCAGCTTCTATCCTCTTGCAAGTGCTGAGCTATTTATTTTTCTGTTTGTTTTACAGTATGTGTGTTTTCCATCTGCTTTAACAAGGCTGAAGATATTTTAGATGTTATGCTGATGCTGCGTTTCCTTCATGCAGATGTCATTGGGTTCCCACATACAGTGGTACCTCGAGTTAAGTACTTAATTCGTTCTGGAGGTCCGTACTTAACCTGAAACTGTTCTTAACCTGAAGCACCACTTTAGCTAATGGGGCCTCCTGCTGCTGCCGTGCCGCCGGAGCACGATTTCTGTTCTCATCCTGAAGCAAAGTTCTTAACCTGAAGCACTATTTCTGGGTTAGTGGAGTCTGTAACCTGAAGCGTATGTAACCTGAAGCTTATGTAACCCGAGGTACCACTGTATCCCTGTTTGCAAGGAGGAAGTAGCATGAGAAAGCACTCATAGTTGGTTGCACTTTATCCAAGTCCAGTTATTTTAAGAAGTTCCACAAGGGCTGCCTGCTGCACACACTATAAAGTATGCATTTCAGTCCTGATACTTTATCTGCATGGACACAGGCAAGTTACACTCATGCATTGCTAACTGTTCCACGACAGCTCAGGAATCTTACTAAGGAGCATTTGCCACACTTGTTCATTTTATGCCAGGCTAGGTTATGTAAGTGACCATTGCTGCTGGAATGTTTATTTTAGGGAAACTGAAATAATCCCAAAGCAAAAAACAACCCCAGCTGGACTCATTGCATGGGGCAAAGTTTAAAACTGTCCCCATCTCGGAAAGAATGGGCTAAATGCCAAGGGGCTTTCTGAAAGAGATGAAGGCAGCCGAGGAAGATCAGAAGTAAATCCTTAGATGTGTCAATGCAGAGGAGCTTCTAGCAAAAGCCAAATTTAGGTCAGGATAACTAACTGCTGAATTTCAATACTTAGTGGGTCTGCAGCAGATTGGAGGGAATCCCCTGAAATCCTCTAATTGCGTAGGGGCTATCCCTGGTGCTTAGCAGACATGGTATTTCCTCTGCTATAAACAGGTGTTTCCTCCTTGTCCTTAATATTAATCCACTTACACAAGCTGCAGAAGTGTGTCACGAACTGCCTTGCACTGTGCTGCAACTGATTCCTTGATCTGACTTGCTCTTTCCAAAGACACAGTTTCTTGAAACATATAGAACAAGCAACAGAGATCCAGGGTTTTTTGGGGAGTGGGCAGAAGTGGCAAGACTCACAGAATTTAGAACTGCGTTGTTTTGCTCTGGCGACCCAGAAACTTCTTGGCAAAAGTTGGCTTCAGTTTTCATGAATTCTTGCAAGACCTGCTAGCTGAGATCTTCTATAATTTTATGTATTTGTCTCTTAAGTTCTATGGGGTGCTGCTGGGAAAGCATTCCATGTGGGCATATATGGTAATAAATGAAACAATGCGATCATTGGAAAATGTGGGTGACTTAATGGCAGAATCCTATACATGTATGCGCAGAAATATACATGTATATCTCAGATATACAAGTATATCTCAGAAAATACATGTATACGCAGCTATACATGCATATCTCACAAAAGTGTGCATTGGATTGCTCTTACGGTTGCTATTTTAATAATATTTCAATCAGATTCAGGGCAGGAGTTTTTCTAGGCACTTCAAGGATCCAGGCACAGGCCAGTGACACCAATGTGCATATAGTTAGCATGTGCTAGTCTTTAAGTGAACCAATTCAGATGGCAGGTGCCAGGGCCTCACCAGCACTGGGCTTTTAAAAATGGAGAAAAATCAGGCAGGAGACTGGGCTGGTGCAATAGATTCAGAGCTCGGACCTGCTAGGCCACCCCTTAAAGCATTCCTGATTCAGGGTAAACTGCAATGTAGTGAAGATGGAGACAAATGGGAAAGGGTTCCCAGAAGCAAAACTCTATGCTTTTTTCTAAAAAAAAATGTTTAGAAGTACTCTAATTTTCCTACTCATATTGAAATACTGCCCCTCAATGAGGCCAAACATAGATTCACAAAATGTTTAGGGGTATGCGTACCCCTGCGTCCCCCCAGAAAAAAAGCACTGGCAAAACTGATGCAGAAGTGGTGAGGAGCATTAGGCAGGTGTTGCCTGAAGCAGATGTGTGACAAAATGTGGAGGAAGGGCAGAATAGTTATAGAATAATAAGAAAGTTGCAGGCCACCCACAATCTCTTAGCGGAATGAGATTCCAGGGGGTTCCAGGTACTTTACTCAGGGTCTGTGTCTCCTTTTGGAAATGAGGCGCAGCTGAGACTATGGTCTTTTTATGTTATATGGTTTATTCAGTAATCTATACAACCTGAGCCTACAATGGAGGAGTTCATAGTGTCACCACTCCAAGAGGGTCTTGTTTTTCCCAGAGGTGCACCCTAGGGTAGGACTCAAGCACAGCTGCAGCTGACTGCTGCTTTGTGTTTCAATCACATAACTCCTAACTCACATTGCTTCTAACACTAACCTCTCTAAGCTCTGGCTTTATCTAACTGAGTTGAGCAAGGTGGCCCCAACCACCTGCCATCTCATACCAAGGCCCTCTGATCCTTTGTCCTCTTAATTGCTCATCCCCCCAGGCTGAGAAAGTTAGCCTAGCTTAATTAGCTTTTAACATTTGCTGATTCCAGGGGTTAAAAGTGTCTGGCACACAGCTTAAAACACAGTGCTCTGGCCTCCAGTTTTAACGCTCCAAGCCTTATTAAATTCTAACACCTACTGGACCCAAGAGTTTAGGGTGTCGTAACACCCACAAATTCCTCATAATAATAAAGAGGAAAGCTGACACGTGGAAAGACATCTCCCTTTCACACTGGGTTGCTGGAAAAAATGGGGCTGTGCAGCTTAGTGTTTTTCCCTGTTGGATGGATACAAGTATGACTTGGGGAGATGAAGGCTATGTACACACTAGTAGCTTAAAATACAGCAAGGTCAACACTCCACCACTGTGTTTCAAGTCTATTTGCATGCTGCTGTACACACCAGAGAGGGGGCTGGGATGTCTTCGCCAGATGAGCATTCCCTGTTTGATTTCCCCATCACTATTTGTGAAGCTATCATACACTGTCATCCATGTATATACCGTGGCTGTCTCAAATGTACACACCTCAGCTTTACTGCGAAATGAATGTGGCTTATGTTTTTGGATGGAAGCTGGCTTGAGGGAAAACACATCAAATGGCAGTATTTCTCAAGAAAGTTGACAAGACTGAGGTGACCTGATAGAAGTTCATAAAATTACTCAGGACCTGGAGGAAATGGACAAAGTAAAGTTTCTCTCTCTCTCTCTCTCATAACTTGTGGACACCCAATGATGCCGAATGTTAGAAGATTCAGGACAGATAAAGTATTTGTTCACACAGCACATAGTCAAAGTATGGAGCTCATTCTGTCCTGTATGCCATATCTGCACAAGCCTGATAGAATCAAAAGAGAAGTGGATTAGAAGCTTACAATGTCTTCAGGTAAATCCTGCCATTTTAATCTCCTGGGTCCCATAATCTGCAAAACGCTTTCCCATTTTACCACCTTTCTATTTTTTGCCCTGAACTTCCCATGCCCCTTTTGGGATCCCATCATAGGACTCTTCTCTCATTGGCTGGAGGAGGATTTAGTGGGTACTTAAACATCAGGTGCTTCTTTGAAGAGGCTTTTGCAATTTTAAAACTCCATCAGAGAGCGTGAAATTTTCTCAGGAAGCTCCCCCAATCATCCCTGCTCTTTAGCAAGCCTTAGGAGGTTTGCTGTTTTCTTTCACTTATAAATACCATACCGCCTGCTTCTGAACTGTAACAAGGGGGAAGCCTCTAGAAGTCCTCCACTGTTTTCTGAGAGACGTGCTCACCTCTTTTGCTTTACAATGGGGAACATGGATGGAAAGTCTGTTGAGGAACTGAGCGCCACCGAGTGCCACCAGTGGTACAAGAAGTTCATGACGGAGTGTCCCTCCGGTCAGCTGACCTTGCATGAGTTCAAGCAGTTTTTTGGCTTGAAAAACCTGACTCCAGCATCAAATGAATACATCGAGCAGATGTTTGAAACATTCGACTTTAATAAGGTGGGTATTCAGCTGCAGTCAGACAACATTCTGTTTACATATGTAATGCCCATACATATAAGAACATGTGGTTCTTATCTAAAATACTATGAAATAACATCTAATCCTCACAGTGTTGATCTTTGCCGTTTTTACTTTGTTTGATATAGAACAGTAATTTCTGTCTGTCTGTTATGATATTGCACACTTTCTATTTTTTTTGAATGGAATGTGCCTTTCTCAGTTTTGAATTGCTGCTTGTGAACGTGCTATATGTGTTGGATCTTTTTCAGGAGTAGTCTGGTTATTATTGCTAGTTTAATCATTTACTTTTACTGCTGGATTAGATGGAAATTTCAAAGCCTGCCGTTTTCAAAGTCCTGCACCCAGAACCCCGCCACATGAGCATTTCTGAATATTTGTAACAAAAAACTCTGTTACCTGCATCTGGAAAGCAAATTTCCTATTACTGCTGATGCTCTGAATATTCTGATCATGCAACACTCCTGAGGAGCTTCTAGTCTCGTTTTAGTCTGGTGATCTTCTCCAAGCCTTTTTCGGGGGAGCTGGAATATTGGTTACTGCTGCCCCATGGAAAATACTGCTATTCTGATTATGTGCTGACAGTGACCTGTTTAACATCAGTGGAGTTGATGCAGGGTCATCACATGTGGAGTGCTGGCAAACCAGGAGCAAAGCTGTATAAGAAGCTTTCAGGACCTAGGGGCATGTAAAGCTTATTTTCTAGGCAAAAGGCCCTAGGGTCAATTCCTGCTGTCATTCAGCATGTGTTAAGTATAGAATTGATCTGCAGATGTCAAAGGAGGCAGCCCTGTCTTTACTCTTAAGTCAGATGTGTTCTACATCCGTTTAACAGGGGAGCTGTAAGGATCCCAAATCTTTTTCTAAGTGCCCCAAGTATTTCTGGGTATAAAATGAATTTGAGGGAAATTGTGTTGTGGGGTGATCTGGGTTGGGGAAATCATTTAAGATAATTTCATCTGGAGATAATTTGGGGGAGAATGAATGGGGTTCAGGCATGGTGTGTTAGGTGGGGTGCCGCTGTTCATCTGTCCTCCTGTCTGGCAAGGAAGCACTGGGTTCACAGCAGCAAAGGCATACCCTCTAACATTTTGCTGATGAAAATAGGGACATCCTATTTAATAATGATGATGATGTTATTATTTATAACCTGTCCATCTGACTGGGTTGTCTCAGCCACTCTGGGTGGCTTCCAACATATGTAAAAAACATAACAAAACATTAAACATTTAAAAAACTTCCCTATACAGGGCTGCCTTCAGATGTCTTCTAAAGGCTGTATAGTTACTTATCTCCTTGGCTCAGGGATCGCATAATCTCCAACATTTACCTGATGAAAATAAGGACATTCTACCATACCCTTCAATATTTATCTGATGAAAATAGGGACATCCTAAGGAAAAGTGGGACACTCCAAGATCAGATCAGAAACCAGAACAGCTTCTGTAAATGCAGGATTGTCCCTGGAAAATAGGGACACTTGGCAGGTCTGCAAAGCTGCTCTTTCAAGGTGTCTCCAGTGAGGTTTTTTAAAAAGCCTTGTCACTAATGAGGCTCTTTCAGTGGATAGCCAAAGACAAAATGAGAATTGCTATTATTATTTTATTATTTATTAATTTGTATACCACTTATATGCCAAAATGGCATATAAGGACTGAACCAATAACTGAGCCAGAGAAGTGAAGGTTAGTTATAGAGGCATGGATTATGATCAGTTATTCAGTAGCTCATTAAATTCTGAACCACAGAGTCTGTAAGTCTTTTCTATACCTCTCTGCACTACCCTAGTTATTTTAGAAAAATGGGGCAACAGTGTTCAGCAGTGTTCAACTGTGAAATATTTTGGACAAATATTAAATGATATAAACACCCCGTGCTTGCAGAAAGTCATTTTAAATTATTAGAGAGTATTTTACAGTAGAGAGAGAGAGAAAGAGAGAGAGAGAGAGAGAGAACTTCGTCTGAAAAGTATCATCAGAGACAATGGATAAAGAGGTTATTTAACTGACCCCAAATGCTTCATACCTGTGCAAGAAAGGCTCCCCCAGATATTAGTCTTCCCACAGTTAGACTAAAAAGATGAAAAAGATGTAGAGTGTGAGAATGATCCAGCCAAAATTGAGTACTTTATAGTCTTATTGATTCTACTGTAAAATACTTTAAGTAAGTGCTTAACTTTCCCGCTGACATCACTATGCAGCTAAAAGTGCCCAACTTTGGCTGAACCTGTGTGTGCACTTAAATGTGTGTTAAGTGTGCATCCTTGTATTAATTATAAAAGTTAAGTGTGTGTCTCTGTTAAAAGTGAGTGTTAGCTGTGTGCTTGTGTGTTAAGTGTGTGTTTGGGGTGTGTGTGTGTGTTCTCTGTAGTCATTAAAAAAACCTTACTGTTTGGCACTTAAACAGTCATCCCTTGTGTTTGTGCATAGGTAAGTGTGATCATGTGTGTGTGGCTGTGTGTGTTTCTGGTTCTGTCCACTGTGGGGACCTTTGGAATGCTACCCCCAATTACTTTCTACCAGAGGACTGTAGCTCTCCGCCTGAAAATGCATAACATCTATTCACTGTCCACAGTCATTTGAAAGTATTAGGATTTGAGTTATTTCATACTACAGAAGTCTACAGAGCAAAACTTACCTTACCTCAACTACTTTAGGCTAAAGGGTGCTGCTAAGGACACTTGATATCAGAGATGCCGAACCAAAGTTTTGCCTTCCACCTCTCATTGTCTGCAGCCACTATGGCTAGTTGTCAAGGTTAATAGGAGCTATAGTCCAACAATAGCTAGAGGGCCACAGGTTCCCCATCTTTGTATAATATTTCCTGCTATTTAGTTTCAACAATTGGGGAATGTCCCAGGAAGGCAATGTTTTGTTCCATCTGCCTCCCATGAAAAAAGAAAGTCACCCCAAATGAAAATTATTCCAGACTTTCTCTTTTCTCAGTTGAGTTTTAACTTCAAAGCAAAAAGTTATGCAGGCAAAGTGATTCAATGATATATTGTCTCGTTTTTGTTGTGGTAAGAGCTTGCTTCTAATAAAAACAGATTTTAATAATGACATTTCAATTTGGAAAAATGGTTCTATCATTTCACCTTGTGGTACAGAGCTCAGAATTATCAATTACAAATATTCAAACCGACAATGATAATTTTGTTTTAAAGAATGCCCTTATCAGTAAATTCCTGTTTCAGTTTTCACAAAAAGCAACAATAAACTTTTAAGCAGGCATTTGTTCTACTTGTGTCTAAGTAGAGATGGATGCGAAATTTCATTCTGTTTTAATTTTCATGTGAACCTAGCTAATTTGCACTTTCTAAATGTGCATATTAGGACAAAGGCATGCTAAAAGGCTGAAGAATTTTTAGGTGAACGTTAAAAAAAAGTTCAACAAATGTGGAAATGTGGCAAATTGAATTTAAGATTTTTTTTAAGATGAGAAACAAACTGACAGATTTGTCCATATCTAGGAACAGGCAAATTTGTTAGTATCTGTTTCTCTCGGTTCCTCCTCTTTACAATCTTAAATTCTATTCTCCAGATTTCCATATAAATTTGTGATTAAAAAAAATAATAATCTCAGGAAAATTCATCAGTGCAGATTTCTCTTCAGATACATTTGTTTTTATGCAACTTTGCCTATTAAACATAGCGATTTCCCCAATATAATCCATTATTACAAAGCAATTCCTCTAATATAATGCATTTTTGTATGTCATTTTCACAAATATATTACCGTATTTTTCGCTCTATAAGACGCACCAGACCACAAGATGCACCTAGTTTTTGGAGAAGGAAAACAAGAAAAAAAATATTCTGAATCCCAGAAGCCAGAACAGCAAGAGGGATCGCTGTGCAGCGAAAGCAGCGATCCCTCTTACTGTTCTGGCTTCTGGGATAGCTGTGCAGCCCGCATTCGCTCCATAAGACGCATACACATTTCCCCTTACTTTTTAGGAGGGAAAAAGTGAGTCTTATACAGCAAAAAATACGGTAATTTTTATGCACATTTCGCCCTAATATATGCATTTTTATACTGCACTGGAAAATTCAGAGAATTTTCAGTTCTTGTATTGTTTCAGTCAGTGCAAATTAGGTAGATTCACCTTTAAATGCAAATTAAATTGCATTTCTCCTCCATCTCTGTTCATCTCTACATGTGAGCAAACATGTGAGGGTGAGGAGGGCGGATTCTGCTAAGCCTCACCTTTCTACTATGTCACTATCCTCTGGTTTACAGCCCTCGTGAGTTTGAGGTACATGGTCTGAAATGGGGAGCTTCAGCAATTTATGAAGGTTCCCTGTGTGATATAGAACCCAGCGCAAACATTTGAGGAATTTTTGTTTCAGCAGAGCGCTTTTCTTAAATTGCAGGACTTAATTTGGAAATGAAACAGGTTAATTTCCCATTTTGTATCCAACATTTGGCATTTTGTTTATTTTAGTAATGGTCTCCATTATTCTTGACAACAACTATGTATCTTACAGGGCCAACAATAATTTACAAATGCCCAATATTTCTCACCCTCTGCATATCTGAGAATTTATGTATGCACTGAATTGAGTATTCAGGATTATCTAATCCACAGTGTTTGATAAAACATTCGTTAGATGCTATCACTTACAACTACCAAATTGAGCAAGAATTTGTGGAATAGAGCTTTGGCTTGACTTGTTGTATAATGGGTCAAACTAATGCCTTCTAAGAAGCATGATCTTAAGCATATTTATATACTGTAGAAGTCCCACACAGTTCAAAGGGACATAATCTCTGTTGGTACATTTAAGACTACAACCATAATTCCATATCAGGTTATTTGTGTTTATGATTAAAGGATGCACGACTTGGTCTTTATTAATTTAATGAACTCCTAGGATTTGATGGATTAAGGAAGTGGTTGTGCAAAGTCACTGAGCACACATCCATGTGAATTTAGTTTTCATCCATGATTTCCTCAATGGATGTCTGCAGACACTTCATGCTCTTAAAGTTCATTGAAATAAATTGGACATAAAATGTATAGCTGGTTATAAAATAGTACAATCCCATTATTTTGAGAGAAGTTACAATGGAAATTCTTGGAGGCAAGGGATATACAGTTGATCAAAATCAAGATTTGTTTCCTGTTCTTGCATAAGAATTAATCATGAATGACAGTGGTTGAAATGAGAAAATAACCAGTTTTTTCCATATGAATGCTTCCTCATGCAGTGACACCTGCCCAACCATCTTTACCCTGTGATTAAACATTTGCACTCTGCCTGCATTGCCACGTGCAGTAATTTAATTATGCTTTCAGCATGGGGCAGTTTCATAACCATAGATCCAGCCTCCTACTCACAACGTCATAGGAATAATCAGCCTTGCAACTCACATTTAGAGTTACCAGATCTTTTAATCTTCAGGCCTTGCCAAAGCAAAAATCCCATATAAAGCAAGTCTTGATTTCTCAATGAGTCTTTAAGATAAGAGAGAATGATGATGATGAAGAAAAAGAAGAAGAAGAAGAAATAGTAATTATTATTATTATTATTATTATTATTATTATTTGTACCCTGCCCATCTGGCTGGGTTTCCCCAGCCATTCTGGGCGACTTCCAACAAAATATTAAAATACAATAGTTCATCACACATTAAAAGCTTCCCTAAACAGGGCTGCCTTCAGATGTCTTCTAAAAGTCAGATAGTTGTTTATTTCCTTGACATCGGATGAGACGGCATTCTACAGGGCAGGCACCACTACCGAGAAGGCCCTCTGCCTGGTTCCCTGTAACTTCGCTTCTCGCAGTGAGGGAACCGCCAGAAGGCCCTCAGTGCTGGACCTTGTGAAAGACACAACTAACATGCATACTCAAACATGGATATTTGTATGAAAATAAATTCCAGGGCTTTTAATTTACTTCTTACCAATAACTGCCGACTTAGGTTTCTGTTAGCAAAAGTTTTGTTTCTCCCTTTCAACAGATTAAAAGAAGAAAATGCAAGATTGACCAAAAATACACTAAATAAACTTTTAAAATGGGATCCAGAGCTGCTTTGTGCTTGGCCCTGTGGGGTTTTTTTACCCTTCTCCTTCATGAACAGCAGATGCCACCCCCATGCCATACCACCAACTTATTTTGAAAGTATCCTTGGTTACAAATGTGGCTATGACATGTGGGATAAAGAACTGCTGTTTGAGCAACACAAGTTGAAAGCTCCCTTGAGCTTGTGCAATTTAGCTGCATGCTTCTTTGAATCCCAGCCATGATGAATAAACCAACATGCAGGAAATCCAATCCGGTAATTGGGTTCAATGTTGTTAAACCTAAGCTGACTTTTGTGCCTGTAGAATAAATCAGATTAGCTGTTTGTGATCTAGAGGGAAATAGTTTGAGTTGCTGTAAGAGAACATCCCACGGGAATCTATATTCCCCTTCAAATTGTACTGTTCTGTCATTGAAGCATAGAGATGAAACCATACAGCTATCTAGTGTAGTGGTTGTTGTTGTTTTTGTTTGTTTAGTTTTTAGCAGGTCCATACAGACATGATTTGAGCAGACTATTCCAGAATTTCCAGCACCAGCACCTGCAATTACATCTTAGGTGTATAATGCATGCAAACGTACATTGATCCTGACACATAGCTTCTTAAAAAGCACCTTGAAAGTCCTGGCCAAGACCTGAATCTCTAGCTAGCATGGCAACAGACAATCACAAAACAAAATGAAGCACAAGGACGAAGATACAGATAATCAGGGCTCAAAATGAAATTAATCTCCATGGAGACAAATCTGGACAAATAATTTGGCTCATCAAGTTCTTCTTGCCAAGGATTGCAGCCTTAGGTTTCGGTTAGCAAATGTATATATACATTTGAGATCTGCACATAAGTCACAGCCACATGAATTTCAAAAGCACAGTTCTCTAGCATCCATCTATACATTCCTGATTGACATTGTGTTCCAAAATGCCATTGCACCAGTGATATTTAGCAGTGAATGGACGTATGGAACAGATTCAGCACAGAGGATCCTGCACTTCTTTTTTTCATTTTCCACTGCAGAAAAACTTGAAGAAATATGTAAATACAATAAATCTTTTTGTTATTTTGGAAGGTTTTTGTCCACCAGGGCCCCCCACCCCCACCCCATTTTTACATCAGCTGTTTTGTAGTAGAAATACAATCATTCCCTTAACTTTGCAGTGATTTGTCAACATTATTTTAACAGCAGCTTGAGAATCACAGAGGTACAGACAATATACATAAGCAGTCAATAAGCCCATGAAAGGCAGATTCTCTAGGAAATCTTTGTTCCTATATAAAAGGAGGACACTAGAAAGTAGGTTCATCTGAGGTGGCAAAACCATCAGAAGCTTCATTCTTTTGGTGTGGTGCTTATTTGCGTGTTTTGAGACATCACTGGTAGTTGATGTCTAAAAGTACCACCTCTTTTATCTCCCAACTCTTCAGAGGAACTGTGAAAGGCAGCAAGCTGTGATCTTTTTATTTGTCTGAGAGCATCATAAAATTCATATAAACAAAAACCATGTGGAAAAGGCTGCCATACACAAGATCAGCTTTCAGCTTAATTCACTGGAGAAGTGGTGCTTTTGACCTAAGGGACCCCGTTTCAGTTCCTTTTCCTACTGCAAATGTTCTGTGTAATGCTGCAGACATTGACTAATACTTCTGTCCGGCTTTAAAGCAGGGTTGTAATTGCACTTGCATTACAAAAGTTGAAATATGTATTTGATTGTAACAGAAACAGTGCCTATGGGAAGCAATAGAAATATTATAAAGGAGGTGTGCAGAAAAAGGACCACGGATGAATGGTAGGATGAGGCTAAGGTCTCCAAGAGTGTGTTTTGGTAAGAGCAGTTCTCTTTGATGATTTTCATTGCAAATGTATTTTGCCAGGCTGTTTGTGTGAACCCTGTGGTTGATCCAGTGGTCAAATCTGTCCAGGGCAGCTGTTTACCAGCTCCATCTGGTACGCAGGCTGAGACCCTATCTGCCTGCGGACTGCCTCACCAGAGTGGTGCATGCTCTGGTTATCTCCCGCTTGGATTACTGCAATGCGCTCTACGTGGGGCTACCTTTGAAGGTGACCCGGAAACTACAACTAATCCAGAACGCGGCAGCTAGACTGGTGACTGGGAGCGGCCGCAGAGACCACATAACACCGGTCTTGAAAGACCTACATTGGCTCCCAGTACGTTTCCGAGCACAATTCAAAGTGTTGGTGCTGACCTTTAAAGCCCTAAACGGCCTTGGTCCAGTATATCTGAAGGAGCGTCTCCACCCCCATCGTTCTACCCGGACACTGAGGTCCAGCACTGAGGGCCTTCTGGCGGTTCCCTCACTGCGAGAAGCCAAGTTACAGGAAACCAGGCAGAGGGCCTTCTTGGTAGTGGCGCCTTCCCTGTGGAACACCCTCCCACCAGATGTCAAAGAGAACAACAACTACCAGGCTTTTAGAAGACATCTGAAGGCAGCCCTGTTTCGGAAAGCTTTTAATGTTTGATGTATTATAGTATTTTAATATTCTTTTGGAAGCCGCCCAGAGTGGCCGGGGAAGCCCAGCCAGATGGGCGGGGTATAAATAATAAATTATTATTATTATTATTATTATTATTATTATTATTATTAAGGCACAAAAGCATTCAGCAAGAATGGCTGTGGCTTACTCATAGCATCTGACAATCTGCCTCTTGTGTTTCAACAGGATGGCTACATTGATTTTATGGAGTATGTGGCAGCTCTAAGCTTGGTCCTGAAGGGAAAAGTGGAACAGAAGCTGAGATGGTACTTCAAACTGTATGATGTGGATGGAAACGGCTGTATTGACAGGGATGAGTTGCTAAACATCATTAAGGTAAGTTATTTTCCTTGGCCAATTGTTGTATTGATGGTGTTTGGCAGACGTTTGTGGAAGATTCCATGACACAGTTGCCCCCTTTACTGTTTCAATACAGGAGGCAACCATTTTGCACGTGTCCAACTGACACTTGACCACTGACATGTGGGGGCCTAAAGAGGGCAGGGTGGGGGTGGCCGTAATGGGGCAAAGCGGACTTATGTGTCCTCCACTGATGCACATAGGGGCCATGGGTGGGGGAGTAATCCATCTACTGTATGCAAATACATAACTCTGCAGCTTGAGCTCATTAAATGTTCTCCATCTCAATTTCCTGCAGGCGATTCGCACCATCAACCCATGTCATGAAGTAATGACAGCTGAGGAATTCACAAACATGGTGTTTGATAAAATCGATATAAATGGAGATGGTAAGAATTTCTCTATGCACTCCAAGGTGTGGCCTGACATTTATAGGCCAAAAATATAGACTGGGACCTACCAGTGTGTGGTCATAGGACTCTTGTGTGAAGGTTTCAGATTGACATCAGTTTGCACTAGAGAAAATTCAGGGCAGGAGGGATGGCCGCCAGTGTTACATGCCAAAATTGAGCAAAGAGAGGTGGGGTACTACCTCACATTTCTTTGGTAGGAAGAAATTAATTAGCTAAATAAATAAGAAAGACTACTTCTTTTCTGTTGGCCCTCTGACCATTATGCTTTTAAGGCAGACATAACTGACATTCCATTCCAAACATTCCACTTCCTTTTCTGAATCTTTGAAACTATTCCCCCCTCACACTGCACTGCAAGTTGGTCCTGAGAAATGCAACAAAATGTTAATGTGAGAGGGGAACAAACCTCCAATGCAGGTCTATGGAAAGACTGTGGAAAAGTCAGTTAACTAAGCCTGAGGTCTGCAAATCATGTACTCCACTGAGATGCTTAAGACATTTTGCTTATTCAGGAGAAGAAGTAATTTAATCAGGGTTGAGATTAGTCAAAAAGAGAGAAATCAACTGAGTAGAGAGATTTTAAATAGGAATTTAAAGGGGTGAAGTTAACGGATTCAGATCTGATATGCTACAGACCTTGAAAGTAGGTTGATCAACTATTGTGACATCTTGATGTAAGGAAAGGGTGGGTTCTCTCTTCTTTGGAAGTGAAACAAAATCCTGCAACTTCGACTTGGGCATGATGCAGAAATAGCCAATTCGGTTTCATTGTCATCCCTTTGAAAATCACATACCACACTATCCATTACATTAGGCTATACAGTACATGAATTGAGACCTTTTGTGTTTTTGTAGGTGAGCTGTCTCTGGAGGAGTTCATGGACGGAGTACAGAAAGATGAGGTTCTACTTGACATCCTGACCCGTAGCCTGGACCTGACGCACATTGTTCGAATGATCCAGAATGATGGAAAGAATCCTGAGGAAGTGGCAGGAGCTGCTGAATAGACAGATCTGAATTTTTCAAGGGGAAAGGAAAAATGCTAAATATATGTAACACTGCATAAACAAAAATCAGGGATACAAATTGGAAAGGGGTCTTTAGAATAGTACCCTAAAGAGAAAAGAAAAATATCAGCTTTTAACCTTTTTCTGTGTAATCAGAAGACATCATCTGTTGTGATCACAATGAATAATGGTTACTGGTACTTAAGATGTCCAGGTTGCTTGGGAAGTAGAGGCAACTAGCAACACATCTACTGAAGGGAATGTGTTAAAATGCAAAAAGAAGATGCTTTGTTGGCTGAACCCTCCAGGATCAGGGTCAGTAGAGGCCAGTATGATGGAAATTTCTGAATGGTGCCACAAGAATCCCAGTGCCATCTTGACTGCCTCCGAAGGCTGTACGTTCTAGTGAGGGATATAATCTAGCTGGGAGAGAGATGGATCATGTAAGACTGAAAAATATAACTTGAAAAATGCATAGGTGCTGACCTCCTTAGATGCAGTGGAGCTCAATGATATCCAAGATATTCTACTCATTCCTGAGAATCTAAACTTGGTTCCACTGAAGTCAAAGACCAAAGTCTCATGGACTCAAATGGTTCTAGGGTCTAGTGATGACCCTTTCTGTATGTCAGACTTTACATAATTGTTTTGGTCCCATCAATGGCAAGTGGGAGCCTGGAAAATGCAAGCAAGGCACATAACGATTTGCCCCCAAATCAAAAGAAACACAAAATAACTCACGTGTTATTTTAGTGAACCAGGCTGGTTGCCATTCAGTCTTTCAAAAATATATTTCACAGAATTCTGCTTCCAGTCTGATGCAGAGTTCTGCATAAGTGATAGATGCAAAGATTTGCAGATGAGGTTTGGTCCAATAAAAAATCTTATATCTCTCTTTCATTTGGAAATCATCAGGCAAAACTAAATATCTAGCTATTTCAGTTAAGAAAACTGGGACAGTTTTAGAATGTGTCTGAAGCAAATGGGCACTAAAATTCAGACACACAGAGAAAAGCCCTGGAGGCTTAATTCCTTCACAAAAGTATTAAGCCACATTTACTTAAGATATCTGTATTAATGATACAGTTTGAACACACCTTCAGAAAGTGTCCAACGTTAATTTTAGGAAAGAAGATTTTGAAATTTGTTTAACTTTGTTTGGAAAATGTTTATATATTTTTTGCAAAGAGAAACAAAATGTAAGCACCAGTATACACACATACATAGACTGGTTACACACTTGATAAAATGGTTCGTTGTCAAAATGACTCTGATCAGTGCTGATCAGATTTCACAAAATATTTGTGGCCGGGGGTGGGGGTGGGCAAGCTGAGCTGAGTTCTGCTTGAGGCCACTGGCCAACCATTTCAGCATGGGACACTATGGCTACAAGACTTTTGCACAAAATGAATTAAGACTGCATATCTCAAGAAGTTTGGGAGAATGGGCCCAAAGGCTCCCTCCACACACACTTCCTGAAAAAGCTAAGGACCAAGCGTGCATTTCACAGAATTTGATAGTAGTACCATTTTTGTGGGGGAAATTGCAACCCTTCAAGCAACAGTCATAAAAGATGCAACGGGGTGTGAAAAGTATTTCAAGACAGTTGCTCACAGTCAGAAATACACAATCTTGTCTGCATTCATTGATGAGATTCATAGTACAGTGGTACCTCGCAAGACGAATGCCTCGCAAGACAAAAAACACGCAAGACGAAAGAGTTTTTTGTTTTTTTAGTTGCTTCGCAAGACGAATTTCCCTATGGGCTTGCTTCGCAAGACGAAAACGTCTTGCAAGTTTGTTTCCTTTTTCTTAAAACCGTTAATACCATTAAAACCGTGCTTCGCAA
The DNA here is from genome assembly GCF_964106645.2 of Podarcis pityusensis. Taxonomy (NCBI): domain Eukaryota; kingdom Metazoa; phylum Chordata; class Lepidosauria; order Squamata; family Lacertidae; genus Podarcis; species Podarcis pityusensis. Next base: position 37,086,480 of record NC_138030.1, read on the forward strand.
GACGAAAAAAATTGCAAGACGAAAAAACTTGCAGAACGAATTAATTTCGTCTTGCGAGGCACCACTGTAATGGTGACACTGTTCGTGTTTGAAAAATCACAGGGCCTAATGCCAGAGCTAGAGAAACTGAAAAACAATACCACTGACAACAGTGTTATTTTCTCCCTCTTCCTTTCAAGTATTCAGCATGTGCCTTTAAACATGTACCAGCCTAATCAAAGCAGTTTCTGTGAGAGCCTCTTGTCATTGCAGGAAGAATCTATAAATGGCAATGCTGACATATTATGGCTCAAGAGGTTTTAGTAGAATATTTTCTGTACGTAACAAGAGCATAAGCTTCTTTTTTATTTGCTGGTCTTGAAAGATTGTAAAATAATAGCTATTTTTGTAAATTTAGAAAGGGTGGTTTTTTAAAATAGGCATTCGAGCTACCTGCATTATTCTCTGACAAGTGAATATATAAGGCTGCAGTCCTGTACATGCTTATTTGGAAGAAGCCCAAATGAACTCTATGGGACTTCACTTCTGAAGTAGATTTCTATAAAATTATACTGTTAGAGTGTGATTTGTAGCAAAGAGGATTTTTTTGACTGTTTTATTGCACAAGATCACATTAACCAAATACCTGCAAAAAGAAAATTTAAAAACCTTTCCTTTGGTAGGATTTATTTTATTTTTTTAACTACAAGCTGAGCTTTTAAAATGCTGGTACATCTTCACATAATCAAGGTGGCCAAAATTTTTAGGTCCATTATGACATGATAAGAATTGAATGATTAAAAAGATAAGGCTTTATATTGTGCTCTAGAGAGACATACATTACAATTTTCAGTAAGAAAGCTGCACTTTAACTCCAATGATCACACATTTTCCTGAAAACGCAAATAGCTCTGTGTTGATGATTGTTCGTTCCACTGATGGAATATATATTTTATGAGTGTCATTAGCTCAGTCATGCATATGGCTGTGATGTTTTGCAGGAACTCTGCAATATGTTCAGGTCCTCCATTTCTCTACATCCCTGCCCATTTCCACAACTACACACTCCCTATCGCTGTTAGTGATTACTGAATTAATTTTTCCCTCACCTGAGAGGGACAGAAGACAGGTATGAGAGAGAGTCAGGTGATACTGGAAGCAATAGCTTTTATCTATTGCACATTAGACATTTTCCATGTACACACTCTTTTTTATTTTCTGAAAATGTATATTTCCGTTCAAATGTAAACTTGTAAGTTTTATACTTTGGATGTTACAATGTAATCAAAGGGCAAATTAAAGATAGTATTTTACAAAATCAGTTTTCTTTGGTATTTTTATTTACCTGTTTGAATAAATGCGTATCTGTATCTTAGTTTTCCAGAGTGCTTGGCTTTAAAAAAAGATGGTTGCTGCTGCTGCAGCAAACGAATGAGTTTCAGAACCCATGCAGGGCATAATAACGCCTCTTTGCAGTCATATGCCCAAATGTGAAAGAGATTCAGGATTTCTACCGATCAATAGCTAGACTGTAATGCAAGCAAAGATAAAAGAGGAATCCCTAGTATATCACATATCTGTGTTGTGCTATTCTGGGTCCCCATATGTGGTTGCACTACAATTCCCATCACCCTAAGTTGGGCCTGGGGACCCAAGGTTGAAGAACACTTGTTCTAGGCAACTGCTGTTTCTGTCATCACACGTACAACTGCTCACTCAGGTGCGGAGCTAGACTTACCATGAAACAAAAATGAGATTCTAGTGCAGACAGCATTCTTTCTGTGTGTTTCATTAAAAACCATCTCCCATCCAGAATGTGGGTGGGGATGTGAGACTTATTTTGACGTTACACTCATGCAAAAAGTAAATAAAAAGTTACTCAGTCTGTGATGAAGAGAGAAAATTGACTTGTTTTTCATATGATGAATTTTAAAGGTGAGTGCACAGAACACATTCCACCTCTGGATCTGAATGTACTCTGTGTCAGTTTCTGAGCATAAGCAGATAGTCATGTCCACAAGCTCACAAACAAGAGGTTACTTATTTGGGAAACGAAAAAAGAAAGGCAAAAAGATTGGAAATATTTCACAGACCAAATACTGTAGCCTGTCTGTTTTGTGTAGTCACTGGTTGTAAATGATACGGACCGGAATTAAGAGTGTAAGAGAAAAGGTTCTGTTCTTTGAAAACCACCTTTATTGTTGCTCTTGCCAGTTCTTCATCTGAGAACTGGTGCTCCAGGAAGCAATTAAATTCCCAGGTCTAATTTCTCATCAACATTATTCAAAATAAATTAATGAAGATTAATTACTACTTAGCGTAACTTAGATGCTTTTATAGTCACGCAAGCGACTGCTTGGTAGCTAAAGAGCGAAAAAATTGCTCTCTTCCCCCATTTCCTGGCATGTATGTGTACTTGTTGAATAGAGCCTAACCTGGAGGAATTATTATAGGTGAAATAATCCAAGGACATGATAGGCCTGCTAAATCCAAATCTGTGATTCTGGCTGCATACACAGCATATATTTAAAGCATATTTAAAGCATATCCCCACCCACCCAAAGAATCCTGGGAGCTGGGTGGAATCCATGAAGTGCCATCAGTGCAAGGATTTCTCCTGGTGCAATGGAATGTTCCCCCCTTCCCCTGTGCACCCCCTAAATCAGTTCTGGGAATTCGCCCAAGCCAATGGAGCAGATTGGGAAGGGTGCAAGGTATGTGGTGGGTGGGGGCAAGAGTCCCATTGTGCAAGCAGAAATCTTTGCACTGATGGAACATGCTATTTGAACACTGCCCTGTAGCTTATACCTCACAGCCCTACAACTCCCAGCACCCTTAGCAAACTACAGTTCTCAGGATCCTCAGGATAAATAGGGTCGGTCACATAACTATGATGGGAAAAGGATGGAAAGGATAAACGGTTGGGGTGGTGACGACCACAAAGTTGCTTTCCAAGAGCACGACCCTGTTCTCAAGGTCTCCAATTCACACAGCAAAAGTGTTGTGAGACCATGCTTTTAGTCACACTCGCATGGTGCACAATCAGGGTTTCAGGATCCAGGGTTCATAGCTGTCAACCTTCCCTTTTTTTGTGGGAAATTCCCTTATTCCAGCGCCATTTCCTGCTGCTTCCCGCTGCTATCCCAGATTGTTAGATATCCCGTAGACTGTCCCCTGGACAGGTGAGGCTGTGATCCCTTATTTTTGAGGCTGCTGATCCCTTATTTTCAAATCTGAAAGTTGACAGCTATGCCAGGGATGCCTCTGTGCAGCAGGACTTTCTTTATCATATAAAGTGCAAGAGAAATCCCACCAGTGCCCTTTTAATTCTGCTTGACCCTAGTTTGGGGAAAAGAAAATGCAGATTATGGAAGGGGAGAGTGCTCTCGTGCTCATGTTCTGCTTGCTTGTTTCCCACAGACTTCTGACTGTCCATTGTGAGAACAGGATGCTGGGCCACTGGCCTGATCCAGCAGGCTCTTCTTATGTTGTCAGGATTTGCCACCCTGTTTATGCTACCCATTTGGCTTAATTAGACCTGTTGCTTTCAGTAGATTCAAGGCTGTCAAGTTCTTGAATGCAGACTGGGGCGTGGAGTGGGAGAGACATGAGCGAGGAGAGGGAGACTTCCAGGGCTTTGGAAGCCATTTTGACTAAGATATTCAGGAATGGAATTCAGGGCAGGCCCTGTCTACCTAGTTATTTTAAAGGGTGAGCCCTATTCACTTAATTATTATTATCTTGGGGTCTCTCAAATCCGTATGGAGGGCGGAGCATACTTAAAATAAATTTGTGAGTGTTTTTAATTATAACTGTTGTGTCCGGAATATAATAGAAATAGTGAGTCAGGAATTCCATTTCCTATCCAGCTGCCCTGCTGAGTCTCTTCCCCTTGTTGGGAAGTAAAATATAGCAAAGCAGGCAATAAGCTACCTGAATGAGGCAGGTAGCTTATTCTCCTTACAGATTCTTTTAGTAACTACTTATTGGTAAAGTAGATTACTTCCTTTCAGCCTATACTTCCTTCCTGTTTCTTTGCAAAGTTCCCTATGAGTAGGAGCTAGCTAGCATGTGCTGGCATTAACTTACTGGCTCCACCCTGAACACATGCGAAACCTATACTTAGAATGGCTGTTTCAGTTGGTGGTTGAAAGGATAAACCTTACGTTTTCGTTATCCTTTCAGCCAGCAAGCTTCGCAGCTGACAGTCTAATGGCCGGTTAAGGATCACATCAGACAGAGGACAACACTTGCCTGAAGGGAAACCATTTCCGGTTAGCGTACCTCAACAAAGATGGGGCTCTGCATGACAAAGTGTGAAGCCATGACGGCATAAAGGTTTTCATGATGGTTCAGGGCATTGGGAGACTATGATAATCAGTGCCAGATTTACGTATAAACTAAACAAGTTATAGCTTAGGGCCCCAAATTTTTTTTAAAGGAAAATAAAAACTGGATGTACATTTCCAAAATATAAGATAAAAAACAAATAAAACCTACATACAGCAACAGTGTTTTGTGTTGTGTAGGCTCCTATGATGCAAGTAATGGGCCCGCCTGCTAGGCTGCTCCCTAAAATATCACTGGTTTGCTCATTTCTATATATAGGGTGCGTACTCCCGTTGCTCGGTCCCTGCTCCTGCCAACCTAGCAGTTTGAAAGCACTCCAAAAAGTGCAAATAGATAAATAGGTACCGCTGCGGCAGGAAGGCAAACTGCATTTCCGTGCGCTGCTCTGGTCTCGGTGTTCCGTTGTGCCAGAAGTGGCTTAGTCATGCTGGCCACATGACCCGGAAAAACTATCTGCAGACAAACGCCGGCTCCCTCGGCCTGTAAAGCGAGATGAGCACCGCAACCCCAGAGTCGTCTGCGACTGGACTTAACTGTCAGGGCTTCTTTACCTTTACATTCTGCATGGACTGGTTGCATGGCAACATGTGCAAATAGCTTTACATAACTATTAGGTCCATAAATTACCATATAGCATATATTCAACACAAAAAACAGTGACAATTTGTTGTTGACAAAGGACAGCTCGACATATAAAGGGCCCCATTAACTTCAGTAGCTTAGCACCTCATCAAACCTCAATCCGGCCCTGATGTTAATGTAGGAGTAGTCAGCTGGATCAGACCAGTGGCCCATCTAGTCCAGCATCCTGTTCTCACAGTGGCCAACCAGAGGCTTGTGGGAAACCAGCAAGCAGGATTTGAGCACAGGAGCATTTTCCCCTTCTGCAGTTTCTGGCAACTACTTAGTCATAAGCATTGCTGCCTCTGACTGTAGAGGAAGAGCATAGCTATCAGGCTAGTAGGCACTGACAAACCTAGACAGCATCTTAAAAAGCAGAGACATCACCTTGCCGACAAAGGTCCGTATAATTAAAGCTATGGTTTTCCCAGTAGTGATGTATGGAAGTGAGAGCTGGACCATAAAGAAGGCTGATCGCCGAAGAATTGATGCTTTTGAATGGTGGTGCTGGAGGAGACTCTTGAGAGTCCCATGGACTGCAGGAAGATCAAACGTATCCATTCTGAAGGAAATCAGCCCTGAGTGCTCACTGGAAGGACAGATCCTGAAGCTGAGGCTCCAATACTTTAGCCACCTAATGAGAAGAGAAGACTCACTGGAAAAGACCCTGATGTTGGGAAAGATTGAGGGCACAAGGAGAAGGGGATGACAGAGGACGAGATGGTTGGACAGTGTTCTCGAAGCTACCAGCATGAGTCTGACCAAACTGCGGGAGGCAATGGAAGACAGAAGTGCCTGGCGTGCTCTGGTCCATGGGGTCATGAAGAGTCAGACACGACTGAACGACTAAACAACAACAACATTTTTTTAAAAGCCATCAAAGTTGGTGACCAATTATTCCCTCCTGGGGGAGTGATCTTCATAGTTTGACTATGTACTGCATGAAGATGTAGTTTCTTTTATCTGTCTTAACTCTTCCAATAATTATCTTCATTGGATGTCGATGAATTCTAGCGTTATTAGAAAGGGAGAAAAACTTTTCACTATCCACTTTCTCCAACTTCTTTCTTGTGGCAACTATACTACTTCACAGATGTTTTTAGGATGGATACCATCACACATCTGCTACTTCATTGCCTTCAACTCGGACACATGCTAAATAAAGACAGATGATTCATTGAACTGCAGGGCGGTCACGATGTTAAAAAACTTCATTTATAGTGGTTCATCAGTAACTGTGTTTTGATTAAAGGGTTGTCACATTGGTCCAGAGACAATATGGCATTGTGTTCAGGCATTGTGTTCTAGATCTAGCCAGGGGAGAATCATAGTAAAGGTAAAGGTACCCCTGCCCGTACGGGCCAGTCTTGCCAGACTCTAGGGTTGTGCGCTCATCTCACTCTATAGGCCGGGAGCCAGCGCTGTCCGCAGACACTTCCGGGTCACGTGGCCAGCGTGACAAGCTGCATCTGGTGAGCCAGCGCAGCACACGGAACACCGTTTACCTTCCCGCTGGTAAGCGGTCCCTATTTATCTACTTGCACCCGGGGGTGCTTTCGAACTGCTAGGTTGGCAGGCACTGGGACCGAACGACGGGAGCGCACCCCGCCGCGGGGATTCGAACCGCCAACCATGCGATTGGCAAGTCCTAGGCGCTGAGGTTTTACCCACAGCGCCACCCGCGTCCTTGGGGAGAATCATAGCAGCTATCAAAATCTAAAAATACAAAACCCTACAATCCACGACTTTTTTACAAGATTAGTAGAGTGCCCCTTACGTCATATGAATCTCTAATGGAATTATGAGCCTTTATAAACTACATTTCCTAACATACCTTGGGACCAGCTATGCAAACTTAAGCATCAATATAAGTATATGATATAATTACATGTTCAAGTCTGTTATCTCAGACTCACCAATACCAATTTGTTCATTGCCAATTATAATGCAATATTAATGTGCATTCACCATTTTGTTAAGAGAGTAGAAACAGGAGGGAGAAGAATACAAGAACCAAAGCTTGTTTCTTGAGTACATGTGTTATATTTGGTAGCATGTGACAATTCAAATTTAGGCTGCAATCCTAAACACATTTATTTGGGAGCAAGACCTATTAAAACAGTGGGAGTTACTTCTAAGTAGACATGAACAGGATTGGGCTGCAAGTAACAATTCCTAACCCAAAGTAGCTTTCCTGGGCCTGTTCACATAAAGGGCCTGGTGCCAAGACACTAAATTTGCCAGTTCAGCCCAATTCTGCCCATACACGATTCAAGGAAAGGATAGGTGTGAGCAGGGACGCGGGTGGCGCTGTGGGTAAAACCTCAGTGCCTAGGACTTGCCGATCGTATAGTCGGCAGTTCGAATCCCCACGGCGGGGTGAGCTCCCGTCTTTCGGTCCCAGCTCCTGCCCACCTAGCAGTTCGAAAGGACCCCTAAGTGCAAGTAGATAAATAGGTACAGCTTTATAGCGGGAAGGTAAACGGCGTTTCCGTGTGCTGCGCTGGTGCTGGCTCACCAGAGCAGCTTCGTCACGCTGGCCACGTGACCCGGAAGTGTCTCCAGATAGCGCTGGCTCCCGGCCTCTTAAGTGAGATGAGCGCACAACCCTAGAGTCGGACACGACTGGCCCGCACGGGCAGGGGTACCTTTACCTTTACCTTACCTTATAGGTGTGAGCATCCTAGAATAGCTCTGTGTGTGTCTTACATTACTCTACATTGTTGATATAGGATTATAGGTGCTCCTATAGTTAAGGCAAGTTGAAAAAACTGGCAGCTTCTTATGTTCCCACACCCTATATTACAGTTTCCAGAATTTTTATATAACATGAATTTGAGTTGTGGAACCATAACTGGGAATGAGATTATTTTTTTTAAAGAGATGATAAATCTGACTTTCTCCAAGCAAATTTGAGTTGGAATAATTGTCTTTAATTTCTCCTAATTTGTTTCAGCTTCATTTTGCAGTAAATTGGGATTCTTTCTGAGTTTTATAAATCTAGCATGCCACCATCTGGCCATTGCTGTAGTTACACATTGTCTTAGCGCTCTGCTGAGCAGGCTATTGTGTAACTCCATCTTTGTAATGCAATAGAAACTATTTGTCAGACATAAATTGCATTCTAGTTCCCTCTGGTAATATAATGAAGCATGAAGGGGTATTGGCGGGGAGTGGGGGGCGGCAGCAAGGGAGCAGAGTTCTGGGCCTTGATCTGGTAAGTGACTGGAGGTGATAATGGGACTTTCGGGTTTTATTATTCTTTGTGACAGATTCACAGAGGAAATCAGAGTTTGGGGAAAATAAAGTTCTGGAAAGATATTTCTTTCCTTTGATGGCATTCTTATTTTATGCTAGTAGCTTAAATGGTAACCTTTATTTGAAAGATTATTTGCATTTCGAATTGAAAGCTTCAGGTTGAGCTTCAGCCTGCAACTGGAGATGTTTTTATAAAGCGTGTTTTACAAGTTGAAAATATGCAGTTAAAAGTAAGCACCTCTCAATTCACCTGAGCCTACTCCCAGGTAACCATGAACAGGATCGCAGCCATGCCACATGACTGATCAGGATTGTGAACCCAGCTCTTCCCAGCCAAAGTCCAAGCTCTTAACTGCTACACCAGAGGTGAGGAACCTCTGGCCAATGTGCCAAAGGAGACCTGAAAAGCCTTGGAGTTCGTTGGCCACATGCCCTTCTGGGATTCTTTTTTTCTTGCTTATGAGTTCACTGCTTTAACTCAAGCCAGGCTGCAAAGGAAAAATCTTCCTTTGCAGATGTGGCTCATATTCAGGCAGGAGATGCAGGTAATGTTTGAATTCAAGCTGGGCTGAAAAGGGAATAAAAGAATTCAGAACACCCTTACAGTTTTTCATTTTATAATTCTTATTAACTGTTGTTAATTCTTAATTTTAAATTGTTGTAACCTACATTGGGAACTGCTAATGAAGGGCTGGTAAAATAATAATAATAATAATAATAATAATAATAATAATAATAATAATATCCACAGCAGTAATTAGAGGAGAAATGACCACTGGGAGGAGCGCAGAGAGAGTTTTCTAGCACAAAACTTTGGCATAGAACCAGAATTGGGGGTTTGTAGTCAAAAGAGCTTCAGACTACAATTGGTTGCATGGCATGTCTCTTGAGACAATTTTTTTTAATGTTTAAGTAGCCCTTCTTTCAATCAGTTTGGAAGTTCTGTGGGAAAGACATGTGTTTGTTCAGTATCCAACACCACACAGAACTTTTACATATTCCTATGAAACACTATTACTGCACATTCTCGTCTCGATACAGCAGTCCATAATACTGTGCTCTAGGAGGTATACTGGGTCTCCTCCTTCTTTCCCCATGAATCTATCTTCAATCCTCTCTTATTTGGGGCAACATCACAAAGAAGCACCAGCTATGATCAGCTCGTAGCTTCAACTGGGATTTGCTCCTCCTAAGCTTTTGATGCCTACCTCCCAGTTTCCGAAATTAGCCTGATGAGAAATCGGATCAAGTCAATCCAATCTTAATTAGGCTGTAGGTCTGGAAAATAGATTACAGAAAGTTTCTGACATCGTAAGTAGCCCAGGGGTTAAATCAAATTGGAGGGAGGGGGCCAGTTTCCTTCTTAGAGAACTAATGGCAAGATTCAATAAGAAGAAAACATCTCTGAAAAGTACACCCATAGATTCTTTTTTGCAGAATCCCTGTTTCAGCTGAGGCCCTTTCTTCTCTGTTTTTAAATTTTATTTTATCCTACTTCAAAATGTCTTATGCCCCAATTTTGAGTGTCTCAAAAAGAAACTTTTTTTAAAAAGGAAATTTAGCTGTTACTGTGTATGCATGTTTGATGTCCAAAATGAATTAAAACAATTGTTTCAGTTCAACCCTATGGAGAAGCGTTATTTTACAGTACTTGTTTCACTCCCAACAAACCACCATCTGTAGGCAAGGTTTGTTCTTCCTTTACTCACAGTAGTTTTTGGATCAAATCAAGCTATGATCTCTGGTTTGGATGTAACACAGAGGCAGGGATCATAGGCTGCTTCCTTTGCATGGGAGCCACGTAGAGTGGAGAGGAGCAAAGTAGACACAGTTTCACTGGTGCATGGGGTACCTCAGGGCTGGGAGCCAAATGTGGCCCTCCAAATCACTCTGTCTGGCCCTCCTGACTCCTCAGGCCACACCTCTATCTCTCTAGGCTACACCCCTGACTGCCTGGTTCTGCATCCTCCTTGTGTGGTATAGTGGTTAAGAGCGGTGGACTCGTAATCTGGTGAACCGGGTTCGCGTCTCTGCTCCTCCACATGCAGCTGCTGGGTGACCTTGGGCCAGTCACACTTCTTTGAAGTCTCTCAGCCCCACTCACCTCACAGAGTGTTTGTTGTGGGGGAGGAAGGGAAAGGAGAATGTTAGCCACTTTGAGACTCCTTTGGGTAGTGATAAAGCGGGATATCAAATCCAAACTCCTCCTCCTCCTCCTCCTCCTCCTCTTCTTCTTCTTCTTCTTCTTCTTCTTGAGTGATTTTGCTTGGCTGGAAAGTTTTCATGAACTATGATGGTGTCTTTTACTTGTTTGGATGGAGGCTGACGAGAGAAGTGTATAGAAACTGACTTTTGTGTTGTCGGAATGAAACCTCCTGCACAAAGAGAAGAGCCACATCCACTGCTCTGACCACGTTTGCCTCTGACACTCGAACGCTGCCCCTGGAAGGTTGTCCATGAGGGAATGTAGCCCTCAGATGGCAAAGCCAAGTTTACGGTATACTATGAAGTGTGGACATGGCCTTAGTGTCCTTCAAGAATATCCAGCTTCTTTTGTGCTATTTCCAGGCACAGAAGAAAGAGGTCCTTTTATCCCATATGTGCCCACAAGGCCACTTTGATCAGAGGAATTGGCACTTTTATAGGTGCCACATAATACCTTTACCATATCTGTAAGAACTCAGTTGTCTAGGACAGTGGCACCAACACTTTGGAACTCCCTGCCTATTGATATCAGGCAGACATTTTCACTGTACAATCGTACCTTGGAAGTCGAACGGAATCCATTCTGGAAGTCTGTTCGATTTCCAAAACGTTCGGAAACCAAAGCACAGCTTCTGATTGGCTGCAGGAAGCTGTGCCGGACATTTGGCTTCCGAAAATCGTTCAAAAACCACAATACTCACTTCCGGGTTTTGATCATTCGGGAGCCGATCTGTTCAGAAGGCAAGGCGTTGGGGATCCAAGGTACGACTGTATTCTTTTTGGCGCCTGCTGAAGACATTCTTATTTAAACAAACCTACCCAGTTGTTTAAGGGATGCGGGTGGCGCTGTGGGTTAAACCACAGAGCCTAGGACTTGCCGATCAGAAGGTCAGCGGTTCGAATCCCCGTGATGGGGTGAGCTCCCGTTGCTCAGTCCCTGCTCCTGCCAACCTAGCAGTTCGAAAGCACGTCAAAGTGCAAGTAGATAAATAGGTACCGCTCCAGCAGGAAGGTAAATGGCATTTCTGTGCGCTGCTCTGGTTCGCCAGAAGCGGCTTAGTCATGCTGGCCACATGACCCGGAAGCTGTACGCCGGCTCCCTCGGTCAATAAAGTGAGATGAGCGCCGCAACCCCAGAGTCGGTCACGACTGGACCTAATGGTCAGGGGTTCCTTTACCTTTACTTTACCCAGTTGTTCAGAAGTTTGCTCTATTGTGGTTTTAACTTTATGTTTTAATTAATGGTTGTAAATCTTTAGCGATAGTTATATTGTTTTATCATTTGTGTAAATCACTTTGAGGTTTTTTCCCCTACACAGAAGCAGTATAGAAGTTGTATCTAACAACAAACAAACAAACAAACAAACACAATGTCATTGGAAAAATCCCATATTGTAAAGTTTGTTTGGTTGCAAGTGAATGAAGATGAAGAATGTTAACATACATAATAACACCTTTAGTGACACTTTTCATAAAAGATATATTTTCTTTGATAGTAGAGGCAAGCTTATTAGAATGTAGAGACATGTCAATCACACTTGTACTGGATTGCTGAAAACACTGATTTTATTTTACCCACCCATGTACCAACCCCAATGCCCCTAAATGTAAGAAAGCAAACCAAGTATGTAAAATTCAGACACTAAAGAGAAGCAAAGGGTTTATAACAAAAGGCCACAGAAATATATATACATATTATTCCAACCTTGTACAGAGCGGATTTTGTCTTATGAGTCTGAAGAATAAGAAAATGGCAAATAAAATACATTCAAGGTAAGGTGAGAAAATTATTATTCAGCTGGTTTAGTTTAGCATTTGGGTCTTCTTATTGTATTACACAACTCTACCAGAATATGATATCTCTGATAGATGTAACAGACCCCTCCCATAATTACATATTTATGAATATTCAAAAATATTGCCTATATGACTTTATTTCTGGTGTTTCCACATGCTTTACAAATTGAATGTTCAGACAAACATTTATGTGAAGAGATTGAGTGATCATGAGAATGATCAGTCTGTTGTGTGATTTGGGCCAGACCATTCCATGCTATTGCTATACCGTCCAGTGACTGGGGTCAACAGCACCAGGCCATTGCTAAGGGCCTGAGCCCTCACTGAGGAAGCACCACCAAATTCTGATTTGGCCCCTGAGGCCTGGTAGTCCTCTCAGCACTGGCTCCCGCATGACTGTGGGTGGCTCCTGTCATTTTAACCCCCTCCCCCAGTGTCTCTAGGGCTCCAATATAGAATCGCTTGCTGGCTGGACCAGCTTTTTCTGTTGCTGGGCCTGCAGGTTATCAAGGCAAGAGGGGCACCTGTGCAGTGCCAAGTGCCCCACTAAACCTGGCACTGATCCTGGCTTGTAGTCTCTGGAAAGCTTGAATGTAATGCAGGCCACTCAAACAAATGAGTTCTTCTGTATTTGAAGGGTTTTAATAAATATAATACAATGTCACCTATTTGCTAATGAGCACTTATACCTAGTATTCACAATGTGCAACGGGCTCAGCAAATGAAGCCTCACCTTATTTATTCACTAATTCATCTGCAAACTTTTAGTGCAAATGTGACAAATCTGCACTGCTTATTTCACAGTTAGCATCATTTCTCACCAGAACATGCTGCCCTGTCACCATCCTCATATTCAGGCCTGGGCAGACATCATGATCCAGTATTCCAAACCATGGTTTAGAAGTTTGGGAAGGTACCAAGTGTTCTCGCACTTTCTCTTCCCCCTCTCACCTCCATTGATGCACACTGAGCCACTCCATTATCAGGTTTCCACTAACCATAGTTTGTTGTGATGTCCAAAGATGGCAAACTAAGGGTAATACTTGCCTGCAAACTATGCCTTGAGACCATAGGCTTGCAAATCATCGTTTGGAGTTAGTCCTGGTTATTGCTAATCACAGTTTGCCCAAGTCAATAATTATGGCAAACCATGGTTAGAAGAAATAAGGAAAGGGAGTGGGAACCGCCATAAGAAAATGCAAGAGAGAGACAGCTACTGCAAGCGCATGATGTTATGTCACGTTTCTGATTTTTCAAATTGTAGTCTGGAGAATCATCTTAACCAGACCAAAGTTTCCTCAATGACATTAAAATGCCTAGAAAAGGGTTCCGAAGAAGGATCTACCATGTAGAGGAATCTGCCCTAAGACAATCAGTGAGTTGACAGAAGGAAAGAGACTCAGAACACAATAGGTGTGTGATGCTACAAGTCCAGTATTCATAATATTCTGCACTTGGTCTAGTAAGAGCCTGTACTCCCTGCAGTCTCACTGCATATAGTAAATAGGTTCTTTTCCTGTTTCCAATTCCATATATGCTTGGCTGTGCGTTTGCAATGTTACTAAAAGTTGGAACATCTCACTTGCGATGAAAGTCTCCAAATGGTTTAGGTTAGCAGCAGAATATTAACATCAAGTAAAACCCTTGGAACACACAGAATCAGAACAGACTATCCAGCCATATTCTCAAACTCTGTTACCAAAGAACTTCCTCTGTTCCAGCAAGTTCGTCTCTTTCTCCTCAGACATAAAATAGCAGACATACACCTACAAAGAAAGCATTGTGACTCACTAATCAGTCCCTTTGTGCCTCTGAGCATCAAATGACACTCAGTGTTCACTTTTGAGACTCTTCTAAGTCAGTCCCTTTTGATACCTGGACCAGCAAACAGGACAATATTTATTCATATGGTTATTTCCTAGCATGACTGGCCAGCCATGGCTCACATAGGTTAGTACCCGTGGTACTTTCAATACATGTGCTTCACAGAGTTGCTGGAGAATGCTTTCAGTTAAGCAGATGATTCTAGAATGAAAGGAAGCACTCTCCATTTGGTTACAACTGGAAATGCAACACACTGAACCACCCGCTGCCCCACACCACATCCTTCCGGTCACAGAGATTTCCTCCTCTGCTCAACAATCCATCCTCCTGGGTTCACATCCATTTGTAGCATCTTCATCACCCACTTGTCTTTTCGGGCCCCGTCAATGAATTCATCCAGAGAAAGCTGCCCTAAAGAATCAATGCAAGAGAGACGTTTATCAAAGATGGAAGGGAACAAAGGAAGCATGCCCTCAAAGCTCTACCTATTCTGTACATCTGCATGCCAGCACTTGGGTCACTGTACCTCTTTGCCACCATGTGCTATGAGAGACTCTCCTGCCACCTACAAGCTGCCATTTTCGTTGTGGAGAGAGAAGGGAATGGGTCTCCTCATGCTAGTGGGTCCCAAATGGTGCTTTTGCACTTATTCATCATAGGAAAACAAGTTATCAGAATGTTCCAATATAGTCGCTTCAGATTCTTACCAACCAGGACTACTGAGTGTTGAGAGCATTTAAGTCAGCCAGAATCTCCTTAAGAGAGTTTTCACTTTCAGACATATTATTTGCTGAGTTCCCCCCACCCCGCCCTGCGTGCTCTTCACACATTTTCAAAGGAGTCGTGAAGTGCCTGAGCAAGTCTAAAAAGGGAAAGCCAAGAGTAGGTGCTCAGGTGCAAATCAAACATCCAGATTTGGCTCAGCACCAGCAATGATTGGATATGATGGTCCGCAGAAAATCTGAGTAAAGGTTCAAAAATGTAGAAGCTTTTATGTAGACCAAGGGTGGTGGGACCTGTGGCACTTTGGATATTGTTGGACTCCCAGCTCCAACAATCAAAAGAAGATCAGTCTCAGCCAGCAGGGTCAAGGGGCAGAGGTGATAGGAGTTGTAGTCAAGCCATGTCTGGAGGACTACAGGATCCCCAACCCTGATCTAGGGAATCATAGAATCGTGGAACTGTAGAGTTGGAAGGGACCATGAGGGTCTTCTAGTCCAGCCCCTGGAATGTAGGAATATTTTGCCCAACATGAGACTTGAACACACAACCCTGAGATTAAAAGCCTCATGCTCAACCAAATGAGCCACCCAATGCCCTTACAGTTTAAATGAGTTGACTCGGGCTGTACTAAAATGCATACAATGCTCCTTCCTGTGAGTTTTGGTGTAACCATTAATCACTGGAATGGCATAAGTATTACAGATCCAGACACAAATATCACCCAAAGTGAAAATTTCTTACCATCTCCATTCTCATCCACTAACTGAAATATCCTGTCCACAACTTCTTCTGGAGTGAGACGAGGTGTCCCTTGCTCTTCATCAGGCTGGCATACTTGCTTAAGCCTGTAAATAGACTGGAAGAGAGAAAAACAACCATGGTTTTTAGAAAACAAACAAGCAAACAAACACTTGCTGGTAAGAGAAGACCAGAAAAGAAAGCAACTTAAGTTTCCGAGACAGAGATGCAGAAAAATCTAATGAATATTTTGCTCACATTTGTAATCTGGGGAAATAATCTGTGCATGTCAGGATCTGAGACACCAGGAAATGGCACAGCAAGAGACAGCATGTCAGATGGGGTGGACATACACCTCCACCTCCTCAATTTCCTTTAGGTAAGTTTTGTTCATGGTCACTGAGTCAGAACCATCTTGAGGATTAGTATGTAACGATTCCCTGTCTGCTTTGCTGGGACTTCAGTGCAGTGTACCTTGCTTTCTCCTGTTGGTTGCACAAGGAAACAAGCACCCGGGATGCTCCGAACAGAAAAAACAGCTAGGAGGTGCTATTTGTAGCAGGGAGGGAGTGGGCAGGGAGAGAGGTTAAGGATTTACCCCTTCTCTGTCCATAGTTGCCCTTCCCAACATGACTTCCAGATTTTTTATTTTTTTTACAAGACCACTAGGCTATTATGAGATGCAATCACATGTAATGTATACCATTTGACCCATGCTGCTCTAAATTATGATCTAAACAAAATACATTGCAATGCTGTTCCTGAGCTCCTTTATTCAGTGCACTGGGGAGGAAATAAACCAAAGGCTTGCTTGCCATTATGTGCAAACCAATGCTCATGATTTGTTTTTCTCCCAACCACCTACTTTGGAAAGCTATGGTTTGTTTTAGGCTTACCATCGTGGTTTGTTAAGAGAGAAACGAACTATGAGTGCTGGTTCACACACAACAGCAAGCCAGCCTCTGTTTTTCTTCTTTCCCAGCACACAAAAGAAAGGAGCAGAGAGGAGAAGCATGCTGCTCATTCACATTAAACCACAACCTAATTTAAACAGCACAGTACTTTAATGTGGTGTGCAGATTGGTCTTTGCAAACATGACAAGTTGATGGAGCTGTTGTGTGATTAAGGACTAAGCTCAATGGCCTTTGATCACTTCCAACTCTGTAATCACCCATCCTCCTCTAAACCACATATTCTCTTTTTGAACACTACTTTTTCTTAGTCCTGTGCTTAGGATAGCAGTTCCATTCAAATGTACGTGAAAATATAACTTCTGTATAAAATAGAAATGGAATGTGTCATGTGACAAAGAGGTTGATAAAGATAGTGAGGAGCTTGTGGAACAAGACCTAAGAAGAAAGGTTGAAGCGGTTAGGTATGTTTAGCCCATGAAAGAGATTATTAAGAGGCTTTATTTATTATTATCATCATCAAATATTTGAAGGGCTATTGCACAGATGATAGAGCAAATTTGAACTCTCTTGCTGCAGAGAGTATGAGCAGGTTTAAATTTAAATAAGGTATTTAGACTAAACATCGTATGTTGTTCAAAAGTGGGACAAACTGCCTTAGAAAGTGCTGGGCTCTTCTTTGTTAGTGGTTTTTAAAGCCAAGGTTGGGTGGCCACTTATTAGGGGAGCTGGAGTAGTGGTTTTCCTGCCTTGGCACGTGTTGGGAATACATTTGAAGTTCCTTCAAACTTCATGATTCTACATTCTGATGGGTTTGTGGGTTTTTGTGTTTTTTGCAGTTTTGGGGATTCTGAGTCATGGCCTCTCTTTTCCCTTCAGGCTTAAGAATTAGAATTCTCTTCTCCCCTCCTTGGTTTTCTTTACACCTTTCAACAAGGGCCAGGCATCTCACCAGATGGTGGATTAGCCAGGGCATGACCCAGCTATGGCCAATTCTCTGCCGACCTTAAAACTGGGACTGTGAATCTGCCTAAAGCAGACCTCTTTGCTGGCACAGGTCATTGGCTGCTTATCTTCCTGATGCTTATGACTCACCAAAGGAATTATGGCTTTGTTTTACTTGAAGCAATCAACTACTGGATGCAGTTGGTCTTGGATACAGGAAAGAAAGAATGGCTAGTGTGATAAGTGCAATGGCTTAGTCCTGATTTCTCTCTCTATAATCCTTATTCTTACATATTTTAATGCTAGCTGAAGCAAGAAATTTTTCCAATAAATTTCCAATCACTCCTTTACACTGTTTGCTCTTTGTTATGTATGCCGTGTGTGTAAAAAGAGCTCCTCAGATCACATAGCATTGTTTTTATTTTCTGGTATATGTTACCAACAACAACAACAACCTAGCTGCATTTTCTCCATTTGGATTGACACTGTTCTAATCCCCAGGGACCTTTACTTGTCCACTGTGAACATAAGAGGGTGCTGGATCACTAAAATGTACAAATTACTATTGGAATGGCATCTAAAAGATGAAGAAGTCAAAGCAGTAATGATACATTGGGCTAAAGATATAGGACATAATATACCAATAGATGATTGGGGGAGGTTATGGAGAGAGGGAATAAATTTTACTGCCTGCAGTGCATTAAAAGAAAATATAATAAAAATGATGTGTAGATGGTACGTAACACCAGTGAAACTAGCTAAAATGTATAAAACAAATAATAAATGTTGGAAATGTAAAGAAAAAGAGGGCACATTTTACCACATCTGGTGGGAATGCAAAAAAGGGAAAGACTTCTGGGAAATGATCTATAATGAAAGCAAAAAAATGTTGAAATATACAATTCCAAAAAAACCAGAAGCTCTTTTACTGGGTATGGTAGATACAGAAATTCATAAAAATGATAAAAAAACTGTTTTTATATGTGACCACTGTAGCAAGAATACTATTAGCCCAAAGATGGAAGCAAGAAGAAATGCCAACAAAAGAAGAGTGGCAAATAAAATTGATGGACTACTTCGAGCTGGCAAGACTTACAGGGAAAATTCAAAACCAGCGGGAGCAGACTTTCCTAAAGGACTGGAAGAAATTTATATTGTATTTGAAAGACAACTGTAACTACCTAACATGGCTTGTAGGATTGCAAGAAGTTTTGTAAGGAGAGCTATTCAAATTATTGTGAGAAGTATTAAGATTAGTTGACGTACCACAGATTCCGTCGTATAAGACGACTTTTTAACCCCGAAAAAGAGGTTAAAAAGTTGGGGGTCGTCTTATACGCTGGGTATGGGTGGCGGGTGGCGGGTGGCGGGCTCCACACCGGGAGAAAGACCGGCCTTATAAGATGAACCCCCAAATTGCAGCTGCCAATTTGGGGGGGGAGGGGTCGTCTAATACATCCAGTCGCCTAATACTCCGGAATCTACGGTAAGATTGGATTTAAAACAATAAGCATAGTAATAAAATGCACAATTAGAAAGGAATTCAGAAAACCATTAGAAGGGGTTGATGGAAGCCCTAGGCTATGATAGCCAAGGATTTGTTATGTAGTGTTGGAGATGCTGTGTTGAAAAATTGTGTAAAACTTAATAAAAATTGTATTTAAAAAAGAGAGAGAGAAAGTGCTGGATCAGGCCAATGGCCCATCTAGTCCAGCATCCTGTTCTCACCGTGGTCAACCAGATGCCTATGGGAAGCCCACAAGCAGGATCTGAGCACAACAGCACTCTTCCCACTTGTGAATGGAAACCGATTACCATCTCCCGCACTCTGTTCCTTCAGACTGTCTGGAATTCACTGCTATCTCTCAAGATTGTGTTGCAACCTCGTTCGAATACAGTGGTACCTTGGTTTGCAACCGCTTTGGATTACAACCGTTTTGGATTACAACCACATCAAACCCAGAAGTGTGTTTCCCTTTTATTTGGATTACAACCCTTTTTTTTTATTACAACCAATTGGGGGGGGGGAGGCCCCATTGGCGAAAGCACACCATGGGTTACAACCTGTTTTGGTTTACAATTGGACCTCCGGAAGAGATTATGGTTGTAAACCAAGGTACCACTGTACTTTCATCATGATCAGAAGCATTACAGGAAGGCCACTGCATCACATCCAACTTGTCAGTCTTTGATAATTTAGAAGATGGATCCTTTCCTTGATGTGATGGGACGATGAGCTGCTTGTGTGTAAAATCCTAGTCCCTCAGAGTTTGGTCAAGTTTGCAAACCTCTGTCTGTAACGGAGCCCCTTAAACATGGCTCCGTCAGTCGCTGGCAGATTCCGACAGTGGTTGCTTTCGGAATCGCTTCCAACATAAAAGCTCCTTAACGGAAACACGTCTTCTGGACTCTCTGCGTGACAGTTTCCGGCGAGGAGTGGGTGTCCCTACAGGAGGTCCTGAAACCTCCCCACTGTTTTCGCTGGAAGTGTCTCTGAGCCATCCCTCCAGCTCCCTTTCCCTCAGCCCAGCTCCTCTCCCCCTACTGGTTCCCTCTTCAGCTGCTGAGTCTCTCCCAACCTGTGTGAGCCCTTTCACTTCCCTTCCTTCCGATGGCAGTTCCCTGACATCCACCTCCCCTCCAGGGCCCCCTTCATCCCCTCTCGCCCCCTCCTCTACGGGCGGTGAGGAGGCAAAACCCCGGAATGAACTTCCTTCATCTTCCGATGTCCCGAACACTTCTCTCCACCTGTTGCGGTTCCTGGTCTCGAAGTACTCCTCCTCCTCAGAGTCCATCTCCCCTTCCCCTTCCGATTCCGAGAATCCTTCCAACTCCTCCTCCTCATCGGTGGTCCCAAAGTATTCCCTCCGGAACCTCTCCACAGGCTGAGGTTTCCTTGGGAACCTTTGATGGAACGTTTCTATCAATACCTCGTCATTGATATCTTCTGCCATTACCCAAGTGTTTTCTGACTCCGGTTCTCCTTCCCACGCTACCAAATACTCCACCTGATCCCCCTTCCATCTGGCGTCGAGGATTTCTGCCACATGGCTGCTGCATTCCCTTTCTTCTATGACTGGTCCCCGAGTGGCCATCCCTTCTCGTCCCCCCTCATACGGTGACAGTAACGACCTGTGAAATACTGGGTGCAGTTTCATGTGGTTGGGTAACCGGAGCCTGAAAGCCACTGGGTTGACCTGTTGAATGACCTCAAAGGGACCCAATCTCCTGGGTCTTAATTTCTTACAACCTCCTTTGAATGGCAACCCTTGGGTTGACAGCCACACCCTATCTCCCACCCTTATGGTTTCACCTTCCCTTCGGTTCTTGTCTGCCTGCCTCTTGTATTCTTCCTTCGCCCTTTCTAAGTTGAGTTGGAGCTGACGATGGATTGCTTCCATTTCTTCTACAAAATGCTCGGCTGCCGGGACACCCCATCTCTCCCCTTCTCCCCCTGGGAAAGCCCTGGGATGACACCCATAATTAGCCAAGAAGGGGCTCATCCCTGTGGACACATTCTCGGCATTGTTGTAGGCAAATTCCGCCAGCGCCAACTTTTCTACCCAGTCATTCTCTCTGTCATTGACATAACACCTCAGGTATTGCTGGAGGACCCCGTTTGCTCTTTCCGCCTGCCCGTTGGTTTCAGGGTGCCGGGCAGTCGAAAAGTTGACCTCCACCTGCAGTAAGCTCATGAGCTTCCTCCAGAACCTGGAAGTAAATTGTTTTCCTCGGTCTGAGACCACCCTCAATGGCACCCCGTGCAACCTAAAAATGTGTTCTACAAATAACTTCGCTGTCTCTTCCGCCGTGACTGCATGCGAGCAGGCTACAAAGTGGCACATCTTTGTTAGTAGGTCTACCACCACCATGATGGCTGTTTTCCCCTTGGACTTCGGCAGATCAGTCATAAAATCTATCGACACTGCCTCCCAAGGTCGTTCTGGGGTTGGTAAGGGTTCTAATAGCCCCGCCGGTGCCCGCCTCTCCCCTTTGGCTCGCTGGCATTGCTCACACCCTCTTACATACTCCCGTACATCTTCCCTCACCTTAGGCCACCAAAATTCCCTGGTGACCAACCACATGGTTTTGTGTTGTCCAAAATGCCCCGCCGTGGGGCTGTCGTGCAACTGCTTGAGTACCCTCCCCCTTAAGTCTCCTTCAGGGATATACAGTGCCCCTTTGTAATACAAAGCTCCATTTCTTTCCTCGAAACCCCCTGGTTCCTCTCCCTCACCCCTAAGACCTCTGAGCTTATTCTGGGCGTATTCATCATTCTCTGTTTCCTCTACCAGTTCTCTTTGTCCCACCAATGCCGCCCCACACACCCAGCGGTCCTCTGGAATGACATGTCTCTCTTCGGGTGCTCCCTCCTCCTCCAAATATTCAGGTTTGCGTGAGAGAGCGTCCGCCCTAATGTTCTCTGGGCCTGGCACGTAACAAATCTCAAAGTTAAATTTGGAGAACTCCTGGGCCCATCTCACTTGCCGTTGGTTGAGCACTCGTGCCGTCCTCCAATACTCTAGGTTCTTGTGGTCAGTGCACACTTGCACCTTATGTTGTGCGCCAATTAGCAGGTGCCTCCATCTCCGGAACGCCTCATGAATGGCTAGTAGTTCTCGGTCATACACCGTGTAGTTCCTCTCGGATTTGTTCAGCTTTCGCGAAAAAAAGGCACACGGTCTCCACTCTGACTCCTCCTTCCCTGGCTGCAGAAGCACCGCCCCAATCGCTCTGTCTGATGCGTCAGTTTCCACTCTCATCGGTTTTTGTAAATCCACATGCAGGAGTTGTTGTTCCGAGGCGAAGGCCCTTTTTAGTTCCTCAAATGCTCGCTCCGCCTCCTCAGTCCAAACGAACTTCTTCTTACTGCTGAGACAGTCCGTAATGGGCGCCGTCAGGTGGGCAAAGTTTCGGATGAACTTACGATAGAAGTTCCCAAATCCTAGGAACCTCTGCACATCCTTCCTTGTTTTGGGTGTTTTCCATTCCAGCACCGCCTGGACCTTGCCGGGATCCATGGCCAATCCCTTGTCTGACAGGCGATACCCCAGGAATTCCACCTCCTTGGTATGAAACTGACACTTCTCCAGTTTCACCCACAGCTGGTTGGCTTGCAGCCTGCTCAACACTTCTCTGACGTCTCTCACATGCTGCTCCTCATTCTCAGAATACACCAACACGTCGTCTAAGAAGGCCACACAATTCTTGTAAAGCAAAGGCCCCAGGACGTGGTTCATAAACGATTGAAAGCACGCGGAGCCTCCTTGTAGGCCGAAGGGCATAACTAAATATTCAAATGCCCCCAAAGGGGTGAACATGGTGGTTTTCCATTCATCCCCCTTCCTTATTCGTATCAGGTTGTACGCCCCCCTTAGGTCCAGTTTAGTAAAAATCTTTCCCTTCCTGACCCTTGTCAAAATGTCGTCAATCCTGGGCATAGGGAAAGCCACTGGTTCTGACACTGCATTTAAGGCCCTGAAGTCACACACAAGCCTCGGCTTGTTCGTGTTTTTTTTATCCACAAAAAACACTGGGCTGCCCCCCACCGCCCTGGACTCTCTGATGAACCCTCTCTTCAGGTTCTTGTCAATGAACTCTCTTAGCTCCTGCATCTCTCTGTCTGACATGGCGTACAGCTTGCCTACAGGGAGCTGTGCCCCAGGGAGTAAATTGATTTGACAGTCAAAGGGTCTATGCGGGGGTAATTGGTCAGCTTCCCTTTCGCTGAAGACGTCGCGGAGATCTGCGTATTGTCGTGGTACCTTCACGTTCTCCGTTACTTCAGTCCCTACTAGGGTGGCTTGGGCCCCTGCCAAACCCTTTCCCTCTTTGCAGTGTTCTAAGCAATGTGCTGAACCAAAAGAAACCACTCTCTGATGCCAGCCCACCAGCGGATCATGTAACGCTAGCCAGCTCATCCCCAATATAATGGGAGCTCCTCCCAAGGTGGCCACATTAAACGCTATCAGTTCGGTGTGCCTTGCCACCTTCATTATCATTGGGACGGTCTGCAAGCTGACTTCTCCTCCCAACAGCTCCCTGCCATCGATCGTGGTCACCTGCAGGGGGTTGCTTAAAGGGATCGTCTGTATCTGGTGTTCAGCTGCAAACTCTTTGCTCATGAAATTGCAGGAGCTGCCTGAGTCCAACAGCGCCTTTATCTTTAGAGGGTGTCCGTTTGGCAGCTCTAGCGCCACTTCTATCACTAGGGCGGGTTTAGGAGGTTCTGGCGTGGGCACTTTCACTGCTCTTTGGCCTGACTGCTGTGCCCCGACGGTGGCAGCCAGGCGTTGGCTTTTACTTGCTTCGGTATTTCTTCCTCTCTTCCCTCCACAGCTCCTACCATCCCTTGCCATTCCTTCCTCTGGGGGCAGACTCTGGCAAAGTGACCTGGCTGTTGGCAGAGATAGCATTTCCGGGCGCCTTTTCCCTCCTTCTTTCCCCCCTCACTGGGCTTTGAAACTGCGCGCGCGCGCGCTGTTCCGATTTCCATCGGCTCTGCCGGCGGGAAAGTTGGCTCTGGAATGTCTGGAATGCGGAACTCCTTCCAACGTTCCCCCTTCCCTTCCCGCCTCTCCAATGCTCTCGCCTCCTGGCGCGCTCCTATGGTCAGCGCTGATTTGGTCAGCTGGTCCATAGACTCCGCCCTGGGCGCCCGGGAAAGTTCGTCTTTCACAGCCGAAGAAAGCCCTTCTTCAAAAAGCATTTGAATGGGTTCCGCCGATAGATCCCACCCCAATTTATGGATCAACATGGTGAATTCAGTCCAGTACTCACGGACAGATCGGCTCCCCTGTTTGCAAGCCATTAACTGTCTGCGGACCACTCCCTGTTCAATATCGCTGGAAAACATCAGATCCATGGCGCGAAAGAACTTCATCGTGTCCTTTAGGACGTCACTATTCGCTGCCATCAGGGGTCTAACCCAGTCTCTCGCCCCCTTTTCAAGATGCCCAATCACGAAAGCCACTCTTGATTCCTCGTCAGGGAATTCATCAAACTGCAGATTGAGGGCATATTGCATCTCTGTCCGAAAGCCATGATAGTCTTTGGGCTCCCCCCCAAACTTCTGCACCAATCCTGGTACCTTTCTGACGAGCTGGGTGTCTTTCCCCTTTTTGTCTGCATCCTGAGCCCTCCTCTCCTCAAGCCTCGCCGTCTGCAGCGCTAGCTGGACCTCCAACACCCGGTACCTTTCTTCCAGGCTTGGACCCGCTCCAGCTCCTGCTTCTCCGGTTCCGGCTGGGTTGCTCATGATGCCTTCTCCTGCACAAGCTGCTCACGAAGACTGTCGGAATGCTGTGATGGGACGATGAGCTGCTTGTGTGTAAAATCCTAGTCCCTCAGAGTTTGGTCAAGTTTGCAAACCTCTGTCTGTAACGGAGCCCCTTAAACATGGCTCCGTCAGTCGCTGGCAGATTCCGACAGTGGTTGCTTTCGGAATCGCTTCCAACATAAAAGCTCCTTAACGGAAACACGTCTTCTGGACTCTCTGCGTGACAGTTTCCGGCGAGGAGTGGGTGTCCCTACAGGAGGTCCTGAAACCTCCCCACTGTTTTCGCTGGAAGTGTCTCTGAGCCATCCCTCCAGCTCCCTTTCCCTCAGCCCAGCTCCTCTCCCCCTACTGGTTCCCTCTTCAGCTGCTGAGTCTCTCCCAACCTGTGTGAGCCCTTTCACTTCCCTTCCTTCCGATGGCAGTTCCCTGACACTTGATATTGAAGCCCATTCCTTGTCACTACTCTTTCTGACCATGCACATAAAGTTAAGAAAGCATGATGTATGCATATTAACATGACAGACAAAAAAGTTAAGATTTTTACTTTTTACCGTCAATAATATCATTTGGAAAACCTCAGTGAAAGTGAACAGAGCAGAACAAAGGCACCATTTTTAAAAAATCAGATTTCAAAATCCCAGTCCGTTTCCAGGTCCAGGTCCAGTTTAAATGCCAGTTTTAACCTTAAAGCCCTAAATGGGGTTGTCCAAAAGACCACATTCTCCCATGTGTATCTTCCCAAAAGCTTAACATTTTCATTGGAGGCTTTGCTCCTCCAGTGAGGGCCTTTTCAGTTGTGGCACCCTAGCTCTATAGTCTTTCCAGGGAGCCTTTCTGGCACCATCTTTGTGGCCTTTGAGGCACAAGAGGAAGATTCTGTTCACCCAGGTATTTAAAATAATCTATGTAGCCTGGACCAGGCTGAAATTCATACTCTGGGTGCTCCTACTGCAGCTTAATGGTGTGATGGGGTCATTGTGGCATCTGCAGCCCCGATGCTCCCATGATGGGAGGAGGCAGGCAAATTGCTTTGGGTGATTGTATGATGGCTCTCCTTGGGAGTCCTCCGGGCAGCTGCTGCTGTCACCCCTGATCTCTAAGCTTCCCTCCACCTCTGCTCCAAAGAGAGGCCTGGGAAGAGGATACCCCCAGCCTTAGTGATCCAATGGAGAATAGCCAAAAGTGACCATGAGGCCAGCAGCTTACCTTGGGAGGCAGCTGTGGGCACTCAGTTCCCAGGCAGGCCTTGCACTCAGCAAGCACAAGAAAGGCCACAGCAGCGCTTATCTGCCCAGCCTCCCAGCAGCAAGGGCTGGTGGACTGGCTGGCTGGGCTCCCTTGCCTGCTTGCTTGCTTACTCCGAGGCCACCTCAGCTTCTGGTAACCAGCACCCCCTGGCCAGCCTGAGAGGCACCATTCGCTTGCAAAGCTTGTAGCCAGGGCTGCTGCAACAAACAGCTGTGCAAGCCTTTCGGAGGCAGAGACATGAGAGGGGATCAAAGGAGGGAGGGAAAGAAAGAGGGGCAGAGGCCAGTGTTGCCCGCGACACCACTGACCATCCTTCAAGGCACCCCAGGGTGCCACAGCACACTGGTTGAAAACCACTGCTGTAGGCAAAGACTGTCAGAATCAGGATACCCCCCTCCCAGCTAAATGGGATTTGGATTATGGTGCCCATTTTTCAATCTGTGTTTTAATTTTGAACGTATTTCTTTATATGTACCTTTTGTTTTTATGATTTCATGTCCTAGGTTGCATTTAAATTGTTTTGTTTTGTCTTATGTATTGTAAAAAAAAAAACGTTATACAAATGCTACAAATAAATGAAACAATTCAAGAGGGAAAGTGAGCAATCAACATCATAGGTCTCTCACTCACAGCAGCAGACCTGGTGTCATGACAGTGCCGGACACTAGGTTTCACATATCTCTATGGATGGCTGAAATGTCCCATTTCTGAGAA
Source organism: Podarcis pityusensis (assembly GCF_964106645.2). NCBI lineage: Eukaryota > Metazoa > Chordata > Lepidosauria > Squamata > Lacertidae > Podarcis > Podarcis pityusensis. The sequence goes on from NC_138030.1 coordinate 37,113,073, forward strand.
ACCCTGCAGCAGTTCTTCAAGCAGGGTTTACAGAAGCTTCCAAACTCAAGTTATGAAATCTGACAGAGTGTCTGGCAGCAAATACTAAATTCCTACTCACCTCAACTATTTCTAAGAGCTCAGGTTTGTCTATGCAGCCGTTGCCATCCTTATCATATATTTTGAACGTCCACCTCAGTTTGTGTTCCAACTTCCCTCGTAAAACAAGATTCAGAGCAGCCACATATTCTAGGAAATCAATGGTGTTGTCCTGTGGATTAAAAAACATGGAGGGGTTAATTTGGAAAGGGTGAAGCAAAATGTAGAGCGAACTTGTCAAAAAGATCTTAAACTAATGGAAATGGAGTTAGAATGATGGCTGCATGCCATAATTTCAATTCCCTGATGAAATCTAAACGTAGTCATTATGATATTTACTCATGTGCTATCTACTTTTGTTTTCTCCTATAACCTTTGGCTGACGTAATTAATCAATGTAATCTTAAAATCTCTTAGATTATCATTACCAACCAGTTGTGCCTTACGTCAGGTTTCTATATTTCCAAAAGGCATCCATTCTTCACTTAGTGCTTTGTCCCAGGAAGCATTTGTGCACCTTGAATCCTAATTGCAAGAAGTCTTTGTGGTAAAGTCCTTCCTGAGGCCAGATCCCATCTCCATTTCTGGAGGCAGCAGCTGCCCAACATTTTGTAGCAAAAATACATCTTATGTTATCAAGCACACTACCTTGTGCAGAATCCTGTCATCAAATGAAGTTATCAAGTACATTTCTTCATGCTTGGTACCATGTGTCTGCATGCACACACGTTTATCCACACACCATGTCTTATTATTGTGTCTAGCATATGTTATCTTCTGACTTGTTTTCAGTCTTAGGATAGAGGGAGAAAGCTGGAACCCTTCACTACATTAAATGCAGGCTCTAGCAGTAGGCTTTATTTGGGTTATTTGTAAAGGTCTCTTAGAGAGAGCCTATGTGCATAAAGAAGCATGTGTGGTCACCACCCCTGGTGTAACGTAAAAGATTCTTCACTTTTGAATCAGGATGTCTTCCCACTTTTTGTGTGTGTGCTATATTCCAAATGATCAGCATGGCTACAATACTTTGCCAGCTATTTAATGGCTGACAGAAGGCAATATTTATTGCCTTCCTACTGAGAAGAGAAGACTCCCTGGAAAAGACCCTGGTGTTGGGAAAGATTGAGGGCACAAGGAGAAGGGGACGACAGAGGACAAGATGGTTGGACAATGTTCTCAAAGCTACTAACATGAGTTTGACCAAACTGCGGGAGGCAATGGAAGACAGGAGTGCCTGGCATGCTCTGGTCCATGGGGTCACGAAGAGTTGGACACAACTAAACCACTAAACAACAACACTGTGTTTCACTCTCACAAGCTTCATTCTTACCTAATGGTTTTTTTTTGTTTTTTGTTAAAGACTATATATTGTTTGAAAACTTACTTTAAAAGGTGGGGGGGAACCTTTGGAGTTGAAAGAGTAGTTTCTACTCTTCCCAGTGATCCTGTGATACAACCTATTTCAGGACAATCTAGTCTAAAGAGTTCCTTGGTTGTGGCAGTAACCCTGCAATGGGTGATCTAATGTCTAAGTATTTAAGTTTTAGATTCTAACAAGGATAATTTGAAGATCTTTTAAAATTGATTCTTATCACAAAACTCAGCTAATAAAAAGTAACTTTAATTACATTTGAATTTTGAAAATAGTTAAGGATTAGACCTTTAATCTCAGAACACAGCAGAGACTAGTGGTTTCTGTGGAAGTGTGCAACGATTCCAAATGGTTCAGTCATCTTTTGTATATTTGAAACAACAGATGTGGACTTGGGCTATGTGCAAACTATACCTTAAAAGCACATTTGAGCACGTTCTTTCCATTTAATGAATTCTGGGCACTATAGTTTTCTCTCACAGAGTGAAAATTCCTAGCAACCCTTAACAAACTACAATGCTCAGATTTCTTTGAGTGAGGATGCTTTAGATATGCTTTGGATGTGCTTTAAAAGTATAGTGTGTGGTACACAACCTTAGCATTTCTATACTATATTGTCACTGGCATTCTGTCCTCCTTGCTCCTGTTTGGTCATGCTGAGGTCATGTTTCCATTGTTTATCTAATCCTATATGAAGCGTATAATCCCTGCTTACTCTTTTGACTTTCTTTTCCTTACTTGGCATATCTTCTTGACTTTTGACCCTGCACTATTGACACCTAGTTTCCTTGATCTATATAAACCTGATTTGACTTCACTATCTTGATCCTTGTTTGGTGCTGATACACAACTTTGCTTCCCATGTCTGGCTTTCTGGCTCCCATTTTGATGTCAGTTTCCACATTCCTCTCTCTACACAGAGTACCAAACACCTGACACCATATTCTATATTGACAAGTACATGAACTGCCTGCATGGATTAGTTGACCTGAATGGCTACATGAATGGAGAGCTATTCTCAAGAATCTTCTCCACCAAAGGTTCCATTCAGACAGAAATTGAATCAGTTAATTCAGATGGCAACTGTGTCATACATGCTGAGTGTTCCAGAAAAATGGGGCAAGACTGTGGCGGCCATTTTGAGTGCTGCTCTCTCTTGCACTCTTGCCCTGAAAAAGCACTTTTTTTCAGGGCAAGATTGCAATGCAGGTCACGTGACTCACCTGGGAGCATGTCACAGAAGACGTGTGTCCTGGTTTTTGAAATGAAAAAGTTGGATGGTGTGCTGTGTTTTAGGAACACTTCATACCATTATTTGTTTGCATTAACATGTTAGATAGAAATCACATATTGCATATGCTATATTAAAAATCACAGGTTCTGCCATTGGAGGACACTATGTAAATACAGTGGTACCTCTGGTTACGAATGTAATTCGTTCCGGAGGTCCGTTCTTAAGCTGAAATCGTTCTTATCCTGAAGTGTGTTTTCGCTAATGGGGACTCCCGCTGCGCACGTGCCTCTGGCGCACGATTTCTGTCTGCATCCTGGGGTAAAGTTCGCAACCAGAAGCAGCTACTTCTGGATTAGCGAAGCTCGTAACCTGAAGCGTTCATAACCTGAAGCATTTGTAACCAGAGTTACCACTGTACAGAATATAGTGACTTTTTCTTTGGTTTTAAAGAAGCACTGGAAGTTTGAAAACAAATGTATTTTTGCTTATTCTAAATCTTAATTGGCCCTCTGCTTGTCAGCTTCAAATATAGCCTACATTTTTGTTTGTCTTAATCTGGCCCCTAGCATTGGGAAAATATTGTAGAACTAATGATGAATCAAAATGAATCCATCACCAATGCACTATTATTTTGTCAAGGATATGTTGCAGAATACACCTGTAATAAAACTCCTAAAGGTAGGAGGTGCCTACAATCTCTATGTCTGGCTTTCCTGTTCTTGTCCTGCATACCATTTAACTATACTGAACAGGAACAATGGACAGTATCCTCCTTCTCAAAGCCAGTCTTTGGCATCCTGACAGAAGGAAAGAAGAGAGCAGGATTCATTATTGACAGAATCAGGCTTTGTGAGATAAGGATTAGAATAAGTAGGGAAGACAGTGCAGCTGCTGTAGCGCCCTCCATAACTAGTCTTCAGACTGTTTTCAGTTTTAGTTTTTCATTACATCCACTCAGCTCTCTGTATAGCACAATCTTTATTTAAATTTGTATATGGTCAAATCTGATTGAAGCCAACTTCCCTCAAGAAGAAAAGTTATAGAAGCTTGCTTTTCCAGTTCTTAAGCGTTGTAGGAGCTTGCTCTTCCAGTTTTTTAATTGTGAGCCATGCAGTGATAGGTCTGCTATAGCTTCAATTAGCTGGGCTTGATCTTCCTGCCATTAAGATATATGTGAACTGACCTCAGGGCTGAACATATACTTATGCTAGGTAGACCATGATGTCCTGTCATTCATACAATGTTCTCAAAATTGGAGCATACACCTAAGGCAGTTGGGATTTTGCCAACCCCTGGAGCTTCCATTTACTATGAGAAATAGCAGAAATTGGCCACTAACACCCTTAAGTGTCTTTACAAAGCTTAAAGTGATTGCCAGCCCAGTCTAATGGGTAAGGCTTAAGCTAGAGGGGTGCAAGCAATAAATTCCTCTGCGGTCCCCAAAGTGCATTTCATCATATTTCTTCACATAGAATACACTGCTTTCATTGCTGTCAGCGTTGAGCAGTGCACCTCTGTGCTCTCCTTGGGAATTTTTCTCCCTCTTTTCCCCAAGCCAATGGCTCATGTCTGGCCCAGAAGCACTTAATACAGAAGACTTTATGGAAATTCTTGCAAGGCAAGCCAGTTCAAGCTGATACTAACATTGAAACAATCAGATCAAATTCTACTACTCTTAAGAGTGGAGCACTTTTTCATAAGATCAGGCCATGCAAAAGCCTATACTCCCATTCATCTCTCTCTCTTGGGGTCTGTTCACTTTTTATATTTCAGGCACAAACCTCAAGCTGGTATGAAGGATGGCCTCCAACAATGCAGCTCTGCTGGCACAACAGATTTCTATGAGCACACAGAACTTGTGCTCGGGTGTCACTTGAGAATCTGTTTGGCTACTGTGAGAACAGGATTCTAGACTAGATGGGCCATTGGCCTGATCCAGCAGGCTCTTCTTATTCTCTTAACTTCTTCTTCCTCTCCTCCAGCCCTTGTGCCCCCTTGAAATCAGCTCTGGAGAACTGGGGGCAGCTAAGAAGCAACTTGTGCCAAGAACCAAGCTTGTGCCAAACGTATTGCTCTGCTTTCCTTTGGAGCACATCAGCAAGGCCAAGAGGTGGGGGTCTTGTTGTCTGGACAGCTCAGGAGCTCCACACACACTGCCCAGGCTTGCGCCTCAGGAAGGTCACTTCAGTGCTGCTAATATAGCAAAAACAACGCAGGAGGCAGCAGTTACGAGTTACCAGTCTCTGCAGCCACAGCAGGTGCTGTGATTCTCCAGTGGTTTGATGTCACCTTGGAGGCACACTCCATTGTTTCCTGAGACGGGCAGCATAGCTGTCAACTTTTCCCTTTTCTTGCGAGGAATCCTATTCGGAATAAGGGAATTTCCCTTTAAAAAAGGGGAAAGTTGACAGCTATGATGGGCGGATGCCAACAAGAACAATCTATGCTATCCAACTGCATATGCATCTTTCTTTCCCCTCTGCTCTTACCCTTGCTGTGAATTAGTTAAAGCTTGCATTCAGTATATGCAGTTGTACAATGTCAAACTAAAAAACACCCAACATACAAAATGCAAATCCTAGAATATTCTTCCTAAGGACATTTATCTCTCAACTGTGTTATCCATTTGAAGCCTGTTGCCCTGAATTGGTGCTTTCCTGCTGGAAATTTCCCTTGCCATCAAAGCAGTGATAATTATGTGTTGGAAGCAACAGGAGTTAGGCGGGGTCTCCCACTAAGCTTTACTCAGTGAGTAGACCCGTTTAAATTAATGGACATGGCTAAGTTAGACCTATTAATTTCAGCAAGTCTACCCGGAGTAGAACTTAGTTGATGACTACACCTCATTTTTAATTAATTGAGCGGTTTTGTGATTAGTTTAATTCACTCCCACACTGCAACTCAGCCCATCTAAGTTGAAACTTCTCAGAACGTGTTGAGTCACAACTTGGATACAAGCTGCATCTTTCATATGTCCAGTTCAACACAATGCACTCCTTCTATGTCTATATAGTGGTACCTTGGTTTAAGAACAGCTTAGTTTACGAACAACTTGGATTAAGAACACTGCAAACCCGGAAGTAGGTGTTTTGGTTTGTGAACTTTGCCTTGGAAGCAGAATACGTTCGCTTCCTGTTGAGTGTGTTCCATTTATAAATTGAGTCCTCCGCTGCTGTGGGAAAGCACGCCTTGGTTTAAGACTGCTTTGGTTTTAAGAACGGATTTCCAGAACGGATTAAGTTTGTAAACCAAGGTACCACTGTATAGTGCTTCTCTTCCTGGAACAGGGAAAATGAAGTTAAACTGATATGAATTACCATGACATTTACAATAAGTGTGTAAGATAGGTATGGAGGTTGGCTAAAAAATATCTTCAATATTTGATCTGTACTTGAACAATAATAAAAATGTTTACAGGAATTTCAACAACAAAATGATGTTCTGGCTACCGAGTCTTTGTTAGCTACAAAGCGACTTGTCCTAGTGGTGCAGCAATAAAACCATTAGCAGATCTGCAAAGCTAAGCAGGGTCCAGTATGATTTCAAATTGGATTGGGGGGGTGGGGCTGCATGTTGATATTCCTGCAATGCAGGGGGTTGGACTAGATGACCCATGGGGTCCCTTCTAACTCTACAATTCTATGATTTTATGATCTAAGGTCACTAAGTCAGCAGAGTTCTTTCCTCTCGCTGATATTTAGAACATAGTCAAGTGACATCTTATGTAACAATAGTCAGTGTGACCTTGCAGTGACTGCTATAAATCAGTGCACCAAAACCACTCTCTTTCCACTGTGCAGTGACAACAGGCTGTTTCATCAGAAAATCATTTCACTACCCAGATAAATGATTATCATAAAACTATTAAAGTTACATTAATAGCTACAATTGAGAGAACCCTTTTAGATGTGTCCAGTTTTGTGTTACTGAACGTTGTTCACTGTGCATCGTCTTGAATCTGATGTACATTTCACAAGTCTTTAGACAAGAGTGTAAAATGTAGGTTCCTAGAATTTGACGGATAAATCTAAGGTTCAAAGAACCCAATTTTGGGGTGGGGTTGGGCTGGAGGGAATATAGAACAAAATTAGATTTTATTAGTTAACTCTCTGTGAAGTTCTGGAAATTATTACCCACCTCCTGCAAGTTTGGCACATCGGTAACTCCTCTGAACAAATAACACTTAACAAATAAGGTCTAGTCCAAAGGAAAAATCCACATTTAAAGGTGCTTCCAGAGTGTTGCAATTTTGGGGTGGGATGCAATCACATACCAGAAAATTCAGGTTGTGCAATTAAAGTTGATTTGGAGGTCTTGCGCAACATATCCACTTCCTAAAAAGATCCGGAAAGTGACAGGAAAATAAAATGGGGAGTGTGGAGTAACCCATGTGTGGTGCAATGAATGCTCAGTAAATATCCAACATTGTTTAACCTCCCTGAAAAACAGCAAATGCTGGAAAAATGCTTACCCCATTCTTATCAAAAGCTCTGAACATGTTCTCCACATATTCCGCTGCCTCCTGATTATTCTGTACTCCGAAGAATCGCTTGAATTCATGCATGAAAAGAGTCCCGCTTGGACATTCCACCACAAACTTCTTATACCATTCCTGCAGTTCAGCCACATCAATCTCAACTTGTTCCCCCTCCTCATTTGTTAAGCGTTGTCCCATGTTGTTTCACGAAATGGAAGTGGTGGGATTTTTCCCCTTCTCCTCTTTCAGCTTGGTATTTTCTTTCTTGAATAACTTTTAAAAAAATTTACGGTGTGAGTTTTCTTTTTCTTGCTTTTGTGAATATTGCACAATTATGCTGGGCTGCTTCTCCTTATCATTTTTCCTCTTCTTTTTACCCGTCTTCCATGCAGCCGCGACTCAGCCTTCCAGTGTCATTCTCATACAAGCGCAACTGGGAGTGGATCCCCTGAGTTAATCCAGCACAAGATAAGAAAGTATAAGAACATTAGGAGATTCCCCCATATACGTCACAGAGACCTTCAGAGGTCTCAGGTCAATGTTTCATTTAGAAGTGTTTCCCAAGTAAGGTCACTGGGGTCTCTGATGCCAGTCTAAAGACCTGAAAGCTCCCCTGTTAAGACTATTTAAAACACTTTTCTGAATGATTCTGTGTTTGGAACATATCGAACCTATTGCAGCTGTTCTCAGTTGTCATCACAAATACAGGTGAATGGGGTTGCTTCTCTTAAATCATATGAAACACCAACAAAGAAAGATTAAATGTAAATCACCATTATCTATACGTGGACCCAACATTTCTGTGGATGCAAATTCGCCGTGTATATCCTACTGTCTCTGGTCTATGAATCACGATGTAACAATTTACTTCTGAAAATCAATTGTCATTTTCAAATGTATGCAAATCCCTCTTCGAGTGTATGTAAGTAAACTAAATAAAAAAAAAGGAACATCTTGCATTCTTCTTAAAAATGAGCATTTTGCTTTGAGCTCCTTAGTAGAACTTCAGGGCTAAAAGTATTATCATACCTGACAGCTCTTTGGATACAGAAATGACTCCCCTTTCCCATAAAATTACCTATATGCCTGAGTGAAACAAATCCTCGTCAAAGTAAAATCTGAATGGCTATCAAAATCAAAATCAAACATTTATAGGGAAATATTATAAGTACACATTTACTCTTTTATTTATTCAGTGTTTTTCATGTCATCCTTCCTCCAAGAAATATAGCCTCCATGGCCCTCCTAATTTATTCTGATAACAACCCTGTGCAGGAGGTCAGGCTTAACTGTAATAGCTTGGCTGGCAGTGTTTGCTTAGTTGCTGAACAAGGATTCAAACTCATCTCTCTGCAGTCCATGCCCAACACGCTTTCCAGTACACCATAGTGGCTCTAACAGTTGCTGTAAGGCCTTATCCACACGTATCTTTCCTCCACTCTTTCCAGACATGGCTCACAACTTAAAGCTCTGTGTTTCCATTTTGAGGAGCTTTCCTCCCAAAAACCTGCTCTCAAAAGCTCACGTGGAACAAACGACAATCCAAGGAAACCTCGAATTGGTGTTTGCTTTGATTCAGCTTTAAAGAGCAGGTTTTCAAAGGGAAAGCTTGGGGCAAAAAGAAAAGCACTTGGGCACAGAGCGTTAAAGCCCGGACCTGTGTCTGGAAAGAGCAGGGCAAAAGGGTAAGTGTAGATAAGCCCCAAGTCTGTGCAACTCTCTGACAACCTTATGCAGCATTTTGGATCTGTTTGTTTGAGTGAAATACTTCTGCACAGCTTCTGCTCAGTTGTGTCTGCTCTGCTCCCAAATTTCTGAGGGTTTTGTCAAAAAGTTGGGGGCTGTGGGAAACCACATCATAAAGACAATGATGACCAGGAACATGATTATTATTACTGTTATGAGTTGGTGGGTGGAGTAGGTTGAGATCCTTCTAACCCCTGGATCCAGCAAGTGTTAAAATAAATGAGATTCGCATATAAAATTGTAGATTTATCAAACACACATTTTTATCATTAAGTTCATTATTACTGTTACAAAGTGCTTAAAATGGTCAAGTGCTGCACAGATATTAAAAGAATCCTAATAATATGAACCTTAATGCAGAGAAATTTCAGAAATGAAAACAAAAAATGTGCAGTACAGTATTAGTTCAAAGGAAAGGACCCCTGTGTCTATAAACGACCCTTTAAAAAAAAAACCATTGTTACTATGGGTTATCCAAGACTAAATCTATGTTGTTATGTTATCTGGAAACAAATGACCTGTGGCTATAAATGTACTTGATCTCTCCTGATAAGCAGGCAGGATTCCATTCTAAGAGGATTGGTACAGTGTTAATAGGAAACAATAGTCTCTGCTGTAATAATAGCAAGGCACTGATGATTAAAAGGGGTCATCTACAGAGCAGGTCATTTTACACAAAAACAAGCTAATAAAAAACACCCTCTACAATCAATCAATCAATCAATCAATCGATCAATCATATCTACACAAATATCTGGCTAGTTAGATTACATCAGTATCAGGTAGCCATGTTGGTCTGATGCACTCGAACTATGTTTCTTCTTTGTTATGTACTGAGTTGAATAGGATCCAAACTGTAGCAGTCTGATTGGTCCTAGAACAATAGGATCCAAAAGGCAGCAGTCTGATTGGTCCTAGAACAATAGGATTCAGAATGCAGCAGTCTGATTGGTCCTAGAACAATGCAGCAGTATGATTGGTTGGCAGGAACCACCCAATCCTGCTCCAGATAGAAGTGAATCCACAACCTGATTGGCTTACAGTAGAATTCCAGAATTAGCCAATCATGTGCAGCCCATTGTGTAAATAATGTATATAAAGCAGATACTGTGAGGGGACATTTGTTCATTCCTCCTCACCACTATGAGCTGAATAAAGAGCATGAAATCACTTTGCGACTCTGAGTATATTTCACTGGCGACGAAGGTGGGATCCCGCTGAGCTGACTGCCACACACAGCACCGCAGCACCGCCAACTGCCGCACCGCTGCCTCGCACCGTGTATCCAGGCTTCAGCTCCGGGGCACAAGGAACTCAGAATGGCAGCCAACAGCAGCTTCTCGCCATTCAACCCAGCATCTGGAGACTGGGAAGCGTACGCCTCCCGTTTCACCTTCCTCCTAGAAGCCAAAGGGGTCACCGACGAAGAAGACGCCAAGAAGAGGGCGATATTCTTCAGCGTCTGCGGAGAGGAGACGTTTGAAATCGCCCGGGCTCTCCTTGCGCCTGAAGACGTCGCTACTGTTCCATACAAAACAATAATGGAACAGCTGAAGGGGCACTTTTCGCCGCAGCCCTCAGTGGTGGCTCATCGAAATGCCTTCTACGCAAAGCGGCAAGCCCCTGGGGAAACCATAACTGGGTTTGTGACCTCTCTCCGCCAAGCCGCCCGGTTCTGCAACTTCTCAGAGCTGGAGAACATGCTTCGTGACCGCCTCGCCGGTGGCCTGAAGGATGAGAAGCTGCAACGACGCCTCTACGCTAAGAAGGACCTAACGTTCCAGGTCGCTCTGGAGGAGGCCCTGGCAACAGAAGCTGCCGAGAGGTCGACCCAAGAGGCACGGCCGAGCCTGCCATCCCAACCGAGGGTCCACCATGAAGACCTCACCGACGACTCAGGATCCGACAGGGAGGAGGTGCACCGAGTACAGCAGCGCACTCAAGCAGCGCACAGACCACAGCTGCCTCGACGAGAAGGAGGGAACTGCGCAAGCTGCGGGGAGAGTCACGAGAGGAGGACCTGCCGTTTCCGCAACGCAGAGTGCAGGCAGTGCAGAAAATCGGGACACATCGCCCGGGTGTGTCGGGCTCGGCCCACCCGACACCAGGCATCAGATGACCAATCCAAGAGCCCCAGGTCCCGGGGCCCAACGCACCAAGGCAACTCGACGGAGCTCACGGACTTCCAGGTATACCAGTTGCCCCACCCCAACGTAGAGAAAATTTATGTAGAGGTACAGATAGAGGGGGCCCCATGCCGCATGGAGCTTGACACGGGTTCAACTCTATCCATAATCTCGGCAAGGACCTTAAGGAAACTGTGTCCCACTGGGGGTCCCAAACTCAGGCCGGCCCCATTCACCCTCCGGGACTTCCAGAAACGTAAGGTCCCCACAATGGGGGTGGGGACCTTCAGGGTGCAATACCGAGGGCGGACGCGGCAACTGGACTTGCTTGTGGTCAAGGGCCCCTACATTAGCTTACTGGGATTGGCATGGTTTGGACCACTGGGGCTAGCTGTCACCGGGGTGAACCACACTAGCTTACAAGTGGACGTGGACGCCATATGCAAGGAATTTCCAGGGGTTTTCGATGGGAAATTGGGACAGTATACGGGCCCCCCCATTGCGCTACAGCTTGACCCCGCAGTACGACCGGTCAGGCTCAAGGCCCGCCGGGTCCCGTTCGCCTTGAAACCCCGTATAGACGAGGAATTGGACCGACTCGTAGAGCAAGGAGTGCTGGAGCCGGTGCCTAATGCTCCCTGGGAAACCCCAATCGTCACACCCGTCAAGCCTAATGGTTCGGTCCGCATCTGCGCAGACTACAAATGTACCATAAACAAGGCCCTCACGGCCCACGCATACCCAGTGCCAGTGGTCAGCCATGTCCTTGCCACCCTGGCTGGGTCGAAAATTTTTGGCAAGCTGGACTTGGCCCAAGCATATCAACAGCTGCCAGTAGATGAGGCCACAGCAGAGGCACAGACGATTGTGACGCACAGAGGAGCGTTCAGGGTAAAGCGGCTGCAATTCGGTGTCAGCGTGGCACCAGGCATATTCCAGAATATAATGGACTCTCTCCTTAAAGGGATTCCTGGCGTCACCCCCTTCTTCGATGATGTGTTGATTGCCGGCCCCACACCAGAGGAGTTTGAGGACCGCCTCCGCACCGTTCTGCACCGTTTCCAGACGGCGGGTCTCAAGGTGAAGCGGGAAAAATGTCTACTAGGAGTGCCTCAGGTGGACTTTCTGGGATTTATGGTGGACGCAGAAGGGGTCCACCCGACTGGGGACAAGGTACGGGCCATTTGTGATGCCCCAGCGCCCAAGAGCAAGACTGAACTTCAGGCCTTCTTGGGACTATTGAACTTTTACCATTCCTTCCTTCCCCACAAGGCGGCGGTAGCGGAGCCCCTACACAGACTCCTGGACAAGCGGGCCCCTTGGGTGTGGGGCCAGCGCCAGGAGGCCGCATTCCAGGCAGTCAAGGACTTGCTTGTCTCAAACTCGGTCTTGGCACACTTCGACGAGAGGCTGCCGGTGGTGCTAGCATGCGACGCCTCACCCTATGGCATTGGAGCTGTCCTGGGGCACCAACTCCCGGATGGAAGAGAGGTACCGGTGGCGTACTTTTCCCAGACACTCAACACAACCGAGCGGAACTACTCGCAAATCGACAAGGAGGGTCTGGCAATCGTAAAGGGAGTAAAAAAATTCCATGATTTCTTGTACGGGCGGCCCTTTACCGTGGTGACTGACCACAAGCCGTTGCTTGGCTTGTTTGCCCCCGAAAAGCAGACCCCCCAAGTGCTGTCTCCTCGCGTCCTCAGGTGGTCAATTTTCCTTGCCAGCTACCAGTATGCACTGATTCACCGACCTGGGAAGGCGATGGGCCATGCGGACGCCCTCAGCAGGCTACCACTACCGGAAACAGGCCCTGACCCAGCACCTGCACAAGAGGTTATGAGCCTGGAGCTGCTTCCCGACCGCCCCATTCAGGCACAAGAAGTTGCACACCATTCCAAGAAAGATAGGGTCATCTCCCGGGTCCTGGACTGGGTGTGGAGGGGATGGCCCAGCAGCAGCCCCGGGCCAGAATTCGCCGGCTACACAACCCGCAAACATGAACTGTCGGCCCACAAGGGGTGCCTGTTATGGGGAAGCAGAGTCGTTGTTCCCCAGCCCCTCTGCAAAAGGGTCCTCACAGCCCTACACGAGACACATCCAGGGGTAGTAAGAATGAAGGCCCTTGCCAGGAGTTATGTGTGGTGGCCGGGGATCGATGGAGAGATAGAGGCCTGGGTCAAACACTGCCAGGCCTGCCAAGAATCCCGCCCAGACCCCCCAAGGGCCCCAGTCCAGTCCTGGGAGTCCGCCCGAGCACCATGGTCACGCCTGCATGTGGATTTCGCTGGCCCCTTTCAGGGGAAAACATTCTTCATAGTGGTGGACTCCTACACCAAATGGCTGGAAGTCGCACTGGTACCGTCCACTTCCACGTCCGCAGCCATCCGGGTACTACGCAGGCTGTTTGCAACCCACGGGCTCCCTGACACTCTCGTCTCAGACAACGGGACTGCATTTACGTCAGGAGAATTCCAAACCTTCACAGCGCAGAACGCCATCCGCCACATCCGTTCGGCGCCGTTCCACCCTGCCACCAATGGCCAAGCAGAACGCATGGTGCGGACCACCAAGGACACCCTTCGCCGCATGACGCAAGGGGACTGGGAGTACCGCCTTGCCACATTCCTTCTAGCACAGCACAGCACCCCCAGCTCAACGACTGGCCGGAGCCCCGCTGAACTACTAATGGGTCGGCGCCTTGCAATCAGATTGGACCGCCTTCACCCCGATAGAGCTCAGGATGAGGTAGTGGTGGGGGAAGGCAGGAACCCCCGGACCTTCGAGGCCCAGGACCCAGTGTACGCAAAGAATTTTGGGGCAGGCCCAGCATGGGTACCCGCCACAATCACCAGGGTCACTGGCCCCGTGTCGTACGAGGTGCTAACGGATGGGGGGCAATGCTGGCGCCGCCACTGCGACCAGATACGGCGACGATTCCCGGGAGAAAACCAGGAGGAGGACAGGTCAGAGGAGTCCCAAGGGAACAGCGGGGCAGTGAGGCCCATAGAGCAGGAGGGGCCAGCAGGAGAGGCAGAATCAGTAAATACAGAGAGGACCCGTGAGGCCGAAAGGACACCGGAACCAGAACCACGACTGAGCGAGCTGGTTGCACCAGACCAAACAGCCGCATCACAGCCAGCATCCTTGGAACACGAGCCAGAACCCGGAGCCCGGACCAGGGAACACCCCAGGCCACAACGCACACGTAGGCCGCCGGCATACCTTGAGGACTATGAATGCGACCTCCCGGGCAGGACTGGAACTTAGAGGGGAGGGGTGTTATGTACTGAGTTGAATAGGATCCAAACTGTAGCAGTCTGATTGGTCCTAGAACAATAGGATCCAAAAGGCAGCAGTCTGATTGGTCCTAGAACAATAGGATTCAGAATGCAGCAGTCTGATTGGTCCTAGAACAATGCAGCAGTATGATTGGTTGGCAGGAACCACCCAATCCTGCTCCAGATAGAAGTGAATCCACAACCTGATTGGCTTACAGTAGAATTCCAGAATTAGCCAATCATGTGCAGCCCATTGTGTAAATAATGTATATAAAGCAGATACTGTGAGGGGACATTTGTTCATTCCTCCTCACCACTATGAGCTGAATAAAGAGCATGAAATCACTTTGCGACTCTGAGTATATTTCATTCTTGGTATAAGCTTTCGTGTGCATGTAAGTGGGTATCTTTGTAAGTGGGTATCTGAAGAAGTGTGCATGCACACAAAAGCTTATACCAAGAGCAAACTTAGTTGGTCTCTAAGGTGCTACTGGACAATTTCATTTATTTATTTTATATATTTCATCAGTATCAGGCATTTGCCTTTATAAATCATGTTAAACACAAACTGGAAAGGTGGGTGGTACAGATACTTTAAAATAAATAAATACTTAAACCAATTCTGCTCCTCCTGTTTTGTTCAATTCTTTCTCCCTTCTCTACTCCTTCCTCCTTTGGGAGGAAAAGCAGGAAGGAAATGCAAGAATAAAGAAATAAAAACCCAGCATATAAAGCTTGCTTGCTCGAGAATGTCCCTGGTGCTGTCTGTGGAGAGCCTTCCTGTTCCCCGGTGCTATGCTTCCTTCTCCCTTTTTAAACTACCGGTACCTGCTCTGATTCACTTCATAGAGCCAACTCTGCCTTTTAAAGATCTGTGTCTGTGCAAATAATCCAAATGAGATGGGTCATACTCACGCCTTCATGACCCTCTCTCATGCAGATATGACCACAACATTAATATACTAATGTAGTAATATTTGAAGCCTCTCCACTGTTTTACTAGTAGTATAGCATTTGTTTACTATTTGCATTATCTTTACAAAACAATGCACTGTAATTATATGAAGACTTTGTAAGTGAATGGGATCAAAAATAGGGAGAGTACTGAGACCTGTTACTTTCTGCTGTTCTGTTGTCTGTGAAACTGCTGTGTTTTGAAATTTAGCCGCTAAGAATGTGCAACAGGATTCCACATGCCCAGATTCTTATCGCATCACTTTGTTTTGCACCTCTCAGATTCTACTTATTTCTTCCCAGGTAGGCAGAAGAGTGCTGCTGCATTCACTTTGAAAAATAAACCAGAAGGAATGAATTGGGCGGCTGGTCTTTTTAAATACTTGTGTGGGCATTAGATTGAACATTCTTGCAGTTACTAGTTAGGATCCTTTATCCTGTGAACGTTTTTTCCTCCCTACAGCTTTGTAGAACAGTTTTGGATTATGATAATCCACTGAATTTGTTCCACTGTCATTTCAGCACAGGAACTAGATGTAAAAAGAAGTCACCATCAGGACAGATGCACATATAAAAAAACAAAAATGGGGGACTGGAATGTAAAATGTTTATCATTTCCTTCTAGTGGATATTCTCCAATCCCGTGATTCAAGTAGCAGGAGTAATAGGAGCTGCAGAAGGAGAAGCTGTAGTAAAAGGAAGATTAGCTACAGGGAGTAGTGAGCCTTGTTCTTTAGCTTGCTTACCTGTTTGAGGCAGCCCTACAGAAGATGTTTTTGCTCAGAAAGCTCCTGCTGAGAGGCCTGTCACTGACCTGACTCCAACAGGAGAAGAAGAAGAAGAAGAAGAAGAAGAAGAAGAAGAAGAAGAAGAAGAAGAAGAAGAGTAGTAGTTTGGATTTGATATCCTGCCTTTCACTCCCTTTAAGGAGTCTCAAAGCTGCTAACATTCTCCTTTCCCTTCCTCCCCCACAACAAACACTCTGTGAGGTGAGTGGGGCTGAGAGACTTGAAAGAAGTGTGACTGGCCCAAGGTCACCCAGCAGGTGCATGTGGAGGAGCAGAGACCCGAACCCGGTTCCCCAGATTACAAGACTACGGCTCTTAACCACTACACCACATTGGCTCTCACTGGACTTTTCACTGGACTTTTGTTCATTGGTTGCTGCTAGCAGGTTCTTTTGAGACGCTTAGAAGCTGAGGACACCCCACTCAAGTCATAACTATTTCAGATATCTGAGGAACTATGTGGGAAGCAGCAAGAACATCACGGGGTGCATGTGGTGCACTGTGCAGAAAGTGGTCTATGAAGCCATGCCCCCCTACAGTGCAGTTCTTCGTATGTTTACTCAGAAGTAAATCATATTATTTGCCTTTATTCCCAAAAGAACATATGCCAAGCACCACTGGATCAGACCAGAGGCCCATCTAGCCCAGCCGTCTGCTCTTACAGCAGCCAACCAGATGCCCAGGGAAAACCTGCAAGCAGGACTTGAGGGCAACAGCACTCCCCCATGGGTGGTTTCCAGCACCTGGTATTCAGAGGCACTGCCTCCAAAACTGGAGGTAGTAGATAGCCATCATAGCTAGTAGCTATTGATAACCTAATCCTTCCTGAAGGTGTTCTTAAGATTGCAACCTATAGGGCAATCCAACATGTTTAATGAAAAGCAAGCTTCATTGAGTTCAGTGGGGTTTAGGTTGCTTCCGGATGACCTGTTCATTAAGTAGTCATTCTGATTTGTTTGCAGGGAGATTAGATGACATCATGTCAGGTAAGTGTTATTCCACACTTTCAAGCGCATTTCTCGATCACTTTCCTTATTGCAAAAAGCCCAATTTTTGCTGTGCAAGAGCTTTAATTGCTCGATCTGAACTTGCCAGTGTGTGTCTGAAACTCGCCCCAAAATAGCAATGGTCTGGAAGTACCCTTACTCCTATATAAGGATTGTATCCGGAGTTGCTGTGGAAAGAGTTACAGCCTTGGATTCACTTTCTTCTGTACACCAGACTTCATGTGTCACCTAATGCCATATTTCTAGTTACAAGTAGGTAACTGTGTTGGTCTGCCATAGTCGAAACAAAATATAATAATAATAATAATAATAATAATAATAATAATAATAATAAATCCTTCCAGTAGCACCTTAGAGACCAACTAAGTTTGTTCTTGGTATGAGCTTTCGTGTGCATGCACACTTCTTCAGATACACTGAAACAGAAGTCACCAGACCCTTATATATAGTGAGAGGGTGGGGAGGGGTATTACTCAGAAGGGTGGTGGGAATGGGTGATTGGCTGATAGGTGTGGTAAACCTGTGGACAACTCTTAACGACTGCAATTGGTCTTACAGGAAAAAGCAAGGGGTGAGATGGCTAAAAATCTTTATCATGTATAACGAGATAAGAATCCAATGTCTCTATTCAGACCAGGTCTCTCCATGGAAGGATTTTTTTTTTTATCTAATGCCATATGTTCTTTGAAATAGTGCTGTAATTTCACGACAGAACACTGTTTTATGAAGCCAAGTATATGAATTAATCTGTGTGAGAGCCTGATGTTAGTCAATCAAGTAAGGAAGCATGTTAGACAGATGCCACAGGGAGAACTACTTAGGTAACCAAGGTACAAAGGAACAGATTACATTCAATAATATGCTCTGCTAGGTGAGTCATATTATTAACAGTGATGAGAGCAAAGATATTTCCAAGCTGACAGCCTGGGAGGATTCAGCAATACAGATTACTCATTTTCCTTCAGACTGCTTATGGAGCATGTTCCCACATGCCAGCTATATTGAAGCCTGAAGGAAATTCAGAAAGTAGCTGCAGCAAGGACAGAATCATCTGCTTGGGATCTGCACTAACTGGTAGGTTTGCCTTTGCTGGGCATCAAAACAGGCAAACGAAGTGGATTCCACTCCAGATTCCATGTCTGTGACCTGACAGCATCTAGCAAAGGTTAAGGATGAAATGTTTAACAGTGTCAAAAACGTAAGACCGTGTGCCACATATGCTACTTAAACTAGTTGTTTTATTTAGGAATGTCCTACAGCTGAGAAGCATCCTTACCCAGGCTGCCCCTGAAGAAGAAAATTCTATATCTGAGATGCATTAGAATTCAATAAATGTTGGCTCTTTTGAAAAGCTGTTTCTCCTTCACCTTCCTTTCATACACAGTGCCTTCCTTCCCTTTTTCTCCCCTGCACATTATTGTAACAGGAAAAGAAGGGCATGTTCCTTTCTCAAGTGTGCTTTGATCAATACTGTACCCACCCATTTTGTATACTTTTTTTCTTTTCCAAATTTTAATCTGAAAAGGAGTTCTTTGAAGGCAGTGGCTGCTATTCAAAACAGAGTTAGGGAGGCTTAATCCCATTGAAATCAAGTATGCCGTGTGTGTGTGTGTGTGTGTGTGTGTGTGTTTCTCTAACATCGGAATACAATCTTACTTTAAAAACAAACAAGCGTGAAAGCATGGCTACATCTAGAACATTGTACGGCTACAAGCTATAACATGTAGCTTCCTGCAGAAGCTACATACACAATAATGTTATGGTGATGGGCTATATTGTGAACTGCCCTGAGATCTTTTGATGAAGGCTAGTATATTACACGCGCGCGCGCGCGCGCGCACACACACACACACACACACGTCTAATGATATTGATTCAAAGCTAGCAGAAAATAGCAATGGGGGGGGGGGGACATCTAGGCTTTAAAATCTTCCAGAAATGCCTCATAACTAATTTTGAGTTTGTGGTTTTGAACCTTGCACAAGCCCATCTTTCCAAAATTAGCAACACCTTGGAAGCAGACTACTGTCTGTGTGGGTAGAAGCAAAAAAGGAAAATGCTTTCCTTTTTCCTGATTCATTTCCATAGAATTACAGTGTGTTACTGGCTCTCTCGAAACCAAGATTTGTTGAGTCATAGATCCCCACCTTAGTTTAAGGTAATGTGAGTGAAGGATCGTATCAAGAACATACTGGAGAAGACTTTGTTGGGGACAAGAATATGCTGTCCAGAAATTACAAGCAAAGGTAAGCTGCTTCGTACGAGGGGAAGTGAGAGTAGATGGAGCATTTTGATGCTCTTAATCTTTCAGTTGTTCTCTATAAAGATTCCAGAGGATGGCACTAAGGAATACTGCCATAACTGTTTCATTCTGAAATAAGGAACTTAAGTGTTGTAGGCTTGCAATGTCCAAGTTTTGTTTTGTTTTTGTAAAGAACTACTACAAAAGAGAATACCGTTCATTAACTATATTTGAACTGGAATATTTCACTGTAAGGTGCTTCCAAAGCATTTTGTGGGTAGGGAAAATAAAAATAAAATGCAGGGGCAAATTAGGAAGAGAATTAAAGGACAAGAGGAGACCCAAACACTTTGTTCAGTCATATGTGTGCCTGCCTGGACTTTGAGATCTTCTGTGGAGGCCACTAAGTGGCTGTTGTGGCAGGGTCTTCTGAGGGTGGGAGTTGTACATTTTCTTTCTTTCTTCATTGTCGTGCTTTTTAATGGTTTTAAGTGTTCAAATTCAGTGGCGTTTTAATATGGCAACTTATTTGTTTTTTTAAAAAATATTTATATTGATTGGTATGTTTCCAGTTGTATGTGTTTCAGTTCAAGTTTTGAGCCACCTTGGGTCCTCTACTGGGAGAAAGGTGAGATATAAATAAAATAAGAATAAATAAGAACATAAGAAGAGCCTGCTGGATCTGGCCAGTGGCTCATCTAGTCCAGCATCCTGTTCTCACAGTGACCAACCATATGCCTGTGGAAAACACTCAAACAGGACCCAAGCATAAGAGCACTCTCCCCTCCTGTGATTTCCAGCAATTGGTATTCAGAAGCATACTGCCTCTGACTGTGGAGGCAGAGCATGGCCATTAAGCCCAGAACCTTGTATTTAAACACATCTTGTAAGACTCTTTTGTGACATTTTCATATTATAGTACGCTGCATGCAAAGAGTAAAAATGAACAAAACGTTTCTCCAAAAAGGTGACAGTAAAAATGGCAGAAACTAAAGGATTGCTGCTTGAAAAAGTAATGTGAGAAGGTGTATAGTAGAAATATAAAGCAAGTATTTAATTTATTACAAACTCTTCTTACCATATTCTGCAGTATGAACACCTTCA
This sequence comes from Podarcis pityusensis, assembly GCF_964106645.2. Lineage (NCBI taxonomy): Eukaryota > Metazoa > Chordata > Lepidosauria > Squamata > Lacertidae > Podarcis > Podarcis pityusensis. The sequence goes on from NC_138030.1 coordinate 37,133,482, forward strand.
AAATGGCTTGCGCCAATTTAAAACAGCGAGAGATAGCCAACTAAGCCATAGTCATAGCCCACCCACTGAAATCAATTGACTCAAGTTACGCAACTCCACTGATTACAGTGAGTCTGCTCTGCGAATGACTAACATTGGGTATCATGCAGTAACAATAAACCATGTAGTGTATCATGTGGCTCTCTGATCTACTGATGGTGCTGAAACCAAAAGAAATAATTTAGTTTACTGCTTTGTGGATCAAGGCTATCTGGCATTCACCCAACTAAAACGGATGGTGTTTAAAGGAGGCTAAGAGTTAGCCGCTAACATATCACAACTGTGAGTGTGAACACTTCCTCCCTCTCTTTTTTCATATTGCCTGCCATGGACATTTATAGGCTTTGCAAACAGACACTGCCTCCAGTATGTTCCCACAGCTGCTCTGGGAAGCAAGTTTACCCACAATCCATTTTGAACCTGTATCTATCTTGTCATTTCTTAGGAAATACTGCATTTTGATGTATTTCCCTCCAAAGCAGCTTCAACCCAAATTGAGAAAAAGAATGATATTGAAGTTGGTAATGTGTACACAGCAATGTATCCTCAGAGAGAATTTTGTTTTTAAAAATTTGTTTGTCTCTTTATATTGCCCAAGGAAACCCAAAGCAACTTTGGTATTTTGTTGTATTCGGTTGACTTCATAGTCACAAACAACAAAGGCTTTTGGGGCACCACAAACATTAACCCATTTACAGCGCATTCTTATGCATGACCCCCAAAACTAAGTCTCACTATATTCCAGGAGACTTGTGTTCAGGCAAGCATGCATTGCATTGCAATCACATTGTTGTGGGAGCTATTGCAGGCAAGGGACTACTTCATCAGTTGTATGGAGCTGAGAGAAAATATGTGCACACATATATGTAGGCACTCAAGTCTTGTGCAGGGAAAAACTAATATATTCTTATTATCCTCCTTGTATGTGTGTGTGTGGGGGGGAGCTATTTATTTTTTAAAAAAATTATAGTCTGCTGTTCATCGCGTACTGATACCAGGGTGGAGTACAACATAAAGCTAATGACACAACACACACACACCCTCCCCAGGTACATCTTCACTTGTTATTGAAATGATAACAGGATCAGCACCTGACATACCAGTCCAGAAACGGAACTCCACAAAGGAGGCCCTACTCTACATCAGCACCTGAATGAATCTCCCTGAAAGAGAACTAGGAGATGGTGGCAGTTTTGTGTGGGGAAGTGGCTAAAGGGAGGGGAAGGGTTCAGCTGCGGTCCAGCTGCAGTCCAGCTCCGAGGGCCTTCTGGCAGTTCCCTCACTGCGAGAAGTAAGGATATAGGGAACCAGGCAGAGGGCCTTCTTGGTAGTGGCACCCACCCTGTGGAACACCCTGCCATCAGATGTCAAGGAAATAAACAACTATCTGACTTTTAGAAGACACCTGAAGGCAGCCCTGTTTAGGAAAGTTTTTAATGTTTTATCGTATTTTTAATATTCTGTTGTGAGCTGCCCAGAGTGGCTGGGGAAACCCAGCTAGATGGGTGGGGTATAAATAATAAATTATATTATTATTATTATTATTATTATTATTCAGCAGCTCCTCTCTCCAAGCTTGGTGCTTCTCACAGTTGCTTTTCCTTCAAGAACAGGACAAAACCCAACAGCATTGGGAGACAGTTACACATATCTACTGGATGACATCTATTTTGACCCTTACAATTTCAGCAGCAGAATTCCCCTCCAGCGTGGCTGATGGGTGTGTTTCATCGGAGAATTGCTCATCAGCAATTTTATAGGAACCGCTCTTATGATGCCGCGCTTAACTTTCAAGGAAGCTGAGAAGTTTTGAGTAATTTAAGTACGAGTAGCAGTGGCAGCCAGAGTTCTGCAACTCAAATCAAGTTTTCAACCCGCAAGGCAGAGAAGCAAAAGAGACACCTGATATTTGAGAAGGGGAGTGGGGGCGTACTGGTTAAACCAGTTGCACCGACACCAACACTTTCCCATGAAAACGAGAGGATTTTTTTTAAAAAGCTTCAAATACACTACATCCTTTTACCTCTGTTGTGGGAGAGGGGAGAGAGAATGAAGATGGTCAGCTTGTGCTTATGCCGCGGCCACAGAGAAAAGCACTCTGTCCATGCGCAAGGACCACTTGTTTTACAGTCCTAGGCTAGCTCAGCCACGACGTGCCTCTCCGCAAAGCGGCCCGTTTCTTTGTCCCGCCTCTCCTCGCCCCTTTCGCCTCCTACTCCCTTGCTCCTCGCCCGCGCCCCTTTCGCGCCCTCCTCCTCCTTCCTGCAGGGGCGGAGCCGGCAGCGCCTGCGCCCGGCAGCACCTGGCTCAGGTGAGCGCGCCGCGGAGCAGAGCCGCAGCCCAGGTGAGGAGCGCCCGAGCGGTGAGTGTCGCGGGAGGGGGGCGAAAACGCCGAGAAGGAAACTTCCCCCTCCCGACCCGTCTCTTGCAGGTAGGCTCCGTCCACTCCTGGGCTACGGTCGACGGTCATTCCCGCTCCAGAAACCTGCCCGGGCCTTTGGCGGCTCCAGCTTCCCACCCTCGTGCGCTTTGCTTATCCCCCTGCTCTCCGCGCTCCCTTCTAGCCCATGTGTTTCCTCCTTGCCTGGCCCTCTGTGGAGTATTATTACCTCTTGCCCTTTCCTCCCCTCACTCTTCCAAAGCATTTTTTTTAAAAGGCTGGTGTTTGTTTTGTTCACAGTTTCTGTTTCCCAGAGTCTTCATTTCCCTCCAAACTTCGCCCTCGTTGCTCTGGGCTCGAATCTAATGGAGGCTTCCTTGCAAATAATAGCTTGGTAGTAAGAGGACACTGCGAAAGCCCGAGGGGAAGAAGGGCTCCTTTGACTATAGCCTTGGGTTGGAAGAAAAGTTCCTGCTCTGGGGCCGTCCACACAAGCAGGAGTTGCTTTACTTGGGACAAGTAAATAACCTCTTGGGATTTAAATCAGTGGACGATCTACAGGACTGTTGTGCTACACGACTCTTGCGTGTTTACTGTGAAGTAGATGGGGAAGGCCAGGGCTTCACTAGATAATATTGAACTTGGTAGGAGCTGCTCTTTAGTGCATGTAGTTCCTGCTACTGGAATGTGCCTGAGCCTAAAATTTCCAGGTGATTTGGGAAACATTGGAAGTTGCCCTGTGCCCAGATTTTTGTCAGCTCAATATTGTCTACAGAGCCCCGCTCCTCTGGTCTGGATTTCAGACAGGAGACTTTCCCAGCCCTACCTGGAGCTGCCAGGGCTTTGAATGGGAACCTCTGTATGCAAAGCATGGGTTTTGCTATGGAGCAACTGTCCTTGTATGCTGTGGTACACAACTGGAGAGAGTTGGCTGGGAACTGAACTTCTTGCCTACTCCTGAGAACAAAGTAATTGGGTCCAGTTAAATGGATCCAGGAAGGATCTACCATGCTTACAACTAAGTCTGAGGATAATAGGCTATCCTCAGTCCATTTTTCTTGTGGGTTATTTGAGTTAAGACAGACCTTTTGTCATGGTAACTGAGGTGTTTGATGCAGGTTGATTAACTTAGTTTGGCGTTGTTATGCAGATTGTCCTCAAGTTTCAGATCTGAGATTAAAGTCTTCATTTATAGCAGGCCTTGTGCAGCTGCACCAGAGAGGAGTTGTAAACACTTATGTTACCTCATCATGTGCATTTCTAGAATGACCACTTTTCTTGTGCCTCATCAAAGGACAGGGTTTAATAATTTGTAATATAAGGGCTTAACTTTGTGGTATTTGGTCTAAAAAGCCAGATAGCCTAGTTACAATAAAGTGGGGAGCTTTATCTCTGTGGATGATGCTTGGTGATATTCAGTGTGGAATAATAAAACTGAAGGCAGAGCTTTAAAGTTTGATAGTTTATTATGTTAAAAATTAGTAACGGAGGTACGACCATGCAAAGTAAGGGGTGAGGAGCCTCAGGCCCAGGGTCCTCCAGGCCTCTCTGTCTGGCATGTGGTCCTGTCCCCAGACTGTACATCCTTCTCAGCCACACTCACTTCCCTAGCCTTTCTTCATACCCTGCCCCCCCTTGAGTGTTTTTGCCTCTCTGAAGTGTTTCCTTGAACTCTGAGTGCCTCTTAGTTGGTTGGGGGGGGGGAGTACAGCTTAAAGATAAAATTTGCATTTGTTTCTTCATTTTTGCTTTTGGCTCTGCCCATCGCTATCTTGTGTCCTAGAAATGTAGCCCTCATTCTGAAAAAGGTTCCCCACTCTGGATGTTTAGAGAAGCATTTATTTATTAACTTCTATCCCATCCTTCCTCCCAAATGAGCTGGGTAAAAAGCTGGACATCGAAGTGGTAAGACGTTCTTATTTAAACAAACCTACCCAGTTGTTCTGGGACGTGGGTGGTGCTATGGTCTAGACCACAGAACCTAGGGCTTGCCGATCAGAAGGTTGGCAGTTCAAATCCCCGCGACGGGGTGAGCTCCCGTTGCTTCGGTTCCAGCTCCTGCCAACCTAGCAGTTTGAAAGTACGTCAAAGTGCAAGTAGATAAATAGGTACCGCTCCAGCGGGAAGGTAAATGGCATTTCCGTGCGCTGCTCTGGTTTCGCCAGAAGCAGCTTAGTCATGCTGGCCACATGACCCAGAAGCTGTCTGCGGACAAACGCCAGCTCCCTCGGCCAGTAAAGCGAGATGAGTGCCACAACCCCAGAGTCGTTCGCGACTGGACTTAATTGTCAGGGGTCCTTTACCTTTTTATGTATTTCAGCTTTCTCATATATATATATATATATATATATATGAAACAGAATGTTCTTAAGTTGCTTCTAAAACTTAATAATGATAAATTAATAACAATAAGCAATAAGTATGCCACTTCTTTCCAACCTACTTCATAGGCATAAATATGCTGCAGATAAGGGCTAATGGGTAGGATGTTGGTCCCTGTGAACAATTTTGAGGATAGGGTTGTGATCTTCTTACGTAATGTCTCCATATGGTGACCTGCCTGTTAAAGGCACTGTATCTCAGTTGGGAGTGGGGAGGAGGGAAATGAAGCAGTCCTATTTGGATATTTGCTGGTCCTGACAAAGTTTTTACCCTTTGAGGATGGAACACTGAAATAGTGTTGGTCTGTTTTCCAGCAGTCGTTCTTCGAAGTTTAGCTCCCAAGGAGACAAATATGACTGGGGGATGCATCTTGCTTCTAGCGCACACGCATATAAGTACAGTGGTACCTCAGGTTAAGTACTTAATTCGTTCTGGAGGTCCGTACTTAACCTGAAACTGTTCTTAACCTGAAGACCACTTTAGCTAATGGGGCCTCCTGCTGCTGCCGCGCCACTGGAGCACAATTTCTGTTCTCATCCTGAAGCAAAGTTCTTAACCTGAAGCACTATGTCTGGGTTAGCAGAGTCTGTAACCTGAGGCGTATGTAACCCGAGGTACCACTGTATGTGCACGTGAATGGAAATGTGTTTATGTGCTGCACAGGCTGCTATTTGACACACCGTAGGCGAGAACAAGAATATTGGAAGCATGTCTGTATTTTTCTTTGTGGAATGTTTGAGGGGGTGTACTTGAGACAACGTAAGGAAAACAAAACTGCATTTGAGATTGGTGAAGTAAGATATACTGAATGTGCAACAATGACTTCACAGGGTCAGAAAAGTGTTGGGAAGGTTTATTCAACTCATTTAGGAGCTTAAGGATAAGAATTGCATAAAGCAATTTTGAGCAGCATGCCTTCAAGCTACCAGCATGGGGCATACAAATAGCCTGCAGTAGTATCTGAAGAGCATTCTTAGATAACTGTCTGCCTAGTTTGCCGACATACAAGTCTGTGAAGCAAGAGGTGGGATTTGTACTTTCGGTTTCCCTAATTTGGTCGTGCCAGAGCCCTGCCTAATGTTAAGTGACTGCAGTACAGTGGTACCTTGGGTTAAGAACTTAATTTGTTCTGGAGGTCCGTTCCTAACCTGAAACTGTTCTTAACCTGAAGCACCACTTTAGCTAATGGGGCCTCCCGCTGCCGCTGGACGATTTTTGTTCTCATTCTGAAGCAAAGTTCTTAACCGGAGGTACAATTTCTGGGTTAGTGAAGTCTGTAACCTGAAGCGTCTGTAACCCGAGGTACCACTGTACTCTGGATACTGCACTACAGTACTTCCTTAGCTCTCATGAGGAAGTTTTCTTTTCTTTTATGATAGGGCTTGTGATCAGTTGTCGTTGTCAGAGAAATATGCTTCAGCATATATTTGGTTTCACTGTAACAATGGAAATCACCTTTATAAAAAGGCTGGGACAAATTTGCATATGGTCAAATTTTGTCTGGGCTAAAATAACCAATAACTGGCTATTACAGAAATACCTTTTTTCCTTAAAAAATGGTATTTGAGCAGGAGGGCAGCTGCATTTCAGCAGGAGGGACAGAGGATGCCTTTTATCTTCAGGCACAGTTATGCATATACATTATGTCTTCGTCATTGTGCCACACTAGCAAAAACCTTTAAAAGGAGATTCCAGCACACAGCTGTAGGAATTCATTTACAAAACTGAAACTATCAGACTTGGGTTCACATGAGAGACTGGGAGTGGCTAGCTCCCTACAGAAAATTGTTGTCCCTCTTTAGGTGCTTATACATGTGACTAATCTTCCTTTGCCAATTCATCACCGGTTGAGAGTAAGTCACGCCTACTATGATTTCATCTCTTAGTCTGGCCGGATCACCTTTTCATTTGTGCTCTGCATGGTAATCTTTTACATTGCTTGGCTTCACATTCCTTCCTGCCCTCGTTTTTTCCCCTTCTCTCATGGTATAACTGATGCTGACATTAACACATGCTTCTGATGAAGTGTCTCACGAAAACAATGTATCTGTCAGCCTGTTGCAGGAAAAATGAGGAGTTGTGTGGCAACCCCTCTGGCTGGCTTCTTGCAAGGTGTTTGGTGAGCACTGCTGCAAATATAGTGTTTTGTGTCTTGCTCTGTAGTTAACCTGTGCACTTCATTTCACTTATATTGCACGTAGTTGGAGAAACTGTGTTTGCTGCCACACACGCCTGCTGTAAAGGTTTGCAGTCAATTTCTTGAATGCCTCTGTTTGTTTTTTTGTATTGATTGTCATTTTCGCTACTGTGGCTAACAGAATAACAATAGCAACCTGCTTATTTAAATTTATACACATCCCATCTTTTTGCAGAAAGCAGGTCTCCAAAGCATCTGGCAATAAGTGAAAAATAATAAACAATAAACACAAGGTTCTTTTTAAAAATAATGGTGGGGAGAGTAATTGAAAGTATCTGCTCCCCATGTCTTATGGCTTCAAAGAACCATAGAATTGTAGAGTTGGAAGGGATCCCAAAGGTCATCTAGCCCAACCCCCTGCAGTGTAGGAATCTCAACCAAAGCATCCATGATAGATGGCCATGCAACCTCTGCTTAGAAACCTCCAATGAAGTAGAGTCCACCACCTTCCAAGGGAGTCCATTCCATTGTTAAACAGCTCTTACCATCAGAAAGTTCTTCCTGATGTTTAGTCAGAATACCACAGTTCAAGAAGGACACTGACAAACTGGAACGTGTCCAGAGGAGGGCAACCAAAATGGTCAAAGGCCTGGAAACGATGCCTTATGAGGAACGGCTAAGGGAGCTGGGCATGTTTAGCCTGGAGAAGAGGAGGTTAAGGGGTGATATGATAGCCATGTTCAAATATATAAAAGGATGTCACATAGAGGAGGGAGAAAGGTTGTTTTCTGCTGCTCCAGAGAAGCGGACACGGAGCAATGGATCCAAACTACAAGAAAGAAGATTCCACCTAAACATTAGGAAGAACTTCCTGACAGTAAGAGCTGTTCGACAGTGGAATTTGCTGCCAAGGAGTGTGGTGGAGTCTCCTTCTTTGGAGGTCTTTAAGCAGAGGCTTGACAACCATATGTCAGGAGTGCTCTGATGGTGTTTCCTGCTTGGCAGGGGGTTGGACTCGATGGCCCTTGTGGTCTCTTCCAGCTCTATGATTCTATGATTCTATGATTCTACTTTCTTGTAACTTGAAGCCATTGGTTCAGTACCTACCCTATGAAGCCGGAGAAAGTAAGCTTGCTCCATCTTCCATGTGACTGCCCTTTAGATATTTGAAGATGGCTGTTGTATCTCTTCTCAATCTCCTTTTATCAAGGCTAAACATACTCAACTTCCTCAACCATTCCTCACAAGGCTTGGTTTCCAGACCGTTTATCATCTTGGTCACCCTCCTCTGCATACGTTCCAGCTTGTCAATATCCTTCTTAAATTGTGGTGCCCAGAATTGGACACAGTATTCCAGGTGGGGGGTCTGACCGAGGCTGAGTACAATGGGACTATTACTTCCGTTGATCTGGATACCATATTGCATTCTGTTGATGCAGCCTAGAGGAGCATTAGCTTTTTTTGCTGCTCGATCGCACTGTTGACTCATGTTAAGCTTGTGGTCTATTAAGACTCCTAGATCATTTTCACATGTACTGCTAGTAAGTCAGATGTCCCCCATCTTATTTTCATGCAGCTGGTTCTTCCAGTCTAAGTGTAGAACCTTACATACCGGTATGTCTCTATTGAAATTCATTCTGTTAGTTTTTGTCCAGCTCTGCAATCCATTAAGGTCATCTTGAATCCTGATTCTGTCTTCTGCATCGTTATCTACACCTCCCAATTCAGTGTCATTTGCAGATTTGATGGGCATCCCATCAATTCCCCTATCCAGTTGTGATGAAAAGACCACCTGTGTCCCAAGTCCCTTCAGGAACCAGGAACACCATTCACATCAATTCAGTGTCATGTCCTCAAGGCATTAAATGGGATTTGTAAACACTCCAGTGTTGCCCCCTTTCCCCCCCTTCTGGCCTCTGCATGGCTCAGTCTTTCTTCTCTTCGCCAAGTTCCTCTTATCCTGCTGCTTTCCCTGGGGAAAACCGCTCTTTAGTGGTCAGTTGGAGCAAAGAGCAATTGGGTTTTCCGTGGATTGCAGTTTGTTCTGGCTTAAAGCTAGAGAGTGGGTTTACCCTGGGAAAGGAGCGGGGCAAGGGGAAAACTGTTTGGACCCGTTCTTTCTAGACACTGGACGAGCAGAAGTGGGGGCAAGGCCTTAGATATTTCTGCTGCTGGTTTGACTATCCCAGCTGCTGCTATTCAAAGATTCTCTAGTGATCATAGTCACAAATAATGACTAATCTGTAATGGTGGTACTAATTATCATGTGTTGGAAGCTTTGTCTTTGCACTATGGTCAACAGCCTAATGAGGAAGATGACCTTCTTTCTCTTCTGTCTTTTGTCCTTTTTAACCACCCCTCTTCACCACTGATCCCTTTATTTTTCCTCTTGTCTGTCATATTTGCTGTTGTGTTAGTTTTCTGTCTTATAGGGTTGTTTTTTAGTGGGGAATGAGCTTTGTTCTCTGTGTGTGTGTTGTCTATTTCCTTATTGCTTTTTGTGTGTTTGGGCTATGATGTCACCTGTTGATGTACCATTGCAGCTCTGGCACTACACCTGAGCAGTTGCAGGGATTCATTACTGGGTGACTGGGTGTCTGTTCACTGATTCCTTAATATTTTGCAGCAGTGGATGGTGTCTGCATTGGAACTTCCATCTTCTGCGTTGGCACATGAAGTCTAAATGCCCAATCATACTTTGAATGTAAGGCCCTACTTTTGCACTTGAGTATAAGGCATTGCTGGGGACGCTGGTGGTGCTGTGGTCTAAACCACTGAGCCTAGGAAGGTCAGTAGTTCGAATCCCCGCGACGGGGTGAGCTCTCGTTGCTTGGTCCCAGCTCCTGCCAACCCAGCAGTTCGAAAGCACATCAAAGATAAATAGGTACCACTCCGGTGGGAAGGTAAACGGCGTTTCTGTGTGCTGCTCTGGTTTCTCCAGAAGCAGCTTAGTCATGCTGGCCACATGACCTGGAAAAACTGTCTGCGGACAAACGTTGGCTCCCTCGGCCAGTAAAGTGAGATGAGCGCTGCAGCCTCAGAGTCGTTTGCGACTGGACTTAACTGTCAGGGGTCCTTTACCTTTACCTTTTTATAAGGCATTGCTGCTTGGTAGTTCTGTTTGTGTGGCTCCACTTCTTCAATGATGGAGCTGTTGACTTGCTGTGGATCATATGTTCCTCCCCTGCTGTGTAGCATCATGCTCTGGTAATGGATGCTTTAGTTGACTGCATTGATGAGTATTTAATATTATGATGAATAATTCTGAAGAAAAAGGATGCTGTAAGAACAATCAGAAAAAAAATGTGTTGGTTCAGATTTTAAAAATGTGTTTTATCTATGAGGAGCACTTCCAGAAGTATAATATTTAATGAAAATGTTTCAACCATGTGCTCCAAAAAAATAAGTATTTTAATGCATGAGATGTCGTGGTGGTGTGATGATTTTCTGGATATGGGAGGAGCAGAAAAAGCAAGAGGGCCAGAGGGCATCTTAGAAAATGAAGGTTGAAACGGGGTGCTGCAGAAGAGAAGAGATTAGACCCAGGGAAATGAAGGAAACTGAAAAGAGTGAGGAAGTTTGCAGCAACTTGAAAAAATCGGCTATATCCATTGGTGCAGATCTCTTAACATTATTGTGACATCACTCTGGTTATATTTATGTTGATTGTTTATTTCATAGCTGAAAGCTAATCCAGGGCAAGTAAGCATGTTATTGCAGCTGCCTGTGCTGTGGTGCCCTTTCTGGCCAATTCATTTTATTTAAAAGCATTTCTAAACCACTTACTAATATTTAAAAATCTCTATAAACAGTGTACAAAAACAAAACATTAAAACAGGAACATAAAAACAGGGACACAATCTATGGCATATTTTTAGGGAGTGTACACATTTATTAGGCCGGGGGTGGGGAGGCAGTGTTCCTCCATACGTTGTTGAACTTCGATTCCTATCAGTCCTTTGTTGCAGATGATGGAAGTAATATAGTCCAGCAACATCTGGAGGACCTCAGGTTCCTCATCCCTGTATTAGACCTATTATTATTATTATTATTATTATTATTATTATTATTCAGATTTCTTCTTGGAGCAGAATAAGGCTGGGATTACATGTGTCCTAGATAGAAGGGCTCAGTGGTAGGCCACATGCTTCACATGCAGAAGATCCCAGTTTGAACCCCACAGCATCCCTAGGTAGGTCTAGTAAAGGCTCCTCTATCTAGAACCCTAGAGAACTCCAGTGCTGATAGACAATGCTCTTACTGATTAGCCTGGTTACAAGCCACAGTAAGCAAAACAAAGACTTACTGGGACTGCACAAATGTGCCGGCTTCTGGCAAGAAGCTTGCAGCTGCTTTGTTCCTTCCTGGTCTTTCCACTCCCTAAAAATAGCCAAGGTTTGGCTGACTGTTCTGTCTGAACCTGGGCTCTCTTCTAGCTAGCCATATGACCTGTACCTTGTTTGGATGAGCCTGGTTTGGATGAAATGCTTCGCCAAATCTTTACTTAGCTCAGTGCGGTGCAAGAGTAAAAAAAGACCACAAAGGAACAAGGTGAATTTAAGCTACTCTCTGGAATCCCTACAACTTTGTGCAGTACTGGTAAACCATAGTTATCTTGATGTGTGAACCAAGCCACATGTAATGTACGGAGGAACTGCCATTTCAAAGCAAGTCAACTTCAGACCATGACCTATGAAGCTGATGGGTTTAACCAGAGTTTGTTTTAAGCCAGCATTCCTGATTCATACTATTTAACGAGCTGACTGGGGGAGCCCAGTGCTTTGTTCTACCATTGCTTAGCATTAATTTATCAGCATGGGTAGTATAAAGCATTTTCCTGTGTTCCTTTGTGTGGCTGCTGCTTTCAAATGGTCTGTTTCAGAGACATGCGCCACACTGTGATGCAATGACAAAAGTAAAGTGTCCTAGATGTTACTGGTAGGAAGAAAGAAGCAGACACAATTTTGGAGGGACTAGAGGCCACGGATATGTTGCAGTATCTAGTTACTGTCCTGTTAGTTAAGAACAAAAACAAAAATAGTACCATATAACTTGGTCCCATTTGTTCAGCTGTTCTATCCCATCTTAGAATTGGTGTCCTCAGTGTATTAAAAATGGATAAAGGCTGAGATTTTAAATTAGAATTCCTATTTATATTTTTGGGGGCTATGCTCACCTGAGTTCAGCTGGTATTTCCAAGCTTATCTTGATAAGTTTAAGTTGACTGGATTCTCCCCTCCCACACCTTCAACAAAACTCAGGGAGTTGGCATGTGTTTAAAGCAGCCACAATTGGTTTCTATTGCTTTGTTATCTAGAAAATGAAATGCTGTTTGCATTTGCTCTCCCCTCCACTCCAGATAATGGCGTTACATCCACGGAGAGTTCGATTGAAACCCTGGCTGGTAGCTCAGGTAGACAGTGGTATGTATCCCGGTCTCATATGGCTTAACAGGGTTGCAAAGCGATTTCAGATCCCTTGGAAGCATGCGACTCGGCACAGCCCTCAACATGAAGAGGAGAACACAATTTTTAAGGTAATGAAATAATTCCATTCCACTTTGGAGAGCCAGTGTAGATGAACTGGTAGTCATGGACTAGTGAAATCCAGATTCATGTTCAGCCATGCATTAACCTTGGTCAATCATTATACTGTCTCTCAGAGTTATTACAGGGATAACATAGAAAAAAACCCCACCCTTATTTGCCATCCTGAGCTCCTTAGAGGAAGGGTGGGATGCAAATGTAATAAAAAGTATTATAGGTGACTTGCAGCAGCTAAGACCATTGTTTGCCAGCACCTTCTGCTTCATAGTCCAGGAGGATCACTGCTCCAAATGAATATGCGTTTGCCTCCACTTCTTCTGTTTAGAAGGCTAATGCATTTCCTAGTGTTCATTTGTTTTGTTCATGTGATAGCAGTTGCTTTAACCTGGACATCATGGCATGCCGCTGTATTCTGTTATTGAATGGTGTTTTAGTTACCATGGGATCAAATTGGTCAGTTGTGCTTTTAAAGCAAATATGATCCTGTGAATCTGTGAAGAGGAGATAGGCAGCACCATGAATGTGTGCTCAGATCATAATACGACTTGTACTGGGAAATACTGTGGCAAAGCAATGTGAAAGAGGTTGTTCTATTTATATCATTCATATTTCAAGTACTTGTGGGATAGAGAGATGCCTCGATAGTTTCCGCAATCTGTTCTGTCACCTTTTTTAAAGAGATTGATAATTTTGGCGTAATGCTGGTGGTCAACAGAAAAGGTTTAAAGACTGTCTCAAGGCAAATCTAAAAAAATGTAGTATAAACACCGACAACTGGGAAACACTGGCCTGTGAGCACTCCAGTTGGAGAACAGCCTTTACCAAAGGTGTCATGGACTTTGAAGACACTCGAACTCAGGATGCAAGGGAGAAATGTGCTAAGAGGAAGGCACGCTTGGCAAATCCACACCGTGATCAACTCCCGCCCGAGAACCAATGTCCCCACTGTGGAAGGATGTGTGGGTCCAGAATTGGCCTCCACAGTCACTTACGGACTCATTGTTAAAACCGTGTTTCTGAAAGACAATCTTACTTGGTTACAACTGATCGCCAAAGAAGAAGAAGATGACTTGTGGGATACAGCTTCCTCCCTCCCAATCAGATACTTTTTGCCTTATCATCACTCTGTGTACTCTGTGCTCCTGCAGAGTTGATTTTCCTGTCCTTTATCTGGTTGTTGACTGTTTCTCTTTGAAGGTAGCTCTTTAGTGGCTTCCCTTCTGAGAATCAAGGTTCTAGTTATCTACTTCTTAAGTCTTCCTCTCTTCTCAAGTTAAGAGTCCTGTAGCATGCCAGCTGAGTCCCGTAAACCTGCATAGACTTGCACTGCACAAGGCTCTTCTAGTTTATTGCTGCTGCTTTTTGACCTTGTTCTGATGAACTGTTTATATGTTGGTTCTCAGACTGAACTGAATTTGATGCATAAATTATTTTAGATCATTTTATACGTTCTGGTAGCAAACTCCTAGGCATTTTTCAATGGCTACTATTTTAAGGAGAATTTTACAAGCTTTCTGTGTTAAAAGATTTTGTTGGAAGATTCTTGAGCAAAGCCATGCTTTTGTGGTGGCTCCCTACCTGTGAAATGCTCTTCCTGTGGAGGCTCGCCTGGCACCTTCCTTACATATTTTTAGGCACCAGACAAAAGCATTCCTCTTCTCTCAGGCTAAGTAAACAATCTATGGCCTTCTATATGAGAGGGTTGTTTGTTACTCTGTTATGTATTTTTTTGTTTTTAGATTGTAAACCGCCCTGTGATCCTCAGATGAAGGGTGGTATAGAAAATTAACAAATAATGTTACCAGGATAAATCTGGGACCTTAATCCCATATACAAACAAACAAACAAACAAACAAACAAACAAATAAATAAGAGCCTGGTTTGCCATTAGGTTGGGTTCCTTTAGACACAATTGGGCGGCCTCTATTGGAATGGTCTGTCATACCATGCATAAAAATTGGTTTGGATAATCCTAAAATGATTTGTGCTGCTTTTATCTGTTTGTGTTGGGGAAGGGAAAAACAGTGCCAGTCATGTCTGGCTGACTAGCTGCTGCACTAAGTATTTACTGCCTAGACTTATGTGATAAATGCAAGTTTGTTTGGTAGCATGATTCAACATTAGCTGGCATGATGACAGTACTTAACTGAGCATGATGTACTTTGCTCCCAGGCCTGGGCTGTGGAAACAGGAAAGTATCAGGAAGGAGTTGATGATCCTGACCCTGCGAAATGGAAAGCCCAGCTCCGGTGTGCTCTCAATAAAAGCCGGGAATTCAACCTGATGTACGATGGCACCAAAGAGGTGCCAATGAATCCTATTAAAATTTATGAAGTGTGTGACATTCCACAATCCCAGGGAGCAATAATTAATCCAGGTGAGATGCACAGTGACTCTGTTGGTTTTTAAGGAAGTCTGGTAACAGGAAGTCTTCTATATGCCATGATGTTATGTTGTTAGTGACTCCTGCTGGGTAACTCGTTTTTAATTGAGTAAGCATTTCACCTTCTCATTTGTGCAACGTAACTAACACAAAGTGAACTGGAGGTGACAGTTCTGCCTAGTCAAGGTTACTTTCTGCTCACCCACAAATTCAACACAGGGATGTTATTAATTGTTCAGCTTTCTGTTTTGCTTTTAATCAAGTCTAAAAGAGAAAAGATTTCAGGGGAAAGCTTTGAAGATCAGGTGCATGCTACTAAAAGCCAGAAGCAAGAGGGAAAAAGGCATGGTGTCTGGGCTTAACGGCTTTCAGTTCTTCATGGTCTTCCTTTCCCTTGTTCCCTCTTTTGCACATTGTCCCTAAGCAGGCATTCTAATAAGATGGCAGTCTTTAAAATTCAATTCTTCCAGAAATGAGTGTTTCATTAAATGAAATTCACTGGAGATTTCTCCTGCATGTTTACCATTGAAAGAAATGGACCTCACTGGGCACATGTATGTGTACCTGGTAGAAACATTTTTTGGACTTAGTTGCTGGATGCAGAAGGCTAGCAGGTTCTGGGATCAGGTAATTGTTCTTCTGGCCCTCTGTGCACCTTTGTTCAAACCAGCTGAGAGGTTGGATGAGGCCGGTTGTGGGATTCTGGTTGGATAGTACAAGGGCTGGGAGAGAGTTGCTTCATGCTATCATGTCTTCCATGCATAAGCTGAGAAGCATGAAAAGACTATTGGCTCTGGAGCTATGAAGCAAACCAAACAGTACTTGGAATAAAAATCCCCAGGAAAGAGATGTTTGTACACAGTGCTACTAGTAGAATTTTTCTGTGTAACTTCTGTGGGTCACACAAATGTCCATTCCACTTCTTTATTCTCTTCATTTGATAAAATTCCATATTACTTGCTAATTCTCCAACTGCACTTTTCCTACAGGTTCTACTGGTTCCGCTCCATGGGATGAGAAGGATAATGAGCTTGATGATGAAGATGAGGATGAATTAAACCAGCCTCAATCTCATGTAGCTATTCAGGATACCTTTCCATTTCTAAATATCAATGGTTAGTAGATAGACCCTGGCACAGAGTGCACATCAAACCCTATCGTTTAAATGGCATTTTCCTCTTCATTATTACAATATGAAACAACCATGCTTTCAGAAAACAGTCTTTTAAAGATCTCTGGATTGCAACTCGGCTAGCAGTTGCTTGGCCAGTACGCTGCAGAAAATGGCAAAAGAGGAAAGGTGAAGTCTGCACTATATGAGAAGTACAAGATTAGTCTGAACTGAAATATTCCTATTGTTCTGTGTCGATATGTTCATACACATGCTGTCCTAAAGCTAGCTAGGTGTGAAGGAAAAGGCCATTCCTTTGAAATCTGTGCTGCTGTCATGGGTTGAACTGGGCCCTTGAGAGTTGTGAGGCCGACTGGGGCAGGGTGTGGAGAGATATTTGTGCCTTCCCCTTTGGTTCCAGTGATGCTGTTCCAAGTGGGGCAACAGGCTGTTGCAGCGGCTCCCAACAAAATATTAAAAATAGAATCAAACATTAAAAACTTCCCTAAACAGGGCTGCCTTCAGATGTCTTCTAAAAGTCAGATAGTGTTGTTTGTTTCCTTGACATCTGATGAGAGAGCATTCCACAGGGCTGGTGCCACTACTGAGAAGGCCCTCTGCCTGGTTCCCTGTAACCTAACTTCTCACAGGGAGGGAACCGCCAGAAGGCCCTCAGCACTGGACGTCAGTGTCAGAGCTGAACAATGGGGGTGGAGTTGCTCCTTCAGGTATACTGGGCCGAGGCTGTTTAGGGCTTTAAAGGTCAACACCAACACTTTGAATTGTGCTCAGAAACGTACTGGGAGCCAATATAGGTCTTCAGGATCAGTGCTGTATGGTCTCGTCAGCCACGCCCAGTCACCAATCTGGCTGCCGCATTCTGGATTAGTTGTAGTTTCCGGGTCACCTTCAAAGGTAGCACCACATAGAGCTCATTGCAGTAGTCCAAGCGGGAGAAAACTAGAGCATGCACCACTCTGGCGAGACAGTCTGTGGGCAGGTAGAGTCTCAGCCTGCGTGATGGAGCTGGTAAACAGCTGCCCTGGACACAGAATTGACCTGCGCCTCCATGGACAGCTGCGAGTCCAAAATTACTCCCAGGCTGCGTACCTGGTCCTTCAGGGGCACAGTTACCCCATTCAGGACCAGGGAGTCCGCCACACCAACCCACCCCCTGTGCCCAAAAAACAGTATTTCTGTCTTGTCAGGATTCAACCTCAGACTGTTGGGCACTATGCCAAGACCTCACAAGTCATTGTGACAGTCACTTAGCTAGCATTCTAATAAGAGGGTTAATTCCCACAGTGTAGCAAGAGCAGACACACCTTTTTGCCCAGTGTGTAGCCTATAATGATGATGCAGCTTTGTAAGTCTGTTCCTTGGAGTGTGGTTCTGGTTTAACAGGTTTTAACAGTAATATTGTCTCAGTAGACACATTTGCATAAATTTCCCATGAACCAGACCTTGTTTAAAGTTATATTTTGATGGTGATGTGTTTTGAAATAATATTACTAATCCACAAATGGTGTTTATTATGGTGCCTTTTATAGTATACACTTTTCATTCAATGAACCTTTTTAAAATGTTTATTTTCTCTTGCAATCTAATTGTCTGTCTGGTGCATCTCTACCAATATTAATTCTTTGATCTCATAATGGGGTACATATTTTACTATCTAGTAAACTGTTCAGTTATAAGTCATAGGCGAGTTCACTTATTATTGCATAGGGGGGAGTTTTCCTTCAGTAAGTTTGCAAAGGGCCTAGAGACTGATCTTTCTTTTTCTGTGTACTCTTTGAAAGACATTTTAGGTCAAGTTGGGACATGTTGGCTGTGATGTTAGAATTACACTGGAGAAATCTGAGGGCATTGACCATTGTGTTCAGTAAAGGAAGTTGCTTCTGATTAACCTTGCCAATTATTTCCAAGATCCTATACTTTTTACAGCAGGAATGCCAGGCATAAGTTTTTGAGTATATTTTGTACAGAAAGATGGGATAAATTATTAAGTGAGACAACTCCTGTGGCCATATCAGGACTTAAGGGGGTCGCAATGTGTCTTCCAGCAGTTCTTCCATGCTCCATACATTATTAAATTAACTTCAGAACTGGGAAGATGGTGTCTTTCCCAGGCAAAGCACTAACCACTCAGAGCTGCTGTTGGATTCCACAGCAGTTGGTAGAATCCAACATTGTGCAAATGGCTTTCTGCTTGCGTAGTGGGACTTCACCTTCCTCTCCCTGCACCCCCAAATGTGCTCTGTAGGATCCAGGGGGCTGCACTGGAGAGGATTAGGTTATATCTCCTTTCCTATGTATTGTTATAAGTATTGCATTTTTTGTTACGTTCATATTATAAATGGTTAAACATAGGTAACTTACCCAATCTGCAGGGGGCTTTTTTAATTTTCCCAGTGCTAATGTCTAATTGAGGCAAATTGATAGTTCAGTGTTAAGGTCAGTTGGAATTGGCAGTTTTAGTGAACATTTATAGCCTGGCCCTAGGGCATCTGCTGGATAGGGGATTTTGTTCCCCAGTCCTTTTGACTGTGACACGCTTGCTTTATAAATGCAACTGGGGGGAAAGGAGGAAGAGCTGGTGGTTCTGCCCAATTTAATTTATAAACCGAGTTCCTAGATATCCTCACTCCAGTTTACAGAAGTATGAGCCATGGATCCCCACCCACCCTTTCTTGGCATAGCAGTTGCACCATCTTGATCACCAGTGCTTTTCAAGTCATTTGTTAAAAACCTGGGAAATGAACTGTCTAGAGTGGTCTTCAACTCATGGGCTGGGACCCATTGCTGGGTCACAGTTTGACCTGGCGTGCAGCAGCACAACCACCATTCAAATGTATGGCAAAAAATTAAGTGGACCCCCAATTGCATGTGTGGGCTAAAGGTGAAGCCTTGGCTGGAAAAGATTGAAGCCTATTGATCGAGAGCGTACATTTAGTGCTGATATCATGTCATTACTGTGCTTGGAGCTAGATAATGCAAGCTGCATTCTTGCTTCTTACCAAGATATTACTTATGGGGGGGGGGGAGCTGTAACCACTGGGGTTCCTTTGCTGATTGAAGGCACTTTGATCCAGTGGAGCCTTCCAGCAGCAGAACAAAGAACACTCTTTCTGTTGATTCTTCCCTTCTCCTGCAACTCCTTTGACCACCAGCTCCAAACTGCTTCAGAGGGTTGTGGGCCCTTTTAGAGCAGTGTGGGAGGTGCTGCAGAGGGAGTCGGAATGAACAAAAGTTGCCTCCCTTTCCATTCAGCTGATGGAAACCTCTGGACACAAGCCAGAGTATCCAAGCTTTCAAGTTCTATTTTGTCAGACTGAATAAAAAGGAAGATAAATTACCATTGGTAGAAGGTTGAATTCTTAGCCACATAAAGTAGTTGAGCTATGCTTGCCATTCCAGTATGAGAAGTGTCCGAGTGACATCTTGAACTGTAATTTTAAAAATGTCAGCAGTCCCTCAGGAAATAATAATAATAATAATAATAATAATAATAATAATAATAATTTATTTATACCCCACCCATCTGGCCGAGTTTCCCCAGCCACTCTGGGCATCTCCCAATCGAGTGTTAAAAACAATACAGCATTAAATATTTAAAACTTCCCTAAACAGGGCTGCCTTCAGGTGTCTTTTAAAGATAAGATAGCTGCTTATTTCCTTCACATCTGATGGGAGTGTGTTCCACGGGGCGGGTGCCGCTACCAAGAAGGCCCTCTGTCTGGTTCCCTGTAACCTCACTTCTTGGAATGAGGGAACCGCCAGAAGGCCCTCGGCGCTGGAGCTCAGTGTCCGGGCTGAATGATGGGGGTGGAGACGCTCCTTCAGGTATACAGGACCAAGGCCATTTAGGGCTTTAAAGGTCAGCACCAACACTTTGAATTGTGCTCGGAAACGTACTGGGAGCCAATGCAGATCTCTCAGGATCGGTGTTGTGTGGTCCCGGCGGCCACTCCCAGTCACCAGTCTAGCTTACATAAAATGTACTACTTATGCTTAGATTCCCCAATGGCACCCACCAGTGTGGAGACCTGCAGCCCTGAAGCTGCATGGCCAAAGAATGAACCTGAAGACATCGAGATGCCTATGCCTCCTCCGGTTATGCCCCATGATATGTTCAGCTCTCCTGAAGTCTGGATTAATTCTCTTCCAAGTAAGTCTTTTTGTTGACTATGTCGCTAGATACATCTAGATTGTTGTGTGCATGTAAAGTCCACATAGGGAATATACTACGTATTGCAAAAACATGCTGAACATGCACCGTTTCCCCCCTGCAGTTATTTCTGTTTAGATTGGTGTAGCCCAGACAGCCTTCTGTGTCTGAAAATGTAATGTACTCATTGACATCAGCAGATGAACAAAAGAAACCCAGCTGGAAACTGCTGTTGAATTTGGAATAGTGTGTGTCAGAAGTAACTTCTTACACTAGAAGCTTGTGTATGAAGAAGCTTGAGGTGGTAGTGATCAGCCATACCAACTGATAAGTTTGTGTCTACTGATCAGTGCTGCATTCATGTGAAGAGCAAGCCTCTCTGTGATAGATTGAAAATGAAGTACTGCTGCTGTTATTTGGTGTTATCTTGTGATTACCCTGACTTTGGGAGTTGGCTCTTGGTTTCCTTGGCACTTGTAAGGAAGACTAATAATTCTGCCCCTATTCTGTGCAAATTTTATTCAGCCCTAAAAAAGAGCCATGATATCTGGAAGAATAAGAAATCAAGATAACAAACTTTTTATAAAAGAGTGGAAATGGTTTATTGAATATTTACAGATAAATTGCAAACAGATAAAAACACTGGCAGGATTATTGTAATAACCTGCAGCTTCATAAGAGTTTATATTTAAAGTAGATAATTAAATGAGCAAATTAAATGAATTTGGATATGCAGAAGATATTAAAAAATAAATTTAAGGAACCGCAGAAAGAGGGGGAAGGAAGTCAAACTTTGAAATGTTAAAATGATTGTAAAATTAATGAAATGTATACATTTTAAAAGTATAAATACTTTTTTTTTTAAGTGCTATGATAGACAATGCAGGCTGTTGGAATTATGGATCCTGTTGCAGTGTCTGATATTCTAACAATATATCCTTCTAATCAAGTGACAGACCTTGAAATCAAGTTTGAGTATCGAGGCAAAGAGTTTGGGCCAACAATGACTGTGAGCAATCCCCAGGGCTGCCGACTTTTCTATGGGGAACTGGGTCCAATGCCAGATCAAGAAGAACTCTTTGGTCCTATCAATTTGGAGCAAGTAAAGTTTCCAGGACCGGAACAAATCACCAATGAAAAGCAAAAGCTCTTCACAAGCCGTCTGCTTGATGTCATGGACAGGGGGCTGATCCTGGAAGTCAGTGGCCATGCTATTTATGCTATCAGGCTTTGCCAGTGCAAAGTGTATTGGTCTGGACCGTGTGCACCTTCTGGCACCACACCAAACTTGATTGAAAGACAAAAAAAAGTCAAGGTGTTCTGCTTGGAAACATTCTTGAGTGGTGAGTAATTATAATACTCTTGGTTCACCATCACAGAGTAGCCAATATGTTCTTTTTAATCCCTGAAACATTTTGCATACCCGATTATGGTACTGCAGCCCATTGGGATTGGGTCCCAACCAGTTAAGTCACCTGGGGCTGTGTCTGGTGTTACTGGTATGGTGCAGATAGCAATTTGTGCAGAACTTGCTGGGCTCACAATGTGCACCATATAGTGTTTGCATGCAGGCATTAGTGAATGGGCATTGGTTCGATGTTTGTTGTGCTCTAACATAGCTGGTTGAAGAGAAGCAGTTCTCCCTTCTTCCTTTATTTTTTGCCCCAAATCAATCACCAGAAGGCATAGATGTGGTTGAAGTTCTCACCTATGGTCAGTGAAGTGTAATCCCTTATATTTGTTATAGTATACAGGGTCAAAGGGAAAACAGCATTGATAGCTAATATCATTATGGCATCTCTAGACAAAAAGATTATGGGAAAGAAGATAGAAAAGAGAGTAGGGGAATTGGGTTTTGAACTAGAAGAGGCAATATGTGGGAAATAGTGTTGCATCCAATATGTGGGAAATAGTGTTGTACATCACAAGCTTTGCTTTCCCTCCCGCTTAGAACTGATTGCTCATCAGAAAGGACAGATTGCTAAACAACCCCCATTTGAGATCTACTTTTGTTTTGGAGAAGAATGGCCAGATGGAAAATCCAAAGACAGGAAACTGATTGTTGTTCAGGTAAGAGAACAATGAATTGCTAAGGAGCGTTAATTGTCAGAACTTACTGTGAGAACATTTAGTTGACTCCTAGTTTTCACAATATATAACTATGTGCCATTTTATAACCCAGAAACTTTAATTCAGCAGCCTATGCAAATGTGCACATTAGCATGCATGGACAATGCAAAGAACAATGTGTGACGCTAGAGCCCTGGCCACTGGAAGTCCATTGTCTACAAACATTTAAGACTTGGGGCAGCCTCGATATTTGAAAGCTGGGGTTCTTATAGTGTTGAACCACTGTACTGATACCACTTTCAGCACTTGTGCATTCATCCACAACACAGACACACTTATTTGCAATATTTATAGACCACCTTTCCAATGAAAAGGTTTTACAGCACTTTAAAATACAAATAAAAACCATTCATACGAAACAGGGGGAAATATAACTGAAGTAAAACTACCTAAAACTACATAAAAGCATAGTCTTTCCACTAATGCCTGAACACCCAACAGAATAAAAAAATATCAGGGAAGAGAATGTGGATGTCCTCTGGGAGAGCCACATGGCAACTTGGAACATCTGTTTAAATAGTCTCGGTCTGATAGATAACAACTTTGCCTTCCTCAAAGAAAGATCTTGAGGTCGGAACTCATGAGTATGGCCCTGTGGGGTGTGTATCTGTATGCGTTTGGGAGAAGGCACTCCTTGAGTTGCTTAGGACAAGACAAAACCACCAAAAACTGGCACCTCTGAATTCTGCCCTGAAACAAACTGGTTTCAATGTAGGTGTTATGTAATAGGCGTGATGTGTTTGTGCCAACCGATTCATGTCAATACAGTGGCACCTCTGATGACAAACTTAATTTGTTCCGGAGGTCCGTTCTTAACCTGAGGTACCACTATAGCTAATGGGGCCTGCCACCGCGCGATTTCCATTCTCATCCTGGGGCAAAGTTCTTAACCCGAGGTACTACTTCTGGGTTAGCAGAGTATGTAACCCAAAGTGTTTGTAACCTGAGGTGTTTGTAACCCAAGGTACCACTGTAGATGGCCAATGACCATAGGTGCCACCTGAGAATCTAGGAGTAATGACAGGTCCAGGAGCACCCCCAGGCTAGAACCTGCCCATGAAGGGACAGTGATTCCATCAGTGATAGGCATGTTCTTAGCTAACAGGTCAACTGGGTCCCCAGCTACCATAAGAATAATCGAATAAGTTTGTTGAGTTTGTGCAGTAGTTCATAATACTGCTCTTT
The DNA here is from genome assembly GCF_964106645.2 of Podarcis pityusensis. Taxonomy (NCBI): domain Eukaryota; kingdom Metazoa; phylum Chordata; class Lepidosauria; order Squamata; family Lacertidae; genus Podarcis; species Podarcis pityusensis. Next base: position 37,156,946 of record NC_138030.1, read on the forward strand.
CAACTTGGCTGCATTAGCATCCTATCTGTCTGCAACCAATTCTACTTGAAAGGCAGTGCAGACCACGTGGGCCAAATGTTTTATCTGAGGCCTGGATTTTTACAGATGATTGGAGCTAACGTCCTGAATTGGTAGGCATTTCAGAATAGTTAGCAGTACATCTACTCTGCTCGCATTTTGAGAACATATGTTCTTTTATTTATCTTACATCCTTATCCTATCTTTCTTCTATCATGACTAATAATGACTCAAAATGAAAATGAATGCAAGAGTGAAAATTTTTGTGTGTGTTGCTGTTACACCTTCTACTTGAGCTTTTAGCTTATTCTTTTCGGATGCAATTGAAAATCCCATCTGGATTGCCGCTGCATAATTTCTTTCCAAACAGGTAATTCCAGTTGTAGCTCGCATAATCTATGAGATGTTCTCCGGTGACTTCACCCGCTCCTTTGACAGTGGCAGTGTACGGCTTGAGATTTCTACCCCTGATATCAAGGACAACATAGTTGCTCAGCTGAAGCAACTCTACCGCCTCTTGCAAAATCATAATGAAGGCTGGCCAATGCAGCCACCAAGCATGGAGATGGCCCCGCCCCTTGCAGCACAGTGATGACCTGGTTCTACCTAAATGAGGAATTAGCTGGATTAATGGATTGTGTGTTTATATTTCAATTAATTTTAAATGTCTTTTCAGTAAGTGCAACAGGAATGTATTATGTACAACATAATCTGTTTTAAATTTATACTTTGCAAAAACTGCTCTGGATTAATGCATGTAGACAAGAACATTTGTCTATCCTTTTTCTCTTCAATTAATGTAAATATATCAAATGGCATTTAATTTGTGTGTTAAATGTTACACACAGTTTTCTCTGCATATGTGATCAGCGTTCAAGTGCTCTTTTTAAAAAGTAGTTTCACGAGGCTAACAAAAACACTTTCACCCTAGTTTTCTCTCACCCACTGGCTTGATAACACAGTCAAATTTATTACATAAATTGCATGTTTCTGTATATTTTTATATATAAAAAATATCCAGTGCTGTTGGCACACATGTGAAATGTTAGAATGAATGCAAAACATTTTTTTAGTGGCCGTAATTCTAACTGTTCAGTAAAACTGCTTTGCAAAGTAGTAGTAGATTGAGAAGTTATCTGGATTTTCCACTGCTATTTGATAGTATTTCCTGTCTGTATACACTACTGATGAATAGTGCAAAATAATGACTTAAGTCTTAAAAGGCATAGTTCTTATTAAAGTGACTTTACAATCAGTTGAGCCTGATCTTACAATAAATGAAGTACAGCTAAGGTATTCAGATGATAATAAATTGTTAACTGGAAATCCAAGAAGCTGCTTTTATTGTAGTTCCACGTTGCATGCTACAGCTCAGTACAGCGACCGGTGGCGCCTTCTGTTGGACTAATCCTTGCTAACTTGGATTTGTCCAAAAAGTCTCCATTGTTTGTAAGTATATCAGATTGCTAGAAGATAGGGGAAAGCACCAAAGCCCTCTGCTTGCTCTGTGCAGGACCTGTTTGACATAGATGTAAGAAGACTGTGGAACCTAGGAAATTTGAATACTGTTTGAGATGTAATATAGCTGGCTTTAAATATGACAGTGCTTTCGATGCTAAGCTTTGTTCTGAACTGGTTAAATGGCTGCATTTTTGCGTGTTTCTTTCCTCTGCTGGAAAATGCCTTAAAATGTCCCATAATAAAGTTTCTGGTTAACTATAACGTTTTCATGTCTCTTTTACTAGCAAGAGTTAAGTATGTTTAACTTGCACATCCAAGAAAACTAGCACTCAGCTCTGTCCTACGTAGCATTTTGTTTGAAACATCTTGAATTGAATGGAAGGAAAATACCTTGTGCACTGCAAATGTTTTCCTATGGTGGAATTCAATGCTATGCTATTACAGACATTCCATCTGCGCAAGAATTTCAGCTTGCCAGATGGATTGATCCCCCTTAATGTGTTGTTCTGGGGGTTCTCCCAGCCCTCTGAGCCAATTGCAGGAGACGCATGGAGAGTGTGAAGATTTTTAATTTGTGCGCAATTCTGGACGAAATGCCGTTATTTTGTGGTGGAAACAAGGGAATGTAGAACTGTGGTTGGCATTTAAATATCTGTGTTGGTGCAAGGATGCAACAGGGCTCCCATCCTCCCCTGTGTACCCCACACCATCCCCAAAGCTACCCTAAAGGGTCAGAAGAATGTTTGGTTGTGCAGGAAAAAAATCCTTGCACTGACATACTGTTCTCCGTAGTGCTACTTTGTAATTTTTTCTTGATTTTAGGGTGTTATCTTTTCGTAAACCACTTTTGAGTTCTTTTACAATAAATTTTATAAAATAAATACTTGGAATACAACCCTAAAACTATGCTATACTAATTACTTTAGGAGAGAGAAGGTGAAGGGGTGGATTACCAGCTTAAAGCTGCTTTGTTGGTATGATGCTATAGCAACAAAAAAAATGCTTCAAAAAAGGCTATGGTTAAATGTTTGGTTTCAGCCCTGCAATCAGGAGAGCTGGGTGAGTGGGGGAACACTGTCCATAGAGGGCATAAGAAATGCTTCTTAACATTATAGTAGTGCTATTTTAATAGCTATTGAATGACTTCATATTTGCTCTAGATTGAATAAATATATATTTTTAAATATGAGGCCTGAAGTGCTCCCCTTATGTGATGGCAGTAATCTAGTTCAACTTGCTGCAATGCTGGAATCTCAGCTAAAGCATCCATGACAGATGGCCATCCTGCTTAACATTGTATGTCTTTTTAAATGTGTTTGTGGGAACGGGCATTATTTACTGGTTTTGTTTTGTTTTGTTTTATTCTGCATTTTGTCTTCTCATCTTGTATTTTTCTGTTGTGAATTGCCCCTGAGTCAAAGGCATTATTATTATTATTATTATTATTATTATTATTGACTAGCCCACTGCTTGTGAAATGAAGAAATGAGCCCCACTGCATTCAATGAGACGTAGTTCCAAGTACATCTGCATAAGTTTGCAGCCTTAAAAGTCGTAGATGTGGGGCAGATGGCCTTAATTAAGCCACTATTATCTCTATTATTCTTCGCCGCATCAAGCAGTTGGTCCCTTACCTTTCCCGCCCCGACATGGCCACAGTGATCCATGCGACGGTCATCTCCAGGCTTGACTACTGTAATTTGCTCTACGCGGGGCTGCCCTTGAAGCTGTCCCAGAAACTCCAGCGGGTGCAGAATGCTGCAGTGAGGCTCCCTGCCATGGGAGCATATTCACCCAGTGCTTTTCCAGCTGCACTGGCTCCCGGTGGAGTACAGGGTCAGATTTAAGGTGCTGCTTTTGACCTTTAAAGCCCTTCACGGCCTAGGACCCTCGTACCTACGGGACCGCCTCTCCCGGTATGCCCCACGGAGAGCCTCAAGGTCCATAAATAGCAACACCCTAGTGGTCCCGGGCCCTAAGGAAGTTAGATTGGCTTCAACCAGAGCCAGGGCCTTTTCAACTCTGACTCCGGCCTGGTGGAACGCTCTGCCTCATGAGACCAGGGCCCTGCAGGATCTGATTTCTTTCCGCGGGGCCTGTAAGACAGAGTTGTTCCGCCTGGCCTTTGGCTTGGAGCCAATTTGATTCCCTCCCTCCCTCTCTTTCTTTTTTCTTTTCCTTCTCCTCCTGCGAGGAGGCTACATTTTAATATTTTAATGTTTCAATATTTTAATGTTGTATTTTAATGTTGTTTTTAAGTTGTAATCATTCAACTTGTTTTTATTATTGCTTGTAAGCCGCTCTGAGCCCAGCCTTGGCTGGGGAGGGCGGGGTATAAATAAAAATTATTATTATTATTCTCAACTTAAGTTTTCTGTCTGCAATCTGGAACGACTCACTACTGGCCTTGCCTTATGGGGCTGCTGTAAGGTGATGTGTGCGAAAGTCTTTGAACACACTGACAATACTGTACTTGGTAAATGCTGGAAGAGAAACCATGCAGAAACCTGAGAGCCTGCGAGCGAGAACTTAGCCGCCTCTCCGCCCTATACCAAAGAAACGCAAAAGGTAGATAACGTTTCATTTCCTAGACACCAAGGCGATGAAGAAGATCAGCCTGTCCCCAAGCAGTTCTAGTGGAACTTGCAGCAGCCATAAAAAGGGCTTGTTGCAGCGGTGAGAAAACCGGTCCTCTACTGCAGTTGCTGCCGGACTCCGACTCCCATCATCCCCAGCCACGCCCAGGATGATGGGAGTTGCAGTCCAGCAACACTTCGGAGGCCACGTTTCCCATTCGGGGAGAGCGACCCGCACGCCCCGAGCCAACCTTCCCAGGTGGAGCCTGCCGGCAGAAGCTCGCCTTGGCTTCTCCTAACTCCCGACTGGCCGGATCTGCACAGCTGGGCGTCTCCTGCTTGCCGCCGGACTCGACCCGGGCAGGTCCGCGAGACCGGCGCTCTGCACATGCCCCGGCAGCGCGTCGACCCGCGGGATGCTGCCTCTTTAAGAGCCGCCGCCTACGCGGACGGTGCCCCTTGCCGCGAACTCAGCGTCCGCCTCCTCCGCTCAGGCGAGGGAAGCGGAAACGCCGCCCGCTCGCCCGGCAGGGCGCATGCTCGGGCTGGAACGGGGCGAGAGGTGAGTGAGGCGCGTGCAGAGGGCGGAGAGGCGGGAGCCCGGGAGAAGCAGTTGGCCGGCTGCCCGGCGTCGCTTCATGTTCCGGTAGAGGATCCTCCTGTGCACCTGAACTCCGACCCCGGTTGCTCAGGGAACCGAAGGAGATGCAGCATCCCTGTGCAGATAACACGCATAGCCGGATGCTTCATTAACACACGCATTCACACATGCACACTCCCACCTAGCGGGAAGGGGATGCCGGGCGGGGAAGCACGTTCTGATAAGAGCCCCGAATTTCAGAATTAAGAAATTACCTTCAGGCGTGGTCGCGACTTCAAATTCTTGCAGCTCTTCTCCTTTGCTACAGAAGTTTTATCTTTGGAGATTGCTGGCAAGTTCAACCCCAAGAAGGGGCTGCTTAATTCTGAAAGGCGTTGGGTCTAATAAAATGCTTTGGCTTAATCCACAAGGAGACAAAGTCATGCATTGCAATTGGGCTGCTGCTAGGGCATGCCTCTCTCTAGCTGCGACTTCTCCTCCCAGGTAACTTTAAAAATTAGAATATAATAGGGCACTAGTGTTGGGACGCGGGTGGCGCTGTGGTTAAAACCTCAGTGCCTAGGACTTGCCGATCGCATGGTCGGCGGTTCAAATCCCCGCGGCGGGGTGAGCTCCCGTCTTTCGGTCCCAGCTCCTGCCCACCTAGCAGTTCGAAAGCACCCCTAAGTGCAAGTAGATAAATAGGTACCGCTTTATAGCGGGAAGGTAAATGGCATTTCCGTGTGCTGCGCTGGTGCTGGCTCGCCAGAGCAGCTTCGTCACGCTGGCCACGTGACCCGGAAGTGTCTCCGGACAGCGCTGGCTCTCGGCCTCTTAAGTGAGATGAGCGTACAACCCTAGAGTTGGACACGACTGGCCCGTACGGGCAGGGGTACCTTTACCTTACCTTTACCTAGGGCATTAGAACTGTAGAATTGGAAGGGACCACAAGGTCATATACTTTAATAATAACAATAATTAATATTTGTATGCTGTCCATCTGCTGGCTTGCCACAGCTGCTCTGGGTGGCTCTCAACAGAATATAACACGATAAAACACCAAACATTAAAAACTTCCCTAAAGAATCTAGTCCAACCCCCTGCAACGCAGAAATCTTTAACCCAGTGCGGGGCTCGAACCCATGACCTGGAGATTAAGAGTCTCATGCTCCAGCGACTGAGCCATCCAGCCTGTAAAAACACTAATTATTTAAGTGTTTCAGAAGTACAAACTTGAACGACTGGGACCCTGTGATCATCTGAGGCCCTTCTTCGTAGCATTCCCCATTAGAGGTCTGGAGGGTGGCAGCAAGAGAAGAGGCATTTGCTGCGGTGGCTTCCTACTTGCAGAATGCTCTCCCCAGGAGGTTCATCTGGTGCCTTAGTTACATAACTTTAGGTGCTAAGCAAAAACATTGCTCTTCTCGCAGGCCTTTGGCTAACTAAACAATCTATGGCCTGTTGAACTGTGTGTGTGGCAGGGGGTATTGTTTTTGTTACTATGTGCTTTTGTGTTTTGATACTACCCTGTGATCCTCATATGAATGGCAGTACAATAGTACCTCGGGTTAAGTACTTAATTCGTTCCGGAGGTCTGTACTTAACCTGATACTGTTGTTAACCTGAAGCACCCCTTTAGCTAATGGGGCCTCCTGCTGCCCCCACGCCGCCGGAGCACTATTTCTGTTCTCATCCTGAAGCAAAGTTCTTAACCTGAAGCACTATTTCTGGGTTAGGGGAGTGTGTAACCTGAAGCGTATGTAACCTGAAGCGCATGTAACCCGAGGTACCACTGTAAAGTTAAAAGATCTAGTTAAAAAAACAAATGGAAGTTCATGTGCCCTGTCCTGTTTATATCTGTTATGTGCACTAATTTAATTGTTTCCCCAAGTCCTTATCAACTCTTGAATAGCTAACAATGGTGGATGTGGCATACTTATCTCTTCCATCGCTGAGACTCCTGACCTCATATTAACAAGAGTCTCTACCCTGCCTTCCCTTCGTCTGTGTCACATGCATATATAATACACACAGACGGAGGTTAATATTTAACGTTTAATGAAAATGCTCTAGGAAAGCTTGTTGGTCTTTCAGGCGCCACCACACATTTTTTTGCAGGGGAAGTGAACCTAGAAAATTCAGGTTTTAATGGTGAGATGCCTGTCTAGGTGGTTGATCTTAGGATGAAGTGGTAAATATTTTTATTGGTTGTTGGAAGGTGGGCTGTTTTGCTAGTCCTTGGTTCTGAAGTGGCGCAGAGAGCCTGCGGATGTGGTTTAGTCCTCAATCCCTTTTATAGCCCTTGTTACAGCAAGGCTGATTGATCGGTTTTCATTTTTGTAATACCCATTTTCCACTTCCAAGATGCAACTACTGTGGCTTAAATGAGGCCACATGCTCATGAAGCCTGAGTTCTACTATAGTTTCATCAAGACACCTTTTTCCTAAAGATAAAAAGTGCACTGGTTGTTGTTACTTAGCTGTATTGATTACTGTGATTTTTATTCCTAGAGCCAGGCTGAAGCAGCTGATGGTTAAAGGCCTGATGCAATGAGGTGATTCAGTTCCCTGAGCAAACCCAGTCTAGGACTTCTACCCCCAGGGTTAAGAATGGCCGAGCCCTTCCCTCAACTCCTCATCGCTGCAGCCCGCCAGCACCTCAGAATCGGGAAGAAGAAAGTCTTATCCCGCTCAGCCTCCTTGAATCTCGCTGGCGAGATACTGGCTGTAGCCGCTGGCTTGAAGCCAGCTTTCCTGTACGATTACAATTCTGCTGGGACTTCTCAGATCCTAAGCTACGTTCAGCAGCTTCAGACCATCAATCCGTTTGGATGCCGGCTACACATTCTGAGCATAGCTGAAAATGTTCTGATTGTCAACTTGGGGCTGATGCTGCTGTGGTTGGAGACAATCCTGCTTAAGGACAACATCCCCTTTGTTGACGTTTCTGCTTCCAGGACATGCCCTAGCCTTTGTGATCTGGAAGACGTGGGTCTCATCAAAGGTCACCTGTCAGAGATACTGAATCATATTAAAGCCCAGGCAGCAGACACATCTCAGATGCTTTCCTCCAGTGCGGTCTTTTGCTCAAAGTGGAATCTATGCACTCTCTTTGGTGTCTTGCTGGGCTATCCTGCTGCTTACAGTTTCCCTGTTCAGAAGAGCTTTGACAATTGCCTTTCTCTGACCCCACTGAGGGTGTTCACTGTCCAAGCCACGTTCTGTAAGATAAGCAACGATTTTAGAGTACGCTTTTACTCCTTTAGCATCCCAGATCTCTTGTATCCCGTCATGAAAAGAGGCCTTGACGCGTGGTGCGAAAATCTCAAGGATGCTTTTAAAGCTCAGAAAGACTTTGCAGATCTTTGTATTACAAATGAAGTCGTTGCTCTGGCAGCAGTGGCCTTGTAAATGTGGGCTGCAATCCAGAGGAATGCAGCATTTTTTCCTCATGCCATATTTGAGAAGTATTTTGGGGAGTATGACTCACTGCTTAAGAAAAGGAAGTGGGAAAATGGTGCAGCTCTTATTCTATTGGAGTCGGGGTAGCCAATACAGTTCCCTCCAGATATTGATGGAATACAGCTCCCATCTTCCTTGACAGGAGGCTCTCACTTGCAAATTTCTATGGGTATCTGTACCCAGACTCAGTGTATATATAGGTGGTATATAAAGCCACATTTTGAAAGCCATCCTGCATTCAGTCTTCTCAAAATGAAGCCTTGTTAACCCCAGCCACAAATATTTCTGCTCTTTCTTTCTTTCTTTTTACCAGTCCCAACTCCTAGGCCTGGGATGGGGAAGCTGCAGTTCTTCAGCTGTTGAACTCCATCTCCCAGCCAGTGTGACCACTGGTACAGTCAAACCTCAGTTGTCGAATGTAATCCATTCCGGCAGCCCGTTTGGCTTCTGAAATGTTCAACAATCAAGGTGTGGCTTCCGATTGGTTGAAAGAGCTTCCTGCACTCAAGTGGAAGCCGTGTCAGATATTTGGCTTCTGAAAAACGTTAGAAAACGGGAGCATTTACTTCTGGGTTTTCGGCATTCGGGAGCCGAAACGTTCCAAAACGGAGGCGCTCAAGAGCCGAGGTTTGACTGTATAGGATGATGGAAGTTGTAGTTCAATAACATCTGATGGGACATGGGTTCCCCAGCCTTGTCCTACATGGTCAGACAGCACATAGCAGGATTGCAGGTTTTGAGGTTTCTAAAGCTATGGGACAATTGTGTGATGTTTCCATTCAAAACCCTCTGGAGGGTGGATGCATCAGACAGACACTGTACTTTATGTATTGTAGCCTTTAAATTTTTTTTATTAAAAAGAACAGAACAGCCAAATGAAGCAACATACAAAGCCAAGCAGTCCAACAAACTCCTTTAGGAGATAGCAAAGTTCAAAATTCTGTAAGAAATTAAAAACATGTTTGATACAAAAATAGTCACTCTCTGTAGACAACTCAGAACGCCAAAATGCAAAAACAGTAACATAAGCAAAACTAAAGGTAGGTTGTACTCAGGGTACAAAATTTATTAAGTAGGATACTACAGCTGTTGCCATCACTACCAGTAGTAGAGGAATCCAATGATCCTGCCATCTCTGGGGGGGGAAAAAAGAAAAATCTAATAAGATAAACAAACTAGGGTATAATGTGTCTCTGTAATTCCTCCCTCTATTCAATCAGCTACACTTAAGTCTCTCCTACACTTCCCTTTTGTATTTTATTCCAACAAAGTCTGTGGTTCTATTTGCATGGAACGGTGATATTAGTGAATTTTTGGGAGTAGAATATTTTCCCCACTTTGCAAATACAACAAATGAGACTCATTGCATAGATGCTGAAGACTGATTAATTCGGAACTTATAATCAATAAAATACAAGAACTGCCAAAACCCACCACTCTAGTGAACCTGAAAGAGTTGCACTTTCCTGTATCTTGCTGGTCCACAATGGCTGTCCTAGCATTACTGTTTGAGTTTGTGCTGAAATCTAAGACCACTGACTCACATTTTGACCTGACATCATGGGTGTAGCTGGGAGGGGGGGCAGCTGCCCTCCCAACTCAATAAAAATGAAAATACATTGCTAACTGAGGTTCTGCCCTCCCAAATCAATAAAAATGAAAATACATTGCTAACTGAGGTTCTGCCCTCCCAAATCAATAAAAATGAAAATACATTGCTAACTGAGGTTCTGCCTCCCCAACAAAAATCCTGGCTACGCCCATGCCTGACATGGCACGCTCTATCAACAGACTATATCAACAGTATGAGGTAGCACAAAGGGGAGATTCAGAGTGAATTCCTACTTTGGTCTTTTTGCTCTGAGGGTGATTGATCTCATCTCGGCACTGCTGTAACTTGGCAAGGCAACTGCGGTACTCGTCACTCAGAATCTCTAGCTCACAACAGAGATCTATGCACTGGGCAAGAAAGCAAATAAGTGTTTAGTATGGTTGTTCACTCTGGTTTTATCAAATGGTTTTGAGGGCAGCAGTTACCAATAAGTTTAGTGTGGTGGCACCTTGAGCATCCCTGATCCTGAAGCAGGGTGGTTAGTTCTACTGTCCTAAACCTGCCTTTCTCTCCCACCTTACTTCACAGCATATCTAGGGCTTCCTTCACCATTGGCTAAAAACTTCCTTCTTGTTTTAGGCTATGAATAAGATAAATGCAGCATGTAATGCCAGAAAATGACATTGAACTTGAATGACTTCTATTTCCTATAAATGTTATTGTGAATGAAGTGTATTGATACAAGTCTTCCTATCCTGATGAACAGGCATGGCGTTGAATTCAACAAAGTCATTGCACGAGCAGAACAACTTCTGCAAGTAAACTTTCCCCTGTAAACACCTGCTTGTTTTCTCCCCCATCCCTCCAGAGCAAGTTTGGGGTCCGTGTGCAGGGAGAGGGGAGAGGGAGAGTTTGCATTGCATGAGCAGAGACCTTTCCATTTGCACAATCACTTTGTGGGATTCAATCCATGGTCTTCAAAAAGCATTCATTGTCAGCTGCTATTCATACAATTTCCCCTAAAAAAGAAATGGTATCCGGTCTCTCCTCCTGACTCCAAGGCCTAGCAAACAGTGGGGTTTGCTGTTTCTACAATAATATTTGAACATGCATAGTGCAATTGGGTGTGATGTCCTGTGAAGATGGTTCATATGCCTTTGACATCACATTTAGTTCAGAATATTGGAGAATACCACGCATGTGCATCTATTTGTAGAAACTTTGGTTTGAAAAATCTGGAGTTTCTAGTTATTGTGAAGCCTTTATTTTTAATAGCCTTAGTCTGTCCCTTGTTTTGTGTTTTTAGCTCTCAAAGCCAATTCATACAGGCATTCAAAGTAGGCACCAGAGAGCCACCTGAACAAACTTATCTGCTGGCTGTCCACAACCAGCTAGTCAAAAGTGTGCAGCTGCCATCCTGGGCAATATTTTTGCATGCTGTGTGCAGGATTTCAAAATGATTACGGTCACATGAATCAGCAGTGATTTGTTTTTTTCAAGCTGACTTGTCCTAGGGAATCACAATTTGGAAATCTGCACATAAGATGTTTGCCTGCTTTTTTTGTTTGGTTGCTGTTCCGTACATGTCCAGGAAGATGCTTCTTCCAAAACAGAAAGAAAACTTACACTTGATGTGGGTCATTTAGGATGAGCTCTGACTGATAGGAACATTGCTATGAATATTCATTTCACTGATCCCCATATGGGACAGCTGCATATTCCTGCATTGCATGGGGTTGGACTAGATGATCCTCAGGGTCCCTTCCAACTCTACAATTCTATGATTTCTATAAAGCACAGAAACAACAATAACCTCTAAAAGCATCTAAGTCACCTTTCAAATGTCCCTTCTGCTCTCTTCTTACTCAAGTTGCATGTACTCAGAAAATACTCTGTTCCAGAAGGAAGCAATGATCTCATGAAGAAAATGTTCAGAACATGTAAAGACTCTTGAGAATGACTCCCAGCAGGATACGGAATATTTGCCCACAATCAAAATCTAACGAGGGCTAGAATGTCCATTGTTCATATGCCTACAGCCTGTAATTAAAACTCCCACCTTTTGTGTGCCATAGATTTACACTGCTAATAAAATATTTTACAATTGTGAACAGATCCTTCTAAGAATCTTTTAATAAAATTGTAAACTATATTTTTTGTTTCCTTGAACTATGGAATGCAAGCTGTTTCACAACTCCGGATATGCAGGTAACAGGCTTACCTGTGGCTCCCTTACCTTTCGGCATTTGCTTAGAGCAGTGTTAGAAACTGAGATATAAAAGCTAGGAGCTAAATGACACCTTAAACCTAGGTTATGGGCAAAATAATGGAATGTCTAGGCACACTTTTTAATAAAAATACAAAGCTGAAAATGAATGAGCTGCAGCTAAAATATTGTGTTCATCTTTTACATGGTCTAGTCCTTCCCTTGCCCACCCCCCTAATATTCGTATGAGGCTTCAGAGAGTAGATATAAGTGGGGAGGCAGAAAAAGGTCCTCCTTTCCTTCCACTCTGCAGTTTTAATCTGAAAACTTGGCCTCAGTACTGCACCCAGAGCTCAGAAACTGCTCGCGCTAATGAAATTCCCTGTCGCAAAGTGTGCCCAGAACAATGGGAGTTTCGAACACTGGCTTACAGCCAAACTAGACATGAGTGCAGTAGATTTAAATATGTTTAAATCTGGGGTATCCAATCGCAAGAGCAAAAGGAGGATGGAGGTAAAGTGTGTTAAATCCTCATGTACCTGCAGCACAATCCATGTAGTCGGCATACTCCCAATGCTTTCCAACTAACCACAGGTGAGTCTGGCTGGGAAAAAGGCAGTGGGGGCAGGGAGCAGCAAGCAGAGGGAAGGTTCTTACTCAATACCCGAGTGCCTCCTTCCCTGATAAACCCAGAATGCCACCACCATGGGTTGCATTCAACTAAGTTATACTCTAAGTAGCTCCAAAGAAAGAAATAAACCGATGTTAGTCATTCCATTAACTTCAGTGGACCTACTCTGGCATTGAGTACTACAGTGATTTAACAGAGGTTTGTCACTACCAAGTCCAGTTCAAATGGGGACAGGAAAACTGAGGCCTGGGGGCCAAATTTGGGCTATAGGCTGGGGAAAGTCCTGCAGATTGGATAGAACACTCGTTCAGTGTTAACGTCTGAATGCAGATGCAACCAATGGAAAAAAGTGGCTGAAAGCAAGCTGTTCAAATCAATGTGCTTATTTTTATTTTATTTTTTAAATGAGTTTTCAGCCGTGTGGTTATCAGGTATGCACACTGAAATGATGCACACATAGCAGGTATCTGTTGCCATCCAGAGTTTTCGGATCTGCATTGGAAGGCATTTGAAAATAGCAGCTAATCTTCCAATGAGATCCTTTAATCTCATTAGCTGCTTGAGTCACTTCCTCACCTCTTTTTCCTTAGCAGCAAGCTGGGATGTCCTCTTTTGCAGCTGGTCCTCCAGGCTGCTTTCTCTCCCCCCTTGGTGGTCTTTGGACTGGTTGGTCCTGGCTGAGCTGAGTCCAGACCTGCTAGCTACAGAACAAAATGGATACTTTCACAATTCTCTGAGCTATCTGGGAATCTCAGCAGGCATCACAGCACCAGTGTGCTCTCCTCTGTTTATACTTCATAGTTTATTTTTTTAAAATAAAAAAAAATCAGCAATGTGATAAAATCAACAAAGCTGGACATCTCTCCCCAAACCTTATACTGTACTGTATAAAACATTAATGTCTCACAAGAATGTAACTGATCTGGAGAAAAAACCACTGAGCCTAGAGCTTGCCGATCAGAAAGTCAGTGGTTTGAATCCCCGCGACAGGGTGAGCTCCCGTTGCTCAATCCCTGCTCCTGCCAACCTAGCAGTTTGAAAGCACGTCAAAGTGCAAGTAGATAAATAGGTACCCCTCTGGCAGGAAGGTAAACAGCATAACCGTGCACTGCTCTGGTTCGCCAGAAGCGGCTTACGTCATGCTGGCCACATGACCCGGAAGCTGTACGCTGGTTCCCTCAGCTAGTAAAGCGAGATGAGCGCCGCAACCCCAGAGTTGTCCGTGACTGGACCTAACGGTCAGAGGTCCCTTTACCTTTACGTAACCCAAGAAAATCTTTAATAAAAACTACTTTTAAAAACAAAAACAAAGTGGACATCAACGTTTGAGCAAAAATCATTTATTGTACAAGAAGCTTGCTCCAATAAAAGCTTGCTCCAATAGATACAGCTTCATGCCAACAGAGGAGAAAACTTCTAACAGTTTGATATATATTTCAAGCAGCCTTTTGCAGACCAGTAACAATACACACTATGTTGAATGCTTCTATTTGTGATTCTTAATCTGAGAGCACACATAAACCTAGAGTCTAGATCCAGTCCTATCCTGCGAGGAGTGGTTCTTAGAGTACCAGTCACAAAATCCCAGATGCCCAGAAGTCCCACTACTAGTTTAGATGAATTCTTTGCATCTCATATTCGTGAACTGGACTGATTCTGCATCCCATCTGCAAATGGAAGAAACCAGAGCAGATCATAATGCAGAATGTTTGCATGAACCAATTGCTTCTCTCTTTCCACACTGCTTTTCTGTCTCCAAAACTCGATTCAGTTTTTCACGAACAATTTAAACAGTTGCATAGGTGTTGCAAACAGTTGCAGACCGCATAGACTGTACTGGTGCTGCAACAACCCCTACTTAGTCTAAAGGACAAGCAGGGAATCGACACACACTGAAACAACCTGTGTACTTATTATGGTGGGTTAGGTGTACATCCTTAAATAACTTGCCACCTTATCCTGCCAGCAGGTATTTTGGACTTGACTTGGGACTGGAAAAAATGCTCATCAGTTGCTCCAAAGGTAGATCTGTTAAAAACCTGAGCAATGCTGTCCCTTTTATTCTTTTGGTAATCAAGTAACCACGGAGTTCTGAGAAATTAAATAAAATCTCTTGATCTTTGGTAGTTTGAATCATCAAATGTGTGCACTTCACAAGTTATGTTTGGGGACTGCTGGCTCCTTTGCAAGTAGGAGTTAACGTGGGAGCACAAATCTCAGCTATTTTGGCAAAGATCAATGTATACAACATTTTCCTGCCTGTGCACCACATGTTCAAATGCTCCGTGTGGTATACATGAGAAGTACATGTTATTTGCCAACATGGGAGTTGTGGTCATATGCAAAAATCCTCTTGCACAAAGCATCCTTCATGATGTCATCCCTTACTGGGCACCCTTTCAATGACACAACCTATTATTAAACATAAGCAGAAAACTATTGCCACATTCAGATGTACAGCTGGCAACACCCCCTTCCTGTCCCTCTCCACAAGTGACTGTAGCAAAGGAAAACAGCTGTAAAAATTGAAGTATACAGTAATTATCTCTGTACTCTCAAATATTTACACTTTTATAGGAACCAAATGAATTATACCCAGAGGGATTTTAAACAGGGCTATTATACCATGAAGCACAATGTGTGAATGCTCTGTTTGTGGTCCTGCATGTTCACTGTCAATTTCTTTGGATCGCTATGATTTACTTACTGTGCAAATGTTTAATTGTTGCCTCCAGCTGTAGCTTATCTCTTTCTTCACTTCGCAGCTTGCCTGAAATTAACAAAACCATTCAGGAACAACACAGTTGACGCCATGCAGGGCTTTTCCTTCTCCCAAACAGCAGTATTTGCCACCAGAGGTCAGAGTTGTATTCAGGTGGGACATGCTCTAGCCCACTGAAATTGAGGGGGCAGCACTACACTGTGGTTTTGCAATTTGTAAATGTTTTGCTTTTACTGAAACTATAGGAATCAAAAATGTGTTATTGCCGCTGCTCAGATGGGGAAAACAGATCTACACATTATATACCTTGTTTGGTATTCCTCAAGCAGCTCCCAGCACAAACAGAAATAGGGTCCACGTTTCCCAAAAAGTTGTTTTTTCCTGAGGAAGTGACCTGACTTTGACTTCTTGTACATTGCCTGGATATATTTTACATGGCAGGCTGTATATGCATATTCAAAACAAAAAATAAATACCCACATGTTCAGGGAGGTATGCAGTACAATCGTCCATATGACTGAATGCATACAGACAATTGCTTGCTCACAATAATCTCTAGCCCAGCATGTAGAAAGCTAACACTTTTGGTAAGAAGTATCCTCAGTCTAGCTTCCAAGCTAGACATTAGAGTCATCTTTCAGACAAGCAATCTACTCTGCTCATTCAGAGGAGGTACAGCTGTAAATAAGGGCTGTGTCACTTGCTACTCACCAACATCTGAATTAGCTCCTTCCCCCTAAAAATAACTGACTGAAACCTAACAGTTGACACTATGCTCAAAACAGCAGGTTAGTTCTAAGGGTCATGTATTTATTTATTTTTGGAAACCTGTAACTTTTCATTTTCCTGCTCTGCCTAAGACCCACCCAGATCAGTCAGCATCCAATCTCCCGTTTCCTCTACAAATGTCTTACCTTCCACTACACTGAGACACTCAATTGTGACCTTGTAGTCTTCCTGCAGATTATTAATTCTGGAATAGAGCTGGGCACGTTCAGTCTCAGAGCTCTGCAAGGCTTGGTGCAGCTGAAAGTTCTGGTTGTCGGACCACTGCAGGTAGCAAACAGCCGCAACAACAAGGAATTGGTTAGCAAAGAAATAACTAGAGAAAGGCTTGTGGGAATTCTTTTTTTTCCCCCCCCTGTAATTTCTGGCCTCCTCTCTTTCTCTTTTTTTTTAATGAATATTTATTCCAATTTTAAAAATTACAGAAAAAGAAAAAAGTAGAAAAAGAAAAACAAATCACATACATCTTATACAAAAAACAAACAATACAAAAGAAAAATACAAAAGACAAAAAATCACCATAAAAAGGTAACAAAAAATCAAATTAAACCTTTAAAACCGTTTTCCCGTTTACTTATTTCCGTGACTTCCTCTCACCTCTCTGCTTTGTATTCTAGTTTGAATCGTATCTCCAGCAAATCCTTCTAACCTTCTTTTCATTTACTTATTTTAACATTCGAAAGTATTTAATTCTCCTCTATCTTTATTTTACACTTCATATTTACTTATTCCATTATACTCTGTCTGCCAATACGGTCTAATATTCTTCTCCAACCTTTTCTAACATTCTTTTATATTACAGTATTTCTGAAGATATATTTTAAATTTTTTCCAATCTTCTTCCATCGACCCTTCTTCCTGATCTCGAATTCTGCCGGTCATCTCAGCCAGTTCCATATAGTCTATCACTTTTCTCTGCCATTCTTCTCGGGTAGGCAATTCTTGTGTCTTCCAGTATTTCCCAATAAGTATTCTTGCCGCTGCTGTCGCATACATAAAGAAATTCCTGTCTTCCCTTCGCACCAATTGGCCGACCATGCCCAAGAGGAAGGCCTCTGGTTTCTTCAAGAAAGTATATTTCAATACCTTTTTTAGTTCATTATATATCATTTCCCAGAAGGCCTTGATCTTTGGGCACGTCCACCAAAGGTGGAAAAAAGTACCTTCATTTTCTTTACATTTCCAACATTTATTATCAGGCGAATGATAAATTTTTGCTAGCTTGACTGGGGTTAAGTACCACCTGTAAATCATTTTCATTATATTTTCTCTTAAGGCGTTACAAGCCGTAAATTTTATACCTGTGGTCCATAACCATTCCCAGTCAGCAAACATGATATTATGCCCAACATCTTGCGCCCATTTAATCATAGCAGATTTAACCATTTCATCCTGTGTATTCCATTTCAACAGCAGGTTATACATTCTTGACAGATTTTTAGTTTTAGGTTCTAGCAATTCCGTTTCCAGTTTAGATTTTTCCTCCTGGAAGCCAATCTTTTTATCAAAATTAAAAACCTCCCTTATTTGATAATAGTGCAGCCAATCTCGAACTTTAGTTTTTAATTTGTCAAAGCTCTGCAATTTTAATTTATCTCCAACTTGTTCTAAAATTTCACAATATTTTGGCCAGTTTGTCTCCATATTTGTTTTTTTCAGAGCCTTAGCCTCCATTGGTGATAGCCACCTTGGTGTTTTACTTTCCAACAAATCCTTATATCTCACCCAAATATTGAATAATGCTTTCCTGACAATATGATTCTTAAAGGCCTTATGCGCTTTGACTTTGTCATACCATAAATATGCATGCCACCCAAAGACATTATCAAAACCTTCTAGATCTAAAATGTCCACATTTTCAAGAAGTAGCCAATCTTTCAGCCAACAAAAAGCGGCTGATTCATAGTATAGTTTAAGATCTGGCAGGGCAAATCCCCCTCTTCGCATCTGTTAATATCTTAAATTTTATTCTAGGCTTTTTGCCCTGCCAGATAAATTTGGAAATGTCTCTTTGCCACCTCTTGAAACAGTCAATTTTATCCACAATTTGTAATGTTTGGAACAAAAACAACATTCTAGGCAATACATTCATCTTTATCGCTGCAATTCGGCCCAACAATGATAACTTCAATTTTGACCATATTTCTAAATCCTTCTTCACCTCTGACCAACATTTTTCATAGTTATCTTTAAACAGATTCACATTTTTGGCAGTCATATTCACCCCTAGATATTTCACTTTATTAACAATTGTTAATCCTGTCTCTTTCTGAAACCTCTCCTTCTCTGTCTCTGTAAGATTTTTCTCTAATACCTTAGTTTTCATCTTGTTTAATTTAAAACCTGCTACTTGGCCAAATTCTTGGATTAATTGTAACACTCTTTTTGTACTAGCTTCTGGCTCCTGTAATGTCAAAACTATGTCATTGGCAAAAGCTTTCAGTTTGTACTGTTTAGCTCCGAGTTGTATACCTTTAACCAATTGGTCTTTCCTAATCATATTGAGCATGACCTCCAGGACCGATATAAAAAGCAATGGGGAGATTGGGCAACCCTGTCTTGTTCCTTTCTCTATCTTAAATTCTTCTGTAACTACATTATTCACAATAAGCTTAGCTTTTTGTTCCGAGTAAATTGCACTTATACCATTTTCAAAACTTTGGCCTACCCCCATCCCCTGCAGATTTTTCTTCATAAAACTCCAAGAAATGTTATCAAACGCTTTCTCCGCATCTACAAATATTAAAACAGCTTTAGTATTAATATTAACTTGCAATTTTTCCAAAATATTAATAATGTTCCTAGTATTGTCTGACAAATGTCTCCCAGGGAGAAAGCCCGCCTGGTCTTTATGAATCTCTTTACCAATACATTTTTTAATCTTTTAGCCATAATTTCGGCAAAAATTTTGTAATCCACATTTAATAGGGATATGGGACGGTAGTTCTTCAACTGTGTCTTCTCCACTTTGGTTTTTGGTATAAGTGTGATGTATGCTTCTTTCCATGACTCGGGTGCTTTTCCTCCCCGTAGTATTTCATTGCAAAGTTCTTTCAACGGTTGCAGTAACCATTCTTTCAAAGTTTTGTAGTACTTTGCAGTTAGTCCATCCGGCCCTGGAGATTTGCCCAATTTCATATTCTGAATGGCTCCTTCCACTTCTTGATCAGATATTGTAGAGTTTAATATTGATTTACTGTCTTGAGATACTTTTTGTAATCCATTATTTTCCAAAAATCGGTCAATGTCTAATTCTTTCTGGGTCTCCTGCGTATATAACTGTTTAAAATAATTCTGAAAGCACTTCCGAATCTCTCCAGGATTCTGTATATTCTTCCCTTCTACAACCAAGTTCGTAATCGTATTCAGCTTTTGTCTTTTTTTCATTTGCCAGGCCAATAATTTCCCACATTTATTTGCCGATTCGAAAGTCTTTTGTTTTATCTGTTTGATCTTCCATTCTATCTCCTGGTTCATCAATTTCATATATTGTACTTGGTATAGCTTTATCTCTTTTAAAATCTCCTGTGAGTTCGGTTTCGCTCTCAGTCTTTTTTCTCCATCCTTAATTTTCTCCAAAAAATTTTCTCTCTTCTCATTTTGATATCTTTTCCTAATTGCATTTTGTTGTATCAAAAATCCTCTCATCACCGCTTTGCTGGCATCCCAAATCACTCTTTTTTCTGTCGTAGTATTCAAATTTTTTTCAAAATAGTCTCTCAAATTCTTCTGAGCCTTTTTAATAATTTCCTCATTCCTAAATAAGGAGTCATTCATCCTCCATCTAAAGGCCCCAATTGGCGTTAATATCATTTCAATCTTTACTGGGTTGTGATCAGAGCAAATTTTCAGGCAAATCACCGCTTTTTTGATTTTAGGAGCCAGTCCTCTAGTTGTCCAGATTTGGTCTATTCTTGTCCATGTCATATTTGCTTCAGAGAAGAAGGTTCCTTCTCTTTCCAAGGGGTTCTTTATTCGCCAA
This sequence comes from Podarcis pityusensis, assembly GCF_964106645.2. Classification (NCBI taxonomy): domain Eukaryota; kingdom Metazoa; phylum Chordata; class Lepidosauria; order Squamata; family Lacertidae; genus Podarcis; species Podarcis pityusensis. The sequence continues at coordinate 37,176,922 of NC_138030.1, forward strand.
ATATCCACAAGATCCATATTGTCAGTCATTTCAAAAAATGTCCTTGGCAGTCTTCCATCTTTTGTCACTGTTTGTCTTTGGGCTTTATCCATATTTGTAGACACTACTCCATTCATATCTCCCATCAAAATAATGTTGTAATCCAAATAATCCAGGAGAGTTTCATGCAGTTTCTTGAAGAATTCTGATTTTCCCTCATTTGGTGCGTATACGCCTATTATCAAGAATTTCTGACCTTGAAATTGAATTTCAATTGCTATATATCTTCCTTGGTCATCTTTAAATATAAATTTTGGTGACAGGCTTTCCTTCGCATAAAGTACTACCCCTCTTTTTTTTACATTATCCGATGAGATAAATTCCTCTCCCAATCTTTTATTTATCAAAATTTTCCGATGTAGCCTTGTCACATGAGTCTCTTGTAAACAAATCAAGTCCAAATGTTCTTTTTTCAATGTATGAAATACTCTCCCCCTTTTTGCCGACGAATTTAGGCCATTAATATTCCAGCTTAAAATTTGTAGTGTCATTTTGTATTTACTCTCCTTCTCCTCCAACAGCCCCAAGAAGGTTGTCTATATCCGTCGGTGGCGTTGGTTTCCCTTTTTTTTGCAGACCCTTATCCAGTATCGCAATGTCTTTTCCCAATCCTTTCAGTAGATCTTCTTCGTATGCACTCAGAAACTTGTTCTTTTCCTCCACTGATCTAATCTTGGTCTTTCTTCCTTTGAAGCTAAAGGATAGACCTTGGGGAAATTCCCACCTAAAAAGGATTTTATTTTTTCTCAACAAGTCCACCAAATCTCCAAAGTCCTTTCTTAAATCAAGAAGATGTTTTGGAATATCTTTAAAAATTTCCACTTTTGATTGTATAATTGTCAAAGGTTTTTCGTAATGTAAGCCCAAAATTTTGTCCCTTTCTTCTTTGGATCGGAGAGTGATCAAACAGTCCCTTATTTTGATCTTTCTTCCTCCTTTCCCCAATCGAAAAGCCCTCACAATCTTAAAATCCTCTTGTTTCAATTCCGATTTCCAAAAGTCCAAAAATTCTTGTGTCAAAAAGTCTATCAAGGTACCTTTCTCCAACTCAGGAACAGCTCTAATTCTAAGATTTGTTTGTTTGTCTTTCAGGTCAATCATAGATAACGTTAACTTATGTTCTGCAATCTCTTTTTGCAAGTCTGGTACTTTTTCAGTTTCCAATTGCCCCAGTTTAAATTCTACGGCAGCAGTTTTTTCCTGTATAGACTTTGAGTCTTGCAATAGTTTCTGGATAGATTCCGTATTGCTGTTTACTTTTTTCTCCAAATTGCCTAATGTTTCTGTATTTAAATCAATTTTCCTGTTTGCAATATCCACTTTCTGGTTCGTCTCTTCCACCTTGCTATTCGTCTCCCCCACTTTTGTACTTAATTGCTGTATTGATTCATTAATCTTAGTCAGAGCACTGGCTAAAAGTTCCTCAGACATCCCACCAGACTTAGATTGTATTGCCGATGCGGGCAAGCCAGCAGATGATTGCCTTCTATGTGTCCAAGGTTTCCCTGATCTCAAAGTTGACTGGTCCTTTTGACCATCAGCCATAACAAAGTGAAGGTCAAATTCCTTTCCCACGTCTGATGTTCCTGTTTATAAGTGGAAAATTCCTTTCCTTTCCTGCAATTGCAGAGAGTCCCACTAGATGGACACTGTTACCACCTAGCAAGTTACTGTCTTTTTTTTTAAAATAACAGGGGAAAGATACTAAGTAAAAAAGTCAAGAATAGAGGACACAATATAACTTTCCAGTCCTTTCCAATCTTTTCCCAATGAAGTTGGCCACAGTGTATCTCCTTTGCAGCCAGCAAACAGCCTTAACAGCTTTGACAGCTGAGACGTCCCACTGACAGATCACTCATTTAATCCTTCAATTTAAACAGTCCGGTAAAATCAAGAATCTTTCCCTTAACCCTCCAAAGGGTAGATCCTTCCAAAGTTCTCAGGTCAGAAAGAAACACTTATTTCAGTTCAGTTTTCCCACGTTTAGCTCCAAATCTCTTTGCTTTATTCCTTATACAGTGCAGTGAAGCGGACTTCCTGTTTACGCTTCCACCGCGGTAGCCAATTCAGACGTTTTTTCAAGCGGCTTAAAACTTTTCCGCTTTTTCACAAATAGTCCAAATTAGTCCAAATAATGCTCTTTTATCCAATTCTTCTACTCATGGTTAATTTTTAAGTCCAAATGTCCCAGGAATAAGTCAGCGCTCTCCAGCAACGGCAACGCGGCTTCGCTCAGTGAGAGCAGCGATCCGCTCGCAGCACCGCGCTTCTCCCCCGCTCCCTTCCGAAGCCTCAAAAAAGGCTTCCTTTCGGGTTGGGGGGGCGCTCCAAGGTGCCCGCCGAGCCTCCACGTTCGCAGGCGTCCGCGCCTGCGATTTCTGAGGGTCCCCGCTTCGCCGGAGCGCACAGGACCCGATCTCCCGCTGAGCTACCCCCTCCGAAGATCAAAGGAGGTCCGCCATTGCTGCTGGCGCTGACCGGAAGTCAGGCTTGTGGGAATTCTTGTGGCGTGGTGAGGAGGAGCCACTTACCTGACATTCCAGCAGGTGAGCAGCTGCTGCTCACCAGGAGAGAGATGTGAAAAGGAGCAAGGTGGTGAGTGGGGAACGGTGTGGTGCAAGCGCAGCAACAGGAGCCCCAAATTGGCCTCCTGTACTGGCATAATGAGTCACTGTTCTCAGCACAGCAGCTATGAACTGGACCATCAGGTTCAGGATGAGGTCTAACATGGGCCCAGGATGCTTAAAGGATCATTGTCTCCCATCCTTCATCCTGTCTGCTCCATAAGATCAAAAGGAGAGGCCATTCTCTGTGTTGCAACTAGGATATGGGTATGGCTGACAACAACAAGAGATAAGACCTTTTCAGGGACTGCTGCACCGACACTTTGGAATACCATAAAATGCAGATGGCCCCTTCTTTAGTTGTTGTTTTAGGAGGGTGATTAATTTTTTGGTTTTGTGTGATGCTTTTGCCTGCTAAGCAGGGCTTTTTTTTCCAGCTTGAACACACCTCTCTAAGCTGCTGTGGCTGTGGTGAGCTCTCTCTCTAAAAAAAAGGTCAACAAGTTCCTGCACCTCTTTTTCTAGAAAAAAAGCCCTGCTGCTAAGTACTATCTGAGGCCATTTTTATCAGTGATCTCTGTCTCTGTTGCTCTTAATGCTGCATTTTTAATGTATTTTTATTGTTGTTTTAATATTTTAATATATTTTTAATGTATTGTGATTTTTAATGGTTGTAAGCTGTCCTGAGAGGTACATGGGCATTAAAAGGGCAGGACAGGGGTAATATAAGTTGAGCAGTAAATGTGTATAACAACTATCCATTGCGCATATTCAGGCCTCAAGCACATAATCTGCCTGTGAATAGAGAATTGTGCACCTTTCCCAGTCATTATACATAGTCACCAACAGGTCTTCAGAAATGTACATATTGTTTTATATGTAGATTATATTTTCCAATAAAATATCAATATTGATTTTTTTTTAAAAAAAACCACGTATCAACTGAAATTTGTACAGTCTCCGTTCATTACGCATGCTATCAACAGGCCCTGGGAAATATGCATATCTGCACTGAATTTTGTACATTCTCCAGCCAACACGTATAATCCCCAGCAGGCTTTGGGGAATGTGCATTTCTCAGCAACAATTTGTTCATTCTCTGGCCATGAGTCACCCTCTCAAGAATCCTGTGATGTTAGCCACTATTATTCCCATTTTAAATTCTGACTTTGAGAACTGATTGCCAGACTTGCTGCTGTGCAAGGGAAGGTGGTCTCACAGAAGAACAAGGAAGCTACCTGAAGTTTGTTCTCCAGGACATGAAGATTGTTTTCCAGTTCAATGTGCTTGTCAGTCAGCTGGCTCCAGTCTTCGTTTAATGCGTTGTAGTGTTCTTTCCAGAGGGCACAGTCTTCTTCTGCAACGGCTAGGGCTCTCTAGGAAGAACATGGTCACATGTAAGGGGGAAAGTCAACAAGCATGCCTTCTCGAGAGCGACAAAGGGAGCAGGTGGCGTGGATAAAGCAAGCTATGATCTCCATGAATTGGGATTGGAACTCAAGAGGTCAGCTGTGTCAGGTGGCAGGACTAGAGCCAACAGGTGGAAATGGCACGGAAACAAAACTCCCTAACAGTGTCCCAGGAGGAGCTGGGCTCTCTCCTTTGTTGAGGGAATTTAAGCAGAGGTTAGGAGGCTCTCAGGCATGCTGTAGTTCCAAGCTAGCTGAGGGTCTAAGGGCCACACTGTCTCATTCTGGCCCCGCCACAGGCCATAGGTCAGCAGTGGGGGTGGCCAGAAAGTGTATGTGGCTAACTCACAGTCTTGTACATACATGCACAGAGCACAAGTCTCTCTCACACAAAGGCAGGCACAGAGCTCCTCTTCTGATTGATACAGATCAACAGAGGAGCAGGGAAAGCTTTCCTTCCCATCCTAGCACTGGGCAGGGCCCATCCTAGCACCACAATACCACTGGCCAGAGATTCCGCTACTGCAGGCAAAATTGGTGGCTGTATCTCCATACTAGCCCACAGACCTCCAGTTAACCACCCCTAATGTATTGAGCAGGGATTTGGGCAAAAATTACCTCCATGATTCTGTGATTCAACCTGCTGTAGATGGAAAACACCACATTCATTATAACACAACGGAACTTCCCTTCCATCTCTTCTGCCCCTCCCAAAAAAATTGTTCCTGGGGTTTCCCAAGAGGCCAGAGAAGTTCTGTCATGCAAATCAATTTTCGTCTTCTTTCTGTCTGCATTTATTTGCTTGTGCCACAATAACTGATCTGTCCCTGAAATTTATGGATGTGGATACCTTAAAGGTAAAGGTACCCCTGCCCGTACGGGCCAGTCGTGTCTGACTCTGGGGTTGCGCGCCTATCTCGCTTAAGAGGCCGGGGGCCAGCGCTGTCCGAAGACACTTTCAGGTCACGTGGCCAGCGTGACGAAGCCGCTACTATCGAAGCAGAGCAGCACACGGAAACGCCGTTTACCTTCCCGCTATAAAGCGGTACCTATTTATCTACTTGCACTTAAGGGTGCTTTCGAACTGCTAGGTGGGCAGCAGCTGGGACCAAATGACGGGAGCTCACCCCGCTGCGGGGATCCGAACCACCGACCATGCGATCGGCAAGTCCTAGGCGCTGAGGTTTTACCCACAGCGCCACCCGCTGTGTACCCGTGGATACCTTAGGCTAAACTTAATCCTTTCCCCACTGCTGTTTTCCTTCAAGATGTGTGCTATTAAAGAAAGCCTCAGGTATTTGCCATTTTCAAATTTATTTCCAGAAATACTATCTGGCAACCTCAGAAGCAAGAGGGGAATCATCATCACCAGACACATTGCCCCCATTTCTCTGCAACAAAGCAGCAGTTGATATTTCTGCCTGAAGGAGGGCTGGGTGAAACAGAAGCTCAAACATTTCCGTCAACAGATCTTGGTCCACTAGCAATCTTCTATTTTATGCCACATACTGTAGCTTTGTATATGGTGCCATCTAGTGGGGATATGAAGGGCCAATCCAGATAATACGTTTAATATTTGATCACATTTATGTATCCTTCATTCTTTCCAAAAACAAATAGCACAAGTAGGTTCCCAAACTGGACTAGGACAATGTGGAGGAAGGAAGCAAAGTCTTCCCTTATACCAAAGGTAGCCAACGTGGTTCCCTCCATATATTTTTTTTCTTGGACTATAACTCCCATCAGCCAATCATGGGCAATGGTAGAAAGTGATGGGAGTTGTAGTCCAAAAAATAAAAATCGGGAAGGAACCACATTACAACCCCTGCTCTATATACTTTCCCAATGAAAAATTACCCTCTAGGCCACCAGGTGGCGCGTTGGAAGATGGCCGACAATAACATCTCTCTGACCCATACGAGGTAATTAAGGGGCTGCTATGGGAAGTATGCAGTCTTCCTCCCGCCCAGGAGACGGGGGGGGGGGCGCTGTCTTGTCAGCGGTGTTCACAATGCACCCCCTGATCCAAGAGATGGGGGTGCTGAACACTTGGCACGAGCCCTCGGTGAAGTCAGATCTTCCTGACGCCGATTCCAATTAGCGCGTGCTGGTTAGCTTCAGCTCGGAATTATAATTGGAAACATATGATTGGAATGAAGCTGAAGCACATACATCAAGTAATGTTCGAGGATAAGACTGCTGATTTATGGATCTCTGTGACCGGGAGTGATGGATGGATAAGTAAATCTTCTGATTAATCACCACTAGGAGACTGTATGTTTGGAATGAAGGGGGGGTGGAGGAAAAAACTTTTTTTTTCTTTGCACGATGTGATATTAATAACCCTTCACCCCAGATAGAAATAAGATTGTTGCGTTTTTATTAATCACAAGCAGGAATTCAAGATCTGTGTGGGATGGATTATAACAGGAGAGAGGATTGGTGAACGGTGAGAAAGAGGAAATTTTTTATGACACAGTTAAAAAATGGCGTCTCACCAAGACAGGCTTGCCGGAGAAAGAAGGACAGGGGGAGGAGAATCAGGATCGTTCGAAAGAGAAGGAATGTTGGAACACAAGCTTGACCTGACAAGAGCCTCCTGATTCACTTGATTTATTTGGCAAGCCTGAGAAAAGTAAAGGACAGACCGAAGATTACTTTTTTATGGAAGCGTTGAACAGAGGCTGTCCCTGAGCGATATGATCTTTGAAGAGTACAAAACCCACACAGAGGATGCCTGTTTTCAATCTGCTTGTGAAAATTATCAGAGATCGCAAAGAAAGGAATATACGATAACAATAAGAAGAGAAAGAAAGTAATAAAGGACTATCTAGATTGAACTGGATAGAACTGTCTAATTAAAGCAGTAATATAAGTGATGTTTGGACTCGTTCGGAGTTTTGGACTCGTGCGGAGCTTGATGTATGGGTACCCCCAACAAAATTTAAAATTTGGCTGTATAATTTGGAACTAATGTGATTTGGATAATGTGATGTGATTGGCCTGTTAATAAAAATTATTTTTTTAAAAAAAGAAAAATTACCCTCTAAAACTGCTGTAGAAAATAGCTGTTCCAAAGGGCAAGAGGGATGAGGCCTTTTTCTCTTTGTGAGATGGTGCATGAGGAATAGGTTAACTCTCCTCCCCACACATCATTCCAAGCGCTGGGTTTTTAATCCATGTTCACACCAAGTTATCCAAAATGCATTCGCATCCTGTACAGTGGTACCTCGAAAGTCGAACAGAATCCGTTCTGGAAGTCCATTCAACTTCCAAAATGTTCGGCTTTGTGGCATTCGGGAGCCAAAACGTTTCACTCGCAAGGCACTTGGGATCCAAGGTACGACTGTACCTTGTTTAAAAAATGCTGGTGTTTGATGCATTGTTTCTCAAACCAGATTCACAATGACTGGAGTCCTTAAGCCTATGAAATACATCTGAAAACCCAAACAACTTAAGTACACTCTAAGGAGGTAATGTAAACACACCCCTTGTTGGAGCTTTAGGCAGAGAAAAAGTAGCAGAGGTGAGATCTGAGCCAGAGAATGCCTGATTGGCTCAAGTCTTTTAGTAAGTATACTGCACCAGCTTAATACTTTCTGAAGGTACATAATTAACCACCCACCACAGAAAGACATGTGGCCGCTTTGCGGAGTTGTTACACTTATTTGCATTTTAGCTGAAATAACCCCCTTGTACATGGCGTGGGGTGATAACATGCTTAGTGGGGTAAAGCAAAGCTTGTGGAAGTTGGTGTGGTGAAGGCAGGCAAAATCCCCACACTGCTCTTTCAACTGAGCAATGTGGTTAAGGTTATGCTTCAGGCAGACCTGACCACAATGATGCAGCCAAGTGGTTATTGTCAGCAACCGTGCTCCAAAAACACACCTCTCACATTGCTCTGGAGCTTCAGCCTTGTACTGAATGCACAACAAAATTCCCACATGTATGTAAAGATGGAGCATGCTGTGTAAATTGCTGCCCAATCCTGTCCTTGTTCCAGGCTGAAATTCCACACCTACCTGGGCATTTTGGAGCTGCCCTTCCACCTGCAGTTTCTCCTCAAGGAGTTTCTGAAGAGACTCTTTCGCTTTCAGCTCATAGTTCTGCTTTTGATCTTCCATCTCCAGCAGAATCCTCTTTAAGCTCCGCTTTGAGTGACTCTAAACAAACAAATGGAGAACTGAAGAATGACGCCCAATTTAAAAATATTAAAACCAATACGACCCATAGTTCACCAAAGTAGACAACATGCCCTGGAATTTTTTCCACACTGGGCAATTATTAAAACCATTTGCTATAAAATGTGGATGTGCACACACTCCCATTTACGCCGCCATTAAGAAGCAGAGGTTCTCCGTTTAATTGGATCTTTAATTGGTTTTAAAGTACAGTGGACCCTCGAGTTACGTACCACTCTGGATACGTAACTTTCGGGTTGTGAACGCGGCAAACCCAGAACTGTATACTTCCGGGTTTTGCCACACACACATGTGCAGAAACACTCTGTGCGCTGTCTGCGTGCAGAAGCAGCGCCTCCAGTTACAGACTTTTCAGGTTAAGTACGGAACCCCGGTGTGAATTTAATTCGTATCCGGAGGGTTCACTGTCCCAGCACATGATGGAAAAGGGTTGCAACATCATACTGCGGAATATACCAAAGGTATATTCAAAGGTTTGAATTGAGATAAGATTTTCTTTGGCCTGAGACGGTTGGGGAGAGGGAAACCCATGGTTTGTTTATTCTAAGCTTCTTTTATATATTATATATTCTTTTATATGATTCAGCAAGCCTCTCCGGAATATAATATAAAAAGATATTTATAAGTGAGGAAGGGATGTTGGAGTAATACTGATATTAACAAGGGAAAATGGAAACTGTGTGTGATCTGAAATGAAGGAGGGCGAGGGGAAGCTCAAGTATGACTATGTTGGAAAGACCATGTAATTCCCCTTACCTCCATTTAAAAACAATAGACAAGGAAAAAGAGACTGATATTTGTGTGTGCTACTGACAGAATATAATCTAAGATAAAGTTTAATTGGGCCATAAATCTCTTGCTGGAAGGAAAAGAATTTGGGGGCTGTGATTAGAATGCCACAGAGATTGGAAAGTTGGAAAGGAGATTTGCGACATGTTTTGCTAGTGATACAGAATTGTTTCGAGCAGACTGTTGCCTGTTCTGAGACATCAAAGGAAGGGACGGAGAGATAAGAGCTCTGAGAAACTTCAAGATTCAGTTCCGCCCCAAGCCATGATGGGAGAAAACAACAGCTAGGAAGTGAAAGAGACAACACCATATATGGACAGAAGGAATCTCCAAGGACATAACAGTTTTCACACACAGGGCAGAATAAAAGATAATAGTTTGAGTTCCTCACTTGAAGTTTTATAAATTTATATATTGTAACATCATGAATGGAAATCATTAATTATGTAGTAGCTGTTGACTAAGGGATTATTAATAAGTGAAATGTAACTGTCATTAATTAAGATTATGGAAAGCAGTGATATAAGATCGGAAATGCACCCAAACCACCATGCGGGGAGCCACTTTAACAAAAATGTATTAATTGGAGGTTGATTGGTATTTTGATAATTGTATTGTTATAATTTGGCTATTATTGGGGGTATATTGGAAAACAAATTTTTTAAAAGGGGGGGGGGAGAAAAAAAGGTTGCCCACTTGTGTTCTAGAACATAGCAATGTTATACTGTTTTTAACATTTGATTGGGAGCTGCCCAGAGTGGCTGGGAAAACTCAGCCAGATGGGTGGGGTATAAATAATAAATTATTTATTATTATTATTATTATTATTATTATTATTATTATTTCAACAGAGTTGTAATCTCCATGAGGGAGTCAAGTAGGTCACGCCCAAGCACTCATCTCAAACACAGAGCAGCCCCAAGAATGCAAAGACTGGCCACTCCTGGCATAATTATGAAAATTCTCTCAGAGGAGAGAAACAGTCCTTCTTTTTTGAGCCAAAGATGATTACATTATATTATAATAATTATATATTTATTTATACCCCACTTTTTCCCCTGACAGGGACTCAATGAGGCTGACATATAAAACAGGAACAGCTAAAAACATTTTTAATTTTTTTAAAAAACAACAACAACCAAACATTTATAGAATTGAAACAATGTTAAAACTATTAAGAATATGTTACCTGGGTGCAAGTCTGCAATTGATTCTCCAGGGCACTCAGCCTGCACTTGAGTTTGTCTTCATTTAGCTGACCCTAAGAGGAGGGCGGGGGAAAGGTTGGAATTTTACATCCTCAACTTCCAAAGATTTGTCTAACAAACAAACAAAAAAGAAAAAGAACCCATGTCCCCATATCCCTGGTTCACTCATGTTTTCCAGAGTTGTTGTTGTTGTTGTTGTTGTTGTTGTTGTTGTTGTTGCAAAATATGAGCAATTCAGCTGAAATAATGGCAGTCTGGAAATGCCTCTCATCTCCAGCACTCCCTAGTTATTTGTATCTATGCATTTTATCACTGTCGTATTGAGAGTGACTTGGTGCATCACAGAACAGGGTTCCTGGACCTTTCGTAGTTGGGTGGAAGCCATCTCTTGTGCTGAGGAGAACATTTCAATAGGTGCTGCTTTCCTCACCACTGCAGAGCTCTGTCATGACAAGGCGTACCTTCCAGAATCTCCTCTTCCAGACATCTACCTAGCAAAGTACTGCACACCAAACCTGAGGGGAGCATTTCTTAATATGTTTGCGATTAAGCACAAAAACGGTGGCTCAGATCCCTAGGAAATGCCTCTGTGCATTAATCCAATGTGCAAAATGGCAAATCTGCTTTCCGAAGAGCAATGCTTAAAATTAATTGAGCTGGTGCCTAGGGCAGCACCCTTTGAAACACCGAGGAAATGGGATTTTAGGTACTTGAGTCTCTTAAGGCATGGTAACAAACTAATGCTTCCACTTGTGTCCAAAATGGGCTAACAACACCTACAAAGAGGTACTATGTTGCAGCAGACTTTCAGTAACACCACACGATCCTAAGGTAACAGAGAGACATCACATTAACAGGGCATGTCCGCACTGGAGAATTATCTAGCTGTTAATCCACTTCTTCCCTCATTCAAATTAGATCACATGTGTATGAGGAACAACTTTGGTCTTTCCTGTTCATACCAGTAGATGTTCCCTTTTGTGTTTGTCCCCATCTTCCAGACTGCTGAATCTATTATGCAAATTCTATTATGCCTATTAGGCACAGACAGGGCATGCACAGATAGCTGTGTGCACAACTTGGGGGCTGTTTTTAAATCTCCCTGTCCAGGAAGTGTGCAATAGCACAGTCAAGGAACTGTAAATTCTCAGCACCCAATTTTCACATGGTTTGCTTGTACAGTTTTCCGATTTTGTGCAAATCTGAGAGATATGGAAGGCTATGCTTTTCCATTCAAGAGCACCCCAGAAATAATTGCCCGCATAGCTGGAAAATAAAATTAAAAAATCATCAATTCTCAGCACACACACTTTTAAGATTAATGGTGCTGCTCAATATCTGGTGTGTAAATATTTAATGCTGTTTGCTTGTGCAGTTTTCTGGTTTTGTGCAAATCTGAGGGATAGAAAAGAAAAGAAAAGAGCATGTGGTCCCTTCAGGAGTGTGTTGGACATAGTTATGGGCATCACTGGGAAATAAATTAAAGGATGCTACAGGACACTAGCTTATAAGTTCCCAGAGGAGCCACATAGCCATTTACAAATCAGATTTATTTCTCTTCTCTTATTTGGAAACAAAGGGATGAAAGCTTCCCCTCACTTACACCCCTGATCCTGACTCTGTGCCAACTGCTTATTTCTTTAAAAATCAAACATGGCAGAGCAAACTACAAGACATGCATCGCGTCAAGTTTGCTCCTTAGACATTTTGAGGCACTGAAAATGTTAGATGCCACCTACGGTTTTAAAGAGGCTCTTATTTTTTAATTAACTCATCTCTCATCTGACATTTGCCGTGCCAAATCTCAAAGCTTCCAATCTGTGTTTGTTTTTGAAATCCCAGCAGCAGGCTATTTGTTCCTCTCCAGAGGTAAGCTGTGAAGGCAAAGGCTGCAGTGCAAAACTATTTTCTACAACATCACCGCTGAGAGGTGAAGTGCAAACCCACCTGTTGCTAAGCTGAGGTTTCAGAGACACTTCCTGCCAGCGAGGGTGTCAAGCTATTTTTTCCTCACTCCTCTTGAAGCTTGACTGAAGTCTTTCACAGAGGAAGTCTCAAACCACAAAAGCATCAAACTGTACATATTCTTTGGCATTTCGCTTCTCTCAGAGCTCTTGCTGGTCTTATTTTTGGGCAAACTACTTTGCATTGCTTTCCTTTTTTTTAACTGCCTGCAGCATTTTTAAGGGCTTAACTTTCAATGCTGCCTACCTGTCTAACTGTGAAAAGCTGTTTAGGCTGTAGAGAGGACATAACATTTTGTGGGGTTTTGGGGCAGTACAGTAAGACCATCCTTGCAGACAACCCAAACACATTTCTTCCATCCCATAAAACGACGTGCTTTTACTGGTCTGGCGGTTTTTCAATATGATCCCTGCTGAATCCACAAAAACTTGATTCCTCCTCGCAAAAGAGCGATAAAGCCTGCCAGTATGGCTCCTATAGGCACCTATTTGCAAGTGGCCTATGATATTACCGCAGAAAAAACACATGCACTACAATAGCCCAGTACAGAAATGGCCTGCTATTTAAAGATTGTTTCCTTGTTTTGGTAAATCATTTCCCCCTTGCCTTTACAGAGTGAGTTCCCACTTCTAGCAGACCTACTAACACTGACCTAAAATTTAAAAACTTGATATAAAATGAGCACAAATGTTTTTCCGCCCTCTGCCCCACATGAAGGCACTCTACCGTGGAGATAAGACTCCTACTCTCTGGTTATCTAGTCTGATCATAGTGAAACAGGGACTGGAGTCACTAAAGTGATACTGGGCAAAATCACTCTCAGAATGTGATACTTCTCTGAAATACTGCAGTGTCAGTGAAAGGCCCCAGGTCTGCTACAATCTCCTTTTTTGTGAGCCTTGTTTACACACTTTGGACAAATGTGGTGGCACATGAAGCACTTGATTGGACAGACTTACACAAGTCTCAAGCACTTAAAATGCATTTTCTAATTTTCAAGGTGCTAACTCCACCACCTTGAATCATGGTAATAAAAATTGGGTGTTTTTTTAAATTAAGTTTTTCAAACAGAAAAAAAGCCAGGTAAGAAGGAAGCAGAGAAGGTGGGATAGGAAAGAATAAACCACAATCCTGATATTCTGTCAGTTTGAACCATGCTTATAGTTTCTAAGTCCATAGCTTTTATCTGAAACACCTGATGCTTTTATGCATTTCGAGCTTTGTTCTATGGAAAACAGATAAGTCGTTTTTGCACACAGGGTCAAGTTGAACTTTGGTGCATATGAGTGCATGGCTAAATCTTAAGCGTACTTACCAGGAAATGTTCAACTCATATTTGGAATGTGGTACCTTTCTTGTCCCTCTTGTAGATGCCTAGAAAGGGAGATTCTGGCAAGCACACCTTGTCACAACAGAGCACTGCACCTACTGAAATTGTGTCTTCTGCACAAGGAATGACCTGGGCCTAAGAATGAAAGGTCCAGGAACCATGTTCACTGATGCTTCTGATCACTCTGGGTAAGATAGTGATAACATGTGTAGGTGCCTTGTCCTTACTCCTCTACCTCCTGGTAAACAGCAGCATTACGGCAAATGAAAGACCAGGTGAATGTCACCACTCCACCCTGTCACCTGCTATAGATAATCTCAGCATGGCTAATCAGTACCTTCCAAGACTTCTCTGCCGCTTGCAGCAACGTGGCAAAAAGTTCCTGTAAGATGGCCATCTTCTGCTTCAGCAGTAGCTCCCGATGAAGTGCCTCCTGAAAAAAGGAAAGGAGGAATCAGGCCCAGCAAAGTGTGCAAAAGGTGTACTTATTCCCCAATGCATCCACACTATACATTTAAAGCATGTGGCTTCCACCAAAGAATCCTGGGAACTATAGTTTGCCCCCAACAGAGCTATAATTCCCAGCACCTTTCACAAACAACAGTTCCCAGGATTCCTTGGGGGAAGTCGTGTGCTTTAAATATACTGCTGTGTCAGTAATGAGGTTTCCCTTTATCTCCCAGTAGAAACTGCTGCCAGGCTGGTTCAGAACAGCTTGACAGCTTCACACAAAAGAGACGCCCTGCATTTGCCAAATCTCTTCTGGGGCTCTGATTCTGCACATGCTCTCACACTGGCTTCCCGTAAGCCGGCTAGCAACCTTCATCTGTTGACCCTGTTGCTCGCAAGGAGCCACCTTTAAACCGCAACTCTTCCCCTCTATCTTCTTCACTTATCTGTGCCTGAGATGCCATTTCCTGCACACCACTGTTATCATTCCTGTTAGGCTTTCGGAAGGAAATCCCAGCGTTGCGTTAAGATCAGACTACTGGTCCCTCTAGCCTGCCCTTTCCAATGACTGTCGGAAGCTTTCTAGGTTTTCAGAGCTTTCCCCACCTCCAAGGACTAAGGCTGCTGCTCAACAGAGCAACTCGTAGACTTCAATCCTCGCATGTGAGTAAGTCCCACTGAACTCAAGTGGGTTCACTTCTGAGTAGATACATACACAATCATACTGCTCAGCAATAAATTGGATGGCATTTTAATGACTGGTTGATGAAACCTGTGCAAAACTGCAGATTATTATTATTAAAAAATGTGGTTTTGCACTAGGAGAAAGCATTTACTCACAACTAAAGGTAAAGGAACCCCTGACTGTTAGGTCCAGTTGCAGACAACTCTGGGGTTGCGGCGTTCATCTCGCTTTACTGGCCGAGGGAGCTGGCGTACAGCTTCCAGGTCATGTGGCCAGCATGACTACGCCGCTTCTGGCGAACCAGAGCAGCGTATGGAAACGCCATTTACCTTCCCGCCGGAGCAGTACCTATTTATCTACTTGCACTTTGACGTGCTTTCGAACTGCTAGGTTGGCAGGAGCAGGGACCGAGCAAAGGGAGCTCACCCCGTTGCAGGGATTCAAACTGCCAACCTTCTGCCGCCACCCGCGTCCCCTCGCAACTAGTTATTGCTAATCCATCCCTGCAACTCTCCACGTACTACAGCTTCCTATGTCCTCTACAAAGATGCTTCTGATGGTAGGGGGACCTTCTGGAACAGCAAGGATATGGAAAGGAGTGATGCAGCAGGCAGGGAGAAGTTGGCTTTGCATGAATAGAACATCTAGCTCAGTATTGGACTTTCCAGGTGTTCAGCCTCACCTCACCTAAAGATGCTAGGGATTGAACCAGGGATGTACTGCAGGCAAAGCAATTAATTGCATTTTAAATAATTTAAACTTTCTTTTTTAAACCTGCTGCTTGATTCACGTGGGCTGGGATTTTTTATTTTTTTTAAAAAATACTTAAAAATATTATTAATCCATTAATCTAACTGTTTTTATACTTAAGACTATTGGTAATCCACATGTCCAGGAAAATGGGTGGCAGCCTTTACCTAGTGAAAATATGCACAAGGCTTAAAGCTTCATGCTAACTTTTCTCCTTTGGTATTGCCTTCAAGGTGTCTGCTAAGGCACTAAATGTTTGACTCTAAATAATGCTTTCGTCAAGACTCTGAGAGCAAAATCTGAGGTAATTTTCCTAATTGGTGCATGTCTCATTTACAGTTATGGTCCTATCTGAAGGACAGAAGTCCTTTCAGAAGAAACAAAAAAGTCCTGGCCCAACCCTTCATGAAAAAATGTTCCGAATTAGTGTTAATTACTCACCTTGAGGTAGTTAGAAAGTTGAATAATCTCCTGAAATTGAAATAAATGGATTTAAAGTTCGACTTGAGTTGAACATGGAAATGTTAGCGTAAGTCAAGGAACTTAAACAGACACTATCTATCTGCAAGCCTCAAAATGAAGCTTGTATTCTTGGCAAGGTAACAGGTAGACCAAACATTCAGTGTGTTTAGGCTATGGATACTGGTGGGCATCCCTTGCAAAGTTAAGGGTACTTGATAAGAAGTATTCAAGGCAAAGCCTTCTATGATACAAAAACTATTGGGAAAGGCAGCTCTTCCCAGCCTGGTGTGCTTCAGATGTTTTGGGCTACATCTCCCATCAGTCTGGTGCGAATTGTAGCCCAAAACATCTGGAGAGGTGGCTGATTTGGAGAATAATCCACAATTGGCTGCAGCACAGTGATATGACCTGCCCAGGTTTATCCAAGATGAAAGTCACTGCATGGCTCAGTGGTCCTTAACAATTGCCTACCCTGCAACTGTTTTGAAGTCCCAGACAGGCAGCAGAAAATGAAAGTCTCATTATATGTTTAAGAAGCTCACAAGGAAAGGATCTAGAGGTCATCCAGCTCAACCCCAACAAAATATAATATAAGCTGTTTTGTTTGAGAAGCTTTCCAGAGCTTAGTCAGTATTTTTAAAGGATTCCCAAAACCCAGTTTCAAATTGGTATGATGCTGCTGTGGTTGTTTTGCAATCCCAGGCAGGCAGCAGAAAAGGAAAGTATTACTATAAGCTAAAGTGGAAACACATGTACAGGTTTGTTTAGGGCAGCTTATAGTCTTTACCACCAAATATATTTTATCTCTAGGATCTGATTTGTGCTGCTACACAGAGTATATCAATCATGAATGTCTTAAAACAAGAGGTTTCATATTTCTTGTATTCCATACCTTATCTAAAACTGCTGTTCCACAACTGAAAAAGAAAAAAGGAGAAGACTATGTCAAAAGAGGATGTGCCACTATTGAAAAGAATGATGCGTAGGAAAGAGGTAAATGATCAAAAGTGTCTAGTGAATAGTATAGGTAATCATCAAATGTGTCCATACAAAAACCAAACAATGTGCTTCCTTACTCTGTCTGTTGGCCTGAGTTTTTCTTTACTGTACTCGACTCATCTGTGGTTTGGGTACCTGTAAAAACACAAAATGAATAAATTCCATATAACTCCTTTCAACAATGGAAAGTTAAATATGATTGGACATATTTATTTTGCGTTTACGTATGCTGTTTATTTATGAAAGGAACAGCAGAGGGGGGAAATACTCCCATTCCAGAGTCTTTGAAATGGAAGCGTTTGCATCTTAATGGCAACATTTTAATCATGTTTATGGGAAATAAATCCCACTGTGTTCAGTGAGGCTTATTCCTACCTAAGTAAGTGGACATCTGAAGTCTTGCCATTATCTGAAAGAATGTCCAACCAGTTCAAATGGAATCATGTAAAATTTAGAAATAAGTTGCATACCAGTTTTTGCTAAACTGATTTCAAAGTTTGCAGAGTCTTACCTTTACAGGTTGTGTAAACTTTCACAGTGAACATGTTTTCGGGAGAGGAGTTCAAGTTGCCATGTGCAAAAGTGTCAGTGAAGCTATGTTGCACAGATTTGGTATGAAGCTGAGAGGTACAGTTATCCCAAGACTCCTGAAACAAAGTAAGAACATGTCTCTCTTCAACATATTGGTCTCAAGCCACATTGGAATAGAGTTGGGTGGTATTAGTGCCAAATTACCTCTAAATTGCCCCAGTATCAGATTGTCTGCCCGTGGAAGGATGGGACTTAAAATAAAAAAAAATTGAGGAAATGAACCATTTAAGTGACAAAACAGCACTATTTTGCTATTAAAGAAAACAAAACACTGTTGTCATCACCCGTAATTGAAGCTTTCTGACTACAAGAACAAAAACTGACCCTGGGGTAATTTATGAAAGCTATTCAGGAGCTAATTTATTTATTTGAAATATTTGTTTTGATTCTTTTATTTCCAAAACGTGAAAACAAACAAGAAGAACGGCAGAGTTACATCTTGTAATTACTAATAGGAAGTAGTATGTGTAACATAGATTCCTTCTTAAGTAGTAAGCCCTGTGTGTAAGATCCATTGGCAACTTGGAAATTTCAGTCATCACCATCTTATAGTTTGTACTTAAGTCTCTTTCCCATGATCTGAATAAAAGATTTGATAAATAGCTGTTTGATTTGTGTATGAGGTAAAATCATACCACACTATATAATAATCAAATATTTTAGCTTTGCCCTTAGCTAATTCAAGTTGGTAAGTCATTCCCCCCCTCCCCCCCCGCCATGGCTATTTGAAACATTTATATGCCACCGTTTATCCAAAGATTTCTAAGCAGTTTAAGAAAAGATAAAACCAGAGGCTATTCATGACTAATCCCCCAGCCTTGATCAACAGGAAGTTATAAAACATCAGGAGCGGCCTCAGTTAGAACTTTGATACAGCTAACTCAGGTATGTCCACACTGATGGGCAATGGCTCTCCAGCAGGGTTCAAAAGAGGGGATATTCCCAGTCCTATCCTGGGAAATTCCCAGTCCTATGCTGGGAAATGAATCTGGGATTTCTACCACTGAGATACAGATGTTTCTCAAGGAAAATGGGCCACTGAAGTCACTGAGGCCACATTTGTACCATTCATTTAAAGCACTGTTATACCATCTTAAGAACCATGGCTTCACACAAAGAATCATGTGAACAATAGTTTGCAATAGATGCTGAGAAAGACCTCCATCATTTCATGGAGCTACAACTCTCTGAGTTGTAACAATCAATCTCTCTTCACAGGGAATTATGGGATTTGTAGCCCTGTGCGGGGAGAAAGTCCCATTGCCCTTATGTTCAGATATTACCTGGTTAGCAGGCAAAGATCTCAAATATGCTGATCTCTCCCCTAAATCTCCAGGTCTATTCTCCGGAACCAGGGACATGTCTCTTCCAGGAGTCAAATGCACTTCCTTCCTCCCTGGCCCTTCCATTATTAAATTTCTTCTTCTGAGGATCACTTTTTCTCGGCGTCTTTGAAGTAGCTCCTTGGCTTCTTTGCTCTGGCGTTTATCTGTGAGACGGCATGTGGTCCTGTTCCTCCTCCTGCGCAGGGTTTCTCGCTTTTCCTGCCGGCGTTCATATTTTTCTTCATAACTTTCATGCCTGGGGCCACACCAGCCATGGGATTTGAAAATCTCTTTTATCATACTGAGGGCACAAGACACCGCAGTGCAGAGCGCTTTCCAAATACACTTGAGAGTCACCTTCCTGGGGAAACCGTGAGAACAGAAATTAGCAGGATGTTAGGCTGTGGGAGATTTCTGTATACAATAATACACACAATGTATCTATGGAATAGGATGCAATTGACTCCAAAATGAAAACTTTTTTTTCATAAAATCAAATATGCTGTCATGAGGGCAGGTTAACTAAATTCTGAGCTTCTGGAAGATGAAGCAAACTGTACTGTTCACATCATATTGCATATTGTGGAAATTTCACTGCTCCACTTGAGCAGGGTTATTTTAAAAGCTCCAGACCTTACAGTTATCCTGTTATTCAAGTCTTTTGTGATTTCAACAACATGTGGGAAAATCCTAGAATAATATTTTAGAAGAGGATCCTTAATCTAATTAACCTTCCCACTCACCCCCCCCCCAAAGTTTTATGTTGGACCAAAATGCAAATTCCATGATTTTTAAAAAACACATGTGATTTTAAAAAATGCTTAATTTTTTTCCAATGAAACTAAAATTAATCTACTACTAAAATACAAAAGAAATCCAATGTAGTGCCCAATATTTTGAGTATTTTTTTTATCTCCCTGAAGCTCTGTAAAGCTTTTGAACTAGGAAAATCACTGGTTAATGCACACAGATATCTGCAATAGTTGCAATTTTTGAAAGTGGGTTTCTTCCTCCAGATGCTTTTTGCATTTCACCTTCTGCTTAGGTCTAAGGGCTGCAGAGAGTGTGCTTTGCAGATTGCTTGGGAGTCATCAAAGGAACATCTAGAGATGATAAATTCTGAGGGCAAAGCTCATTGTACCAATGAGCAGGCATGCCACTGTTCCTTTAAAAAAAACCGCCACCACTTACCTCCTGTAGTAGCTTTACTTTCTCTGTTCTCCACACTGTCCAAAGGCTGTTGGATTAGGGATGCCATGTTCTATTGCTTAATGCTACACAGTTAAATATATTTATGTTCACTTTGAAGCAGGCTTACAAACTAAAGCCCGAAAACTGCAGCTAAAGGCAGTTTTCTGTGTATATCAGACTTAATCCAAGTTACATAGGCAGGTTGTTCCAGAATTCAGACAGAAGAATGAATGCCTTTGTTTTGGCATTACCTTGTTACCCTGTGCCTATATAAAGAGTGAGTTGTTAACCTCCTCCTTCCCTCATTAAAATCTTGACGGCTCATATGTTACAAGTATGTACGTAATTTGTCCTAGGAGTCAACTATATGAAAGGATTCGGATCTTTGCTTTTCCATCAGAAATAGAAAACAGGGTAGTGGGGTGGGGGGAAGAGAACTCAACAAACTTCAAAAAAACCCTTATCCATCCTTTAAGCCAGTGGGATAATCCCTCTGCATATTCTAAGACTGGTGGCTGAAAGGAGGATCATGTGAGCATGCTAGGCATTCAGAAGGTTAGAACAGGGTTGGCCTTACACTACAATTTAGTGGCTAGCAGAGCTTTATTTCTGTCCATACCCTCCCCAGTTTAACAGTTATCTAGCTGCAACAGTAAAAGGGATGCGGGTGGCGCTGTGGGTTAAACCACAGAGCCTAGGACTTGCTGATCAGAAGGTCGGCGGTTTAAATCCCCGCGACGGGGTGAGCTCCCATTGCTCGGTCCCTGCTCCTGCCAACCTAGCAGTTCGAAAGCACGTCAAAGTGCAAGTAGATAAATAGGTACCGCTCCGGCGGGAAGGTAAACGGCGTTTCCGTGCGCTGCTCTGGTTCGCCAGAAGCGGCTTAGTCATGCTGGCCACAGGACCCGGAAGCTGTACGCCGGCTCCTTCGGCCAATAAAGCGAGATGAGTGCTGCAACCCCAGAGTCGGTCACAACTGGACCTAATGGTCAGGGGTCCCCTTTACCCTTTACCTAGCTGCAACAGTATGCTTGACGATGCGGACTAGGAAGCTGGATCTGGTTTAAAATGCAACAGCCAGGATTTTAAGTGGAATTGCTTGCTGGGAGCGTAACTTGACAGTTTTGAGAAATGTGCACTGTCAGCCACTTCCAAGCCCAATTCAAGGTGCTGCTTTTGATGCTTACAGCCCTTCAAGCTTTAGGTCCCAGGTACTTTAAGGACTGTCTAGTCTCATATCTACCTACCTGTCCCAGTTTTGCAATACTAAGCCTAGCTTAGTTAGAAGCATGGCAGAAAGTGACAATGTGGGCGTGGGAGAAGAAAACCAAGAGTAAAAGCAGACCAATGTGTGGCACCCAAGATGAAGAAGGAACCATAATCAGGGAAACAGGAGCAAAGGGCTCAAAAAGTTTATTGCAGAAGGTTCTGTAGATTCCAAGTATCATTACTCACAGGTTCAGTGTGTGTTTCGTATGATCTGGTCCAATTCTTCCTGCAACCTACCTCTTTCTTGGAGTCTTGATTTCTGGGCTTGACCAATGTGGAGGAAGGTTTCCGTGAACTGCGGAGGCTTCACCTACTGGGAATTAAAACACATGGCAATCAAGGGGACTGTTGTTTTACTTTGATCATTGGAACAGTTATATTACTTACAGCTCAGCAGCTTGCCAAGGGCAGGGAAGCACTCGCAACAGATGCTCTGTGTTGCACTTTGAAGGCAAGCAGAAACCAGGATGTATGGCTGTGGTTGCATACTTTGGAACCATCTTCACAGTGATGCTCAATTAATACCAACATTATTATCCTTTTGGCACTGGGAGAAAACCTTTTTATTCTTCCCAACTTTTAGCATATCTATTGGGTCTGGCTTTTACACTGCTTTAAACTGCTGCTCTTGCTGTTTGGGGCTGTATTTTATTTTATATTGATGTTTTATTGTGTTATTGAAGGGTGATACAGAGGGATTGATTGTTAAATCGCTCTGGAAACTATATGTGAGGGGAATAGGTTTCTTCAAACCTCTTAGCAACCTTAAAAACTACAGTTCCCAACATTCTTTTGGGAGAATTTCTGAATAAGGCCAGGACCCAAAGAACTATGAAGCTAGCTTTTGTAAGCCCAAGGGTTTACAGAACTTGCTTTTTTCAAGCAGCTGCCGCATGTAAAACTGCTTTTAAAACTGAGGGGTGTTTCAAAAGCAGTTCGTGAGAGATAAGGGAGGGGATAATCAGTTCAATGAAAAGTTAAAAGTTTTTTTAAAAAATCCGTTAGTATAGTGTAATGGCTCCTTTGTGAACTTAAGTCGCTCTTTGGACTCTGAGCTAACATGCCCAGACTTCCAGAAGTAATGGCCAGCACTTTCTGGCTGCAACAACTATTCTTCATACAATGGAAAGTAAATACTCATGCTCTTTGATTTATAAGATATATACATCTTCATAATGTACCACAAAAATCAAATGCATGAACTACTGCTAATGTATTGGAAACAATGGTAGCCCCCCCCCCCTGCAAATACCATATGGGGTTGTGATTCCAATTAGAGTGGGGGGGGGGGAGCTAAATCCTTCTGCCCATGCCATGGTCCTGCTCCAGCTCAGCCCCACCCCAAGGTATTAGTTAAAAACATAAAACTAGCCAAACTCTGTAACTAACATCACCTGTAGCTCGGCTCTTACAGAGAAAGGCAAAAATGCAGTGTTCTCACACAAGCCAGGTACTCAATTATAAGTACACATCAGATGTTTGTATTGAAATTCAGGTTATTATCCTTATTTTAAAAATAAATAATTTACTTAAAAATAACCACTTCTTAAAATATATATATATCTAGAGATAAACACAATCCCTACTTACAGCCTCACCACACTGCAATAAAATAAGCACTGTTACCTCTTTGATGCACAGCTGGAAGATGTGTAAGGGAATGTAATTGGTGTCCATTGCACTCAGCTGCTTAAAAAGTCACCCCTCTCCCAGCTGATGCCTTTATCTCTGGCTGCAGCATTTTGATCTGACTACTCTGCAATGTCCTCCATCCAAGTCTGTGTTCTGGGCCTGCAGCTTACTAGGCTGTAGGACTCCTAGGCCTGCTCCACCAGGATAGCGTCTCTTTAGGTCAAAACCCCCATCATAGACAGTTGGGAGTCTGTCCCCTTGGCAGATGAAGCGATTCTCACCTCACTTCCAAAGTGGAGGTAAGAGCCCCATGTAAACACAAAGCAGAAGGAAGGTGGGATGCAGGGGCTTCAAAATGAGCTGTACCATTCCAAGTTGCCTCCTGTTAAAAAAAAAGTTACTGGGGCTTGCTTTTCTATTTTTTATTCATGCAATTTTTTAAAAAAACATATAAGCAGTTTTGCTTATGGCCTTAAATAAGTTGCTTGGAGACCTTTGGTGTGTTTTACAAACAATCGACAATTTATAATAGTGCTGAAAATGATGATAATGTGAGAATGGGATAAAAAAAAATTGGGACAGTCCCCACAGTCTGAAATGGTAGAGTCCACTCTATCAACTCCATTATTTCATTTCATTTATATCCTGCCTTTTCATATTTAATGCCCAGGGCTATAATACTATATTTGGGGGCAAATATCTTCCACACTCAGTGTAGGGGTGGAGCATATGCATTGACAATTTGTTTGAAACATTTCCATACAGTTTAAAAATTATCAGTTTACCGTAGCTAACAAATATAAAAAACAGCAGCAAAAAGAAATCGCCTTGATTTCAATGTGTTAGGCAGTGCTTCCCCCCCCAAAAAATGTTTAGGGGTACTCTCATTTCCCTACTCATATTGAAATACTGCCCCTCAATGAGGCCAAACTTAGATTCACAAAATGTTTAGGGGTATGCGTCCTCCTGTGTACCCCCAGGAAAAAAGCACTGGTGTGAGGTGAACATTATTTTAGGGGTTTCCTTCCATCTTGAATTGGCTTTTTGGTTGTGATTATGATTGCTATCATTCCTAGGTCAGGAGCATCCCAGAACCTGAGATTTCAGGGCCCAACCCTGAGACCTGGAGGCGGCCCCTGATGGTGTCATAAGGGTGAGCCCTAGAGATGGAGATTAATTGGGAGAAGGGAGCAGAGGTGGACTGACACCTCAGAGCATCAATACTGTCATTTGCAGCCAGGCCCTGCCAGGTTGAATATTAGTAGTAGTAGTAGTAGTAGTAGTAGTACTCTTGCGCTCCGCCTGGAGACTCTTCAGGTCAGACTTGATTGTCTAGCAACCCTAGTGACTGCACATATAGCAATTACAAAGCTAATAAAAAAACAACCACTTGTGGATATAAAATGCCCTAGATAATCTACAACATTACACGATATAGCTTTATAGGCTAAAAATCAAACAAAAGCCCAAATGAGCAGAGGACTTTGCAAGCTTAAGAGCAGCACCATCTATTCTTAAAGGCAGATTTTTCCCCCCCTAAGAGAAAGACAACTTCAAAAATACTTTATCCACCTTTTTGAAACAACACCATTAGCCCACATATATATAGACTTGCAGTTTCAGAACGTATGAATCATCTGCTTCCCTTAACATGCAACCAGGAAGTAGAGACAAAGTGCTGCAGCAATGTGTGGAGGGATAAGTTGTGTCACACCATAGTAGCACAACTGGTTAATGGACTGGGTGAAGTAAGAGCAGTTGCAGTGTGTGGCAGAGCTAGCCACAGGCCTCTTTGCTGCTTCACTTCAAGCATACAGTGCTTTATTTAGCAGATGTTTTAAGAAACTGACAAATTTCCCAGCATTAAGCTCTTGGTAAATTGCCCATCTTCATTCCCTCATTGCTTGCCAGTCCAAAGGTAAGCTCAAATACAAGCACGACATGTGGCTAATAAGTATGGTAAATGCATTATTAGTAAGTATCCCATTTACCTGAATGGATAATTTATTAGAAATTATTTGGTATGTTCATTTGGTATTTGTTCATTTTTTATTGATTATCTAATATGCAGGTTGGTCACTGTTATTTTTGTTTTCATTCACTGTATGTAATGTATTTAATTTTATTATTAGCTGACGAAGATTCATCTTTGAAACAGTTGACTTAATCTGGAAACACTGTTCTGCTTGTTTGCTGTTCATTATTGAATTCTACATACATATTATTGATAATAATCAGCTAAATAGTTTGAGGATCTATACAACTGTGTAACATGCAGAAAACAGCATTTTTAATAATAATAATAAATTTTATTTATATCCCGCCCTCCCCAGCCGAAGCTGGGCTCAGGGCGGCTTTGATTTTAGAGAAATCATAGACTGGAACTGAGGGAAGTCGGAGGGTGGGGGGGGTTCTGTGGGGGGAGGGAGGGGGAGGAAAGAAAAATGGGGGAAATAAGGATATGTTTTTGGATATTATGTTTTGTGTCAATTTTGAATAAAAAAGTTATTTAGGGAAAAAAAAGAATTCTATATACCCACCACTACAATACTGTTGGACAATATCTGTTGAAAGGCATTCTGCCTGTGTCGTGGTGTTCCCTGACAGCAATTCATTACGTTGACTATTTCTTATTTATGGATTTATATATACATTATATAATGTTTATGATTTGTAAATTTTGGGTTATATTCTAACTACTACTAAAAATACATTTACCATACTTATTAGCCATGTGTTGTGGCTGTATTTGAGCAGATTATTCTGTATTGCAACACAGGGGTTTTGTTTTAGTCCAAAGGTCAGTACATATTGGATGCTAGGCACAGCTGTATACCCACTGAAGATCCAGGGCCAAACTACACTTTGAGAATGGATTTCCTGAGGCATGGATTTTCTCTTTTAAAAAACCCCCAGTCTCTTCTCCTCTAAAATGACTGGATAAATAATGCTGGGGAAGTAGTTTTTTGTAAACCTTCCCTCCCACTGTTTCCCAACCTCAGCTGCTCCCTCCTCAAGCTGCTGTTTTCTCTACTGAGCAAAAAAATAGAGGCACCCACAGTGCATGCTGGAATGTGTACTTTGCTTAACTAATATTATTCAAAGCAAGCTTCACTCTCTGGATTTAGAAGAGACATGATTGCTGCCCACCAAAGAAGACAGCTGCCACACATTTTGCATACTGGATCCAATATCCCAGACCCTCCAAGTGTCCCTATTTTCCAGGGACGTCCCTGATTTAGAGAAGCCATCCTGGTTTCTGATTTGATCCTGGAATGTCCCACTTTTCCATAGGATGTCCCTATTTTCATTGGTGAAATGTTGGAGGGTATGGAATTATCTGACCCCCAAGCCTTCTGAAGGCAATCCTGTATAGGGAAGGATTTTTTTTACTGTTTTTTATTATGTTTTTCTATATGTTGGAAGCTGCCCAGAGTGGCTGGGAGAACCCAGTAAGATGTGTGGCATATAAATAGTAAAATAATCATTATGAAATGGGACGTCCCTATTTTCATTGGAGAAAGGTTGGAGGGTATGTTATTCAGGCCATTTCTGGCAGGAGCCAGTGAAATTAGGAAAATTCTATGATGAATGTATGTGTGATTATGCATGTGTGATCTCAAAAAGCAAAGGCACTCCTCCCTATTATGTATCTCCTGTTTTGAGGTGCAATGCAATCTCTGTTTAAAAATAAGTATATGGTTGACTTCATTTTCAGTCTTTCTCCTGTGAAAGTATTTCCTTCTTAGATGGGAATAGTCTCTTAAAAACAATTGAAAGAGTTAACACAAAGGGTGGATAATTTATACATGACTTGAAACATTCATCTAGCCAACCACAGAAATGCAGGCTCTCAGGATGACTTTCAAATGAATCATCTTTCTCAAAGTATGAGAGATGTACAACAGTTTTTATGTTTAGTGCTTAGGGAGATGATAGATAGATAGATAGATAGATAGATAGATAGATAGACAGATAAAGAGAGAGAGAGATGCTTTTTTAATGTCCCTTTTGAATGGAATAACTTCAGAAACATGGGAGATAGTTAGGCCCTGAGTGGGTTATAGGTACCAAACACATATTAAGTGGTTGGATAGCTCGCCAGTCTAAACCCATCTTTAGTCCTTTAGTACCTGACTGTTATCTCACATTTCATGACAACCTGAAATTATCAGGATCAGTATTGCTGGAATGATCTAAAAGGAAGACTGTAGTGCAGAAGAAGTGCCCTCAAGATATTATTGGACTCCAACTCCCAGTGTTCACAGATGATGGGAGTTGTAGTGCAGAAGTATCTGGAGGTCATTACATTAGCTAGACTTGCTGAGGGCTATGCTGTTCATGCACAGAACCCTACTGGCTATCTTGCTGTAGCGCAAAGCTTTCTAAACTTTTCATG
Organism: Podarcis pityusensis; assembly: GCF_964106645.2. Classification (NCBI taxonomy): domain Eukaryota; kingdom Metazoa; phylum Chordata; class Lepidosauria; order Squamata; family Lacertidae; genus Podarcis; species Podarcis pityusensis. The sequence continues at coordinate 37,204,181 of NC_138030.1, forward strand.
TTGGCAACACACTTTTTAGACATGCATAATTTTGTGACATGGTAATTCAGTTTTACTAGCAAACCGGAAGTTAAATTGACCCCTTTCCAGCCCCAGGAGAAGTGCAGGGAGCGTTTGTGCGACACATCTACACACTGCAGCCGACACACTAATGTGTCGTGACACACAGTTTGGAAAGCTCTGCTGTAGTGTAGTGTAAACTCTATCCAATATATATTATCAGTCCCTATTTCCCAGTTTAGCACTGGTGGAAATCTGCCTCTGGTGCAGTGAGAAACTGGAGGCAGATTGCACCTAGCAAAATTCATCGTGCTTGGATCTCCAATCTGCATAGGGTCTGTACCAAAACCTTTGCTGCTTATTGCTAGTCCAATGAGATAACATGAAGAATACCAAGATTAGTGAAAAAAGATTGTATCAAGGAGCCACAATAAGCAATATGGTTTGTCTTTTTAATTTCCCCCCGGTAGGATTCCTTTTACTTGTATTCTTCATAGCCTTTTTGTCAAAAACCATTCAGGAATTTGTTCTTCATTTTCAACTCTTTCTCCCACTCACAGCCTGAGCACCTATCTTCTTCCCATACTGGACAATGTTATTGGCCTACTGGATAGCCTTATAAAGGTAAATGGATTAATAATAATACTATTAATAATAATTTATACCCCGCCCATCTGGCTGGGTTTCCCCAGCCACTCTGGGTGGCTCTCAACAGAATATTAAAAACACAATGTATACAGACAGGGTTAAGTGGAAAGTCAAGGCATATGTTTGCGACTAAACTTCCTTCATAGGATTTATATCCTAAAAGGCAGGAGAGAAATAATTATAGGATATAATAAAGTATTAATTTAAATAACAGAAAGTTGCAAAAGCTGAACAAGTATCTGTCTTTCCTGGCTAGCTTCTTATCCACAACTCTATTGTTATGACACGAGGCAGCCAATTGGTGGGAACGTGTTCCATAAGTTGTTCATTAATTGCCACCACATTTGATGTTCACAAATGATTAGATAAAATGGTAGAAATAAGCAATTCAGGTTTCGTCTCCCTGCCACTAAAATTTAATTGTTCATTTTTCTGCACGCACACACAATATATTCACATTTGCATTTGCCACGTGGTTGTTAGACAGGCTGTCCTTTTTCTACAAAATTCTGTCTGAATTGAATTCCATTTACTTTCTAGTATTGCAACATTGTACTAAAGCTCCTGCTTGAGGGCATACAGTAAATAGGTTTGTTTTGCAATTTCCTTGCTTTTTTCTTGCATTCAGATTGTCTTTGCACATCTTGTCTTTGCACATCTTGTCTTTGCACATTTTATGAGCCAAATACCAGGGCTGGACCAAGACATTTTGCTGTTTGAGGCAAAGTACAGGGTGTCCTTCCAAACCTAGAAGCTTGGCAGCTAAATCTTTATTCAACTTTGGTGATGGAACAGTGTCCTGCACAACATGTGAGGCAGCAAGTTGGTTCAGAGAGGCAAAGGCATGCCATGTAGCAAACACAGCTCTGTCCACCAACAGAGGGGAATGGCCAGGCTTGCCTCAGCAGGAACAAGCAAGGGCTGCTGCTGCCGTCCCCCGATATCTGCTACCTGAGGCAAGTGCATCTCATTTCCTACTGGTGGCGGTGGCCCTGCAAAATTCTCTGGTGAGATGTCCTAATGAGGAATTGCTACTGAATGAGATATGTTACATTATTATTATTATTATTAACATTATCATCCTAATTAAATTAAATTTGTATACCACCCTATACCCACAGGTCTAGTTATTTAGCTGACACATTATTTCATCTTCATTCTCTTTCACTGGTTCCATGCCACCTTTTCCCTTGTCCAGTTTAGATTGAGAGGCAGCATGAAAAGCTGCTATTTCTGCTTGCTTGAAGAAATAATGAAAGCTGCGTGCCATAAGTGTTTAACTGTCATAAAGGGGGGGAGGGAGAGAAAAATATGGTGATCACCACCTTACTCCCTCTTAATGCCCACCACCACTGCAGTCATAGTTTGTTTGGTTTTCCTGCGAGTTCCTTTTAAAAAGTGGAAGGTTCACATATATCATGTAATTTTATACTAAAAATAACCAGTTCTTTATTTTCAAAATCAATCCATTTTAAAGTCTAAAACTAGACAATATTTTAAACAAGGATTTTGAAGCCCATTCAGCCTGGCATATGAATTACTTCTGTACCCCAAAAAACTTATGCAACAGGTTTTTTTCCCCCCACAGAGAGTTTAGGAACTACCTACCTTCTCCAGATGCCATTACTTTATTTTGTAGCTGCTTGGAAAAAACCTTAGATTAAAACCAGACTATGAAGGTGAGAAGTACTCTCTTTATTTAACCCACAACACTAGGCACACTGCTGAGGCCTTTTAAGCACATTATTGGTTTCCTTCTTCCAGTCTTGGCCGAAGTATTTGCCTCGGATGAACACAGATGCCCTTTATCTTTCCCTTGCAGGCATGGTTGCATACACACCAATTTAATCAGGGGAAGTAATGCCTGCTCATGTTATGGCTGCACGTTGTCAATTGTGTTGTCAGAGGCTCAAAAGCAAAACGTTCCTTTTTGTAGATTGTGTTTGCTTTCTATAATCCACAAACGAAAATGGAAGGTCATTACGAACAAGGGAAGTCCTTACCTTTGCTTTTCCATGGTGGGCCCGAGTGAACTTGAAAAGATCCGAGAAGCCTGGCTCTTCACTTGCCGAGGCACAAACGAGAAGATGCCCGTTTAGCTATCAAGTACTAACATGCTGCAACTGTCATTTTCATTCGGACGGCTTCACTTTGCTGCTCCATTAAAAAAAGCAAAAAACAAAACAGGAACTATAAGCCACAACACTTTACCCTAGTTCCTCTCTTTCTCTGTCTCTCATTCTGGCTTACTCTGATATGACAAGGGAGGAGACAGGAAGCCCACAACTCTGCAAGCAGGTTCATGGTATAATAGTTTGACCTCATTGTGGTTGGGCAGTCAATGTATTTATTTCACCATCGTTGGGACTGCAGCAACTGTTCTTTGCTGAAATTCTGTTATCAGTTTTGACGCCTTGAGCCTGTACTTCGTTCCAAGGGACTGTGGTTTGCACCCCGGGACCGAGTCAACCATGATACAATGGCATCAGCCGTGATATCTTTTGGATTAAGAACTCCTTGACTTGAGAAGAAATTAACGTTCATCCATTCTCAAGCATTGTGAGAGTCAAGCTTTTAAGGTGGCAGTAGAATAGTGGTTTCTTTGTGAGCTTTCAACCAGGAAGTCCTCCATCATTCTGACTTCTGCCAACAATTCAATTTTTTAAAAAAAGATGTGCCCTTAGACTAGTCACTGTGGTCCACTGCCCCCACCCTGTATCTATAATACTATGAGCAACTTAAATCACACTATAAACTTCCAACTTAGGCTGCAATAGTGTTCACACTTTCCTGGGAGTGAGCCGCATTTAATACAGCAGGATTTACTTCTTCCTCTTCCTCTACAGGTTGTTGGCAACACTGAAGGTGGTGTCTGTGTTATGCCAGATTCTAGCTTGTTTGTTTGTTTAAATATTTATCCCACCTTTACTTACAAACACTCCCACAATCGCTAACGCTAAAAAGAACAGTAATGAAATCAAGACAACAACAACAAAATTAAATTTAAAAACCCCAGGTGAAATATAAATCACGACCTTTGGTGCAAAAATTGAAGCCACAGCAGCAAATTAAAACCAATCTTAGTTAATATTTTTATAAAGGCTTGGGGAAATAAATAGGCCTTTGGTGCTGAAAGGATATAAGAGCAGATGCTTTGTGAACTGTCCTGAGGAAAGTCAATAACTAGGATGTCACAATTGGGAGAAAGAAATAGCACAGACAACTGTTTTAGTAGATATTATTTTAATGTATGCCCTTAGTTAGAAGGCACTTTCCTTGGTGTACAATCCTACAGTAGTAGGTTGTGAGAAGTTGTAGGACAAGCATCTCACAATCACAGAGGAGCTCAGTTCCCTCCATTGCATAATCCCATCAGTTTAATTGAAAAATTACTTGGGGACTGATTTGCAAGTTCACACCAACCAGTTCACTATTTAAAGCAATATTCACCCGATGGATCCCATTATGTTACCTGTCATTCTTCCTTCTATAAAAACACAATACTGATACTGAAAGAGAGGGTGAGGTCTACTGAAAACAAAGTCTAAGTCCAGTCATGAATATTGGAAAACGAACTCTAGAGGCAGAGCTTAGAAATGGCTGGCAAGAGTGGCAAACAAACAAGGTGATAACATTAGTATTGTAGTATTGTAAATATTATTACTGTAAAATTTGGGGTGCTCTAAAGTGAAGTGAGTCTTGATTTGACAGCATAAATAGGTGATATGGGAGTAGGAATGGGTGAAGATGTTAATCTGGTTTCTCTTGGCTTCTGATTTTCCATTTTTCAGCTCAGTTCTTTACACTTCCAAGTCAATTTGCATTTTTTCAAAATAAGTCCTCATGAAAATTCATCAACATTTTTGTGTGAATTTTGCTTAATATAGGGCTTATCCACGCTTACCCTTTGCCCTGCTCTTTCCAGGCACAGGTCCGCACTTAAAAGCTCTGTCTCTGAGCAGAGTTTTTGCTAGGAATGCTCCGGAACAAACAAACAAAACAACTTCTGCTAATATAATGCAATTTTGTACAGTGGTACCTTGGGTTACATATGCTTCAGGTTACATATGCTTCAGGTTACAGACTCTGCTAACCCAAAAATATTACCTCGGGTAAGGAGGAGGCCCCATTAGCTAAAGTGATGCTTCAGGTTAAGAACAGTTTCAGGTTAAGAACAGACCTCCGGAACGAACTGAGTACTTAACCTGAGGTACCACTGTATCTTATTTTCACCAATAGATGTATTGTTATTCACACTTTACCCTACTATGTGCATTTTTGTACACATTACTTAGCTGGAGAACTGCACCACAAAATTTGGAAAGTGTGGATTTTGAAGCATGGTTGTGTTTTAGTTTGCAAATGGTTCCAGAGGGTGAGAATCGGGGAAGTTTGGCTAATCAAGTTTCTCCTCCATGCCTGTACAGCAGACAGGAAATTTTCCCCGGTTGCCACCAAACTGAGATTTTATTTGTTTTGATGGTGTCAGAAGGCAACGTATGCCTCTCACCTCTGACCTCACCAATAGGACAAATTATAGTTGTACAGCTTCAAACTTGTATTGATTTTACTGTGCTGGGGGACAACAGAACAAACCCTTTCATTTTCTAGGCCTTCCCTTCTTCTTTAAAATCCTTCACATTTTGCCATGAACCCATGCATCAATCCCTTTTGCACTGATTCATCTGGCTCTGTGTTCATCTGGGTTCAAATAGCAAGCTTTGCCCAACAATTTGTCTTCATTTCTACGCAGTCTCAGTTGGAGAAGCTTAAAATAATTTTGTGTCCTGATGAGGAAAGCTTTCAGGCTGCAAGTCTAACAATTTGCCTAAGCTAAGCCTTTGATACAATAAAATGAGAAGAGCTGTGTTTTCAATACAGCTCATTTCTCATGCTGAGCTTTTAGGAGAAATGTGACAGAACAAAAACTGCTGGATGCCTAATATTTCTGAGAATCAGAAAACTGTGCTCTTTCCCCTTATGGTTCCTGGACTTCACAGTGAGGGTTACAATCTTTCTGAATGAGAGATAATCAAAGGCAATACACCTTGAAAGTAGGGGTAAATTAATTAAGCAGCATTGCATTTTCTATTCAAATATAATCACCTAATACTTTAAGGAGCAATGTCAGTCTTTGAATGAGATATTGGTCATTCAGGGGACAGGAACTGGCAGTCCATAGGAGTTACTTCATTTGAATCTCTGAATAGGAAGCCTATTTGCTGGGACAAGAATACTCTGAAATAAGGTGCATTTCCTAATAATGATATTTACTCTCTGGAGAGGAGAGGATAGCTTGAGATCAAGATGCCACGTGGCTATTTAACAACGGTTAGAGACAAATCTAGACAAAGATCAACCATAGTAACATCAGGAACATTGCCAACCTAATGAACAGTGGCTAAAATAAGTAGGGCTCAAATACAGGAATCCCTAATGGGAGGGCATTCCAGAGTGGTGGGGGCTGTGGGACAATAGAGTATTTTCTCATATTTACAGTTAGGTTTTCCTGAATAATGCTAAACTGTGGTGTAACTTGCTTCCCCCTTCAAATAAACGACCAACAAGATTATATAACAGTAGTTTTAAAAGTAGACAATTCTTACGCAGAAGCAATATATTAAAGCACAGCATGGTTTCAAGAGCTGCCATGCCCTAGTTTCAGCTCGCTGGCATGTGCTCAGATCAATGTGGTGCCTGTGAATCTAATCCACCAGATGGGGGAGCCATTGGCTGCACAAAAAACATTGCTTAAAAGGCCATAAATACAAAACCCATCCCTTAATATAGTCAGTAGCATAATATGTATGTTATAACTTTAAAGATCAGGTTTTAAAAATGAAATAATGTCTTTTTTTCTGGAGGGAGGAGGGAAAGCAATATAAAGACATATTTACATATAGCTTTAATTTTACGTCTCCTTGTACCCATTCTGGGCAGCTAGAGCTAAAATTTTGGAGACAGTTTCTTGCAAGAAATCAACTTTATATTTTCCTGACACATTTTTTTACAACATTTTCAAATATGGATTTAGGTAGTTCAGTGTTTCTTTGTTGGTTTATTTTTTAAAGTGCAAAACCTCATGGGATGTATCAATCGTCGTTTCTCAACTGACAACAAGGCTTCCATAAGTGATATAGTAAGGAAATCAATTTCCTTCTTCTAATCCCCATGCCTCCCTAAATCTACTCTGAAGGGTCTCACAGCAGATTGGGAGGGGGAATGCAGAGGCGGTGGGAGGGGGAATGGGAGGCGGTGCTGTCATAAAAAGCCCTCCCTTCCCTCCTCTGTCAATGGAAGACTTACAGTCAGTTGAGTGACATCTTTGGATACAGACCTATAACTTTACCTTTTTATAAGCAAAACCAGCTCTGTCAAAAATGAACCCCGAAGACTTCAAATTTTCACATTTGATTTTTGGATGTGGGTGCCAAAACTGAAATTTGGGCAGAGCTTTATTTCCAAGTGCACTAAGTTCTCAGTGCTCTTAAGTTCTAGGTGCTATTATATTTATTTATTTATTTATTTATTTATACCCCGCCTTTTTCCCTGACAGGGACTCAGTGTGGCTAATATATAAAATAAGAAAAGCTAAAGAGCAGTTAATCTTTCAGTTTTTCAATGTTATAATTCCTCTGAATGATATAATCCAGGAGATTTGGAGCCCAGTCCCGGATCAATAAAGGGATTCTTGTAGATAAATATTCATAATAAATCTCCCTTTGGCGCAGGGCTCCTCCCTTAATGATTTCCAGTGCACATTCCTCCTTTGGTGCTGCAGAGATCTGGACCACTCCAGAAACTGCTTTCATGGCCGTTTCTAAGGGAAGAAAAGGAGCTCGAGTTAAGTAGGTACCCTCTGTTCAAGAAGTCAGTCAACAAGTGCCTACTGGGCAGAGTGAATTATACCCAGGGATCAGCAACCTTTTTCAGCCGTGGACCGGTCCACCATCCCTCAGACCATGTGGTGGGCCGGACTATATTTTTTTTGGGGGGGAGGGGGGAAATGAATGAATTCCTATGCCCCACAAATAACCCAGAGATGCATTTTAAATAAAAGGACACATTCTACTCATGTAAAAACACACTGATTCCTGGACCATCTGCGGGCCGGATTGAGAAGGCGATCCAGCCCACAGGCCTTAGATTGTCTACCCCTGCTTATACCTGTCTACTCAGAAGTAAACCCCATTAGGTTTAATGGGGCTCAGCCTCAGATAAATGTGTAAAGGATTGCAGACTTAGTGAAGCTGGTAAGAAACTTTGCCTGGCTTTGTTTCCACTAAATACCGTGGTACCTTGGGTTACATACGCTTCAGGTTACATACATTTCAGGTTACAGACTCCGTTAACCCAGAAATATTGCTTCAGGTTAAGAACTTTGCTTCAGGATGAGAACAGAAATTGTGCTCCGGCGGTGCGGCAGCAGCAGGAGGCCCCATTAGCTAAAGTGGTGCTTCAGGTTAAGAACAGTTTCAGGTTAAGTACAGACCTCCGGAATGAATTAAGTACTTAACCCGAGGTACCACTGTAGTGCATCACTGAATTTCCAAGTGTGTGGGGGTGGTATGTGAGAATAGACGATTTCAGAGGAATTCAGATGACTAATTGCAGTGGCAGTTTCCACATCAGGAGTGTACCGTAGACCATATTTGGCACTGCCTTCATAGGATGAAACATTACAGCTTGTGGTGGTTGCCATCCGGTCATGGTTTTGCCCAAGTGGATCCCTACAACTTGTGCATTAGACAAGTGATTTGTTAGAAATCACTCTTTCAAGTTCTCAGGAATTTTGAGTTACATGCGCTGGCTGTTTCCAATGGTAACTCTTGTGTCTTTGTGCCGTTGCATGTGCAAGTGTGTGTTTATGTAAAAGGGTCTCTATGTAAAAGGAAGTCGAAGAAGCTCACATGGTTTGGAGGGAAGGAAAGCTCACAGTCAATTCCAGACCTAGAAATGTACCGTTAAACATTGCCCTCTTCTCTTCAGCACTGTTCCTTCTCTTCTAAATAATATATGATATATAGAGAAGAACTGAGGAACCATTTTATATTCTACTGATGCAAATGGATGCTTTTGAGTTAGAAATAACACTTCATCATTAATGCAAAAGTTTGCATATTCAGTTCAGAAGCAATTTGCACGCCTTATCCATTGGCTTCACTGTCCAAACATAATTTATGGGCAAGCCCTACTTCAGAAGACGTTTCTTGGCAATTTCATGGCATTACAATCTATGGTGTTTTAGATAAGAAAAAAGGCAAAAAACAAACGTTCCATATTTACGTTCACATTGTTGAAGTTGAGATCTGAAGGATTTTGAGCACAGCACAAACCTGCCAATGAAAACCAGGTCCTTATAGTCAGGTTTCAAAATGTTAAATTGTACCTGTATCGATGAGTCCAAGGACGCAGAGTGTGATGGAAACGTTGGTGTTCGTCATGGCAAATTCTTGCCTCAAGGAGCTGAAAAACCCATCCAGGGCAAATTTTGTTGCAGAATAGTAAACAGTGAATGGGAATGCAACTTTGCCTGCAAATACAGTATAGCAATAGTACAGTCATGGGTAAATTCCACTTTAATCCTGCAGGTGGCAAAGTAAAACCAGCATTGCTTGCATCTCTGTGAGAGATATTTTCCCCCTTCCTGCTTCCATTTGTTTACTTATTATTTTGTTTATAAAATGTTTCCAAGTTATGTAAGCACTCAGAAACTTGAACTTATGGCATAACTGGACCTTGTAAGAATTTTTAAAAAGATATTGCATATCTTTCAAAGCTCTCAAGATGAACTGTTTCTCCCTCCCCACCCCCCCTATAGGGCTGTTTTGTATATTAGCAGTTATATGCAACTCTGATTATAGCCTGTGAAATTTTAAAGCAGAACAGAAACATTCTGATAGAAATGCAATGAAGAATTGTACAGAACCATACTTAATAAAAGCACAAGGCTGCCTGACTGTGGCCCGGAGATCCTGTCAAATGCTTAGGCACAAGTGAAGAAAGTTTAGTCCTCCAGAGGTTGCTGGACTACAACTCCCATCATCCCTGTCCCTTAGCCATCCTGACCGGGACCTAAGGTTGATGGGAGTTGTAGTCTAGCAACACCTGGTGGACTATAGATTCCCGTCCCCTGTGCTAGGGTAAAGCTGCTATGAGGATTATTATGAATATATGAAATTCAATTGAGATACCAATAGTAGAACACTTGGATACCCTTCTCTGAGCTGTGGCAGGAGACACTCAAAAATTAGACCCCTGGCCTGTCTCACAAGCAGAGAGAGAGGAGAAGGGACTAGAGGGCATCCTTGCAGAAGTGCCAAAGGAAGAATTGAGTAGACCCATCCATATAATTCACACTCGGTTTGTTTTGCCCCCTACAAAGGAGAACAGTCACCAGAGTCACTGTTATGGAAAATTCCCTAGCCTTGCTATTGCTTAACAAGGTGAGCAGCTCAGAGATGGTTTTTTTCATTAATGGGAGCTTTTCAGGTAAGAAAACACATTAAAGATGTGAGTTGATCACCACACGTGATCTTTTTTGGAGTTGGCTGAGGGTGTGCATAATTGGAAGCTGCAACCAGCTGAGTGTGCAGTCATATATGTTCACAGTCATCAACATGCACGGCTATCATAGCAGGAAAATCAGAAATGTTTTAAGGAGCTCTAAGGCTCTGAGGCCGCTGAGAGCTACTTCACACAAATGCTGTTTGTACTCACCTGCCAAGGATGAAACCACTACGAGGCTTCCTCCGCTGTTCTTAAGCATGGGAAGAGATGCAACTGTCATGGTCACATAGCTTAAGAAATTGATATTCAGGACCTTTTGCATATACGCAACATCACTATTGAAATAGCTTAAGAAGGCAGGGCTAACATGATTCAGAATAAGCATATCTAGACCTCCTGAAAACAGAAAGAGTTGTTAGAATTGTTTGTCTTGATCAGCTATCCTAGCAATGCTGTTTAATTCCTAAAATAAGAGATACTTGGATTCCTGGTTCCAACCCATGTGTCTGCATAACTTGAGGTGCCTAACTGAAGGACTCAGCTGTGTCACTGCCATTTTTTCCTGCGTTTGGTCCAGAGTTTCTGGACTCAGCTTGTGCTTGCAATAGGTTTGTTATCTCAAGGAAACAATGTTAGAATGACAACCCTGAAGCAATGATTCACATTTTCCTGGGTGTGATCTAGCTCTGATCTGCAGCAGAGGTAAGGCTGGGCAAGGTTTTCTATCAGGCCATCTATATTTCAGTGAGTTATGATGCTCCGTACAAGCCTGTGCCTGATTCAGGGCATATAAGGCTGTTAACACTTCACACTGGAGCCAAACTCTTCAGGTAGATTTGGAGTACTTCCAGTTGTGTGCTTCTAGCTAGGGAGGTCCATGGTTCAGTTCCCAGTGTGTCAGCCATGCAATCATGTCACAAAAGCTTCTGCAAAATGGTTTGGTGAGTGTGAGCAACTGGGGTCGTACTGGGCCAGAAGGCTCCACATTCCTGATTCACAGAGAGTTGCAGCCCATGAGAATCAAAAACAGAGCTTAAAGCTTTGGAAAGCTTTGGAAAGCTTTAAGAGCACTTAATAGCATAGCAGAACTTGGACTAGCTTTCTCTATCAGGTTAATGAGTGATGCTTATACTACTATGGTAGTGGCCATTTTGGAACTGAAGATTTCAGGACATCTTTTCTTTGATTAAGTACTTCACCAAAGCCACAGCATAGTAGTATGTGTTAATTAGCTAAATATTAGGCATAAAAGGGCAGTTTTAACAAAAACAGGGGAGTAAGTAGTCTAGTGTTCCACCAAGGAGTTCTATTGGAACACATTATTATGATTTGGAGTCAGGGTGAGCATTGCGGTGACCAAGGTTGTGAATGATACCAAATTACGGTATTCAGCATAGTGAAAATCCAAGTGGACTGTGAGGAGCAGGTTTAGAATAATCTCTTCAAATTGAGTGAATGTGTGAGATTCAGGTTGCTTCCAAACTTGCCTTTCCCCTGGGATATTTTATTCATTCATATATTACAGGGAATACAGATAAGCACTGCATTCCAGTGTTTTGTCCGTTATCCTCCCACGCTTTTACAGGGATGATTTGGGGATTCTTCTTTTCTCTACTCGTAATACACAGCACTTCCACACAAGGCCTTAATATTCTAACGATGTTGGTAACAGGTTTTATTTTCCTTAGAAAGGATGCACTTAGATTAAATAGAGGAGAACAGGCTGGCACTGGTGCCAATGTGGATGCTGTGAAAAATCTGCAGCTACGGGGAGTGCTCATCCCACAATAAACACCTCCTGGAAGCACCCATAGGTGCTGCGCCAGTGTGGACAGACATACAGCAGGAGTGAGTTGCGAGGCACTTGATGGCAGGGTTGAGTTTCCTGCATGGCTCTGACCCACTAAACTTTCCACTATTAATTTCTGGAATTTGTTGCTACAAGATGTAGTGATGAATGATCACCAACTTGGACAGCTTTAAAAGGTGACCAAACAATCCATTATGGAGGATAAGGCTATCAATTTATGATGGCTGTGTAGAAGCTCCAGGTTCTGTGGCAGTCTACCCCTGAATATTGATTGATGAGATCATGAGTGGGAGAGGGCTATTATCTTCATGTCCTGCGTATGAGCTCCCTATGGGTATCTGGTGTGGAGAGAGTCTCTTCCTTTAAATTCCTGGGAGTTTACCTTAGTGAAGACCTCACTTGGAAAAACAATATAACTCAGGTGGTTAGGAAGGCCCAACAGAGACTCGATTTTCTCAGGGTCTTGCAAAAGAACAATGTTAAACAACAGCTGATGACCTCCTCCTACTGGTCCACAGTAGAAAGTGCCCTCTCATATTGTATCACAGTGTGGTATGTTGGCTTGACAGCCACGGACACAAAGTCTTTACAGAGGGTGGTGAACACAGCACATGATATCATGGGCTGTTCCCTGAGCCCGCTAGATGACATTGCAAGGGATCGTTGCCTTAGGAGAGCAAGAAAAATTCTCAGGGACGATTCACACCCCAGCCAGCACCTCTTTAATCTTCTACCTTCGGGTAGGAGATATAGAAGTATAATCATTCATATCAACAGGCTAAAAAACAGTTTCTATCCATGGGCTGTTAGGCTGCTGAATGGAAAATAATATAGTGCAACTGACATTCGGGGTTGGTGTGTTGTGTGACAAGCACACAGACTGCAATGAGATTGAGAGTTTGTCGGGGGGGGGGGAGGCTCGGTTAATTTCATTGTACACAGGTTGTACATTGACAATAAAGGTATTTATTATTATTATTATTATTATTATTATTATTATTATTATATTAGTTGACCACTGTGGCAAACAGGGCCCTGGACTTGATGGGCTTTTGGTCTGATCCAGCACAGCACTTCTGATGTCCTTATAAAGTAAGCATACCCCACAATTCCTCTGCTTTCTTCACCACAGACTGAGCGAATGCCATGTCTTCCATGCTGCCATTTATGTAGCTGGCAGATGCTGCCCCCAGCTCCAAGCACTGAGCAACCACCTGAAACAAAGAGGAAAGGAGAATTCTGGAGGCTCGTTGCCCTTTCAGCCCCTTTTGCATCCCAGCAAATTAAATTCCTATGCTATGCAGCATTGCAAGGAAACAGCTGGCCAGTTCAGCTTACCAGAATACTCTGAGCACAACATTTTTTCGGGGGGGGGGGGGTGGAGGCTGTGTGCTTAAAGGGTCAGCATTATTAGTGGGGAATTTCCAATGGAAAAAGCAGCTTCATCAAAGTTTCCAGCTGCAAGAACACCGAATTTCTCGTTTGTAAAAATCAAAATGAAGCAAAATGGGCTTGAACATTCTTAAAATGAACTTGCAAATTCTGGGTATGGGCTCTGGCTTTAGAACTTTATCCCTTACTGATGTCACCGCAACAGCTGCTGTCACAGCCATATCAGGCTTCTAGCTTGCTTTTACAAATGTATTGGAAGTCCTAAAAATGTGTCTGTAATCATGACCATATTTTGTATTGAGCAAGAGCTGCATTTTAAAGTCTGCAACAATATTCAGGAGACCATTGGATTTTCTATAATCAGGGCAGGTGGAAAATCCTCTTCATTATTCCAGTTTGACAGACTTAATTGTAAGTGTCACTGGTACCTAGTTTTTGCATTCTTCTTTACAATATAACAAATAATTTAAATATAAAGGCTATTAAAATCTAAGCAAATGTGATGCATAAGTATGTACTAAGCATAGAGTGCTGCCGTAGTTGCAGTTAGTTAACCCTATCATAGGCTTTGTTACTTTTTCTGTTAAGTAATTCAGTCAGTGTACAAAGATAAAGATCCCTAGCTTGGACCCACTTCTGCCAAAACTTGCTAGGCTGAAAGTCTGGTGCAGGGTTTCCCAGACTTGGGTCTCTAGCTGTTTTTTGAACTACAATTCCCATCATCCACGACCACTGGTCCTGCTAGTGAGGGATGATGGGAGTTGTAGTTGAACAACAGCTGGGGTAGTCAATGTGCTGCCCCCAACAGATGTTGTTGGCTACAGATCCCATCATCCAATGTTCAAGGATGATGGATGTTCAAGGATGATCTGGAGGGCTCCATGCTGGCTATCCCTGATGGAGACAGTGCTGAGCTAGATGGACCAGTGGCAACTTCCTGTGTTCCCATGAGTGGCTGGAGGAAAGGCAGTGCGCCCGTGCCAGAAAGAAGCAAGCTCGACACTAGACATGCAGATGCATGCATGCAAGTGGGCATACCAGCTTCAAGGCTGAAGCCACATCAATGAAGGAATCACTCCACCCCTCACCAGCCCTTCTTCCTTGACTTTGCAGTGAGTGATGGAGCATGTTGGGCGCTGCTGGCAAAGAGGTTTTCCCCCCTCCTGTGCTGCAAGACTTTGGCTGTACCAACACTATCCTAACAGCTCCAAGCAGGCATTGGCTCAGTGCTAATGCACAGATTACACTGGCAAAAGGTCCCAGGCTTAACCCCCTGCGTCCTTGGTGGTTAACTCCCCCTGTAAACAGTTGTTCTAGCGCAACTGGGGTTTGGGGAAAATATAGCTACTTGTGGAGCATAAGGGTCCAGGGACTGATATTGCTGGATGTTGTTAAACTTAATGTGTCTCAAGAAGGTATAGATTAATGCAGGCATAGACAAACTCAGCCCTCCAGATGTTTTGGGACTACAACTCCCATCATCCCTGACTACTGGTCCTGTTAGCTAGGGATGATGGGAGTTGTAGTCCCAAAACATCTATAGGGCTGAGTTTGCCTACGCCTGGATTAATGGCAAAGGCAACCAACCAAGAAGCAGGCCAATAGGCATTCCCATCCCGCTCTAACATGCAATCACAGGACCTTAGATTTTTAGAATTATTTGAAATGATGGCAGTGTCTGATTGTTCGCCAACTCCATGTCCCATTTCTGGCTTGACAATCTTGCAAAAGGGCATGTTGTTAATCTCCTAACTCTGAAATCAGAAGGTTTTGGTGAAGTCATTTACATTATGGTGCCTTATCTTTAAAGTACTGCTTCTTGCCTGCCATGTCCCAGAATTGGATAATAGCATTGCCAATGCCCTGTTCTCTACTCAGACAGTGCAATTTCATCAGCTTGGCTTAGTGGCCAGAAGCGAAGCAGAGGCAATGCTCTGTGTGATCATGGCAGGATGAGCCCGAATGCTCTAAAATGTTGGGAGAAAATCCTTCAAAAGATATTAGGCGACGTTGCATACAAATATGTGTATGTCGGGAGCAATGTGAACAATTCAGGTTAGGAGGGGCAGGCCTTAGGGCTGCACAGCTTCCAGTCTCACTGTGAATTTGTTGTATAAAACACAAATAAAGTTGTGGCCCTTAATGAACCTAATACACACTGCCTCTTCTTGCCTGGCTAAGGGTGCAAATAGGAACAAATGGAGTTGAGTTCCAGCATTTCAAGTCGCTGTGTGGGTTGCTATTGTCTATTGCCTATAAAACCTCCTGCGTTGTTTCTTTTTCCACTCTAGGGCAATAATCTTCCCACATCTGTGCTTCTCACACTGCTGTTTGTCATTATTGACATGCATGGTGACCCTTGGGTGGTTTTTCCTAGTGCTGTGTACTGAACTCTCTGTTCTTCAGGTTCTGAAAAAGTATTCTTCCATTGCAGAAGAGACTTCCACCATCCCGCCTCTTTCTCACTTTAGGATTTAGAATTTGAGTGGATGAGGGGTCAGGCTTATCTTATCACTGCAAAGTGGCTGTGGGTGCGTCTTGTGTTTTTCTTTCCATGAAATGTTTCTCCAGAGCTCCACAGTCTTCCCAGCAGCCTGCACTTCCTGATCTGGTAAAGGCCCATGGGGGGATGTTACTGCATGATTTCTTCCCCTGAGTTTGAATTGAAACATAGGAAGCCAGGAGGGCTCGCTGCCAAGGCACAGAGAACAGTGTGATCACTGATTTGGTGTTTTTTTTGTTTTGTTTTTTGAAGGAAGTCCTTTAAAAATCATTTTTCAATGGTTTCTTTAAAAGGAAAAAATAAAATTAAAACCCTTTACTTTTCAAACAGCAACAGCCAATAGCTGCCAGGAGCCTCCCCGCTTTCCCATGCTTACAGAAAAGTGCAGCCAAGGACATCATGGCTTTTTCAGGAAATGCAGGCACCCAGGAATGCTGCAGAGTACAGACCACTGGAGAGAGGATTTGCAGAATGAAAGGGAAAAAATGCTCAGAAACATCCCATAACCAACCTGAAAGTAATGTAAGCAGAAGAAAAGGCCTGCATGCAACCCACCAGGAATTCTCCAAATTTTTATCTTTTCTTTCATAATTTTTGAATGCCCTTATATGTGGATCCCTTTCCCCATGAGTCACACTTCTTTAACGGCACCTACTGCCTCTCTCTTCCATTTTTATAAGCAAATGCATTGATATTCCTGTAAATTGATATTCCTGTAAATTGAGACATGCATTCACACTCTGCTGGTGGTAAAACTGCAAAACCTAAATTGCATCTGGAAATAAATAAATTTATATAAATCTGAATTTTAGTAAAGCATACGACTCTCCCTTCCTTCCTGTCAGGTTTAGCAATTTATCGTCACCCGTATGTGAATGTTTATCCCAGTGCACATAAATATGAATTTTACATTCATGGGGTTACACATTATCTATCACCTGTGTGTGCAGGTGACTCTACAGAAGCATGCCCAGTAAAAGACATGCATATATGAGTATATGACATTTACTTTCTGGAGCTTGGCTTCTGTTCGCGCAGTGATCAGTATGTGGGAGCCCATGCGTGCCAGGTGGTATGCCATCTGCTCACCGATTCCAGTGCTTGCCCCAGTAACAATCACACGCTTCCCTTTCAGCATTTCTGGAGAGCAAGATATAGGGACAGCCATTTATAAAGATCGCATTAAACACACCACCCAATCCTAAATCAGTCTCTAAAAGGGCAAGAAGCTCAAGAAGAGAAACAGCCATTTCTGCCTGCCGATCAGTTGCCCAGTCCCAACAATCTTCCAGTCTAATCTGCATTCTTCTCCCAAGAAACCAGCAGTCGTAAGAATTGCTAACATTCCAAAAAGGATGCAGAATGCCAAGACAGCCATTTATTTTTGTTGTTGTTGTTATTTTACTCTAATTAAACATGAACATGCATTTCTTTTTCAAGCCACTTCATACGTTCAGCTTTCTTGAAGTTTTTGAAGCAATTGTACAATTAAGCAACTTTAAAGAAAGCCCAATCCTTTTTGAAATAGACAGAATATGAAAGGCTGTTGGAGAATCCAAATGGCAAGCCTCCTAACCACACCTGTTTGCAGGAAGAGAAAAAAAATAGCCCTGCCTGTTGCATGATGTATTTCAAAGGCTTGCCAAGCAAAGCCTTCTATTATCGGCAATGCAAGCAACGCCCAGACATGTTTCGTTTTAGGCTTGCACCAGTTCCTGTATAAAAACCATTCCAGTGTGACTCCTTTCTCTTTCTCCCCCTCCGTCTCCCCCCTGCTTTTATTTTAAAATGTCTTTACTTAAAAACAACAACAACTTACCCGGCTTAAAGTCTTCATTTCCCGAATAAAAAAAGAAGGCCAAGATCAGTCCTGCAAAAAGAACCAGAATCTTTTGCAGCAGACCCATCCCACTGCAGAGTCAGGAAATAATCAAGCATGAGAAGCAAGGAGGAGGAGGGAAAAAAAGCCCTGCAGAGCTGTTCCAGACAGAGGGAGCAATGTCTATGCTGCAAAAACCTGGTAGCATAGAGGCAGCAACTTGCCCAAATGTCCAACCTTCTGACAATTCAGGGTACTCGTGGTAACAGCTCCATCATAAGCCTCTGATTTACTGTTTGTCAAGAGTTGATAAACTTCGGCCTACGTGATCTTTGGATCCTGGCTGTCCCATTTCATATTTCCTGTCCCTACGTTTAAAATAGAGAAATTTGCACAACACCCTGAAAGAGGTGTGTCTTTGCTGAAAAGCATCAAGTTTCACTTCAGAGAAGATCCCAGGCTGCCTACTCCAGGTGGGCTATTTTTTTTTATTGAAAAAAAATCATTGTTTAACATCTGCCAGGCATAGACCCCACACACAGCACAAGGCTCAAGTGCAAGAAGCTTGTGACTTCCACCCCAAAGAGCTTGCAGAGACTGAAGTGCAGAAGCAGAGGATGTTGTTGTTATAATATCAGGGATTCAGGGCAAATGGGTGGACATGACTAAGTTGCACATGTTTGGGAAGCTGAGCCAACAAACGTGTTGCTGTGAGTTTTCAGATCCTTTTTGGAACTCTTGACAGTCTCGCAGAGTTGTTATCAGTCTCCAAAGTACTTTTATGCCCATAATTAGTAGAATATTTCAAAACTTCATATTCATCATTGGCATTACGTGGTGCTGTTTATGCTTTCTGATACCACAGAGTAAGCCATTCTAAGATATGTTAATCCCCACTTTACAGTCATGGGCTGCCGACTCTGAATGTGTTCTAATACAGATTTGTGAGCCAGATCCGCCCTAATTGTACCATGGTGTTCATGTGACGCCCAGTGCCTGCGCAGCTATGGACCAGTCAAATAATCAAGTTGCCAATAAACTCAGCACTGCATCCAATGCAATTGTGGTGCCAATGACTGAACCACGTTAGGTTCACTAGCAGCACTGTTGTGTGCCATTTTGTTCTTCCTACACTAGGTGCATGGCTTCCCCATGATGAAACTGAAGCAACTGGTGATACGGGCCCAGAACATACTACCCCAAAGATTGTACATCTAGTCCACCCCCCTGCAATGCTGGAACCTTTTCGATCCCTGCTTTCTCCACCCACAAAGATCTGGGAACAACCTTTGTTGGAAACCCTGGAGTACCACTGTTAGACCACTCAGCTATGGGACAACTTTGTATGTTTATATGATTCTTCCAAGACATACTGGATCATACAAAAAAAACCCTTGTGCTTCTCTCTCTTTCTTTCTAATCTTTTTCAAAGTCAGTGCCAAAAGTGTCTAGCATGACCAGTATGACTAATGAAGGAGCTCTAGATGAAGATGAGAAGGCAGAGTTATGCAGAAAAGAGCCAGCTTGATTCTCAACATTTGGGGTTATTATGGTAATAATAGACAAATAGTTTCTCTCTCTCTCTCTCTCTCTCTCTCTCTCTCTCTCTCTCTCTCACACACACACACACACACACACACACACAGTAGCTTATATGCTGTACAGTGCTTTTTTTCTAAGAAAATGTTTAGGGGCACTGTCTTTTTCCTATTTATACTGAAATACTGCCCCTCAATGAGGTCAAATTTAGATTCACAAAATGTTTAGGGGGATGCGTTCCCCTGTGTACCCCCAGAAAAAAAGCACTGGCTGCGTACATGTTGCTTATAAATGAATTGCTGCCATCCATGCCTATGGGAAAAGGAAAGCAAAGTGGACACTGTTGCAGCAAAGGGAGGTGGCAGAAGCAGGGGGTCCATATCAGACACTGGGTGGCCTCAGCCTTCCATGTCAGAGATCCTGTAAGGCAAGTGTGGGGGAGCTTCTTCAGCCCAACTGTAACTTTCCAGGGGTCACATGCCAGTGTTGGGTAGAGCAATGGATACCAATTTACCTTTATACAGTAGGCAGTGGTGGACCTACATTTTTGGAGCTCTGAAGCTTGAACTGTTATGGGGGCCTCTTTGCAACCAGTAAGGAGGTCTGGGTAACCACTTTTACCTTCTTCAATATGGTTGTTTACAACCTTTACAACAGCTGGGCTACTAACTCTTTAACTTTAGGATTGTTGAAATATATACAACAAATTACACACACACACACCAAAAAATAAATCTGTTTGAGTTGTGTGACTCAAATTAGGTGTACTAGATCCAATTTTTAAAGGACGTTTAAGCCATTTTTTAATAAGAGAGAGAGAAATTAAATGTAAAATAAAAAGCATCCAAGGTCTCTGTACACTAGGAATTAGTAATGACAATTCAGCACTTATATAACAGGTGTCATCTTAAATTACCTACTGCTTAGATCTATTTCAGAGAATCTTCCTGGATAGTACAGAACAGTAGAGTACATCTCATTACGTGGCGTTCTGGGCATGATGCCATAGTACTTATAGACTAGGCATGACCCCAGTTGGGCTAAGAATCACCTAACAGGATCCTGAACATCTGGGTTTGGAGGAATAACACAAGATTAAAACCAATGTTCCACAGGAAACATTGTTGGCAGCAGTTTGATGATGTTGAAGTGTTCTAGTATAATGGGCATCTCTCCCACAGTCTATGCAGACTCTGGAATCTTGACTGCTAGAATCAACTTAAAAAACAATTAGGAAAGGGGGAACTTAGCAACGTATCCTCCCACTCAAAAAATAAGCCACTGAAAAGTTAACCCTGAAGTATCTGTTCTTGGTGCAAATCCCCAATGGCATAGCAGCCAAGTAGTAATAGAGTATCAGAGGGAGAGAGAGATGCAAGGCACTGGTAACACTACCAAAAACAAAGCAAAGGATGCAAATTTCCATTCAATCATTAGTTGCAAAGTTATTCTTATCTAGGGGGCTGCAGTGATGGTTATAGTTAATGAATACCTGCCAGTTTACTCTGTCTTGGGATCATCTCAATAGCAATAATTGCCAGCTCCTGGTAATTAAAGCCAACTAATTATGAGCCTTGTTATTATGAAACAAAAATTGCATGCAGAAGGTCCCAGTTTCAATCTTCGACATCTACATGTAGGACTGGGAATGCCCCCTGCCTGAAATGCTGAACCACTGCCGGTAATGGATCAGGCTCATTATTAGGCAGCTTCCTATTTTGCTATCAAATGATGTAAGTTCCAGAAGGTCTGAGAAGTGACAATTTGTCAAAGGCTTTTTGAAAGTCGAAGTATGCAGTGCTTATTGGACCACCTCAATTCACAAGCTTGTTGATACTCTTGAAGAACTAGAAGATAAGCGAGACTGGGCTTACCTTTGCAGAAGAAGTGAAGCTTCAGGCAAGACTTGCTCTCTGCTAAGCTCAATAATTTCATATTGAACACTGCTTTCCATCATTAGGAAGTGCAGGCAGGCTTGATTCATCATATAGTCAAGAGGTTATTTAGTGACTGATCTTCCACATGATTAGAGCTGCCATGGAGTCAACTTTTGAATAGCCATCACATGCTGAGCTGTATGCTCCCACCTTGTTATACAGACCATGATTGGGACAAAAAAATAAAAAATGAAAGTTGGTTTTCCCCTTCCACACCCCCACAGCAGTCTGTTCTGCAACTGTTATATTACACAGATTTTGCTTGCTGCAGTGTTTATTTCTCAGCTTCCCATTGTTGGTGAGGAAAAGATTTTCCAAAAGAAGCAGCAGTAGCAGCAGCAGCAGCAACCCCCTCCCCACTTCCTAATAGACATTTAAATAGAGCCGGATGTTTAAAAATGCTTATCACCTGCACATCCCGTTGTGCTAAACTGAACTCGGCACTCTGCGGAAGTGGGAGGCAATTGCTCTTACAAACACAGCCAATCTTTTGTGTGGCTTTTCAGTTATATAATGAGTCCTTGTTTTGCAGGGAAATTCTCAGCTTTCCTGTGACTCTCCTCCTTTTCTTGTTCTAACCTTGAGGTCACAGACTCAGACACTTGACCTACATGAGTGAATAAATGAGGAATTAACAGCTGTCATATCTAACACCTGTATGCTACACGAGTGGTGGGGAGCCCCCGCCCCTGCACACTGCAGAAACTAGCTCTTCTGTTACTTGGCCACATTTTTTAAAACTGCAAATTCAGGATGAATCTAATGAGTTTGTTCAAGTTCATAAATTTAAAGTTCTGTCGTCTAATGAAAGAATGCCCAACTTTGACTCATACCCTGGCAGAGTTTGCAGGTACTGTGTGTGGTTCCCTCGTAGCTCATTTTTGGATTTCAAGCATGGCTTTTAGTCAATAACTTTGACTTCCAAGTCAAATGAATACTAAATAACTCAGGGCTCTTTCAGACAACCTATTCATAGAACAGCCCCCTTCCCCCCCCCCCAAGACTGTGTTACAGAGCTGCCTAACTAGAGCATGAATGGTTGGGGATAGATCAGGACATACGGTGGTGAGAAGAGTTTCTGCCCATCTTGAAGGCATTAAAGTTATGAAGCCATCAAAAGGATGGCAATTCTGCTCTGACAGATGTGCGTCTCTTTTAAACTGACCCTGGCCCAGTGAACTCAGCCTTTGGTATGGAACATGCCAATTTGCTGATGTTTAAATGTGTCATTCCTTTCTAAAGAGGCCATCGTAAAAACAAAATTAAGCTTTTGGCCACTTGCCTATACCACATATGGTAAGTCTGTGGCCTTCCAGGTGCTGTTGGATTCAACTTCAATCAACCCCAGCCAGCATGACCACTAGTCAGGAATGATGGGAGTTTTAGTTCGACAACATATCCAGGGCAACTGGTTCTCATACCCCTGATTTGACAGCAACCCTGTATTTTTTTTTAAGGCAACAGGAAAATGCTTAATAAATACTGCAGTGGAGTTAAAATGCTTTCCTCCACTGCCAGCCCACCCCACCCACCCACGCTCAAAGTTGCTATGGAAAACTGTGAGTATCTAATGATTTGAATTCTAGATATGGTCCTGTCCACACCAAACGTGGAAAGCACTATCATGCTACTTTGAGCACTCATGGCCATCAAAGAATCCTGGGAATTAAAAGTTTGCTGAGAGGTGTTGGGAAACACCGGGATTGATTGGTAAATCACTCTGAGAATTGTGAGGGAATAGGGGTCTTCCAGGATCCAGTTCCCAGGATTCCTTTGGAGGAGCCATGAATATTTAAAGTGATATTATACTGCTTTTTAAGAAAACAGCGCAGAAGGGGCCATGAAACAGTAATTGGAGCCAATCCCTGGTAGACACCCATTTGTATTTTCCAGGATTTTGCCTGTTGCCTTTTCCAATACAGTGTTAAAGTAAAACACATCAAATGAAGACTCTACCATCCCAGGATGAGTACTCCCATCACAGCCAAGAGCACACTTCCAAAACCTATTTCTTTTCCTGTATGTCATCTTACATATTATCTCTTTTTTATTATTGGCACCAAGCTGCCCTGCACTGAATCATTCCTCTCCACTGCAAGTGCTTCTGTTTACATAAGGGATTAGCACGCCTCCTACTTGGCTGATCTCTCCTGATTTTGGCTTGATGAGCTCTTTCAAACATTCAGAGGAGGCTCATGGCCAAACCCTCTTGGGGCTGCACCATTTCAGAAGGTGAGCGGGGGAGATAATATGTTTCACTGGTCTCCTATGAAAACCCCACACATTGCATTGCAGCCAGTGGTAGCTTTGTGCTGGTAGAAGTGCTTCCACTAGAGCAAGGCCAGGCACCCCACTTTCATCAATATATAGGTAGCCCTCTATACCTTGGGTACCCAGATGGGAGACTACGACTCCCATCACCTGCAGCCAGCTTAGCCAGTATTTAGGAATGAAGGGGGTTGTCTGGGGGCCCAATGTCGAAGAACACTGCTCTACACCATATACCATGCAGTTCTGGTGGGAATTCTAGGGAACCCTCAACCCTCTAGGGAAGATTTTCAAGGGGCTTGCATTGCATTGGAGGAATCAGCACAGACTTGTGGAAAATTCAGTGTACCTTCTAGCACAGGAATGAAGAAGCTTTTTTCACCCCAAGGGCCATATTTCAGTACAGTGGTACCTCGGGTTACATACGCTTCAGGTTACATATGCTTCAGACTCCGCTAACCCAGAAATAGTGCTTCAAGTTAAGAACTTTGCTTCAGGATAAGAACAGAAATTGTGCTCCGGCAGCGCGGCAGCAGCAGCAGGCCCCATTAGCTAAAGTGGTGCTTCAGGTTAAGAACAGTTTCAGGTTAAGAACAGACCTCCGGAACAAATTAAGTACTTAACCTGAGGTACCACTGTATTGGACACCTTCCAGGAGGTATATGGAACTGGTGGGCAGGACCAGAAGCAGAGCAATGGATGCTACCATTGCCATGCAAAGTCAGAGGTTTCTACACACACACACACACCATTGTCTCTGCTTCACAACCTCTACATCTGCTATTATCCTTGCTTTGTTTTCCCGACTCTGGAATGTGTCCTCTTGCTTAGAGACAAGATAGAGAAGTAAGAAGGGTGCAGGAGTGCATACAGAAACTAGGCTGTTGTACAAAGGTAAAAATTTATACCCATTGCCCCACCCAGGAATGGCATGTGGCCCCAAGAAAGTTGCTCAGAATGGAATGTGGCCCTCAGACTGAAAATGATACCACACCCCTGGCACAGTTGTAGGAAACGGAAGGACACTTTTTACAAAGTCATTTGCACCTTCCTTATTTTACCCATTTTACAGCTGGGGAACTGAGGCAGAAAGATTCTATGGCTTTCAGCATTTAAACGGCATGGAAAGCATCCATGAAGGGCTTGAAGAGGTCTGTGTGTACAAGAATAAGTTTGATAGAGGCAAAGTGATTGCATGTAAAATGCTCATGTGGTACCTTAAGGGTCAACTGGTTCAACCTCCTGGATTCACTGGATCAAACCCTCATGCTACAGCAGCCCTGACAAGTAGCCATCACAGGGATATAGGATTATAGGAAGCTACCTGATAGGATCAGACCACTGAGCCATCTAACTCAGTATTGTCTACACAGACTATGAGCTGCTCTCCAGGATTTCAGGCAAGAGTCACTTCCAGCTACACCTGGGATTGAACCTGGAACTTCTACATGCAAAGCACTGAGCTAGGGCCCTCCCAGCCTCTACTTAAAGACAGCTAATGAAGGAAAAGTTCACTATATTCTGACACAGTCTGTTCTATTGGCGAACAGCATGTACCTTCAAGAAGTTCTTCCTAATCTCTAGACAGAATCTCCAGAACGAGACCCTTCACTGGAGGACCTCTTAATAGCCTGCATGAGCTTTTTTATTTCCAAAGAATGATTTGTCCCAACATCTTGGCAAAATATCTATCACACTTGGTTTCTGTTGTACCAGACAGCAGGGGTATGTTTACTAGACATAAGGAAGAACAACTTCTGCTGAAGCAACAGAAAACAACAGAAAACTCTCACAGAGTTTAGTGGGACTTACTCCCAAGTATCTCTATTGATTAGACTATGAGTTGCAGAAACTGCTTGTCAGAAAGACTGACAAGCCAATTCCATTAGCTTGCTGCATAATTTTTATCTCTGATGTAAAGATCATTTCATTAGCAGCTTCAATGGTGTTTAAACATAGCAGGTCTCATTTCCTTTCTGACATGGAACAAGACTCTGCCGCACATGTACAGAGACCATATAGATCAAGCAAAGGTATTTTGTTGTTTATGAACAATACAATGACTGTCTTGGGGTCTCTGGCTGTTAAACACCCGGCTCCCTGGGCACTCCTTAGCCTATCATCAAATGAAAAGAAGAAAGTTTCACGAAGCAATTGGTCTTCTGACATCTGCTCACATGTATGCTACACACTACGCCTGCTGCTTTCTTTATCCTTCACAAACATCTTCTAAATTGAGCTGGGAAACATAGTCAAACATGAGGAAAAACCCCAAGATCTAGTCCAGACAGTTGGGACAAAAGATACATCAAGATGCCCTTGAAAAAAGCATCATGAAGAAGTCACTACTGAAGCAAGGCATTCCAAACTCAGTGAGACTCCAATGCCCATCAGCCACAGCCTATGGTGGCTGGATAATAAAAAACTGCTAGATTCAGGCAGGTAGCCGTGTTGGTCTGACGCAGTCAAGATATATATATAAAATAAAAAATTGTCCAGTAGCACCTTAGAGACCAACTAAGTTTGTTCTTGGTATAAGCTTTCATGTGCATGCACACTTCTTCATGCACACAAAAGCTTATTATACCAAGAACAAACTTAGTTGGTCTCTAAGGTCCTACTGGACAATTTTTAATTTTTTTTTAATATAGTTCAAAAATTGCTGGAAAGCATCAAGTTGGCAAAGGCTGCCTAGAACTCCATTTCTCACTTGAATATTCAAACTATTTTCAGTCAAACTATTTTACAGTAAGTGCATTAAGGACTGTAGCTGTAGATCTTATCAACAAGATTTTGGCAATGCCTGTTTCTGGATTTCATGCAGAGTGAGTCACTGATCCAAAAGATTTTTTTAAGCATACCACGCGGTTTAAGATACTTGTATATTTCAACCACTTTCAACAGGCAGAAAGCAGTATATCAAATCTGTCTCTTTCTTCTCATTTCACATTTTGCGGCAGCTGTGGGGAAAGGGTGCAGTTGAAACTGGATCTTAACATGCTAGGCACAAACCTTGTCTATTCACACCTAGCCAAAGCGAGTTGATTCCATGTCATGGTAAAGGAAGCTTGGAAGCACGTTCACGGTTGGGTCTCAGTTTTGGGATGCTTTAAATTTCACTGGAAGTCCGACAGCTTTAGGTTCTGAATAGCCTAAAAGACAGGGAACTGTTGCCACTGCGTGGCTCTCCTCTCTTTTCCTTGCAGCATCTAGCACAAAACACGTTGCATGTCATTGCACTGTGCAACTTGTTTGGAAGTCACAATGCCACTATGTACCACAGCCTTGGGCTCACATACTCAACCCCACCTTAAACAAGAAGAACAGGAGAGGCACAGGAAATGTCTGACACCAACCAGATACAAAGAAATTCTGTGCCGCCTAGTGACTAAACCCTATAATGACACTATCCGTATAATAACCAAGTCCTGGGATCCAAATGTTTCTTTTATTTTATATCTTTCTTCTATCATGGAGCCTGAGGTGGCACAGATGGGGTTTTCAGAAGCTCTCCCATGCTAGCACAGGCCAGCTCCAAACCTGCTTAGCACCAGCAAGATGACTGCCTCATGTGCGCTCAGACCTTGCCCTTACACATGTTTTTACAATTCTACCACGACCCCTTAGGAACACTTCAAAGCTGCTTTCAAACCTTGGGAAGCTGACTTTGCTTTTTCAAGGACACGTGTTTCCGAGACCACAAGCAACAAATGGATCCTTCCCCCAAGCTGCCAAATACCACCAGGAATTCTTTATGAAAGGTTCAATTGAGGCCATCAAACAATCATTTAGGCATCTAGAAAAGCAAGCCAATGCCCGCTGCTGCTCTTTGGAGAGGGCAAGATTCTATTATAGGGAGTGGAATGCACTTTCATTGTGTTAGGAAAGTTGTTTATTGGGCAAGTGTCACACTGAGTAACACTGGACACTTTTGCAAGCATTTTGCTCTCCATGTAAATAGATCAGGGTGGCAGATGCCAACGCCATTTTGTTCCGCCATGATGGTGCTATGATTTAAGCCAGGCATGTCCAAAGTCTGTTTTGGGGGCCTAATCAGGCCCGCTGGTCGGTTTAATCTGGCCCCTGTGGCAGTTTATTTCCTGGGGTAAAATCCTAAAAAAAGCTCAACAACTTCAGTCCTAAAAAATCCATTTCGGGGATTTCTGCCTGCCACCACCAACAGCTCCTTTCCACCCAGCTGGGACCTCCATCCATCAATGATGGTACTCCTCTATCTGCCAGCATCCTTTCTGCAGAGAAGTTCCTAATGTGCCATACCACCTTCCTCCACTATTCAGCACGGTGATGGTAGAATTGTTCCCTTAGTAATTTGTCAGTGAACACATTCATGTTATGGTCGGGAACTTAATCTTCTGGAGCCACTCTTTTGTGAACGTTTATTGAAGGGCATGTAACTGCAGCTATCTCAGAAACACTTCTCTGCCTGCCATGTGTGTTCCCAACTCATGTAGGCATGCATCTGGCAGCCACTCCTGGATACTATTCTTGATACTTTCTTTTTTAAAAAAGAAACACCACCCCTCTACATTTAGTCTTGGTGGCATTTGGAACCTGATGCTTCGAGCCTGTAAATAGCAGTATCTCCTTCTATAAACAGCCTCCCTGCCCTTGAGAGAGGTCTAAAAGGGTGGGTGGAATTTGGAAATAATACAATAAACTATCATCACTTGACTGAACTGGCTGCCTGTTAGTTTCTAGGCCCAATTCAAAGTGTTGATTTTGACCTATAAAGACTTAAATGGCACTGGACCACAATACTTCAAGGTCTGCGTCTCCCTGTATGAACCACCCTGGACCCTCTGCTCATCATCTGAGACCCTTCTTCATGTGCCTCCTCCATGAGAGGTGTGGAGGATGGCAACATGAGAAAGGGCCTTCTCTGCAGTGCTCCCTGTTTGTGGAGGAACACCTGCCACCATCATTATATATCTTTAGGTACCAGTCATAAACTTTCCTCTATAACCAAACTTTTGGCCTTTAACTATCCATTACCTTTTAAAAGTGGGTGGGATGTTTTAATGTATTTCTTTGTTCTTCTTGGTTTTAATGTATGTATGTGGGAGATTTATTCTTTCAGCTTGTTTGGTTGTAAGTCTCTGTGGGTTGCCCTGGGCAAGATAAAACAACTAACAAATTTTAATCATCTTCACCATCGTTCTTTCCTTGCTTAAATGATGGTTTGGAAATCATACTTACTAACAGTAAATTCATTCTCTGACTGTGGATCCTTATATAATGAAAACTGCATAATCCATGCACAAAGAGGGAGGTTGATTTTAAAAGGGGGGAAATCACAAAGGAAGAGGTGGTTAAGGGAACACTTAGCCACTTTAAATGAATTGCGGTATCCAGGGGCTAATGAGCTGCACCCAAGGGTACTAAAGGAGACTCAGTCTATAATCTTTGAGAATTCATGGAGAACAGCTGAGGTTGCAGACTGGAAGTGGGCAAATGCTATCCCCATCTTCAAAAAGCGGGGAAAAGAAGACTGGTCAGCTTGACATTGATACCAGGAAAGCTCCTAGAACAGATCAATCAATGGTCGGTATGTGAACACTTAGAAAAGAATACTGTGATTACTAAGACCCAGCATGGGTTTCTCAAAAACAAGCCGTGCCAATCTCATTTTTTAATATAAAGTTACTGGCTGGTGAATGTGATGTGGTAGGATTGAATATTGCTTTATTTGATATAACCTGTTTATTTTACAGTTATTGTGACTTTATATACAATCTGATTGTTACTATTAAGGTTTGACGCTTTATTATTATTTTTATGTGTGTTGGAAGCCACCCAGAGTGGCTGGGATGGGCGGGGTATAAATAAAAAATTAGTACAGTGGTACCTCGGGTTACAGACGCTTCAGGTTACAGACTCCATTAACCCAGAAATAGTACCTCGGGTTAAGAACTTTGCTTCAGGATGACAACAGAAATTGCTCTGCAGCAACAGGAGGCCCCATTAGCTAAAGTGGTATCTCAGGTTAAGAATAGTTTTAGGTTAAGAATGGACCTCCAGAACGAATTAAGTTCTTAACACGAGGTACCACTGTCATAGTAGAGTGGTTTTTTTTGGCAGAATGGAGTGTTTAATAAATGAAGCAATGCTATAATGACTTTATTGTTGGTCTTTCTTTCTTTCTTTTTTCCTCTTGCGTCAATACAGTTCTGCTAGTGTTGTTAAGAGCAATATTGTGCTGAGGATGTGAGGCAATGGTCCATAGGAACACTACGAGAGCAGCTGCCATTGTGGTTACATTGCCCTTCCACATCATAGCTGCTATTGTGCATTTGGCTTTTATTCTGAGAGAGCATAGGATTGCAACTAGTTATACTATGAGCTTGGGAATTTGTCTTCTACAGTCATACTAAATGGTCCATCTAGCTCACTATAGTCTACTGTTTCAGAAATCAGTCCTTTCCAGCCCTACAGGGAGATGCTGGGGATTGAACGTGGAAACTTTTGCATGCAGAGCACTATCTACCACTAAGATATGGCTCTTTCCTGCTTTAAGCTCTAGAGTAATGGTAGCTATGTTTGCTGAAGTACAGGATTCCCCTTGTCCTGGAGTCTGCATGAATACCTACTTTGTACTGGGTCAGAGCAATGGCTCATTCGTTTCAGTTTTCGCCCTGTTAAGAAACAACTTTCCAGTTTGGATTTCCCAAACAGATTGCATAAGATGTTATATAAAACAGGCCTGAAACACATATTGTACTCTGCCCTCAGAAGCTGTGCCCACATCTTTTTATTAGTTAAAAAAAACACACAGAGATTTTATAGGAAGGAGGTTGAAATGCTCGAAAACTTTACACATATTATTGTATCAAGGATTCCCCCCCCCAACACAATTTACTCTCTAGCACTTTCCCCATTAGTCTGGTTATTAAATGCCACATGGACAAAGTAAGATGGATGGGTTGACCTCTTTTGGTAATATTACGAGAGTGTTGACCTCTGAGATTACAACAGGTCAGGAGGCAGAAACAGTGCTGGATGGAAGGACTAACATAATCCTGTCTATTCTAGCTGCCTGAGCCAGCTGGGTGCTATTCCAACAGTTACACATATCTCTTTGCATTAAGCTTATAAACGATGACATTGCACAACTGCTTCCAAAACAGTACAGGCTGCAGTGCCCTGCCCCGTTCATCCTGACGAGAATCAAATTGCCATTTTTAAGTGTGTGAAGTTGAAAATATTCATTAGATTAAGCTCTTCTCAATCAAGCCTTAGGCAAGACCAGTGTTGCTTTTGAATAAGGTGGCAGGGGTGAGAGAGTGGGTTTTCTAATTTACATGTCTTTTTATTGCTACATTTTATATCAATAGCCTTGCTCAGTGGAAACAAGGTTTAATAGCTAATGTGTCTTCTAGGAGGTAAAGTATGATACTCTGCAATTGGGCATTTTCACTGGAGCAGATATGACATACTGTGTTGATGGATCATCACTTAACAATAAATTACTACTACTTTACTGTATCCAAATTTTGCATCCCCCCCCCCCCTGCAAAAGTTGCCTCTTTAGAAGTGGTGGCAAAAAAATCCATAGTAACATTGCTACATTCCACTCTTTCACAGATTTTTTTTCACATCTATTTGTCTCTACTTCTGTTTCTCCTCTTTTTAAATTTGAAAGCTTTTTCACTGTGTGATTTCAGTCAATCAAATGTCATGTCATACATACATACATACAAATGCATACTTTGGGGTTTGGAAGTTGGTTCCAAAGTACTAAACTAATTTTGGACGTCAAGGCTGAAATATTGGAATTCTCTGGAGATCATAAGCTTTGGTGAATACAGATGTAGAGTGGTACCTCTAGTTACAAACTTAATTTGTTCCGGAGGTCCGTTCTTAACCTGAAACTGTTCTTAACTAGAGGTGTGCTTTCGCTAATGGGGCCTCTTGCTATTGCTGCGCCTCCGGCACACGATTTCCATTCATCCTGGGGCAAAGTTCTCAACTTGAGGTAACTCTTCCAGGTTAGCGGAGTTTGTGACATGAAGCGTTTGTAACCTGAGGCGTTTGTAACTCGAGGTACCACTGTACAAGGTTTGAATCATCGTTCAACTTCTAGTATCAGTGAAACCAAAGCAAGCTGCATTTTAAAATTATTATTTACACCATTACCTCTTTGAATGGGTTGGGGCCAAACACTACATTAATAAGCAGTAGGGACTCTGGTTTCCTACCATTCATCACTGCCCCGTACCAGTTAGCTAGCTTGAAGTCACATAAGTAGTACAAATTCCTGTAGACAACTTGTTCCTCAAACATTTTGACCCCAAAGATGCAGATGTTGAAACAAATTATGTCTAACGTGCTGTCTTCTAAAAACCAGGTCTCTAGCCCCAAATGGTACAGATATGAACAACGCATAGTGAGGTTTCAGGTGCCAGATGGGTAGGTGGGAAAGAGCGGAACTACTAGGGACTAGAGGGTGGGGGTTCAACGCCTTGTGTTGTCTTTGCAGAAACAGAACAAATTATGGAAATATAGCATTCATGTATATAGAATTCAAATGATCAATGCAGAGTTTTGGACTAGAAGCATCCTTGGAAAAGAAGTTGTAGCAGCAAGTCAGACTACCCATGAAGAATGACATGCAGAATGAAAAATCCACATGGATTTTACAGGAAAGCTCCACAGACAGAAACTGGGGCCCTGCTCACTTGGCATCATGGTCCTTTCCTGAAAAATGTGTATCAATTCTACCCTTCAGTCTAAGAGGTGCATTTCTCTCTGGATCTGTGTGTGTGGGGGGGGTATTCCCTTTGAACTGATCTTCTTAACCCAGCATTTAAGACCTCAGCTGCCAGTGTTAACATGTGAAAGCAAAAATTTAAAACCAGCAGTTGTTTGTGAGTCTCTGTTTGCAAAGGAGACCATGTTGTGCTGGCAGTCTCCCTAATTATGCTCCCTGGAGATCACATTCTCTAGGCCCAGAAGCATGAAGTTGGCAGGCTGGCTGAACACTTGATGGAAGGGTGCTTTTCTTATCTCTTAAATCAAGCATGGAATTGGGTCAGCCACTTGTCACTCCAGAGTGCTGGAAGAGAGGTCAGACTTATTTTCCCATATTTGTTTGAAAGTCATCACGACCTCATAACTCTTTTTTCATAGCTTCCTTGCTGGACAGTCTCCATGCAGAGTGTTTTAACTAATCCCCAGTGGGCTGGCCAGATTCAAAAGAGGAAAAGGCTCTTGTGCCTTTGGAAGCTGCACGACATGCTACAACTGCTGAAATCCTTCCTCTACATAACCATTAAAGGTGCAAGAATCCTGAGTTTCCATTTGAAAATCTCATGCCAGTAAAGAAGCAAACATTTACTTTAAAAACATACAGCTATCAATGGCATTTCAGCCATGGGCACAGCATTTCACATTATTAAACAGGTTTTCTTGCTCCACTGGAAGAGTCATATGAGAGCTACAAAATCCAGTTGAAATGGAACTTCTGCCATTTCAGAATCACAAGCTTTACAGTGCAGTCCTATGCATCTTTACTCAGAAGTGCACCTCATCATGTTTTGTGAACCTTACTCCCTAGTAGCACAACCTGACGCCTTCATCTGCTCCAGCTGCAACAAAACATGTCTCTCCCTTACTAGTTGCTACAGCCATGGCAG
This sequence comes from Podarcis pityusensis, assembly GCF_964106645.2. Lineage (NCBI taxonomy): Eukaryota > Metazoa > Chordata > Lepidosauria > Squamata > Lacertidae > Podarcis > Podarcis pityusensis. The sequence continues at coordinate 37,237,260 of NC_138030.1, forward strand.
GTGCTGCAACCTTCCAACAGTTTGACTTCACCCCCAGAGGCAGACTTCTCCATTGTCTCCAGAGACAGATGGATGCCCACAACTCCCTAGTAAGTGTATTTAGGATTGCAGTCTTAAATGTTTCAAAATATATTTGTAGTGTTTTCTGTTGCTCTCCTAATTTGAAATCCATTGTCCTCTGTCTTCCTTGTCTGTCAGAGAGATGGGCAGGGGACCAACATGGGCTCATTTTAGGGTGATTAGTGGGGAAGTAAAGTGCCCCCACATCCCATAAAAGCAGACACACCCTTAAACTTAAAGTCGGTTTGGGTGGTGTGTGAATGTTTGGGTCTCTGAATCAACTTCCACCAACATGTGGGCTGTGCAGCCAGAACAGATGGGATCAGTAACTTAATTACATTTTTTGAAATATCTGCCTTGTTTTTAATTTACTGTGTGCTGTGTCTGTGGCTGGGATTGCAACATGCCTTTTAGGGCATGGGACTCTTTGAGAGCTTCAAAGCTAACTGAACTCCAATCTTGCTCCCGACTTTATTTGAGGAAGGCAATTTTATCCTGGGTGAAGTTTGTTCTCATTTGTATGCTAGCTGCTAGGGAATGCAATTATCTTGGATCTTGACTGCCTGAGGAAATGAGCACTGAAAGACTTGGTGGGAACAAAGTACTTTCTCAAATGGAACTGTTGGCTGACATCCTAAGATTTCCCAGGACAGGGAAACTTGTGTGGGTTTTGCCATTACAGGAGCAGGACATATCACATAGCATTAATTCTTTTTTTGCAATAAAGAGGGTTTTTTTGGTGGGATGATAATACCCATTTCCATTTGGTTTTTATTTTTTATACTGAAGTCTTGTGCAAGAGTGATATTTTCCTGATTAAGGATTGCCTAAGAGTGATAAACAGGTGTTGTGAGAAATCTCTGAACTAATTTTTTTTTAAAAGTCTGATATATGGATTGTGATTATGGCAGAACAACTACTCCAAACAGGGTTGCTGAAATTTGAGCATGCATTTAGGTAAAGGTAAAGGGACCCCTGAACATTAAGTCAAGTCGTGGCCAACTCTGGGGTTGCGGCGCTCATCTCGCTTTACTGGCCGAGGGAGCCGGCGTACAGCTTCCGGGTCATGTGACCAGCATGAATAAGCCGCTTTTGGCGAACCAGAGCAGTGCACAGAAATGCCATTTACCTTCCCGCTGGAGCAGTACCTATTTATCTACTTGCACTTTGATGTGCTTTCAAACTGCTAGGTTGGCAGGAGCAGGGACTGAGCAACGGGAGCTCACCCTGTCGTGGGGATTCAAACCGCCGACCTTCTGATCAGCAAGTCCTAGGCTCTGTGGTTTAACTCACAGCGCCACACACATCCCTGAGCATGCCTTTAGCATGCAGCAATTGGTGGAAATAGTCATAGACTTACAATATTGGCTGCTGGAAACAAAATGGTTAGGTTGTGCTCTGGTAAGGAAGAAATGAGAGCGGTGATAATGACCACACATATGACAAATTGCCTATCCCAAATAATGCACTAATCACCTTCCACACTGACTTGAGGTGTAGAACAGGCTATGTTTACTGATCAAATCTCCCATGGTAAGAAAATAATCTGGATTAAATTTAAACTGAAGTACGGGTTGGCATTTTGATGGCAACAAGGCTGTGTGGAGGCTTTTCTCAATCAGCAGTTCTGATTTCACAATACACTCTCACCAGGAGCTTTCTATGGGAAAATAAAAGACAGATCCCTCAGTTGCTCCTCCTATTTCAGAAAAAGGACTCGCCACTGCCTCCCAGTGCTACTTCACATTATCCCCACTTTTCACCCATCCCTGACCCATAGGCAGTACAGTACCCTCCCCCCCCCTCAATCAATCATTTCCTAGGGCATTATAAGGTTATTGTTGCTGCTGCTTTAAAAGGAGAAAACAGAGCCTCTCCCTCTCTAACCTCTTGGCTTCTCCAGACACCTGTGGTGATAAGATTCAGCCTATGGCACCCAAATCTAAACCACACCTCTCGGTTCTTTGCACTACAGCACAGCTGCTTGTGGAAACTCCATCATGGCTTTTTAGTCGTGTCCGACTGAAGAACTGTAAAGGACAACTTGACCCCAAAGGGAGCAGTGAACCAGAAATATGCTATTCGTTTCAGCTGAACAAACAGGTTCTTTATACACACTCCTTTTCATACACAGGTGGGTAACCTGCAGCCTGAAGGCAGCAGCTTCCAACCTAATTTATGTGACTTCCAGAACCACCTAAAGCTGCTCCACTCTTCCATCCCCTGGAGAGCTCCTTCATTCCTGTTCATTCCTTCTTTATTTACCCTAGCTTTTAAAAGAGCCCCTCACCCCCACTCACCCGTGCTTCCTTTTTGTGCATTTTTCAGAACTGGAAGGGGCAGTATTTTATTTTACAAAAAAAATAAATAAAATAAAAATAAAAATAAAAAGATAAGTTTTTCAAAAAACTCATTCCCTTTCCCTTTCCTGGTTGTATGGCCTGGGTAAGAGAAGTTTCCTCCCCTAGCTGCCTAATAACAACTTGAGAGCCAGTGTGGTGTAGTGGTTAAGAGCGGTAGTCTTGTAATCTGGGGAACCGGGTTCGCGTCTCCGCTCCTCCACATGCAGCTGCTGGGTGACCTTGGGCCAGTCACACTTCTCTGAAGTCTCTCAGCCCCACTCACCTCACAGAGTGTTTGTTGTGGGGGAGGAAGGGAAAGGAGAATGTTAGCCGCTTTGAGACTCCTGAAAGGGAGTGAAAGGCGGGATATCAAATCCAAACTCTTCTTCTTCTTCTTCTTAATGTGAGTGGAGCAGGGCTTTTTTTTCCAGCTGGAACTCACTAGAACTTCCAGCATCTCTCAGGTGGGCACCGTTGCCATTCTAAGAGAACAAGGGAGGCATTCATGGTACCTCCTTTTCTGGAAAAATAGCAACGTTGTGTAGCATGCATTAGTACACAGCATTCATCTTTTAACTGGGTGTGGTATGATGTGTTTATATGTTATTGCAAGCTGGATACTTTTAGTTAAGAATATTGTAAATCTTTTGATGTATTGCAATTTAGTATTCTTTTTTTAAAAAATTGTAAATTGCTTTGAGATGTTTTTGTAGGGACAACTATCTCATAGTAACAATAGTAACTACTGTTATAGTAAAGTCAGAAAGTAGTTAAAGTAGCTATATTGGTCTGTTGTACTAAAAATAAAATAAATCCTCTGTCTACACATTTGAGAGTAATCCCATCAGTGGGGCTTACTTCTGATAGAATTCCTAGTCCTATGCAGGTCTGTCTGAGAATTGAAGCAGGGTTGTTTTCAATTAATTGATATAGACCATCATTTGATCTTCCTCTACCCACCATTGGTACACACCCCTTCCTTGATGGAGTATCCCCAAATGAATGTGGCTCTCAGCAGGAAAAAGTGGCCCATCACTGTTTAAATACTATAGTAGCATCATGACCTGTGACTTGATTAATTCTATAAAATCTGTTCATTGACAAAGTGGGCTCTTAACTATCCTCTGAGAGCACCAGCTATTACATTTCACTGGGCACAGAGAGGCTATAGAAATCCCAAAACTTGTTTGTGTATGTGACAGTATTCACTGGTAGAGAATACCAGCACCGCTTTTTTGCTGCCCATGGCAGCCATTTTTTACTGGCACAGATGGCACTTTTATCAGGGTATGAGTACTGACACCTCATTTATAATAATAATAATTTAATGATAATAATAATTTATTATTTCTACCCCGCCCATCTGCCTGGGTTTCCCAAGCCACTCTGGGCAGCTTTCAATGGAACATTAAAAACAGAATAAAACCTCAAGCATTAAAAACTTCTCTAAACAGGGCTGCCTTCAGGTATCTTCTAAAAGTCAGATAGTTATTTCCTTGACATCTGATGGGAGGGCATTCCACAGTGTGGGCACCACTACCAAGAAGGCCCTCTGCCTGGTTCCCTGTAACCTCACTTCTCACAGTGAGGGACCTGCCAGAAGGCCCTCGGAGCTGGACCTCAGTATTCTTTTTTTGGTGGAGGGGAAGACAAACTTTATTGGAAGGAGGGTGGATTACCTCTCTCTGACCAAGCTATACAAACATGTCACACAGGGGAGTTTTGACCCCATTGGGCTAAAATCAGCAGCGGGCCTCAGAACAACCAGTGGGCCTCACGTTCAGGCTCCAGAAGTGTGAGCACATCCCCTTCTCAGACTGGAATATGGAATATGGATGATCAAAAGGCTGATGTCATCCTTGAATTCCACACAGACCTGGGTGGACTGTGCCTGCGAGTTAGTCCGGTCCAGCACTTTGGTGACTCAGGCCAACTTGATGGGTCCATGGCAGAAGTGACACCTCATTTCTTACAAACAACCAACCCACCCCAAAAACCAACCCATTGGAAATTCCTAAACCTGGCTGAATCTAATTATTAAATTATACTTGACCTAATTATCTATTATGTTTCCTCTATTTTCTGATGGAGTGTAGTCAAATTAGTAAGTTAACTATAATGTAACCATGTAAAGTGTATTATCAATATAAGGCAGCACCGTGACTGCGGAAGTATACTCCAGAAGATCCCTTTGTAGCAAGCTACGTGCTAAAGCCAAAAGATGACAAAGCACAGAGCAAAGAGGAACTGCCTAATGAAGTTTCCAGGCTGGGGAAGGCACAGATGATCTAGTGAATTTGAAACACCAAATCAAGTGACAAATATTTCATTTTTAAACATTGTATTAATTGTTTCAATTTTTAAAAATTGGCAAAATGTGTGGGTTTTTGGAAACAGAACCAGGAAGTGTTCTTTTTTGGGTGATTTCCCCCAAAATGCTCAACAACTTTCCCAAGAAAAGCTCAACTTTTTGAATCTGGATTTCTACTTTTTGAAATATGGCAACCCTAGGCTATAGGCACATCTCCCTTTTCCCCTCCTGATATATTCAGGTTCCCTAGTTTAGGGATGGAAAACATGTGCTTCCCCCCCACCATATATTGCTAGGCCAGCTGGGCTTATGAGAGTTTGATGCCCTATGGAAGGCCCCAAATTCCCCATTTTTGTTGTAGTATTCAGTTCCTAAATTACCAGCCAAATATTCCTGTATTCTGATGAAAGGTTTCAGAATTCAGACACTTACCCAAACATATTTCTCATTGCTTCAGTAGCAGTGGACACCATTTCCCCCCTCAGTAAAGAGTGCTCAGGAACACAGACCAGTTGCCCCAACCCTAAGTGTACTTTCATAAAACTAAGTTCTACAAAAACCAGAAAATGATGATGAAAGATCCCCCACCAATGCAAGATGACCAAAGCCAATAGTGTCAGGTATAAAATAGTTTATTTAAAATGAAAATGTATGTAAATTGTATGCATAGTTATCATAATAACAATAATATAAAAACAACCACCCCACACAAAGGTGGGTACAAGATGCTACAAGCTTCACATATCCATACCTAAAGAACAGGTACGTAGATTGAAATGGCTGTGTAGTTAAAACTGCTGCATGGCAGCAAAATAAAACTGTCTTGGTTTTAGGTATAGAGTCCATTTGCATCTCGCATACAAGTCACAGTTCTCTTGCCTTCTGGAAACTACACTGTCAAGAAGGAATGGGGCAAGGAATGTCCTGTGCATTTCACGTCACCATGTTCTTGCAGGCGCCGGACGTGCTCTTATGATGCATGCTGCCGGTTCACCAAATTTCTCACTGCTAGCACCTGCTTGCTTTTTTCCATTGTTACACCCTCCTGTTTCTGAGGCACAACCTCCTCTTTCGTCAGGGGGGTGGCAGGTCTCTCCTCTTCCTTCTCCCTCTCCTCCTCCTCCTGCCTCTCCTCGGAGGCGAAAGGGCTGCAGACAGTCTCCACCAGGCCAATGACCACACCAAAGAAGGTCAGCACGCTGCCCAGCATGTACAGCTTGACCATCTTCCCGTTGGGTTTCTGGCTGAGCATCTCTTTGGCAAAGGGAATCAGCTCCTGCATCGTCTCCATCGTTAGCTAAGGGAGTAGACACAGCGAGTCACAGAGACCTGCAGAGCAAAACGGAAAAGAGAAAGGACATCAGTTGCCGTTCAAAAAAAATCCCACAAACTGATCTTTGAAGAAACCGACAGCACTTACAGAAGTGCAACTTACAATGGCCACGTTATCTCTGCAATTACAATGCAGTTCAGATTATCTACCTGTCTCACTGCAGGACGCATGCATAAGGCTTACCAATGCAAAAAGCATGGGAGCTCGGAGAACCCCCCCCCCCCATGCAGCCCCACGCTTGGAAACCTTTAATTCAAGGAATTCGAATCGCGCTCTGCACAACCTCATCCCAAACTGGATCTAGGTGAACTGAGCCGCCAGCTATCGACCTATCTCAGCGCCTGTCGTTTAACATCCTGGTTTTGCTTTCAGAAAACAGAAACCCGCCGTACTCACCAGAACCACAGAGCTGTCAATCTTTGCCTCGAGAGATCTCTTGTTTAAGCAACAGCGGTGCTTTTTCTGTCTGCTCTTTAGATCCGACCAGGCACTCGGCGCTGCTCAGCTGTTGCCTTTGCAAGCGCGCAGCCCGGGCCTTTATATTCCCCACACTGGGCGAAGCCCCGCCCCTGGCCCCAGTCAGCTTGCAAGAGGTCGCCCAGGCAGGCGGAGGGCCAAGGGGGCTGTCCATGCGCCGAGCACGCCGCGAACACACGGAGGGCTTAGGGGGCCGGACCCTCCCGGGACGGCTATCTGGCAGGGCGCAGGGCCGGGGTGGGCGCCAGCTGCCAGTGACCCGGGCAAGGAGACGGGAAGGGGGAGGCCCGTCTCCTGCGCCAGGAGAGAGGGGTGTAGTTGTGTGTCACGTAGCAAGCGGCGGGCCCTCAGACAGGATCTTTACTTTTCTTTTTGCAAAGGTCGGGGGGGGGGGTAAGCCCATTTTGCGCAGCCAGGGAATAAGCAGGCGGAGACGTGCGCGGGTGCCAGTGTTAGGATGACCTTCACTCCCCCCACTCTAATAAAACAGCCTTGCGCTAAAGGGCATGAAAGCTTTGCAAGGAGGCTTAACCGGTGACTTGGCTTATATGCCTCTTCGTTTGCTTTGTTTCGCTCAGTTGAGTGATTGGGGTTATTAACCGGCCCCCAAGCGCAATGGTTTAAGAGCAGGGAACACACGCTGCATCCAACAGCAACCAAGTGCCCCCCAGTTGTTGCTGGGCTGCACCTCCCATCAGCCCCAGTCAATGCACTGGGATAGTGGCTCCTCTAATGACCCTGGGGTAGCTTTGTGGATAGGCAAAGCTTTAAACCCTGGTTTTCCTGCGCCAAACTGAGTCTGTAGACTCTGCCATACTTTAGATACCCGGTTTCCATATATCATAGAATTGTAGAGTTTTAAGGGACCTATATATGGGTGGGTGTGTTTCTCTTGTACCCCACCTTTCACTCAAGGAGTTCCACTGCCCCCACTTTTTATCTTCACGGCAACCCTGTGAGGTATGTTAGGCTGAGAGAGAGTAACTGGCCCAAGTTCACCCAGTGAGCTTCATGGCTGAGCGGGGATTTGAACCTGTGCCTTTGTGCATGCGCAGAAGTGCCAAATCGCAATCCATGCATGCGCAGACGCGGGTTGCAAATGCTGCAGGTTGCGAACGTGCATCCCGCACGGATCACGTTCACAACCCGAGCTTCCACTGTACATTTAAAGCAGTATTATACCACTTTAAACAGTCATGGTTCCCATCCCGCAAGAATCTTGGGAACTGGAGTTTGTTAAGGATGCTGAGAGTGGTTAGGAGACCTCTATTTTCCTCACAGAGCTACAACTCTTGAGTCGTTTCACAACCAGTCCCTGTATTCTGGGAGCTGTAGGTCTCTGCGGGGAATAGGGGTCTCTTAACAACTCTCAGCACCCTTAATAAGCTACAGTTCCCAGGATTCTTTGGGAGAGTGGTATAACATTGTCTTCTTTGTGTGGTGCAGATGGGACCAAAACTTGTCACACTAACCACTACACCACACTGGCTGTATGTAGGTTCTGTTTGTTAAGGCCCAACAACTACCTTCAGAATCCAGCAGTGGGGACCAGCCACCTCTGAGCAGATCCTTCCAGCCCCTTCCTCCAGTGCTTGACTCATGTTTTTTTTTTTTAAGGGGAAAGGCAAGCAACCCATGTTAGCATCGTTTCTGTTCTTGCCAGCTTTGAGAATGGTTTGGAGAAATTGCTCTTCTGGTACACAGGGCATGGTTTTCGGCCTTTTGGGATCTGTGTTCTATTTCTGTCCCTAAAGCTGCTGGGCACTCTTGCGTAAGCCTTTATGCCTCCCTCTCACCTCTCACCCACTAGCTGTGTCGTCTATTTGGATAATAAGGGGTTGCGAATGCATGCAGTCTGTTGCAAAAGTGTCTCTCATTGCAGCAGAGACCTTGTTGCTTTATCCAGATAAGGAAGGGTTGAAAAAAGTGAATCAGGGAAGGGTAGAGCTTGGTTTAGGCTTTCCAAATGAAAGTGTAGAGGACGGACGATATCATGGTCGTGCCCATAGCCCCCAACTTCCATGCAATGTATGCCTGGAAGGGTCGTCACATCAGCTGGCGTGACCAGATTTCATGTTTTTAGAAATATGCTGAGGTCTACCAACTGGTGCCAGGTGCAACACAATATCTCTTTTTTGGTGTGTGGAGTTGTGGAATCAGGTGCAAAATAGTGTTTAGGTGATAAACCCATTTATTTATTGTACCCCATGAGCTATACACCGGTATTTTCTGTATTTACAGGTACAAATCTATATCTGAGCTCAAATCTGCTCAAATCAAGGTTTGAGCAGCAAAACGTCACCAACCTTTTGCATTTGTTAAACTTTTGGGAGTTAAAAACCCTTGCCAATCCACTGCAAGTCATCCAGCAATGTACCTGCAGATCCCTATTTACCTTCTGCCCATTGTGGATGGCCGGTGTTCTCAAATAATTTAGACAGAATAGTGATTCACAAATGATTCCGGAAGTTGTTAACAGTTTGCAGGCAAATATTCACTTCTAAAATGAGATTAGGGGAATCAGGCTACAGTTTATGATCTGAGAATCCTACTTCTTCACCCCACATGTGTGGCAGCAGTTGGCTGGGCTTCCTCAGTGGTGGAAGTAAAATCGCTATTCTCATGTCCAGAAGCCATGTTTTATTATTCCACATATTCTAGGGATGAGCTCTGGCACTGAAAGCAAATTTTCAAGTGACAAGCCATGGTGAGTTCTAATTCTGGTTCAAGCTAAACCTTGGGTGTTGTAGGACTGGTGGTTATGGTCTTTCCATATGGGAAAGTGATTAAAGGAAGGATCACTTCCATGTCAAGCAATTAAACCCATTTCCCCCCTGGGAATTGTAGCTATGTGAGGGAGTTAACTGCAGTTCTCATAATTCTTTGGGTGCTCCACATGCTTCAAATATGCTTTAAATGTAGTGTGGATGTGCCCCATGATCCTATTGTACCCCTTCCTGTTCCATCATTTTGTGTGGCCATAAGACCCACTGAGGAGCAAGTGTGAACACTCAATGTATAAGAGGGAAAGATTTTGTATAGTGGCTGAAACACAATAAGAAATCCAACATATTATTACAAGCCCAGACACCTTTTTTAGCCAATTCATAGAATTGGGTTGCCTAACCATATTTCCATTTTATTGGTTTTTGCCAATATATATAATTGTAGAGTTGGAAGGGACCACAAGGCTCATCTAGTGCAACCCCTGGCAATGCAGAAATCTTTTGCTCAATGTGAGGTTCAGACCCACAACCCTGAGATTAAGAGACTCATGCTGCTGTGAAGTTTCAAACAATATTACTCTGTCTGATGTCCTCTCTTTCTTGCATCTCCTTTTCTTCATGTTTTGGAGAGATCTGACTGAAGTGTTTAGTTATTCCTTTTCTCCAGAAGCATTCTAAAAATTCTTGTTCCCAAGCAGATTGAGTTTGATCAGTTGGAGATGTAGAGGGAGATGTGTTTTAAATCTGAATACAGACATAGGTACAGACCCACATTTATAAAATATCCCCTCCCAGCAAAACTACTATATCTGAAAAAGAACACAGCAGTGAAACTATTAACAGGGATTTAAACTAAAATAATGCTGCATGCAACTATTTCCTTTCCCCTTTCTACAAAACTTTCCTTATGCAATGGGCTTCCCTTCTCTAATAAGGAAACCAAGCAGAAACCAAATGTCCCCCAGCAGCGAGTCAGAATGACCGCTCCCCACATTAAATGGGGGGCGCCCTTTGCGTGGTCGCGCACAGCCCCGGGGACTCTGTGGCACCATTAGCACAGGCTTGGCTTTGCCTTCCCCAGGTGGGATATCTGGAGGTCTCCGCCTACCTCAGCCAGTTGCCCAATCCCGCCTGGGGAGGCGTTGCCAAGGTGATCAGGCCAGGTAGGGGGAGGGACCACCCTGCCCACACAATAGGGGGAGGATCTTACCTGGGAATCCTCAGTTGGCTCCAGAGCTTCTCCTGCCCTACCCACCCTCAGTTAAGACTTCTTTTGCAGGTTAACCTTTTATCCACAGATATGCAGGCGCTGCTATGTCAGGGTCGCTGTTGAAGGGCCGAAAAGGAATTCTCCTGAATTGGCAGGTTTGCCTTTCCCATAGCAAAACATCACAACTTTGGCGGTATCAGGCCTTGGGCGGAATTCTTTAGTCTAGCTTCCCTAAATGGGGGAGGGCATGTAGTGGTGACCCATGCCCCCCTTCTCTTTGTGACAGCGATTCCAGGGTCCCCCGTTAAAGGGGTTGTTTTGAGGGGAGGCTTTGGCCGTATGCCTAGAGGTTGTCATTGCTCTCCCTTGCGATGGCAATGTAATGGGGGCGGGCTCTCTCTGCTTGAACATATGTTCTCCAGAGCCACCCCATCCCCCCCCCCACACTCTGGATAATCCTGATGTTCCCCAGATCCCCGGCAGGATAAACCTGGGAAGGATAAACACCCAATGCCTGAGCCCAGGTCTACCCACACCTGAAACATAATAAAGTTGTGGCCACTTTTAATCCCATAGCACATTGTCTGTAGTTGTTATTCCACATGGGGCCGTCCAGGGTTTGGGGGACTCTGCCTGTCCACGCAAATGGAAGGGATGCACATTCTGTGAAGGTGATAGTGAATCTCTTCCTACCACTTTCACACTTCTTCACCTCCATCTCCAAATGAGCATTGCATCAGCAGCATAAAGCAGGTTACATAAACTTTGGTAATACATTCTCTAACCTCAAGCTGCTATTAACCCATTTTACATAAATAGTAAATACGTTCTATATTTTGAAAGACTGTGTCTCTGGAGGATGGGACAGATGCACAATCAGCTCCAGTGCCGACACAAGGCATTTTCTCACATCCCCCCCCCCCCCCGATGTGACTGTCAGCATTTTAAGGGCCAAACTGGGCAAGATGCAGTTAGCATTAATAGCAACTGTAGGAGGAAGCACTGAATCCCTTTGATCACTGTTTCAGATAGCCAATCCACTTCTAACCCAAATGCAGCGGCTAGGTAAAAAGTTAGCACACTTCCCAGCATTCAGTGTGCCCTGGTCTTGTGCTTGCCCTTTGCCTTCAACTGCTTGCACTGTTTTCAGTTGTGCTTATACACCCAGACATTTTTCCTGCAGTTGAGACAAGGATCTGATTTCAAAACAAAATTTCCTTGCTAGCCTCACAGGACTTAGCCGGGCACTCTGCCTCTTATCAGTTTGAGTGCCCAGCAATGTGCTTGGGATGTCTAACTTTACTAATAGGGAGAGTGTTTCTACCTTGCTATTCTCAGACAGTAAAGCATTGGGGTACCTAAGGAACAGGCATATATAGAAAAATCCTTTCTCCTTGAACAGACCTTCTTAAAGAATTAGCATGGGCTTTGCCACATCAGATGGGTTACATCTCTAAACCACCTGTCTGACACTAATTATATTGTCCTCAAACTTTCCCTACTTAATTTCCTATCCCTGGAAGTTATCTTCTGTGCTAATGCTCACTTTTCAGTCCACAGAGAGGAAAATATACTTTAAACATGTTAATCGGCAGTAACCTTTGGTGCCAAATTGGAGCCCAAGATAAGAGGTTTTTTGTTTTTGTTTTATCAAGCAGTCAGACCAGAAAGCTGTTTACATGCTGCAGAATATTTCAGCTGTGTCTGGGAACCAATGTAAGCAACCTGGAATTTAAAGCATTGATTGCAGCCTGTCCTACCTTAGGAGGAGCTCTCTGTTTCACACATTATCCGGCACCAAGGGTAGGGAACCAAAGCCAGTCCTGGCCACCAGTTGCATGAACTGGAGGAGGAAGAGGAGTGTGGGGGGAGCGCCCTGCCCCCGGCAGCACGATCCTGGCAGGGTGCCATTGTGGCTGGCCCCTGACTGTGCTGGGTGCCATGCCCCCGCAGGTGGCGCACCCCACCTCAGGATGTGCGCCCCGCCCCTGCGGGCAGCACACCCTGCCCCCAGGATGTGCTCCCGCTACCACCTGCTCTCTGCCCCCCGGTCCTGGAGCATGAAGCTCCCCCACTGGTTGCATGTATCTGTGTTGCACATCTTGTAAAACATATGGTTATTGCATCCGTATTCCAACTTTTTGCATGCACATTTTAAATACTTGAATGTGAGAAATAGCCATTGGTTTCACACAATTTTCATCCGAAGGTCCCAGGAGTGGGGAACTGATTTGGATTGTCCACCCCTAGAGACCAATGGAATCTGGTAGATGCTCTGGGGAATTTCCAGATGCTCTGGGAAATTTCCCAGGAGACAGACCAGGTGCTCCATGTTTCACTGTAAAATGGCTCCCAAGGGTTCTCTTTGTTGCTGCAGAGCCCACATTGCTGCTTGTTCTACTGAGGAGCTGCAGACAGTGACACATGCTGGAGTGCAGGTAGTGGAAAACTCACTCTGAAGGTGTCTGGACACATGTTAGGTTACATATTTTTGTTTACCAATTGACAGTGAAAGCTTCAAAGGCACTTCAATGCCTTCGCTGGGTCATACCAAAAGTGGTAGATGGGCCCCTGGAGCATTGCACTTTGAGCATGAAGTCTCCCAGCTCCATAGTGTGTTGGATGTGCCAGAATTGTAACTCCAGTCAAGGTGTCCAATGCAGCACCTTCTCACATTTTATGTTATTGAACTCAGTTTATGAGGCCTGATAATTATGGCCAGCACTGTTGCGATAATGTGGCCAGCTTCCTTGATGCCCATCCACCCCAGCTGGTCTTGCTCAGGTGCGTCCCGGCAAGTGCATCTCTATGTGATGGATTTGTGTCTTTTGCAACAAGAATTCAAAAACGTTCCTGTATAACCAGGCATTTGTGGGTGAGATGTTTTCAGTGTCCCTCCCTCTTAGTTTCAATTTATCTGTGTGGGTTCTCTGTTTCTATGTTGCTTTGGAGTGCCTTGGGCAAGATAGGACCAACAAATGTAATAAATAATAATAAATAAACAGCAAATTGCTTCCCCTTTGTGACAAACAAAATCCGCTGCCTTGCTCTGCCTTATCCTAGGGCCAGCTTTGGAGCTGGTATAACACCCTTACTCTTCAGAAGGCTCATTTTAAGAAAAACAGAAACATTTGGGGATCTGTGGACATATTTCCAACATCTTATCTAGGTTGGTCCTCAAGTGTCTCATAGAATCTGAGAGACCATTTAGGTCCATTTCTGTATTACATACCTGCCTATGAAATCCCTTCATGTTTAGGAGGCACCTGAGTACATGAGATTTCCTGATCATAGAATTGTAGAGTTGGAAGAGGCCCTGGTTGAGTCATGATGCTTTTTTTCTCTTCCAGTCAGACCCTTATATGGATTTTTAATATGGATAGTTAATAGGAATAAGCATTAAAGAGACACTTTGCATTGGTATCAAATACTGTACCAAATTCTAACCTAGCTAGATACAGCCAACCATTTGAATCACAGAGTTCAGGATATAATCTGAACAATTTGCAGGGTTCAGAGAACCATTTCTACTAGGCTACTACAATAACTGGTGGCTGGGCAGGGTTCTAACCCTCTCCTGTGTATTTGCACCAACCATAGGGGTGTGCTTATCAGAGGATAAGGAGACTGATGGTGGCCAGATGGCTGCTATTGTAATTGCCCACATTGTCCCGGAATGACACAGCACCTCTTTGGAGCATTGTAGGCAGTTGCCGTGGCAACCACATGGCACTCAGAACTGTGGAACAGAGAGTTAGAAGAATCTTTCTTTGCATCAGCCACTAGGCATAGCAATAAAATAAAATAAAATGTACTGAAGACAGAGGTGAAAACTTAACTATACAAAATACATTCTGGAGATTTACATCAATAATTAAATAATAGATCTTATTCTAATTGCCCCGGCTAATTTTTTTTGCAGTTTTTCTGCCTCTTCTGGCATACAATATCAGGCCTGCTGGAGAATGCTTGTAATGTTCCAGTGTGTACTATCAGACCCAATGAATGGATGCAATATTATTGTTCACTCGATATCATGGGCAAAATGATGAGGTCAACCAAACAACAGATTCTTTGGAAAACTTACCAGACTGGCCTCCAGTATCTATAACTGAGGTCAATAACCTTATTTCACAGTTAAAAAATAATAAAGCACCAGGCCTAGGGGATCACATCAGAAATATGCAAAAGGGAAAAGCGCCTCAAAGCACCAAGATTCTGACACGCTTTTTTCCCATATAAAAGGTGGCAATCACATACCATCAGCACCTGAAGTGTTTAAAGCTAAACCCCCAGCACAGTTATTGTATGGGGCTCAGATTTGGACAGGCACTCACCTTGAATATACAGAAACTGTTTAATCTAAAGCAATTTTTTTCTGTTCCATCCTGTGTTCCAAATGCTTCATTGCACTTGGAGGTTAATTTGTTGAATTACAGATTTGATGTAGGATATTTAATTATTGGCTTCAGCTAAATTTAAACTCCACTGGTCTACTATCCTTAGTATCGCAAGAGTTATGAGTGCGCTTGGTCTAAAATTGTCAGCTGTGGAACAGGTGGCTGAAGGCTGTGGTGTCAGCAGCACAGTGCCCTTGGCACCTGCCTGTGGATTGCCACCTGCTGTAGCTCCAGCCCTGCTTTCTGCATTAATGTGCTTTGCCAGGGAACCTCTGGGCATAGCAGAAGACTTTGTGGTTTGTTGTAGGGTGCACATCAAACCCCGGCCCGATTCCTTGGATCTCATCATTGCCTAATATGCACCAAGCATACTTACAGGAACACCACATTGCAGGGGAAGTGAGTATCAAGTTGCCTTTCAGGGGAAAGTTGCCTGCCACCACTAATATTTCTTACTGAGCAAGTCTCAGGCTTCTTTGAAACACAGCCTGACCGCTGTGAGGATAAGATGCTGAAGAATTCAAGGGAGCTCATACGTAGAGTTTGTAGTCAGTTATTGGAAGTGATTTCTCTACACTCAGCCTGTTGAGTAATGCCCAGTCCTAGAAGTAACTTGTGTCAAAGCACACATGTCTGTGAGGAAGTGGGAACTCCTTTTGCTACGTGCAGTTTGGGTGCACAGGGTATGAATGACTCAGAATTTAGCAATAATTGGGAGGGTGGCTTTAAGTCATGAGAAAGATAAGACACTGGTCTTACGAAGTTTACCATGTGAAATCCTTAAAACTGCCCTGTTTGCAAAGTGAAAACCCTTCTTTGCTCAACTATTACATATCGTATTCACAGAGTAGTAAACGTGTGTTTTTCACACATAGTGATCTAAATGCACTTACTGTACTTTTCTCTCTGAAAATGCCTTTCTCATTAACAAAACTGTTCTCTCCATATCCCTCCAGACAGCTGTAGGTGCATTTGGTCTTGGCTCTGGCCTATCCACTGCCTCATGTGGCCCTTGGGTGTCCGAGTGTAGAGTCTGATTTCAACACCAGTGATCTTACATTCAAGCTAAAGTTAGAAAGAAACATAATATGAAAGTTAATTATCCAGTGGTGGGGAGGGTAGAAATCCAAAACCTCATGCAATACACTAGTGCAAGAAGCGTAATGGATTCTGAATAGGGTTGCCAGGTCAGGAGCATCCCAGACCCTTAGGATGACCCCCAGTGATGTCGCAGGGTGGGCCCTGGAGATGGAAGTTAATTGGGAGAAGGGAGAAGAAAAGGGCAGACCCCTCAGAACATCTATAATTTGTCGCCAGCTGTTGCTGGGCTGAAGCTTGCAAGCTACATGCACATTTGTCTTCTTTTTCTGCTTCAATACTTTATTATGAAGTTAAAACAATCCAGTAAGAAATATGAAATAAAATAAAGAAAAAAAGAGAGGAAAGTACAAACCCTTGACCATAAAAAATCAAGGTTCACAGCCAGTACATCATAAAACAAGGTACATTCTCAAGAGACTGCACATTGAATTACATGTTACAACATAAACCAATCTGATACAGGAAGAGTACAAAGGGATTTCTGCCCAAGTAATTTGGGACTGAAGTGTTCAGTCATGAACACTCAGGTTGACAGACTGTGCCTTAGTAATGAACTGGACCCCCATCATCAAACTGCTGTGAAGCCCCCCTGAAGGACTGATGCATTACCCAGTTATCCCTATTTATCAAGGGTTAAGGGCTGCACCAATTTGGGTTAATTGCCCCCTAGATACTGTCTCACCAATTGGCATTTGCAAGATCACACCAGCATGCAGGAAAAGACTTGAAGAATAAGAGAGTTCCTCAGGCTTTGTTAACAGCTTGTAGAGCATGGAATCAGCTAGGAACCCCTCATGAATATTATTAGGTTTTTCTTTTCTTTTCTTGCAGAGCTAAACAAAGTTGGAAGGCAAGGAAGCAATGGGGAGCGAGGGGTCACCAATGTGGCACCCATGTGTCTGCAGATGCCTCCACAGGGTCCCCTATGAAAGAAGAGTTATTGAAAGAAGAGTTCTGTTGTATCCAATAGAATAGGTGGCAGTGTGGGCTTGGTGGTGGTACATGTGGGAGTGCCCACCATGGTTTTTTTTATAAATCTTGGTAGTGTTATTCAGATCTGTTGCTTTCTCATTCATTACTTCCAGTGATGATACCTTTATTCTCTTCCAGTAGACTTCCTCAATTGCAGTCCTGGTTGAGGGGCTGTAAATAGTTAAAGAAGGGCATCTGACAAAGGGCATTTCAAACATAGGTTGAACACAGGGCTGAATGAAGCTGAGATGACATATTAAACGTATTTATTTGGGAGCAAGTTCCATTGAATCCAGTGGGCCTTACATAGCACCACACTGTCATCATGCTGTTAAGTAGGGCAAGCGATTCTCAAGTGGGGGGTGACACACAAGAGGGAAAGAAATGTGCTTGTTGAAACATTAAACAACCATGATTTATGTCTGTTGGAAAGGAGATCCCATTGATTTCCCCTTTTCCAGAAGTGGCTTACCTGGTAAAGTGGAGCATGCAGTGCATGTTCCTGGCAGGTGAGTTGCTGCTGCTTACTGGGAATGACCAGGCAGTGGGCATGTTGCCATGGCACAGGTGCACCAGTGGAAGTGCCGGATTGACTCCACTGGTGCACCAATACTATGGCATCCTCTCTCTTCCTTTGCCCATCTTTTTCCCAGTAATTGACAGCCACACACCTGCCAGAAGCTAGTGTTGTGGCTCTGCCTCATTAGGCAAGCCACTTCTGCCTTTCTCTTAGCCCATGATATCAGAGCAAAGACTAATAAGGAAGCATTTGGATTCTTGATGCAGCCCACATTGTGGCTGATAGGTGTAGAGAATCCTCATTATTGCCCAGAAAGCCCAGTCCCATTTCTGGGTGTTGGCTTACTAGAGAAAAGGGTGAGTGGAGTGCTAAGAGATTTTGATTGTGTTGTAAGGCTCGATCATTCTTCTGATATATTGTATAGCTGTTCTTTTGTGTATAAGACTTGTGAGCAGGACTCAAACAAGGTAGCGAGGTGAAAAGGAGGACGGAGGTCATGTACCATTTTTGTAGTTGAAGGGGCAATTGATTCACTCAAGTGCAAATCAAGAGCTCAAGGATAGCCAATCAAATGCAAAAAGCAATTGCAAAAGAAGTCTGAAAAATCCTGGGATAAAGGGGCAGAAGAAGTGAAATAACTACACATTGGTGAGTGTGTGATGATCATGACTCATGAGCAGCAAGAAGCAGTGATACTGCAAAACAACCACCCAACTGAACAAAAAACCCTAATGTGGATCAGGCACTGCTGAAATTCCCTCTCTTACACAACTTTGTAAGGTACGTGACCTCTGTCCTCCTTTTCCCTGGGATGCTCAAAATCCAACTGAGTGTATCCCAAGCTTGGAAAACACAGCAGTAAATGTTCAATAAAACTGGAGTCCATTCTTGTCGCATTCACTCTTAGTTTTCAATCAGTCATAGTCTACTCTCTCATTAACTTTTGTAGCAAAGTCCTTCCCAACTTTACTATCTGCACTTCCATTTTATTGAACTGCCATTGTAGCTCTCTGAAAAGAAGAGCTACAATGTTTTTTTAGGGCATTCTACCCAATTATTTGTGCTGAGGAGAACAGAAGTAGTGGAGGGAGAACCATAACCATTGCCACTAGTAGCCATCACTAGCCCTCTCCCTCCATGAATTTGTCTAATCTTCTCTTGAAGTCACCCAAGTGGTGGTCTTCACTGCATCCTGTGGCATCAAGTTCCATAGTTTGTGTGTGGAAAAGTGCTTTCCCCCCTCTCCATTCTGAATCTTCCAATGTTCAGCTTCATTGGATTGCCTTGAGTTTTAATATTATGAGAGAATCTGAGAAAATGAATGATGGCGTCATGCATATTATAAAAGCTTTCTGAGATGGAACAGCAAGCCAGTAAAATATTGTGCCTCTGTGTTTTTTCTTGAAGTCTGTTCGTTCCATTGTCTCTGGGTACATGCTTGAGTGCAGAAGGAAAAGAGAGTACAAAATATGAGTCTGAGAGGTTCAGGATCTCAGGATAATACTTGCCAGAAGAACATTGTGTTCTTCAATGCAGTGAACACTGAGTCACAAAAATAATCACCTGCACTGCTATCCTAAACATATTTGCATTGTTTGCAAACAGGCCTGTCATAGTAAGGTCTGCTTCTGTGCTTAGTTGTTCTGGTGTGGTGCAGTATTGCTGCAGCCGACTAATGCCTGCCTTCATTCCTGCAGCTGAATCCTATGTAAGTTTACTTGGAAGTATTTCCCACTCAGTTCAGTGTAGGTAAGATTGCTGCTTTACTTAGATAAACATCATTGTGAGGTTGCTGCAAGAAACAAGTAAGTAAATTTGGCTCACCAAGGGTGGCATATTTTCTCACCTTAAGAGCACAGATTAAGACAGGGTTCTCATCCCAGTTTTTGGCTGCAACCACAAGGGTGGTCACTGGGCTAATAATAATAATAATAATAATAATAATAATAATACCCCACCCATCTAGTTGGGTTTCCCTAGCCGCTCTGGGTGGCTTCCAGCACATATGAAAACATAATAAACATCAAACATTCAAAACTTCCCTGATACAGGGCTGCCTTTAGAATATGCGTACTAGCTGCAGATGCAGTCACAATGAAAAATATTATACAAGTCATCAAAACAAAATGATTCAGTGTTTGTGTTTAAAGTAGTTTATGATCAGGTTTGAGCAACTGTGGCTACAATGTTGGTGAGGTGGGCAAACTTCTTTTTGTTTGGTTGATTATATTTTTCATGTGGTCACAAGATACAGAAAACTCCCTTATACTGAGTCAGACAGTTCAGTGCATCTGGCTCAATATTTGTCCATTCAGCTAGCAGACACTCCAGAGTTTCAGGGAGGGGTCTCCTAATCTGGAGAAGCCAGGAATTGAACCAGGTGCCTTCTGCATATCTTTCTAAAGAAGCTAGATGAAGGGTCAGCAACATACTGCCTTCCAGAAGTTGCCCCTCACAGTGGCCTCCCATCATCCCTGACCATCCCTGGAGTCCAAAGACATTTTCGCAGTGCAGATGAACAATTGGCTCACTCTTTGAGGACCACTTTTGATTTCAAACCACAGGATGAGGGAAGCAACATAACAAGCCAGTATTTTATCACTGGAAATAAACCATGGAAAAATCCACACCCTAATTAGCCTTCATATTTATCAGATGGTTTACATCTCCATGAAAGCCAGTATATATATACCAATCAAAACCTGATTGTGTTGAGTACTCAGGTGGCTAAATAACACAGTCAGTTTAGTGCTGGACCAGTGGTATAATGCAGGTGACCGCTGAATTTAGGGAGCTGCTCAATAGAAGGTCCTGCCTTCCCAGCTGCATCCTCTTTCTGATGTGCGCATGGGCTGGTTGTTTGGAAGAGGCTTATCTCATTGCTGAGCACAAGTTCCCAGGACTGGGATAAATGGCACAGCTCCTTATCAGCCACCTTTGCGAACAAAGGCCCGTGGTGAGGAAAGTGTCCTTCCATAATCTTTATAGCTGCAATAGGACCTGGAGCTGCTCATGTCTGCAGACACATGAGCGGAGAGCGAGCACTTAGCTGGCTGCTGATCTGTTGTTTCATTAAGGATTTTGTGTTGTAAAGTTATATGGCCCAGCCGAGCTCCTTACTGATCTTTAGTGTTTGTAAACATTCCATAGTCTTTAGTGTAGTCCTGGTGACGTGGGGCATCCTGGTTGGCCATCAGCCACCTTAAAGAGACATTGACAAGCATATGAGCCATGCCATGCCTTTGCTTACAGTTACAGTTACAGTTACAGTTACAGTTACAGTTACACCATGGTATTCAGTTCTCACCAGGAAGGCGTTTTTTAAGGCAGGCTCAGGGGCAGACGTGGGTGGCGCTGTGGGTTAAACCACAGAGCCTAGGACTTGCCGATCAGAAGGTCGGCGGTTCGAATCCCCGCGACGGGGTGAGCTCCCGTTGCTCGGTCCCTGCTCCTGCCAACCTTGCAGTTCGAAAGCACATCAAAGTGCAAGTAGATAAATAGGTACCACTCCGGCGGGAAGGTAAACGGCGTTTCCATGCGCTATTCTGGTTCGCCAGAAGTGGCTTAGCCATGCTGGCCACATGACCCGGAAGCTGTACGCCGGCTCCCTCGGCCAATAAAGCGAGATGAGCACCACAACCCCAGAGTCGGTCACGACTGGACCTAACGGTCAGGGGTCCCTTTACCCTTTACCTTTACAGGGGCAGAAGCCCTGTCAAGCAAGTGCAAGGTTACCTTCAGATGATTGGTTTGGGGCCCATCTATTCTAGAGGAATCCTTTCCCAGTTTGTGTCAGAGTCCGTAGTCAAATACCCAAGGCTCTGCAGGTGCTCATGCAGGACAGGAGGGAAGCTGTGGACAAAGGATTCCAATAGCAGAAGGATGGAGTGGGACAACCTAGGAGTATTGGTCAGGAATGTGGAAAGAATTGCAGTGAGCAGAAGTCCCAAAAAGCTGTTGTTTCTCTTGGCCAGATTGAAGTAGGAATTTCAGTAGGGAAAATTCCTCAAAAACAATTACCGTATTTATGGAGGCTGCAAAAGAATAGGGAACATAAAGGGCAGAATTTCCTATCTTGTAAGTGCAAGGATTTCTGTTTGTTCAGGGGGAGTTTCTCTTCTACCACTATGCATGCAACCTCCCCAAATCTGCTCCAAGAGGGATGGGGGAACCTCTAGAACAGCTTTGGGGGGATGTTCAGGGGGAGGATATCCCATTCTGCAGGCAGAAATCCTTGCACTCTTAGTGCTACATTGGATACATCCTGAAATCAAGAATGCAGTGCTTTTTTTTGCCGAGCCTCAGAATATTTCCTTGTGGGATTTTCAAAGGGGAGAGCCATGGCTCAGTGGCAGAACACACATTTTGCATGCAAAAGGTCCATTATTGGCATCTCCAAGTATAGCTGGGAGAGTCACCCATCTGAAATCCTGATGTGTCACTGCTGATCAGTGTAGACAATACAGTGGTACCTCGGGATGCGAACAGGATCCATTCTGGAGCCCCGTTCGCATCCTGAACACAACGTAAGCCACAACGGCACATCTGTGTGTGCGTGGGTCGTGTTTTGCCGCTTCCGCACATGTGCATGGCATCATTTTGAGCATCTGCGCATGCGCGAGCATCGAATCCCGGAAGTAATGCACTCCGTTACTTCCGGGTTGCCACGGAGCGCAACTCGAACGCACACAACCCGAAGCACATTCAACCCGAGGTATGACTGTATTGAGCTGGATGGATCTCCCCAACCCCCCCATAACATTTTATTAATTTTTCAACAATAGCAAAAATACTGTAAAAGAAACAACAATAACAAATCAAAACAGTTTGACTTCCCCCTATTCCCTTTCTTGGTTTCATTGTATATCAACGTGCTGCATGTCCATTGTGAAATTTTAACCATTTGAATTACTTATTATCCATTCATAATAATCTTAAAGTAATCTTAAAACCCTGCTAATGTATTAACCTGTGTACATTGCTTCTGTATATATGCAATAAAGTCCTTCATTCTTCCTTAAATTCGTTGTTGTCTCTTCCTCTTAATTTCATTGCCAATTTTGCCATTTCAGCATATTCTGTTAATTTAACTTGCCAATCTTCTGTAGTTTGGGACACTTTCTTTTTTCCAGTGTTGTGCTAATAATGTTCATATGGCTGTAGTTGCATACATAAACAAATTCTTTTGTGATCTTGGTAAATCCACTCCTCTAATGCCTAGTAGGAAAGCTTCTGGTTTTTTTTAACAAAGGTTATTTTAAACATCTTTTTCATTTTATTATAAATCATTTCCCAATATTTCTTAACAATTTTACAGTCTCACCACATATGAAAAAATGTCCTTTCTGTTGCTTTACATTTCCAACACTTGCTTTCTTTGTTTTGTACATTTTTGCTAATTTGACAGGAGTTAGATACCATCTGTACATCATTTTCATATAATTTTCTTTAATTGCCACAGATGCATGAATTTCATCTCATTCTTCCATAGTTTTTCCCATTCCTCCATCTAGATATTGTGTCCCACACCTTCTGCCCATTTAATCATGACTGATTTAACCTGTTCATCTTTCGTTTCCCATTCCAGCAACAGATTGTACATTTTAGATATTAGTTTCTTATCATTTTCTATTATTTCTCTCTGAAAGGTTGAAATTTCATATTGAAATCCCAACTTTTTATCATTTTTAAGTATTACGTTGAGCTGGATGGAGCAATGGTCCAACTCAGTATAAGGCAGCTTCCAGTGTCTTCAGATATGCTTGGTGCCATTCCTGTGCATCTCGTAAGATCACATTGTTGGGGGCACACATTGTGTCTAGCAGCTCTTTCAGCCAGACAGCAACACTTTCCAAATATTGCACAGTGTTATTTTTACCCTTGTCTATTGACAAGGCACAAGAGACCATTGCCACATCTCCCAGTTCCACATGGTTTCAGTATGGGCAAAGGTCAGCAGTACGTGGACTTTGGTTCCTGAAGGATAATGACTTGCTGGTTACTAGCATGGAACAGAGATTACATAACACAGGTGGCTGATGCTGCAGACAAAAAATGACTGCGTTCAGAGGAGACGGGAAAAGAAAAGGACTCTGGTTATTCTGATGGTTATTGTAGGGTTACTAGACATCCCCGGTTCCCAGGGACATTCCCTGGATTTGCAATCTGTCCCCAGACAAATTCTGTCCCCAGAAAGTCCCCAGATTTGCAAATCTGTCCCCAAGAAATGTGGCAGCGGCATCCTCCGCAGCCTGGAGCCAGCCTGGTAGCGCAGTTGGCTTTGGATGGCTTCAGGAGCTGCTTGCTGCCGCCGCCACTGCCAAAGGGGAACCAGGGACATGTGGCGGTACAGATCTCCTGCCCACTTCCCCCTTTGTTTTGACAGATTGGGGGAAGCTTGGGAGTCACGGGTGGGTGGCCGTTGCCCAGGAGGGGCGCAAGGTGCGCAGTTTCTCTGCCGGGCAAGGTGCAAAGCCCTTCTTTTGCACCCTGTGAAACATAAATGCGCAGTTTTTTTAAAAAAATTGGGCAACAGATGCCCACCTGCGACTCCCGAGCCTCCCCCGATCAGTCAAAATAAAGGGGGGAGGGGGGAGGATATTGGGGGAGGCTCGGGAGTCACGGGTGGGTGGCACGCTGTTGTCGTTTTTTAAAAACTCTGTGCATTTATGTTTCACAGGGTGCAAATGAAGGGCTTTGCACCTTTATATATATATATATATTTTAAATGATATTTATTAAAGTTTCAAAAAATACAAAAACAGAAAATAAAAATAGAAGAAAATACAAAATACAGAAAAAAGAATAAAGTTTTTAAGATATAGCAAAAAAAAAATAAAAATAAAAGGAAACATTCAAAATAAAAACAATTAAAAACACATCGTTAGTTTTCCATAACATATCCTCCTTTCACTTATTTCCCCGGACCTCCTCGTACCTCCCTTTTTTGTATTCCAGTTCAGTTTGTTAGTTCAGCAAGTCCTTACCATTAAGCTTTTACCCATTTATAAAACCTTTTTTCGTATCTCTTAAAGCATTACAGCTGGAAACCACTTAGTTTCTATCCAACATCCTTCTAAAATTCCTTAATTTTACAATATTTCTGTAAATAGTCTTTAAATTTCTTCCAGTCTTCTTTCACCGACTCTTCTCCCTGGTCTCGGATTCTGCCAGTCATTTCTGCCAATTCCATGTAGTCAATCACCTTCATCTGCCATTCTTCCAGAGTGGGTAGATCTTGTGTCTTCCAGTACTTTGCAATGAGTATTCTTGCTGCTGTTGTGGCATACATAAAAAAATTTCTATCCTTCTTTGGCACCAATTGGCCGACGATGCCCAGAAGAAAGGCCTCTGGTTTCTTCAGAAAGGTATATTTAAATACCTTTTTTATTTCATTATAAATCATCTCCCAGAAAGCCTTAATCCTTGGGCATGTCCACCAAAGGTGAAAGAATGTGCCTTTTGCACCTTTATATAATATGCATGTGTGCTTGGGCCCAGGGTCTTTTGCCTCACCATCCCTACTACTGACTCCCTGTTGCTACTCAGCTTAAAAAAAACCAAAACGTGTCCCTGGATTCATTGGAAAAAAACTGGTAACCATAGGTTATTGGGAGGGCGGATACTTAGTTCAGGGATTCTGTTTTAACCAGCCAGTGCATGCTGATGCCATTCTCCTGCAATTCTGAGGGTCTCTTCTTACCTGTTAGCTAGCATTTGAAATTCACCAGGTGCCAGGTTCATTTTGCACCTAGCTATCGGCCACTTGTGACCAAGTGAAGATGCCTAGGCACCAGGATGTCGCCCAGTGTCTTCACTATTTGGAGCTGCATACCTGGGGATCCTTGGATCCTGACTCTTTTCACACACTAGCAACACATCCTGTAGAATTCTATCTGTTATATTTTATCATCTGAACAATCAGAATGAATTTCAGGAACCCAAAGGTTGTATTGAAAAATACCATTTTCGAGCCATCTGACCCCAAAATGGCAACTAGGCCATTTGGGCAACTGTAACTCTGGTTTAAGGAGCCGTTTGGCACCTAGCTTATATATCTGAGTTTCTAGCTACACGTGGATTCTGTTAGATACCCAACCATGCTGACTGCTGGTTCCTTGCTCGCAATCAGCTCCTGCATGTCTTCTTACAGAAATTGAAGATATGGTTGCTTCGCAGCTGTTGAACTTCCTTTCTCTAGAGATCTGAAAGAAGCTGAAAACTAGTGGGTGTGGGGACACTTGCATGTATCTCAACCATCCCTTTTCTTCTGTTGCCCAGTTTTCATTTCTCTCTGAATTCTGTCATCTTGTTTCCAGTAAATGGAATGTAGTCATTGCAGTAGACATTTAAATTCAGCAATGTCAGCCTTGGCTGTCACTCTGACTGCAATATTGGTCAATAAGCCCAAACAGGAAACATTCCAGTCCTGTTTGCTTAGGGTAGGGGTTTTTTGTGTGTAAATGTATAGACAAGCTCAGAATGGTGTATCCGTCTAGTCAGATGGGACTTTAGCCGTGCAGCAATACATTGGTTGTCATGCAGAGTCCCATACTGCTAGACCGTGGTCAGCTGATCTCCAGTAGGCGAGACTTGAGGTCAGTTGTCCAGTTAAGAGGTTCACATTTTCCCCCAATGCAGATAAGATGAAGTAGCAAGAGAATATTAAAAGAAAATTGGAACACATGGCAACTTGCAGAAGATCACTGCATACCCATTGTAAAAATGCGTTAAAAATTGGCCAAACCCGCCCTCAAGAAAACAGCTATTTTCTGTTTTTTGTTTTTGTTTTTAATATTGATTGTGAATTGCATGGAAATTGCTGAAGGCTAAGGCACACATTTTACAAGCAAACAAACAAATAGTTCTACATTGTTGTAGCCCGGCTTCAGCTGGGGAGGGCGGGATATAAATAAAATTTATTATTATTATTATAACAAGTGAATAAATCTCTATTGCTCAGTTCAGAAGTTTTGCTTCATGATTATCTCCACCAATAATCAAACAGTTCAGGGCAGAGGAGCCAATGAAACACCTATGATTTCCTCAAGTAGAGATGCCGCCACAAGAGAAAAGGGGTGGGGTGCCCTTAGAGGTTCTCTGCCTTCTGCAGAGAGACCTGCATAGAATTGGACTGTTAGCAATTCAGTATATCTACAAAGAACCTGATCATACTGAAGTAGCAGTAGCAGTAGCAGTAGCAGTAGTTACTGTGATTGTGATTGTGATTATGATTATGATTATGATTATGATTTATTTATTTACTAAGTTGTAGAACTGTCTCTTCCCTCCTTACACAGCTTTAAGCGAATGCTGAAGATGAAGCCCCTTACCCTGGTTTTTGGCATTTAAGATGTACATTTTAAGGACCTGCCTTAGTCCTGTGATTGTAAGTTGTTTAAAACTCTTTTTAATATTGTCTTTTTAATGTTGTGACCCACCTTGGGACCTTAAGGAGAAGGGTGGATTACTAACAACAACAACAACAACAACACTTTCCAAGATAGCATTTGCATCCTCTTATATCTTGTACTGAAGAGGCTATATAGATGTTTTGCTTCTAAATAACGATTTTAAAAATCATGTTATTATCTTAGGTACATTTGAAAGCACGTCAAAGTGCAAGTAGATAAATAGGTACCACTCTGGCGGGAAGGTAAATAGCATTTCTGTGTGCTGCTCTGGTTCGCCAGAAGCGGCTTAGTCATGCTGGCCACATGATCTGGAAGCTGTACGCCGGCTCCCTCGGCCAATAAAGTGAGATGAGCACCGCAACCCCAGAGTCGTCCGTGACTGGACCTAATGGTCAGGGGTCCCTTTACCTTTACATAAGGGATTCTCTTTTCTTTATGTTATATTAATCAACTGAAATGTGTTTTGCCATTTTAAGCTGCACAAATACATTTTTAAAAAAGAAACAACTCAAGCCTGCTGTGTATTATTTAACAGGCTTGTTCTGTGAATAATTGTATCAAAAGCTATGAACTTAAATAATATTGTTATGTAACTGTCTTTCTTGGTTGCTCCTTTGGGGAGGGGATTATTTCATATTCATCACCAACTGCTGGCTTTTATTACTGAAATCTGCATCCAGGGTCAGGAATATATATATATATATTTAAATTACACTATTGAATTAGTCCCAGAACAATTTATTTTTGAGGAGGAGGGGAGGTTTGGCTCAATAACGCTTTCAAATTATTTCATGGGAAAGACTGTGGAGATGATGATGATGATGATGATGATGATTTTCTATACTACTTTATATTTTAAAGAAGAAAAAAAACTACAAGAAAACGACCCAGAATCAAGCAGTGTGAAGGAGATGAAGTGCAGAATGCCCATTTAATGCAGCAAAGTTAACCCAAAAAGAAAATTAGCTATGCCTTTCAAAAGAAAACATTATTAAAGGAAGTAAAATATAAAATGCACATTTAAAATAGCATAATTGGCAAGAGAATAGAAAATTAGGATGTTGGCATCCGTATGTCTCAGGAGATAATAATAATAATAATAATAATAATAATAATAATAATAATAATGTTTTATTTATACCCCGCCCTCCCCAGCCAAGGCCAGGCTCAGAGCAGCTTACAAGCAATAATAAAAACAAGAAGAATGATTACAACTTAAAAACAAAAATAAAATACAACATTAAAATAATGGAACATTAAAATATTAAAATGTAGCCTCATTGCAGGAGGAAAAGGAAAAGAAAAAAGAAAGAGAGGGAGGGAGGGAATCAAATTGGCTCCAAGCCGAATTTGAATGAAAGAGTGAACCTTTCACTCACAATGAAAGAGTGAACCTTCAGGGGCAAAGTCAAACCATTGGAGAGTGACAACGCCTGCTGTGACTGGAGAGACAGATAAGGGAGAGACATGTTTTATTACAGATGGGGCAGAAGAAGGCTCCGGTTTTTGCAAAAGCATAGAGCATATCTGCTGCTGTTGCTGCCAATCCTGCCAATAGTGGTTCATGGTGGGCAGCAGCGGTAGAAACTCAGGCTTGATGACCTGGATCTGTGCTAAGATACAGCCCAGATGGTCTCCGGCCTCTTCAGCAGCCTCAGCTTTTGTAGCTGGAGTCAGTCCTGACTCTTCCCTCCCAGGCCACGTGGGAAAAAGTCTGCAAAGCAGGGAGCAGGTCTTCCATAGCCAAGATGGCAGTGGCGTAGCGTGGGGGGTGCAGGGGGGGCCGGCCGCACCGGGCGCAATATCTGGGGGTTAGGGGGCACAAATTACTTGCCTTGCCCCGGGTGCTGACAACCCACGCTACGCCACTGCAAGATGGTACAGAATAATGCTACATTCCAGCACAAACCTAGGATCTATCAAGACTGGTTGACATAGAGCTTTAAGTGATAATAGGAACCAAAGAGAAGCCCTGCTGGACCAGGCTAAAGACCCATCTAATCTATCTTCCTTTTCTCACAGTGGCCATCCTGATGCCTGTGGGAAGCTCACAAGCAGGACTTGAGAGCCACAGCACACTCCCCCCATGGGATTTCCATCAACGGGGGTTCAGGGCCATGCTGCCTTCCTTGTGAAGGGAAATGGCAGAAGGGAAGGAAGACAAAGTTGAGAATGAACTTTGACCTGCAGGTGAGTGTCTACTTAGTGCCACTGAACTGTAACAGGAGATCATTTATAGCAAGTTGGCATTTTCATGTCAGCTTATCATCTTGTGAATCTCCTTAGTGTTTGATGGCTAATTCTCAAAACAGGAAGCAATAATTTAAAAGTACTGATTCATACCCAGTGTGATCAGAAACTTGATTTCTCTCAAGGTCTTTGTTCACATGCATTGGGTTATATTTGGAAAAGTGGATTGCTGCAGGGATAAATGGGTATGATTTGTTTTTCTTAGCTCCTCCAACAAAGTCCTTAAAAAAAAAAAAAAGGCAAAACAGTTGCAAACACATGGATGACAATCTCGTACTGCCCGGGTTCTGAGATCTTCTGGAGAGACCCTAGAGCATCCTATTAAATTGCAGCAGCTTAGCCTATGGGAGCTCAGCAAAGCCATGCCAAGTTTCTAGCCCATTTTGTGAATATGTATGAGATGGTGTTATGGGTTGATATGCAAGTCTGCTGTTTAGTTGCTGCTTCCGCCCTTCAGTTTCCTGTATGACTAGGTATTACAGGGAAGAGAGGCATTTTCTTATTTTGCACTGAGTTTTTGCAACTGGTGTTTGTAGATTAGATCTCTTTATTAAAATTCCTTTTCCACATGTACATCTGATATTCATGCACCAAGTTGAAAGAAAACAAGCTCCCCCCCCTCTCATTTTCTAACTGCTAATCTTTCCTGACAAGTTGAGAGCTGTTGACTGCAAGGTGGTTTGTTGAATCAAGATTCCACACTAAAAAATTTGGCGCCGCAGCATTAGTAATTGGAGTCTGAGCAAGCCCTACAAAAGCAGGCACACCCAGATTCTCTACCCACTTACCAGCATTCTTGCCACACCCAAGAGCAGGAGAAAACTCCCAACCAAGCCTTCAAATCTTGTAGCTTTAGGAGACAGTTCACCATCTTCCCTTTTTTGAAACCCTGGAGCTATAGATCTTGATTTTCATTGAAAATGGAGTTAGGTCAGGGTGACAAATCAATAAATGCTTGAGAAAGCACTCTGGTCCTGTACGTTTTGGAAATGAGAACAGAGAATGGTTCTTATGTGCTGTAAAATGTGGCTCAGATAAAATAATACACAACAGCATCTGAGAGTAAAGCACCAGTGTTTGCTAGTTGCTGTAAATGTAGTGCTCGGGTTAGGAAATGGTCTCATACCAGGTCAGGCTCCTTGTCCATCTAGCTCAGTATTGTCAGCTCTGAGGGAAGGCAGCTCAGCTCTCCAGGCTGAGAGTCTTTTTCGTGTTTAGACCCAGAGACCTCCCCCCTAAATAAATTCACACAAATTTTAGTTTTGGTTTTTGGCAGAATTTAGGCCACAACTTTATTGATTACAGAAGGTGAGTGGTTGCACAGGCTCTGGTTCGACTAGCTCCCTGCACCCTTGCAGGCAGCACTGACCCAGGGCACCAGCATAGGTCAGCCAATGGTGAACACCTGTGTAGGCGAAAAGCTGGGAACAGACTATGTTCACCACCCAGATGCTCCCCTGGACTCAGGCATGGGCACAACCCCCTCTCGAGGGTTGACCAAACCAGTTGAGTCCCTGGATTCCTTTAACGGAATACCCTTCACATAGGGATGGCAAGAGCGCTCTCCCATCCCTATCACCAGAACCAGTGCCTATCCACAACCTTACAAGTTGTGACGATTTGCTACACTGCAGGCAAAACCTAAATGGCAACAGCCAATCAGCCAAGTGGGGAAATTCCTGCTGTGCCCCTGTCCCAGCGACAGACGACACATGACGGCATAGCAAGGTCAGTCGCACAATGCCCTAAAATTAGGGAGAGGTAGGTGGGTGTTCTGAATGCATGAGCTGAAAGAGGAAGCTCTGGGTCACATGCATGGGTATATATAGGTCCCTCAATCCATTTAGACTGCGCCCCATTGGCCAGATTGAACCCAACATCAAGGGACCTTCCAATTGGGTGTTGTGGCTAACCCATCCAACCCACCCACAACACAGGAGGTCCGTTTCCAGGTCTCACCACAACACATGCCGTCTTTTAGGGAGGACATGATCTGCCTCAGAGGTGGGAACATTTACTTTATTTCTTTTATTAGAACACCAAGATACACAAGCTAAAACTATATGCAAAAGACATCCACTTAGAATTAACAGGGTGCCTCTGAGCACATTCTGAGCCTAGAAATTTGTTTTCAGTGCCAGACCTGAATTGAACTCACAGTCTGAATTGAACATACTACTTCTTTATATATCCCCAGAGAACTAGAGGGCCGTTTGATAAGCTATTTGAAGTTCTGTTCCTATCCATGTTCTATTCCAACTGCTCATATATGGGAGGCCCTGAATTTTTTTAGAGTAGAGGTTGTTGTTGTTTGCTGGTTCTCCTCCTGTGCCTTTTTCTGTTCTGATGTGACACCCAGAAACCTAAGCAAGTACAGCTGTTTCCAGCACAAGATGGAGCAGTGGGAAAGGTTATCTTCCTATGCTTAGTTTTTGCATATCCAGCAGATGCTTAAAGGCAAAGGAGCAGTGGCAGTAAGAAGTCGTCAACCCTATTTGAAAGCAGAAAAATGAACTGAAATGTGGGGCTTTTCCAGACGCTGGCTTTTCAGAGGGTGGAGTGGGGAAAGGCCACACAGTCATCAGTAATCCCTCAGTTATCCTACCTGATGACCTAATAGGTGCAGCTGTTATGAGGAAATCAGAATATCCCAGCAATCGGACAACAGGGTGGCAGAGCGCAATGTTTTATAGGGAGAAGTCCCTGGTTTAATACCTGACACCTCGCTGCATGTACAAATGCTCTGACTGGGTATAGGTACCTTCCTAGGTTCCACAAAATGTAAATGTAATTGTTACAAAGCAGCTGACCAGTGGCGGAGCAAGCTGATTGGGCACCTGGGGTGGCGCATGTGCCCTGTGTCCGTGGGGGCAGGGTCAGCCACCCATGGGGTGAGCCGGGGCAGGATGCTCCACGGGGCCTCCAAGGAGTCCGCCTATCTCCTCCCACTCAGCAGCCTTACAGCTGAGGGGGAGGTGGCGGGCGGACCGTTTGGGGCAGCGTGGAGCCTGCAGGCGCCCAAGCCACTGTGTCACTCCCAGGAGAGAGACTTGGCTTGGGCGTGCTGCAGACCCGCGGTGAGTGCTGCCCAGCATTTTGTCACCCCCCTCAGTGGTGACACCCAGGGTGGACTGCCCCCACCGCCCCCCTTCCTCCGCCCCTGCAGCTGACCCCCTTTTTGCTCTAGAAAGCACAACTGCCCTCCATCCACCCAAAAACGCTTTTGGGTTATACAGTGCTATTTTTCTAGAAAAAGAGATGCCAGAACTCACCATATTTCTCCACAGGAGAAATAAATGCAAGCTGGACACAATAGTGCTATCTGACCAACTGAATATGTAATAAGAGGCAGAGCTTCTTTTTCAAAGAGTTGTGTGCCATTAGCCTGCGTAATTCAAATGAATAAGAAATGAAATTCAGTCTAATGAATACTGAGTAAGTCACCTAAAGAAATGCATCTTTTTATTTTCACATATCCATTGCTCTTTTCCTTGAATGAACTGGACATTTGAATGAGATTGCCAGAAAAAATGTGGCTATATATTTTATGAGCACTGTTCACATGAAATATTACTCCTAAATAAGTGAAATGTGACCCATCTCTCATTTTGGATCAAGAGTTACTTGACTCAGAGTAACCTTGTTGAGACCAAACTCCTGAGGACATAATTCCTTTTCATTTATTTCATTTTGGACCTTTCACTCAAAGGAAGAGCCTTGGATAGGGATGCACAAATCTGTCAGTTTTCTTTTCTTTCACTTTCTCATCTTTCCAGTCTTAGATTCAGTTTTCCACATTTCTGCCTCAGCTTGTGATTTTATTTTATTTTATTGAAAACTTCCCCCATCCTGAAAATTCACCAGCATTTTTTGTTCAAATTTCTCCTGTTTATACAAGCAGTTCCCCCTAATATAATGCATGTTATATATGGTTTTTCACTAATATGTGCAATTTATTGTACATATTCCCCTAACAGACACATTTTTGTATAATGCAGAACTGCATTTTGAGAAGTGTGACTTTAGAAGGAAAGCTCTGCATTCTGGAAAGTGTGAATTAATCCTAACTGCACCAAATTCCTCCATCTCTTGGGTGGTTTTAGAAAACCAATATTCTTTTGAAAAGATTTACTTTGGAGTTATGGATTCCCTTACTTATGGGTACAACAAAGCAAAACCAAACTGCTCTCTTCCTGCTGTTTTAAAAGTTACTGTGACATATTTTCTTGAATTTATGTCCTTTTCTTAGTGGATGAAAAAATCCATAGTTTACATCGGTGAATAAACATGTGCTCATTGTCTAGGAGGTATAATGAGTTATATTGTAAATGGGTGTGTCTGTCTGAAGAGATCATTGAATCACTCCTTGTATCATTATTACTACACCCACAACAGCTTACTTCCCCAGGTGAGGCGTGTTTAAAATCGGAGATTGAAAGCACAAGAGGCCAGGTGTGGGATTCATGTTGACCCCAGCGAGCAAAAGGAGGAAAAATCCCAGAGAAGAAGCAGGTATGTTCTACAGAGTGTGGGATTGGGAGCTGTACATTATCCCACTTGGCACAGCTTCTGTGGCACAACAGAATTCTGTATTTTAGTTGAGAAACTGCTGTTGTGCTTCTAGCAGGCTGTCGATTCGTGATTGTGAGGATTTACTTACAAAGCTTGCATTGTTTAGTCAAGTTTTGAATCAGTTATTCTAGGATGCTTGCAACATTTCCAGAAAGGTTAAGGGGGATTTTGCTATCCAGAATGAAGTAGACAAAAATAAAAATAAAATAAAATAAAGATAAACGCTGGGAACAATAGCACACGCTGCAGGTAAAAGTTGAGAAAGTAGCTTGCTTGCTGTGTCGATTGACATTTAAGAGTTATCTGTTTGCCATGTGTTTGGAGACTGATTTGTAAAAGAGAGCTTCAGAGGCAGCAAATTAGTCAGTCTCTGAAAAATAAGGTTCTCCAAAGTCCATGTGGAAATTTAGGGGTTTTTTTTGTTCCCCAGAGAGAATAGAATGAAAGAACTCAGCTGCAGTTGATTAGTGCTTCGGAGAGAGTCTTATCTTTTATGTATTTAAAGAGGTTTTATGCAAATGCAAATAGGCAAAAGGTGAACTGAGAAGAAGCTATTATGTCCCTAAGCTAAAGAGGGCATCTTTGAAATAGCCACATTTTAGAATCAGTCTCTCACACAAGCAAGCTGGGCAGTGAATATTAGGCTATGCATAACTTTGGCCTAGTTTTGCATAGGGTGCACAGAAATGCAGATGTGAGCCATATGAATTGCGCTGTCAGTCTTATATTAGATATATGTCAAAGTGCAACTGAATGCACAGTCAGCACTACAGAAAACTTTTATTACTGATCCTATTGTTCCATTTGCATCTTCAGCGTTAGGAATGAGCTGTGTCCCATAAATCATTGTTTCTGAATTTAAAGGGGGTTAATGCTGATACGTTCCCAGGCAGCTGACAGTTTTTCCATGACTGCATTTCCCCATTCACTGCCATGAAGAAGGCATTTGTGTTATATATATATGTGCTTGTCTGTCTATCTGTCTATCAAGTGCTTTTTTCTGAAAAAATGTTTAGGGGTACTCTCATTTTCCTACTCATATTGAAATACTGCCCCTCAATGAGGCCAAACCCACAAGATGTTTAGGGATATGCCCCCCCCCAAAGCACTGTATCTATCTATCTATCTATCTATCTATCTATCTATCTATCTTGCACAAAGCTGTCTCCACCACTGAAGTGACTAGATAGCGGTCTTGGCTAGAGGAGGCCTGTGTGACAATGTGCATTTTATCCCTTCCATCTGCTTCCTTCTGCATTGAGTTTGCACTTCTTTACATTGCAGAAGCAACCACAGTGAAATGGCATAATTGCAAACCAGTGGTGCAAAGCTGGTAATCAGAGATAAGTTAATGGGTTGAGGGATTGTCCTTTTCTGT
The DNA here is from genome assembly GCF_964106645.2 of Podarcis pityusensis. Taxonomy (NCBI): domain Eukaryota; kingdom Metazoa; phylum Chordata; class Lepidosauria; order Squamata; family Lacertidae; genus Podarcis; species Podarcis pityusensis. The sequence continues at coordinate 37,272,325 of NC_138030.1, forward strand.
GTCTTCATCTGTGCCACTGAATTTATGCTTTACATTCATTTCAGGTGAATTTTTAGCGTTACGAAATCTCAGCATCATGTGGATATTTCTTTTTTTTCTGGGTAAGTGTTGGCATTCTAAGCATGCATCTACCAAAAAGAAAATGAAGTCTTTGAGATTTGTTTTTCGTGAAAAGCACAGAGGTAAAATCAGTTGTCCAAGATGGTTGGATATAATCTCTAACTGAAACTGGTTAAAAATTGTATGCATTCTACTAAAGACCACTCACAATAAGTACTTGGTGTTAAGATAGGGACAACCTCATCTTTGATATCTACCAAAATCAAAATATGCTACTGAGTAGTAGGCTGGGGCAGAAATTATAGATGTAGCAGACTGTGTAGCAGGACAGAGGCGCTTACCTGACCTCCTGGCAGGTGAGTCACTGCTGCTTACGAGGAGGGGGATGCAGGTGGTGCTGTGGTCTAAACCACTGAGCCTCTTGGGCTTGCTGATCAGAAGGTCAGAGGTTTGATTCCCCGCAGCGAGGTGAGCTCCTGTTGCTCTGTCCTGCCAACCTAGCAGTTTGAAAGCATGCCAGTGCAAGTAGATAAATAGGTACTGCTGCAGCGGGAAGGTAGACGGTGTTTCTGTGTGCTCTGGTTTCCACCACAGTGTTCTGTTGTGCCAGAAGCGGTTTAGTCATGCTGGCCACATGACCTGGAAAGCTGTCTGTGGACAAACACCAGCTCCCTTGGCCAGAAAGCTAGATGAGCGCCACAACCCCATAGTTGCCTTTGACTGGACTTAACCGTCCAGGGGTCCTTTACCCTTTACCTTTCATTTACCAGGAGGGGAACGGGGGCTGTGAGGTTGCTGTGGTGAAAACACGCAAGAGAACACACAGTCTTAGCGGAGGGATAGCTCAGTTGGTAGAGCATGAAACTATTAATCTCAGGGCCATGGATTCAAGTGAAATATTCCTGTATTGCAGGGGTTGGACTAGATGAACCTGAGGATCCCTTCCAATGCCACAATTCTATGAATCTATGAATGATCAGCATACTACTCGTATCAGTTAAAAAGATGGGTGGCTGTTTGACATAATAGCATAAATAGTGCTTTTGAATATTTAAGGTAGATACATTATCTCAGTAATCCTTACAATAACCCTTTAAGGTGGGTCAGTATTGAAGAGACCTGCACGTATTGCAGATTAGGGGCAAATGTGTGCAGTCCTGTACATGTCTACTCAGAAGTAAGCCCTGTTTAGTCAACTGGGGCTTACTCCCAGGATGGGTGTCTGAGTGACCACCTTGATGCCATTGAGTCCACAGCAGGAAGTGAGATTTCACAGAACCACTTCTAATTTCTAGTTAATTCACAACCATACTACACCAGCTGTTACGTTATCTCTGACGGCTTCTGGGAAACCAGCAGGTTATACGTTGCTATGATGATTTTTAAAATCTCCTTTTGTCTTTATTAACTGAAATTCGGTTCTTGTTTCATTCTAGCTTCACCACACCTCCTGGCTGCCCAGTCTACCTGCTCACATGGAGCTTGTTATCCACCTGTGCGAGACCTTCTGGTAGGAAGAATCCATCACTTGAAAGCCTCTTCTACCTGTGGACTTGTCCAACCTGAAACTTACTGCACTCCATATGGGGAAGTACGTATGGCATAAGTATCTTTTATTCACACAGGAAAGGTACATTGTCTAGCAGCACTGGCTGTCGTTTTGTGTTCGCCACTGAACAGAAATGGCAGTATTTAAACACTAAGGGGCCTCCTCAGCTTCCCAGAATATGCAATGCCTGGTTGCAGAGAAGTATCAGAATTTTAATCAGGCTTAAAGGCAAGAAGTAAAAACGTTAGATATTTCCCATAGGCTTCAGTTCTCCTCCATAACACATCCGACAGGGGCCAAGTTACATGTTGCAACAAGCAATAATGTTCTGTATGCCTTTTCTGTTTTGATTGGTGCCCTTATTTGGTCAGTCCCTATGTGCCTCAGCATCAGGGGAAATTTAGGCTCCTCGTGTTAACTGTATTCATATCTTTTTTGTTTGTTTGTTTTGCCCTTGTTCATTGAATGTCAGAGACATTCAGTTTTTACCTGTAGGAGTTTCTTGATTTAGGGCCTATGAGCACAGAGGTGGTTTTTTTTTAAAAAAAAAAATTTCGTAATTTATATCCTGTACATTCCAAATAAATTTATGTTCTCAGGATACCCAACAGAGTTGTAATTTAAAAATAAATAAATAATGTGTGCAAACAGATTTAATTTTTTGGGGGGCCCCCAAGAGAGTGGGGCCCTAAGCTATAGCTTGTTTAGTTTATACATAAATCCGGCATTGATTGCGCTCACGTTCAGCACTAAAGATGACTCATAATGTAACTGTCTGGATGTTACCTTCAAATTTGGTCTCCCAAACACACACACTTTTCTTTGCTCTCAGTGAAGAAAAGTACAGTGGTACCTCGGTTTACATACGCTTCAGGTTACAGACTCCGCTAACCCAGAAATAGTACCTCCTGTTCAGGATGAGAACAGAAATCATTAGCTAAAGTGGTGCTTCAGGTTAAGAACAGTTTCAGGTTAAGAACGGACCTCCGGAATGAATTACCGTATTTTTCACTCTATAAGATGCACCAGACCAGAAGACGCACCTAGTTTTTGGAGGAGGAAAACAAGAAAAAAAATATATTCTGAATCTCAGAAGCCAGAACAGCAAGAGGGATCGCTGCACAGTGAAAGCAGCAATCCCTCTTGCTGTTCTGGCTTCTGGGATAGCTGCGCAGCCTGCATTCGCTCCATAAGACGCACACACATTTCCCCTTACTTTTTAGTAGGGAAAAAGTGAGTCTTATAGAGCAAAAAATACGGTAAGTACTTAACCCTGAGGTACCACTGTAGATCAATAGGAGAGAAGCCACTTTTTCCATGAAATGAAGAAGTCCACCAGGTACATTTCCACTTTGCATGCAAAATGATGCCACCTGGATTTGGGAGGACTGGGACATGGCAACCGTCTTCCGACTTGGCATGCGCCAGCCACTTGCTCTGTATCAGCTCTGCAGTTTAATAAGTCAGTGCTGTGAAGACAAAGTGGCAACAGTTTCATCATCCATCTGCCCTTCCCCCTTGTTTTGGGCCCCAAGCTTCCTGGTGTACTGTTAATGAGGCTGTGTATCACGTTCCTCACTTTTGTGCCAAACGGTGGAAAAGTTTGAAAGTCCTTTTTTTTTTTTTTTTTGCAACCTCTGCACAGGGTATGGGAGGAGGGGCTGCATTCGCTTGCTTGCTTTCCTCACACTCTGCCCTGCTGGCCAATGTGCACTGTCTGAGTTTGGTGCCAATCAGAGAAGTGTCCCAAAGTGTGTGTTTTGTGTCCCAGAGTCTTTTGCAATCCTGGTAAGTTCCGTGCTGATGGAAGCACTCCAATCCCGAGCCTCTCGTCTGCTGCCTTTGCTTTGGCTGTGATTCCTTCTAACCTTTATACTTTGTACCCCCACAGAGGCAGCCTCTCGCCCAGGACTAGGCAAAGTGCAGCCTCCACTTCCACTATTGCAAATTATGCAAAAGGGGGCATTAATCCTGATCAGTGATTTGGAGGTGCTTGACCTCAGACTCTGGCTTGCCAAGAGATAAATCTTGGGTCCTATTAGAATCCTACATTAGTTTCCATCTCTTTCTCATTCTGGGTCAATAAAAATGGGTTGCCAGGGTTGCCACTGGCAAGGCTGCTATGCATTTAACAGCCATGGGACAGGCAGAGGTTTAACTGGTGATGTTTTTTCTAGCACACAGATGGAGGTGATCTTCAGTTGAAATTCTGTCTGTTTTGCTCCTTAATTAAGGAAAAAGCACTTTTAGCTGCACTTTTTAACAGCAGTTTCTAATCTTAGAGAGTAGTGAAAACCAGTCAAACATCCAATTTAAACCATAGCTGGCTATAACTTAAAGTGGATTTGTTTTTATTATGTGTTAAATTGTTGTGACTCATCCAAATGCAATAAGGAGTGGGATAAAAATCTCCCTTATTTTATCTTCACAACAACCCTGTGAGGTAGATTTTAGGTTGAGAAGTAATGGCTGGCACAGGGGCATTCAGTGTGGATTGTGGCTGAACAGGGATTGGAACACAGGTCTCCACTCAGCGCTCTAACTATGTAGGGTTAGGGTTAAAGGGACGAGAGCCATCACAGAAAAAAGTGGCAGCTCTGGGGGCAGATTATTGAGCTGACTGAAATCATATAATTAACCTCTTTCTGGTACCTGCTGTAATGGTGCCTCCGTAATAGGCATGGTACCTCTGATTGTCTTTCAAATAGTGGTGGGAGCGTTAAAATATTACAGTATGATAGCATTTTGGATAGTTTCAGTGGCAGGGAGGGAAAACATCTGAGAGGCTGGTTGAAATATTCCATTTTCAATCTTTATGTGAAGTGCCTTCCACAGTTCCAGCTTTTTATGGTGAGGCAGATAATCTTGGAGGCTTATACATGAACTCGCCAGTCTAACTTTCCTCAGTGTTTATTATATGAGAGGCCTTGGATATTAAGACTGCTGTTTGCATTAGGTCAAGGACATCAGACTCTCTCACCATTATCTTGCCTGGCAGTGAGGGGGCTATTAATGCATGATAATCACAAAGAGTGAGAAGATGCTTTTATCATCTGAGATATGGCAGGATAAGAGAACTATGTCCGTGTACACACACACACACACACACACACACACACACACACAGTAAGCCAAGGAAAGTGTCAGGTACTGTCTGTGGGGCCTAACATACTTCAGTTACTGCCCAGGGGTCGGCAAGGTTTATCTTGCCTGGGCTGGATCGGTCCTGCGGAGATCCCTCTGTGGGCAGGATTGTGTGTGTGTGTGTGTGTGTGTGTGCACGCACGCCCACGATTTCCGGCATCTGCGCAGACATGATTTCTGGCGCCGCGTAAGCGAGTCCCTGTGCTGCACTGCACCGGTTTAGTGCAGCACGTGAGCGGGTGGCTCGGTTTGGGAGCAGCTTGTGGGCCGGTCAAACGACCTCCGTGGGCCGCTCTGAGCCCATGGACCTTAGGTTGCTGACCCCTGGTTACTGCCCTAAGCCTGCTTACTCTGAAACCAGTCCTATGGAACTCAGTGGAACCTACTTCTGAGTAAACAGGCTGAGGACAAGATTATAAATCATAAAAAAGCAGGTGAGTTACGGCAAAAGAGTTACAGCAACTTTTCAAGACAGGTAGAGGTGGTACTATACGTAGCTATTAAGCAACTAATCATACTTGTTCTTCTTCTTCCTTGGCTTTTATCATAAGTCAGGATGGTATAGTGGTTAGATTGTTGGTCTAAGACTGAGAAGAGCTGGGTTTTGATCTCCACACAACCATGAAGCTCAGTGGGTGACCCTAGGTCAGTCACTCTTTCTCAGCCTAACCCTTTTTGCTGGGTTATTGTGAAAACACGAGAAGGGGGGGGGGCATGTGCACTGCCCTAAGATGCTTGAAGTAAGGGCAGAATCTAAAAAAAGTGTAATGTCAGAGCTGGGTGAAAGTGACCTCAATTTCTCCAGCCTCTCCAGAAGCCACAAATTTGTGGGTGTCAATTTTGCTGGATATTATCCAGAGATAACAAGACATTTGAAACATTCAAAACACCCACTTTTATAAAAAAACAAACAAACCTGTGTCTCATGAAACCTCATATAGGTTATTAATATTTCCATTTTATGAATATTGAACTGAGGCATGCAGATAGGGATATTCTGAAAGCCTTTTCAAGTTTCACTTGTTTTGTGGAAAAACATGGCTTCAGCTGGCATACTCCAGAGCACAGAATTGGGAGCTTCCAGTAACAGCAACAAACCTTTCCACCAGGGCATTTCTTGCTTGCATCCCCTTTTTACAGGGATGTGCTGTAACCTGTACAGTTCAAATCCTTGCCGGCATTTCCTGGCCTTTCCATTTGTCATCTGTTAAGGCTGTTGGTCTTCTGCAGAAGCCCATAATCTTCATGTGTGTTTCTTTGCAGTGGTAAGGAGATAGCACTGTTGAGCCCAGCATTCACATTAAGAATGGCTGGCTGGTGTGTTGTGGTTTCTCCAATCTGTTGCTTGAGCAGTTTCCCCTCAAAAGGTTTCTTATGAAGAAGGGGGAGAAAGGGCTGAGTGAACAAGTCTCTGAGACAAGCGCTTGCACGTTTGCCAAATGAAATAGGAGTTAGGGGGATTGCTTCATCAGATTCAAGCAGCACCACTCTCTAGATTTTGATTGCAACTTGCTACTAATTCTTCAGATTCTGTCCAGTCAGGGAAAATACTAGGGTACACACCAAAAAGCTGCTTTTGGCATTGGGTGGTATTTGCCGATTGGACTTACTGTGGTTGGATGTGGATGATGAGGGATTCGTTGAGTGATTGATTATATATCTATGCTACTTTTCATTCAAATGAATCCCAAAGCAGCTTACGATAACATGACAGAACATAATAGAACATCACAAATACAGCATAAATCTCATAGAACAATCAACAAATCATAGTAAAACAATCAGTCTATAAAACTATGTTAATAAAGCAACAACTAAAAAAATAAGCCAAATATGACAATTAAAGCGAAAGTCATGTTATACGATTAACAAATTGATACAGCAGTTAAAAACTGTAAAACAATATAAAAAAATAGCAACCGAAATATAAACTGAGCACTGCTTCAAAAGTCTGCTTAGCCATTAAACTCAGAGGGAGACCTTTGGCGAGTCACAAACTCAGTTTGTTTGTTCTCAGTTGTACTTGTTTCTGTAAGGGGAAAATGTTATGCTACCCTGAGCTTCTTGGAAGGGTGATGGGGTATGAACGTGATAAATAAGCACAGGATTGACTTTTGAGTTGTAGTCAGAGAGATGAAAATAGGTGAAACTATTTGTGAGTGGGTGGGTGTGTCTCTTAAACATCACCAATAAAAGAGGAGAAAAGAGAAAACAGTTTTGCATAAAATTTGCCTGTGCTAATTGATATGTATAGATGTAAATTTAGAAATATTACTATAATTTAAATAGAACGAATCTCACCATAGTGGAGAGATTGTGATTGGGGATCTTTTCTGCATGTTCAGTCAGGTGCCCAGTACTGAAAGCTCAGCTGATGGTCAATTTCAATGCCCCTGCTCTCACTTCTTATGGTTCTTTATCTATACATTAAATTGGATTTGGATTGGACAGCTCTTACAAACAGAGGGCTGCCCTCTCTAAAAGAGGACACAGGGCCATCCTGAGCAAAACAGTTGTCTGAAGGAACTGAAAAACTGGTAACAACTTATGTGTATAAATGATAATATTAAGATAGGCTGGTTTTTCAAAAGACCTTCAGGCACTTAAGCTGTCCTGGTGCCCCTCCTGGCTGTGGTGGCACTGCTGTTCACCAGAACTGTGACAGAGCACATAGGTTGCGGGGGGGGGGCACCAAGTTGGCAGCAGTGGCAGGTGCAAGTGTGCCAGAGATTGGTCCCAGAGAGTGGCAGCACCACTGCAGCTGGAGGATGGGGCAGCGGTGATGCCTCACCTCATGCAGCGTGACTGAACCTAAGTTGATACTTTGCAGGGAATCAGGACTGCTACCTTTCTCCTTATTTAAGTCCCATCCTTTGCAGCTGTATGACTTATTTTACTTCAGATAATGCCATGCTCTACCTTTCAGGGCGAAGCCCTTCTGAGGTGCCTCACACACCTAGCAAAGTCTTTGGGCTAAGATATGGCTGTTTTTAAGCCTGATACCAAGCAAATTTACCTTTCAAAGTTCATACGGTGACTATATATGCATGCACTGTTACAGTATGTACTGTGTGAGTCATTCCACTCTGGCACATCGATTAGCGGTTTACATACACAAAGTGTGCACTGTTACTAATTTCCTGCTGCCCTCAAATGCTCCTGCCTCGTATATGTTTGTTTAAGGCATATGCTGTTAACTTGATTATTAGATCAGCTGGTAAATCTGACTTTTAATCAGGGGAAAGCAGCAAACTAAATGGTATAATGTTGATTTAAACAGCTTGATTTATACAGTCCATTGCTCTTGAAAGGACGGCGCTTGTGTCCTTGCACGGCATCTCTTAAAAATGTCAGCCTATAAATCGCATAACAGGGCCCTCATGGGATTGGTTCCAGACGGAGCTGAAATCATTACGGCATGCAGAGTCAATTCCAGCATTTTTAAAGGTACTTGAGTTAAGATTACAGGCTGTTTCCCCATTCTCTGTGCAACATACTGGGAACGGGCCAAGCTCATTCTTCTAATTTAAGTGAGGCCTTGTCAACATCACTGTGTTAGAGGCAGTATCTCTAAATGGGCATGCCAAAGCCGCAAAATAAGTTTTCCACAGGCACTGTGCATGAGCGATATGTTTCAAGGTGGGGCTGAGATGAGACTGTGTGGCTACAGGTATGTGTCAGGGAGTTTAATCTTTTTTACGGTAGTGGAATAACCAAGAATGCATGGTGTATAGTTGGTGAACATAAGAATAGCCTGCTGGATCAGGCCAGTGGCCCATCTGGTCCAGCATCTTGTTCCCACAGGGGCCAACCAGTTGCCAATGGGGCACCTGCAAGCAGGACATGAGTGCAACAGCATCCTGCCCACCTGTGATTCCCAGCTGCTCATATTCAGAGGCATGGCTCCTCTGACAGTGACAACATGGAACTAGAGGACAATAGGGAGCTTGTAGTCTTCCAGCTGTAGCTGGACTACATTTGCAGACCCCTACCACCCCTGGCCATTGGCCGTGCTCACTGGGGCTAAGGGGAGCTGGAGTCCCACAACATCTGGAAGGCCATAGGTTCCCCAAGGTTGGATCAGGGGGTCCCTCTGGACTGTTGTTTATTTGCAAGAGTAGTCTGCAACATGTCATTGATAGAATGCAGCAGTGGTGGAGTGTTTAAGAGGTTCCTGTTAGAATGGTTCCTGTTCACTCACTACTTGGTTTTGCAGTTTTGGCTGACAGCAGGTGAACAAAGAAACATGGCTATACATTTTGCACAGCAATAACTGTTTCTCTCATGCTCCAGCCTAAGAACTCCAGCACCTCATGATATATATTTTTTTTTTTGGGGGGGGGGAGACTTCTGCCATTTGTTATGTTGAGCTTTTAGGAATGCATGCTTATCACTGAAAGAATATTTCAAATTACTCAGTATCACTTTATAAGCACCCAGCTATATTCACGGTTGAGCAGATATTGTGCATTCCTGGGGCTAGTATCAATTTCCTGGAAATCTTGTGTGTAATTTTCTCTCTTGCCTCTGTCCATTTCATACAGTGAGAACTGCTTTTGTTGCCACATGACATTTTTCCTACAGGGATATAATTTTCTGTTCAGCGAAAAGTATGTGTGCATGACAGTACACACGTTTTATAATAAACATGCATGCTGGGAAACTAGTTAGTACCTTGACTTTCGGTTTTGTTTTTTTTAAAAGCAATGGTAGCTATGGGGGGGGGGGGAATTGATGGGATAATATAACATCATCTTTGACACCCTGGATGGCATTCTTGGCCAACACTCCCCTTTCTTCACAGAGATGCAAAGTATCTGAGAGCTCTATTTTTGGAGCTGTCTTGTATGATGCGACTTGATGCTATATTTTCACTGGACTTAGGCATATAAAAAGTGTATTGTGTAACCCAGCTTTAATGGATGACCTTGCTCTGGGCTGAAATATAATTCCTCACAGTCCAGATCCTGCCAATTCTTGATAGATCTTTTCACTCTCTCTTTTTCCGAAAGTCTTAAGTAGCATCCCAGCTCCTCCCTGACACAATGAAGCCAACAGTGAACAGTTCCATTAATAGCACAAATGTAAGGCCATAGAAATCTTCAATTTGAGAAGCTGGTTATTGACAGGCTGGGATTGAGAGATAAGGCCAAATACGTGACCATGAAGTGCCCCAACCAAGCACCAAAGGTTTACACATGGGCTTTCTCATGCTAGAGGAAGCAGAATGGAAGGGTAGCTTTGCTGAGATGTTGCAATTCCGCCTTTGGTTTAATATGCACCCACATGTTCCATTAACTGGAGAGACTATACATATATTTACTCACTAAGTCAGCTTAATATTCTCTCCTTGAGGCGAATGACCTTCCTTCAGTTCCAAGGTCACTGGGATAAACAATGTGCAAGTTCATCTGAGGAAACAGGCCTCTGTGGAAGTGCACAATGTGGGTGGGGGTGAGTGTTTTTTGCAGCAGCTCAGCTATTTGCCTTGCATTATAATGCAAGTGATCTGCTACAGAGAGGCACATAATGCAAAAAGCACCCAAACAGTCACACATAAAACTGCTATAAGGAGCTTGTATGAACTTTGTACTTGGACTAAAGCTGCTTGCATTCATTCCTCCTCCTGCCTCTCTCCTCACTGCTTGACTGCATGCTTAATTAGGGTTTAATTGGGAAGAGCCCCAGTTTGGTTTGGGATTCAGCCAAATTGGGGGTACAGCCCTGCTGTTTTATCCTGAGTATAGTTCTGCTGCTTCATGTCCAGCTTTCAGGAATTTCAGCTTTTCCTGAAATGTTCTTACCTTACTGGGTATTCCTTTGCCACATTTTTACACAGGACGTTTGTTTGTTCTTTAAAATATGCTTTCCTCTTGGCTGCCTATTTTGCAGTACCACAGCAATTGATTTGCCAGCTAGCCAGAAAAGAACAACAACAGCAACCCTGGCCTAGTCTGTCCCTTCTGGGCTTTTTGCTGGCATCTGATATATAGAAAATCAGCCCTGGAGTCTTTTCATAGCATGGAGCTAAATATTATCACAGGCTAAATTGCTGCAGCTCAAATTGCTCTTAAAGGGACAGTGTAAAAACTGGTGAAACCCCACAGAGCTCTCTTTCACCCCCTGCCCAATTTGTTTACATCTCAGATGCTGGGGAGCACAGCTATATGCCCCGCAGAGCCCTCCTTTTGAAAGTTCCTCTATTTGAAGGGCTGTCCAATCCATGTCCACCTTTATAGAAAAAGAACCTGAATCCTGGTCAGACCAAAGTGCTGGGGGTGAATGGGGCAAAATATGCAGCCATGCAACTTGCTCAGTGTTGAACTTGCTCTAAGACTATGTATCTTATGATGTAGTGTTATCTCAATGCAAAAGAAAAAATTAGGGGCCCAACATTCAGCTGGAAGACAAAGTAGTGAATTATGAGGGTGGAGCTGGATGAATTCCATGGATCTGTCCATGGTAATCCACTCCTTGCTGCAAGCATGATGATCTAACTGTCTTGATGGTTCTGACTCATCACCTCACAGACATTTATCTGCTCAGCTGGACATACAACCTAGAATTAAGGTACCTGCATGAACAAGAATACTTTTTCACAGTTTCCCCCCTATTCAGAAGTGGACTCTATGCGTGGAATTTATAACCTTTGAAAACCAAGCCTTTTACATCACTTCCAGATCTTTAAAGCCTGGTTGTTGCCCCCCCCCCCCCCGCACTGCAAATTAGAGCTGTGATTTGCAACTGGGGAGTTTGGGGCCTGGGGGAAGCCCTCCTTTTCCATGCCATTTCCGTCTCCCATATCTCTCTTCCCCTGATTGCTTTCCCTTGAATTTAGGTTCAACACTCAAGCCTGCCCTGAAAACATGGATCTAGAGTGGGTGTGGGGAACCTCACCCTCTGGGTGCTGCTGAACTACAACTCAACTGGACATACAACCTAGGGTCAAGGTACCTGCATGAGCATGAATACGTTTTCACCCTGGCCATGTTTGCTAGGGCTGATGGGTGTTGTAGGTAAGCAGCATCTGAAGGACCAAAGGTTCCTCACTCCTAAAAGTAGGCTGGTAGGAGGGAGTTCCTCTCCAAAACTTTGTTACTGCTAGGTCTATAAATTTGCATAGGAGAAACAAATAGCCTGGCATGAGGTTCAAGTGCACTGTGCAGTTCTTCTAATCATAGGTTAAATCTGAGATGGAGAACCTGTGGACCACAGCTCCTGTCATCCATGGCCACTGGCTGATAGGAGTTGGAGCCCAGTAACATCTGGAGGGTGCCAGGTACCCCATCTCTGGGTTAGGCAAACACTTGGAGAGAAAATAGGCAATGTAAAGGACTGAATAGGCAATGAGTGAGATATTATATTGCACCCTTCCCAAGGGGTCTCTTGGTTCCATTTGGCTACCAAAGGCAACAGAATGAAAGAAGTTGACAAATGTTCCCCACTCTTTCTTATCTCCTGGTGATAGGGAAGAGTAGAGGACATTGGTTCAGGAGATCTCCACCATTTTTCTCATGAGTAGGCCCTTGCTTCTCTGTTCCTGGCAAGGGGACTAGCCGGCAGCTTCATGTCCTCTCCTTCCTGCCTATATTCTTGATCATAGAGATTGTGCCCTGTTCATTTAGCCACAACCACACTTGACCCCGAATAAGTGGCGAGTAAGGGATTTGTGCATTTCTGTCAAATGTCAGCCTTCCCAATTGTGATGTGTCCATTATATCTGGCAGCCAAAGCGCTTGGTAGAGATCTTCCAAAGCAGGGTGACCTTCAGTTCAGCCAAAATAAAATCCATAGTTTTAGTTTCTGGGGCAGGGACCCTATCTTCCCAGAGGAACTTTGAGACACACACCTCCTCATGAAAGCTGCAATTTCAACAATGGGCAGAAAATACCCTCCAAAGCAGTGGAAAGGTTACACAGCTTGCTCAAGAAAGCAAACGTCCCATGCGTCTGCCCCCAGTGTTAATTTTAGCCTCCCCAAATATTGAAAAAGAGCACAATTTCGACACTGTGGTGGGTTGCCACATGAAATGATTATTTCAGGGTCCAAGTGTTTCAGTGTCTGGGCATGAAGGCATCCAAACTTGGTAGGCAGCACATCTGGCATTAGCGTGATCTTGATTTGAGGGAACGCAAGGTCCTGCTGGAATTCTAGCAAACTTTTTGCATAGTATATTGTGCTAAGCAAAAACGGGCAAGATTTTGAAGGGTTCCATCTTTCTGAGAGAGCCTGGGAGAAGGACAATCTCCCTTGGTGTTTCAGTACATACCTTATTCACGTTTCATTGAGGGAAACTCATACAACAATGGCAGGAGCAGGGGTTTAAAACTGTAAGGAGAAACCAGTGATGGGAGCAATCTTCAGCTATTGTCCTGCTCCATTTCCTCCAGCCGGTCTGTGTTTCACCTGTGGCCAGGTGAAAGCTGCTGGCACCAGAGGAAGAGATGTTGCATTGGAGGCTGTGCTGGATGGTACCTGCACATTTCTGAGCTCATTGCACATCGTCCTGGAATGCTGGAAACAGCATACAAAACCCTGGATCATCAAGACCACGTGAAAGCTAAGAGTTGCATCCCAGCATCCTCTGTGATATTATAGGACCAGAGTAGACAACATGGTGCCCTCCACACACTGTAGAGTCCAACTCCCATCAGCTCCAGCCAGCATGGTCAGGGATGGTGGGATTTGTAGTGTGGCAGCATTTGGACAGTACTATGCTGGCTATCCTTGTTGTAGGGGATGCTGGGGTATATCACCCCTAGTTAGCAAGGCCAGAGCTCAGGGATGATGGGAGTTGTAGTCCAACAACATCTGGGGACCCACAGGTTGAGAACCGCTGCTCCTAGTGCATAGAATGTGGCAAAAAAATATGTTTATAGCAGATGTCCGTCTTTCCTTACAGGAAACTCCATAGTATTGCAGGACATGTCATGGGTATGGAGTTCAGAGGGACAGCTTTGATAGTAAATTAAAACTGATTGGGTTAGATAAGAGTATGCTAGATGAAAGGTTCCTGTCCTAAATATGAACCTTGTAACAGGTATTGCTGAGCAATGATGAATGAGCTGAGAGTCCATTATATTGAACCTCTGCACCTGTGTAAAGGCCATAGACTTCTATAACTGCACCCTCTGCCTCTGCCTCCCCTCTAAAAAACTCTTTTTAGAGGGGAGGCAGGGCCACTGTGTGACCTTGGGCCAGTTTCAGTCCCTACCTCACAGGGTTGCTGTGCAGATGAAATGGGTGGAGAACTTTGAGCTCCATGGATGAAAGGTAGGATATAAAAATGTAATAATCAATAAATAGGCATCTGCTAAGTCACTAGATAGCCTGGTTGTTGTTGTTTTTTAAAAAAGTCTTTAAATAGTCAGGACTTAACCGGATCTGTCATCTTTTAGTATTTGTTTGCCAAGTTGGGACTGAAGTCTCTTTAAGCCATTTGTGCACAAAACCATTAGGGGATATCCAGGCCTGGCCTGCTTCTTGAATTACTCACTCCAGCTGAGGGATGACATTTGCTCGGCTTGACTTTCCACCTAGTAACCTTTCACCCACTGAAGCTGCCTAACCTCTGTTTGACTCTTTTTTGGGGGAGAGGGTGTTAAAGGGTCTAGGTTCAAACTATCTTGAGATTTAGATAAAGGTTCCTTTGTTTGCCCAAATGAAACATCCCACCACAAAAGCTTGACCAACCCCTGCAAAGTTGGGTACTTGTGGCTAATCTTCTGCTGCATGGCAAATATTGTCACAGGGACATTTTTGGCAGTTTGAAGACTTCTCTGATTAAATTGAAGGTGCGAATTTAATCTTGTGTACCAAACAAAGGATATAAACTGGTGATCCAGAATGTACTGTTCTCCTTTGTGTTTAGGGGGATCTGAAGTTGAGCAAATACTAAGTGGCCACATGTGAAACTGGGGGAAAGAAGTCCATTTTCACCATAGTTGAACAGTGGGTGTTCACCCCTTGATCTGAAGCCCATTCTTTTTCTACTCTGTCATCCTTTAAACTAGGCAACTAGTAAAGTCGCTCTATAACTTCAAGGCTTTTTTTGTTTTAAAAAATCTGTTTCTTGACAAGCTTGACATTTCTTGACAAGCTGTCCAAATTTCGGAGCGTAGCAGTGGTTACAACCCATGTCTTTCTACCCTTTTGCTCATGCCCTTGGACATCATTCTCCGCATCAGGGATAGGGAGCATGTGACTCCCCTGATGTTGCTGGACTACAATTCCCACATCCCTGACTATTGGCCATGCCACCTGGGGCTGATGGGAGTTGAAGTCTAACAACACCATGAGAGTTGCAGGCTCCCCATCCCCGCTTTACACTCTAGAGCAGCCTTTCTCAACCTGTGGGTCCCCAGATGTTGTTGAACTACAACTCCCATCACCCCTAGCTAGCAAGGCCAGAGCTCAGGGATGATGGGAGTTGTAGTCCAACAACATCTGGGGACCCACAGGTTGAGAACGGCTGCTCTAGAGTTTCCTTTATCTCTACTGTACAGTGGGCTATAGAATATTTTTGGCCAATAAGTAGCAAACCTTAAACCCCAAAGCATCCCATGAAGAAGGATGTCAAATCTATCCGGCATAGCTTCAGCTCTTAGATCTACTTAGCATTGGTCTCCTAAATCTAGAGTTCCAGTAACATAATCTCAGAGATATTGAACAACCCAAGAAGAAGGACATACTTCCTAATTGGTACTGATTTTTATTTTATTTAAAACATCACTATACTGCCCTTTATCAGTCAGGCAAGGATGGTACGTAACAAGGTAAAACAGTTCCAGGAAACTCGGCTGGTTAAAATACAGTAAAAATACACCAAGCGGTAAGATCTATTAAACTATGCTCTGCTTTTCTTGAGGTTTGAGTGGCATCCTTACTTGGACTTTTGGGACACCTTTGTTATGTTCAGTTTTGAGCTTTTTTTATATGGTTGTGTGCACTTCTCTCTGTGTGTGTGTATGTGGTCCTCAACCTTCTGTCTTCAAAGTTTGGTGAAATTTTGGTTTTTATAATGGAAAAAAAAATATGAATCATAGAATCATAGAATCATAGAGTTGGAAGAGACCACAAGGGCCATCGAGTCCAACCCCCTGCCAAGCAGGAAACACCATCAGAGCACTCCTGACATATGGTTGTCAAGCCTCTGCTTAAAGACCTCCAAAGAAGGAGACTCCACCACACTCCTTGGCAGCAAATTCCACTGTCGAACAGCTCTTACTGTCAGGAAGTTCTTCCTAATGTTTAGGTGGAATCTTCTTTCTTGTAGTTTGGATCCATTGCTCCGTGTCCGCTTCTCTGGAGCAGCAGAAAACAACCTTTCTCCCTCCTCTATGTGACATCCTTTTATATATTTGAACATGGCTATCATATCACCCCTTAACCTCCTCTTCTCCAGGCTAAACATGCTCAGCTCCCTCAGCCGTTCCTCATAAGGCATTGTTTCCAGGCCTTTGACCATTTTGGTTGCCCTCCTCTGGACACGTTCCAGTTTGTCAGTGTCTTTCTTGAACTGTGGTGCCCAGAACTGGACACAGTACTCCAGTACTCCACAGTACTCCAGGTGAGGTCTGACCAGAGCAGAATACAGTAGCAGTATGAGAGAGAGACATTGCACACACCTTTGTAAATCAAGAAAATCTTTAATAAAAATACATTTTAAAAAATGGACATGAAAAGGAAAAGCTTCCACAGTGCAATAGCAGATTCCATGCTTTGCCTGCATGAAGTTCTAGGTTCAATCACTGGCGTTCCCACATCAAAACAATATGGGGTATCAGGGCTAGGAAAAAGCACTCCTGCTTTGCATCCTTGAGGGTCCTCAGCAGCAACAGGAGACACCACCATCACTAAGTTTATTAACTCAAATTTCCCACAAAAACCAAATGGCAGGTAAAAATGATAGAATACATGCAATTGGCAAATATGACAGGGAGAGTTAGAGGATATCTGATGCAGAAGGTGAATAAAGAAAGGATAGTATTTAAAGAGTACTTGAAAAATGGTTGTGATAACAAAAATCTCTGGGCAGACCTTGAATGATTCTTGTAATATATTGGTGACAAATAATAGAACTTTTTGTAAAGAAATGGGGGGGGGGGGGAGAATAACAAGGCACTGTGGGTAAAATAACAAAATAATAAACAGTACAATGAGAATAATCGGAAGTATATTTTATTTATTCCATCTTTTGTCTTCTATCTTTTGTTTTCTTCTTTTTCTTTTTTTTGTAAAGTATGTGTATGTAGGTTGTATATTTTATATTATTGTGTATTGATGTGTAGGTTGATGTTAATTGTTCAATTAAGTTCTATTTAATATATATTTTTTAAAGTTTATTAATTCAAAGTGAACATTTTCTTCTTTTCTGGATTATCCAAGGTGCACCGTATGGCCATGCACCTGACTTCTGAATTTACTTAAATTGAAATAAAGGTTCTTATGAGAGCCAGTGTGGTGTAGTGGTTAAGAGCGGTAGTCTCGTAATCTGGGGAACCGGGTTCGCGTCTCTGCTCCTCCACATGCAGCTGCTGGGTGACCTTGGGCGGGTCACACTTCTTTGAAATCTCTCAGCCCCACTCACCTCACAGAGTGTTTGTTGTGGGGGAGGAAGGGAAAGAAGATTGTTAGCAGCTTTGAGACTCCTTAAAGGGAGTGAAAGGTGGGATATCAAATCCAAACTCTTCTTCTTCTTCATATCCAACATTTGCTGTATCATAGAAGCCCATCACACCTCGCCCCCCCCAATGTCTTCTATCCAGGCATTGGCCAGACACAGACCTGCTAAGCTTTAGCAAGGTGTTGGCTTCATGGAAATCCCTTTTCCTAGGCATCCTAATCTGATAGTCACCTTTTGTCCTTTTTTAGTGGCAAATGAAATGTTGCCGATGTGATTCCAGAAAGCCTCATGTATTCAACAGTCACCGGGTAGAAAATGTCCTCTCTTCTGCAGGAAATACACGCTGGTGGCAATCCAAGAATGGTAAGCCTCTGCCTTGCTTAGTGGGCCTTCAAGAAAACCAAACAAACACTGTGGACGTGCTCTGGACAATGTCTTGGTTGGATAGCATAGAATAGTAATGATAAGTTGAGTGGGGCAAGGGTTGTGTAGATTCAGCAAACAGGGCTTGGGTTTCAGTGGATTAAATGCAATGGGGAAATGGATGACCTGACTAATGGGAAAATCCGTTTGCAATTTTGTTTTCACAACCTGCTATTCTAAAAACTGCTCTTGTCTTTCTCTACAGATGTGAATCCTGTCTTTCTCCAACTAGACTTGGATAAAAAGTTTCAACTTGATAGCATCTTGATGGATTTCAGGGTATGTGAATAATAACTCTTACACTATTTACTGGGGGTATAAACTTGAATTCAGATGGCCTTTGGAAGCTTAGCTGAATATTATCAGGACTCCAGATACATTACATACATCAGTAGTTTTCAACCAGTGTGCCATGGCACTCTGGAGTGCCTTGAATGGTGGTCAGGGGTGCCGTGGGCAACACTGGCCTCTGTCCCCCTTTCCTTCCCTCCCTCCTCTGATGCCCTCTTGTGTCTCTGCCTCCCAAAGGCTTGTGCAGCTGTTTGTTGCAGCAGCCCTGGCTACAAGCGCCCCAGGCGAATGGTGCCTCTAGGTCTGGTTGGGGGTTCTGGTTGCCAGGAGCTGAGGCGGCATCAGAGTAAGCGAGCAAGTTGGTCAAGGGAGCCCAGCCAGCCAGTCCACCAGCCCTTGTTTTTGGGAATGGACAGACAAGTCCTATGCCCCTGTGGGGCAGTGTGAGGAGGCACATCTCTTTGGGGCAGGGAGGGATGCAACTCAGAGACCAGGGGCGGCAGCAGAGGTGCCCATAGCACTCCCAAGGAGAGAGGAGAAGAGGTTGGGGGAACACCTCACAAGGGGACGGTGTTCGAAAAAGGGTGAGAGGCTGCCAGCTCTGCAGGCAAGGGGTGACATAACTGGGTTCCTGAGCCCCATAGGGGCACCACAGAATGGATGTAGTTGACCAAGGGAGCTGTGGATTCAAAATGGTTGAAAACCTCTGCATACACTATTATTATTCTGCTGGCTTAGGCTGCATCCAATTCCAACCCATTGTTTGTTAACGTTTTCAAAAAGATACAAGGAAAGGAGGAAAAACCTACATTAAAGAAACTGCAGATTTTCAAGAAGAAAATCAATTGTTAAGTTCAGAATCAAGCACAACATTAAGCATTTTTGTTCCATGTACATTTGCACCAAGTATATTGTGATGTGTTAATTTTAATTTTATGGGGGAGAAGGCACAATAACACTGAGGGGCACTGGAAAGACCCTTATGTCAGGTCTGACTATTTGTCCATTGAGCCCATGTCATCTATTTCTTTGGCAGAGATCTTCCCAGTCTTCTTTTATGTGAGCCTTTTTTACCAGAGGTGTGAACTAGGGATTTCACTTGGGATGGTTTGCATGCTCTGCCTTGGAGAAATGGCCTGCTCCTTTGAAGTATATCTTCCTCTATTTTGGCATGTCCAGTCCAGTCCAGTCTGCTTTGATACCTCTTTCCCTCTGTCCCTCCAGAGTCCTCTGCCCACTGGCATGGTGATTGAGCACTCTACAGACTTTGGCAAATCCTGGAAGATTTATCAGTACTTGTCCACAGATTGTGCCACTTCTTTTCCACGGATCTCTAGAGGTCTCCCTCAGACCTGGCAGGATGTGCGTTGCCAGGACATCCAGACTCAAGCGCAGAACGGGGGAAAGGTATAGTAAATGTGATGCTTAATGGATTTCACCAGACTTAAGACTTCTAGGACCTAATTAGTTTGACAACAGCCATCCCCAGAGTGACTTTACTGCACTCTTCCAGGTGCAGATCAACAAATGCCAGAGGGCCCAGCAAGCCCTTTTTGTGGAGAATTGGTAGCCCCTTCCAATCTAGCTGCTCTAGGGCACAGAAGATTTCAGGTCTCTGGGGACAATTTCTTAAGAGACATGCTGGAGCTCAAGAATCCAGCCCCTGACTTGGAAAAACTGCCCTCTGGTGCATGTGGGGAAGCTGTTGAGTAACATTAATGAGGTGATATTCTGTGTTAGAGATGCTTTCCCTCCAGCAGTGATTTCAATGAAAATGTTGGCAGGTGGGTGTGGCAACCCACTTGTCAAACATCTGACATCATAGCAACACCAGGTGATTGTCAGGTAAATCTTCCTATGTACTTATCAAAGTTGGCCTGTAGGGCAGGGGACAGATCTGCCCGCCCTGGGGGGGGGGGGTTGGCAAAAATGTTCCCCATCCATGTTCTAAATCATACAGGGAGTCTATCTAGAGAAGGCTTCTTACTCCAGAAGTTATCGCATAATTCAGCCTGGAGGAGCTGCACAACTTTGTTTAATATGCAGTCCCACAAGTGCTTTGTTTCAGTGCTTCCCTTCCATGTGAGTAATGCATGAAGCAGGCTTGTGTTATGGCTTTCTTTAAAAGGCAAAAAGTATTGTGGTTTAAATCTGTTTCATGGGATTTTAATTGCTGCCGCCACTTTTTGGCAAAGAGAGGGAGGGAGAGAGGGAGGAAGTATCACACAACCCTCCTTTGGTGGGTGAAGAGACTATAGTCTTCCTTGTAGCAGTAATTGGGTGCAAAATCGCCATTTTAGTGCTAATGTAAATAAGCATTTGCCTAACTGGGAAGTGCCGTTGATAGTTTTTAGAATGACAGGATAGAAAATCCCATGCTTTGACTGCCATCATTTTTCCTCCTCTGTTCTTCTAAGGTTGAGTTCAACCCCATTGGTCTTGCATCTGGGATGAGGACACCTCAAAGCCAAAAAATCAACAGTATGTACATATTATTTGTGTCTGCTGGGGTGGGGTAGGGGAAGCTTTTGGGGGATTTCAGGGAGCAGAACTTGTTTAGGCACCCAAGTGGATGGTTTATAAAATCCGGTGCCTGAGCTCACTTTCCTGCTCCTCCTTCCGCATCCCCTTTCCCTTGTTTGTCCTATTTTTTAGATCATCAGCCTGAGGGCAGGTCTTAGAAATGAGCTTTGTAAGCTGCTCTGGGAGCCTTTTAAGCTAAAGAGCAGGGTGAAAATTATTTAAATAAATTTGACTCCTTCATATACCAATGGGGTCAGTGATTTAAGGTTCCTGTGTCTTTTGTGCTGATCTGCATCTGACTCCAGTCCTGACAGCCTCACTCAGACTTTTGGTGTGCTCCTCAGTGCCAGGTGGCAAGTGGTGTGAGCTTTTTAAAGGTCCACCTGGCCTGGCAGGTGCCAGTGATGTTTGGTCCTGGGAGGCCCAGGCACTTGCCCAAGGATCACAGTTGCTGATGCTGGGCTCAGTTTGTTAAATGTGGTTATTGGGACCTAACAGTTATATTGTTTGTACTTCCATGTATTAAGAGGAAAACCACATCCAACGGAGTTTGCATCTCCCTTTCTCACTTGGTCCTTGTCCCAGGAGCTAAAGGCTTTAGGTCCCATCTCACTGTGTGTGTGTGTGTTTCCCTTTGTTTCTCTTTCTCTTGTCTCCAAAAGATCTGGGCCAGTTCACCAACTTGAGAATCAACTTCACCCAGTTGTCGCGTCCTGTGCACCAGGGGTACCGCACGCCCAGTGCCTTCTATGCCTTGAATGAGATGCAAGTGAAAGGGAGCTGCTTCTGCCATGGACATGCAGACCGCTGTGCTGCCCTGGACGCTGCTTCTGCAGGACACAATGTTATGGTGAGGCTGAGGACAGGGAAAGGTTGCTACAGATCTATGTATATCAGTTCTATTCTTCCCAGTTCTATTCTTAGATTCTCGCAGGCCTGCTCTGCAACCTGACCTCTCTCTACGGTTAAATTTGTCCTTACAGGTTTGTAGCGATACACCAGAAGCCCTCTGTGCTTTTGGAAAGCAGATAGTGTTTCCTTGTATTATGCAGAGTGCAAGTGACCAAGATGATAAAGGTCTTGCCATCTTCTCTGCCTGAGCCACAAAAAGAAGGTAGTTTGGCATAGCACAAAGGCCAACCAGCCTGCTTCAAATTGCATTTCTGACTACCTTTAAAAGGTCAATGACCAGCTGCCCTTGGGCTTAGTAAGGCTGCTCAGCGTGCAGCTACTAGCTTCTTTCTAACTGGGCTTCTGGGGCTGCCCAGAGGGCTGATAGGGAGGGCAGAACAGAGAGTGGTGTACATTTTCTTCTTTGCACATCCTTCATTCTGTAGCTCATATCCCCTCCTCATTGTAGCCGTCATAGCTCCTCATCATAGCTCTTGGAGGGGAGAATGGGCAGAAGCAGAGAATGGGGATGGTGGAGAAAACCATTTTGTTCACATCTTAAGGCGAACCTATCCACCAATTCACTCTTCACACCAATTCACAGCAGAATGCAGCAACCGTTTGAAACGTGCACTTCTCTGAATGTCGCAAAGCTGTTTTCCAATCAAAAACCACCTGCAAGACACATGCAAGCAGAAAGTGTGCCTCAGACTTGAACATATTAGTGAAAATAATGTACCAAAGTGCATTATTATAATAGAGAAAATGCAAGCATGTGCATTATTAGACAAAATGAGGAGAAATGCACGTAAATATGTGCTTTAATTTTTGTGTGGACTTGAAAGGAAAATGCATTGTTGCAGAAATGAGGCAAACTGAACCTAAGACTGGAAAAAAGAAAGAGCAACAGAGACAGAATCACCCCTGCCTAGCAAAAAATACTTGAGAAAGAAAATAATGCTCTGTCTCTATGGT
Organism: Podarcis pityusensis; assembly: GCF_964106645.2. Classification (NCBI taxonomy): domain Eukaryota; kingdom Metazoa; phylum Chordata; class Lepidosauria; order Squamata; family Lacertidae; genus Podarcis; species Podarcis pityusensis. The sequence continues at coordinate 37,294,806 of NC_138030.1, forward strand.
CCCTTCAGATGGGATATGGCTCCATTGGGGCACAGAGGAATGTGTGCAAAGGGCAGATGAGAGCAAGTTTCCTCTTGCTTTTGTGCACAGGAGAGTGCAAATAATATTAGCCAAACAAAGTGACAGGCTTCTTGCAGGGGGGAGAGGGTGGTTCAGCACACCCCCACACCTCGATTTATAGGTGGTTTGCATCTTGATATAAAAGCAACATAGCTTAGCTTCCTTTATTGTCTGGCCTGGAGCAGCTTGGACTGGACAGGAGTTTCCAGACAGGAACTTCAGAGTTAAGCCTGAACTGTGAGAGGCAGCACACACAAAGAAGAGGGATTACACAATATAGTTTTTTTTAAATGGCAGCCGTACTCTGATAATCTTCTGTTCAGCCCGGGGAGTGGTAGGGACCATCAGTATAAGGGTTTTTCTTTTGCTTCTGACATAAAGTGCTCTGATTTGGCATGAATGCAGAAGAATCAGAAGAGACACAATGTGAGAATTCATAGCATACCGTAGAAGAGCAGGCTGATCTATGACACCCGCAAAGCAAAGCTTTCTTTGCATCTTCTAGGTGAATGGACAGTGTGTGTGCCAGCACAACACTGCTGGAACAAACTGCGAACAGTGTGCAGCTTTCTTCAATGACCGTCCATGGAGAGCTGCTGAAGATGGCAACCCCAACGAATGTCACAGTACGTATGCCTCTATCCAACTTCCTAGGGAAACAGGCCACACTTTAATTGAGCAAAGCTTTCTTGGAAAGATAACTGGAGTTTATAAAATACAGTGGAACCTCGGTTTTCAAATGTAATCCGTTCCAGAAGTCCGTTCGACTTCTGAAACATCTGAAAACTGAGGATCAAAGGGCTGTCAGCAAGTTCAACGGGGAAAATTGAGAAACATTCCTCGGAAGCCATTCAACTTCCGAGGCACGTTTGAAAACGGAAGCATTCACTTCCAGGTTTTCGGCGTTCGGCTTCCGAAATGTTTGGCAGCTGAGACGTTCGAAAACTGAGGTTTGACTGTATATACTTTGTGCACTGTAGCCACTGGAAATATTATGGTTTCTCCAGTGCTTTTTTATCTGGGGGGGGGGGAATGTAGGGGTATACATACCCCTAAACATTTTGTGAATCTTTGTACTTTTGTCCATTTACTATATTTAGTTTTCCTGATTTGAACTGTAAAATGGTGATTTTCTTGAGTCAAAATGAGAGTACCCCTAAACATTTTTTTTAGAAAAAAAAAGTACTGGGCTTCTCATCAGTTATGGGATCTGCAGATTCCTGAAAGGGTGGAGGTGATCAGGGAAAGGGGAAGCTGAGGTAAAAAGTACAGGAAGGAGTGTTTAAAAGAATCTACTAGCAAACATTTTTAAAAAGGCTGAGGCAGATGAGAGGAGAGCTTTGATTTCCATTTGCAAAGAAGCTAACTGTTTCTTGTCAAACTTCCTCCATCAGCTTGGAGAAAACAGGCAAGTTTGGGGAAATTGCAGTGTGTGTATAGCACAGTGCTGGTGGAATTGATGTTCCCTAAAGTCCTAAGGCTTGCACTCTGGCTGTTTTTCATGTTCTGTGTGGACCCACAATGTGATAAACCTCATGGTTTTATACGCTTGCTGTAGAACTAACCAAAGAGGGAGGCCCAAGCGCCACCTAGTGGTGAAGCTGAAGAGTATACGCACTATTTTCCTTGAACGTCATCTCAGAAATGGCTTTGTCTCTTTTCTCCTAGGGTGCAACTGTAACAGTCATTCTAACAAATGTCATTTTGACCCAGCCGTGTACCAAGCCAGTGGGGGTGTGAGTGGGGGCGTTTGTGAAGACTGCCAGCACAATACGGCAGGGAGGAACTGTGAACATTGCAAGACCAAGTTTTTCCGTAATAAGCGTTTTGAACTTGATCACCCAGAAGCTTGTCTCCGTAAGTGGGTGCTTAAGCATTTTCTTCATGAGTTTTTTCATAATCTTTTTTAACGATAATATTTGAATATTATAGTCTGTTTTATTCCAATGGTAGAGAGAATTCCCCTGTAAGATTGGTGCTCAAAAGAAACCTTTTCTGTATTTTAAGTTGAATCTGAAGTGTAGATATGCCTCCAGATTCTTCACGTCCTTCCTTGTGTCCCATCTTTGGAACTCACAATTCTTTTTCTGAGTCTATATTTTGGTAACTGGAGGAGATGATGAGGCTTTCCTCTTGCTCCCCCCTGAACTAGAATCTTCAAGTTCCTAGTGCATTTTCCTATGCATTTAAAAGGGAGGAGCAGTAAAGCTGCCTTGCAGCTGGCCAGAGAAAAATGAACGGGCTTGTTTTCTGAAATCTTTTGTGCCAATTTCAAGTGAGAGAGAGGAATCCTGAATGGGCAACCCTGTCTGCAAATGAAGAGTGGGAGAAAGAAATGATGAGGAACAAGGCAATGCTAAACCCCTACACAAAGCTCAGGTTTGATGACACCCTTTTAATGTGGCCTGTACCTTTAAAATTTGTTGATTCCATGTCTTCTCTTTTTAGCTTGTGAATGTGACCCAGATGGCACTGTTCCTAACTCCAGCTGTGACCCCCAGACGGGCCGCTGTGTCTGTAAGGACAACGTGCAAGGAGGCCGTTGCCATTTGTGCAAGCCTGGATTCACCCAGTTAACCAACTCTAACCCCCAAGGTTGCAGAGGTTAGTCAAATTTCAACCATGCCAAACTAGATGTGGGCATGGTGGAGATAGCCACCTCCTGCTGTTTATCCTCAATCAAAAGTTTATTTCTTTGGGAGGGCCCTTTATACACTGTGATAGAGATAGATAAATATGTTTAATCTACTTTTAAAGCTGTCTAAACTAGTAGCGACCACTACATCTCATTACAATTCATTCCATACATGAAAACTGTACAGTGGGTGAAGAAATTCTTCCCTTGTGTTTGTTTGGAACCTATAGCCATTCTCATGTTTTGAGAGACAAGCATTTCTTTCTCCACTGTTCATAATTTTATAAAGCTCTCACATGACCCCTGTTTAGTTACCTCAAAGGCCTCAAATCAGTCAAACAAGCACCTATCTTCATGGGGGATCCACCCACTTTGGTTATCCTTTCTCTGTAACCCATGAGACCATAATATTGGTGAAGCTCTGCTTGTGCTGTTGCACTAGTACGAATGCAGCACATAAACTGTGAGAAGATCAATTCAATGTGAGCAAAACCTGGACCATTTTCACACAGCCACCACCAGCATCACTGCTCTTATGTTGGCGGTGTGCATATGAGAGGAGCCAGCCAGCAGTAAATCACACTGAGCAAGTGGAGTTAACTCTTTATTAGCAAAAAACAGGATATGCACATGGGTGTCAGGTCTAATAAGAATAGTAGCTCATCTCTGGTAGGTCTTGCCACCTTGAAGCAGTTGCTGAAACTGCTGCCCAAAGTCTGGGGTTTTCCCTAAGCAATCTGAGACTGCGCCTGTGTGAAGCTATCTCCTGGTTCTGGGAGACCAGGGGCGCGGGGGGGGGGAAGCTTGTTGCAGCAGGAGGGGGAGACACTCATGCCTCTCCACCAGCTGGAGTCGTCTCTCTCTCTTGGCCTCTCTGCTCTCCTGATTTAGAGCCAGTGTGGTGTAGTGGTTAAGAGCAGTGGACTCGTAATCTGGGGAACTGGGTTCGCGTCTCCGCTCCTCCACATGCAGCTGCTGGGTGACCTTGGGCTAGTCACACTTCTTTGAAGTCTCTCAGCCCCACTCAACTCACAGAGTGTTTGTTGTGGGGGAGGAAGGGAAAGGAGAATGTTAGCTGCTTTGAGACTCCTTAGGGTAGTGATAAAGCAGGATATCAAATCCAAACTACTACTACTACTATTACTACTACTCTTCTTCTTCTTCTTCTTCTTCTTCTTCTTCTTCTTCTTCTTCTTCTTCCTCTGATACAGAAGTTCTCTCTGCCACAGACTCTTCCTGCTCACCAAACCCTGTTACCTTCCAACACCACCTCCTCCCAGTCTTCTTCCTCTTCTCCCTCTAACCACTCATTGTTGTCCCACCACCAGTCCCCTGGCTCTAAGCTGCCTTCCCCTGGGGGTTCCCCAGCTGATTCCTCCCATCATTTCTCTGCATTCAACCAGTCCACAACAGCATACTATGTAAGGGCAATCTAGCCTTAAAATTATTTTTTGAAACAGAGCAGGTTGAAACATTCAAAACATAGCCCTAGGAAGATGGAAGAAGAGGGAAAGAGTTTTTCTTTCAATTTCACACAGATTTGAAGATCTTAACGCTTATCCTCCAGGCAGGTCCCTTGTGGCATATGGTTTCAACTGAGGCTTGGCTTACATAACCAATTTCTCTAGATCCACCTTCATTTATCTCTCACAATCTCTTGGGCAGACCTTGCCTTGTTTTAGATTAAAATGAAATGTAGCCTCTGCAAGCAGCTATACTGATGGGTTTCAGCTCCCTCCCAGCAGGTGGCAGTAGCTGCTTTGCTAAGCTTGATCTTGGAGAACAGCCGCAGAACATGACAGCAATAGCTGGACAGAATCACCTTGGGGAAGGACCGTAGCCTAGTGGCACAGCAAATGCCTTCCATGCAGAAGGTTCCAGGTTCAGTCCCCGGCATCTCCAGCTGGGAATGTTCTCCGCATGGAACCTTGGAGAGCTACAGCCAGTCAGTGTAGACAACAGTGTGTGAAGTGGACCAGTTTGCTGGCTCAATAGAAGGCAGTTTTTGTATGTTCCTGCCATTATTCATAAGAAGACTGATCTCCTGTGGTCAGCTGAGGGGGGGGGGAGGGTCTGTGCTGAGGAAACAAATCTAATTTCATGGAACAATATCTGCTTGGATATGACTAGTATCTGGAGTGGTAATGGGCACTGTCTGTCATAGCCTCAGTTCAAAACTGTAATTGATTAGTGATGTTGCTAAAGAGTGCATCTCCTTAGTTTGAAATGCAGACCTCGGTGTCTCATGATGCTCAGCTCCAGTCTGAGATGCATGCTTTGATAATTGCAATGTCTGTGGTGATATCAAGCATGAAGAGCAACCAGCCTTCATTCTTAATTTGATGCTGAATAGATTTAGTAAATTTCTATACCACCCTTCATCTAAGGCTCACAGGGGGGTTTACAATATAATAGCACAAAAATGGATAACAAATGAAAACAATACCTCATCCGTCACACAGTTTTAAAAGCCATAGATTGTTTAATTAGCCAAAGGCCTGGGAGAAGAGGAATGTTTTCCCCTGGTGCCTAAAGATGTGTAAACTAAAGATGTGCAATGAAGGCACCAGGTGAGCCTCCCTGGGGAGAGCGTTCCTCAAGTGGGGAGCCAGCACCCGCCCACTGCCGCATCTGCAGATGTAAAGGAGAAGTAGAGCTGTGTGTTGTCAGCATATTGCTGACAATGTACTCCAAAGCTCTGGGTGACCCCACCCAGCAGTTTCATGTAGATGTTAAACAGCATGGGGGATAAAATTGAACCATGAGGAACCCCACATTGAAGGCTTCATAGTGTTGAAGAGCACTGCCTGAGCACCACTTTCTGGAAATGTCCATCCAAGTAGGACTGGAACCACCGCAAGTGGTGCTGCCCTCAACTCAGACATCTGCCCCAGATACAGTGGCCAATGGTATTGAAAGCCCGTGAGACCTCAAGGACACATTGATGAGAGGTTGAGGACATGAGGATACATTTCCCCTGTCTCTCCCCCAACAGAGGTGGTCACGAAGGGTGGCCAAAGCAGTTTCTGTGCTAAAACCAGCCCTAAACATTGACTGAAATGGTCTAGAAAATCAGTTTCCTCCAACAGCACCAGGATCTGGTCTGCAGCCAGATGGGTGGGGATCACCGACACTTCCAGGGAGATCCTTTCCTTCTTCCAGATCAATGTGTTTCAGGAAGTCTATAGCAGAGCTGGGGACTGGAGGCGAATCTGCCCCCAAACCCCTCCCTATCTGGCCCTCTGGATGTTCTCCTTGCTTGGCTGGATGGAAGACAGAGAGGGGTATATAGAAAATAGCCTACTGCAGAAAGGTCACATTTACATTCATTGGCCCACCTTCTATTGCCCCTGGCTCCACCTGCCATTGGCATGACTTTCAAAACCTGGAGCCAGCACGGAAGGGAAAGAATTTTACAACAAGACTTTGCTACTGGCGGACTGAAGGGTTTCATCAGCTTTGATTTTATCTATTTAATTCTATATCACCCTGTACCCACAGGTTCACAGGAGACCTGATACCTCCTGCGCACACCCCAGGAGCATCCCCCAGTAGTTCCAACACAAATGCTGGCTCCTTTGTTTTCCAGATTGCGCCTGCAGTGTTTTAGGCAGCCGCCACAACGTGCCATGCGACGACGAGACGGGCCGCTGTTCTTGCCTCCCCAATGTGGTGGGAGACAAGTGTGATGAATGCGCCGCCAATCACTGGAAAATTGCAAGTGGGCAGGGCTGCCAGGCTTGCAACTGTGACCCTCAGCATTCACGCAGCCCTCAGTGTAACCAGGTACTGCCCACGAAGCAGCAGTGCAGCAGCTTACAGCTCTAGAGGTGGGCGGGAAGAGGGAAATTCTGGGCCATTGCACTTTGTAGCACCACGATCAGGGCATTGTCTTCTTAGTCCTGCAGAGACAGGGGGAAGCTGTTTTGCTCAGTATCTAGGCTACAGTTGAGAGTACTTAGTACATTCGGTGGTATTGGGTGGTAATGCTTTCTGCAGATTTTACTAACTGAGGCTGTATATCTGGGCATGGGGGTTGCTGTTGCCTGTTTGAATTAGGGATGGAGGAAAAATTCATTTTAAAGCAAAGTGGCCTCATTTGCGGGTCCCTGATGGCTATGTGGATTAAAATGCAGCTGTCCATCAGATCACACATTTCTCTGGATTTTGCGAGGCAGTTTTTAAAAATGCACACGAAATTTATGTTTTATGGAAAAATGCATACAACAATCCATATTTGTGGGGGAGCATTAAAAAGCATACAGGACTGTGGCTGGTAACTGACTTTTACTCAGAGTAGATCCATTGAGATGAATAAGCCTAAGTTGGTCATGTCCATCAATTTCAATGGGCCTCCTCTGAGTAGGAATAGCATTCGTTGCAATCCCATGTATTTTAGGGGAAGGATGAGTACAACATGTGTACCATTTAAATGTAGTTTTTCTTTTGCATTAAACCGCCCCCCCAACACTGTAAAACTTAGAATGTAACAGACCTAAAACTGAACATAATGCTCAAATACATGTGAAACTAACCTGTAACGGAAATAGACTGATTTTTCCATTCCTACCACGAATGCTTTCTCATGAAAAACAAGCAGCTGAGGCCGAAGTTGGAGCTTTTCCTTGTAAATCCCTTCTGGAACTCAATTATTCTCCAGACCAACAGGCCTAACTCTGCAGTTCTACGTCAAAGAGATTTCCTCCCTGGCATCTTTCTCTCTTGTTTTGCAGTTTACAGGGCAGTGTCCATGCAGAGAAGGCTATGGGGGCCTGACATGCTCTGCTCCTGAAGTACGGGTTTGTCCGGACCAGTCTTATGGAGATGTCAGGACAGGATGTAGAGGTAAGGAATGCAGGTTGCACTCACCTGTAAACCACTGGGTGTTTAAATGGTTCTTGCCATCTTGCTGTTCCATCTAACTCGGGTCTGGAGGAGCCTGTGGCCCTCCCGATATGGTTGTAGTTCATCTCCCTCCTTCTCTAATAGCTGGCTGTTGGGGAGAAGAGTGAGCAGCCAGAGGGATGCACTGTGGAAATGTCAGCCTGTAACCAGCAAGTAAAGCCTGTGAGTATTTTTGAGGGATCCAGACCCTTCTTATTCTCCTCTCTCAACAGCTTGCGACTGCAACTTCCAGGGCACAGAGGAAATGGGCTGTGACAAGCTGACAGGCAGATGTCTTTGCCGTCCCGGCTTTACTGGAGACCGCTGTGACCAGTGCCAGCGGGGCTACTGTGGCAACTATGACCACTGTGAGGCATGCAACCCTTGCTTCCAGGCCTATGATGATGAGCTCCATAGGTTTGGCTTGCGCCAGGCCACCTTGAAAAATTCCACCCAGCGGCTTCCGGTGGGGACAATGAGCTCCGGCTTCAGCACCCGCCTCTTAGAAGCAGAAGGCGAAGCACAGCTCATCCAAGGGATCCTGGGAAACCCCCTCTTGACGGAGCAAGGGCTGGATCAGGTGGCCAACGCCATTGCGTCGATCAGGTGAACAGGAATTGCATTCTACTTACTGTCAGCAAGCAAGCATTGTCCAAAGCATGAAGATAACAATCTCTGATGCTTTGCTTTTAAGCAGTCTCTCTTCTACTTAATGGGTAGAGCATGAGATGCTTAATCTCAGGGTTGCAGGTTCAAGCCCCACCTTGAGCTAAAGATTCCTGCGTTGCCGGGGACCTAGAGAGGGGCCCTAGTTCCTTGCCAATCCTTCCTTGGGTGCTTCCAGACTGTCACTGTTTTGTGAGAGGGATTCAAGTGCATATTGTAAATGGAGGTTTGTGAAGTTGGATTAAAGTGCTCTGTTGCTCTAGCGGGACAAATCCAACTCGAAAAAGAGTGGCTCGGAAAATGACAAGGAAATGTACTTAAAAGTGTGGGTAAGACATATGAATGCCAGGCAACCAATCAGGATGAAGGCTCATTGTTACATTACTGCCCTGCAAACAAGATAGGAATGAATACTCGAGAAAGACCTCACATAGTCTAACCTCTGCGTAAACTTTGTGCAAACAAAGTGGAATGAATGTTCAATAAGCAGATCGTCTGCAGGAGCCCATTGATTCACTGGCAGTCTATGAAGAAGTCAGTCTTTTAGTCTCTCATAGGGGCACAGAATACTAATGACATGCTTTCATTTGTTTCACAGTATAAAATCTGTGAAACACTGTGCACATTCAAGGTGGTATCCAGCTGCCCATTCAGTGATTATATGTTTGAATCAATTGTTTTAATTACTTTATCCACTTCAGTCCTTGTCTGTTAATTATTATAAACTGCCCTGTGATCCTCAGATGGAGGGTTGTATAGAAAATTAGCAAACAAATAATAGTATTAAATTAAAATTCTGTTCTGTCCCTTCCGTTACATTTGTTGTCCTGCATTTGATACCAGTGGGTACTCGGCTGCTGATATATGAGTCAGAATCTTCAAGCTTTATTTCAAAGAAGTGCCACTGATTTCATGGGCGTATGTTGGCATGAAGGTTTTAAGGGCAGTAATCACTGGATGAAAGAAAGAGAATAATTACAAGATGTACCGGTATGCTGAAACCAAAACCAACTATCCTGTTTTTGTTTTGTTTTGTTAATTCCAGGCAGACTATTGAAGGTTTAAGACATGAAATACCTTTCAGGGATGAAGCATCCTCTTTATCCATAGATATGGATAATCTTGATAGAAGCCTGGTTCTGATCATCACTGAGTACCAAAACAAGAAGGCTCAGTTTGAAGCCAGCCGAAGCACAGATGTCTCAGGTATAATACCTGTGTTTCAACCACTACATTCATCAGTTCATACATAAGCGGCTGTATCTCCTACTGTAAATACGGACAATAATCTGATTATTGGGCGACTTTGCCATATTGTGGATTTTGTGTCCTGCCTGAAAGAAATTGAAGAGAGATCTTCAACTTAAGTCAGGCTTTCACAATCTTTCCCACTTCTCATTTTTCCTCTTCCAACCCCCTCCCCTTTGCCTGTAAGAGTGGATCCAAACACAGGAGCTTATATCAGAGACAACGTTGCACTCTCACAAAAGCACATTTCCTAGTGACCCTCAGAGGAAGCTTTGGTCATTTGCACACAACACTTTTGTTTTCAGCTGCTTAAAAATGGCAACCTACTGTGGATGGAATATTTTTCTTCTTCTTCCCCCCTGTGTTAAAGGTGTTATGAAACTGACCCCACAGCTCAGGGTGTGTAGCCTCATCCCGCTAGCATATCTAGAAAAACAGATTTTGCAGTGCTTCAAAGTAACTTAACAACTCTACATCAAAAAGAATGACTTTCAGTTTGTGAATTGACCCCGGGCTCCAGTCTCTGGCAGATCTGCAAGGCGTTTCTAATTATTCTTCTCACTCACATCACACAGCCTATAGTTCTTACCAGCAAAGTGCTGCTCTGAGGCTTTCCAGACACACCCCAGTGGTATTAGTAGGCCATTTCAAGAAATGTATGTTTTAAGTTGTTTCTGTTCCTGCTTGGTGATCTAATTAGAAGTGTGCAGAACATCCTCCCCTCCAGGGAATTATCGCCAGTCTGATTGAAACTTTTTTTTTGCTTCCCTTGAAAATCACTGGATGTTTCCCTTGATTAGGAAGCTCCAAATTAGCTTCCGGATTTTGCTGTAGGTGAAGTGTGATGGCAACTCTGGATGTAATATATTTACTCTGGAAGGCTAAAGAGGACTTTCCAGCACTTTCTCAAACCTACATGTTCACTTACTGCAGTAGCTTCAGTTTTGCCTCCCTTTCTGAACCCTGATGGAAGGAAGGAGGTGTGACAGACCACATACCTCAGCTTGCTAAGTTCTGATGTGAATCTTGGAGCTGCAGGTGGCAGAGGCACGTCTCTACTATAACATGTACAGTACAGCTTAGCTTTGTATAGTACATTTTCAAAAAACAAAACAAAACACTAATGCAAGAGAAAAACAGCCATTAAGCAGTTTCATGTGAATGGCGATTGGCAAGTGCTTTTCAGCTGGCGTCCTTGTGATTCACTGCTCTGGCAGATCCTCCTTCCTCCTTTTTTCAAGGTAGAACTCCATACCAGGAGGCCTTGAAAAGGAAAGCTGCATTGTGAGTCACTAAGCCATCTAAACATCATTTTTTCCTTTGTTTCCCTAGGAGCTTTCAAGACACTCAGCTCTGCGCATCAGACATCTTCCAATGCCAGCTTGCGCATAGCTGGCTCTTCCAGGCTGCTGGCCCAGTCTGCGGAAAACAGGCAGAGTGCTGAGGAGCTAGAGAGTGATCTTGCAAGCCATGGGTCAGGACTGGAGGCTCTGCAGGCTGAAATGGCCTTCTCTCCAAACTTGACTCCTGCCATTAATAAGGTGAAGCCAGCAGTTAACCTCTACCAAAGGTGCCGCTGCATAGCATCATTACTCAATTTGCCTCATAAATTGTTACCCAGTGAACACTGCTTCCCATTGTTCTGACTGCAGCCCAGTAATGGCTACAGACTAATGAGGCAGAAGGTTGTTTGGGGCCAAAGTCTGTTATTGTTATTGGGTGTTTTTTTTATTCCTCTTTTCTGCTGTTCTACTATTGCCATGGAGACTGATGTAAGCATCTCCGGTTTCCATGAAAAACCACCCATCTAATCTTGCTGCATTTCAGCGCAAGTGTTCTCAAATGAAATCTATGGGTGTGGAGGAGTTGGGGATATCAGGAATCTCAACTGCCTCTGGATCTCTTTCTCTCCTGTGAACCCTACAGTTGTTTGTAGTTGGGCAGAAATTTTGCAAAGGGGTGGGGAGAGGATGTCTGCTTTCCTCCTGGAGTATGGGTGAAGGACCTCCAACCCAAATACCCAAGGCAGCACTCATTGGCTCTCTGTCCCTTGAGACACTTTCCAGGCCATGTTCCTTCACCAGCCAAGAACTGCGCCCCTTGAGTGCTTTGGCCTGGCCTGGCTTTTGCTTGCCAGGATGGAGGAATATGTAGATATAGTGTGTGTGCAGAAATCTCTGGATTTTGTGTGACTGGAATGTACTGTACTAAGAAAAGGTAGGGCTTACAACAGTTGCCCTGTCCATTTGTGGCTCCGTGGGGCTGCAAATGGTTTCTTTTAGCTTGCTGCTGTGGCAGTGCTTTTAATCCCTTTCTGGGAAATTTTACTTAATATTTATGAAAATCCAAAGCATTATTTGTGTATGAAGTATTAAAGCAGAACAGCAATGTTCAGCTCTCTCTTTGGGGCTGCCCTTGAGGTTGACCCGGAAACTGCAGCTAGCGCAAGATGTGGAGGCTGCACTGTTCACCTTTTGCTATCATGTTACCCCGCTGCTGGAAGAATTGCAATGGCTGTCAATTAGCTGCAGGAAATTGGATGGAATGGACTTAAGAATGAGCAGGTGCAAAACGGACACAGACTGGAAAAAAGTGACCCACCCTCCTCCCTTCGTGTATCATTGTGACTACTCCTTTCCCCCCTTCCCCATCCCACCCCCACTGACTCCCAAGCAGTCCTTTGAGCTATCTATGTGCCCCTCCCAGTGGGAAATGTCTTCTGGGTCATCTCCAACCAGCAGTGAGCTCTCTACATGTCAAGGGCCTTGGCCATGCCCATAGAACCTTCTTCTTTGATTGCCTTTTATGTTGTCTCCATTTAGGCATCTAAAGCTGGGTGCTGTGCATCAGTGGATGTGCTATACTATAAGTGCATGAAGATAGTAACTCCCTGAATCATTTTTGGTTTTTGTATTATTGAAGGCATAACTTAATTGATTGTGTGGCTTCTCTGTTTAGATTTGCAGTGGCATCAGGTCAGAGATTTGCAGCCCTGGGGAATGTTCTGGAGAAGTATGTCCACAGCAAAACACAACTGGATGTGGCCCTGGTCGGAGCTGTACTGGAGTGTTCTCACTTTCTGGAAGTTCCATCCAAACTGCCACGAAAACCTCCCAAGATATCCACAACTTAAATATCCGACTTCAGGAGACTACACAGATGGTGTGTGTGTGTGTGTGTGTGTGTGTGTGTGTGTGTGTAGAAAGGAAAAGGAGAGCTCCTACCTTTGCCTTCTTGGGAGACAAAGAGTCTCTTTTGCAATTGCCAAGGAAAATGCATGACTTGTGCTGTGTGGCTTTTTGTGAACATGTGAACATGTTTGTCATGACACCCAACATGCAAACAGCATTCCTTCAATTTTAAACTCTGCCCAGGTAACTTTTCAATTTGGGAGATCCACCTGGCGAATATTGCTTTGTGAGGGTGCCCTGTCTGACAGGTACACTGCACAGGGCAGGGTGTCTTCCAGAAGTTGTTGGACTCAGGCTTTCATCAGCCCTAGCCAGCCTCATTAACATTCAGGGATAATTGGAGTTGTCACCGAGAAGCACCTGGAAGGCACCAGGTTGGCTGTCTCTGCACCAGCACAACAGCTGAAAGTGAAACATCCAAGAAGCATCTTGGGTGTGCCCTCTTCCTGAACAAAAATATGGCGTGTGGAGCAAATGAGAACCTGCTTGTGAATGTGCATAATGCATGTTGTTGTGATGCCATTGTGGGATTTTGCAGAAACAAATACCCATGTTCTGAGTGCCTGTTGGTTGTTGCAGAGAAGGCAATGGCACCGTTCATTTTCTTCCTCAATTTCTACATTTTTCACTATAAAAACACATTTTTTTGTTTCTGAAATACTAGGAAGCACTGGGTAATTAAGAAACAGGGAGATTGAAAGTATGGATGAATGACACTCTGGAACCAGCTTAGGATCTTAGAAACTGACTCTGCCTTGCATGTTGTTTGACATAGATCAGAGCTGCAGAAATAGCTGTTGGCCAAATTCAGACTAATGCCCAGAGCCTGGGAGACCAAATGACTTCAACTAGGGCCCAGATAGAGGGAGACATCCATCGCACCCAGCAGTTCATCTACCAGGTTCGCAACTTTCTGACAGGTAAGTCTATGCATGAAACTTCTGTCTTTGATTTCTTGCTGTTACATTATCTTTAAAATGGTCAGCTTTCTCATAAAACACACATACATGAAGCAAATGATCAAGTGCTATTCATTGGACCAATTCATTGATTAAAAAGTTTCATGCTTACAGGACTATGAATAGTTCTAAAATGTATGCTAAGGCCAGATAGATAGCAGCTAGCTGTTGCTGGGGAAAGGACAAAACATTAGATAGCAGGCAAGACTTCCTCCAAGCCCTTCAGAGACAAATACAGCAGATGAAAAGCATACAGCAAATTTGCCGCTATTCGAGGATGGCTGTTACAAAACCATTCTTCCTGCTTGTATTTTCCTTGCTCAATATCTTTTGCCGATTGTCTGTGACTCCTGCCCGCTGGTACAGAAATAGAATCCATTGTGCATCATAGTGGTTATGCACAAAAGCTTTATCCAAATGGTTATGAGCTGGACTACTTCCCAAGTTATGCTTAAAACATGTGGGAGTTTACTTTTGAGTCAAGGGCATGTGGTAGAAAAGTTGTACTGGCAGTGCAGGAGTGCATTTAAGAGAAAGGATGTGCCAGCCCAGGATCTAGTTGCAGAAGTTTGGTCAATGGGGGCCTTACCTTCAAAGATAGTGGTGGCATTCTGACATTACAGTTTCACACAACTTTGGGCAAAGCAGGAGGGTTTGACTTGACGCGCTTTGAGGTTCCTACCAATTCTAGGATGCAGATGCTGACAGTAATTCAGTGAGGTAACTGTAGACAAAGAAGGGAGCCATGCATATTTTCCTAGGGAGGCTGTTCCAGAGATCTGGGACCATCACAGAGAAGAGTCTCTCCCTGGCTCTTCCTTCCCACCCACCCCTGTTCCCCAGCAACACATAGGTGCTACTAACCAATCCCATAATAAGGAAGCTGATTTGGTGCCATGGCTTATTTTTTTGTTTGGAGGTGAACATTTTCACATTTGAGCTCCTGGGTGTATGAGAGTATCTGGAATTTGTATTGTTTTGCTAGAAGTTCCTCTCCTGTCATCTCTAATTGACTTAATGGTTCTTCAGTTGCCCATCCCTGAAAAAAATAAATTCAGACATGGGTATCTGTCCAGCATCTTCTTCAGGGGAGACCAATGTGTAAAGAAGAAGAAGAAGAAGATATTAACCACTTGTCCTACTCAGACTAGGCTCACTGAAGTTAATAGGCATGACTAACTTGAGTTCATTAATTTAATTGGATCTAATCTGATTAGGCCTTAGTTGAATTCCTCAGGCGACAAACCTATGCCAGCTAACTTCAATAGGACTTATTCCTGAGTGGATACATATGGGATTTCACTGTTAGGCTTTAGCCCTTGGGACTCTTACTTTAGAGTAAGCTCTGCTGAATACAGTGGACTATATTTCTGAGTATTTAATCGTCCAATCATCTTCCTGGGTAATTTCTTCCTTATGTATTTTAACACATTTGTTTTTAAATTGCAGGCATTATTTAGCATGTAAATGTGCTCCTCAATCCCTTTTTTTTAATAAAGTCATGCATTATCATTAGTTAATATTATTTTGTTGGAAGCCTATATATAACACCTTGCCTATTTGAAAAGCTCTCTCTCTAAATCCCCATCTCTTGCTTGAGACTTCTCCCTGAGGTAAGAGACAGGTCCTGTCACTGGCAAAATTCTAGCAGTGCATACTGACAAGCACGAAGGCTGTGAAATGACAAGTATCTAGGGGAGAATACCGAGAGGGTGGGATACTTTGGTTGTGAGAATAAATCATGAAACGTTGAGACATCTCAGATGTGGGAGATGCAGAGAGTGATGGACCAGTTAACTCCTGCTGCTTTGAAAAATGTCTACATGTAGAGAGAATAAGAAGTGCTGCTGACAGCTAGGGTGGCCAGATTCAAAAGGGGAATGTCTACACAACTGGAATGTTAACTAAGAGCTCCTCCAGACAACCTGTTTATTTAGAATTCACCTGGATTTTCTTGCACAAAGCTTATGCAGAGGTTAGACTCTATGCAGTCTTTACTGAGCATTTGTTCTGATTTGCGTGTGAGATGGTTATACAACACTGAGAATTTGTCCTGTGTTTATCCTGATTTGCTTGTGGGGTGTTTTTATATCCTCCTGTTAATCGTTCATTCATCCCACCCTTTTCACTGCATTTCCTTCACTTTCCGAACTGCAGAGAGGCTGATTCTTTTATAAAGTTGATTTGTTGCACTAGGGTGACAGAGTGTGTTAATCCAATTGGATTGTGTGAACTTAAATGTACAGTATGCGCTTGAAACCCTCCCGCAAAATGGTGACAGTTTGGTGGCATTCTATGGGGCAAATCTGAGGCCTTCCCCCAAGGTCCTCAAACCCTGAAAAGTTGGGGGTAGCGGCAAGAGAAAGCAGGGGTGGTTTAAAGCAGAAAAATGTTCAGTAGGAAAGCATGGACCCCTTTCCCTTGCTCCCCCTCCATTCAAAACCACACCCTTCCAATAATGCTTTCCATTGACAAAGGCCATCAATATGTCCATGCCTAGTTTCCCCCTTAACTGTTAGCTTCTGACCCTTCCTGAATTTATTCTTAGCACCCTTATGTTCTCTCTTCAATCTGCTTGCTTGTTTTTTTGAACATTTCTGGCTTTGGTAATATAAGGAACCAGTGGGAACCTACAACACATTTCCCCCTAGTGTATCACCCACATCCTAACAGGAATGCTCCTTGTCAGTGCTTTGTACAGTCTAGAACAGGAACCCTTTGAGTGTTGGTTGGAGGTGGCAAAGAAGCTACTTTTTCTTTCCACCCCTCTAAAAACCTCCTCTCACTGTGCTATGCAGTTGCAAAGGAATCAGGATTGATAAAGAGCTTGGAGGAGTATAAAATAGGATGGAGAGGGTCATTTCCTAATGCTGAGCTCAAGGATACTATAAACAGTTTGACACACCCACACAGGCCCATTCTCATTCTCTCCCTCCATTTCCCAGCCCATCAACATCCCATGGCTTAACTGGCCTCAGTTATGCCTTTAATTCCTAGACTCACACAAGCCTTGTTCAGGAGAAAAAGCCTTCGTGTGGTTCTAATAATCACAGGAGAATGGAGCCGTGCTCATTAGCCATGCTCCTTGCATTGTGTCCCCACTGCTCTCCAGGTGCAAGGAAATCAGGGGGTTACTCGAGAGCAATCAGGCAAATGCCTCTCTGGTCAGCTGTAAAGCCTCGTTATTGGTGCCAAAATCCTTTCACCATGCAGAGCGTCACTATACCGTGGCTCGCTCATTCACTGGCACAATCTGTGAGTGGGCGGTCCTTAAACCTTCCCCAGCAAAGTAGTTTCTTGGCACCCAATCTGCGCTTCCCCTCTCTGCGTGAAAGCCTACTGCGCAGGGAGGGCGTGGGTAACAGAGGACCTCTCTCCTCCCCGCTTTGCCCAGGCAAGGTGTCCTGGTACTGCCTTGTCTCCTCCGAGCCCTGAAGCTCCTCTCCATTGGAGGCGTGGTTACTCTCCTCCGTTGAGGAGGTGCTGCTCCCCATGATCTTTGGGGGCTCTCTGTAATCCATCCGGCTTTTCCCCTCTCGCCCCTGAGCCGATGGCAGTTCCCTGACACCAGGTGTCACAACTAGAAGGTCTGAATCTCCGAGACTGCTTTATGCCTTTGGGCTCCTTGTATGATTTCAAACCCTGATCACACAGAGCTTTAGCCTGTGTCACATGTTGTGGAGGCGACATGTGTAGTGGAGGCTCCCTTCTCCAGACCCCTTCCTCTTCATACGATGGAGGCACAACACCTGAATAGGGCTGTGGCCTGCCTGAGTTCAGTTTCTTCAGATTGTTTTCTGAAATCCTGGGCGAATCCTGGATTTTACCATAGCCATGATTGGACAACAGTGTTTCCTTCCATCTCCAAGGAAAAAATAACAGTAAAGACAAGAGTTTGGAGTGAACTCGGGTGAAGATGAGATGTGTGTGTCTTTGCACCAATATTTGTCCTGTAATTTTATTTGGAAGAGCAGCAGATCTGGCTTTCCCTAGCAACCCAGTGTTTGATTTGCTTCAAGGAACCTTCTGGTTTGTTGAATAAGATATATACTCTCACTTGGCCTCGACTTGACTTTTTTCCACTCTTATCTTTGCAGATCCAGATACTGATGCTGCTACCATCCAGCAGGTCAGCGATTACGTCCTCTCCCTTCGCCTTCCCACTGACACTGACACAGTCCTCAGGAAAATGAATGAGATTCAGAGCCTGGCAGCTAAGCTGCAGTGCCCTGAGACATTCATTTCCCAAACGGCTGGGGATGTTGCTAAGGCCAGACAGCTTCAGCAGCAGGCAGAAGAAGCCAGGTAAAGAGGCCTTTAGTACTGTTGGATCATGTAAGGAGAGTGATGGAACCTGTTTGTAGATATTATTCAGAAGAAAGGTCCTGCCCTATAGCTAGTACAAGATTCTTTGCCTTCTTGAGGCTTCCTGGGGACGTGTGCACAAAACCTCAAGTTTTTAAACCAATGCAAATAAGACACTATATATGTGATATGGTTTCATTTAGCACCCACTGAGATCTGTTGGTAGAAGCATGCCAGCCACATCATTGAAGCATCACCCCACTCTATTGGTTGAATACAGGAACATTGCTCTCCTTTCTGGACAGACATTAACCTTGCATCCAATCCACCTACACTAGTGGCCAAAATTGTGGAAACCTGTTGGAAAAAGTGTATTTCCGAGGTTTGGTGGCTCTCATAACACCACTTTCTTTTAGAGTAATACCATAAAATTATATATTGATGGAAAGATAATTTAATGAAGAATGTAATGCAATGAAGTTTGTTCAATTTTCTGTATTCTGTCAAAGGTTATATAGCCAAATAACCAAAAAAAGGTGGTGTTATGAGCCACCAGACCTCGAAATTACACTTTCCCCAAAAGGTTTCCACAATTTTGGCAACTAGTGTACTTGGGTTTAGTGCTTGCTGTAGCAGCATGGGGAGGTAGCTCCGAGTTCGTATTCTTCACTTAATTGCTGCTGTTGTTACTATGTGCACAATTTTTGTATTTGCACTGAATTATTTGTATAGGATTCCCCCCCTAAACCTTTCAATTACTTGGGTGGGGTCAGAGGCAGCTGAGTGAGGCACAGTGCCTTGCTTCAATGAAACTTATCCCCAGCCAGATCCAGTGAGTTAAAGGTGGTCAGGCCCCCACTTCCTCGTCCTTTTTGATGTCTCTTGGCAGCAGGGAGGCTATGCTGAGAGTATCCCTGCAAGTGTGGAAGGTTAGCATCTTGCAGAAACTTGTCCTTGGAATGGAGATGGGAGCCAAGGATTTCCTGGATGACAGATCATATATTGTAGCTGCTGTACATTACATTATTAGCTCTCACCATGCTAGCATAAAGTGATGGGATCTTTTACGCAGGCAACATTTTTCACTAGCACTTACTTCAGTAACCACCTAAGATTCTGAATTAAAGTTTGCTGGCTTATCTTGCTTGAACGCAGCTCAAGGTTTTGTCCCTGCTGCATGGATATATATATATATATATATATATACACACACAATACGTCCAAAGCAGCTCCAAGCATCATGGGAACTGTAGTTTACCTCTCACAGAGCCACACTTCCCAGCACTCTAAACAAACTACAGTTCCCAGGATCCTTTGAGAGTAAAATGTGCTTTAGATGTGTGGTGTGGATGCAACCTCTATTTATAGATGCTTGTTGTAGTCCATCCTCTCCGTCACTTCCCACTTCTTACTGGCCCAGTCTGTCTGTTTTTCATGTAGCAATATGTGATGGGAATTCAGAGGGGTTCTTTTTAATAAATATATATTTAACATTTTCCTAGGAATCGGGCCAATGCTGTTGGGGCCAAAGTGGAAGATGTGGTGGAGAATTTGAAGCAAGCAAACACAGCACTTCAGGAGGCCGAGGACACCATCAGTGGCTCTGGCTATTCCCTCCGGCTCATCCAAGACCGCCTTAATGAGGCGAGTGATACTTGAGTGTCTGGCTCTGAAGCCCCCAAATGAATGGCTTACTCTAAAGCAAGCCGGCAGGACTTGTGATCCTCCAGGCCCAAATACATCTTTATTGTTCTGTCGATGACTCATGTTAAAAAAAGAAGAAGTTCTGTGAAGGTGGAACACCTACACACTCCCCGACAGAAACAATAAAGCACATTACCTATTTAAAGGCATAACATTATAAAGATTGATTTCAGACTCAGAGCATCATAACTTCCCTTCCCTTGCACAGTCCAGGTAATGTCAACTATTCTAACCCTAAACAGTTAACAGAAAAATATTCAGTCCTATTTCAAGTCTGGATAAGCTAAGTGTCTTCATTATTTCCTGCGACATGGATTGCCAACTGGGAGGACATGGGCAGTTGGCCGTCTTGCATTTTTTCGTGCAAGAGAATATATTTTTGTACACACATATTTTTCCTGGTTCTGGGGAATGCTCTGTTTTTATTAGACAACAACAGCATCGTGTGTGTGTGTGTGTGTGTGTGTGTGTGTACGTAATCAATATTGTGCAATCTCCACCACTGAGATTAGCAGGGCATGGTTGACTTCCTATGGCAAGCAGGAGGTTCTTGGGGGAGCAGGAGGCAGAAATCAGTAATGACTGGACGCGCTTCAGTTTTGTGTTCTGCCAGCCATTTTGTATTCTGCCACGTCCTAACAACCACCATTTTAGAACTAGCACCCATAGCAGTCTAAATATTTGAAGTGTGCCTGCTGGTCCAAAAAAAGTTGGTGATTTCCATAGATTCTTGAGTAGAACAAAGTTTTTGCAATGAATATATTTTTTCAGGGACAAGAATTTTCATTGCTAAATGTTTCCTCTTTTGGGATGCTCAGATCCAGGCTGTCCTTAATCCAGTTGAGAAGCGTGTGCAGGACATCACTGGTCAGCTGGATGGTTTCACTGGGAGACTTGCCCAGCTACAGCTTAATGCAAAGCAGAACCTGTTGTTGACTGCTGATGCTCAGCAAAAAGCAGGAGAAGCCAGTGAGCAAGCAAGGAGCACTCAGCAGGTATGGGAAATGGGAGCTTCCAGACACTACAATGTTTCTTCCCCCCTTCATTTTAAAGCTGTCACATTGTGATTCAAGGAAAACATATCACTGTGTTTCCTGTAGTTGTTTGCATGCTCTGGGGTGCAATATTAGTCAAGCAGCCCTGGCCAATACCTTTTGGGAGCTGCTTTGAATTCTGCTCCCAGTTTGGTGGTTATTCATGACGATGGCATGGTGCCTCACTATAATATAGTGTCTCTATCATACATACCTTCTCTCTTTTGCTTGTCCAGCTTTCCATGCTTGGTTCAGTTATAGCCCTAAACAACAGACCACTGAGGAACTGATGGAATTCATAGAATTGGGTTGTTTAAAGAGCATTTTACATATCACATGCAGTTGTCAGCCTCAGCTCATCTTTTTTCATAATCCTTTGATCTAGTTATACAGGGGTATATTCAATGCACTTGTTCTATTAGTGCAAGGATTTGTGCTTGAGCAATGGAATTTCCCCCTTCCTCCTCTTTGCACCCTCTGCACCTTCCACAGATCTGCTCCAGAACATTGGGGGATATTGTATTGGAGGTTGGGATATTGGAAATTCTATGGCATCCACATGATAGAGCCGTCACATGTGTGACTTTAGCCTGTTCCCTCAATTTCTTCACAGAGACTTGAACAGGTGAGACAAAAATATGCAGAACTTAAGAGGAGGATGGGACAAGGATCAAACCTGGGAGAGCAAGGGGCTCGGATCCAAAATGCCCACAAGGAGGCCAGCACATTGTTCACAGAAGCCTTGAGTATGATGGCCAAAATGGGAGGTAAGGAGAGCATGACTTATAGCTGACCTCACAGTAATTTTTTCTGCCTTGCCTGACCACACAGGATTACGGATTTGTAAAGAACTGAAGGTTCTCTTTGGATTAATTTTATCTCTAGAATAAGTAGAATCCTACTAAAGTCAAAAGCAGTATTGAAGGTGTTTCATTTTGGGTACAAATCTGGAATGGGGAACCTTTGGCCCTTTGGATGTTGATGACATCCAACTTGCATTAGTCCTAGCTGGTGTGGCCAGTAATCGGGGTGATGGGAGTCTGCTGAAGACTATAAGGCCTTGTGAGCATGTTCTCCAAAATGGAGGCTGTGTGCATTTCTGGAGTAGCAAAATCTCTGCCAGTCCAGTTTCAGGGTTTTGTGGAAAGGTGAAACGAACGGCGACTGCAATAACCCCCGTGTATCTCCGCTCTTTCTTTTGATGCTATGTCCACTGAAGGGTGGGGTGGGGGTGTCATGTAAACACAGTGTCCTATAGAGCCACTCACAGGCTCACATCTTAACAACTGGTTGCCAAGCCAAGTGCCAGATTTTTTCGATGCTTCATTTGAACACTTCAGTTTGAAGCTTTCAAACCTAATGACTTTGCTCGACACGCTTTGGGAAGCAGCCAGTGCGTAGACTAAATGCCTTGGCCCCTGTAGCAGGTGGAGCATGAGTAACTGGCTGGCTCAGAGCCAGGGATGTTGCTGGAAAGGGGAGTCGGCGTTGCTTCCATTGATAAAGCTGTGCCTCTAATGAATGGCTTTCATTGAAGGTGCCTCTCTGTGCCAGAGACTTGGCAGCTGGCTGCTGCCAGGCAGTTACTCCTGCTCAGAATTTGCTAAATGCAGCAAGGAGTGTTGATATTACTAAATAGAGCAGCAGGCAATTTCCTATGCAGAACACGAAGAGCATATTTTACCAGTGTCTGCTGACGTCAATGCCAAAACTTGTTTGCCCTTAATCGGAAGGAACTGATTCAGGATGCTATGTGATAGAGCAGCAAATTTTTTTAAAAAATTGTGGTTCAGATTCTGCCACTGTTTTAGGCAGGCTCAGTGGGGGGTGTTAAGGATAGGCAGAAAATGTGGTCTGCAAGGCTCAAGGGTGTAGACTCAAGCAAAAGTCAGCTGCTGAATTTGTCTACTAAAATAGATGTACTACTATCCAGAACTTGCAGGAATGCTTGCATCAAACTGTGGCAGCACTTAATTGATTTGTTGTGCTCAAGGTCCTTTTTCCATCCTTGGAACCTGTCTTCTGCTTTCTGCATGCATATGCCTTTCCTCCTCTTGGGACTGAAGCTTGTTCTTTGCATTAGGAAGTTTAAAAGTAATGCTGAATTTGTGCACAAAGAGCTGTGCATGCTTGGTAATGCAAGCAAGGGGGAGGGTAGGATGCAAGGAATCAGCCTGTGATCTCCAGAGATAAAGTGTGACCTTGAGAGATTAACACACACTCTGCAACAGGGGGCACATTATATAACAGCTTAGTTTCACTCTGATCAGATGAATGAGAAACCCATGGCTGCTGCTGCTGAGCAACAGCCTACACACACATATATAATGTTAAAGAACTGGAGATGAAACAAAAACCTTTCTTTTCCGTGCATGTACCTGATTTCTTTTTCAACCCACAGCTATAGAAACAGAGCTTCAAGATAGCAACAGTGCATTTCTCCTTGAATCAGCCAAGCTGGCAGGCCTGGAAAAAAAGGTGGAAGCCATTCGCGATCATATCAGTCGTCGAGTTGAATATTATGCCACATGCACGGACTAGCACAGCCCTTCCTGTCTCCTTTCAGATGCCTTTCCCCCTCTTTACAAATAAAACAACTTTATCAGGAGGAGAAGCTAGCTGTGAACCAAAAGAGCCCTAGCTTTTAAAGAAGTCAGTGGGTTAATTTATTTGCCTTTCAAGGTCTTTTTTATACTTTACAATTACTGTTTTGAATTAAAACTTGCAGATGGTTCCTTTTTATGTAGAATGTGTACTTATTTTGCAACTTTTGCACTACAGAAACAAGGGGGACTGAAGCGGGATTTGGATTAGGGAAGAAACACAGTCATGAATAGTGATTGTGAGCAGCAATAATAATGACACTGCTGTATCTTGGACTTTATATTACAAGGACATCTTGTCTTCTTAGCCACCACCTGCTTTATTGACAGCATAACACTCTGCAGACGGCAGGAAGAAAATCTGCCCTTGGAGTTCAGGTGAGCGCCCTCCAGAATGAGTTAACAGACCGCTTCCTTTGCCATCAATAACCAACAAGCACTTAAAAACCAATCAGCTTTATTAAGCATGGTACATATTGTAGAATCACTGGCTTGGAAGCAGAACTTGGCTTCATCAAGAGAATAGGAATGCTATGTATGTCCCCTCTGCATCCACTGGAAGATGTACAAGGAATATGGAAGTTTTTGCCCACCTACAGCTGGAGGACATCTCGTTGGCTACCACAGCTGTAATGAAAGCTACACAAGCAAGCCAGCATAGAATGCATTCAGACTTGATCACCTTTTCCACATGGGCTCAGCACAAAAGAACTCCTGGCAAGTGTTCTGTTATTCCACTGGACAGCTACAGGCTATAGATACAAAGCAAACATGCTCCCTACTTCCCGCCCCAGCATAAAATATAGCTGTTTGCAAGGATGTAGATAAGTACACTGAAATGGCTAGCAAAAACTTGCCTTCCTTTCATATAAATGTTTTCTTGTTGGTATTAATGACCCCTCTAACATTTCAAGTCAATTGCATCACAGAAATCCTCAGGCCCAGTGCTTCCCCCCCACTAGAAAAATAGGTGCTGGTACTCACCATGAAGTTGTTACAGTAAGTGCCATATTTTTTAACAACAAAAAGAGGTGCCAGTACTGGAGTACCCCCTGAAAAAAGCACTGCTCAGGCCTATGAATGTGTAGCACTTAAATGAACAGCCACAGGCAACTGAGAACTCACTTCGGCCTGGCAGAGCTCAGACCAGGCTCCTCTTCTCTCTTCTTGCACAATTGATGTTTGATTTTTGTGGCTTTGAAGAGATGAATCCAACAGCCCTTCTGAAAGAGATGAAATTCATTATTCATGTGTAACATGATTCCCCAAAATTCAGAAGTGCTACAGTTGTTTATCTTGCGGTTGATGTTTTTAAAAGCTCTGCCCACTGAAACAGGGTGCTGAAATGGAGGATAGTGGCCCAGCAAAATCTACACAGTAATACCAGTGATAAAACTGCTGGCTCTCAAACTGCTTTTCCACTTGGCAGAGTTTATATACTTATTAAACATTAAGGATCTCTCAGAAGGTGGCACACTGGCCATAATCCAATACAGAGTTAAGCATGCTTTAAGGTGTGGGGATCTTTTTCATCCCAAAGGGCACATTTCCTCATGGGGAACCTCTGGGAGCTGCATGGGGCAGGCGTCTCCATTCATTAGAAGTCAGAAGTTTCTCTACACCCATCTCTCTAACCACCATCCAGGCAACCCACAGGTATCATCACACTTCAAGGACACATTCCAGTCAGGAAAAAGCACTCAAGAGGCATTGACCACCATGAGTCAATGGTGAATTAGAAAGGCCTAGAAGGCCATACTCAGCCTCTGGGTCTGAGGCTCCCTTCTTTAAGCTTTTTGACACCAATGGGTTTACACACACCTAGCTATGAGCTGGACAGACTCTCATAGGGGAGCTTGACTTAAAGACTTATTTATCAGAGTGAGATTGGGGATATTTTCATTCAGGGGACATATATGGTGTTACGGCGACTGGCTGACTATTCATATCCTAGAAATCTCTAACCATAGGGTCTCTTGGCACCTGACAATTTCTTATGAGACACATCAGCATAGTGGAAGTTTACACCCTCCAGCTAAGGAGAATGAGAAGCAACTGGGGGTGTGTGCACATGCTAGCAATTTGGAGCAGGTAGAGAGCAAGGGAGCAGAGCCCTTTTTTCTGGGGATCTGATGTGGGATAGTGGACCTGATGGCTTGCTGAGGAGGTGCATGCTGTTTCCTTTCATTTACTCCCTACTTGTATATTTGTAAACCAAATAAATACTACAACAAGCACCCTAGGGCTCCAATGGACTATAATGCAAATTAAACCAAAGTTTATAGTATGTGCCCAAAGAACTTTCTAGTGCATTTTCTAGTGCAGTGCACCCTCCTGCCCTCCAAAGGCTGTCCAATGTAATCAAATTAGGCATGAAAGAATAGAGTGGGCCACAACTGGGGGGGGGGGGCACCTGCATTCCCCTCTCCAGTGCTTTGGTATACATGCACATTTAAGCCAACTTCTCTAGCTAAACAAAGACACTTTTCACCTAAGCATTAAGCAAGGACAGGAGAGAATGGAACTGGAACTGGATCATCAAGGTTTCACCACTATAAAGGACCTGCAATACACTTACCTGGTAAATGTATGAGAAAGACTCAAATGGCTGATTTTCCAATCACATCACCAAACAAACTCCAGTTTGCCCAGTGCCAAAATAGGAGTGGTTACTGGCTTTCACTGGAACAAGGACTTCTGAGTTGAAATGACTGAGATTTGGAAGAGAACATTGAAAACAAAACAAGAGTGAATTATATGTGTGGAAGACAGTGGCAGCATTGTTTAAAAATACTTACATATGAATCAGCTCATCTATAGGTCAGCAGCTTTATGGCTCAAGGATCTATTCACCAATAAAGTGTGCAAGACGTAAACTACTGCTTTCTCCCCTGCATGATTTTGAAACTCACATCAGCATAAAATCCTTACAGCAGATTAAATGGTTAAGAATCAAGCTGACAGTCAGCTGGGGAAGTAGTCTACTGCTTAACTTTCAACAATTTGGGAATCCTATCAGACACATTTCATACAAAACTGAGGCCCCGTAGAGTGTAATAACACACTGACAACCAAATTACAGATGTATCCAGCCTGTACAAGGGAGTTTTGATGAGGGCTGCAGTTCAGATGAAGTCACACACCCATATGCTTCACTGCATATACATAAGTCACAGGTGCAGAAGTCTACCTCTGCTAATTAACTTCCCTTGCTAGATTTGGATATTTTTGGGTTGTATCCAATGTTAATCATACTCAGAGTAGACCTAGTGAAATTAATAGACAAGGCTAATTTAGGTCAACTCATTTCAGTGGGTCTACTTCAAGGAAAACTTAGTTGGATAAAAACCTTTGCCTTAACATTTCAAAAGTAAGTAGATTAAAAAAAGCCTAATTTGAAAAATGAAGTACTTATAAGGCTGGGTTTGCATGCAAGACCATAAAGTACATTTGAACATCTCATGCACTGCTTGTTCTATGTGGGAGTGTTGTTAATCTGGGATAAAATATGGATAAATTTAATGTGAACATTCTTGTCATTATAGGCTTTATATCCACCTTATAGAGTAACCTGAGAACAAACTAATTTAAGCTTCTTAAAGCTGTCATACTTTTAGGAGTTACTGTGAATCTGATGGGTTTTCATGATTTGATGACACCAAATCGCAGCACTCCACTTTTTAAAGCCATCAGTGCATTTTGGTTTTGTCAACGAATAGCAAAGGGAATCATTTCCAGCATGGTTTCCTAACAAAAGCGAATATTTTTGTGGGGTTCTGTGTGTGAAAGCAAATCACTTCAAGCCTGATATTACACCCTCAGGAAATTTTCAAGGCAAGGGAAATTGCCTTTTCATATTTTCCTTTGAATCAGAATCCGTGAGTTTGCAATAAATCTCAAGATATGCCAAAGAAGATGAAGCAAAAATGGTTAGAGGTACAATTGTTGCTCTGTGGGAGCACATGCCAGCATCTCAATTGGGACCTGGTAGCAAAAATGCAAATGGACAAAGCAAGTCTCTCCCCTACTGTATCCAGCTGTCCTGAATTGGTTTGGCAATCACAACCCATCTACAGCATAATGGAAAGGTTCACACAATGTATCAAGGAAGGCCAAAATGGTTGAGCACATTTAGCACAGAGGTATAATGCATACTGAATGCACACTGGATGTTCAAAACCTGACCCCACCCCCCTAAAACCCTACTGGGCAGAATTACCCACAATGTGCAGGCTTTGGACTTTATTAAAGTTCTCAAAAAGTCTCTCCAAGGTTCACATGGATTAGGCAAATGTTGCCACCAGCAAAGCTGGCCATTAGAAAGAATAGGGGGGAAACTGTTGCAATGGTCTTTCTGTGACACTTCTTTTTGTACAGTTGGCTTTAATATAGTGTTCATTTTTATATTTGCATTGTGCGTTGCATTGGGTGGCCTTGTAGTGCAAGAGCTAAGCCTTTGAAAAATGAATAAAAGAAGCATCTCTCTCAAACAGCTTGCCCACAGTAGACATAAGAGTGGAGGAAAGCTCTACATTCCCATATCCCCCTCCCCCTTTTTTTGGCTTAACATTTTCCCTCCCATTGGAAACAATGGAGGGCAGGAAGTGGAGGGAGAGATGTAGTCACATTCAGGAGCATAACTAAATTATTCCCCAGATAGAGGATGCATCAGAGAACTAAAGCAGTTCAGGAGCCTTTGGGTCCAAGCCCCTTCCTGGCATGTCCTTTGTGGCCATGCTGAGATTGGAGCTCTGGTGTTTGGAGGAGCCAGTAGTGAAAAAGGGAGGATCTAACATGAGATCTCCTTCTCCTGTGTTTGAGGTCTCCAAAACTGAGTAAGTTAAAGGTAAAGGGACCCCTGACCATTAGGTCCAGTCGTGGCTGACTGGGGTTGCGGCGCTCATCTCGCTTTATTGGCCGAGGGAGCCAGCGTACAGCTTCCGGGTCACGTGGCCAGCATGACTAAGCCGCTTCTGGTGAACCAGAGCAGTGCATGGAAACGCCGTTTACCTTCCCGCTGGAGTGGTACCTATTTATCTACTTGCACTTTGACGTGCGACGTGCTTTTGAACTGCTAGGTTGGCAGGAGCAGGAACCGAGCAACGGGAGCTCACCCTGTCACGGGGATTCAAACCGCATCCTTCTGATTGGCAAGTCCTAGGCTCTGTGGTTTAACCCACAGCGCCACCCGTGTCCCCTGAGTAAGTTAGACCTGATCTATTCCATGACCCCTGGCATGCCCTCCCAGGAACCATAAGATTGCGCCCTCACTGACAATTAGGGCCTCCTGTTCAACAATTCCATGTGGTGGAATGGACACTTACTGGGGTTTGGCACCTCTTTTGAGGAGCACTGACTCTGAGCAAAAAGCCGTCTTCACTTTCTCATGTGTTCCACATGCTGTGTTGCAGCTAAATGAAGGTCCGTTTGGAGAGCTCTGGTGGTCTTCTGTGGCTGTGCTGGAAATGACAGGGAGGGGTGTGGTAGGCGGGTGATCCACACACTTGCTGTCTGCCATCTTGCTTTGCTGATTAGAAAGCTCCAAAGTGTTCTGGCATGATAGCACAGGCGCCAGCATCTTGGCCTCTTGATTTGGTTCTTCGTGGCTGGCAACTGATGGAGTATTGGGTCTTGATGCATTTTGCACTTCTATGAGCGGGAGACTGCTTTTGGTTTTGGTATCTGGGTGGTGGCAGTTCATATGGAGCTTCTTCATGTGATGTACAACAGCTGCAGCATTGAAGGCTTGCTAGCAAAGAAGAAGATAACAAGTTTTGTACGAGTGTCTACCAGACTACTGAACATTAAGTCTGTTCAGATGCTACTTTGCTCTTGGAATTCTTTCTGGAGTGACATTGGAAGCAGACATCAGGTTCCTGCTCTCCCTGCTCCATTCCCTCAAGTAAAGGCAGAAGTAACAAGAAAACCAGGAGATCCCATGTTTATTTGAATATGGCACCTTTGCCAACCCAGTGCCCTCCATATGTCTGGGCTACAGTAATTGCCATCAGCGCCAGCTAACAAAAACTGGATATGGGGTCTGCCTCTCATGTTTATTGCAAAAGTGCTCAAAGGTTTGTAATGACTAAATGTTTTATCAACTGTGTTAAATAGAATAAATAAATAAAAGGCAAAGGTTACAAACCACTTTGCACAAGGGCAATGAAATCCTATGCAGACATGCTCAGAAGTGAAAAGTGCATTTTGGATACCAATCTAAAATTGGTATATAGAGCAGCTGCCATAAAGGCCTAACACAGGGAAAAGTTAAACTCCTAAAATGAATGTCAGTCCTTTATTTCTCTGGTATGACAATTCTGCCATTAATGAGGGACATTGTACAACATGGCAGGGCCAAATCCATATTAAGTCTTCTGGTATGCCAATACTAATGCTTAGGGGAGTTCCAGGAGGAGTGTCTTAGCTGGGAAATCTTTCTTTGGGGTATTTATTCATTGCTAGACACCGAACTGAATGTCCTTGGGTATCGTAATATGCTTGGATAGCAGCACCAAGCAACTTACCTTCCACTTGCTCTTAGCAAAATTTTTCTGGATCTGTGCACTGACAGATGGATATATGTCACGGTGGAGAGCTGTGTTTCCATTAATCCTGCAGACAGAGGGAGAGGAATAACAGGCAGAAAGGCAGATGGTGTTTGTGAGGCATTTTACATTCTTGCAACAGTTAGCTAATGCCTTTGTATGTTCAACCAGTGGTAATTAAACCCAAAAGGGAAAAGGCAATAGAGCACAATATAAACAAATTCTTCAATGTTTGAGCATGGTCAGAGGAGGATGTCCCCTCCCCCTCCCTGGCTGTCCTCACAGTGAACATCCATGCCAAATGGTAGATCTAATTCAAGGTGACCCACCTTTTCATACCAAATGGGCCACCAGAGTACTTTGTCATGGAACCCACGGCCCTTGTTGCACTGGGGGGTGGGGGGAAGCGAGCCCAAAATTTGACATGCCCTCACCCCAGCCCTTGAACTGCCTTCCTGAAGCTGGCTAAGTGAGACGCTGGGCTTTGGGAAGGAGGCGCGAAGCTCAGTCAGGGTCCAAGAGCCCTTCTACCTTTTCCCCAAAGCTGGAAAACCACTAACTAGGCTTTGGGAAGAAGGACTCTATGACCCTGTCAGAGCCCTCACACCTTCTTCCCAAAGCCCAGGACCCCCCCTTACCAGGCTTTGGGAAGGCAGCATGAGGGCTGGGCTGGGGGCATCAAATGTTGCTGAGGAAAGGCCCTGAAGGCCACAAGTGACCCTTGAGTCACACACTGGACTACCCTGATCTAACTTATAGGAACTAGAGCAGAGAATGACTGGGGCTGCTTCAATGAAACTGTACAATCTGTGGATCTTCTGAACTATAGAATCATAAGATCATATAATCCTTTTTCAGTTTTTGACAAACAAACATTGAACAATATTTTTGGAGGTTGTAAGCAGTTACTTGGGGAGGTGCAACCAACATACCTTATTTTGTGTGAACATGCCCCTGTCAAAGGACTTGGTTTGAGCAGGAAGCCACTCAAATGATCATTATATTCCCTTGAATTATTGTTTCATTTGTTTTTTCATCCTTTTATATTCCTGTTTTATTAGTTTTAGGTTGCATTCTTGTGTAAATTATATTGGCCATTTTATTTATTTTTATTTTTTTAATGATATTTATTGAAAATTTTTAAAATTACAGAAAAAGACAAAGCAGAGAAAGAAAAAAGAAAAAAACAAGAAAAAGAAAAAGAAAACAAACCATATCCAACAATACAAATTCAAAAAACAAAAATACACCACAAACATATAAAAATAAAACCAACATTCTCAAATCTTCAACTTTCATTACCTTCTTTCTTCGACCTCCTCCTCCTCCCTTTTTTTGTATCCCAGTTATTAATTATCGCAGCAAATCCTTTCCATATTTCATAATATTCTGTCATTACATTACCTTAATCTATTTTCATCTTATCTTATAAAAAACCTTAAAACTTAAATCTTATTTTTACCCACTTCTCATAACCATAATATTCTTGCCTAATTCTTTAAACATTTTTGCTAGAGCCAAGTAATTTCGTTCCAACATTTTCCTAACAGTCATCAATTTTATAAAACAATCCTAGTAATAAAAAAAAAAGAAATAGAAACAATCCAATCTTCATCCAGCGTCCCTTCCTCCTGGTCCCGGGTTTTGTCAGTCCTTTTTATCCCATCAATCTAGTGCATTGATCTGGTAACCTTATATCCGAGGCCCTTAAGTCCCTTCCATGTCCCTTCCGCAGCTCTTCTTCATATTCACCTTTCACTCGTGGGAACTCCAGCTTGGTAATGTTTTTGACCCTTTTCAACAAATCAGCCCCTTTTCCATAGTCCAGACTAAACTCCATGTAGTATTTTAAAACATGTTTCAGAATCCCTCCAAAATTGAGAGCCCCCACAGCTCCAAACATCTCACGGCCCATTGCCAGACTCGGAAAGTCCAAACATCCATGCATGGGGGGGGGGGCTATCCAACCCCCTATTTAGAAATAAGTCCAAACTTTATCTTTCCTAATCTGGCTTTTTCCAAGTTCATTTGTCAAATCCAAAAGCTCATGTTCCTGCTGGGCCGCAGCTCCCTCCATCTCTGGCGCCCAAGATTCCGCAACATCCTCTTCTCTCATCTGTTCTGTCAGGGCACACTCCTGATTTAATTCCTGGGTGGGCTCCATATAGTTTCCCACTGCCTGTTCAAAAATTCTGACCGCATTAGTCATCAAATCCGTCTTCTCAGTTAACTGTTCCAGTAGAGCATTTATTTTACAGAGAGCACACAACAGAGTTTCTGAATACATTGTCCTGCAAGGTCACAAGCCTTTTCCCTCGATTGTAATCTGTGACAGCTGCAAGCTCCCTGGAATTAGTTACAGTTTCCCAGTCTCCCTCTGGGGGAAAACTTCTAATTGTTCTTGCAACAAAGTTTCTTTTTTGAGATATTTTGTCAATATTTGTTCCT
Organism: Podarcis pityusensis; assembly: GCF_964106645.2. Classification (NCBI taxonomy): domain Eukaryota; kingdom Metazoa; phylum Chordata; class Lepidosauria; order Squamata; family Lacertidae; genus Podarcis; species Podarcis pityusensis. The sequence goes on from NC_138030.1 coordinate 37,327,088, forward strand.
TTAAAATGCGAAAGGAAACAGTGGAATCACTATGTTTCTCTTCTTTTAGCTATCTGTCAAAAACATTTGTTTCTGGTCAATGAGCTTCAAACGTCAGTCCTGACACCCCGCTCCAGGATCAGGACGGTGGAAAGTTACTTTACTTTAAACTCACTTCTGCAGGTTTAAACAGTCCGAAAAAGATCCCCCTTCTTCTCCTGCTGCCGAAGGGGGGTTCGAGGATTTTAAATGATGAAAGCCTATCCTTTAGAAGCGATTTTCTGAGCTCTAGTTTACGTTGTCTTTGCTTTATTCTGTCTACAAAGAAACGGAAGGCTGACTTCCTGTTTAGACCTTCCCGTTTCAGTACCAAATTGAAGTAAATTTTTAAATCCAATTCCTTTCTGCTCTCAAATCCTTATTTAAAGTCCAATTTGTTCAAAGTTTAAGTACTCACGGGTGCTTATTTTAGAAGCCAAATTGTCCCAGGAAAAAGGCAGCGCTCTCCGCCAACGGCTATGCGGCTTCACTCCACGGAAATAGCAGTTGACTCACAGCACCGTGCCGCTTCCCCCTCTTCGCTTCGGAGCCCGTTAGTGGGTTCCTTTGCGGGTTGGGGGGGCGCTAAGGGTGCCCGCCGAGTCCCATGGTCACAGGCTTCATCCGCCTGTGATTTTTAAAAGGGTCCCCGCTTCGCCGTAGCGGAAAAGACCCGTTTCGCACGGAGCTAGTCCCTCCAGTTCAGAGGGAGTCCACCATTGCCGATGGCACCACCCCGGAAGTCTATATTGGCCATTTTAAACGTTGTATACTGATTAGAGGTTTTTGAAATATTAAGCTGTTTGTAAATGTTTTTAAACAAACAAAACTGCTCTTTATATTGTTCGGTACACAGGGCTGATGGAGTAATTCTTAGCTTTTTGAAGGGTCTACTTGCTTTAATGGTCATCCTGGGGAGAACTTAGAACACATCGCAAGCCTGTCTGCCCCTGTGAGGCTCAGCTCAATTGCTCCCTTGCTTGAGAAGGCTCACCATAACAACCTCAACAATCTGCACTAAAAGCAACACCAGTTTTATACTATTTTAATTGCCAGAATCCTCAGAACTGAAGTTTAGTAAGGCGGTAAGAATCCTCTCCACTTCTCACTTTACAGCACATACTGTACTACAATTCCCAAGGTACAGCATGTACATTCTTAACAAAGAAAAACAATTCCCTATTCATATTTTCCTGCCTGCAGGTTCCGGCAAACTGAGATCTCATAGAAGGTAATTTTGTCTTATGAGCCATGACCACTGCAATTTCTCTACGATACGGAGTTGCATGCTTTTATTCTACTAGCAGCACTGATCTTACCAGGGGTGCCTGAGGGCTTTCTCACAGGTAAACCTCTCATTCGGATCCTTCTCCAGTAAGTGACAGATGAAATCCTTGGCTGTTTGGAAGGAATGAGGAGAGGCAGGGTTCAGCACAAAGGCAGAAAGCAAAACAATGCACCACAGAGCTCATTGTTTCAGGGTTCACCACGTTTCATGGTTGTAACCAAATACATGGCCTGTGCTGGATGGAATGCTAATTTAGTTGACAAATTCCTTACACGTGTAAAATATTTTCTGTGAATGTCTGTGAAGCTCCCTTATATCCAGTGCTTTTTTTCTAAAAAAATGTTTAGGGGTACTCTCATTTTGACTCAAGAAAATCACCGTTTTATAGTTCAAATCAGGAAAAATAAATAGAGTAAATGGACAAAAGTAGAAAGATTCACAGAATGTTTAGGGGTATGCGTCCCCCTGAGTTCCCCCAGAAAAATAGCGCTGCTTATATTGATCAAACTACAGTACAATGCTGGTTTGCTTTGGTTGTCAGAACCTTTCCAGGACGTTTCTGAGCCCTGTTTCCGGAGGTCCTTCTAACTGGAGATGGCAGGGGTTGAATGTGGGACATTTGACTTATGAAACACTGAACTATGGTCCTTCCACTAAATTACAGGTTATAGCAGCCAAAATGCATATATTCTTGGGGAACTATTCTATAGGCAGGCCTCCTGAGGAACTGCTGAACTCCATATCCTGGAATTGTGACCAGCTGAATCCTGAGGAAATATTTTTATTAAAGTCTTCTTCCTAGCCTACTATTTTTGAATTTGATTAACATAGGAGTGTATTTGCTCTGGTGTGCCAGATCAAAAACTGGCCACTTCTCCAATGTGGCATCATATACCAATGTCAGGTGGATTGGAGCCCGCCAGAAGACGACAGGCCTTGCATTTGGTACTGAATTTAAAAAGCATCAAGTGCATACCCCATTGCAAAGGAACAACTGGAAGCACAACCTAAACCATGTGCTCCCAATTGTTCCTCAGCAGTAGGTCTTGTTTTTGACGTTGTTTGGCTACAAGCCAAGCCCTGCTTCTTGACTCCCAGTGGGGCTTGCATTCAGCAACAAATTTAGATGGCATCAAATGCAAGCTCTGTTGCACAGGTGTTGTCCCAATAATTTGTTGGCGGCTATGACTTTATCTGTTCTGCACCTGTTGTCGCATGATGCCAAGTGAGTGACAAGTGGAGGGGGCTGTCCAAAAATGGCTGCACAGGCCAAGCTGGCTAGTCTGGAGAGCCTAAATTTGCCCATGAGCTAGATGTTCCCAACCCTGATCTAGAACAAGAGCCCTGAAAATGTTGAACAACAATTCTCATCCCCACCCCAACTATTGGCCATGTTGGCTGATAGGAGTTGGAATTTAACATCTGGAGGGCAGCAGGTCCATCCCAGAATATCATAGGCTGAACTCTTGGCCAGCTGAAGTCAATGAAGCTTTGAGACCGAAATGTCTCTGCAAAATTGCCCAGTATTTCATTAAATATCTCTATGTTTCCTGGCCACAGTAACACTGAAAACCCATTGGTAAACAGGTCAGAAATTGAAAAAGGATCATCTTATTTATCCAATAATATTTGGAATTCTCAGTCTGAATTTAATACAATAGATCACTTTCACCTAATAAATGTAGCAGAACATTAGTAGCAGCTGATGCATTCCAAACTGTGTTACATTTTAGAAATGGAGATTTACCCAGTTTACTAAGAGATAAGAACTCCAGGGTCTAAAGGATTAGATATTATGAAATATACGAGTATCGATCATAAGCAGATTCCTAAGGGTGGAATGTACCTGATTCAGAGATATCATCCCAAAATGGAGACTCAAATTCATAGTATCCTTCTCTGATCTTCTCAAACAGTTTGGACTCTGTCTCTTCATAGAAAGGAGGGTATCCACACAGGCTAAAGGGGATTGGAAAAAGGAGAAAGGCCACCTGGATTAGATGCTGCTACTGTACACATGGCTGACCTTTAATTCAAGGAGGGATGGGTGATGAAGAAGAACAGAGGCCTGTGTTGGCGACACAAAAGCTTCATTTCGTGAACTGATTGTCAGGAGCCCTTACCTTACCCCTTTATAGCAGTTACAGATAGGTAGCCGTGTTGGTCTGCCATAGTCAAAATAAAAAAAATCCTTCCAGTAGCACCTTTAAGACCAACTAAGTTAGTTCTTGGTATGAGCTTTCGTGTGCAAGCACACTTCTTCAGATACACACCATAGTCAAAATAAAAAAAATCCTTCCAGTAGCACCTTTAAGACCAACTAAGTTAGTTCTTGGTATGAGCTTTCGTGTGCAAGCACACTTCTGTGTATCTGAAGAAGTGTGCTTGCACACGAAAGCTCATACCAATAACTAACTTAGTTGGTCTTAAAGGTGCTACTGGAAGGATTTTTTTTATTTTGACTATGGTGTGTATCTGAAGAAGTGTGCTTGCACACGAAAGCTCATACCAAGAACTAACTTAGTTGGTCTTAAAGGTGCTACTGGAAGGATTTTTTTTATTTCCCTTTATAGCAGGTGTGTTTTCACTGGAAGGGGGGGGGGGGCTCCAGAGAAGAGTCAAAGTCAGATTTTTATGAAAAAATATAAGCAATCATTGAAAAGATTAGAAGGGAAGATACATTGTCATGTGGCGCCACTGGGAGCTTTCCTTCCATTACGTATGGCAGGTATGCCTCCAGCCATGGAGGAAGAGCATAGCAATTATGGCTAGGGGTTTAGTCTTCTTTTTCTTTGGTTATGGAAGCGGTTGCCTGCTCTTTTTTGTCTGTGCTTTATTTATTTAGGGTGTGAGCATATTGCCTTTTGGGGGAGGGAGGTGTTGTTGGGGGAGTTCTGAGCATTGCCCATTTTTCTTCTGTGAAATGTATATTTTGTGGTGCACATCACCATTTCTTTGGGCCCTCCTGGACCCAAAAGGTTGGGGGTCCCTGGTTTACAGCATTTTAGCTTGTAAGCTTCTCAGCCAAGGTCAAGCACAGTCATGATGGAAGAGAGCAGAGGAAAAGTAAAGGCAGAACAGAAGAATTCCAGGCCAGGGCTTTTTCAGTGATGGCTCCGACCTGGTGGAATGCTCTGTCCCACGAGACTTCGGACCTGCAGGACTTGATCTCCTTCTGCAGGGCCTGTAAGACAGAGCTATTCCACCTGGCCTTCAATTTGAATTAGTCTGATCCTCTATTCCCTTTTCCCTTTCCTCTTTTATGAAGAAACCCTTTCTGGGACCCCACATTTAAATTCTTCCCTGGTCTCCTTGCTGGCCCTAGTAGGACCAACTTGGCCAGTTAGCCCTGGCGATCATTTGATGTCTACTGACTGGGGTCCTCCCCCCAAAAAAATGACAAATGAATTTTTGAATTTTATTATATTGATGCTGCATTTTATATTGTATTTTATGCTATTTTATGCTGTTTTAAAGTCGTATTTTAATCAATGTTTTATATATGCTGTTAGCAGCCCTGAGCCCGGTTTTTAAACTAGGAAGGGTGGGGTATAAATTAAAAAAAAAAAAAAATTATTTCCTCAGTTTTTAAAGAGACCAATATCCAAAGATGATGGTGCCATTTTATTGTTTTAGTGTTTTAAATTATAAAACTGCCTTGAATGCATTGAATGCACACAGTAAGAAAGAAAGCAGATTTTTAAAAACCCATAATAAGGATGGAAAACCTGTGTTTATAATGTTGGCTTGTAAATGTTGGTTTGTAATGTTGGCTGTATATCTGTTTATGGTGAGTATTAGAGCACACTAGGCTACTGAACAGAGTATTTTAAAATGGGAAGTGGGTTGATTCTTCTTTTCATTCAGGTCATCAATGAATCACAGATGCTTGCTTCTGCCTTTTTCTCTGTCTCTGTCAGCCAAGCATGCAGGCAAGAAAACATCTTGTGGGCTAAAAATTGTGGTGGACATTTGCAAAGTTATTGGGGTCAAGACTATTGGGGAATGACACTTACAGGATGTAGGTAATGACTCCGATGGACCAGCAATCCACAGCTTTGCTATATGGCTTTTGTTCTAGCACCTCTGGAGCTGCAGAAAATGAAAAGGAAAGCCGGGTTAGCAATAAAATGAGCAATTTGAAAGCAAACATTCCTCTAATCAGCACAAAAATCCCTTTCAATGATGCAGAGTAGAATGGAAAAATCCAACACCTGAAGCAGGTGATGATGCAAGTTGGAAAGTCTGAGGAGGAAATTATAGTCCATCTGTAACACATCTTAAATTATGTGTAGAATATAGGGCAGCCTTGAATCCCCTGAAATTACATTTGGCTCAGGAGTGAGACAGTAACTTTAAGCAGTGTATCTCCAAGCTGCCTACGGAATAAGGCTGCAGTTCTATGCATGTTAAGTCTAAACAAAATTCCGCTGAAATCAATAATCCTCTTCATTCATGAACTAAAACACGTGGAGCTGGGTTACCTATGCTCAGCATCTAGGCACTGGGTATGTCTGAAAGAGAGTCTTCAAGACTGTTACTATTTTGTGGGTGGGATTCACTGGTATACTGGCAAATTTAAGACTGTAATTGGAGCTCCTGTGCAGTTCCATTTCTTTCTTTCTTTCTTTCTTTCTTTCTTTCTTTCTTTCTTTCTTTCTTTCTTTTCTCTTTTCATTTCTTTTATTTTAAATTGACTTTTTACAGTAAGAAAAGCAACAGGATAATGTAGTGGAAAGTATGGAATGAAATTCCATTGATGCAACATTAAATAACCTCTCTACCAGCAAACCAGAATTAATGTCCAATAAGCAGCTGATGTTGTAGAACCGCCCACAAACTTTGTGCAAACAGATCAGGACGAATGTTCAATAAACAGAACGTTCAATTTCGAAGCGACTCTAGTATATAAAACTGTAGAAAAGACTCAATGTGACTGATCTTCCAAAGGGTTCCCAGTCACACAGAGAATGCCCTCAAGGCTTCAAACATGCTGTTATATGTATGGGGCTGTGGGGGCCAGACACATGGGACCACTCCATGCATTCAGATAACGTACACACAGGAGCAATGGGTTGGAGATTAAGATGTTGTGTATGCATCAATACATTCTAATTTCAAGATCCAGTCACCAACCTGCAAGTTGAGATAGCAATTTTCATTTTAAATAACTGCCACACACAAAGGAGAAGGAAGTAATATAGAAGTGGTTAGGCACTCAATATCATATTTATGTTCACCACACTCAAATAGATAAATCTGCTGGCAGGAAGTGAATATACTGTTGTCATGCATGATGACTTCAGTGATAGAGAGCAAACATACTTGCTTACCGACATATCCTGGAGTCCCACACGCTGTCGACATGATGCCATTCTGCTCCATTTTAGACAAACCAAAGTCTGTGATCATGATTTTGGAGTCCTCCTCGGGAGTTAGGTAGAGCAGATTTTCAGGCTAGGGATAAAGGTTGAGAGTATAAAGTAAAGTAAGATGTCTAAAGAAAGGGTTTCTTCCGTGGTTGCTCCCAAGCTCTGGAACTCCCTGTTAATGGAAACCTGTCTAGTCTCTGCTTATCTTCTGCAGGCAAAGACATTATTATTCAAAAAGACGTTTAGCCTTGTTAGATGACAGTATGGCAAATGACTGTAAATATGCAATTTGGGGCTTGGGACTGTTATTTTATTTTAAAAAACCTCCCTACCTGCTTTTGTGTTTTAATTTGTTAGCTGCCTTGAGCACCATTTGGTGATGTTGAAGCAAAAATACTGTAGTAAGGATTATATATGAATGACACTGCTAGTCAATGTAGACAAAAAGTATCTCAAGGAATTTACCTTCAGATCTCGGTGGACTATCCCATTCTCATGAAGATAATGCACAGCTCCCAGGACTTGCTGAATTACAATGCTTGCATCCTTTTCAGTGTAAACACCTCGTTCTAAAATACGGTCAAATAATTCTCCTCCAGACACACTGTGGAGGAAGATAATTAGACGAATCATAAAACTGCTCTTACTGAACTGCATGAATATGTCTGATCACATATTCAGGCTGTTCCGTTCAAATTCTACTTTCAAGTTCAGCACACCGTGCCACTGAATAGCTTGGAAGCAAAATCAGTGGGGTAGCAAAGGAGTTTTGGACCTGACTGGCGCTTCTTCAGGAAAATTCAGAGAAGCAAGATTCAACATTTAGATGTGCTGCATAAGAAAAGGAGAAGCAACATATCTAAATGGTGAACATCTGGTCACATCCACACTGTTTTTTAAAAGCACATCTCCACAAAGAACAGACTGTAATGGTGCTGGGAATTGTAGCTCTGTGAGGGTAAACTACAGTTCCCATGATTCTTTGGGGGGGGGACATGCCTAAAATATTTTGAGTCACTAAATATCTATTTCTACTATGCAATTGCTTCCGCTTCCTTCTCAGAGTTCCCATTTTTGTTGCATTTTTCACTGATCAGCCTATGATGAAGAAACTTGAAAATGCAGCTAGATAATGGAAGTTCTGCCTCCCATTTCCTGGGTCTTGATAGGGTTTGTAAATAAAAACCCAGTCAGTAGTAATCAAAACTGGATGTACTAACATACTGAACCTAGACCATGCATTTTTCTGCCATGTTTTCTTAGAAGAACAAGGATCAGTTTTCATTTAATCCTTTCAGTGCTTGAAATCCCCCGTCCCCAACCCTTTCCTCTGTAGTTTTGTTGGAAGCTGCACAGACTAGCTGGTGCAATCCAGTCATACAGGCAGATTATAAGAAAATAGTAACAGCAACAACAACCAACTTTGCTCACAAATCTCTTTCGAGTCTTCTGTGAAACAATCTGATTTACTAGTACTTAATTGTTACAAAGTACCTTCATTAGAAGAATCAACCTTTAATCCAGCAAGGCTTTCGGAACCTGATTGCTGACACACTAACCTATTTTCTTTTTTTAATGGTCACAGTATGAAATCAAATCAGAAATCTCTCTCTTAATCCCTCAGGGTTGCATCCAAGCAAATCATTCCATTCGCACAAGGACTTCTGCTTGCACAACAAAAGTTGCTCTCCCTCTACTCTCCCCATACCCCACAAAATCTACTCCAGAACAAACTTGGGGGAACTGCAGGGGAAGGAGTGGGAGTGGAAATTCCATTGTGCAAATGGAAGTACTTTTGTTAATGGGATGACTTCGTTGGCTACAATCCTTAGTTGCCTTTTTTAAAAAATGGGGGTGAGGTAGAGTCTGAAGATTTTCTTTAGAATTCAACTGCCCACTATGGATGGGTCACTTGTATTGAAGAAGACACTCCCCACAACCCATTGACCAAAACACTTCAAGTGGAATAAAGGTGAAAAGTGGCCTGCACATGGATTTTAATGTCACTGGGATCAATCTCTTTGAAGCTTAATAGTTTTTAAAAAGTGCTCTTCTCCCTTCTGTTCCAGATCCCTCCCTCAATCCCACCTACAATTTTCTTTTTCCTGCTCTGAATATCTCCTTATCAAGCTGTTATTAATGGAGGGGGTAGAAGTGGACTTATGGGTGGGGTTATGAAAATGAGGCTCACAATTGTACCATCTGCAATTCTGGGATATTGTGTGGACTTCATGGCAAAGATGTGTATGATGGACCTCATTCATGCTGTCATTTCATAACCAGAAGCTACTGAAGCAATGTGCAATAAGAGAAAATACAAGACTCAAAATAGAAAAACCGTAAAACCATTTCTACAGTTGCCCAACTAATATTCCATAAAATTGACTGTCAGACTTCAGAGAAAGCCTTAAACAAAATGTGGTAAGATGCAGCTCTTACAGCATAACAACTCACTGACATTTCTCTACTTACAGCTGCATGACCAGATAATAGTGGGTCGTACTTTCATAAATGTCCTCCAGAGTCACTATGTTGTCATGCTTTATTCTGCAACCAAAGATAGAAATGTTTCACAACATAGCAAGTGTCAGAAAATGTCAAACTAAAAGCAATTCCTCTCTTGTGCAACACTTATTCCATTCAGAATGAAGCACCATTACTTCAATGTACTTATTTCGATCTACACAGGAAAGTGGGAAGCATCCTTTTTTTCTAAGCACCGTGAGTCTCTTCTGTTCAAGGAACAACAAGAAAAAAATTGTTTGAAATTCTAGGAGCAAGAGAAATTTTCTTCCCAGCTATAACCAAAACCCCCCGCAGTACATTCGTAAGGAAAAGAGTTTATCTGTTTAGAAACCACACTGTTTCTGAAGTCTGTTTTGCTATGTACACTCAGTCTTTGGGAAGCATATCCCCATTCTTATTTATTACCTAATTTATATACTGCTTCTTAGGGCAGAATTGCCCTTTCCAGTATACAATACAATAATCACCATCACAAATAATAATAATAATAATAATAATAATAATAATAATAATAATAGGTTGCATCAAGTGATTGCATAACTGGCCTTCACTACCCTCTCCTGTGCCCCATAACCCTTCCACATGCCCTCAAAATTGACTTTGGAAGGTTCGAGGAACCACCAGAATAGAGGAAGAATGCTGAGGAAGGAGAGGATGGAGAAATTCCACATGCAAACACTAGATTCCACCCAATAAAAATAATCATTCAAATAAAAACCTCCTTGCACTTCTCATTAATGATGCAACTAAAGGTTGAATTCCCTAGAAACAGCTCTTATATTTCCCTCCCTTCCTCTCTAAGTTTTACCACTCCTTCTTAATAGTGTAAATATTTATTTGAGGGATCAGAATGAAGGTTGAGATAATCCACCTTTTTGTTGCAATCATTGGATGAACAATTGGAATGAGTGGCATAAAAGAAATAACTATCTCCCATTGATAGTCTATGCTATATAATAATTCAAGGAACAGTGCCTCTGAAAACAGAGTTTTTATTTAGCTATCATGGTCCATCACCCTCATTTGCAAAAGATCAGGAAGTCCATTCTGCATAATGCTAAAACCAGGTCTTTAAGTGTGGTGGCACATGCTCTTTGGAACATATCTGGTGCTGTCTTTATTGCCTTATAGCTGGATGTTGAAGATTTTTCTCTTTCAAAAAGCCTTCATAGTGGATCCTACCCTCTATCCCAGTTGGTATCTGCATGCATGCAAAATTACTTTCTTATACCCTGCCTGTAGGGCTGGGTTTTCATACATGATATTGTCTTGTGTGTGGTGTGAATTGTATTGCAAAATCACTCTTGAGATGTTAAATTATTCCATTTATGAATCACAACAAGTCTATGGTGCTGCTAAGCCCTCACAAAAGCTTGTCACCCACTTAGAAAACCATGCCAATAAGCTAACATGTGCCATCTAAAGGCTGGTTTAAATTTTAGCTGTTATATTCTGTTGGTTCCTGGATTGCAACATGGCAAGAACAGATCAGAAAACATATTTAAAGCATTTATTTCTTTAGTGCATTAAATAAAATATGAAACTTTGCTGTTTCAGCTATGACTTCTTCTGTCACTCATGGGACATGTTTTTTGTTGATGCCCTTTAGTGCTTCATATATACATATCTAGTAGCCTTTTTGCGAGGCTCTGGAAACAGCACCTGGCTTTGTTTTGGTGTCCCAACTATACTTACTTCTTCAGCACAGCTATTTCATTATCTAGGCTGCTGTCCCGGATGACAGGTGACTTTTTAATGCATTTCAAGGCATAAAGCTTGCCAGTCGTTCGGTGCTTCACCAGGAAAACTTCTGAAAAAGCACCTCTGTGAGGAAAGCAAAGATTGAAAGGTAAGCAAATCAATTTCAGAGGCATGGTTTAACTTCTATCACAGAACACATGCAGAAAACACTTTCACATCAATAGCCAGCAAGGAAAATGGTAATAAACCAACACTCCTTTCATATGCAGATGGCATTAGTAATTAGACCTGGGGGGTTGGCTGCAAACTCAAGTATATTAATTGCATAAATACACAGTGGGATTTGAAGTTCTCTATCGAGTGATTGCATAGGAAATGTAGAGGGAAAACAGCAGTGTAGAGTGATGGCTGAAATACAACAGCTGCAAAGATTTAAAAAAAACAACAAAAAAGTCTTGATAATGTATCATTGCAATGTATAAACCTAGAATGAAGACTTGGATTGATATGTTTGAAGATGGCATCAACATGGCAGCTTTCAATGAGGGGGAAGGAGGGGTTGGATGCATATCTATAATCACAGAATTGTAGAATTGGAAGGGACAGTAAGAGTCATCTAGTCCAACTCCCTGCAATGAAGGAATCTTTTGCCCAGCGTGGGGCTCAAACCCACCACCCTGAGATTAAGAGTCTTATGCTCTACTGACTGAACTACCAAGGCAAATCTAATACACATCCAACCTCTGGTGTCTTGGCCCTTTGCTTTCCCCTGCTATTTTCTACTCCATTGATTCAGAAAGTGTCTATAGGACTAGAATGGGATGGGCATTCATAAACAGGTTGATTCCAGCACATCACACTTTTGGTCAGGCATTTCAGTACAGCACACATCCATTGTTGGAGGTAAAGGCTTGGGAAATGGTAGGAACTGTTTTCCTCTGGACGTCCTTGCGTTAGTGGTCAGGCTGTGCTGAGGGAATAATGATAGAATCTGCTTGCCTTCACACATGAACAAGCATGCTCATTGCCAGAAGGGTTCCCCAAATTCAAGGGTTCCACAAATTCAAGGGCAGCTTTACCACACAGAGGCTGGGATGGCATAATTCAAGAGATGCCCTCTCTCTCTCTCGCCTCCTGCCCCCTGCAACACTAGAAGCATCACACCCATCTAGTCTCTCTTGCATGTCTTCTGACATGGCCTGGTCTGCAAAGAAGCTCAGAATAAAATACCCTATGATCTTTGGTTGAAGGGCAACATCTACACTTAATAAATGAATAAACGCAGGAAATTCAACAGTAATAAATATGACAGGAGAGGCCACAGATTTGCATAAAATTAGCTCATGTCAGATGCAAGAGTTGGCGCCCCGGGACAGAGCGCAGGTTGAAAACTCCTTGTCGTGGCTGGAGTAGCTCTAGGATGATGCAGTTTGCATTTCTGCTTGTGTTATTTTATATTGTGTATGCTAGGTTGCTCACCTATATGGATCATGCACCAGCAGGTTCATCAAAATCCTGCAGTCAAACAATGGGTGGGAAATGACCAGTTATTTCAGCCACAGCAGAAACTTTCTTTTTTGGCCTCTGACCTTAGTTGTCCAGTTCTTGATCAGCCTACTAGCTGGGCTTAATTAAGACCTGATAAATGAACACCCATCGCAGCTTTCAGGTCTATGGCAGGAAGTGTATTTTTAACTTTTTAAAGCTGGCAATCTTATTAAAGGCTTTTTTTGCAGGCAGCTAAACACATGGGCAGCCGAGATAGTGCTGTCTATTTTACAGGTCAATCGTGATTAATTCTCACCATCTGAGCAACCCTTGCAGCTGGTAATAGCTACTCTACCGACATCTCCACAGGAGCTTCACACTTCTGAAGCAAGATTCTCACAGAGCTGTCCTTCAGCTATGAGGAAATGCATTCTACAACTCACATGGTGCATTTATTGGGAAGGGATCCCTAATGTTCTCTGGGAGACAAAGTCAGCGGTTTCTCCAAAGCATTTTTAATGTTGCATCGATGGTTAACTTTTTGCAATGTTTGTGGTTTCTCTTCCCCCATTCACAGACCTGAGTGTCATTTTCAAAGAGAAACATAATTCAAAGCCATCTGGATAAAAAATGTCATATTCTTTATCCTTCAACTTCATTTCCCATTCAGTACGCCCACCTGCCTATTTACCTCATCTAGATGCTTCAATGATGCAAAAGTAAATTGAAGTTTAAATAAGCTAGAGACCTTAAAAAAAACCACCTGAACATGGTTTTTTTTGTATGTTTGCAGTACCTTCTTTGTAGTCCCTCTGTCTCTCCCTGCAAGCAAATACACACACTTACACACACACACACACACACACACACACACACAGACAGACATATTTAACATTGCTTTTTCGACCAAACAGATCCTGTCTATAGGCCCTTTTATGAGGCATCTTGAACTCCTCAGGTACTAAACTTTTTTATTCTGCTCTTTGGCCAAAAGGGCCCTGGAGGAGATACATAAGAGCAATAAGAATAATATCATTAACCAGGTTATGTAAAAAGGTGGTGATAGGGACTGTCTCCTTCTTAGTGTTCTTCCACTAACAGTGGAATCTGCGAGTCTTAGCCGGTGAAGGAGCAGCACTTAAAGACGATGTATGCCTTGTTGTCTTCTTCATCTTGTAAGCATCCCAAGACACCCCAGTAACTCAACCACTGGTGGAGAGAGGCTAATTTCTTTGATTTCTAGGCTTACACGACATCACAGCACTTCAGCCAATGGCTTGGGAGGTCTTAGAATGTGCAGCCTATTCCTACTTCCTTTTTAGTGATCACACTGGTTAGTGATGGTGGTGTGCAGGGACACAGCAAGGCGCAGCAGATTCTTATCCACTCTCTATTGCTCCTCCCTTGTTGCATGACTCAACAAGAGCTCTCTTTAAGCCATCTCCATGGATATGATCTTCAGAGAAACCCTGTAGTTTCTTTCAGCAGTGCCCAGCTTCGGCTGGGGAGGGCGGGATATAAATAAAAATTATTATTATTATTATTATTATTATTATTATTATTATTAATCTGCTGGGCTTGTGGGTTGTAGTCAGATGGACTGGTAAAGACAGAGGGTCTATCTGGGAAATATCTGCATGGGGCAACTTGCATTTGGTATTCCTTGCAGGTATTTCTGTTGCCAATTTGGCTGTCCCAGAAATACAAGTGGATGGCTGAAGCTGTGACTAGCACTGGCATATGGATGTTGTGCATCACAACAACAACAACAACAAGGTATAGGGAAAAAAGATAGGATGTATACTCATTATTGATTCACTTCTTTGGCTAAACTGTTCTTCATGGATATCAGGATGGAACACATGCCAGTTCCTAGATGATACTTGCCCTCAACAACCCATAATTTACACAGCACAGCTGAACCTTCCTCAAACATAAACAGTACTTTGGGGGTGGGGGTGGCATAATGTCTGCTACCAATACTACTGTTAAGAATTGTGCAGAATAAGCCATATTCATTCCTGTTTCCTTTGGGTATTTGAAGGCAAGGCCAGACAAAATGATATCCCCACAATTAGCAATTGCACCAAGTCATAAGCATGCTACCCCACACAATCTAAATCAAGACTGTGGTGCAGCAGGTAGAGGCCTTTAACCTTTTGCCACCTTCTAGGGGTTGCACCCAATACTCAGAGTAGAACCATTGAAATCAAAGAACACAATGAACTTGGGGCCCATTGGTCATAGTGGGTTTACTCTGAGTAAAACTTCATTGGATACAACCCTGTGATCCCAACTGGCCACCTTGTGCCTCATATTTGCTTTGGAACGAAAGTTCATAGTCACACCAAGGGAAGTTTTCTCCCAATGCAAATAGTAGATATGGGGGCTCTGATCTAGATCAGGACTGCGTCTGTGGCAAAGGCCCCCTAACAGCCCCATAGGCCAGATGACTGATCCACCACACCCACTACCAACTTTTTTTAATGCTATGTATTTAATGGCTAATTCTGAGAACGTTGTCTAATTCATGTTGATCCTCAGCATGGCCTGTGCTCAGCTCACCATGCCTGGTTTCTTTTTCTTTTTTTATGAGGTTTGGAAAACTAAAGTGCTGCTTTTTTTTCTTTAAAGAGAACAGAAGCCTATTAACTTAGGATCACAAATGAAGAACCAGCAGGTTCCACGGTTTCACAGCGCACCTACACACATGTGGCGTGTGAACAGCTCGGAATGGTGGCGTTTTGATGAGATTCTGGGTGCTCTTGTCTCCATCTTGCACTTTATTTTATTCTCTTACCTGCCCTTTCCAGTAACGCTTCCCCACCGAAACGCCCACTGCATAGGGGAAGGAGTCAGAATTTCTAGCAGCATCTTTCCTCGTAACTGAAGACAGTAGGAAATCAGCAGCCCACAGCTCAGATGCTCCGGCATCTGTTCTATCTTTCATTTCTAAACAGTTTAAGATAATTACAGCCCCACATTTAGACTACTTGAATCAACAAGCTGGCGCAGAGGAAACAAAAGCTTTCTCTCGCCTTCCTTCTGTATTGCACTGCAGGGTACTGGCTCTGGATAACTGATCTCATCCCTGGGGTGACTAACCATGGATGCATCACCAGCTTAGAACATGTGTTCATGAAAGCATAAGTGAAAAAGGCAGGCTATACACCCAATATATTTTAAAAGCATTTAAAGGAACAGACCTCTGTATATTCTTTTTAAAACCAAAGCTCCAGTTCCATCACTATTCAAAGTTAGGTAAATTTATCAGTTTCAAATCCTTGAAATAGGGTTTTGCTTTTCTCTCTCTAGCAAATGAAGCTTTCATTTAACCGTATCAATTATGTTTCAGTTTTGCTCACAATTCTTGTATCATTTTCCATTATAGGCTCACACTGCCACTGGCTGTTTATAGCTTTGTTATAAAGTGGAAGGGAGGCTTGGTACTTTGCACAGGGGCTGTTTATATATTTTGGGCATTTCCTTCACCTCTTGCACTTCAGTTGCCTGATGCAGCAATGTACAAGCCACAATTGACTTCCGTAACAGGAGAGTTACAAGCCAATTTCTGATTAGCCAGAAATAACAATCAGCTTTTAGATATAAAACAACCTATTTGGCCCTCCAGATGTTGCTGAACTACAGCCCTCAGCAGGCATGGCAAATGACTTGGGATGATGGGAGTTGTAGTTTCAGCAGCGTGTGGAGGGCCCCATACCTGACCTGCAGTAACATAGCTCATTGCCAGCACGTGAAACTTCTTTGCATGGTTAAGGGTTGGTATTAGAAGCGAGCAGGACTTTTATGCCTTTAACAGCTAGGGGACAGAAATATATTAAGCGGAATAAGCCTTTTGGAACTACAAATATGGGGCAAGCTTCACCTGTTGCATACCCACCAATTGCCCCAGAGAAAAGGGACATCAATTTTTTTCTTGCGAAAGGACAGTGGCCAAAATGGCCACCACAGTCTTTTGCAGTTTCAAGCTGCACTTTTTTGGTGCATGGAGCTGCCCCATATTTGTAGCTCCTAAAAGTGCCTTTTGGGGACTGTGATCTTGCACAGGTCACGTGACTAACACAGGAATGTGGAGCTGGAAGATGGTGTCCCAGATTTGGGCCACATTGTGTTGGAAGGTATGCTGTTGATATTCTCTCTGTTGGACATCTTGATGTGGAGGTAATGCTCTGCTTTGCGAAGGCAAACCTCGCACCAGACATGCAACAGTATGTCAAGGAGCGTTGCACCTGCTTTCCCTGACCTTTTGCCTTCTTGGCTAGAAAACAAGGTTTTTCGCCTGTTTGTCCTCTCACAGATTTGTTTACTAGACATAACGCTTGGCTGGAGCATGACCGGGGATGCAGAAGTAATCAAGTATTGGGGAACATTTTAGGGAAACACCTGCTAACATGTGTATTTGCTAATGCTGGAAATGTGCTTAGATGGAAATATATTAAGTTCAGGGTGGTTTCACTACTGTTTCCAATTGTTGACTTCTGCTAATAAAAGGAGCCTCTACAGAGCTAGCCGGCAGCTTGCTTGGAGCATGCTTGTCAGCGTGCTTCTGCACAGCTCACCTGTATCCAACCTCCTGCCATCTCTGTTATTCCTACATCTTACTACTTCACTTGTGACCCTGATATATTTGAGGTTGCTCCCCCCCAACCAGCAAAAGAAGCTACAACATTGCATGTGACATAAAGCATATGCAACTTTTATGCAAACTTGCATCTTCTTTCGTAAGTGCCACAGGGGGGCCAGTCTACGTACAGGGTACCCAACCCTGCCTAGACCCTGTTTCTACATAAGTATTTCAAAACAACAAATACTTTTCAACCAGTCGATAGCTTTTAAGATTAAAGTGCCTCTTGTTCATTTTAGGATACATCCAAATGCAAATTTTGCTCACGGGGAAAATCAGCAGTTCAGTAATTTGTCCTGGTCGAGATGCAAGTAAAAGTTGAAATACAAAGGTTTTTATAAGGGCTGGAGCTTTCTAAAGGCAATTTGGGACATTGTTGAGACACCTAAAAAAAAAAAGGAAGCCTGTTGGGAAAATGTAAATTGACACAGTGGCAGTGAGTAAAGTGTTTTTAAAAATCCATTATGAACAAAATGAATCTTGGTAGGCAGGGATAATTGCGAAGACAAGCAGACCCCTCACGGGCTTGAGGGAGGAGAAAAATGACACTTGTGGCACAATATTGGAGTCACTTAAATGCCATGGCAGAATTAAAGAGGATGCAATGTGTGAAGGAGAAATCTTTTGACCACTCAGCCATGTAATCATAATCAAGAGGCTGTGGCAGCTGCAATTGGGGCACAGGTCCTTATGAAACTCACTGATTGTGTTTGTCAAACAGAATGGAAAAGGGGGGGGGGAGAAAGGGGGAAAGCAAGTAAAATGACTCTGTAAACACTCAGCTGGAATGAAGCAGGCAGTAAGAAATGACGACTGCAAGCTGTACAAAAGATTTCTACTGCATCTTATAACTTAACTAGACATCACACGGGGAGGGGGGAACCTGTGGCCCTCCGGACTCCTCCTCCTCTCATCTGTGACCATTGGCCATGCTGACTGAGGCTGCTGGGAGTTAGGGCTGTGCTGTATTTATACTGGTATAGTTGCTATCTGATCCACATGGTTTTCAGTGGGAATTTGTAGCTGACTGTCTGCCTCTTTGGTCATGTTTGTTGTTATCAGAGAGTGAGAGTGGGGTTTCCTTTCCACGCTAGTGGTGGGTTGTGTTCATATTGAGGGAAGTCCAATGGCCATAATGACACCCATTATACACTCTTATGTTTCTCCATGGAACTCTCCTTAGGGCACCCCCTTTCCTCAGCCATACTCTCTCCTCCCAGGTCACACCCCACACCAGCCTTCCTTCTTTTGTAATATACAGTTACTGACTTGCACTTGTGTGCATGAAAGGGTTAATCTGAACCCTGATCTTAAATTAGAGTGGGTGTGGCTTAGCAGATTATCAGCAGCCTCTGCCCCCCCCCCCCCCCCCGTTTCTTTTTCCCTTTCATGGTTCCTGGAACAAGTAAGCCATGCAGCCATGGCTCCCTGCAGGTGAACTGATCTCTCCAAAAGGAGATTTAACAGCCTGCGCTCTAAGATTGCAAGATGCTTTTTGGAAGTAAACTATGCACTTTTCTTTTAAGTCATTTGGAACCCTTTTCACCTTCATTTTACTGCTGACCAATGGGGACTTTTTTGATGCAACTTCTGGAAACTCGTTGAGCAAAACATTCACTTATTTGCAAAGCTCGGTGTCTGATTTATCCTAGCCTAAGTTTTTTGTGGGATGCAGGTGGCACTGTGCTGTAAAGCACTGAGCCTTGGGCTTGCCAATCGGAAGGTTGGTGGTTCGAATCCCCGCGACGTGGTGAGCTCCTGTTGTTCAGTCCCAGCTCCTGCCAACCTAGCAGTTCAAAAGCACGTCAAAGTGCAAGTAGATAAATAGGTACCGCTCCGGCGGGAAGGTAAACGGCGTTTCCGTGTGCTGCTCTGGTTTCGCCAGAAGTGGCTTAACCATGCCGGCCACATGACCCGGAAAAACTATATGCGGACAAACATTGGCTCCCTCGGCCAGTAAAGTGAGATGAGCACCGCAACCCCATAGTTGTTCACAACTGGACTTAACTGTTAGGGGTTCTTTACCTTTTTAAAGTTATTTGTGGGGAACATTTGCTTGAAGGTGGATGAGAGCAGATGTAAATCTAACCAAGTTTTAATGTGCTTGGAGCAATTGCAATTGTACTAACTCTGCTACAAGAAAGATCTCTTCCAAACCCCTCTGTCTCCAACAGCTTGGCATTCTCCTTGAGTGTTTTTTCCTCTTTGAAATGTGTCTATGAGCTCTGACAATGACTCTTGCTTGTGTGGAATGAGGCTAGAGTGGGGCATGTTAATTTGCAGAAACTTGCCTACTATAGGTAAAGGGTAAAGGGACCCCTGACCATTAGGTCCAGTCGTGGCCGACTCTGGGGTTGCGGCACTCATCTCGCTTTATTGGCCGAGGGAGCCGGCGTACAGCTTCCGAGTCACATGGCCAGCATGACTAAGCTGCTTCTGGTGAACCAGAGCAGCGCACGGAAACGCCGTTTACCTTCCCGCCGGAGCGGTACCTAATTATCTACTTGCACTTTCGATGTGCTTTCGAACTGCTAGGTGGGCAGGAGCAGGGACCGAGCAACGAGAGCTCATCCCGTCGCGGGGATTCAAACTGCCGACCTTCTGATCGGCAAGTCCTAGGCTCTGTGGTGTAACCCACAGCGCCACAATGTACTATTTTATTAGTTACAATAATTGCTCTACTAAGTTTTGCCTCTGGTTCTGGATGTGGTCCTCAGAAGATTACCCATAAGAGAATGGGGGCTGAAAAGAATTTCCCACCCCTGCTGTACTGTGTGAAGTTATCTTTTCTGAAAATTCTTTCACAGTGGGGTGAGCATTATTATTAATTATATCGTGCCAACTGATTTGTTTTTAACTAGTTTCATTGTTACTGTTGTTGTTTACCTCAGGTACCTTCAACCTTCTCCAACCCAGTACTCACTTTTAACCCAAACATGCATTTAGGGACCCATTTCTTAATATTTTACCCTGTATTTGCATAGTGGTAGTGCTCCTGTTGCAACCCACCTTGGATCAGGCCATGACCTAACAGTGGTCTGCTTCCAGTTGGGTGCTGACTTGCACCTTGAGATGACTGTGCATAAGTGCTTTTAAAGATAAATAAAAAGAATAATGAACACTTACGATCCAAGTGCTTCCATGAAAATGAATGTTTTTCTGATGTTGCTGGTTTGTTTTTTCCAGGAACTGCCCTCCTCCTCTTGTTGGCAGCCCATTTTCTCCAGAGTTGAAGCTGAGAGTTCTGACAGGAAATCAAAATGGTGTCAGAGAAGTAAAAACTGTTACAGGGATTAAAACAAAACAAAACCTGGTCGCTGCTTTTGCAGCTGGAACACAGTTACTAATGCTAACCCTCCAATACATTCTCATCTTTGTGTGGCAGGTCTATTTCATTTTCCAATAGGCTCTGGTATAGCCTGTGGCCCATTTCTGTAATTCAGTCCCCTTCTCTGCTCTGTAGCCTTTCTTCAAACCACATGCCTGAGGAAGACTAAACTATTAGAAATTATGTGAACCCACAAAGGACTCTGTACTATCATGTGATGAAGTCTATCCTAATTTGGGCAATGGTGATTGGGCTGCTTCTCACATCAGTGGTACTCCAAGGCAGGGATGGGCAAAAAGTAGATCCGAATCTACTGGTAGATCCCCTGGCGAGTCTGGGCAGATTGGCAAAGGTTTCTGACTTCTGTTTAACAATAGCAATAACCCTTTCTTTCTCTCTGTTGAAATTAAGAAAATGTGGGTGGGGGTGGAAGCCAAATAGGAGGGATCTTTGTGTGAAACTGCTGAGTGTTCAGTTCTGGTAATGAATACAAGTTCCTGGGCCTAACACCTAGGCTGTGTACACATTACCACTTACTCCAGATCTAGCTCATCCTACCCCTGGTGTCTGAAGCCAACTGAATTTAAGTGACATTAGCCACAACCCATAAGTATCCCATAGCTGCTGGAGAAAAACTCCTATTTGATTCATTTCCCTTCAAACCAGCTTCTATCCAATTTATAAAAAGGAAAGAAAAAAGGAAGCCATGCTTAAGCTGAGATGTATACATTTCAGGCAGCTGTAGTACATGTGCAGATGTTATTGTTTAGTCATTTAGTCATGTCCGACTCTTCGTGACCCCATGGACCAGAGCACGCCAGGCACATGTGCAGATAGCTTCAGTGAATTAGAGTTTAGTATGGGGAAACAAAACAGGTAATACACATCAGATGAAGACATTTCTGGCTCCTCTCTGGTGCAAACAGCAACATATAATAGTAATGAAATGCATTGGGGATGGGGTAGGGCAGGAAACAACCTCCCTTGAGTTTCAATTCACAGAGCCTGTTTAAATAGCCTCTTCGTGTCCCACCTGCATCACTATGGCTCAAACCTAGCTGATGGATCTTGGGGATCTAGTAAACAAAAGACATCCAGTAGATTCCACAAGCCTCAAGCATGCCCACCTCTGTTTTAAGGTATCGTGCTTCACAGCCATTGAACTTAATGTGTAGGAATACTAAGTCATTCTTCTTGAGCAGGAGACTCACTTTTTTTAATGGCTGGTCTCCCATATCCACTATAACATTAGACTGGTTATGGTAAAATTGACCTTCACAAATTTTGTAAATCAGCAGTCTTCAGCATTTCTCAACCCAGGATTCCTGCAAGATGGGACTTGCTTTTGTTAATTTTAACCAGACACAAAGGGAAGAAAAATACATGTTGCTAATGCATGAGGTGAATTATCATGGCAACACCTAGTTATGGTGAATAACTAATTGTAGCTATCACACACCAATATTTTAAACCAGGAATTGGTAGGTAGCTGTGGCATTAAGACCCACCGGCCACAGCAAGGTACAAAATGTAAATTTAGGAAGAGACAGTTTTCCTCTACCACATACATTATTTGCTGGGGTGTTTTGCAAGTCTATGGACTCAGCTACATTAGCAAAAGGAAAAAGAAAAAGAAAAAAAGCCTAGTTTTTAGAGAAAGCATTTTGCTGTTGCTACTGATTGTTAAAACATTTGAAAGTTAAGGCTTGCCAATCTACCATTGTGCCCATCACAATCAAGATAAACAAAATGATTGTCTCTGAAGTTTAGTAGTGCAGTAGGTCCATCCGTTACTGAATTCAACAATGGTGTTTTGCTCTTGAGGTACCCTCTTCTGCTGTTGTCTTCAGACTGAAAGAAGGCATCACACACTCAGGCTGTGCTCTGGTAAGTTTTGACTAAAATAAACCCAAGCAGGGGTTTCAGCACAACTTTGAAAGCTAAAGTTTTAAAGAGAGAGCTGATTCTTAGCCGAGTTGAGAGCCTACAATTCTTACTGAAGACGCACATCCTTCAAGAAATGAGCCACTAAAAACGTACATGTGAAACACAAGCATAATTTCTATTAATGGCTGAGTCCTATTATTCACTGTGATAGACAAGGTTGGATTCTCATTGCAAAAGATATTAAACCTGTTCATTGTTTATACGCAGAGAGCAGGACATGTTACAATTACCATACTGAATCAATTTTGGAAATAATCACATGGAAACTGTTCCCTTTCAATCCCATCACAATGCACCGTAATGATTATGCTTGCTATTTCTATTAGGGTGGCTGCCTGCACATCTTCATTTTAAATGGAAAGCTTTGGGATATTAGATGCTAACACAGTAGTTTAGATGCTAATGATGGTAGTTTATAGTTGCTCTTAGAGATGTAGGATCTCATTCTGACTACGCTCATTTAGTTTAATAGCCTACCAATGGAATTCAGAGCAAGCACACAGAAAACCAGACAAGTTCTACAGCCACCAGAATGAATGCCCCTGTCAATTATTCCAAGATACGAATTAGTGGAAACAAACCTTAACTTGACAGAGTTAACACTTTCCATTCAAAGCAGGAATTAAAGAAAGATACTGGCCATGAATGCTCCCAAATGCTTAGTTTATTAAGTTAGCGAAAAATTACTATATGGCCCAACTGATCAAAAAGGTCCAGAATGTATCAAATGATTAGAATATGAATGGGAAACACATATCTAGATGTTGTTGGACATCAACTCCCATCAACTCCCTGAACATTGGCTGCACCAGCTGGGCCTATGAGAGTTAGTGTCCAACGACATCTTGAAGGCCACAGGCTCCCCCATCCCTGAAGTAGAACTCACAAGACAATATTACTTTGGCATGAAGCTGGGGCAGGACATAAAACTCTAGAAAGACATTTACTCTTCATGAGAACCCTTGCCAGGATTTGGATAACAGTATTTTCCTTAACCAATTCCTTGGATAATGAGTGCGGGTGCATCTATTTTTTTTAATGGCAAACAATAATATTTTGAAAGATCAGTAGGGTAGCCAGGTGAAAATAAGGCAGGGCTCCTGCACGTTTAATAGTTGTGCCTTCTTTTCCCTTACCCACCTGAGTGAGTAGCAAGGAAGGTGGATGTGCCTCCACTAGAAACCTCCTTAGACAGCACCTGTTTTAAGAACTATGTCCTTGGGTGGTCTTTGCCAACCTGGTGCCCTCCAGATGTCTTGGAACTGCAATCCCCATCAGCCCCAACCAGAACATACTGGCTGGGGCTGATGGGATTTGTAGTCTAAGACATCTGGAGGTGACTGCGTTGGCCAAGGCTGCTTTAGAGTATCCTGCACTCTCCACAGAAAAGTGTTAATAAATAAAAGATTGGGCCAGGAATTTGTATCGTCGGATAAAGTCAAGAAGAGAGGCGTGGTGATATATGCAAAAGAGAGCCTGTCACCCAAATTCTTATTTAAAGATGAACATGGAAGAATTTTGGCTATTGAGATACAATATCAAGGAGAGAAACTGTTGATATTAGGAATCTATGCACCTAATGAAGGGAAATCGGAATTTTACAAGAAGCTGCAGGAGACAATGCTGGATTATCTGGACTACAACAACATCATAATGATGGGAGATATGAATGGGGTCGTATCAACTAACATGGACAAGTCATAAAGTCAAAATGTTACAAAAGACGGCAGACTACCTAAAACCTTTTTTGAAATGACAGACAATATGGATTTGATTGATGTTTGGAGGACAAAGAACCCACTAGGAAGAGAGGGAACATTCTTTTCTGAAGCCCAACTGACCTGGACAAGAATCGACCAAATATGGATTTCTAGAGGCCTGGCACCTAAGGTCAGAAAAGTGGAAATCTGCCCAAAGACCTGTTCCGACCATAATGCAGTAAAGATGGATATGACACTACTACCTACTGGATCCTTTAGATGGAAGATGAATGACAATTTGTTCAGAGATCAGGAAATTACTAAGAAGGCCCAAAAAGTTTTGAAGGATTATTTTGAGATAAATATGAATACTACGGTGGAAAAAAGAATCGTCTGGGACGCAAGTAAAGCTGTAATGAGGGGATTCTTGATACAACAGAATGCAGTAAAGAAAAGAACACAAAATGAGAAAAAAGATAAGATCTTGGATAAAATAAAAGAATTAGAGAAGAAACTAAGAGTGAATCCGAAGTCACAGCCAACTCTGAGAGAAATTAAACTTTATCAAACACAATATTCTAAACTGATAAATCAGGAAATCGAATGGAAGGTTAAACTAATGAAACAAAAAACGTTTGAGTCGGCGAATAAATGTGGAAAACTGCTAGCTTGGCAGTTGAAGAGAAGACAAAGATTAAATACGGTTACAAATTTAGAGGTTGAAGGAAAAAACATTCAGAATCCAGTGGACATTAGAAA
This sequence comes from Podarcis pityusensis, assembly GCF_964106645.2. Lineage (NCBI taxonomy): Eukaryota > Metazoa > Chordata > Lepidosauria > Squamata > Lacertidae > Podarcis > Podarcis pityusensis. The sequence continues at coordinate 37,351,860 of NC_138030.1, forward strand.
GTGTTTCCAGAGATACTTCAAAAAACTATACACCCAAGGGCCGCAAGACGAAGTTGAGATTAAACAATTTTTGGCAAAAAATGGACTATCCAAATTGTCACAAGAAAATAGGACAATCCTGAATTCTAAAATAACACGACAGGAGATTGAACAAGCCATTTAGAACATGCAACTCGGCAAATCTCCAGGGCCAGATGGGCTGACCTCCAAGTACTATAAGACATTAAAAGACTATTTGATACAACCTTTGATGGAGGTCAGCAATGAAATTATGGAGGGGAAGAGGGCACCGGAGTCGTGGAAGGAAGCGTTTATCACATTAATACCAAAGTCGGAAGCTGAAAAGACACAACTTAAGAACTACCGTCCCATCTCCCTTCTAAATGTGGATTACAAAATATTTGCAGACATTTTGGCAAGTAGATTTAAAAAAGTTTTAAATGAAGTAATCCATAAGGACCAGGCCGGCTTTCTCCCAGGTAGACATTTGTTTGCTAATACAAGGAACATTATTGACATTTTGGAACTTTTGCAAACAGATATAAATACAAAAGCAGTTTTAATTTTTATAGATGCGGAGAAGGCCTTTGACAATATCTCCTGGAAATTTATGATGGGAAATTTAAAAGAGATGGGAGTGGGACGGGGTTTTGAGAATGGGATTGAGGCGATATATTCAGAACAGAAAGCTAAATTGATAGTTAATAATGTGGTTACAGAAGAGTTCAAAATTGAAAAAGGGACACGACAAGGTTGCCCTATCTCCCCTTTGTTATTCATTTCGGTTCTGGAAGTGCTATTGAACATGATTAGAGGGGATCGGTTGGTGGAAGGAATTCAGGTCGGACAGAAACAATACAAATTAAAAGCTTTCGCAGATGACCTGGTTTTGACCCTGCAGAAGCCAGAGCCTAGTACGAAAAGAGTATTACAACTGATTAATGACTTTGGTCGGGTGGCTGGATTTAAATTAAATAAACAGAAAACTAAGGTCTTGGGAAAAAATTTGACTGATACAGAGTCAGAACGGTTTCAGAATGAGACGGAACTTAATGTGGTTAAAAAAGTAAAATACCTAGGGGTAAACATAACAGCAAAAAATCTAAGTCTATTTAAGGACAACTATGAAAAATGCTGGACAGAAATTAAGAGAGACTTAGATAGTTGGTCAAAATTGAAACTTTCTTTGTTAGGCCGAATTGCTGCTATCAAGATGAATGTATTGCCAAGGATGTTGTTTTTATTTCAAACACTTCAGGTTTTGGACAAAACGGAGTGCTTTCAGAAGTGGCAGAGAGATATTTCCAAGTTTGTCTGGCAGGGCAAAAAGCCCAGAATTAAGTTTAAGATATTAACTGATGCAAAACAAAGAGGGGGCTTTGCCCTGCCAGACTTAAAGTTGTATTATGAAGCCGCAGCGTTCTGCTGGCTAAAAGACTGGCTACTTCTTGAAGACACTGATGTGTTAGATTTGGAAGGGTTTAACAATGCTTTTGGATGGCATGCATATTTATGGTATGACAAGGTTAAAGCAAATAAGGCCTTTAAGAACCATATTGTCAGAAAATCACTGTTTAATGTCTGGACAAAATATAAAGACTTGTTGGAAAATAAAACACCAAGGTGGCTTTCACCTTTGGAAGCTAAGGCCCGAAAAAGACCCAATATGGAGGCTAAATGGCCAAAATATTGGGAAATACTAGAAAAGGATGGAGATAACTGGAAATTGCAGAGTTTGGAGAAAATGAAAGACAAAGTGCGAGACTGGTTACATTACGCTCAGATTAAAGAAGTTTTTAAAAATGACAAGAAACTAGGGTTCCAGGTGGAGAAATCGAAACTAGAAACAGAATTGTTAGAACCAAAGACTAAGGTACTTTCAAGGATGTATAACTTGCTGTTAAAATGGAATACACAAGATGAAACGGTTAAATCGGCTATGATAAGGTGGGCACAGGACATTGGGTATAATATCATGTTTGAGGACTGGGAAAGGTTGTGGAGTAATGGATTGAAATTTACTGCATGTAACGCTTTGAAAGAAAATGTAATGAAAATGATTTATAGATGGTATATGACCCCAGTCAAACTTGCAAAAATTTACCACCTGACTGACAATAAGTGTTGGAAATGTAAAGAGTGTGAGGGAACGTTCTTCCACCTCTGGTGGACTTGCCCTAAAGTGAAGGCGTTCTGGGAAATGATTTATAATGAATTGAAAAAGGTATTTAAGTATACCTTCATTAAGAAACCAGAGGCTTTCCTTTTGGGTATTGTCGGCCAAGGGGTGGTAAAGAAGGACCAGACATTTTTTATGTATGCAACAACAGCAGCAAGGATACTTCTCGCAAAACACTGGAAAACCCAAGATCTACCCACACTGGAAGAATGGCAGATGCAACTGATAGACTACATGGAACTGGCTGAGATGACTGGCAGAATTTGTGACCTGGGAGAAGAGAGGATTGAGGAGGACTGGAAGAAATTTAAGAATTATTTACAAAAATATTGTAATTTGAGTGAATGCTAAACAGGATGCTAGATCAAAATAACTGAGCACCACTAAATTTAGAGGATTTTAAGAAAATAAGTAAGATTGTGAAAATTTAACTCCTTTCGAGAACTAGAAGATTATGAAACACAGAAGGGATATAAGAATGTAAATAAGATAATAAATTGCTGACAAAATGTTATAACGATGAAAGTGGGAGCGGGAGACGTGAGGAAGTCCAAAGAAAATGTGAAATTATGTTAAGATAAATGTTATATTGTTTATTATGTTTATTTCTATTGTAAAATCCAATAAATTGTTTAAAAAAAAATAAAAAAAATAGAGTATCCTGCACTGATATCTAAAAACTGACATCACTGCACCAATATCTGAAAAAACCCAAAACATAATTGTTTGCTGATCAATATAAACTGGGGGTTTCTGTATCATCTGGGTTTACAATATACCTACTTATGTGGGAATTCTGCACATTTTGAGATGCAAACAGATGCTCCTTCTTACAACCTAGTTCTATAAAGCATTGATTAATTAGAATTCCCCTCTTTCTCAAAAAGAGCTCAGAGCAGCATATGTGGTCCCATTCTTTTTTCTTTTAATCTTTACAACGACCCTGTGAGGCTACAAGAGAATGATAAGCCCATGGTCATCCATGGAATTTCATAGCTCAGTAGATAACTGAATCCAGGCCTTCTCAGCAATCTATCCACCACATTGAGTCAAGTACCCAGTAGCACTTTATATGATGAACAGAAAATGTAAATGTACCAAGAAAATATTATACCTTTGCTTAAGAAGTTAGTCCTTCAAAACAGATTTCTGGGAGCACTATTAAGCGCAGGCACTTGAGAATTCTCTTTCTCTCTTTTTTGTGAACCAAAGACTAGGAATTGATGCTAAGAACAATATTGCCTAAATACTGGACTAAAGCACACTCCATTTCTCACTTTTCAGAATCAAGGAGGGAGAGCCTCCAGGCCCATGGCTGAATTTGCCGGTGTCCTAATTGAATCTTTTGTTAAAAGGAACGTTCTGAACAGGGAGAAATAACTATAGCTAAAGAAGCCAAAAGTTCACTTCTTGTGGCAGGTAGTTAAGATTTTCAATTCCTACTGAAACTGTATTTGCCACCTTTAATTAATGGGGTGACATGATTTTCCAGTGCCCCAGCATTGGGTTTCAAAGGTTAATTCAGGTGTACTGAAAGAGAAATTGACTCAGCTGCTAAAGAATGACAGCTTCAGTCTACAAACTCCTTAAAGGCCAAAATGTGAGTTGGCCTTTATCCACTTGCAAGTGTGCATGTTCCCCTGTGAGCTGTTAACTTGCAAGTCTCGGTAAAAGATGGCTTTCTGTGGCTGTTATCTGCATGCTGATGGACAGATTCAAAAGGGAAATCTTTATTGTCAATACTTGCAGCTGTCTAGTTTTATTTGGCATTGTCCTTGACCTACCTAACAATCTGCACAAGAAACACCACAAATTGTAATACTGCATGGCTGAGTCACATAGTCACTGGAAAGTTTGCCGTCACTGAAATTTGAGGCAATTCAGATATTTGAAACCTGGATTTTAAAGACACAATCCTACTCAGAGAAAATCCTCCTCACCCTGAAAACAGGGCCACATCACAGAACTGTATTGCAAAAGTCAGTGTTCACCTAATCAAAAGAACTTTGACAGGATCAAATGAATGTGGAGGGTAAACGTCATCCGATGGTTCATTCCTCAAATAGTTTAATCAGTACTGAGCCAAAGAGCCACTCTGAATGCAATACTGTATTTTGTTCTTATTTGTTGGCTCTTGGGCAAGATTGAATTGGTTCAGCACTTCTTTAGAATAATATAACTTGTTGGTTCAATGCAAAAATATAAAACTTGAATCTGGCACTGTCAACATTGTACATTAACAAATTAAAATGCAGTGCCTGCACAATGAACAGTGTTATTTTCCAGAAAGTTCTGGCAATTCTTTCTGGGCTGGCCAAAATAGACCTGATTGACAGGTGCATAAGAATGAGATAGCAGAATGAACCACCTGAAGTGATGAACTGGGTTGTACCACCTGAGACTCCAGGTGAGGGGGTATCATGTCTGAAGCTTCTCTCATATCAAACCCAAGCCACAAAAATAACACTTCTTGCTAGTAACAAAAAAAACCTTAGCACACAAGGTTAAAAAGCTTTAGTCCCGTCTGTTCCTTGCATACAAGTTTCTTAATTGTATTGAACTTATAACTTTACTGAAGCAAAGTGTATGTTCTTCTACTGAGGTACAGAACCACCTCATATTCACTTAACTCCCATTAAACTCAAACTATACCTCCAAGTCAACGTGCATAGAATTGCAATGTAAGACTGCAAACTCTTCTCAAACAGATATGCATGTCTTTTTTATTATTGCTATCCTCATGAAACATCAGGAAAGACTGGCTAATATTTATCAGGAGACATGTAATCCATAATGAAGACTGGGTGAAACTAATTTTTAAAACTGACTTTCTGAAAATTGTTTAAACAACTCTGAGGAAAACAACAGCAGAAAACTTTCAGCAATCATGTCAGTGCTCAAAGCAGTATATTCAAAACAAACAAAGTCATGACAAGTTTTTTAATCATTAGAATGTTGCTTTCAAGAGATTGAACTATTAGATTTCTTATCAGTACCCAACCTTTTTTAGGTGGGCAGCTGATGGGTCATAAAATGACAAAGTCTAAATTTCCCCTCTCTCTACTTTAGACAAGACTTCTGAAGCACAAGAATAGAAGCATGAAAATAGAATCTGCCGCACCTGAAGTTTCATTCTTGTATATAACACCTTTTCCAGAAATGGGACAGGGAATCATGAAGTTTGCTCCTCTCAGGCCATTCAGTTGAGGAGCCTGACTGTTCAGCAGACAGCATAAATCAAACATACAGCTGAGCTGTTCCAGTCAGCATGCTTCACCTTGTGATCAGTGAATTCACATGGACACCATGTGAAAGCTAAGCTTCGAAAAGATAGCTTGAATAAGCCACTGAAATGAACTGCAGTGACATGAGGAATCAAGAAGCCCCTGTCATCAGCAAGCAAACAGGGAAGCTGTGAACCAAGCTGATGGTGCCTTGAACAGTTAGGAAGGTCCACACGATACCTCATTCTCCTTATGGATATTACAAATGTGTAATGAACATGTGATGGAATGTGATAGGGTTGCCATATGTCTGGAATTTCCTGGACATAGCCAGTATTCGGCCATTGCAAACAGTACCCGGGCGGAAAAATCACTGAAATGTCTGGGGAAATCTGGATGTATGATTTTGGCACCCCCCAATAGTTCAGAAACATTTTTTCCTCCTCTGAGATTTTGCAAAAGAAGCTGAATAACTTTGGGCAAAAATAACTTTTGTGTCCGGATTTTATTTTTTGAAATAGGGCAACCCTAGAATGTGATAGCAGATCACATGGGAGAATCTCATTTTCTATTCCCTCAACAATTTCTGTTGTCAACCATTTTGCAAGTATGTGCTACATTCATTAATGGTGCTTGGGCACCATCAAGTCTCTCTAGCAGTTGGAGGCCACCCCCCTTTTTTAAAGGAGCTTAAGGTAGTATGATAGAGCCTTTGGGTGGAATTCAACATGGCACTGAGTATTCGGTTAGTGTAAGCATTTTCGCTTGCCAGATGGAACACCTTCTGCATGCTGTCCTGGGGTTTCTTTGGAGCCTCTAGAGCAGATTTGGAGGGTGCATATAAAGAGAAAAGATGTGGGAGCCCTGTTGCACTAGCAGGAGTTTTTGCCCGGGGTTTAGCTTCCACACTGGGTTAGTTAAACCATGCACAAAGCCAAAGATTGAAGGACATGATATGGAATGATACCTCTGTCACACTATATTCAACTCTGGGGATGGGGACTTCATGCAGATGTTCAAACGGTCCACTGAACATACAGTGAGGTGGGAGAACAGTCTTCACACTTTCAATTCAATCTACAGATTGCATGTATAGAGTTGAACCTGCATAGAGCTTCACCTGCACAATAGGAACTCTGGTAAAGCGGTGTTCTCTAATTGAATAGAGAATGTCCTACACACAAACTGTACGCACATATGTTCTATGCAAACGTTCAACTGAAGAAATGTAGAGTGGGGGCCCATCCTCACAATCCCTCTTATGTGTTCACTGTACACAGTTTGAACATCATCAGTTGTAGGGGGGATCCCAAAGCTAAAATATAAAGTCGTTAACTGAACAGATGCCCCCTTTGCACCTAAATTCTACCACTTCCCCTTCTTTTCCTGATGTTTGCCCTCCTTAGGCTACCCATCTGTTGGGTAACAAAAACAGAACCACCAGATTTTAAAGTGTTGATTTCTCTTTGCTCAACCTCCTGAGGTTAGTGTGTGTAGGCTTTTCAAATAACCTAATGAAACATTTCCAGTATGCAGAAATTTAAGAGAAAATATATGCTTACCAATGTCTTAAAAGTCTAGTGGTGCAATCTCTGTAACTCTCAACTTACCCTGTTGCAGATTTCTCTAGCGTTTACATAGTTTTGGAATTTCTAGTTGTGTTACGGTAATTTAGGAGTTCTTTCCTGAGATTTGCTTTGCAACCAGATGCCATGCATGTTTGCTTTTAGAAGTAAACCTCATTGAGTTCACTGGGGCTTACTCTTGTGTATGGTATAAGTGTATATAACTAATTCTTCTAGGAGCCAAATCCCATGGCACTCAGTGGAGCTCCCTCCATAATAAATAATAATAATGATGATAATTAATAATAATAATAATAATAATAATAATAATAATTACAAGACACCAGGCAGTCCCATACTTTTTTTAAAAGAGAAGGGCTGGAGGCTAGTTCAAATTGAAACCCATTCTTCAAACTTCTGTGATTATGGAAATAGTAAATGATGGGCTCACAGCTTTTGTTTACTTGTGATGTCAAGGCAACTTTGCACAGCTACAAGTACGAGTACCCATAGCTGTGAATATTCCCTCTACCTGCTCCATGCTTCCACTAAATTGCTCTAAAACCAGCCTAAATCTTAAAGACTACTGATATATACTACTGGAAAGGGGGAATCAGATGCTCAAAACCACAACATAAATTATCCTCTTCTGTCACAAAAAGAAAGATGAATGGAAAGAAAAACATGAGAGAAGGGAAGAGGAAAGACTTTCAGTACATTGCTGATGAGACCTGTAAGTCAGAGGAAGAATAGACACATACTATGTATGTCATACATCTTGTAAAATCAAATGCTTGTAAAGGACAGGAGTGTCTACCCTTGATTTACAATGTATAAAGTTTGCTGTATAAAACAAGACAACTGCTCCCTGGAGAGCCTTAAGCAGGTAAAATGCATCACACATTTTCATATATTTTTGCCACCCAACAATAAGAACATGCAGAGTTGCTGAATTGCTCTCTTCTGTAGCTTAACCAATAGATCTATTTGCTTTGCAGACAGAAAGAAGTTGCATTATTTAAGTCTAAGGGGAGTATTACCTCCCCCCCAAAACCCCCCCATATAAATATAAGCTAGCGTTGTTTTCTTCTCTTTGATCCACAGAATGATGTGCCATCCATTACAATCTAAGAACAAGTGTTACAACCTTCATATGAAAAAAATGTGCTTGGTTTTTATATATTACAGTACTGGCAGATCCGTTTGGGTCTGCTGCCTAATAATATATTACAAAAACTGCAGGAACATTGCTTGAGAGACAAAGTTAAGATTCAAAGGAAGGCAAAACCATGCCTCTTAACCTCAGCCCGTATAACCAAAGAGAGAGAGATGATGATGCATGTAATCAGAACTATTTGACAATATAATTCAGCTCATTTCCTGCGTCGTTCAAATCAAGCTCTTCTAGCAGTCATAATCATTGTTAAGAGAACAGGACAAGAAGGGGACACTTAATATAGCCTTGCTAATTGCATGTTAGAAGATGACGACGAGCTATGCAGTAACACCATTGATGCCAAAGGAATACATTAGGCTAACAGTAATGAAATGGCATTCAAAATCTCTCTATTAATTTTCATATAAACACAAATGTTTGCACCCCATGCTTAAGTTCTCCCAGAATAAAAGTATCAGGTAAAGTATGACACCAAGCAACAAAATCTGCAAAGCTGTATGTTCATGATGAAGACACAGAGGCAAATCTAGCTTGGAAATAGCCTGGCCAAAATGCCCCCTAGTACTTTGGACAAAACAGGTACAAGACAGAAATGGTTGTCAAGGAATAGAATCAGCTTACCCCTCAAGACCAAAAAGGAAGCAACTTCTCTTCTCTGACTCGGCTGCTCTGCTCTTACAGGTCTGCAGGGATTAAAGGCAGGCACTGTGCTAACAATAAAGTGAGATTAAAGGGGAGGGAAGCAGGAGGCTCCTTTCATGAGATAGTAGCTAGGCAGCTCTTAAAGGGGAGTGAATGAGCACCAGAATGCACTTTCTCTGTGAGTGCCTCTAAAACAGCAATGAAAGTGGTGTTTTACATTTCCGGAATACCTGTCATCAACACACTCCAAGCTACGTAGCAACAGTCATTAATTTATATTTCTGCATGCGAGTAGCAATTGGTTTAGCTGGTCCCTAGAATGGCACATTGTCAAAGGAAGCTCATTACCTGTTAAGAGTCCTCTTATTTTTACCACCTGATTGTGAAGAACTGGTTGCTCTCTGGCAGCTGAAGTAGCACCAGATGCTTAGCAGTTGGGAAAGAGCCAATTCTGCTGTGCCACATTTGGTAGAGCACCTCTGGAGTCTGCTTTTTGCAGAGCTGCTCTGCACATGGTCAGAGGCTGCTTGAAGTGCCAAGGTGGAAGGGTTGTTTGTGTTCCAAGGTCAGATGGATCAGATTAAGAGGGGGGAAATCAGGTCCCAGCACAAAGACACCAAGATTATAGAGCTGAGCCATAAGATTTTCATAACAAAAAAGGGATGTGGACACCTCCGTGAAGTCCACCCGAGTTTTACACACACACACACAGAGAGAGAGAGAGAGAGAGAGAGCAAACCTATGCAATTTAAACTAAAAGGTGCTACAAACAGCTGCAAGATACAGTGGTACCTCTGGTTACGTACTTAGTTCGTTCCGAAGGTCCGTTCTTAACCTGAAACTGTTCTTAACCTGAAGCACCACTTTAGCTAATGGGGCCTCCTGCTGCCGCCGTGCCACCAGAGCATGATTTCTGTTCTCATCCTGAAGCAAAGTTCTTAACCACAGGTACTATTTCTGGGTTAGTGGAGTCTGTAACCTGAAGTGTATGTAACCTGAAGCATATGTAACCTGAAGCATATGTAACCCGAGGTACCACTGTATAAGCTTGCAAACAGTGGCCAGATAATTGTAGCAGCATATATCTTGGCCTGGCTGTACCAGCTGCCATTTAGTTTCCAGGCCCAATTCAAAGTTCTGGTTTTTGACATATAAAACCTTCAATGGCTCAGGACCACAACACCTCAGGGACCACCTCTCCCCATATGAACTGACATGATGGCCTTCATTGCGTGCCTCCTCCATGAGAGCTCTGCAGAATAGCAACACGAGAATGGGCCATTTCTGCAGTGGCTCCCTGTTTGTGGAATGCTCTCACCAGGGAAGCTTGCCTGGTGCCATCATCATATATCTATAGACACCAGGCAAAAACATTCCTCTCCCCCCAGGCCTTTGGCTAATCAAACCATCTATGGCCTTTTAAACAGGGGTGGGTGTATTGTTTTCGTTACTACATTATGTATATACGCATTGTGAATTGCCCTGTGATCCTCAGATGAAGGGCGGTATAAAAACTTAATAAATAATAATAACCTCACAACTACAATACTGAATTCCTAGCCCAGGGGTCAGCAAAGTTTTTGTGGCTTGGGCGGGTTCACGGTCCCGAAAACGCCGCTGTGGGCCAGAGTGTGTGTGCACGCATGCGTAAATGCTATTTCCGGTGCTCCTTCCGGCGCGGAGGAGGCGTGCGCAGCTTCCCATTGGCTGCAGGAGCTTCGGCAGCAGGGGTCACCAAGCGGGTGGGAGGGGGGGTCCATTGGCTGGTTAAACGACCCCCATGGGCTGCTTGTGGCCCATGGGCCTTAGGTTGCCTTAGGTTGCCAGCCCTTATTCTAGCCCTTTGAAGTCTGGCATGCTAACTCCAGATGAAAAAGGGTGCCAGTAGGTGTTAGCTAGTGGTGAAGGAATTGCACTTGGAACATGCTCAAAGGCACCATGTGGTCAGTTTTCAGCAAAGTTGTACTCAGAGTCAACCCACTGAAATTAGTAAACAGGGTTAAGTTAGGTCCATAGATTTCCATAATTCTGTGAGTTAAACCACTGAGCTGATCGGAAGGTCGGTGGTTCGAATCCCCGCAATGGGGTTTCGAATCCCTGCAATAGCAGTTTGAAAGCACGTCAAAGTGCAAGTAGATAAATAGGTACTGCTCCGGCGGGAAGGTAAACGGCGTTTCCGTGAGCTGCTCTGGTTTCGCCGGAAGCGGCTTAGTCATGCTGGCCACATGACCCGGAAGCTGTACGCCGGCTCCCTCGGTCAATAAAGCGAGATGAGCGCCGCAACCCCAGAGTCGGTCACGACTGGACCTAACGGTCAGGGGTCCCTTTACCTTTACCTTTACTCTGATTAGAACTTCGTTGAATACCTCCTTTTGTTATTGCTCCACATGTGTCAGACCTATATCCTAGTATTTAAAATCCTGCATTACTGCAAGACAGTGATAACACGAACAGGGAGCATCTGTTTTCTTTCTTTCTCAGCACAAGCCAGTATGCTAAAGAGCTTCATGAAAATAACTTGCTTTTGCATCTCACTTCATCTTCATGATGCCTATGGGGTTTTGCCATAAATGTGACTTTTTAAAAAAGACACAGCTGACTGGATTCCACTTAAACACAAGTGGAATTGCCCACATAAATTTCACTTCGCCGCTTAATACATTATACCTATGTCTCAGAGCTATAATGAAGATAGATAGTTTTTGGAGTTTAAATTATATGTGTCCGCCTCCCACTTAGCTTTCTCAATGTATGGAGAAATGTTGCCCTCTAGAGGAAGATACGGAGTAGACTTCAAGGAGTCTATGCCTGCACACCACTTCTCTGATAAGGATTCTACCTAAGGTTAGAATAATAGAATCATAGAGTCATAAGAGCTGGAAGGGACCCCCAATGTCATCTAGTCCAAGCCCCAGCAATGCAGGAAATCTCAACACACAGTCTCCCATCCAGTTTTAATCTATACTGGATCCTACTTAGCTTTGCAAATGAGCTAGTGGTCTTATTGCTGCACCACTAGGTTGAGTCAAAGTTTCTCAGAAAAGAATTTTATCCTAAAAATAATAATTGCTCCTTCAAGCGCATCCTGAACAGTTAGAGAATTTCTAACTGGAAAGTATTTGACAAAATGGTCTACCCAGCTTCACCATCCATGCATTTTTGAGTGCAATTGTCAGATTCCAGTTTCATTTTCATCATCTTCATCATCATTGTTAAATTATAACTCACCATCCCCCCCCAATGGGACACCAGTTACCTTACAAAAATTAAAACAAAAATGGATAAAACTCAGAAAGAAAAAGAAAAAGAAAAAGAAAGTTTTAAATAACAAAACTATAATGGAATTAAATTAATGCAAAACCCTCAAAACATATTAAAATACAGATAGCAAAAACAGTAAACACAGCACAGCACTATTTAAAAGCCCTTTCCTTAAAAGTAGTCAGATCCCAAAGGCCTCTTGGAATAAAGTTGTTAGCTGTTGCCAGGAGGTCAGTTAAGCACCACCATTTCACCCTGCCAGTTGCTCCCGATTTCTGTTATATTTGTATTTAACTTTTCCTGCTTCAGTCTAGGTTGCCTCCCAAGTATACAGCATTAAGGGGAAACAATAATGTATTAATCTTTCCCAGGTTTGGCTGATTGTAGCTTCTGGAGGGTGCTCTCAGTCAGGGAAATGTCACAAGGGGAAGACTTAACTCTCAATTTAACGGCATAGGTTTTACAGGGCATTTGAATATCTGGGGTGGCAAGGCTGTGCCCCAAACCCCTGGCCTACCTGGCAGCAAGTCAGTATGTCAAGTTCAAAGTCCAGGGGTCAACCCACACAAGCAAAGTCCAAAGGTCAGGAAACACAGACCAGGGTCAATCCAAGTAAGCCACATCTGAAGTCCAGCAGTCAGGATACAGTCTACAGTCAAACCCAAAGCAAAGTTCTGCAGAAGTCCAGGAGCATCCTAGCCAAGGTCCATCAACATGGGTTGTTGAGCAGACACAGCACCTCACTCTGCTTCCTTTGTGTACTTTGCATGCTGATTGCAGCATCTGGGCTTGATGAGGCAGGGGACCCTCACCTGCTCCAAGCCTACTCCACCTGAGGAATCACATCCCTCCTCCCAGAGCTAGCGAGTCACACCTGGGCTGGGCTGTGGGCCCTTGTTTGCCTCAGCTTTCTAGAGGGCCTACATCCCCCTAAATCTGGCACTGGTGTTGGCATGGACAATTTACTGCTTTGTATGTGCATAACACAAGATGCAAAGCTGGATGAAGGATATTTCGTCCTCCAAACCCTGTATCTAGATTAATTAGAATAGAGCTCAACCTCCTGTGGATGGGTTTAATTTTAGTCTTCTAAATGTGTTGAATTTTGTAGTTGTGATTACTTAGGAATGTTGGAAGCTGTCTTACAGGAAACAGGTCAGAACATTTATTTTGTTGTGATCCATCTAGCCCAGTATTGTCTAAGGCAGTGATGGCCAAACTTGGCCCTTCAGCTGTTTTAGGACTACAACTCCCATCATCCCTAGCTAACAGGACCAGTGGTCAGGGATGATGGGAATTGTAGTCCCAAAATTGTTGTCCCCAAACAGCTGGAGGGCCAAGTTTTGTGCACACTCCCCTTTTGTGGTTTCCAGCAACTGCTATTCAGAAGCATTACTGCTTCCAACTGTGGGGACAGAGCATGTGTGGTGTAGTGGTTAAGAGCGGTAGACTCGTAATCGGGTTCGCGTCCCCGCTCCTCCACATGCAGCTGCTGGGTGACCTTGGGCTAGTCACACTTCTTTGAAGTCTCTCAGCCTCACTCACCTCACAGAGTGCTTGTTGTGGGGGAGGAAGGGAAAGGAGAATGTTAGCCACTTTGAGACTCCTTCAGGTAGTGATAAAGCGGGATATCAAATCCAAACTCTTCTTCTTCTTCTTCATGGCTAGTAGCTGTGGATAGCTTTATCCAGGGCCAGCCCATCCATGACACAAGGTGTGGTGACGTCGGGTGGCAGGATCCACAGGGGCCACAGATCCCAGATCTTTAGTCTCCCCTTGTTTCCGATTTAGATCTTCACTCACTCTTTCTCCCCTAGCAGGGGGTGCCATTTTGTGGTTTTGCCCATGTGCCAAAATAAGGCCCTGGCCTTATCCTCCATCCAATCCTTTTTAAAAAAACAATCAAGGTTAGTGGCCATCACTGCTTCCTCTGGCAGTGAGTTCCATAGCTTAACTATGCCCTGAGTGAAGAAGTCTCTTCTTCTAGCTGTCCTGAATCTTCCAACATTGAGCTTCACTGGATGTTTTAGTGTTTAGGGAGACAAACTTTTTGCTCTCTACTTTCTTCATGCCATGCATAATTTTATGAACTTCTATCATGTGACCTCAACTATTTTGACTGGTATTGGTTCTCTGCAAAAGACCCTTTGCATCACTGGCTGTCTGATCATACCCAGCAACCCAGATATACTGGGGTGGAGTGGGGGTTGATCCTAGAATTTCCTGCATGCAAATTCTGTGCACTGCCACCAAGCTACCCTCATCCCCAGAGTCTGCAAACTTCTGGTTCAGCTTTACTTCTGCCTTACATCTATGCAGTCTCTTTATTCTCCACCCCCACCTAATAAAATCTCCTGGCTGTACCCATTTCACAAGATAATAATTGCTAATAGAACTGAAGGGTTTATTAATCCAATTACTACACCCACATTTAAACACTGGCTTCCTGTCAACACAGGGAGCGCTAGAAATGTGATTTTCTGGGGGTTTTTTTTATTACTCTCATTCATCAACCATATTGAAAAAGACTTTTGCAAAGTGTGACGGTGTAATTTTTTAAAAGCCCCACAGTTGACTAGTTTTCCAATCCCGAGAATACTGAATTGTTTTTAATTAGGCTGATAATTAGCTGAAAACCTCCTCATAACTTCGTATTTATGAAGACTATGATAATTGACTCATAAAGAAAGCTCATGGGGATTTGAAGTTTCCTGAAAACCAATATGGATTTTTTTATAACGAAAATATAAAAGGGCCACGAGCTGTTAGCAAAAAAGAGGAATTGTTGGTAATAGCTCAATACTGCTCCACCACCACTGAGCAGTTGTTTAGTTTGATAATTTTGGACTCTGGATTTAATGATCTCAGACCAGGTGTGGGGATCTTTATCTCTCCTGACCTTCGGGCCCCCTTTGACAGATGGGCAGGGCTACCCACTCTTTGCCAAAGCTGTAGTGTATAGGGGTTCCAGACATCTTTTGGACAAAGTTTTGTGACGTCAATGGTATATGCCTTGGTTTCCTCCTTTAATACGGACACAATAATGTTGTAGCCTTGAGCATCACAGTGTTTCAAGTACCTTAAAACTCCACAGTTACAGGGCACTGTTGGCTACAAGGAGTTGTGGATTCCGATTTCACAAAAACAGGAGATTTTATTTGTAATGTAACAACATAATGCATGTTATGCTTCTTCCAAATGACATCTTTGACCATTGGTTTCTATGGCAACAATTCACTTGTACTTGGCCAATTCTTTAGTTATACAAAGACCCATTCTCCTGACACATGGGAATCTGCAAGGCTATCTTCAACCCAACAACAACAACAACTGTTTTGACCATGTTTTGCAGCCCTCCTATTTTTGGGGACTTAAATCTTACAGCTATAAAGTACCAGGAATGGTTGGTAGATGCATTTTTTTAAAAAAGGGGCTTCTAAATGCAAGTGTAATGAACAGTGCAAAAACAACAAATAGCCATGTGTGTATGTGTGAGGAAGAACTTGTAGATAGGCTCAGGCTAGTCACCATTCTTTCAGCTACAGCTGCCGCCCCCCTCCCATCTGCAGTATGAGTACAGCAATAATATTGAACAATAAATCCAAAGTAGTAAATTTATGTCCTAAATTCCCAGTCCTCCTGCTAATGCGACATCTGCATCTGCTTTTCCTTGTCAGGGTTTTTTTTTTTTTCTATCAATGTAACATGGCAAATATGGAAACAAAGTTGTTTAAACGAACTTCTTCTTCTTCTTCTTCTTCTTCTTCTTCTTCTTCTTCTTCTTCTTCTTCTTCTCCTCCTCCTCCTCCTCCTCCTCCTCCTCCTCCTTCTCCTCCTCCTCCTCCTCCTCCTCCTCATCCACCCATCTGACTGGGCTGCCCCAGCCACTCTGGGCTGCTCCCAACAGAATATTTAAAACATGATAAAACATCAAACATTGAAAATTTCCCTAAACAGGGCTGACTTCAGATGTCTTCTAAAAGTCAGATAGTTGTTTATTTACTTGACATTTGATGGGCGGGCATTCCGGAAGTCAAGCATGTGCCTTTTGAAAAATCTAGAGCATGGCAGATCAAAACTCCATCTTTCTATTTTACTCTTCACTATTGACTCTGTAGGAGTTTGGCACATGGAAAACAACAGCGGCATTTCAAATCCAGTCAAGCATATTCAGTTGCACATTATTTCTCTTGATCCCATTACAGGCCTAAGCATACATTAGGCACACGTGAGGGCAAGACCCCAAGCATCGCAGGAGACATTGTCTTCCCAGTTATTGGATGGCAAGATTCTGCTTTGTCCTTCTCACAAAGCAATCTCATGCAGCATTTAGAGGTGAACTGGGCAGCAATCTGAAAAGCAGCCCTACTGTGTGAAGCTAGCAAGAAGAGGAACGACTGCCCTCACAACAATAACAAAAGAAGGTGGGTGGCTTCGGATGCTAAAGAGAGCCTGATAATTTTCTTTCAATTGCCATTCTGAAATGGGGAGCAAATACTGATTAGTCATTTCGCTGAGTTTCTGAAGACAACCCATCAATCTCTCTCACTCCTGCCTCCTCTATGTAACCTCTCCCACACTTAATGTATATATTATGCTTTGCTTTCTCACTTGAATGTGGGGTGGTGGGCGGTATCCTGCAGAAAACATTAGTTTTCTGATAGATGTTGTTGATTGGACTACCAAGGAGACATGAGTTTCTGGATGGGGATGTGGGGGTGTAACACAAAGAACGGATAAATCACATCAGAAGAAAGTGAGTTCTTTTGAAGCTGAACATTGATTTCACTCTGGGTGGGATCAAATGACCACTTACCGCATGGTAATGACTTGAAAACTCCCTGTGTGGCAACTGTAGGCATACAAAGAGTTGGCCATCTGTAGTCAAGCATTGCAGTAAAGATTTAGAAAGCTAGGAAAGTGTGTGTGTGTGCAAGCAGTCTTTTATAAAGGTTAGAATCTTAAGATTATTAGCTCCTCACACAGGTAGAGCTACTTCTTCAAAAGTGTAGCATGGGTATGTGCAGTTGCACCCCTCTCTAGCCTCCATTCAGAAAAGCGGGAGGCATTATCAAATTTTTTGACAAAAACACTCAAGGAGGGTAAGATGGAGGGTCAGTTAGGGGTGTGATCCATAGCTGTCAACTGTCCCTTATTTGGCGGGAAAGTCCCTTATCCCAGCGCCGTGTCCCGCTGCTGTCCCTTACTGATGATGTCCTTTAAATTTCCTGGGTTTCAAAAGAAGCAGCTCCTCTCCCTCCCTCCCTGCCGGCCAGGGAGGAGGGAGGCTCCAACTGTGTTGCTTGGCTGCATTGCTCACCCAATAAGGAGTCTAAGAACAACTGGGGGGGGGGTGGAGCTTGCATGCCTTGTGCCGATCAAATCGGCCGCTTTGCCTGGGGACTCGCCTTTGCTCAGTGCTTCCCAGCGGAGAGGTGATGGTGGTTTTCCTTGCTGCATCCCCTTTGCCGGGTTGCTGCGCTGTGGGAACCACCGCTTGAGGCTTCATTGGCTGCTGGCTGGGCTTTCTGCCTTTGGCTCGGAGGGGCTCAGAAGTTGAACATACCTGTGCTCGCAAAATCCCTTATTTTGGCTGCTGATCCCTTATTTTCGAGGCTCCTGGTCCCTTATTTTCAAATTTGTAAGTTGACAGCTATGGTGTGATCTGGGGACTCTGGAGGAAATGTGTGGTGTGGGAAGAGCCCCAAATAACTCCAAAGAGAGTCTTGGAGAGTCACATTTATCATAAGCTTCCCCGCCCCTTCTCTAAGTGAAGTTGATATTGCCTCCTGGCTACTTGGAGATAGCCTAAGGGATCTGTTCCCTCATCTCTGGTGGAGTTGTGATCCTCATGCCACTGTGGAGTCTGTGCATTGTGGATCATAGAGGCTTCTCTCCTCCTGGCTGTC
This sequence comes from Podarcis pityusensis, assembly GCF_964106645.2. Classification (NCBI taxonomy): domain Eukaryota; kingdom Metazoa; phylum Chordata; class Lepidosauria; order Squamata; family Lacertidae; genus Podarcis; species Podarcis pityusensis. Next base: position 37,369,817 of record NC_138030.1, read on the forward strand.
CTCAACTGCTAGCTGTCGGAACATGCCTGGGGGGGGGGGCAGGCACATGCACCCCCCAGAATGAGACAGACCTCTCCGGGCATCTTCCTGATGAAGCACAGCCCAGGACATTCACAAATCAGTCCCAGTGCGCACCAGCGACACATATCTAAATACTATCTGCACACTCACTCAGCAGAGTATAGCAGAAACGAAGTGGAGCTTTGATTTGTGTATTCTAAGTATTTATTAAGCAATATATACAGGACAAAGCAACCATGACGTTCTCTTACTTCTCCTCTGAGAGACAGAGAGAGAGAAAACAGTACAAAAGTACAGTACAGCAGAAGAGATAAGACTGGCTTCTGTTCTCACACTTTCCAAGCCTGGAAAGTAAACACTGACATGTGGTGTAACAGTCACACATCCAGCAATGGAGGAGTGAAATACTAACACCAGTATCTTTGCTCCTGGGTACCCTCTCTTCCTGCTGTGGTCAGGGCCCGCCTGCCCATGAAGCAGACTGAAGCAGCCACCTCAGACAGCAGCATCTTGTGAAACAGTGCTCCCGTGAGCATCCTGCCTGCCTCTGCTGCCTCTGTGGTCATGCAGCTATGGGAATTGTGGCTTCCGGCGAGATGTCATGAGATCTTGGGTAACTCTTGTGAGATCTCACCAGAAGCTGTCAACATGTGACTCCGGTAGGCAAGGCTGTGACTGGGGGTGGTACCCTCCCATTTCACCTTAGGTGATGAAATGGGATGGGTTGTCCCTGGTGATGGTCATGGATTATGTAGCACCAAAGGCAGCAGCAGGATGTCAGTGGTCCTGCACATCCCCAGCCTGGCGAATATTTACATCCAATTCCGAACACACAACTCCCACCCTCCAGACATGGCCACACTATTTTCAGCCTTTTAGAAGGGATTACTTTCCAGGAAAATAACTTACAGAATGGGCACGTTCAACAGCTGCGCTCACACAGGCCTTTTATAGTTATTTATTATAGTTAATTAATTAATATACCGCTTAATGCCAAGATAGACCTCTAAGCAGTTTTCATAGTATAAAACACTCATTACACAGAGATTAAAATATAAACCTCTGTAATTAATGTACATGATAAATCCTATTAAAATATAGGCATAATTAAAATATGCAATAAAATGGTCCCATTGAAACAACACAGCAAGAAAAACAGGAGGCTCAGGTGGGAGATCAAGGGAATGTTTGTGTGACCAGGTGCATCTTCAAAAGCCAGCAGAATACCAACATGGACAATATAGTTTTGCATTTCAGCAGGGAGCGTGTTGTAAAACACCAGCACTACTAGTGAAAAGATCTATCCATCTATGTATTGCCACACGCTAATAACTACCAGGCTGTGGCAAGACTAATGGGGTTCCACTTGTTGATCTTAACCCCCTTTCAGATAACCTGGCCCAGAGTGGTTCTTAACGAAGAAAACAACAGATGACTTTAAGTAGTCTAATCTCTCCCACATGACAAACATGTTGTACTTTCATTGCTCCTCTCTGCCTTGAAGGAAATGCACTCCCCAGCCCCATGTACTAGAATGACACCATCATCATTAATTTTTCCAAGGATCACAGGGTTTACAATATAAAAACCCAAAAATACATACCATAGCAACAAACAAAATCATTTACACCTTCTGCCATACGCACACAGTTTGAATGGTAATAATTGTATAATTAGCCAAATGCATGGAAGAAGAGGAATGTTTTCACCTGGTGTCAGAGGAGTCTCCTTGGGGAGAGTATTCCACAAGCGGAAGCCACCAAAGAACGGCCCGTTCTTGTGTTACTCCACCTCTTGTGGAGGAGGCACACAAAGAAGGGCCTTAGGTGTTATATATTGTTGTCATCTTAGCTGAGGGGGTAGATTAGGGTGCTTTCTCCTTCAAGAAGACTACGCTCCCTCAACAATAATTCCCACCCTTAACATACAATGTGGCCAAATGTTGCACTACAGCTGAAACGTTGGGTCCGGTACACTGGTGATGTTGTTTCCAATTGTTTCCAACTGGGCAGGGACTTTAAGTTCCTGTAAATGATGCCCATTGGTGGTGCTACATGTATCAAGTAGTTTACCATTGATAGCATCACAGGGAAGCTAGTGCCACTACTGTCTGAAAAGCAACTTGTATCTTGCCTACAAAACAAACCTTACTGCAGCATCTAAAACTGCAGGTAGGAAGGCATAGCCCGGGCACCACAATTTTGGATATGAGAAGCAAACACAAAATGTTGTGAAGACAGTTGCAAACCTTTTCCTAAGGCTTGGGTCCGGAGTTCCTGTGAAATTCTCTCCTGCAGAACTTTACAGCCTTCAAAGGGTTGAAGACCCATCAAAACAGTGTGAGAACTGGCATGGTGAGCTGCAGAAGGAGGAAGAAAAAAAACAACAACAACACTTCCCTGTTTTCTACCGACTGGATCAAAATGGAAGAAACTGAGAATGGAAGGAGCCTTTCCATTTAAGGAAGGGACAATTATGATCCAAGCTATAAAATATCACTGGATTTTAAAAAATATATAGCCATTGAATTGTATAAATCAAAACCACAAAAAACAAGCTTGGGTGTGTGTGGGGGGGGCACACACACACACACACACACACAGAGAGAGAGAGAGAGAGAGAGAGAGAGAGAGAGAGAAAGAGAGAAGGCCCCCAGTAGTAAATGCACCTTACCACAGAACCACAGGATGTGTTGATGCAGCCACATGGGTGGGCAATGCTGAGGCCTGGTGGCTGAATGTGCCACTCCAAGCTTATCTGGTCCTCAAAACTCTCCTTGGACCACATTCCTCTTCTGGTTTGCTTTGCACTCTTGACAAGTGCTTGTGTCTTTTTAAAGTGTGTTAATGTCTCTCGCTTGCCTGGAAGGGCAATGGTCAGAGGTGTGTATGTATGCAGAAACCTCTGCCCTGGCATGCCACTCTGCCAAGTTTTGCTTCTGGTCCTGCCCATGAAATAATGTGGCCCTCAGGTTGAAAAGGGGGGACACGCAGCAAAGGATTAGTTTGGTTTGTGCTTTGGTCTCTCTAAGGCATCTGTGGACTTGCCCCATTATGTCACATTGTTACCATCTTATACACACAAATGAATTATATCAGTTTATGTTGGCTTCCCTTGGATTTTCGATATACACCTGTGTGTGCCTAACTTTAAAAAAATAACACAATTTACCAGCAGAGGGCAGTGGACTATAAGCAATAAAGTGATGGGGACAAAAAAAAAAAAAGCCTGTATTTTCCAGAACCAAACTAGATATTTAGAAGCAGTGCTTATAAGAATTTTAGGATGCTGGTAGTATGATTTTGATTTTTTGACTGGATTATATTTTTTTGAGTGAACTGCATTTAATCATCTTGTAGAGGTATATATTTTTTATTTTTAATTTGCTTTCTGATATTAGAGGCTTTTCCCACTGGCAAAATTTACTTAGAAGAGAATGCTAAACTTGGTTTGCAGTCACTGGAGGTGCAATTCTCAGCAGGCATAGTGGAACAGTTTGTTAGATTCCAGCTCAGAAAATATTCTGTGAATTTAAGAGCACAGGAAAAATAAGAGCCATAGATACATGTAAAAAGGTCCTTGCTATCTCCAGATAGGACTGATACAGACCCCTGCCTGAAATCCTGAAGAGTTGCTGTGAATTGATCCTAATATGCCCATTTCCCCCCTATGCGAGTTTGCCTATTATTCCATTTTTTTAATGTACAATTTACTCTAGTATATACATTTTTGTGCAGATTAGTTGGCTGGAGAACTGCATTTTGAAATTCAGAGAAGTTCTGCAACTTTTTATATCAGAAATGTTCTAGGGATGGTGGGTTTGTTGCATTACAATGCACGAGTGGCCCTCCTGGCAGCAATAATGTTTTAACATTGGGGAAACATTGCAGAACAACGAATAAAGCTAAATTATTTGTGGATGGTCCAGTATAAATCCAGCACATGGCAGAAATTACCTTTCCCAAGGTGGGATAAAGGGGGGAAATAGGTATTCTCTGAGGAGCTGCAGTAAATCAGGAAGTTGTCCCTAGCACTTGGGCACCAATGGTTACTTTAGGCTTCTCCAGATAACCTGTTTATTGTCATTCATCGTTTCCCAAAGTGGTAATGTCTGCTCATCATGGAGTATTTGTTTGTGTGGAGGTTATTTGTCTTCCTGTCAATTAGTCATTATCCCACACTTTTCTCACTCCCCATCACTTTCTTCATTGTAAAAAAGAAGAAGTCTGTGTTTTTGTTAAAGTGGATTTGTTGCACCAGAGGGTTTTAATCTACTTTAATAATGCAAACCTAAATTTCTGGCATAAGATTGGATTCCTCCTGTGGTGGTTCCTTAAGAATTCCTGGGAGGAATGCCAGCTCTTTGATAAGGTATATCTTCTCAACAAACAGCCAGATAAAAGGCAATGATGGGAGACCAAGGGAAGGCTGAGTCCTCATAGGTTTCCTCGAGTCCTATATGGTATGAAATGACTTTTGCAATGAAGGGAGATAAGTACGCTTGGCAGCTGTTCTGGAGCCATAACTAACTGAGTAAAAAAAAAACGGAGAAGAATTAGGGAACATTGGGAAGGAGGTGGGAAAGGGAACCAAACTATCTAGGAGTGGAACAATCCAGGCTGATCTGATGCTAGGCTGATGAAGACCAGGAATGAACAGACTAGAATCAAACACTAAGGTTTAGAAGTCGCTAACTCTTAGGGGTTTACCATGAGTTTGAGGCTGCTTGAGTCCAACATGTTTGGGCATTGTTCACGTGATATTTCCCTCATCCAGAACCCATCTCTTTCCCTGTAAATTGATGGTGTTTCCTGCTTGGCAGGGGGTTGGACTCGATGGCCCTTGTGGTCTCTTCCAGCTCTATGATTCTATTCTATTCTATTCTATTCTATTCTATTCTATTCTATTCTATTCTATGAAATTCAGATTTCCCCAACCCTGGAAAAACCTGAAGAGCAAAGCAAAATTCAAACCCAATTCACTGCTACCCAGCTGCTAATCTCTGTTGTCTGAATTTCTTCAGTTAAGGAGGCACTAGGCAATCTTAAGGAAGGGGTGGGAGTGTAATCCAGAGTTGGTGTTTGTTCACAGAGTGGAAGTGAAAGGAGGACCTTCTCTATCCTTGCACACTTTCAGCCACTTTCTGAAGACTGCCGAAGGGATTCATATAATTACCAGGGGGTGGGGGAAAGCATGGCTTTGTTTTTGATAGAGGAAGGAAGTTTGTGGGGCCATCTTAATATTTGCCAGTGCATTGGACCTCAGAATGCCCACAGGAAGCAGTGGTTTTCTTAGGACTTAAAGGAGCAACATCCAATTGGCTGTTTGTTTTGCAAAACTATGGACTGAGCTGTGGATTGAACTTGGGATCCTACCCTTGGGTGAGCCTGCCCATACAGGTTAGGTCACCTGAGGGAGGCACTTCCCATAGATCTGGAGTTCAAGTAGGATATAAATTTACCGGTACTCACTTTAGGTAATTGGGTCAAAGGTATGTGTGGTCCTAATCTTGATGGGGAGCAGTGGATGTTCAAGTCCCTGTAATGTGTTTACTAACACCCTTCCATCAGATGTCAAGGAGACAAGTACCTATACAACCTTTAGAAGGCATCTGAAGGCAGACCTGTTTAGGGAAGTTTTTAATGTTTAATGTTTTATTATATTTTTGTATATGCTGGAAGCAGCCCAGAGTGGCTGGGTGTCACGGCTCTGTCCAGGCTTCAGGAAAGCTATTCCTCCCCCAGTTGCAGCAAGAGCAGAGAAAACAAGGTAGAGTCCTTTTTAATGAGTTTTATACAATCCTAACAGCAAGAGACAAAAGAACGCAACAAGCCTTAACAACGGCGTTGCTCCAAACTGGGGCTCCACCTCCCTTCCTTCCTAGCAACAGCACTTCCCTTATGGTGGCCACCCATGATCAGTTGCCATTGATTACGTTGTTCCTGCACCCTTAATGAACGCTGAGTTCTGGGGGAAGGGGGATCTGAAATACTTTCCAGCGACAACATGTCAACTGGTTCCCCTTCCACATTTTCCTCCCCGCCCCTTTTTCTAACACTTGTCAACTCTTCTGTTCACCTGTCTCTGAGCTATGACTTCCTTCACACTCCTCAAAGCCCTGCTGTAATTCAATACTGCATTCCTCTCCTTCTGCAGCGTCAGGGGGAGGGGGGGGTTGATCTCCACCATTCCTCCCCCTCCCTCTCATCCTCTTCAGTCCAGTCCCTGACACTGGGGCAACCCAGTTAGATGGGTGGGGTATTATTATTATTATTATTATTATTATTATTATTATTACCACCAGTGTTTGGCAGGGCCTCTTTCCTCAGGCATGGAACATCTTCCAGCAGGACTCTTGAATAAATTGGATTAGGATGCGCCTTGGATGTCTTAATTAGGTTAAACCCCTCACAGAGAGGAAGGCATTTGGAATTTCTGGAGGTCTCACACTACTTCTCACAACTAGTGAGAGTCAGTCCTATTGATTAAGATAAATAGAGGGTGGTGCTGTGGGTTAAACCACAGAGCTTGCTGATCAGAAGATCAGTGGTTTGAATCACCTCGACGGGGTGAGCTCCCGTTGCTCGGTCCCTTCTCCTGCCAACCTAGCAGTTCGAAAGCATGAAGTGCAAGTAGATAAATAGGTACCGCTCCAGCAGGAAGGTAAACGGTGTTTCTGTGCGCTGCTCTGGTTCACCAGAAGCAGCTTAGTGATGCTGGCCACGTGACCTGGAAGCTGTACGCCGGCTTCCTTGGCCAGTAAAGTGAGATGAGCGCCGCAACCCCAGAGTCATTCGCGACTGGACCTAATGGTCAGGGGTCCCTTTACCTTTACCTAAGAACACATTGCAGCTTTTTTGTCTTGTATGCCCAGGTTTTTGTCTTGCATACTTTCCCAGACAACCTAGAGACAGCATTGACTCGAAGGCACTCAGTGCATACTTGCACAGACAGCAAGGCTGTGTTCCTCTGCAGCAGACAAGATGAAATAGAATGGTAACTATTGTCTGGTAGGAAAGGCCAAACAAACTCAGATGCTCCAGTGCTTAGCTAAGACTGTTTACTGCTACAAAGTGTATTGGAAATCCAGGGCAAAATTTAGAATGATGCTATTCATCTTCTTATTCTAGCTTATCTCTTGGCCAAGTTCACCACCTGAGATGATGATAACAACTGCCTGGAAGCGATGTGTAGATTACTGACTCACAGCGCTGCAAAGCTACTGTGAAGTGCTTAAAGTAGGCAGAGAAGGCAAAAAAGCAGTTTGATGTGAAAGTCCTACAGCTGCTGTTATATATATAAAAAGGAGTAAGACACAGCTATTGGACTGAACAGAAAGGGGCCAGGGAAGTTGCTTGTAAATGTAGCAGAAGATGAATGTGAAGAATTGCAGTTACATGGACTTCAGGGTTGGGGGTGAGGATGGACAAGGCGTGGGTCAGGACTGGGGAACATGAGAGCCTCCAGGTGTTGGATTCCAAGGCCCATCAGTGCTGGCCAGGATGGTCATTGGTTAGGGATAATGGGACTCCAACAACATCTGGCAGGCCTTAGACATGCCAACAGAGCTCATCAGATCCCAGCCACAGATCAGATGGGCTTCACTTTAGCCTCCTATGTCTGCCTCCCAAGCAAAAAACAAGAGAGATTTATATATATTTTATTTTCAAAACAAAATGCAATTTATTGGAATATACGACAAATAGTATTGTGGCTCTACAAAGGCGCTCTCTCTCTCTCTCTCTCTCTCTCTCTCTGTGTGTGTGTGTGTGTGTGTGTGTGTTAGAGAGTACTTCATCAGATGCATGGCAAAATAGGTTCTAGTAGATAAAAGCTGTTAACACAATAAATAAAATTAAATGTTTTTAAGGCATCACAAAAATCTTTTCTCTTTTTTTGCTATAAAGCACTCCCCTGGATTGGTTTTGTTTAGAAAATGTTGACAAACTTTGGGAAAAGAAAAAAACCCCACACAATAATGATTGTGTAATAGAATTCTAGAATTGACCCAGGAGCTATCCATCTCCATTTCTGTCTCTAAACATGGCATGATCCTATGCTGTCATTTGGAGCTTCATCCCTAAATAGTAGGAATTTCAGGGTCAAACGTCAGCCACAATGGCACCATGCATTCAAAGGACTGTGGTATCACTTTAAACAACCCTGGCTTTCTCCAAAGCATTCTGGGAGCTTGAGGTTATTATGGCTGCTGAGAGTTGTTAGGAGACCCCTATTCCCCTCCTGGAGATATGGTTCCCAGAATTCCCTGTGAAAAGGGCTTGGTAGAGAAACAGGCAGTAGTACAGAGAAGTCCAAAACCCCCTAACATCTCTCTCTGACAACTGGTATCAAACTTCTGTTAATCATCTCCCCTTGCACACCCTCTTCCAGGTAAATGTTAGTTTCAGTGCCCTACCCTGCAAGACAGTGTGATCCCAACTGCCCAGTTTGTGATTTTATTATTTTCAATGACAGTGTATTTTGTTATTAATTCTGGTTTCTTTTGGGTAACCTGTCCTCAGCTTAAAAAGTAGAGATAATAATAATATCAAAGCCTAACTGAATTGTTGCAGACTGTTCATTTGTATTCTGTTCCCATTTAATGCTAACTTTTTGTTGTTGTTGTTGTTGCTTTTACTTTCTCTTAACACCCCATAAACAAATCAGAAGAAATGCTCCATAAAGGGCAGGCAGAGTCTAACCACTGCATAAGTTTTGTGCAAGCAAAACACTCTCAAGCAGCCGGTTGTGTATGTTGATGGGGAGTTGTATAATTCGCAACTAATAACATGATGGATTAGCTCATGACATTTGGGCAACCATATTCCACATTATTATTACAATTAGGACTGCATGGATGAAGTATCATGTTATCTCAAGCACAAAATGCTTGCCCCAAACAGAAAGTCAACTTGAGAGGATGCATGGATCTGATTTTGCAGGAAGGCCCAGGAAAATTCCTTCCTTCCTTCTTTCTCCCATTGTTGATCCTTATGGAGGCGATAACACTGTATTATATCTGTAAGGAGGCTCACATAGGCCTTATCCTAGAAAAGTTGCTTGGAGGGGGTTGTGAGACCTAATGGGCTAGCTAGCCTCCAGACTCCCACAATAGCTGTGTATTTGATGTATATCAGATGCACACACAGAGAGCACCACGGGACTCTGGCCCAATCAGGAAGAGCTCTAGACACATACATTGGTATGTGCCTAGAACACCTTTCAACATATGTCAGAAGCAGGTGTTGGGGGAGCATGGTTGCCACCATAACAGTGGCTAGCCCTCATGGTCCTGCAGTTCCCTCTTTGTGTGGGGAGGATCTTATGAGGTGCCCCACACATATGCATTTAAGACCGAGACTTTTTAATGCACCCATTTGTTTGTCCCTGACAATTCTTAGACATGTCTGCATTTGGTAGCTCTCTCTTTCCAGGAATGTTCCCAATAGCACACTTCAGGCCTGCCTGAATCTTTCTGTTGGTTAGGATAATCAACATGGGACTTATAGCTGAGTAGCAGGAGTCAAAAAACATGCGGGCATCTGCAAACCTCAGTGAGACTGGGGATACACAAAGGTTGACCATCCAGAAGACACTGTCCAGTCCAAAGCTGAGAAGGTACATGGCCAGCAGGCCCATGACTGATTTTGCTGCTCGGATCTCTGAATGCTTCAGCTGTAGCATGGGCAAGCGGCTCATCAGTTTCCCATGCTGCCAAAAAACAAAGAGGAGGTATCCACTTGAGAGGCTCATCAACCCCAGGAAGAAAATGTCTCGAGTGACAAATACCACTCCATTTCCAAAGTACAAGAGTTGGTTAGGAAACACCACACAGCAGAAGTCATACACTACCGTGATCTCTTCCTCGGTGCAGTTGGTACCGGTGCGAGGCAGGGAGTAAAGCAAACGGGTACAGCAGACCAGGAGGTTGAAGCACCAAAGGGAAAGCATGATGGAAGGGAGTTTTGCAAGGATGCTGTGCCTTAGCCGCAAGCATCTGAGAGGACATGGAGCAATGAGGAGGCACTGGAAGCAGCCTAGCATGGAAGTTAAGAAGATGCTCATGGCTCTGCTCACACAATAGATGTAGAGGGTGATGCCACAGGTCAAATTATCATGCATGGTGTGGATGCCAAATGCTTGCAAGGTGAGTGGGACACCCCTGGTCAGGATCACCAGGAGGTTGGCCAGTGCAAGTTTGCCCAGGATGATTTCACTGGGTGTGAAGTTTTGCCGGCAGGTGGCTTTGAGGAAGGCATAGAGGATGGCTAGATTTCCTGGGATCCCTATCATGTCGAGAGAAATGAAACCAAGCATGTTCACTACGAACCAGACTTGCATCGCGGCGTAACCCTGCTGGGAGGAAGGTTGCTCGCTCTGTGTATTCTACAAGACAAAAGTGTTGAAAAGTAGCAGAGAATTGGTTCCCCCCCACCAGCAGTCAACAAAGCCATATGTAAATTAAATTAAGTTCCTTTTTTGTTGATTGGAACACACACACACACAGCCCACTCATGTATTTATTTAGGAGTGCATCCATGTAAGCCCTTCTGTTTGCAAAATTATTGCATGCTGGAAAACTGAAAAGTTGCTTAAGATGCTGAATTCTAAGATAGGGGGAAAAGTTATTCTGCAAGCAGACATTCCTGCTTGAAAAAGTGAGAGGCCTTTCAGAGGCAGCATGGTGTAGTAATCAGAATGTTGGCCTAGAACCAGCAAGAACCTCCACTCAGGCATTGCTAAGTGTTCCTTATGACATCTGTTTGGCAACCACAATGAATGGGGCCTTTAGCACCTAGATTTGTATATTAGGCAGACATCCTCATGTATTTCATTTTGGATTTATCTTCTTCCGATCTTTGCATTTTAATTTTACATTGAATTCTTGTGCACCATTCTGAGAAGATTCCTCCCTTCCCTGCCACTTGATTTAGCAGTATCCAAGTTGTGCCCACCCTGTGGAATGCCCTCCTGTCAGATGTCAAAGAGATAAACAATCTTTTCGTAGACATCTGAAGGCAGCCCTGTTTTGGGAAGCTTTTAATGTTTCATGTTTTGTTGGGTTCCTTTGTATTTTGTTGGAAACATCCCAGAGTGGCTGGGGCCATCCAGTCAGATGTATGGGATACAAGAAACAGATTGATATTAATAATGATTTTTATTATTTTTATTATCAATAATGATTTAATAATAATAATAATAATAATAATAATAGAAGCTCACTGAATGAGTTTGGGCCAGTCATTAACTTTTCTAACTTCCTGAATCATTGTCAGGATAAAACAGGAGAAGCATTTATATCTCCCTAAGCTCCCAAGAGCAAGAGTGTGATTAACAATGCCATAAATAACAAACAAGCATGCAGGCCTTAATTTCAAGTGATATATATCGCAATCATATCTTTGGAGGCATTGTTCCAACTGATAACCTTTCTGTACTGTTAAAAACTGGTGATTTCTTTCAAGCCTGTATCAGCCCCCTTTTCACCCGTTTGAGTTTGCTTTGGCCTTAATATGCTAGATTAAAATGTTTCTGCCTCTGTAGGATGTTATAGACTCAGTGTGATGGAATCACTTTGTAGTCTTTTTCCTTGCATAAATGACATAAGCTTTCCACTCATGTCCCTAGATGTGTTCTTCTCAGTTACACTGCCAAATTCTGACAAGGGTATCTGCACAGGAGACGGCTTTCATTTCATGCTGGCTGATAACCATTTCTGTTTGACATCTACTTGGCAGCCTTTCAAAGACAGTTTGGTGATACGGTTGCAGCCAATGCTAAAAATGTGTGAAAGTAGGTGGGTAATTAGATCTTATAAGAACTGAAAACTTTAATGATTATGTCTGGAATACAGTTTGGATCAAAGTGGATGGAGATGTCTATAGAAATGAAAAAAGAAAAGGGGGTGGAGGGGAAAGGAGCTGGAACAAATAGAAGGGGGGTGGGGAATCTTGCCATAACTTCAGGGAAAACAAAGCCATGCTTTTGTTTCATATTTTCAAAGGGACGTGAAAATTGTATACAAGTTCCTAGACTGCCCTAAATCAAGGGTGTTCACAAAACAAATGTTGTTGTCACAGGTTTGCTTATGCTTCTATGGCTATCAGCATCCATTGCGAAAGGCAACAGGGCACCTAAAAGGGAGCAATTGTATGCACTGGTTAATTTCCAAATTTAGGAGGGTATCCAACTAAATAGTTGCACAAGCAGAAGAACTTCAACTTGTGCAATGGGACTTCCCCCCCCTTCACTTGCCTGTGCATGTCCTACACCCTCCCTAAATCTGCTTTGGATGAGAGGAAACCCCAGAACATTTAAGGGGCATGCAAGGGAATGAGAGGGGGGAAATATCATGGCTCAAGTAAAAATTGTTCTGCTCATGCAAGGATTTGCTTTGTGCTACTTTGGAAACAACGTAGAGAGGTTACTGAGGACTTTCTGTTGGATCCACCTTGCATTACCAAGTCATATATTGATTGGGAAAATGCTCTAACTTCTATAGAACTATAGAAACAGGAAACATAGAATGCGTACATTTTTTAAATAAACAAGATTTTTGTAGTGCAAGAGAATCCCATGCCAGTTCTATGGGCTGGACCCAGACTAGCAGCACAATCCTAAAATGTTGACTCAGAAAGTCCTGTTCCTAGGCAATATATTGTGTGTATACATCCACTCACATACTAGTGAATATAGCAATAGCTGGAAGATGTAAATTGGTATTGCTAAATGGAAAGACAAACTATATTACTAAGACTAATATCTGACTACATCCGTGTCCAGAACAGACTTAAAATAGTATTTATGGAGTTTAAGATACTGAAGCTGCAGATAATCTCATTATGGAACTAGCTAACTAATGGGAAGATGTATGACCCATAAACCAGTAAGTGAAAACTGCTTGGATTTTTGCTCACTAAAGTAAGCAGCAGCAAAATAGCTTAAATCCGGCTTGGAAATCTGTTTTAACAGAAATGGATTGCTTTTACAATGCAATCCTTTATGTGTCTGATACTCTGAGGTGCACGTGTATAGGACTGTAGCCACAAAGCATCTTTCAGCCTTGAAGTTCAAAGATCATTTACATCAATCCCCACCAATTTGCTAGTCTCTAACATGAAATTCAATAATGGATCAGCACCGAAAAATACCTGTAGTAACAGCTGGGGATAAGTTGTCTTCCTGTTGTTATTTCTAAGCTCCCACGCTGGAAACTGAAGCAGGTAAATTTGCCATTGTGATGCAGCTGGGAGGGAAAACGCTATTGCTTGGAAGGGTGGAAGGAAAAATTACGCGTCTCATAGTACACAAGTACACTGGAAAGAAGCAACCCACAATGGGATCTGCAAAAACAAGCCAACAAACATCTTTTCCCCTCTGAAATAATGGAAGACAATGGTGTAAACCAGAGATAGCCAAGCTTTTGACATTCAGCTTCTTATGCAAGATGTCTCGAGAGGAAACCAAGTCTGAGTTTTTCCAGTGCAAATCCTCACTTTCCCATGCTACTGTTGTCAGCCTCTCAGAAGCCGCAGCAGTAGCACAGCAGATACCAGCCCACACTAATTAATGAGGAGCTGGGCAGGCACAGCATGTGCACAGCCACTTCACCAGGCTCCTTAGAGGGTTGCAAGATTGAAGGCTGGAAGTCCTGCCTGCTCCCTATCTATCCCTCCCACCCCATAGTTCTTCATTGTCTTTCCTGCTGCTTGCTGAAGTGAGAAGCAGGTTTGCTGTTCAAAGGACCAGAGGCCAGCCACTGAACTCTGGGTGCAAAAAGCTAAAAGGAATCGGAAGAAGTGGGCAGCTGTTAACCACTGGACCTGGTAGGTCCAGGGCAAGGAAGTCACTGGTTGGCTCCATTTTCTTCCACATCCGCTCCCCTTGAAAAGATACGGTGGATACTTAAGCATTAGTCATATGCACAGTAGTGCAATCGCTTGGCATCTAACAGAACTTTTCACTTTACCACAGGGAAGAAAAGCAGGCATCCCCCTACTTATGTGAGGGTTACATTCCAGGCCCCTCATGCCTAAGTGAAATGGTGTAATGTGGGGAGCACCCTCTAAAAAGCCTCTAAATGTCCATTCTGCTCCCCTCTCCAGCTCTCTCTCTGCACAACTGTCTCTGCAACTAGAGCTCTGGGGCCAGCAGAAGGTTGGCGGATGAGCAGAAAAGCGGCAGCTGCTGCTGCACTGCCCCACATGCCAGCTGCTTAGGCAGGGAGGCAAAGCAGCTTAAACAAAGCTCTGCTGCACCTCAGGTTTCTTTGGGGCTTCTTTCACCCTCACTGACATCCTCTTCGGGCTTTGGGGAGGGTCTCCTCACTAGCCACAAGGATTCTCCAAGCTCTATCCCGACATTTCCTGGCATGATTCTATTTATTTATTTATTTATTTATTTATTTATTTATTTATTTCCTGGTGCTACATGTATATGTGGTCACATGTGAGTAGAATGCAAAGGATGCCTGTATGCTACCTTGAACTCCTGAAATAAAGGTGAGATAAGATTGCAATGAACAATTAAAAGGAGTCATGCTTAGTTCAGCTTCTGCCAGGAAACAGAGGTTGCAATCTTCCAACTCTAGTTACTATATTGCTACCTACTTTTCCACAACCCACCTTTCATCCCAACACCAGTGTCCTTTGAAATGACCTGCCTGCAGCATTTGAGGGGGAAATGCAACTAAAAAAAAATAAAAATAGGGAGAAGACTTTTACAGCGGTTACATTCTAAATGGATATGCAAGGTGCAATTTCCCAGTTATTGTCTTGTTCTTTGTTCTACAGCAGAAAAAGTACAGCAGAACCTCCTGCCCTTGGATATAAGGCCCGTGGAACCTTAATTACTTGGTTCTGGTAAGCAGAAAAACTGAGATGAATGTTCTACTGACATGAAGCCCCATGGTAATAAAGTCCTCGTCTTCTCTGTATGACCACATAGCAAATAGTACTGTTTAATTTGCAAGTAGCTGGTTTTGTGAGTTGCTGGTTTTGTTTTGTTTTTAAATCTGCAGCTCCTTTACCTAATTTCGCTATACAGTGGTTTCTTTTGCTAGAACAATGAACGACTAAAAGTAACTTTAGGCAGTTAACTTTACCAAGAGATTTTCATGTTCATTTTAACCTTAGCCAATTAGTTTCCATGGGCTGACAATCATTAATTAAAAACTGCCAAGGGATCATGTAATTGGCTCCTAATAAACACATGCTGCTAATTCAGCTACTTGATGCATTTATTTACAGCTTAATTGGGTATCAAAGTCTCCAATCCTCTGTCCCCTTACATGGAAGTAAATCAATTGACCTCAAAGGTACTTACTTTTGATCAGGCATGTAAAGGTTTTTAAAATTAGGAATGGGTGAATCTATCAATTCCAGTTTTCTCAGTTTCTTGTTTTTCCAATCTAAACAAGAAATTCCCCCACTTTTACATACTAAGTTTGCAACTTTATTCATGTTTGGTGGGAATGTCCCCATGTTAAAAACATTTGGAATAGAGCATTCTCCATTGTATCTACAATTACAAGCCAACCTCTTTCTCCAAATCTTGCCTTAGCCCTCCTATCTTTGGACATAGATTTGGGCTCACCCCTGCAGAACAGTAGGTTTCTTACTGACCACAGCATGATCAGCGATATCTCAGCAATGAAAGAACCAGACTGAAATACCCCTGAGCATATGAGAAATTAATATCTGAGATACAGCAATGTCTGTGCATCTCACCAGATGCAGAAGAGCAATTGAAGGCATAATGAAAAGAAGTACCTGTCAAGAAACGGGGACCCCTTGCTTTAACTATGTTAATGATCAAATTCAAGACCTTTTTATACCAACCGCTCATCTTCTCAGTCTATGTCTGCTTTCTTTATATCCTCAGGTCAATGTCAGGCTTTCAGGATTACATTATTGTTTACAAGAGTGCCTAAGAGTCACCAACCAGGGCCAGGTCCTAAATAGTGTCTGATGAGGTAGAACCCATCCTTGCATTTAAGCACTAGCCTGGTAACTATAAGTGACATGCAGGTGAGGGAGTGAGCAGTTGTAGGAAATATGGAAGGCTCCATCCTCTATGCACCAAACATAGAAATTGGAGAACTGCTAGAGGAACATTATTTGCTGTTGTCCCCCCCCCCCGCTCCCCAGCGTCCAGTGGTGATGATGATGATGTAAGCTAGTAACTTTTGTGAGGCTTAGTTACAATACTGATGGAATGAATTAATCACCATCACCCTGGGAGCCGAACAGTGGAGGGATCTAGATAAACAAGTACAAATTACATCAGAGTTACTACAGTTGGGGGTCATAAAGCTTTGCCAATCCACTACAAATCTACTGAATCCACTACAAATCTACTGCCAATCCACTACAAATCTACTGATTTACTTTTTGCACAATCCCTGCATTGGAAACGGAGCATGATCTGTGTCAAAATTCAAAGCTGATTTGGTTTTATCTGGCTTGATGAGATATCTGGAGACATGATGAGTATGATAGTTCTGCTCTTCCTCCACATTGCTGCAGTAATGCTTCTGAATGCCAGTTGCTGGAAACCACATGAGGAGAAAGTGCTCTTGTGCTCAGGCCCTCCTTGTGAGTTTCCTACTGGCATCTGGTTGGCCACTGTGAGAACAGGATGCTGGAATAGATGGGCCCTTGGCCTGATCCAGCAGCCTCACCATATGTTTTTATCTTGGATCACTCAGATAAAATATGGAATACAAACATTTCCCACCATGCGTTTCATTTTATTCATAAGCCCAGACAATATTGCATCCCATTCTATCAGCTGTTGCTTTATCCTCTTGCTCAAGTCACGTATTTCCCAAGTCGATTATTTCAAATGCTCAAAGTAAGCTCTAATAGGAGGTGGCAGCCAATTAGGAGCCTAAAAGAGATTTTCATCAGCTACTGGAAAATTAAATACCATAATTATTTAGCTTTAGCTGCCTACATACTCAAGGGGTTAATTATGCGCCTGTAAAGAAACAACATTTGTTTTGCCCGGCTTGGGGAGTTAAAAGGGTCACACAATGGGAATATGGCCTGCAGTTGTGTTTGTTAGATTTTTAAAAAGTGAGGCCATGGAGCTTTAAGGCAAGACCAGAGTCTTGGCACTTCAAAATTTGCCTCTACGCCACTGCTGCTACACATTCATCAGAAGGGTTAACTCTTAACACAACGTATGTACATACAATCCTGTGCCTATAGGCTCTATATGTAGAACTGTTTACGCACACATTTCCTGAAGGTATGAAAAAGTAAGAAGTAAGTTCCACAGAAATTAATGGCATGTGCAAAATGCAGTGGAGATATGCACATTCCCCACGGTCTGTTGGAGATTGTGTATATTGACCAGAGAATGTTCACAATCCCCTCTTCATTGACAGAGTATGTGCACTAAGCCAGTTGTTGAGCATATAGCAATGACTCAACTTACAGTACCCTAACACACACCCATATTTTATATATAATAGTATTATAGAAAATCACGCAGAATATTTTGTGTGTGTGTATATATATTATATACCAAGTGCAACAGTATGATATATATTTTTTCCTTTTGCCTGTCATTGCTATTAGTTCCCAGTGACCCAGCACCTATTCTTGCAACTTCTGTTGCAATAATTTTAGGGATAAGACACATGATGCAGAAATAAATTCTGAGGTAAAGAAAGGCATGTTTTCAATTTTATTTGGGGACCAGGTTGATGAGTTAGCCTCTGAGCCCCTACCTCATACAGTTGCTGTAAGGATGGGGGTGGGGGTAGGGAAGGACTGCACGCTCCTAAGAAAAACAAACATCATGGTTTTTCAGTGGATATAGATAATCCTGCTCATAAGACATTGTGTTCGTGTTAAGAATCAACAACTCCAGAGGATGATAAAGCAAACCTGAGTGTGTGTAAGTCTGGTCTCATTCATATGAGTTCATTAATTCATGCTAAGAGTGACATATAATGCAATAAGATCCTTTTGCCGTTATATGGCGACAGCAGAGGAGCTTAACTGCTGCAGCTACTGGAGCCTATCCCTCTTTTTTATGCCTTTCACATCACAGGATATTCAAGGAAAAAACAGTGGAGTTGTTTTGCTGAACTGTTGCCACACAACTCACTGCTGGGGTTGATGAGAAAATGAACAAAGGATTACATTGGAGACCTTGCACGGTCTTGTGCAATTGTTCCAGATATACTTTGGCAGCAGATTGGCTCAAGGGAAGATATTTTGCAAAACAATTTGAACAAAGTCATTATGATGGACGGAACAACACATACCGTAGCGGCTTTTGTCAGCATGTAAGGCTCGCAGGTATGAGAGGGGCTCAACAAGCCACAGAAGATACAACCCTTTGCTGCAGACTTCGCCTTTGCCAGGTTTGAACAGATACTAGACCTGAAACAAATGTAGAAAAACAAGATGGGATCTGAAATGGCAAATGTGATGTGAATTTTGTCACCTAACCCTAAAACCCAACTAACAGAAGAGAGTCATTTATCTGTTTGTTAGCTTCTAGTGGCTGTAAATAGTACTCTGGGCCCAGAGACATCTGAGGTGATGGGCCAGCTTTAAATCAATAAAACTATCAAATTAAATCCTAGCTTGTGGGGGCGGGACTTTGGATAGGGAGCCTTCCTTACTCGGGTGAGCAGGTCTCTGCACTGAGCACCTGGGGGCAGATTATGATGTTTTCTTGGCAAATCTCTAAGATGTGTGAAGAGCAAAGACTAGTTGTAGTTTGGGGATCTATTTTTCTTTTTTCCTTTTTAACCAGGCAGAGGGCTTTCTCGGCAGTGGTGCCCTCCCTGTAGAACACCCTCCCATCAGATATCAGGAAGCTAAAGAATTACACTTTTTAGAAAACATCTGAAGGCAAAGTTTTTAATCAGAGAAGTTTTTAATGTCTGACTCCCCCCCCCCATATTTTTCTGCAAGCCACCCAGAGTGGCTGGGGAAACCTAGCCAGATGGGTAGGGTATAAACAATATTATTATTATTATTATTATTATTATTATTATTATTATTATTAATAATATCTCCTTACTGGCAAAGTGGGGGCACTTGTTTTGCATTAGTGATTGTGAACCACCAGGGCAAATCACAGTTGTACTGGAACCCACTTTTTGGAGTGCATACCCTCCCAAGGTCAGATTAAAAAAAAATCAATTAACATCATGAAAATTCAAAATGAGAAAATATGATCTCTCAGATAAGCAGGTCCTCTGCTGTTTGGGGCTTCGTATTTCAACAGTTAAACCAAAAACTTGTCCCAGTAGTTAATTGGGAGCCAGTACACACCCCTTAAGGATGGTGCTGGGAATAGGGCTGCTCCTAAGAGCAGCTTAGTTGTGGCACAATATATGTATAAATAAACAATTTAAAGACGTTTAACATAGGAATATGCTTACACTGAGTTAGACCCATTGGTGCATCTAGCTCAGTATTACTGACTGGCAGACGCTGCCTAGCATTTTCAGATGGGGGTCTTTCTTGGTCCTACCTGGAAACGCCCAGGACTGAACCTGGGACCTTCTGTATGGAACCCTGATGCTCTGCTAATGAAATACAGCCCTTCTCCTGACCGATAGTGTGAACACAACCTGCATATTCTCACTTTGTCTTTTCCCGAAAATCTCACAGAAAAGAGGTACTGGCAGTAATGGTGATCATTGGAAAACAGATTGCCCTGCGTTCCTGAGTAGAAAGGGTCAAGCCTTCTTCAGAAGTCGGAGTGGTGGAAGCAAAGCAAATGTGCTCCCCTGTAAAAATTACCTGTGAACCATGAGGATCTCTCTGAAGGGAATACTATAACATAAGTCAGGCACACACTTGAAAATATCTCCCAAATCAGTGCTTGATTAATTGGGCATTTTATTAGCTGAACAAAGTTTTAGGCACTATTAAAACAAAAAGGGAATAGAAAAATAATTACAGGACCAAACACCAACAGAGAATACTAATGAAGGATTTAAAATGCAATTTAGGATTTAATCAATTCCTTTACAACCTGACAGATAATTAATTAAGCCTTAAAACAGATGTCCCAAAAGCATGAACCGAATCTCGGGCCCTATTTATCTGTCACATCCACTCAGTGGCGTGATAGTTTCTTGGCATTACCAGGTTCCAGTGACCTTCGAGCAGCTGAGATTTCTTAGTCAGTTGCTCCCTCCCTTGGCCTCAAAGGAAATTGCAGTCCCCGTTGGAACCTAATGTTGTTTCTCACTTGCAAGCAGCACAATTCCAGAAGGTGCATCAGATGAGACGTTGCTGTTATTTACAGAGAAGAATGTGGTGCAGCTACACTGTTCACAAAAGTGTGCAAGAACTGATGCCACAGTGATGATAGTGTAGGCTTGGCAGCACACTAAAGATTCACAAGTACAGCCTGTGATTTTATGTGACTGCCAGCATCAGAAATAAAAATTCAGTTTCAGGGCAGTGTATAACAGTTGGGAGGTTAAAAAAAAGGGGGACCTCACTATTGGATTTTTGTGAGTGGTGCTGGTGGAGAGCATTTACTCCAATTTTCCCCGGTGGGCAACTGCCAAAAAAATAACACCGCCTCTACAATAATGATGCATAATGATGAGAGGAAATCTGTTTAAAAGACTGTTTTAAAACAATGCTGTTACAGCCAATGACACTGGTGCTAAACTTTGATTTAAAGGTAGTAACAATAGCATTGCTCCTGCAATTTCCTGGTTTACTAAATCATCATTTCACAAATGAAGACAGAGCCGTGCTGGTAAGTCTCGAATACCAATGCCAACTTCAGGGCCTATGCTTCCTCACGCTCCTCAAGTATCCATTCCTATAGACTCTGCTTTAACTGGTGCATTTACAAATGGAAGCGGCCTTGTTTTGAGTCATTTGACTGATCCACCTAGGTCAGTATGGTTGACATTGACTGGCGATGACTCTCCAGGGTTTCAGACAGGAATCTTTCCCCAACTCAATACCTTGCGGGTGCTGGTGTGATGGCCTGGGAATCCGATTCAGAGGCTGAA
Organism: Podarcis pityusensis; assembly: GCF_964106645.2. Lineage (NCBI taxonomy): Eukaryota > Metazoa > Chordata > Lepidosauria > Squamata > Lacertidae > Podarcis > Podarcis pityusensis. The sequence goes on from NC_138030.1 coordinate 37,390,851, forward strand.
CCGGAGGAATCCCAGCCTGCACAGGAGTCCCCGCCTCCAGGGCCGGCTGAACTGGGGCAGGGCCTTGTTTCTGAAGTGCCTGCACCTGTGCTGGATCCTCAGGAGCAGGCACCAGGTGAATCCACTCTGGCTCCGGAGGTGGTTGAGGACACAGTGCCTGCAGGTGTGCCTCTCCCAGCCCTGTCAGGGGAAAGTGAGTCTCCCCCTGGGTCCAGTAACCCTCCAGCCTCTCCTGAGCTGCAGAGGCTCGGGGCAGAGAGGAGGAGGGAACTGGTTTCTCCCAGGAGGGGTGCTCACCTTAAGGCCAGGAGAGGCGGGTCTCCTGGGGGCCGGGACCACCACTGGCCTCAGAGAAGATAAAGGCCAGTCAGCCCGGTCCCAGGTTGTGGGAGCAACGTCGTTGAAGAGCTGTTTCGGCCAGCATCCAGTCCTGTTCCCCAGAGTTCCTGTCCTTGCCCGGCTCCTCGCTGTGGACCCCGCTACACCCGTGGAGGACTGTCTGCGACCCTTGACTCAGGTCCTGGACCTCGCCCCACAGTAACCTCCCCCCTGGACCAGCTCAGCTGGGTATTAAACATGGGAGCTTTTGCATGTGATGCATGTGCTGTACCACTAATCTATTGCTCTTTTTTGTTTGTTTGTTTTAACTCTATAATGAATTGACCCACCGTGGTTTCAGATCCAAGAGAGTGTGTGCTCTTTGGGCTAAAGAGGATATACTTAGAAAAACATAATTGTACTGCAATATGTTATATCGTATGAGTTCAAAATGAGGCTTCCCAACTTGTGAGATGGCAGTCTGTGCATTGCCACCCTAATGCCTTAGGGTGCATTAGGGGCAAGATGCAACCAATGCTCCACTAGAAGATTTAACTTCTAAAGACCCTGGTTAAAGGGTCATTTTCTAAAGAATGAGCAGAACCCCCCCCCCCCTTTCTGAATGCAGTAAGGCTGGATTACTGTTAAGTTGTGGGTGAACATATCAGACGACACAGCAATTCTTCAGACAGCTCTTGTTTATTCACAGGCCAGAACAGAACTGAGATGAAGGGTTCAGCCAACCTGCTTATATAGAGCTCAACTACAAGGCAACAGTAACAACTTTCTGTAACTATCCAATCACTGAACGTCACTTTCAATTCCTTATTTGCATATGTGGACCTGAGTGAAAACTATCTACAGTATCCCCCTGCTGGCCCAGGGTGAGAACTTCAGTACATAACAATTACCACATTTTGAAGTAAGCTACAGTATGCAGCAGACGTTACCATCTAGAGCAGTGGTGGTCAACCTTTTTATACCAATCAATGCCCACTAATGCATCTTTCTTTATGGTAAAATTTCCTTACCGCCCACCAGTGCTCGATGGAAGGAAGATTCAGCTTGTGCTGTAGAACCTCCTACCGCCCACCTAGAATCCTGAAATGCCCACTAGTGGGCAGTAGAGACTAGGTTGACGACCCCTGATCTAGAGAGTCCTCTGCCCAAAAGACCATTAAGCCTAGAGCCTAAAATTACCTGACTGCACTACTGCCTCCAGTCTGGTGTTTGGGGTATAATCAGTGGAAATTAGGATCTATTCTCTTGCCTCCCACTTATGGCTATTACTGCGGTTGCCAATAACCGTTATAGCTTTTGGGTAGCAAAACCATGCAGCAACTCTTTAAAAATGGAGGATCGCACCACTGACCTTCAGCACTGGCAATTGAAAGAGATGGATCAACCCAATGGGGGCATTGCATTGAACTGCACAGAGTTCAGTACTCAGAGGTTGGCTGAGTATGGGTATCCGTTGTTCATGGCTCTTGTCCAATCAGTACACCCAACCAAACATGGGAGGGGTTTGCAATTTTGGGGGAATTGTTTCCTTCTCTCCACATATTTTCACTGTGTCCTTTAAGAATCATTCCTCTTAATAACTAAAGCATTGCTGCATTGCAGATACTCTTATTGTAACTGTCAATGCTCCTAGCACTCCTCCGCCCCCAATTCTGCGGTATTTGCTATTGACTTGAGTAGGATGTGAACTGAACCCCAAGTGCACAATTCGAACTGATGTAGGGGTTTTATTTTGTAGAAACCAAAAAGAAGAAGAAATGGTTTCTTCCATTACAGTAGAATATAAATATTTAATGTGTTAAATATTAAATGTAATAAAGTAGAGGAATACCTAAAGGTGCCCCATTTCATCATTTACGTTAATGATGTTTTAATTTTAGTGATTTCTCATTGCAAAGAGAGGTTATATTGTATAGAGAATCGTTTTCTTACTACATGTGGCTTGATTCAGGCTGCTTGCTGGCAGTTAGCATGTCTGTTTGGGTTCAATAAATATTTATCTATCTTTAAAAAGATCTTGTCATACTGTATTTTAAAAGGCCTCCAAAAATAGAAAAAGTCTGAAAAAACATTGAGAAGGCACCAGGCAAGCTTCAATGGAGTGAGCATTGCCTAAGGTGGGGCACCATGATAAAAAAAAAGTATTTCTCTGTCTCTCTCCGGTCACTACTTGCGTAACCTTAAGAAGTAGAGGTAACAGGGAAGGGTTTCTGGAAATTTTCAAATGCAACGTCTTTTCTCATTAACTGCTGAGAATGGTAAAAAAAAGCAACAACATACACAACTTTTAGTGTTTGATGTGCTTCCCCTCCCTCTGTATTTTGTTGGAAGCCACCAGAGTGACTGGGGTAACCCAGTCAGATCGGCGGTTTATAAGAAATTTATTATTGTTATTGTTATTGTTATTGCCCATAGGGCTGATTTTGGCGTACCACTCGTTTTAATGGCACCACCAATTTTTGTCTCAAATTCTACTTCAACACTTTAAAAAATAAGATAAAATAAACCTCCAGCACTGTTGTAATGTTATGGTCTTTCTTAAGCAAGCATTCTCCTCTTAAGTATAAGAGATAACTGATATCATTATCAAAGGAGAATGAACATTTTGGGAAAGTTCTCATGGGTGGAGTATTTTTTTGGGGGGGGAGCTTACCTTACTTTTGAGGTGGCTGGGGGCTGTTTTGAGTGCCTCTTCTTTCATTCTGCAAATCATCTCACCTGTCAACTGCACTCTGCAGCCTCCACAGGTGCTCATACTTCAACTGAGGACCAGGAGAAGATTGGTGCCATTGAGTCTTCCTCCCAAGTAAATGTGTTTAGAATTATTGTGACCTTTGTCATACTGAACACGGATACCATTTTTGAACCCACTGCTTTAAATCATGTACCTTGCATTTCTGGAGCTTTAATCTCCAGACATACTGTGAGCTTCAATCAATTTAACTAATCCATTAATCAACCACTAGATATAATAATACATTAACATTTGCACCTCAAAAAACCATATGACCATAAAAGTGCCTTTCTGGATGAGACTAGAGGTTAGTTTAATGCAGCTTTCTGGCTATAATCCCAGCTAATTATTTTCACAGAGTAATCCTATATTCCCATTTTGGTGGGACTAGAGAGACATTGCTGCTACAATTGTGACTGTGAGTATACTTCTCCCTTGGCAGCTCTAATAAAACACTTTTTGTGTGTGCGTGCACACAGTGGCTGTCTGTTCATGCATCTGTGCTGCCATCCTGCAAGGCAAAAGTGCTTCTGAGTGTTTGGCCAGGCATGGAAATGGCTAGAGTAGGGGGCTTGGCCTTTAGCAGCAGAGAGCATGTCTCCATATGGCTTCCCTTGTGTGGAGGATGCTACTCTTTGCTATTGTGCCTTTATGTGTGAGAGTATGTGTGTTAGAGCAAGACAGTTCAACAAGATATAGTATTCACATATGGCAAAGAGAGAGACAGATGCAGCAGTTACATATTATAGCGTGTCTTCTGCCTTCCCTTGCTTGCCAGTGTGGGATGCTCTGTCCTGGAAACCGCAGTTAGTGTAGAGGAGCTAAATTCCTTGCTGGATGTTTGTGCCTGCAGTTTTGAGGCAGTGGTACCTGTTAGGATTCTAGGCCGAGGGATGTTAACAATTTGCACAAATTCCCCATGTGTGTTGTGAAGCCAACCTGTTTTGTGCAAGGTCTCCATAATTCCCACCAGCAGAGCTCTCCTTGGTGTGCTCTACTTGACATGAAACTCAGATATAGCCACAGGTTGTGCACCCTGCTTGAGTCAAACAGCAGCAGATGGTTTTGTGGGCCTGTGCCGTTGACCTGACCTCCATCTAGCTGAGTCCGTTCTGCATACCGGGATGGAGAGGCGGTGAGGTCAGCATAGTGTAAATAAACCAGCAGAGCCAATCTGATGCTACTGCTGGTGCATTTTCACCTCACCAACCTCACCATCACTGCACCCCTGCATCTTCCCCATTCTGATATGCTTCAGTGACAGCCTTCAGGTGAGTGGTGCAGCCCCACCATGTTGTCTTCTTCTGGAGTTATGTTAACTGGATGGCCATAGCCTTATAGCAGCTGGGCAATCCTTCCACCGGGGTTTTGCCATCCATTTGGCAACCCATCAAGTAACCAATGTGAGAATAAGTTGAATGGGTAGGACTATGCAGATAGGAGCTGGGTTAGTTCTTTATTGACTTCCATCAAATGATATGGGACAAACTAGTCTGGAACAAAGTTGTAATAATGTTCCCAAACCAGTTTATCCCTTGGGTCACCAGGACATGAGACAGACTTAGCATTAAACCAAGTGGTGTCTCTTAATCCAATCCACAACCTTCTCACATCTAAGAGAGTTGCTACCCATTCATTTCTATAGGAACAATGAAGCATTGAATTTGGAGACAACTATAGAGTGGGGGAGGGGGACTTTCCAACGTTATACCTGATTCTGGGTAGTTTGGTTCCCATCAACTAGGATAACCCCTTCAGGAAGTTGAGACACCTTGTACACCATCCCAGACATTTCTGCAATTGCAGTATATGGGTCATCTCTCCACAAATGTGCCATAATAATAATAATGAGCAGTTTTGGGTCATCCCTCCACAGATGTGCCATAATAATAATGAGCAGTTTTTCCGGGCTCAATATACACAAATATCTCTTGACTAACTGTAGAGGTGCAAATTGTTTAATGTTAAAAAGTCACCTAAAAGCCTTATCACTGCCCAGGGGGCTCACCCCCATTTAAGATGGTATTTTGTAAACAACCTTGTGATTTAAATCCAGTTCATTGCAAATCCATAAACATAAGCAATCAATTAACAACGACACCTATTAATTTAATGCATTCTGCTTGGGTATTTACATTTTTTATTGCTCTGGGAAACAGCAATTTAACAGACGTAGGAGGACAATTCATACTTATTTTCCTTCACATTTATTCTAAGGGCAGTTATATGACAGGAGAAAAACAAAAAAATGAAACAAAAAGAACACCCTGCTTAAAAACAAAACAAACAACCCACTTCAGAAAACAGCAGTTGTGTACGTCTCATTTGATCATGTGTAGTACAACTTAACTCACAATACCCTTTTGTCATTATGCTGAACATTCTTGCTTCTGCCAGCAGCAGTCAGTGACACAAGACACTCACTGTAATGATATCACAACACAAGATAAGGTGTATTACATGCTCCCTGGGGAGAGATCACTACTGGCAGCACCCAGTGTTTCCCATAATGTGTAATTCTACCCTAGCTGAAGAAGTTTAGTTGGAGCTCAAATTCAAAAATGGCAGAGGAGTGCTGCGTTTCCTTCCGAGCCAATTTTCAAATTTCCTATGTTTATTAGCACTTCCCTTGGGACTGACAATCAGTATATTCCACAACCATGGTGAATTATAGCATCTTTAATTTAATTTACTATTAGGAAAATAAAAACAAGAGTTAGGGCGGTTCACAGCAGTCTGTAAATCCATCTCCCAGCACCAGACTTTTCATTAGGAGGGCCTGAGTTATTGCAGGGTCTCCACATGGCAATGCCAAGTGCTATAACTTCTAAGCAGCCAAGATTTATACTGATTTATCCTTCTGAGAGCCAACCCCTTTCTCATAAAAGCCGCATATCAGCTTTGTGATGCTAGCCAGCAGACCACCTGCCTCCTCACCACCTGATTTATCATTCGAGTCATCTAATGCCACCGAATTCCACCCAGAACACAACTCATTCATTATTTAGGCACTAAAGGTCTAAACTCACTTTCAGGTGTTGGAATTCAAACACGTCACACTTCCTCCTCCTGACTTCAGGCTGTTGAGCCTTTTGCCAAGATGCAAGGTCCCCCCGAGAAAAGAAAAATGATGATCACATCTTCCTGTGATCTTTTTCTTTCTTTCTTGATTAATATGCATGGAGGAATGAAACAATGGCGGATATGGGAAAGTCACTGATATAATATTTAATGTGACTTGCCCACATTCTTCCTGACAAAAACTCTGTGCTTTTAACATCTGACTTTCGAGGAGAACTTCAACAGGGGCAGTTTCCTTGGCATTCCATCCCCATTCCATGAAAACTGTACTGGCTAAATTTCTCTCTGCTATATAGCTATTCCAGTAGTGATGTATGGAAGTGAGAGCTGGACCATAAAGAAGGCTGATTGCCGAAGAATTGATGCTTTTGAATTATGGTGCTGGAGGAGACTCTTGAGAGTCCCATGGACTGCAAGAAGATCAAACCTAGCCATTCTTAAGGAAATCAGCCCTGAGCGCTCACTGGAAGGACAGATCGTGAAGCTGAGGCTCCAATACTTTGACCACCTCAAGAGAAGAGAAGACTCCCTGGAAAAGACCCTGATGTTGGGAAAGATGGAGGGCACAAGGAGAAGGGGACGACAGAGGACGAGATGGCTGGATAGTGTCTTTGAAGCTACCAGCATGAGTTTGACTAAACTGCGGGAGGCAGTGGAAGACAGAAGTGCCTGGCGTGCTCTGGTCCATGGGGTCACGAAGAGTCGGACACGACTAAACGACTAAACAACAACATGTAGCTATTTCATTCTAGCCAGGGGCATGAAATGATAACTTGCAGAGTTTTTTGTTTTTTTTTAAATAGTCCTAAGGCTGCATGCATCCATAAAGCACAGATGGCCCATGTCTGGTGAAGAGGGCATATGTACCATTTGATAATATGTTTTCTTCCTCTACAACAAACAAATGCAGCATATCTATAATGGTACCACGATGGTTAGCCACTGTCAAGTGAGTCAGGTTTGACATGGCAATTCTTGGCTTATACCCTATCAGCTGCTTGAGTCTGTCCGGTGCTCTTTCATGTCATTTGATACATTTTTAAATCACATTTCATTGCCAAACAGCCCCAGAGCAGGGTATATTACATTCAAATATACACTACATTTCAAAGAAAGCTGGGGACTATACAAGCTAAGACACCACCAGCATGTTGGCTATGCCCGAGTCTGGGCAATTAAGTAAGCCTTAAGGTGACATAAAAAAATTGTTAAGGCTTGTTGCCAGCTACATCTAGGTGCCGATGTCTGCCATGTTGCCACATACAGAATTTCAATTGACTGCAATACAGATAAGAGTGGCTCCACTTGGTGGTGGGGTACACATGTTTATTCTTATTTATTTATGAATAATAATAATAATAATAATAATAAGAATAAGAATAAGAATAATAAGTGGCTCCACCATAGATCTTAATGCCTGGGTAGATCTATATGGAAGAAGAAACTTCATCAGGTATCTAGGTCCCCAGTTGCATAATACAGGTCAGTATAAACACCTTGGGCTTGGTTTACAACATATAGGCTGGCAGTGGTACTCTTTCAAGACTTGTGTAGACCAGAAGTAGCCTGCCTGATGCTCTCCAGATGGTGCAGGTCTACAACTCCCAGAATTTGTGACCATTGGCCATGCAGGCTGCAGGTGATGGAACTGTGAGTTCAACAACATCTGTAGATCACCACATTGGCTACCACTGCGGTAGATGATCTCACATAACAGCCCAGCTGTGACATTCTACACTAGCTGTAGCTTTTGAACCAATCAGCCCCTAGAGCTATGAAGCACATTGCTGTTGTTGTTTAGTCGTTTAGTCGTGTCCGACTTTTCGTGACCCCATGGACCAGAGCACACCAGGCACTCCTGTCTTCCACTGCCTCCCGCAGTTTGGTCAAACTCACGCTGGTAGCTTCGAGAACACTGTCCAACCATCTCGTCTTCTGTCATCCCCTTCTCCTTGTGCCCTCAATCTATCCCAACATCAGGGTCTTTTCCAGGGAGTCTTCTCTTCTCATGAGGTGGCCAAAGTATTGGAGCCTCAGCTTCAGGATCTGTCCTTCCAATGAGCACTCAGGGCTGATTTCCTTCAGAATGGCTAGGTTTGATTTTCTTGCAGTCCATGGGACTCTTAAGAGTCCCCTCAAGCACCATCATTCAAAAGCATCAATTCTTCGGCAATCAGTCTTCTTTATGGTCCAACTCTCACTTCCATACATCATTACTGGGAAAACCATAGCTTTAACTATACGGACCTCTGTCGGCAAGGTGATGTCTCTGCTTTTTAAGATGCTGTCTAGGTTTGTCATCGCTTTTCTCCCAAGAAGCAGGTGTTTTTTAATTTCATTACTGCTGTCACCATCTGCAGTGATCATGGAGCCCAAGAAAGTAAAATCTCTCACTGCCTCCATTTCTTCCCCTTCTATTTGCCAGGAGGCAATCTAATTTTGAGGCTACCAGCACCTCAGATTAGATCACTGTGACATTTCTATCTAGGAATGGCTGTAACTGGCATGCCAACTAAAGCTGGCAATAGGTGCTCCTCACTGCGAAGGCCACTTCTGCCTTTGGTGACAGTGTTGAATCTAGGCAGTGGTGAACCTTGGCATCTCAAATTTCAGAGGTGCCCTGTGCAACACCAAAATCTGATGCCCTCTGCCTCTATGGATGCCATAGTTGCAGTATCTGCTGTGGCACCCCAGAATCTCCCCTAGATCTGTCTTTGATCTGGGAACCCTCAGATTACATACTTGTGCTACATATTGTCCAGGTAAGTGCTGGAAATTCTAGCTCCCAACAGAGTACTAAATAAAAATCCTGTATTATTAATTACATATTACTTTCCTATTCTTCCTAGGGCTAGGATTGTACAAGGCATTATTCATGCTTAAGTTACAAATGTGGAGTAGATGTATCACTTATACAGAAGCATATTACCTCCTACCTATATATATGATTAAATGACTTTACTAGAAGTGTATATCAAGCCATAAAAGAATCTTATGGACATGAAAGATGACTTTTAATATGCTCTTGTTACTGTTGCGGCAATGACACCTGAAATGGCATCTCACTAATCAAAGTGTTCTAATGGGACAGAATCTGATCTGCCAGTCCTCAAGAGAGAGCTAAAGGAAATGGAGTGCCAGTTTGCTTTGTGGTTTTTATTGCAGCATTATAATACTTTGCCAAATGGGACAGCTCCTGTTGAGTTTCATATCGATGTGCTCTCATTTGACTTAAATAAACTGTATGACCCTATGCCAGGCTGTGCAAGAAGGGCCAGTGAGATCAGTACTGTGACAGGTGACCTTTTATCAATCAAATACATTTATTCATATTTGTTTTCCTAGGTGATGGTATTTGTCCTTGCAGTGCATTGTTGTGAAGTGTTTGAAGTTCTTGTAGCCAGAATCATGTCCCCACCAACCCAACTCCCAGACTTTCCATGGGAATGGAGAAAGCACAATTTCTGAGAAGCTCAGAAAAAGATACGAGAGGAAATCACTTCCCATGCAAAAGGGAAGTGAGAGGTAACATAAATTTTCAGGCCCATTTCACTGAAGGTGTTGTCAAGAACTGGAACCACAAGCCCCTGAGCAAGTCCTAAAGGGATACAGTGGAACTTTGGTTTTCGAATGTAATCTGTTCCAGAAGATCGTTCAACTTCCGAAACATTCGACTTCCAAGGATCAATGGGTGGTTGGCAAAATCCATTGAAAAAAATGGAGAAACGCGCCTCAAAAGCCATTGGACTTCCGAGGCACATTCGAAAACTTCCAGGTTTTTGGCATTTGGGTTCTGAATCATTTGGCTTCTGAGACGCTCAAAAACAGAGGTTCCACTGTATGATCAAGGATGCCCAGGAAGATGGAGCCATGCAGTCTTGCAACAGCCAGTGGTAATGTAAATTAACACTAATTTTTGAGAGGGAAAATGAAAAATATGATTTTTTAAATTTTAAAGAAAAGCCTACATGAGATTGAAATCCAGATGCTGTGACCTCAGCTCAGTTCAGTGTTTTCTGTTCAGCTAGATTACAGACATTTTACACAGACACACTTGTGAGTATCTCGATGTTTCCAAATATGTTATTTTCCAGGAAACTCACAGGGGTCTGAACATATTCTTCCCACTCCTTGCAATTTATCAATACATAATTCAAACATCTGCTGTTTCTGTATGTTTGGCTGAAGCAAGCTCTCAAATGAGACCAGTAGAAGGTTTGCGTCCTCACATATTATCTGGGCAAGTAGTTTGGCTCTTAACTGCTTCTTCTGATAGAAAGCAGGAGCAGCAGGAGCTCCTGGTATGTCATACAAATGTGATTTAGACATGTCACCAGCGATGGCCCTTGATGAATTTCACCCGCAGATGCTGCCTACAAGCTTGACTTCCCTTGTATTCTCACCACATGTTTGTCTACATTTTGCATTCTGAAAATGGAACAGAGTTTATCAGCTGCAGTTCATTTGTAAATGTAACCTTTCAAGATTCAATATTTGTTCATTTCCTAACTGCTTTCTTTCCATTCTCCATTCCTTTCTCATTTGGGGTACCATGGTAAGGAAGTGAAAGCTAGAAAATCAAACCTTATACTCATATATACTTGATTATATACTTATAATCAAACACATACTGAGTTGGTCCTTTTAAGGTGTGCACGGTAGCTTCTTATAGCTATGAAGATTGAATTTCTTTCTATGCAGTGGAGAGCACCAGTGACTTAGGTTTTTATTTATTTATTTATTAGAAAGTTATATTTGCTGCCTTTTTTGTTCCAGACGAACTGCAATGTAATGTTCTTTGTTCAGTCCTGTAAGTGTCAGTGTGCACACAACCCATGTCTCTCCTGAGGACTGATCTTGCGGCAGGCAGGTATCCAATCTACCCTACAACTTCTTCTTCCAGCAAAAATGACATTATTTGTCTCATTGTCCATTGTGGCAAAAGGGTATAAAATATTTAAGGAGAAATTTGCTCAAGGCTGAACATTAGGTCTTATACAAAGCAGTGCCAAAGCAGAGGTTTGCAGGCAGAAAAGTCACAGGTTCAATATGTAGCATCTCATCCCCACCACCCTCTTCAAGGAGCTTCAAGTAGCAGATGATGAGGAAACGTACCATTGCCTATGAGCCTGGAGAGCCACTGTCAGAAAAAGCAGGCAGTGATATGGATTAAAAGAATCTGATCCAATAAAAGACAGCTTCCCAGGTTCCTAATATTCCTGGTGAGAAATGTTCAGGTACATATTTTTTTTTTAAAAAAATGTTAATTGGAATGTTGCTAGGCAAAACAATTGAAACCTCCCCCACACTGTGAAAAACATCAAAAGCAAAAATGCAGAAATAGATGTTTTTGAACTGTGTAATGCAGTGCCCAGAGACAATTGGCACTGCAAATCTTGGGACATATGGGCATTTCAAGGCCAATACTCACAACTGCGGCATTCACAGTGGCCCCTTTCCCCCATTGCGGAGGCTCCTTGCTCGTGGCAAATGACTTGTCTGGTTAATTTGCCTGAAGCAAAAACTGGCTGCTTTGCCTTCCATATGTGCTTAGCAAATTAATTAAACCAATGAATGAATCATAACAGAAGCTTGCAGGCTAAGATGCCAACGTTCGATCTACGATGCTTGGCCTTTCGAGGATTTCCCCCTTGTAAGTTCTGAACACTGCTGAAATAAAACTTTTAAAAACTGGATGAATTTATAATGCAATATTTTCTCTCTCCCCCGCCACCTGACCCGCCTTTGGCCTGTGACAATTCTTTCTCGGTTTTTGCTAACAATGCATTCCAGAGAGCATGAGACGTACAACAGGAACTCAGCTGTCGAAAGGCACAGAGCTGCCTTTCTAACAAGCCTCGGTTTTCTGCCTGCCCCTCTCCGATTATATTTTTGTGCTCTCATGATTAGCTCCCGGTAGGAGCCAAGCTATGAATCTCTCCCCAGCCCTGGCTTTTTATTAGTATGGCCCATGCAGGTTTGGTGAGATGGAACAGCTATAACTCTGAGATGCTGAATAGGAAACCTTCATTTGCATGAAAATGAGGACGCCCTGCTGGCCGCCGTGCCTGGATCAACTAATAAATATTTGCAGCATTTTGTTCTCATTAAATATATGCAGACACGAGAAGCACAAACAATGTCTCCTTCTGGCACACAGCCTCGGCGGAAGGCCTGGGGAAGGACACTGTGCAACCAAGGAAAGGCTCTTCAGGAATAATTTAGAAGAAACAAAAATCCATTAGCTGGGCTGAGAGGAGTCAACCCACACAAATGTTTTTCAGCATGCAGTGGTGGCAGAAACAGCTTTGCCTAGTTTGGCTTTCAACCCCATCAGTCAGTGACAGCCCCACGTGCATTTGCTAGAACATGCCTACAAGATGTGGCTTTTGATATGGCATTGCAGACATGGCTCTCGGATAAATTTATGGTGTCTCACTGAGTGCCAAAGTGGTTATACAAACAGACTTTGCCTCCCTTGAAAATGCAGGGCAGTGACCTCAGATCTGAAAGGCTTCTGGCTCACACAATAACATCAGATGCTTGTAGCTGGATCTCTTTCTCCCTTTGCACTCTCACTGTGGTCTCCTGTGGCTTGATCCTGTGAGCTGCTGCACTGAAGTTGATCTGACTCATGAGAGCTTGAGCTGTGATCCTGTTGTGGTTTGTGTTGTACAGTATTGTGGACAAATAAAAAATGCCAGGGTTCAACCTTACTTGCATAGCACATTCATTTTCCCCTACCATGAAAATAGATACGGAAGATTATAGAAAATAGATTATGGGAAACGATACGTTATCCTGTTGGTTAAGATTAAAAATAGCAAACACATTCTCTGAGTACTTATGCTTATGCAGGCAGCATGGCCCCTTCCACATACAAGAGGGAGGTGTCATCAGCCTTAGAGAACTCCCCAATATTTGCAGAAGCGCATATCATGTTTAGGGGGAAATAATGTGGGGAGTGGGCAGCCCGAAACAGCCCAATGCAGACTGAGTGTGCTCTGTGGCCGTGGAGTGCTGACTGACTGTTGGAAGGGGAATAGAAAACCAGGAGGTGGGGGATATAACAGAACATCCTGGAATTGGACATGGCCAGCTGGATGAAACCCTGAGCAGAAGTACTCTATACTGCAGGACTCTGTTGCAGGTCCCACTTATATTTCATAAACTACCAATAAAGTGCCATATTATGATGTCCACTAAAGACTCCAAGAAATCTGAAAATGCTAGAGACAGATCTGGTTGGTAGTACTTTTTCCACTCTGCGCTCCAGTAATTACTTGTCAGTTTTCAGATTTGAATAGACACTTGCCGTATTCATTCTTCCTCCTTAGCGGCTTGGCTCTTCACAATGACTAATCATTGATGAGCGATCAAGATTATGTAGAAATGCAGCTTACACCTACGTCCTAGGATGGATGTTGAGACAAGTATTCTGCCTGTGTGGATGTGTGGAATAAGAGGTGGGGGGGGGGAGTGAATTTTGAGTCTGGCTGACAAGGGGCAAGAAATTTGAGTTTTTGCAGCTGGCTAGGGAAAAAGGCAAGCTGGGAAGGCTGCTGTTACTTCCAAGGACAAATGCTGTTTCATTGTAAGTGCTTCCTTTCTGTGTGCCAACCTGCTCCTTGGTTTCATTGCTAGATTAATCAATTAAAATTTTACTTGATCAATCCATGGAAGCCATTTTTAGTCAGTGAGGACACATTTTAATCAATAAGGTCATTTCCTGCACTGGCTCAAGAAGTCACATCCAAATGTTGTATTAATATTCAATGTATCCCTCAATTATGAAAGAATTCAATGACAAATTATTATGCAACTAATATTCTTTAATAGGTTGACAGTCCTACAAAAGTGGGAAATGGATTAAAACGTACTCATCCCTATGCAGAATCTGGGAATGGCATGATGAATGTCTACCAGTGGCTGCTTATCTTTATATGAGTGTCTCATAACGTTGCACATATCCCTTAAGAGGGCCCAAGTAAATGTTGCAGACAGGCAAAAGGTCAACAGGGGCGGAATATAGTGAACAGTATTCTTTACACTCAAGCCAATCTCAGTGTGGTAGCTGTCATCTAGGTTGATGCATCTATAAGCTATGAGTGCATGAGTCTTAAAAAATGGATGTGGAAAGCCTGACTCTGTTGCTGGGCAGTTAGAGATTCATATGCATCCTCGCAAATACCTTGCATGGTGCAGCCCATTCTTCATGGGAGCTTTACCTAGAAGGCACTGCACTGTTCACATTTCTTTCGGTGACAGACTGTGCTTTGGGGATATGGACACACATAGCTTTTCAAGGCACATCCATCAGCACACACACACACACACACACACACACACACATGCACACACACATTCTTTTCTTTAATAGCTTTTAATAATTAAGTCTAGCTGAGAAGCTTTGATTGCATTATACACTTAGTGGGTTAATTAGAAACCTCTAAATAAGTTGCAAGCTGGTTCCTCCGGACTTGGCCCCTTGGTCATTCCCCCAGCTAAAATGCTTGATTCTCTGGAGGGCTCGGGTTTGAGAATTGAATGGAAGTAATTGCTCCCAATAAGTAAGACTACAAAGTTAAGTAATTTAATTTTGCCCCCTCCCTCTTCCCCAAACCCCCAGGAACCAGGAACAGCTGTGTAACACTATCAATAAAAATCCCTTTAAAAGGTTAAGTGGGTGTTCTATTGGAAATGCTTAGAATCAGGGGAAATCCAGTAAAGACGTTTAGCAGAGTGATAAGGTTCTCATTGAATGAATGTTCTCCCTCCCCCATCAAAGTTTTCTTTGTGATTGCTTGCATGTCTTCCATGTATACCCATGCAGCTAACTTTTCCTTCTTGGAGGGCTCTGCTTCCTCCCAAGAATGCTCATCTCCCCTATTTGTATTATTGGCAGCACAAAAGGAGATATTTGCAAAGCAATGGGAGGTGGCTGGCTTTGGAGCCTGTCCTACTCATTGCTTATGATGATTAGCTAGTCAACTGAGATCTCACAAGGTTCTGCAGCATTTGTGAGATCTTGGCAGCTCAAATCTTGGGAGACCTGGGATTCTGGGTTTCCCTGGAGTCAGGGCATTCAAATGGGAGCAACAGCACCAGGTGGGAAGTTGTGTCATGGAAAGCCAGGACAAACCACCAAGCGGAGCAAGGAGCTAGGTAGCAATCGCAACTCTCCCCTCCCCTGTTATTGCTCCCATTTTAACCGACATTATAGCAGTCAATTTTGGGGGGCGGGGGGCAGGGAATCAAAGTTGTGGCCATTTAGCTCCAGCACTCCTTAGCTGCCACATAGAAGATGCACATGAGAAAAAACTCCTCAACTCACTTCTCCACCTTGAAACCAGTAATGCTTTGGGCTCAATCTCCTTATCAATGAAGCATGCTCAAAGATTGGCTTTTATTAACTGACTCCTTGCTAGAGCTTTCTCCAAGTCCTGCTGAGCTGTAGGCAGTTTAAAGTTCCTTTAACTGTCAAGCTTATTGCACCTACCTGTATGATCACAACTGCCTGCCAAGTTGCTTCTTTTAAATTGGCCACCTGTAATGAAGCCTGGGAGTTTAGTTGCCTTTCGTGCTGGGGATGTTTTCTTTTAAAAGGTAATCAGTTGTTGTTTTTACAGGTGTATCTTTCGCTTCCTTCATAGAGCTCAGAGTGGTGTTTTAGCTTCACAGCACCCCCTGAGATAGACAAGCTGAGAGATAGAGAGCTGCATAGCAAGAAGTCCTAGTAAGATTAATAACTTGACAGGGGTTGCATCTGGGTCTCCCAATCTATGCTCAACATCTTAGCAGAATTCAAGTCAGTCCACTATCCATCCAGGTAACTGAACCTTTGTTTGCCAATTGTGTCAGAGTATTTTGCAGTTGATGGGCATTGATGTCCTAGCCTCAGCTCCCCCAGTGAATTGTATTATTGATAATACCTCATGAAGCCAATGCAGAGTACAGAGCAGGAATCATCACTCTTGCTCTGGATGGTTTAACACGTTCACCTTTCTCCATGCTCCCCACACTTCTGTTGGCACCTTGTGAAAGCTTTCACAAAAAGCTTTTCACTTTTCCATTCTATATTGGCTCTCTCTTAAGGCCCAAACTACCTACCATTCCATAATCACTCTACAATGCATCCAACTGCTCTCTCTCTCTCTGCTATCAATAACATCTGCTCTTGCTTAATTGTATCAGAACACCTGACAAATAGTCCATTTCCCCAATCTCTCCTAATATTCCATTCCTATGCCATGCTTGAGCTCTCCTTATTACATAGTAGGGACTGTTCCTTCCAGGCACTGCAGGAGATAATAAAAAAAATGAAGCGCTTGTAGTACTTTCATGCTGTTAAGCCCAACATGTTATTTTAGGCCAGGGTTTCTTAAAATTGGACGGCAGGTCCCCAAACTGCAACAATGAAAACAACAGCAATTGTTGTCCTATATCTGCTGCATACAAAGATCCAGCAGATGGCAGCATGGAATGTTTTTGTGTGTTATATATTCCATTTTGTAAATAGATTTGATGCAGTGTTCAAAAGCATTTTCCTGAAATACAGCATTTTATCCAGAAGAAAGCTGAAAGTAAGCACAGATATCCAGTTATCTTATAAAGTGACTCGGTTAAACATAAGGTGATCTAGTCCCACTGGAGTAAACTCCAATAGTTTTTGGCAAACACTGGGGTTTCCTTGCAATGGAAATTAGCTTTAAGTCCTTATAATTATATATGGATTACTATCTGTGGGTTGGGGATGAGATAGATGGGTGGATGTGCTGCAGTTGTTGGACATCTGGCCCATGCATCTTTAAAAGGATATTGCCCCCTTTGTTATTTGGATTCAATGTCTGTGATACCAAACCTATCCCTATGCCATGTGAATTCTTTTTGTAGAAGCTGTAATATCACTACTTTTCTGATAAGGTTAGGGATATAGCTGGTATTTTGCTGGGATCTAGACAAGGGAAAACTAGCATTTCCACAAGAAGGCAGTTGGGGTCCCTGTGCATCAGCCCTCATTGAAATCTTGCCACTTGCTATTCTTCATCACACAGAAAACACTAATAGTATTGCCATGTCGCCACTTGCTCTTGCTTGTGAGATATTAATGTGAAAGATAATATATTGGCCAGAATCAATACTTTTCCTGACTTAGCAAAGATCATCATCCATCAGTCCCTGCTTTCATTTGATAAAATCCTCTTATGTCACTTTTACTTAGACTGATGAGATCACAGTGGCCCTTTTGTTTCATGATCAATGGAGCCAAGATGAAATATTGTCCTATAAATTAGCACCTCTGGATCAAGACTGTGAGATTCCCCCAATGGCTGCCAAGAGGACTCACCAAACATCATAATAAAGCACAGCACAGTCTAATGAGTTAATTAATTTAGAGCTGGAATTTGCTGCACTAACACAAGCTGGGAAGCAGCAATATAATATCCAAACAGTGGAGTACCATGAACTCCGTTCGGTGGTTCCTCAAGAATCTTGAGTCAAGATGTACAGACTTTAGTCCAAATTATTCCTACACACAGAGGTCAACTAAATATGATGATGATGAAACACAGGTTACCAAATCAGTTTGTTTTCTCTCTCTTATAATATGAAGGTGAAGCCTGGAAGGTATTTGCATGGACCGGCGGAGTCCCCCAAACCCTGGGCGGCCCCCATGTGGAATAACGACTCAAGAAAATGTGCTATGGGATTAAAATTGGCCACAACTTTATTATGTTTCAGATGTGGGTAGATCTTGGCTCAGGCATTGGACGTTTATCCCTCTCAGTCCCCTGCCAGGGACCTGGGGAACATCAGGGTTATCCAGTTTGTGTGGGGGATGGGCTGGCTCTGGAGAACATATGTTCAAGCAGAGAGAGCCCACCCCTGTTATGCCGTTGTCACAGGGGAGAGCAATGACAACCTCTAGGCATACGGCCAAAGCCTCCCCTCAAACAACCCCTTTAATGGGGAACCCTGGTATCGCCGCCTCAAAGAGGAGGGGGCGTGGGTCACCGCTACATGCCCACCCCCATTTAGGGAAGACTAAAGGATTCTGCCCAAGGCCTGATACCGCCAAAGTTGTGACGTTTTGCTATGGGAAAGGCAAACCTGCCAGTGCAGGAGAATTCCTTTCCGGCCCTTCAACAGCGACCTTGACATAGCAGCGCCTGTGTACCTGTGGAGAAAAGGTTAACCTGCAAAAGAAGTCTTAACTGAGGGTGGGTAGGGTCACCTCCAGACTGGATTATTGTAACTCGCTCTACATGGGGCTGCCCTTGAGACTGACCCAGAAACTCCAGCGGGTGCAGATTCTGCAGCGAGACTCCTTACGGGGTCCTCACTGCGAGATCACATTCATCCGATGCTATACCAGCTGCACTGGCTCCCGGTGGGGTACAGGATCAGATTTAAGGTGCTGGTTTTAACCTTTAAAGCCCTATACGGCCTAGGACCCTCGTACCTACGGGACCGCCTCTCCTGATATGTCCCACGGAGGAACTTACGATCTTCAAACAAAAACATCTTGGAGGTCCCAGGCCACAGAGAGGTTAGGCTGGCCTCAACCAGAGCCAGGGCTTTTTCGGCTCTGGCTCCGATCTGGTGGAACGCTCTGCCACAAGAGACTAGGGCCCTGCGGGACTTGACATCTTTCCGCAGGGCCTGCAAGACAGTGCTGTTCCACCAAGCCTTTGGCCAGGGCACAGCCTGACTTCCTCCTTTGGCAATCTTCACAGAACTCTACCCCAATGATTGCCATCAATTTGATTTGAATTAATTTTATAATGAAATGATTTTAGAATGTTGTATTATTTTATTGTTGTTAGCCGCCCTGAGCCCGGCTTCGGCTGGGGAGGGCGGGATATAAATAAACATTTATTATTATTATTATTATTAGAAGCTCTGGAGCCAACTGACGATTCCCAGGTAAGATCCTCCCCCTATTGTGTGGGCAGGTAGTCCCTCCCCCTACCTGGCCTGATCACCTTAGCAACGCCTCCCAGGCAGGATTGGGCAACTGGCTGAGGTAGGCCAAGACCTCCAGGTATCCCACCTGGGGAAGGCAAAGCCAAGCCTGTGCTAATGGTGCCTCATAGGGTCCAGGGGGCTGTACGCAACCACTCAAAGGGCACCCCCATTTAATGTGGGGAGTGGTCATTGTAGCAGATATCTGTGGGGGGGAGAATAATACCCTTAACCCACTAATTCTTTCTTGCAAAACTCACCCCAAATTTATTTGCACTGATTACCCCTCAGTCAGACTCTGAAACTAGAAGTGAGTTCAGTTAGAGGGGAAAATTGTATTGGAGAGCAGATGGGGAGAAAATAATTGCAAGAAATAATTGACGGATCTGGAGGAGTTGAGTCACTGCCATCCACTCAGGAGTGCTCTTGCCCAATCAACATGCAGTTAAGACTACGTTTTGCTGAGCAAATGTCTAGTTTAAGTTTCAGTGCATTCCATAGCACATCCCACCAAAGGATATATTGGAAGCCAAAGAAGAGAAAGATGCTGCCTCGCAGCAGTGAATCGGGTGGGGGGTAGTGTTGCAGACACATGAAGTTTCCACATACCAGCCCCAGCACTGTCCCTTCCTGTCCCTCTTGCTCAGTCCCTGAAGAACCCACCCTCCTGCCCTGGGATGGCAGTAGAGGTAAGAGGGGGAGGGGAATAGGACTTTTTGTCTGTAGCCTTGTTGGCCATGGGAAACTTGGGGTCCCCTTCCCCCACTCTATTCTTTATATGGGGGAAGGCAGAGTAGTATGAGAGTGGTGAGCACCCTGAGACACCTTTAAGATGCTAGGATTCCTTATACTGGTCCCTTTGAGCTGCGGGGTCCAGGGGGCAAGAAAGGGACCTCCTCTGAGGCTTGCACTAAAGCCATGGGACTTTGGGGGAATGTTAGGTTGAAGGACATCCTTCAAGACCTAAAGGTATGACCTGCTGGGCAGGAGACAAGTAATAAAGTGCTCCCAGTCTAGGGCAGGCTCACGCTAACCCCCATAGCTTAGCTCTTGATGGGGAGGCTGCTAGCTGCCTCCCACCTCTGCCAGTACCTGCACAGTTAGAAATGGCTGCAGATCTCATTTAATAAAACGGTGGCCCTAGTTATTCATTATCCATCTCTCTCCTCTTTCTTCTGGATATGGGCACAGCAGGGATCCTTCCAGAATCTGATTGGATATTTCCACCTGATATTACCTGCTCTTGATTCTCAGATTTGTGATGGCTTCTCGCCAAAATTATGCTAAAACAAATCTTTCCGGGTAAATATGATCTGAACAGTTTCTATAGCAGTGTGGCTGAACCCACATCCTTTGATGACTTCTCTAGAACAACTCTGGTTCATAGTGGGATTGTGTGTGTGTTATGGAAAACTGGAATTTGAACAAACTCTGCAGAATCAAAACCCAGAATTTAAATTTGGACTGCATTAGCACAACCAGCTGTAATCAAATGATTTTATATACAGTTACAACTGTGGTCACATATGTTTGGTCTGGTTTTCAGAATCTTTTTCTGTGCAAAAATGCTAGCAATGAGCTAGTCTGCTATTTTCTAAAGTTTCCTAAAGTTCTGTACAAGTTTCATACTTTTAAAGTTACAGATAATTTCAGTGCAGCTAGCAGACACACACTTACACACCCACGTTGTGAGCTATTTGGTGAGAAGTAGTTATTGTGCATACAACAAATGCCAGAGGAAATTACAGAGCTCCTTCTTTTAAACATAGAAAATAACCTCAATCTCTTGAAGTGAGAAAGCAATAAATACATTGTGGCCCAAAAAGTTGTACACCATAGGGTAAAGTACATCCTGAGAATAGATACCAATGGATGGATGCTGCTGTTTTCTAGCTAATATGCCCCTGTTGCATCATTTGCTGTTCAGTGACATTGAAGTATCTTGAAACAACCAGCCTGGATTGAATGATGAATGATGCAGCGCAGCTCGAAGGTTCAGCTCTTTCTTTTTTTAGCCTGGCAATTTGGCAGGGATTTGTTCCAAACAAGTTTACCACTGTTCCCAAAGTGCACCAGGCAGGGTTCAAGGTAAACAAAACTTTGCTGTTGATTCTTTTTGTACATAAACCACAGAACGTCACCTTCTTTCTGGCTACATAGCTGCCACTTCACTGTTTCTGTGGTAGCGGAGGGCTAAGAGTTACAGAAACTTTGGTACCAAGATACCAAGAACTTTGATCATAAGAACATAAAGAGGAGTCTGCTGGGCCAGGCCAATGGCCCATCTAGTCCATTGGAGGCTGGGGTGGCTCAGCACAGTCAGTTTTTTTGGGGGGGGCATCCTCCCAATATTTTGGGGGGCCCAGAAGGGGTCTGGGCCCCTTGGAGTTGGTGCCTATGGTGGACATCACTGCCTCCTGTGCAAGCAAGTTCCAAAGCTATGGGCTTCCAACATTCAGCTACGTTGGATGTTCATAAATTCCAGTGTTATGAGAGAGGGAGAAGAACTTGCCTCTATTCACTTTGTCGATGCTATGCATGATTTTATGAACTTCTATAATTTCACCTCTTACTTGCCTTTTCTCTAAACGAAAAAGTCCAAAGTGCTGCAACCTTTCTTCATAGGGGAGTCGCTCCCTCCCCTTGATCAAGGAATTTACCTTTTTCACAGGTGTTGGGTTGACATCTTCATTGAGTTCTCCATTACAACCCCAAGGTCTTGTTCCTGTTCAGTCACCACCAGTTCAGACCCCATATGTGAAATTAAGTTTTGTGATCCAACATTATCATTGTTGCTCTTACTACTACTACAATTACTACTACTACTACTACTACTACTACTACTACTATCCTGCCCAGGACGGGACTCAATGTGGCTCAATATAAAATAAAATAATGTAGCTAAAATACAAAAAAAACCCTTAAAAAGTATAAAAGATGATCCTGAAAAGGTGATTAAACTCATGTTCCTGTGCATCATGGGGATAGGGATGGGTGGGGAACCAGGTGCATTTCACTGCAAGAGGGTTGGGGGAGGGGTCACCAGATTTCAGCCGTGCGCAGGGTGTCATAGTACCCAAGTCCACCATTGCTTCTTCCCCCAAGTGAAGAGAGGAAGAGGAGGAAGCCTGGAAGGGCACAAGATGCAGTAAGGTGTCTTTTAGTTTTCTTTACAGAAATTTGAGCAAGGGTGCCCATGTAGCCAGGCATCCCAGCATGGAATGTTTATCCCATCCCTGTCACTGCCCACACTGTGCCCTCCCTATCTGAGCTGCTGCTGCCACCACAGATTATGTGCCCAAATAAATCTAGGGACCCTATTCTTCAAGCATTACCAGAGCCCGTCACAGGGAAATATGCAACTGCTCCACTTGCATAATCAGGACTTTGTGTTCCTCGGCTGACATAGAAGGAGGAGGTAAATAGCTGCTTATTGCTTTGCTTCTCATTCCTCTGAAAAAGAGATAGCAGTGAAGTGATGAGTTACACACCTGTCTTATTGAAGGTGAGAGCTTGTAGTGTGATTCTAACATTTTCTCCCTTTCTTATTCTGAAGGTTATTCTTGCAACTTTAATTGAGATGATATATTAATAGCTGAAATATCTTTCACATTTTTCAGTGGATTTTCCAGAGCCTATCATTATTAACGTGTCAACAGGTCTTCTCTTTCTCTTCAGCTCCAGATGGTGGCCTGAGGTATTTTTATTTTTTTTACTTTAAAATTAGGTTGTTCATAAAATAATAATTATTAATAATAATGTTGACTCTTCTGTTAACACCACTGCTTCAAATAAACTCAGCACCTTTCTTCCAGTGTTGTTAATAAGGTAGCAACGAAACAATAAGAATGGGGAGGGGGTCTGTGTTGGTCTGCCTTGGTCTGTGTTGTCAGAATAAAGAAGGGGGTATCATACCCCCCCAACTTTTTTATCCAAACTATTCTGGACTCATTTCCTCTTTACCCATACACAATTAAGTCAGGTTTAGTTTAGGGGTGTGTGATGGATTCCATTTCTGTGAATTCTGATGCAAACTACCATGATCCATGCCTACCAGACTGATGTGCAGATTATAATTTGGATTTTGAACATCTCCAAATTTTGTGGTGCAATGCTTGGCTAAAGAATATATGTGCCAAAATGCATGCTTTAGGATGCAACCTGTTTCAAAAGGTTTACACTGAGATAATATGTACATTCCTTTAGTAGTGCATCTGGTGCCATTCTAGTACAGGCAACTCCCCATTTAAGTGGGGGTTACATTCCAGGCCTCCACATGCATAAACGAAACTCACATAAGCTGCAGTACATACAGCTTCCTGCCCAACAGCTGTTAAATGGGGTAGTACAGCAGTAGCAAGAGCTTCCACATGCCATTCTGGAGCACTTGTTGTTTTGGCTCACTGCTGTCCCCTTCGGGCTCTGGGGAGGGTCTCCTTGTGAGCCACAAGGACTTTCCAGCTCTCTCCCACCATTTCAGGTTAGAACTGAATTATTTATTTATTCCCCAGTGCCACACATATACACGGTCACCTGCGAGTCAATAGCACATAAATTGTGGGTGCCTTCTAGGAAATTATGAGTGTCTTTTAGGGATGGATGAATCTGTCAACTTTGGACAAATTAGAAACAGGGAGAAATACCAATCTTAAATTCAGTTTATCACATTTCTACATCACCTTGTGATTTTTTTTAAAAAAATAATCATTTTTAATTCATCAGCACTGTAGTGCATATTCTAATACACTCAATTTAAATGTAACTTTGCCTATTGTATACATTTTTGCAAGCAGCATTTTTATGTATTTTTAATGAATTGACACAGTTTTATGTGCTGTTTCTCCCAACGTTCCCATTTTTGTACATATGCTTTGGTTGGAAAGCTGTTCTGCAAAATTTGGAGAAGTGTGAATTTTCAGCCAGGCCATAACACCAAGTGCCTTTCTGGTCTCAGGTCTTGATCTTGGTGAGTAAATGAATGAATAGGTCAAAATGCTGCTTATTTTGAATTTTCTCCAGCCATAACAAGAAGCTACACCATGGACTACCATGTCCTCTAGGATCTGAGATCTCACCTAGATCAGATGTGGGGAACCTGTGGCCCTCCTGATATTGCTGGACTCCCACTCTCATCAGCTCCAGCCAGCCAGCCGCTCAATAGTCAGGAATAATGGGAGTTGTAGTCCAATAACATCTGAAAGGCCATAATAAGGAGCTGGAGCGCAGTGGCTCTCACTCAAGTAATGTCAGGAAGAACAGGTGTTGTGCCTGTGTTGCTACAATAGACTAACAGAGAATACTTATTTAGCTTTAAATAAGTTTACCATTGCTGCTGGTCTCTGTAAGTCCCTCAAGGCCACCATACAATTTACTGTAGATGGAAAACTTGGTCATAGCTTGGGATAACCTGGTGGAAACTTATTTTGAGTGCAATATTTCTGTTTTGGACAGAAATATAACTGCACAGGGCAGCAAATGAACCACAGTGCTGTATTGTCATAGCATTAGCTCAGCAGCAAGCCAAGAGATATGTGTCATTATGTTAATGCACTTGTCTGTCTCAGAACAGTGTCCCCAGCACTCCTATCCATCATGTAAATGCCTTGCAGAAACAGTCTTCTGGATTCTCTTTGTGTACTTGCTGTCACTGCTATGGGAAGTAATGGCCTGAAATCATTCACACCATTAGTTTTAATGGATTAGAACTGTGTCATTTAAGGTAAGGTACAGGTGCGAGTGGGCTTGCAGAGTGCATCTCTACCCACATGCCATTGGCTAGTGTTACTCTGAGGGTTAGAAAGAAAATGAAAAGAAGAAGAAGACATTTTCCTCATCACCTTGGGAATGAAAGTGATGCATTTTCCAACTGTCCCCACTGGAGGTCAGTGGAACATTGTTTACCATTGTTTGCTAGAACAAAGAAACTGCAAAACAGTGACATTTCAAGGGTGAATGTATATCTTTTTCAGTGTCTTTGTTATTGTACATCTACAGATAATTCTGTAAATTGTCCATAATGCCTAGTTTTAATGGTCACCATTCCATGCTTTATGGGACATTAAATCAGTGTTTGTTTTATTGGCATAATTGCTTATTTAGATGCACAGAAACTGCCAGAAAAGGTGCCCCCTTGTGCTCTCTAGGTGCTTGGGATATAACTTAATAGTATGCAAAGCATAGTGGTGTGTTTTAAAATAATTCTCTAAAGTCAGAAAATGCCTGGGCTCCTGCCCCCTATAATCGGTACCGTCCTCCCAACTAAGCCTGGTGCTCTAGAAAGAATGTCTCTCATGGCTGCATCAACTGTGTATCAGCAGTGTACTTGAAAATGGTGCTAATCATTGATGCAATAGCATTGCAATACTTAATGACTGGAGCCAGGCAGTTCAGGGTGCAATCCTGTGAAGAGCATCTGAAACACAAATAAAAATAAATTTGCTGAAGGAGGCAACATCAGGCATTGTAGGTGGCGGTGCCAGACATCATCAAAAAAGCAAAGTAATGAAATAAAACTATAAAACAGGAGGTGTAGGGTACATTCAGAGATGGGGAATATTGCATTTTCCTGGTTATCATGCTAGCACTTCTGTACCTGTTGTGTTATGGAGATGTGGCTTTTGGACTGATATAAAAGCATGTTTTGCTAAATTCCATTCAGACCAGTGGGTGTGGTGTGGCACAACAGTGACTGTCATTGGATGTCGTTATTCCTCCATCGTCTCCACACATGTGTGCTTCTGTTCCTCCATCATTCAGCCAGGAAAATGGCAGGAAAGAACTGTGCGAATTCTCATGATTTTCCAGGTTAATGGGCTTGCAAATGGATTTATTTATGGAGTCAAATAACATGAATATCAGCACCAATGGAGGTCATTTTTACATCACACGAAAGCTCAAATATAATGTGGAAATTAACACTTAGGGAAACATCGTGAAAATGGAATAAACTGCCATTTATTCCTAGTGCTTTGCAATTCCTGGCACCTCCAGATAGAACTGGGAATCTCTTCTATCTGAAATGCAGGAGAGCCCCGCTGATCAAAGTCTGAGCTAGATGGTTGAGTAGTAGGACTTGTAGAAATAAGACAGTTTCCTATGTTCCTGTTAGGAACTATTTGTGTAACTGAGGGGTGACAGATGCCGTTTCTTTTTTCTGGCTAAGTAACCATCAAGATTTCTCCTTGCACAACAGGACTCTTTCCTGCCCTGTACATGCACATACACACGCATGCACACACACATATTGTTCTCTCCTCATCTGCTCTGGGGGCTTGGGGGGGGGTAACCTCAGAACAGATTTAGGGGGATGTTCAGAGGGGTGAATCCTGTGGCACATGTGGAATTCCTTTCAATAGTGGGACTGTTACTTAGGGCTGTGTTGAATACAGTCCTCAGTAAATAATGTCTGATATCAGTGGTGTGGGACCATGCCATGGTAAAGCAGCCTCCATATTCCTGTAGCAAGGCATGAACTGAACCTCAGTAATAAAACACTTCTCCGTACCTTCTAAGTCAAGATGTCAACATGGGGAGTAGGAGAACTGAACTGTCTTGTTTCGGCTCATGATGACTAGCTTATGAAACAGTAAAGGTTTAAGGATGAAGAAGCTTGAATCAAAGCCTTAGAACAGGGACTAGCGATAACATTAAGCAAATATCCCTTTAGAATATGCTAGCTGAAGAAATGTGAATTTAGGATATAGTGTGTTTGTATACTAAATGTATTTAAAACATAGCAAGCATTTTGTTCCTTTTCTGTGTGGTTTGCAAGTAGAAATTAATTAACTCCATTGATGATAATGAGGTTACTTCAGGTTTACATCAACATTATGGCGAACAGAAGGTAGAACTGTTCAGCAAATGGTTTGAAAGTCTTTCTTGTACATGAATAAGCATTGAATGCACATTAGAAAGGAATGAAAGCCATTGTTATTGCTATTATTTAACACAGCTGTCTCTTATTTCCACTACATAATTCTTGTCTAAATGTACACAACGTCTCCTGCTTGCGAGCTGATAGAGCTCAGGTGACTGACTATGACTCACCAAGCAAAACAGGATTGCTGACATGAGATGAAAGAACAGTGGATTGGATCCATACCATTAGTTGCACTTAGTTCCCATTGAAATCAATGGACAAATTCATGGAAGGTAAGACTATCAATGGCTAATAGTCATTATAGCTATACATTACCTTCAGAACCAGAGGCAGTATGCTTTGGAATACCAATGGAAGGGGACACACATGTCCTACTTTTGTGCTTCTCATAAGCATCCATTCCCATAGGTGGTTGGGAACAGAATGCTGGACTACATGGGCTTTTGATCTGCTCCATCAAAGCACTTCTCATGACATTTGTTCCATCATTGCTGATGGGAACTAAGTGTGCCCAACTTAATTTGGATCCAACCCAGTTATTTACAGGAGGCTCTAATATAAGGTCATGTCCTCTGATATAATGGTAAAATATATCTGATCCAATGGGTTAGTGCTCCTAGCCAGCCTTCAGGGAGAAGAAATCCATAGTCCTACGCTAACATATAAGCCAGGGGAGTATTCTAGAGCTGTGCACAAATGATCCCTTGAAAGTCTCCATCCTGTTGTGGACAGAAAAATGGAGCGGAGGGAACTATTTCACCAAATTTATCTAATGGATAGGCCCCACTATTAGCCATGACAGTAGCATAGCTTCTCCCCCCCGCCCCGAGTTTTTGTTGTTGCTGCTACAGCAGCAGACAACTGTGTTGTTTTGCATTCTCCACAATGCCCTGGACCTGCATCATTTTGTAGCCACTGCCACAAAAAATGGTGGAAAATATTCAAAGCTATCACTGCAGATCCATTTTCTAGTGGGTGGTGGTGAGAAAAAGAAAAATCACACCATTTTTTCCAGAAATACATCATCTGGGAAATTTTAGTTCACCTTTCGAGTATCCTTCCCAGACACTATGACTGCTTCTAAAATCATTCTGAGTGCACACTTAATCACTGTGCATAAATAAAAGCATATTAGGGAGCAACACTGACATGTGCCGGCTAAAATAAAACAATGAAGCCTCTTTTTTTTCAATTGTCTAAGCTGTTACAGTTACCTGGCTTCTTAAATCTAGATAGAATGTGTCTAATGTCTCTAAGAAGGTCTTCCCAGAGAGTGGACAGGTTCGCTGTCCTTGAAAAATAACACTTAGTAGTGTCTGGGAAAAGATATACTAAATCAGAGAAGGGAGTTGTTGGAAGATTCTTCTCCTTTAGTAGAATTCATGTCTCACTTTCCATTGTCTGGGGCTGAAAATTCTTCCCCAACTTCAGTCATGCTCAAATTGAGCCATTGTTAAGGTGGTTCTACCTAGGTGACACAATATTAGTGTAAGTACGGCGCTATAGATGTGAAAAAAGATGGCTTGGGACATTGAAGATGTAGGTTTGTAAGCAAGTTGAATATTTGCAGCTTGGCACATATTTTGCAGTTTCCATATTAATACCCACATTCTGAGTGTTTTTTGCTCATTCCCTCCCCTTGCAGGAGTCAACAAAAATTGCAGAAAACTATGAAGTTAGGGAAACATCACCTACATTTCGAATCTAATCTGGGGATGACATAAGTAAACACTCTGTCCTGATCTGATATGCAGACACTTAGAAAATGTATTGCACCCAGCTTCCTTGGAAAAGCTGCTCTTTGGGAATTGGATGGACAATATAAGAAATGTATAATCTTTTCATTTGTATGCCTGATTTTCTTTATTGGCATTACTCGAGGTAAATTTAGAAATAGTGCAGTAGCCAAGTGGGCAATTTGCCAACTCCTTTCACATGGGGAAAATAATACACAGGATCATAAGCAAAACAACTCTTCATTATGATTCATGGATAATTTTGGGACACTTTAGCAACCAATTCATCCTAATTAGCCAATTAAATGCCGGAACCTATGTGCAACCCTGAACCATGGAGTTATCAATGCATTGAAATAATGAAAGACTGTCCTGGAAGAGAGATTGCTTGTTCTTGAGAGTCATCTGTAATATGCTAGGACTCAAGAAACACTCACATAATCACTGTGAATGTGCAGCTTCTTTAACGACCTTGGCACCTGCTTAAATGTCTCCCAGTGAAATAAATGGAACTGATATACACACTTCTCTGAATATTCGTGTTATTTCAGAGTTGTTCAGCAATGGCACCATTTTTATTCCCATACTGCTGCATCTTTCTAGCACTTCTTTTCTGAACTTCATATTCTTAGCCTCATTTGACCTCACTTCTTTTTAGGCTGTGGGGTTGATGCACGCGGCTTTTCTTCACACTTGCCTTTGGGGTCATCACATCAGTTGTAGCACAATGTTGTCATTGACGAAATAATGTCACCAATCGTATTAAAGGGCCAGTGAGGGTAAATGAGTCTAAGGACAGTGTGGTCAAAGATGCAAAAGAAGAGCACATGGAAGAGGCATGATGTAAGCCTGTTTGGCTCACTGTGCCTCTGTTGTACCAGCAGTTCTTCAAATCATGCTGGCAAAACCAACATTGTCCTGCATACAGAAGTTGTTATAAAGTCTCCAGAAGCATCACCAATAGGGGGAAAGTATTATTTGTTTAATAACACAGCTCAGCTTGCCGCTTTGTCAATGGAATCGTGCACATGAAATAGTCCCTCCAAATGCTCAGGAACACAGCAGAGTTCTTCCTTTTTGGCTATAGTTTTAAGAGCATTCAGAGCACATTTCTGCCAGCACACCAGCAGGTTTCAGCAAGAGAACACACAATTGTAGTTAATTGATCATTTCCACAGAGAAGAAATTTAGAAGGACTTTCTAATTCGTGTCTTTCTTTGACCGCTTTTAAACATCTAACAAAAGGCTTCCTTTTCTTTTCGCTTGGGTTCTTCTTATTTCTATTTAAAATGATCTTCCCTGTCTGCAGTTACTTCTATTCGAGAGAGAAAGAAGACGATACAAAGTACGTTCTGATTTGGTATGCTTAATCTTCAACATTGTGAAACCATTCACAGTTTTGCAATTATATGCTAAATGGGCACCAAGGTCATTTTGTACTCATCTGTGACTTTCTAATGAAAGGCACAGATGTCATTAAAAGCACAGTTCATTCTTTTTTAAAAAGCACGTCTTTGAACACACATTTATTCATGGACTTCAGGAAATGTATATATAACACATTTGGTTGCCACTTTGCTTGAGCCAAATTACTTGTGCTCAGTGGTGTTTCTCTCTTTATATATTTGATAGTTACAAAACCAAACCAAGATCCATATAAACCCAATAAAATCCAAGGGGTTAGAAGGTGAGCCACTGCAACAGCTGATGAATGCTGTGAGAGCCAGGAATTGGCTCCATGGATGGTTCAAGAGCATTGTCATACACTAGCAGTTGTCTCCAGTTTTTGCTATAAGTAGCATGCTGTTGAGTGGCACATGTCACCCTGGAGTAAGAGCAGTGAGGAATGATAACCTTTCCAAACCCCATAGCATAGCGCAAAGACACTGGAAAATGTCTCTCTGTGTGTGACTTTCTTACAGGACAGCAGAGTTGATAACAAAGGTTGTCTATCCACAGAATTTCCCATTCAGTTAAATGGGAGTGTAAACCGAGCTGAGTCCACCACTGAAATGAATGGAAAAATCTACTTACATAGGCCTTAAGTGAGCACATCAGGATATTACATTTCAGGAATTCAGAACAATGAACTCACATCCCATTGGTTCCAATTGCATTTAAGTGACTGTGTCTTTATGATAGAGCAAATCTCTCTCTCTCTCTCTCTCTCTCTCTCTCTCTCTCTCTCTCTCTCTTTTAGGTATTTCTATACTGCCTTTTACCAAATAGTCACAAAAGCCATAAATACATAATATAAAATACTAAAGCAGCAAGGTCAAACAAGACTAATATTAGTGAACCCTTAGCAAATGAGATGTGGAAGAAAGGGATGTGGTGGTGTGAAGAGAGAATACTTAGCGATGGCAAAGGGCAAGATTCCTTTGTAGGGGATTTTTGGGGGTTATTTAAAGGTTGGCTTGTGGGGTGCACTTTTTTTGCTAACTCTGTTCTATTGAAAGGAGGCCTGCTGTTATGTCATTTGGCTGACTGGTTCATTCTTCTGGTCACACTTAAGAGTGAGACCAGTGAGAACCCTGAGGTAACCCAACTATCTGTCCACCAGCCAACTCAAAGGGATGGGGGGAAGGGAGCTGCCCTTTGGCCCTCGATGCTGTAGTCCACTGAATGCTGGCCAGTGGGTCTAGGGTAGGGAAGCCAGGTGACCTTGTAGTTCACCTGCTTGTAGGCTTCCCACAGACATCTGGTTGGCCACCGTGAGAGGTAAAGATAAAGGAAAAGGACCCCTGGATGATTAAGTCCTGGAGAAAAAGAATGCTGGTCTAGATGGGACTTGATCCAACAGGCTCTTCTTATGTTCTCACTATTAGGTGAGCAGGCAATGATCCAGTGATCCAGAATCATTGATCCAGTGCATAGAGCTGGGGTGGGTGGATTTTGTCCAAAGGAAAGTGGATCCATCTCCATTGTTCATTAGATTGTATCTTTCTAACCACACTTATGTGGGCAATGTTATTGCTCATTGCAGATCCTTCTAGTCAATAAAGAGTGACCCTTACCCCCCATCTGGTCTCTTGCCTCAATTTGGGTGGGCGTGTTGCTATCTAATCTATCTATCCATCCATCTTATTTTTGCAAAGTTCCCACAGGACCCACTACATGCCTAGTTTCCCAATCCCATAAGTCAGGGGTGTTGATGAGCTCCAGCTCCCATCAGCTCCAGCCAGCATGACCAGCAATCGGGGATTATGGGAGTTGTAGTCCATCAACATCTGGAGGGCCACAAGTTCATCAACCCTGCTTAAATACTGAGATTTTTTTTAAGCCACTTGCAATGTGGGTCAGGGGATGCTGTGTGTGATTCAGAAATGACAGAAAGCTCCACACTGTACATCACACCTCCATGGATAGTCCTCTGGACTGTGTTCCTGGTCTTAATATTAGATTCTTTTAAGGCAACTATCAGCATTCTCTGGGGAGGAAAAGCATTTAAATAATCACTTTCGTTTGTGAAATTCTGGTGATGATTTCCCCACAAATAACTATATTATGAACTCCTTCCAGTCCCTCCCCCCACAATGTGTTTGACCTCCTCCAGCTGCTCTCTTCGCAACCCCCACTCCCACTTTAAAACCTTCCCTTTAATTGCTTGCATTAATGCCCCGAGGTTCTGTGAGAGAAGCTACAGAAACCTTGATTTTATTTTCCCAAGGAAGCAATTACAAATCTGGGTTAATATGAAATCAAGTTGTTTGTAAATGCAACTGTTTAAAGTTTGCCTCCAGGGAAATCATGCAAAAATAGGGCATTTTCTACCATTTGGATCTGTGCCAGTCAGCCAGCTCCACCTATGCTATAAATCAGATCATCAATTACAATCTGAAGAACATGGCATATGCATTTAAAGAAACATGTTTAGCCAGAAAGTTTTTAATAATAGGATGAGTCTTTCTTTCATGGGAAACAATCCTGTAGTTTACCTGAACCTTGATAAAGCAAGATGCAGCAGGTTGTGACTACCTGACATTTCTGAAGCAGCCACACTTTTAAGGCAAAACAAAGCCATACAGAAGAAACTGAATGAATTGATGGTGGGCCCTTAGATTGGTGGGTTTTTAGGTATTTGTGGCCTCTTTCGGAATGCCTTTTATTTTTCATAGGCAGAGGCAATTCAGAGCAAGGGCATTTTCCCCTGCATTGTATTGACCTCACTCCGAATTACCATAATTTCCCCACAGCTCCATGATCACATAGCCAATTCTTTTGGACTACTCAGCATTGTGATGCCACCATACTCATTACATGACCCCTGATTGAGTGAGATCACCTAGTGAAGAAAAGTTGTTAAAGCTGGTAGTGAAGCTGTAGCAGAACTGGAGAACAGTGTTTGTGAACTGCTATGAAAAGAAAGGAGGAAAAGGCACATTTAAGCATGGGGGGAGAGGTGTTAATTCACACACATCTGCAAAAGTCCTGCTTTCACTTATTCGTGAGTGAATATTCAGCTCAGGTCTAACTTAGAATAAAAGGAGATAAGAACATGAGCGCATTTTCTTCTCAATGCTAAACATTTTTTTTTTGCATTGATTTCCCCACACATTCAGGAAAGTTTTATATTATAGGCCTCTTGATGATGGCAGGAACAGGAGAGACCTTGAAACCTTTGAATTAAATATGATCCAAATTTACAGCTGAGTGAAGGATGAAAGATTAATAGGGTTTTCTTTCAGTGTGCTGTAAATCTGAAACTCTGGCGCTGGTTGCAGTGGTAAATTTCAAGCTCCCAACTCCTAGTCATGAGCAAGCAGAGTGCACCAGGTTGCCATTATAAGCCTGTAGCACAGAATTATTCCAGTAGCAGTTTATATGGGGAAGAAACTGAAGGATAAATCATCCTCGGGTATAAGCCTTGCCCTATCCCTTGAGTCCTTGATATTATAATCTTTGACATCTCATCCTCCACCTATCTGGCCCCGCTCAGAGCCCTTGACCTAATCTTTCCTGTAGTCCTTGATTCAACAAAATTCTCTACATTTATTGCAGCTCACCCTGTGCCGTTGCATTTTGCAGCCAATCAAAACATTTGTTTCAATCTGGAAATACTATGAGCCAAACCTTTTCCATTTTCTGTAGCTTGAATGTCAAGCTGAGCCTCAAGCCATTTCTTCTGAGCTCAAATTCTAAGGAATCTCGCTTTTATTTTTTTAACACTGTACTTGCAAAGTTCTTGCTGATTAGTCATTAGTAAATTTGTTATTGTGAACCAAATAGGCAAATTAGTGAGCAGTGGGTTTCCCTAAGAAGCACTCAAGGCATGTGTTATGTTAGGATGGTGGGGATATTCTCATAATGCTAATATTGGAGCATCCGTTTGTTTAATCCCAACATTAACCATGCAAGCTCACATAGCAATGCTTGGTAGCTCTGCCATAAGTGTGGGATACTTTCCACTCTGCAGCCCATACCCCACAGACCTAGTATGAGTGGTTGGCTAGGTCAGGCACTGGACTGGCGAAGGGCCCCAAGGCTCAGAAGGGACCAGCCTACCACCGACTTGAACTCAGCCCCTCAGGCTGGAAGGATGCCATCTTCATTCTCTGTGGCAGCCCCTAACTTGTGGAACTGCATCCCCACAGATGTGCATCTGGTGCCTTCATTATACAGCTGAAGACGCACCTCTTTACCCTGACTTTTTTTGGACCCACCTTATTTTTTAGGGTTGTCAATTGTTGTCAATTGCTTTTAATACTGTTTTAAATGCTGCAACCCACTCTGGGACCTCAGGGTGAAGGAAGAGAAGTCAAATCACCATCATCACCATCATCATGAAGCTCAGGCACCTGGGGAGGCAGTAGAAAGTAGACCATAAGAGAGATGTGGGGAAGGAAGGGAGGAAGGAATTACACAAACGCCCCTTGGCCATGCTGGAAGTAGTTGAAATGAAGGAAAAGCCTTCCACCCCAAGCATGAGAATTGTACCAAATTTCTCTCTCCTCTTATATAAATTTTCAAATGCAATTTCTTGACAGCGCTGCCAGTGTGCATCACTGAGGGGGCAGAATTAGCTCTGTGCATTCCTACAGGCTCCTTCACGTATCCAACAGTGAATAACTGAAGAGGGCTAATATATTTGAATTTGATATAATAATTCTTTAAAGTCTCTTTTAACTTCTCTCATGTACATACTGTTCATTGAGGATTCTCCTTTGTTGTTCCTTCATGTACTCTGGCAACACTTTCGACCAATCAGTGTTCCTTCATCACACAAAATCGCCTTATAATAAATTCCTGGCAATAAGCCTAACTAGAGCCGACATGCTATCAAGGCTCCATATACAGTTTTTACCTGCTGAGTGTATGACTGAGGACTTCGGGTGTTCAGTGAGACTGAACTGATTACTACTAAAAATGTTATTTGCTTGAGCGAGGCCTGGATTTGTCCAGTTTCTGATTGTAGACTTTCAGTTTCAATATGCTTTAGGGAACATTCTCTTGTAACAGGTCACTCCAAATCCTTGTCTGTCACAGATTTGAATTAAACACGCCAAGTTGACTGCTACAAAT
Source organism: Podarcis pityusensis (assembly GCF_964106645.2). Lineage (NCBI taxonomy): Eukaryota > Metazoa > Chordata > Lepidosauria > Squamata > Lacertidae > Podarcis > Podarcis pityusensis. Next base: position 37,426,108 of record NC_138030.1, read on the forward strand.
GTAATGAATCTGCACAACCTAATGCACAACACGAAAATCCTCTGTCATTTTAAAGATTGTAATTCTGTTCTATTAAAATCAATATAAGCGTTGTATGGATTTCTATTGGAGTAGGTTTGCAGCCTTAATTTTTGGTTTTCAGTGATATCTGAAAGGCTGCTTAAAAAAGAATAGAACAGTTTTTGCCTGTAAAAGGGAGGATTAGAGATAATGGGTTTAAGCTGAAACGGTACAAATGCAGGTTGGGTGTTGGGGAAAATGATTATAAGAACAGCTGGACAATACATTAAGATACAGAGGGAGTTTAGGGTATCTTGATCTGTAGAAAAATTTCAAGACCTTATGTAAGTGCCTGTCTTACTCAGGTGGTAGATTTCAGATTTTATTTGTTTTGCTTTAGGGTATGATGCTGGAGGAGTAGATTCTTTTTCTTTGATTCTGTGAATTCCCCACCTTTCTGTATCAGGCACGAGCCTTGGGTATGCTTGGGGGGAAAGAGAGAGTTGTATATAATTGTTTGACGCCAAGCAACTGGGATAATATGGTGGAGTTAATCCAGATTAATCCCTTTCCATACCTCATGCTGGCTAGAGGGGGAAATGCAGACAAGGTAATTATCACAACATTTTTTTGTTAAAGCTTCCAGCCTCTCTCCTGGTGGGAATTAAAGCAGTTGGTTGAATGTGAGAGATGCAGAAGCAAACAGATGCAAGGTGACTGAGCCAAACTCAGGATATTCCAACAAAAGTGAATTTTGAAAACACCTGCTAAGGGGATGAGGAACCTGGACTTTCTCCTGTGAACTTTGACTTTTTCTCAGAACACACTCAAGAGGAAGTGCCAAGAGTGCTCTTCTCCCATTTGCCCTTGACCTGGAAATGATGAGACCATGCAGCAATATTGATTGCCATATTTCATCGGAGAAGACACTGTCCAGATGTGCCTTTTCACCTGTCTGCCCCTTGGTCTCAAAATGTCCTGAGCTTTCTAATTAGAGCAGAAAACAAGACTTGAGAAGGAACAGATGGCAGCAAGGTGTGAGCAAGGATTTGAAAGAGTCGCAGGCAGTTTGCTAACAGCCTCTCTCAGGTCCCAGAGGGAAAGTCCTACTGCTTCCCCTCATCTATTAGGAGACAGAAGGTTGTGACGAGAACTTGGAAGAGGAGAGTATCAAGGGTTTGCCTTATGCAACCTGTGTGATATGAACATCACATTTGGATTTATTTCCAATCACAACTCATTCTACAGCCCATGCCTGAATGTTCACAATCCACTATAGGGGGGAAATCACCATTATGCTAAATACACTTCAGAATACCTACTGGCCATATCCAGGTAAATAAATGTTCACATTCTAGGAACAGGCAACGATGGCTAGGTGTGATATTGTGTTCACACTGTTTCATGCCATGTGAGCAGAAGCATAAACACTGAGTTTTCCTTACAGACTGTTTTAGAAAGTGTGTACAAAGTTAGGGGAGGACTAAAAGCCTGCTCCTGCTCCCCAGTCATTGTACAATTCCCTTACACACACAAAATGCATGTACTATATAGGGCTATAGTGAACAGGAAAATGTCAAAACATTATACAGCCAATGAGATTTGGCTGTATGATTATGTCACTGAGAGCAAGAGAAGATAATTTAAATGTGTAAGCAAACATTTTCATAAGGAATGAAAAAATTTTCCCCAAAATAGTACTCACCGCACCACCCACATTGGCAAAAAAAAAATTAACAAAGGATGCATTCAGACATGGGCAATATCGCATTGGTTTTCCTGATTATAATGCTAGTGCTTCTTTCCCATTTTCTAATGTTCCTTTCACACTGTTGCATTAGAACTGTGGCTTTTTGACTGATATGCCACTATGTTGTGCTATATTTCATTCACACCACTGGGCACGGTCACACAACAATGAGTGTAAAATGTTGCTACTCCCCTCCCCTCCCTTTCCGTACATGTGTACTTCTGTTCCTTCATTAACCCCCCCCCCACAAAAACAGCAGGAATGTGCCAGTATACTACCCCAAATTTTGCCACTTTATTCTCACAATTTTCCAGGTTAAGGTAGCTGCAAATGGATATTTATTGGAATCAAATAACATGAAAATGAGCACTAAATTTGTGCTATATTCTATTAGTTTACCAGAAGTGGCTTTTATGTTGTGTGGAAGCTCAAATATTATGCAGAAATTAAGAGTTAGGGAAATGTTGGGCAAGTCCATGTGAATGAGACAACAGTGTGAAGCGGCAGCTAAAAAAGCCAATGCAATTCTGGGCTGCATCAATAGGAGTATAGCATCTAGATCAAGGGAAGTAATAGTGCCACTGTATTCTGCTCTGGTCAGACCTCACCTGGAGTACTGTGTCCAGTTCTGGGCACCACAGTTCAAGAAGGACACTGACAAACTGGAACGTGTCCAGAGGAGGGCAACCAAAATGGTCAAAGGCCTGGAAACGATGCCTTATGAGGAACGGCTAAGGGAGCTGGGCATGTTTAGCCTGGAGAAGAGGAGGTTAAGGGCTGATATGATAGCCATGTTCAAATATATAAAAGGATGTCACATAGAGGAGGGAGAAAGGTTGTTTTCTGCTGCTCCAGAGAAGCGGACACGGAGCAATGGATCCAAACTACAAGAAAGAAGATTCCACCTAAACATTAGGAAGAACTTCCTGACAGTAAGAGCTGTTCGACAGTGGAATTTGCTGCCAAGGAGTGTGGTGGAGTCTCCTTCTTTGGAGGTCTTTAAGCAGAGGCTTGACAACCATATGTCAGGAGTGCTCTGATGGTGTTTCCTGCTTGGCAGGGGGTTGGACTCGATGGCCCTTGTGGTCTCTTCCAACTCTATGATTCTATGAATGCAGCCAAAGAATGGTGAGTCGTTTTGGCTCAGCCTGATATTTTTATTTCAGGTAAAGATTCTAGACAAAGAGGGCTGCTGTTCAAGTTCCAGTCAGACAACTCTTTCCCACATGACATTATCATTATTATAGGCTGTGTAAGCTTGTTCCTCTCCCACAGTACTTCTTATAAACTGAACATAAATTTTGTGACACTTTTGGGATGGAAGAGGTAGAAGTAGAACACTATGAACTTTAAGTTTCAATCTTAAGTTGTTGGAACGAGGAAGGGAATTTGTACAGAGAGTGGTTAATGACGCTTTCTCCTTCACATTTTATTCTAACAAGCAACTCAGAGTTTTACCAGGTTATTTGCTTTGCCAACAAGAGATATTTCCCAAAGGAGTTTGAGCGTGTGTAGCTACATTTCATTTCTTAGTTAATTCTTACAACACACATGCCAAGAGGCTGGGCATTAGAAAGCACGTGGGGCTGCATTCAAGAAATCAAGCTTTGTGATCCATCCCTGTTATCAGTTCTGTGCAATAGCATTTAATCATCTTAAACTTCACCAACTGGAATAATTAAACTGTTGCTGTTATTTCAATATTCATTGAGCAACCCACGTTTTGCTTTCTTCGTCGATTCATCCACTGGTTCTCGTTAATCTACAGCAGGAAAGAAGTGTTCTCCAGTGGTTTGATTGCTTTGAAAAACACTATAATTTGTAAGCAAATTGGGAAGCTTTGAAATGAAATGAAAGCATCAGTGACTAGACAGGCAAAGCTCACCTTTCTCCTTTCCAGTGAAATGTTTCAGACCAGTGCTCATCATTGCCATGAATTACACCATAACGTCAATGGGCCCGTCCAGCTTTTGATTAAACTGTAGCTATTAAGGTTCCTGGGGGGAAAGAAAACAAAACAGGTAATATCTTGCTTCTAATATCTTTGTTGGGAAATTCACTTCCAGCAGCTCAAGCAGTGTCAATAATGGTGATTTGCCATCATAAAGCAGAAAATAAGATGGGAGATACAGATGAAGTCATTGACTTGACTGTTGTGTCTTGTTATGGGGAGAGATTATTTCACTTTAGAGAAAAACAATATGCTTCATACAACAGGGGTGAGGAAAAAAATCTCCTCTTGTTCACACAGCAATCTCTTGAACACAGCAATAATAAATATGTGATCATGAATCCATTGGATTTCTTTTCTAGAAAGAAAAGAAGAGTCACAATCCAATTGAGTTTGATGCTTAAAAAATATCTATGCATATTTTACTTCCTAATTGCATTTGGAGAATCTGGGAATTAATGTAAACAATGCTCACTTCTGTTAAATTATTTCTCTGTGAGTTAGCTTTACTGTGCTTTCCACTCTGTCTTTCAGTTTTGTATGTCAAATTGCATTGAGAACAGGAGCTTATGCAATTTGCCTATATTTCTTCATGTGTTTTTTTCAAACCACTAAGTCATCTATATGTATTAATTGTTGCACATATTGAAATGTTGTGATTCTTATTTTCTTTTAGTTTGTTATGGAAAACATGAGTGCAGATTCCCATCAACAAGATTATGGGCTATGGTGGGAAGAGGACACACATTCCTAGGCAAATCAACAGGCCCAACCCAAAGAACATTGCAATGTAGATGGGAATGTTCATTCTTTGTTGCTGTTGCTCTGGCTCCAGTAGAATCATAGAATCATAGAGTTGGAAGAGACCACAAGGGCCATCGAGTCCAACCCCCTGCCAAGCAGGAAACACCACCAGAGCACTCCTGACATATGGTTGTCAAGCCTCTGCTTAAAGACCTCCAAAGAAGGAGACTCCACCACACTCCTTGGCAGCAAATTCCACTGTCGAACAGCTCTTACTGTCAGGAAGTTCTTCCTAATGTTTAGGTGGAATCTTCTTTCTTGTAGTTTGGATCCATTGCTCCGTGTCCGCTTCTCTGGAGCAGCAGAAAACAACCTTTCTCCCTCCTCTATGTGACATCCTTTTATATATTTGAACATGGCTATCATATCAGCCCTTAACCTCCTCTTCTCCAGGCTAAACATGCCCAGCTCCCTTAGCCGTTCCTCATGAGGCATCGTTTCCAGGCCTTTGACCATTTTGGTTGCCCTCCTCTGGACACGTTCCAGTTTGTCAGTGTCCTTCTTGAACTGTGGTGCCCAGAACTGGACACCGTACTCCAGGTGAGGTCTGACCAGAGCAGAATACAGTGGCACTATTACTTCCCTTGATCTAGATGCTATACTCCTATTGATGCAGCCCAGAATTGCATTGGCTTTTTTAGCTGTCGCGTCACACTGTTGGCTCATGTCAAGTTTGTGGTCAACCAAGACTCCTAGATCCTTTTCACATGTACTGCTCTCAAGCCAGGTGTCACTCATCTTGTATTTGTGCCTCTCATTTTTTTAGCAGTACACTCCCACTGCTAGTGTTTGAAGCCAAGTACACATGCCATTAGCCACAATTCATATGTATCCTGTATTTTCTTGAGAATTACTCCTGTTTGAGGCATTTCCCCCCAAGCCAGTTTCCATCCATTTTGAAACTGCAAGCTGTGGTTAAGCTGAGATGTGTACAGTTCAGATAATCAGTGCACATGTGCAGATGACAGTTTCATTGAGCAGGATTTCAGGGGTTGCAGGCATGAGGAAACAGATCAGGTAATACACATAAGCTGCCAATGCACTCCTATCTTTCTTTCTCTCTTCCCACCCAAGGGGCTGCCGGGTGAGAGACAAAATGCTGTTGCCAGGGGTGTGAAGTGATCAACCCCATCACTCTTTCCTTTCATCACTCTACCCATTTCATCTCCCCCACATTTCCCCTGTCTTGCACTCCTCTCTGTCCAAGCCCCACCCCCACCCTGCTGCCCATCACTTGATATTAGGGCAAGGGCTACAGGTTCCCTATCCCGACTTAGATACACAGGACCTAAAGTATCATTAACAAATCTCCAGTCTCCCAATCCATTTAAGCATGTCTATCATGTTATATATAGAATCGCCTAGGAAGTATTCAGTTAGGTGAGCTCCTCTTTCTGTTTGATATTTGATGTCATGAGAATCATAGAATCTGTTTTAAAATATGTTATGCAGGTTTTTATTTTTTTAACATTTCATTTGTTGTCTGTACTCCACCTTTTGCTTTAGAAGGAAGAGGAAGAACATGCAACTAGCTGCAATTCCTATTTCAATGCAAATCTGTTGTTGGTAATTGTAGTTTAGCAATTGTCTCAGCCTTCAGCTCAGCAATGATGAAAGATTCATGGGTGTGAATTATTAGCTGTGCCATTTACCTTGGAAATGCTCTCAACACTGTTGTGAGTATTTATTTTTGGAAGTTTTCTTTTGTTCCGTTCTGAATCTCATTATTCTGTAATTGTTGAGAACATTATTGTTAACAGGAGATGGTATAAAATATCTACCTTTCAAGAAGAGGACAGTTTAATAAATCTGGAGGCTGGATTCTATCCTGCTTCCCCCCCTTCCAGACTTGTAGTGTTGTCATTCTGCTGATTGTAATGGGATTGTTCTAACTTATAGGAGAATGCTGATTCCAACAGCCCTTTGCTGTGAGAACCACATTCTCATGCGCTCTGATGGACTTTTGATGTGTAGTCTAGTGTAGGGCTTTATATCCATATCACTAGAGGTATTTTAGCAGGTGAGAAAGCCCCATTGTGCTAGCTGGAGTCCTTGTGTTGGCTTCCACTAGCAGAATGAATTGGTTGAACCCAGCCTTACGGCTGCAAACACCCACCCATTTTCATTGTCTCTATGATTATACTGTCACCAAAATTAAGGGAGGTTTTGCAGCAGAGGGAGGATGGAACTCTTAGTTTATAGCTTTAGGAAGCTACATTTCAGAGCTAGTTTTAAGATTTGGTCCTTGTGAAGCATCTCATGTGGCACGTGGCATACGGACCCTGTAACTGAAGGCTGTGTCTCTCTGCTGCAAGAAAGGCACAGCAAATCATGATGGATACATTTCCACCCATCCGAACAGACAATTTAGCACCACAACTCCTAATGGATCAGGCGTCTGCTAAAAGCGAATAATTGCTCAGATGTGAAGCTTGGCTTTCCTGATGAGAGGGATTTATGACATGTCAGGCTCCAGACATAGACGATAGCATCATATTATGCTAATTCTCATCATGCTCATGTGTGTGATGTGACACACTATAACACAAAATGACTGCCTAACATTTATAAGAAATACGAAGGGATGCCCCCACTACTAATTTGTAGTGGAAATATCAAACACATCACTAAAGGTTAACAACACCATCCTGGTGACTGGAAATGCTGGCCTGCTTGCAGATATAAACAATAAATGCATTTTTGTGCCAACTAAACTATCCATGGTGCAATGAAATATCCTTATTTCCTTGAGTGGTTTCTTCTTCCTGCACTGCCCAGTGGTAAATAAAGCATATTATTCTGTGACCTAAAATCCCTTGGGACTCCCATTATATTTTTCCCCCTCTTCCAAGATTTCCATACTGGTGCTTTCCTGCTTGCACAATCTCACAATGTAGACAGCAGAGTTATCTACTGGTGTAATTATCTACTGAAAACTAGTATAGTATAGCTGTGACTAGGAGACTGATAAGCTATGAATTGGGAAGTCATGGGTTTATATCTCACTTGTGTGTTACTGCCTGCCATTTTTTATACTGACCCAGCATTGTGGGCTCCAATTGTGGTAATTTTGTTTGCAACATGTAATTCATCTGGAATAGTATCCCCCAATTGCTGCCCTCCAGATCTATAATCCAGGAGTAGATAATGTAACACCCATTAGATGTTGTGGGCTGCAACTCCAATCAACCCAATCTAGCATAGTCATCCCTCAGAGATTATGATAGTCGTAGTCTCACAACACCTGGAAGGAACCAAGTTGAGGAAACCCAAACTGCAGTACTGCTGTCTTGTTTGGTATCTAGTATTTTAGTCCTGATCTTTAAGAAAGGCAGTTGGGGTGACCCTCAAAACTATCACCCAGTCAGTCTTCTAATGGTTTCTGCCAGAATACATGCCCCCCCTTTTAAAAAAAGGTTAGAATGGTTAGAAGAGTGGGTTGAAGTAAATAAGTTCCTCTCTCCTACATAGATGGTTTTCCCAAGGGGCATAGTATAATGGAGCAGACTCTCTTTAATTATCATATGCAAGCATATGTTATAATTGCACACCCCAAAAAGCTGTGGATAGTATTCAATGACTATGTGCCACCAATGCAACAATTTCTGCTTATACAACAGGACAACCCCCCTCATCTAGCCCTGTATCTGCCTTTCATTCTCCCCAAGTATTCTGTAGAGGGTCAGGGGAAGCCCTATAACAGATTTAAGGGGTGCAGTGCGGGAGCACATGCTAGAAATCCTTGCATGAATGGAACATTCATACAGCAGTGTTGCATTCAACCCTGTATGTTGCATTTATTCATCTCTTATCTGCCTCTGACCATTGACCAACAGAGTCCATGAGAAAAAACTAAGTGTTGCTTCTTTAGATAAGTGGCTGCTGTTTCTTATATAACAGATTTGCTGTTATACTCAAGTTAAAACTCAAACTTAATTCAGGGGCTCTCATTCTGATCTGGTATTTACATCAGGGTTGCAGTCTTGCCCCTCTGTAATTTAATCTTTAGAGAAATGATGTAGTTCAGGAGCTCCCTTCGCCTTCCCCTCCCACTCAACTGGTAATCACAAAATTCCAGTGCTTCTTTATGCAGATTATATGGCTCTTATTTCATTATCGCAAGTAGGTATGAAAAGATTACTTTCTAATTTCAGAACTTATTGCAAGCAGGAAGGTTTATCTATTAATTATATTAAGGCTAAATTGGGGGGTGTTTGCCAAAAGGCATAAACAGCATAAATGGGTCCTGAATCATCATTCAATCAAAGAGTGTAGTTAGCTTTAGCTATTTAGGGCTTAATTTTGTGGAAATGCTCTGTGGCACATTCATTTTGAGGCAATTAAAATTGCATCTGACCATTCATTGGGGGCTATAATGAAACTTTATTAAACTGAGGGTCACTGTTAGAACCGTTGTTCAAAATTTGCTTAGCGAAAACTGCATCTGGCTTGTTATAGAGTGCAGCAATCTGAGGTGGCTCTAATACAGGTGAACCTGATATAATTCAAAGTAAGCTTTTTGTACTATTTGCAGTTCCACATACAATGCATTTGGTACACTACTTAGAATCTTATTTTACTTAACACATTTCCATACTACTACACATTTCTGAGTGGTGTGTGAAAAAAATCCACGGAAAATAAGACAAGAAAACAATAAAATATTATAATAAATCCCAAACACATTTAAATGTTACAAAGTTACAATGTTACAAAGCTAGACCGGATTCTGCAGCAGATGTATGCCAAGCTTCTGGCTTCCCCCACATGTGACCAGGTTGCACTGGGTACACAATGCATGGCACAAAAGCCGCCAGAAATGTATTGTGAGAGAGGTGGTTGGTTTGCGTCACTTGAAAAGAAATGACATGTACAATAGGTTGGCCCATGTGTAAATATCTTAAGAGCATCAGAAGAAAGGACATATCATGTATTTGAATGTGAGGAATAGTACAATTCCATTCTATATCAGCTGGGGGTCCCCTGAGGCTCCCTTCATATATAAACCACAACCTCCCTTGAGGTAGCCTATACATAGCCTATTTCCCTTTATCAATAGGGCACAGATGCCTTTGGGAGACATTGTTTGCTTCTCAGACAAAGAAACCATCCACGCTCAAGAAAGAGGCACTGGGCAGGTTTTCAGGTGTGAAAACAAGCCACAGATGAGAACAAGATATTATTCTTCACGGGAGACGCTTATGAGAAGTACATCAAAGCCCCCTAATGACAAGCTGGGAGCGATACTACAGCAAGGAATAATCATAACAAGCAGATGAAGGGGAGTTAACCATTACTAGAGTAGCTCTCACAGCTTGCTAGCCTTGCGAGAGGTGCCTGATCTCCATCAACGATGTAGGACCACAGACTGTTAGTGCGTATGAAATAAGATGAATTATTAACTGAAAGGCTGGGGGAATCATCTCCAAACTTGGAGCTTAACATTCTATGCATTTGTTAATAACATCCTCTCCCCCTGCCTGCCCCCCCCCCCCCGCCCCGGCCACACAGAATGTACAAATTAGAGAAAGCAAACGGGGGTTTATACTAGAACAACCATCACATGTCTCCTGTCTACCAGCATCGGCATATATTATCTCCATTAGATGAGCGTGTATTTAATTGAGCTGAAGGACAAACACGCAAATGTTGAGGGTTTGATTATTTTTCTCAGCTGGGGGAGCAGTGCCAGGCCATCCTCTCTCTGACACTGTGCATCAATTAGGTCTTGAGAGGCGACAATAACCTAAACCAAACCTGGAGATGCTCCACTGGGTCCCTGGGAGAGTTCAGGAGCTCCGTTTGGGTTGAAAGCATGATGTTTTCCCACAAGGGAACCACCAGTCACAATAATTACATTGCTGTCTACTCGTAATATGATTTATTTAGATGTTGCCTTATGAATTAATTCCCTCTAATTGCCGCTCCTCTCGCTGTAAATCAAGGTTTCCTGCTTTCTGTGGAGCAGAGAACATGATCCTACACTGCCATAATTAGTCCAATTAGAAAGGAAGGCAGATGTGGGGAGCCAATTACTTGCCGGAATATGTCTGCTCCAATGTATTCTGAGTGCCATTCGATTGAAATTTAATAGCAACTTAATAAAACATTGTTTTATTCATAAACCAAACTCCCTTTGGGCTATTAGTTTTCCTGAGGAGACAGTTCCAATGAGTTTTATGGCTGGTGAGTTAAGGGGCTTCTTAAAGAGGTAAATCGGGAGCAGATCCATTGAAATGTATGGATGTAGGCTGGGTGAGGGAAATGAGAATTGACTCCCTTTTCTGCAGTAACATTTCTTACTCTTCCCATGGAGAGAATGAAATTAATGACTTTGCCTCCTGAATCAGTGCAAACGTCAGAAGCTGTTCAAACTGTTTGTCACAGCCAGGTCTTTACTCCATGTGGTGGAACTCTTGTTACTGAAAGCCTGGCCTTAGGCAACACCCTCAATCAAATAGACCAAATCAGAGTAAACATCCACACACATCTGACCCGTTTGGTAAGCATTCCCTGAAGCTTCATGTCACCGCGCTTGATGTTGCTGTGCCCCCAAAGAGCAAACTCATCAAAAGTGAGATGTACATTATACAGGAGAAAACAACTCAAAATCTGTCTGAGCCCAAGAACTGGGAGAAACGATACATGATAAATAAAACAGAAGAGAAATAGGGGGCAAGCACAGTTATTGTGCAGCTTAAAAGAGGGCTGAAAAAAAACCCCTGACCTGTACACTGGGTGATATTGGCCGGTTTGCTGCTTTGCACTGATTGAGTTCAAACTGCTGAGACACGCAGTCGTCCCTGTAAAATTTGAGCAAGTAAAGAGGCGACTCATTCCAAATGGGCATTAAGCAGAAAATGGGTTGTTTCACAGGGTGCAAGGCACAAAACATTTACAATCCTATTTGGCAAGTGACCTAACGGAGCTTGTTGTGACTAGGGTTGCCATACAGAAGTAAGAAGCTTGGTTTTTTTTAATGTTAAATATATGGTAGTCAGATTGCTCCATTAGCTAGAAATCGCTGTTTGCAACCTCCCCACACCAAGTAGGAAGAGCAGCAAGCTTGTGATGGATGTAACTTGATATTACATCTCAGCATAGCATCAGCAAGGCTCTTAATTTGTTGTCCCTCCTGTTCTGGAAAGCAAGACAGGGGGCAAATTTGGCTGTCGTGCTGGTTTCAGTCTGCAGTGCCTTTCATGAACCATCACTCCCAAGTCACAGTGAGCAGAATTTACCATTTTTAAAGCAAAACGCTTCAGTTATTTGCTGTGTATCTGGCACTGCAGCTATCAGGGCTACTGGATGTCTTGACCCATGATTATATGATAGCATGAGGAATGGCTGAAATGTTTGCAAGCTATGTAGAATGGCATTGGGGTTGTATTTAGACTGCACATTTTTCAGCAGCTAATTCTCTTTAGGTTTAAAAGCATTATAGCCTTTAGTCCCAGCCAGAGAATTACGTGGTTCAGGTCCCTGTGGCCTACCTAACCTTGAGTTCTGGACCTGAGGGGCATGGAGATCTTAAGAACGTAGGATTGTATTCACTTATGTCCCACCAACGATGGAAGGTCCTTTGATCCAGTGGGGGCTTCTGAATCATTGGAATGAGAAAGGGAGTTAATTTTCACATATGCCTCCATCGCAGCCTTCATTCCCCTTCCCCAATATGCTCTAGAGGATTGGGGAAATTGCATGAGAGAGGGTGGTGGTGGAGTATCTATGTGAAGGGTAACTGGTGAAAATAGCCTCCTTTCCTTTCCCATAGATGGGAATCTACACTGGACCAATAAGCTTTGGGGGCGGGCGGGGTGTAGCTACAACCATGGATACAACCCACTGATACTTTCCTAGAGAAACTATTTAGCAACTTAAAGATTCAATGACCACAAAGACAGTATAAACAGCAGTTACTAAACTATGTTGCCTTTAGTTATGTGCAACGGAAGATTATATAACTATACAGTGGTACCTCGGGTTACATATGCTTCAGGTTACAGACTCCACTAACCCAGAAATAGAACTTTGCTTCAGGATGAGAACAGAAATCGTGCAGTGGCGGCGCAGCGGCAGCGGCAGCAGAAGGCCCCATTAGCTAAAGTGGTGCTTCAGGTTAAGAACAGTTTCAGGTTAAGTACGGACCTCCAGAACGAATTAAGTACTTAACCTGAGGTACCACTGTAATATTTTATATAAATATTATATTCCTAATTATTATATTATTAAAATAGAACTATTTATATAAATATATAAATAATAAATATGAAAACAACTCTTGTGTTTACCTCTTCCGACGATCCAGAGGTGTGTGTGTGTGCATTGCCTTAACAATATCAGAAACAGCACTGACATAACTTTGTTTATCTTTATGCATGGTTTCTGGAATCTCTCTAGGCTATATGAGTTTTGTATATGTACGTTTGAATTTAATAGGATGTACTGAACTTACAAATTAATTAACTCTCACATTCAAACAAAATTAAATGTCTAAACCTCTAATTTTGGTAAATTGATGTTTCAGTGAGCTAAAGGTAGCTTACATAGGATCAATAAAAACAAGACAATCCCTTTCATCAAGGTTACAGTCTTAAGGATGTGAAACAAAAGGGAAAGGGGGATCAGAATAGAAAAGGAAAACAAGCAAAGTTAGGCACTAGTTCCTTAATTTACATAAGCCTTTTTCAGGTATTCTACGCTACAGAATTCCAACAGCAAGAGGAGGGCAGAGAGGGGATGTGTTATTAAGCCCAACACCTCCAGTACATTACCCTTGTTATTCTCATGGCACATTGTGGCACCACTGCAGGCATGACAATTTGATGTGTGAGAAGGGGTGGGGCCAAGGACTTCACCCCTGCTCTCCCTCTCGGTAGGTATAATCATGTATTGATAGTGATGCCTGAGGAGAGCTTGACTAGTTGGAATACAAAAGTTCAGGGATAGAAGGAGCCAAATGGAGCTGATGGAGTGGTCCTGCTACCCATTGATCCATCTCCTGCAGCCTGAAAAAGCAGCTGCTGCCAGTGGTTAGAGAGCGAAACCTGATGGAGCCACATGTAAGCATAGCCAATGGAGCAGTCCTGCTTCCCACTCCTCCTGTGCTTCTGCCTGAAGGAATGAATGCTGTCAGGTAACTAAGGAGAGAGGGAGAAATCCAGAAGAACTAGCTTCAGCAAAGCTCATGGAGTGGTTCAAATATTTGAATTTGACTATGTTTTGAATACTTCTTTCAGCTGTTATAAAATGTTTATAACTCAGGAATTTATAGAATATTTATAATTCAGTCAGAATAAACTACCCAGAGCTAGGCGGAGCAATGATCTGACTCACTATAAAGCAGATTTTTTAATGTTCATTTATGTGTGTATTTTACAGATGCACAGATTCCCTGCCTCCCAGTCTTCCAGGGCTTCAAGGTTGGTTGTCAAAACAAATTCAAAGGGAAACAAGGAGTGAGGTGGGAGAGAGTGCTGGGCAGAACAGGCTGATGCCGCAAGGGACAAACGGAATTGGTACATAATTGATATGGCATTGATTTACCAAAGCTGAACACATTTCAAACAGTAGGACTTCCATATCTGTGTAACATTATGACATGAGTTATAGACAATCCAAGCAGTTTTCTGGTTGAATTAGCCAGCTAGGGGATTAAGAAAGATAAAAGAGAAGAACTGAGATCACAGCCCATGCCCAGACTAACATAAATTTAGAGCTAGCTTCAGATCTAGTGAAACAATGCTCTGTTTCTTGTCCATCCCATGAGGGCAGTGTCGGTAGTAAAATCTGTGATGAAGTGATGAGGACAGCAGACCACAGCTCAGAAACTCAGGGACCATAGCCAGCATGTAATAAATATCCTGAGGGTAAGATGATCAGACAGATACATGCCTGAGAAAGATCAGGTGTTCACCAAAAAGAAATCACAGTATGATAATATGCAATTTTGTCTTATGTGCTGTGGACAAGGCCATCGTCTGATGACTTTTATGAACTTGGACCGATTTACAGCAGTAGGATATATGGCTCATTGACTCAAAGTGAGGTACCATTGATTTCTCCATACTGGGATTAAAGCCCATTGATTTTGTTAGAGAAATTGTTGAAAAATCTGGCGGCATTGTTTTTCAAGGCTCAGAAGCCAGAAGGAAAATATTTATGACATTTTAAAATGTCATTAGTGTGAAAATTGGATTCATTTTTGGGGGGGGGGGGTGGATCTGACTATATGGTTGAACATTTGGGGTTGGTCATACCAGATCAACTACAAATGTCACAGAGTTGCTTTTACTCACATGTATCTTGACGCCTATCCTGGGCCAAATTTAGTTTTAATTTCAAGTCATTTCCTGGAGTTAGCAGTGATCATCACGAATTCATACTTTGTGTGTAAATTATTCTGGATTTTGGAGAAACTTTCACCAGCTTTAAACAAACATGTCTGAATATTCTGAATTTGTTAAAAACATTCACCAACATTTTCTTAGGAGGGGGGAAAAACAGGATAAATGTAGCTTGTAAATTTCTGCAATACTGTATGTGCATTCTTACTTGGAATAGACATGGTACAGGATTGCATTGTAACCTCCTGAACTTTCCCTAGGCCTGAACACTTCTGAATCAATCCCAGAAGCATTGTTGGCCAAGCAAAGACAAACCTTTGTTCTACTGTTTGGCATTTAGTTTGTTTATAACATGATCCCTTGTTTGAAGATGGAGATTATCAACAATTAAATTTGGTTCGCAAGTTCAGAACACAACTATATTTTATCTCAGATTTAAATGGAAGCTCAGTCTCCTACACCTGTTTTCAAAGGAGAAATACAATACCTGCTGTGAATGACATTATTATTTACGATAATCAATTACATGTATATCCTGTATTTCCTCCAAGGAACTTAAGATGGCATACACAAGCCTTGCCCCCCATTTATCTTCACAACCACACAGTGAGGTAGGTTAGACTGAGGAAGTATGCTAGACCAAGGACTGCATGATATACAGTGTGGGCCATGTGCATCCTAGGGCTGCAAGATCCCCACTCTGGTCTAGATGTGCAAAAACTGCTATTCAGAAAAATAATAGACATGGTGTCTTTCTCCCAAGCATTTTGAATGGGCACAATAGAGGCACTGCCTCACCAACCTCAATCTGCCTTCAGCCAGCAGTTGCCTGTCTTTCTTCCTAGTTACAACCAGGCCTGGGATGGCACTACCTGTCAGCTTCTTCCTCCTTAGATTCGGTGTTGTCCTTGCAGAACTCAGCAGGGAGGAGAACTAGAATGTATAGAACTAGAATTAATTGGCTCTGTGTTCCATTGGCTGTCTTTGCAATAGTCATTGGCTCTGGCTCCACCTACTGTTGACCTCCTGCCTTATGCCCTACTAGTGTCAATGGACACCAGCCACCACAGCTTCGTTTGAATCCTTCCACCAACCACACACTTAACTGAATAACTGTGACCCAGTATCAACCTCATGTTTGGTGAATTCTAACTTCTGTTTTGGGCCATAGTGAAGTGCTGTTGATCTAACACTCAGCATCCGGTGGCAATGCTCATTACGCCTTGTGATTGCAAAGTAATCACTCTTCTTCAAAGATTGCCACAGTGGAGTGAAATATGCAACATAAGTTTAGGACACCATTCAGCCACCTCTTAACCACAAAATTCAACCACCTCTTACCTTGATTGGGAAATATGTGTTTTTCTTCCTTTGTAAACATTCCTATTAGACAGTCACTGGCTTGCCCATGCTCAAGAAATGGTCAGTTTCCTCCCTTTGTAACTCCCCCTCCCCAGCCTGGAGAAGGGATTTATTTGACATCACATTGTTTGTTTACTTTGCAAAGTGATCGATAAAACATTAAGTGGAGAGAAGCAAAGACTCAGCACTTTCACTAGTAATTAATTGAACAATGAAGCATTCTCAACATAGGTTTCTGCAGTGAGAAAGGCATATCCATGGGAAGAAACAAACTGAGTTTTACACCTGCCTTTAATTTGACTAAAACAGAACTGAAATGGCTGGTGTTTGCGACATTTCCATTACCTACAGAGCTTTGGTTTTTGTTTTGTTTTTTACATTGGATACTGGCCCATCTATTTTCTCCTATCTAGTGCACAGGAGACAACCATGATCCTAATTGGGCCATTAGGAGAGGTGTTGAAATGTTGCTAATTGTCAAAGGCAATTAAGTGTAGCAACATGTCACAGGTAAATTAACGAGACTCCAGGTGTTATGAGCAAGTTGCATTCATTTTGGTAGAAAACAAACATTGTCTCATCTGCATATTGCCCATCATTTTCTTTCTGTCCATTTCACAGAAAATTGCACAGCAGGCCTGGAAATGCAGGCTTTCCTTTTTAAAAGCAACATGGCCTTAACATATGTTATTTGGGGTTTTCCATTAAAGGACAAATGTCCCCGTATTACATTCATTTCAGAAGTTAGCTTCATGAGTGGTGTCATGGTTTGACATTCCTCAGATGGTCTGTCTGCATCAAGAACACCCGTGATCTTTCAGTTTAGTTTGATCAAAATCTGGTGATAGCCTAAGGACAGTCCTGAGAAATCTTGCATGTCCATGGGGAAATGTTTGGACTTTTTGAAATTCCTTAGATACTATGTTTTTAAAATTTCCCTTGGAACTCTATATTGGAGAGTGGTATAGAAATTCCTCAAATAATTTTGTAAGATAAGAATATTTTACCCAAGGAGGAATCTCCACAGCCAACTAACTAACATCCAGGTCTACCCAGCTTCTGGATAACACTGCAAGTAGAGACTCAGCATTGACATTTTCAGTTTTAAAGACATTCCCTTGTTATTCCCATACTACATGCTAGCCTTTCAACAAGTATCTCCTGCTTCAATCTTTAAACATCCACTGAAAACATTTCCATGCCACCAGGCTTACGTAGGCAATGAAGAAAATATATTTCCTTAATGGTTAGTAGATGGTCTTTGATTTTAAATTTTAACATAATTTTTAAAGTTTGTTCTTATATTTTATTATATATTATATAGGCATTGTTGTAAACCCCTTTGATATTTTTATGATATAGCAGTATATAAATATGTTTTTTATAAATAAATAATCAGGTAGAAGGATGAGTATGCACTTGTGAGCAATGTATGAACCTGACAAGTTCAGACCCTATGCTTACAAATCAAGTAAGAAGATGCATATATTCACAAACTGCCTGAGATCTATGCCCTTTCAATATGTGCCTCTTTTGGAAAAAGAACACAGTGGATACAACTGAAAATGGTTATCAATGTTTCCCTGTGTGGGCTACCAAATACCCATCAAATCAGGGCATCAAATCAGTTTGGGGCGCTGTGCTCTCTCTCACATTTTGGGGGCTCGGTGATACCAAAAACGTACATTTTGAGGCTCCGCAATGTCACATGGGTCACGTGACTCATGAAGGAGTGGGGCCATGTCCCTGATTCTAAGGTAAAAATGTTGGAGGGTATGCTACCAGAGTGTCTGAGAGAAGAAGGAGAGACCAGATCTTTTTCTTTCCTTCCATCATGCAGTTTCTGCTACCCTGGTAGGCAAGTTTTATAAAGGGAAAGGGGGTGGAAATTGGAAGGGCAAATATGTGTAAGGGAGAGCAGGTTTGAGGACTGGGCAGACCAGATTTTCTTTAAAATAAGCATTAGGGTCAACTAAAGCTGTATGTGAGTCCAGCAAGCACTGCTGACATCTCTATAAATAATTAGTCTACAAAAGGAGATCCAATTTCACTGGGGCCTTACCTTGTTACTTAACATAATTATTACTCTAGTCTAGGGATCAACAACGGGAAGCTCTACGGTCCCGTAGGAAAACCTGGTATCAATCTGAGATGCCAGGCTACAGATAAAAGGGTGTTGTGAATGTTAGCTATAGGTCTTGTCAACAGCCCACTTTGAAACGGGGAATGGAAGCTGGCGATCTACAGCTTTATCAGCACCCCACAAAGTGGCTACCAGAAATCTAAGTTGTTGACCAGGCCTCTCCCCCATGTTTGTCATGAATAGAATCTTGATCTGTTAGGGTCCAGCCTAAGAATTAATTCAACAGAGCTTATAGTCAATAAACATTTGCTTTTGGAGTCGTACCGAGTAGCTGCTTATCATCAGAGGAGTAAATGAATATGTCACCATTTTGGCTGTGTTGCATAAACACTGAGAGAGATTTATATCAGCCAGGTTCTCTGGCAGCAATAAAAGAACTTACTCTTTGAAACTGCCTGGATTTAATGCAAAGTATAGTCTGCTATTCAGTAGGACACATATTTCAGAGAGCTGGTCTTTAGATCTTTGGGTTATTTCTTATAATGCCTTTTAAATAAATAGGTGCATGTTACTCATCTATGCTGACATCAGAAGACACATGAAAAAGTAGACCATAAATCACTATATACATCTATGCAAGCGTGGAGTGACATCTGCTTCTATGCACTCACTTCCATACTGCTCCAGGAATGCTGGCATTGGAAGTAATGCCTCCCCGAGTCAAGTAATACTGAAGTAGCCTTGAAACCAGCTGTGTAATAATGGCCTTCTCTTCCTTATTTGTGGGCAGAAAAAATGAGAAGGCCACTTAAGCTGTTCTGCTCAGGACCTGCTTGGGGGCTTCCCATAGACATTTAGGTTTCCACAGCATGCCTGACTAGATAGGCCTTTGACCTGATCCAACAGGCTCTTCTATTTTTTATATACAGTGGTACCTCGGTTTACAAACTTTACCCGTTCTGGAAGTCCGTTCCTAAACCGAAACCGTTCTTAAACCGAGGCACACTTTCCCTAATGAGGCCTTCCGATGCCAGTGCCCTTCCACCGTTTGGATTCCATTCTTAGACTGAGGTAAAGTTCGCAAACCGGGACACTGCTTCCGGTTTTGCAGAGTTTGTAAACCAAATTGTTCGTAAACAGGACTGTTCTTAAACCGAGATACCACTGTATTGTTTCATACCTTTATTTATTGACATTGTGATTACTGTAGCTGTTCTTAGTTGGGGTGTTTTTTAAAAAACAACAACACCAAACCCAACATGTTTATATGTATTGTTGTTTGCTTGATATGTTGTGAGCCACTTTGAGCAGAATTTTGTGGAAAAGTAGTATAGCAATAAACAAATGGTGATGTGTAATTCCATGCTTCCATTCCCAGACAATTCAGGATGCAAGTCTATCTATCTATCTATATCTATCTATCTATCGATCTATCTATCTATCGATCTATTTACAAAGTGGCCTAGGATTAGGAAATTACAGTGGCAGGTCACATGTTCTGCATGCCAGCATTTCCAACTTCAATCCTTTGTATCTGTTGCCAGTTAAATAGGATCTTGACTAGGGTGTTCTGAGGTACACTCTGCCTGAGACTCCATTCAGAGTAGAGAATAGTGGGTCTGGTATAGGGAATGGCAATTTCTTATGCCCATATTTCTAACTAATGTTTGAGCTAAGGAGGACGAGAGAAGCCGCACAAGAATTATGTATGTTTGTTCTTTCTTGGAGCACAACCCAAGGCAAAGGGCATCTGAGAGATGCATCAGAGTCTTTGAAGCAGTGCTCACCATTCAGAGACATTCCCAGATAGAATAATATAGCTCCAGTTCTATTTTGAGGCAGGCAGGCAAGCAGGCAGTCATTCATTTGTATGGGCCTTTCTCCCCCTGCTCTCTCTTTCACAAGGCTCTTAATGAGACAGGCAAACAGCTGCTCCAAGTCTCTGTGAGTGTGAAGAGACAGGAAGCTACATCATAAACACCACTGCAATTTCTGTGTTGTGTTTTGTTAATGGCACTTTTCATCTTGTTTCCCCCTCCAATCTCATCCTATTTTCTGTCATTCGCTTTCCCTTTGATCATGGTGTTTTATACATTGCTGCTTTCCATTGGAGGGCTAGAAGGCAACATTTCCCCTCTTCATCCTGTATAACTCGAAACATAGCAGCCTTTGTCTGCAGTACTGGGTCACATGCCCCCCTCTTGTGAAGTGTGTACCATTAAAGCTGCATTTCTGACCCAGCAGCTCGCTGCCATGGAGCAGCTATGTTCATTCTGGAGTGAATGAAGCTCACTTGCAGTGATAGGGTGGGCACATTTGTCACTATTCATGAAGGCTTTGTAAGGAAAGAACTGAAGCAATCTGCAGTTCTCTCTCTCTCTCTCTCTCTCTCTCTCTCTCTCTCTCTCTCTCATCCTATAGCAGGGTTGAGGCCAAAAGGTGTTTGTCGGGGAACTATAAACATGTGTCCTGCATTGGACTGCAAAATCGATCCAGTCCTCAAGCTCTGAACCTGGCTAAGAAACAGTTGCTAGCAGAAGCACAGTTGGCTCACTTATATTTGCTGTCTGAGGTGAAAGACAAGATGGTGTCCACATTCCACATACAGAACCTGACTGCACTGCAATTTAATCTTAGGTCACAATCACACCATACATTTTAAACACTATTAGACCACTTTAAGTGCTTTAAATGCATGATCTGGATGCGACCTTAGTTCAGCACCAGTGATAGGACAGCATATTTCATTGCACCTGAAGGAAAGCTAGCTAAGAAGGTGCAAGGCAGGCCATATCACACACACATCTTTGTCTTCTAGCACCTTGCTATTGCTTTCTGCCCTCAGTACCTGTTGCCTGAGGCAGCTGCCTCATTTTGCTTTATGGTAGGGTTGGTCCTGTCACTAAGAGGCTGTGAAGGAGGCTGGCTTCCAGTTCCATATTGTTGCCTGTGGAAATAGTATGCATATGGAAGTGTATGATTTGCACATAAGACATTCTGATGCGCCTCACATGGATCAGACCAGTTCCACTCATAGGTTTGCAGAATTGCATCTTTGTGGTAACCCCTTCGCCCATGCCAGTTAAACTTGGAATATTCTTCAAACATAGCATTCCAGAGAAAGTTTGCTGTACAGGCTGGCCAACAACAGTCATTTATCTGGCAACTACTTTGCTACATCTTGTCTCAGCCTTGGTTGTTTCTTCCTCCTCTTCCAGTCTAAATTACCTAAGAATCATCCAGAGAAAAGCCTCGTCACATGGAGCTATAATTAGCACCCTTTGTGTTTTCTCTGTTCTTGATGTGATAGATCCTGCCCCTGCAAAGAGAGTGGAGATTGTGCATATTTGGGGGATGGCAACGGTGAACTGTAATTGTATATTATTAAAATAATATGATTTTCCCCCTTTATATAAGCTGCAGGCAATGCACTGTGTTTCCTCGAAATTTGGCACAGCTGGCCTTGATGGGAGCTGCAAAGGGTCTCCTGCAGGTGCTGCCACATAATCTTTTGACACATAGTGTCAGTAATTAAGTATATAATTAAGAGAATGTCTGCAATTAATTCAATCAGTCTGTCAATCAAACCCACATTTCTAAGGGGCCTTTCATCCTAGCTTGCTTGGGAGCACTGCATAAAGCGAAATGCCAAGCATAATGTAACATTTTATTTAAGTTTTTAAATCAAAGGAGCTCTAATCAGTTCATTGTGGGCAAATGAATGTGATCTGAGCATTTGTAGGAGTAACACAGAACAGATCTGAGCAGAGTTTTAGGAATTATAATTTGGAAGAAGGGGAACTGTATCACTGACATTAAAGCCTGATGTTGTTCCCTTGAGACTCTCTAGGGTTGACCTCTCTATACAATTGTTCACTTTCTTCCATTAATTATTCTATGACACACATCACTTGCCATAAGTACTGCATATCATTTATATATCTGTTTCTAGTGAAAGGACTCAAAACTGCTCAGAAGATCAGCATCAACAAAGTGTCATTTGAAAGTACATGGCATTTGGGAATACATATGTGGATTAATTTAATGATAATTACTCATGGACCTTGAAATTCTATTCTTCACGTTTTCCCAGCTTACCTTACCATTGGTGTTGAAGTAGAATGCCTTCTCCCCTTCATGAGTAGCAAATTTGAGGGACAAAAGAGCTTTTCCATATGATTTAAATAAATTGGAAGTCTCACATTGGAGAAAATCGTCTGTCAGATACACTGGAATGAATGGAGCTGCCATATAACAAGTCAGACTATTGCTCCATCTAACACAATGCTTTTACAGTGACTGGATGCAGCACCCCAGAGTTTCAGGAAGGAGTTTCTTCCAGCTCTTCCTGGAGATGCCAGGGATTGAACTTCGAAACTTTTGCATGCAAGGCAGATGCTTTACCACTGAACTGGTAAAGGGGAGCAGGTGGTGCTGTGGTCTAAACCACTGAGCCTTTTGGGCTGGCCGATCAGAAGGTTGGCGGTTCAAATCCCCGCGATGGGGTGAGATCCCGTTGCTCTGTCCCAGCTCTTGCCAACCTAGCAGTTTGAAAGCACACCAATGCAAGTAGATAAATAGGTACTGCTGTGGCGGGAAGGTAAATTCACGTTTCCATGTGCTCTGGCACTCATCATGTTGTCCTGTTGCACCAGAAGCAGTTTAGTCATGTTGGCCACATGACTCCTAATGCTGTTTGTGGACAAACGCAGGCTCCCTCGGCCTGAAGTGAGATGAGCCCCGCACCCCATAGTCGTCTTTGACTGGACTTAACCATTCAGTGGTCCTTTACCTTTACCTTTTTTACCACTGAGCTACAACCCCTCCAATCGAAACCTAGTTGTGTAAAGGTCAGCTATGGCTTTGTAGGTCATAATTAGCACTTTGAATTGGGCCCAGATAGGAATAGGGAGCCAATGCTATTGTTTCAGCAATGGGGTGATATGCTTCTGATACCTTTTCTGGGCCATCAGAAAACCATTGGATCCATTAATCTCTTGGGGCAGAATATTCAAATTCTGGAGGCTGAAGAATCTGGGAAGTCTAAGTCTGAGCAGCCTATGGCCCTGATCTCATTTCATTTGGTCCCTGATGCCTCCTAAAGTTGCCCCCATTCTTCGGTTCCTGCCTAGGATTAGGCATTCTAATCTGAGGTCACCATGGCAACTGTGGGTTTCATTTTCAAAGTAGTCATGGGATGAATATTTTATTAGTATATTGAGGGCAGATTTTCTTTCTTTCTTTAACTGATTTGGCATTCAGTAGCAGAATGTTCAAACCCTGGGAGTTGTCATTAGTGCAATCAAGGGCCCATTGGTTGAGAGATGATCAAGAAGGCAAGGTGACCCAGACATGGTTAGAAATGACCTGACCATTGTCCACCACATCTCCCACTGCACACTGCTCTTTCAATCTACTCTCTTTTGTGTGCTGCATTGTAATATTATATGTCAGCAATGTGTCAAGTCACTTATAATGAATGCTTGCCACACTGTTAGAAGTTTGTTGACAGGCATTGGTGCTGTGATGGCGAAGCAGCACCAATTAGAGTTTCTCTGCTCATTTCAATGAAGAGAATATCAGCATATGCTAAAGCAGAGGTAGTCAATATGATGCCTTCCAGATGTGGACTACAACTCCCATCAGCCCCAATCATCATTGGTTAGGAATGATGGAGCTATAGTCCACAACACCCAGAGACTACCCCTGCACAAAATGAAGTATGACTAGATCAGATCCATTCCTTGACATTAACTGGGCTTGCATAAGTGGTCTACACATGCATCTGAGCATATACAGGTGCATATACAGTGCCTGAGAAAAATGCTGCATTGTAATCTTTATCATAATCATCCTTATCAGCAATTATAACTGCGGAGGGAAGAGTAATAGTAAGAGCTCAACTATAATGATTCTCTATTCTGGTAAATCAAAAGCACTTAAAATAGATGAAAGGGCAACATGAATAAAGTCACAATTTCTTGTGTAATCCCTAATCCTGACACTGTGTGACCTTCTGTGAAAGGATTCTGTCTTTTCAAAAGTCTGTCATGCTTCTGTTTGTATGGGTAATGCTCACTCTGTGAAGTTTGATCTAAGAAAGCTAGCAGTTGTCAAGCTTTCAAAAAAAGACGTGAGCTCAGCCAGTTACTAGTATCAAGTCCCCCTTAGGCTGTAGTGACAAATTTTGTTTAGCACTGGAGACTTCTGAATCACTAAACAACAGCAGTTAGGACTGGTGTCAGATTTCAGTTTCTGTAATTCTAATGTTTGCTATTGCCTTAATGAAAACAAATGAAGTATCAGTGGTTAAGCTGCAATTGCCAGTGTGTGGATTCCTTACCAAAGGAGGGACCTCACCACCACCTTGTCTCATTCCCTCCCTGTTCTGGATGGAAATACCAATATGCATAAATAGCTCAAAGGCAAATGACTGAAATCAAATGCCTGAAATTCCTCATCTTCCTTCTGAATCACAGTGAAACACACATGTTTTGCTCTCAATTTCATCGGGTCTAACCCTCCCTAGGCTGCCCATGTCACCTTCCTGAAAGTAGCTTATTAGTGTAAATTATTCTGCAGAAACATATATGATCTCCCAGGAATAGTTTTAATCTGCATATTTTCTTAAGGGCCAAATTTGATAAGACCCTTCAGTCTTAATCTGAATCTGACCCCTTGCATCTGTTATTTGCCTTGGAAGAATGGACAGGAGCAGTTCTTCCAATGCAAATAGCAGGCACAGGGGCTGGATCTGGATTCCATCTCCCCCCTGCCCAGTGTCTTCTATTGACATTTTAAAGGCTATTCATGTAATTGTTACTTGTGTGGATGGTGTCTCATCTAGTCTGGCTCTAATTCAGGGATGGCTAACCTGCAGCTAACCTCCAGATGTTGTTGGACTACATCTTTGACCTTCAGGTAGGTAGCCGTGTTGGTCTGACGCAGTATCTGAAGAAGTGTGCATGCACACGAAAGCTTATACCCAGAACAAACTTAGTTGGTCTCCACGGTGATACTGGACAATTTTTAATTTTTATTTATTTATTACATCTTTGACCATTGGCCATTTTGTCTGGGGCTGATGGGAGCTGAAGTTCAGTAACATCTGGTGGACCAGAGGCTAGTCACCTGTGTCCTAAGAAATATCTACACAGAAGTTAAGAAAATAACTCCATCCAAGAAAAAGTTCTCCTATTTTCTGAATAGCAGATACCTTAAGACTCCATGGGGCAGTAGATCAAGTGACTGCAATCCCACTCCTTCCCTTTAAGCCCCAGAGAAGGTATTGCGGAGCCATCTTTGTGGAGGGGAGGGGAGACAGGGCACGTGTGTGTGTGTTTGTGACTGTGCATATATGCAACGAATAAGAAGTGAGAATTTGGATGGTCTGTTTAAGGGCATCTATGCTGGCCCACTTGAAGCATGCAAAGAGATAAACAGAACAGCAAAGGGACTGCTGGGTTTGTAATCTACTTGGTAGTAGCTGGGTGTAAGGAATAGGACTGTTTGGGCAAACAGTAATGCAGCTCAGTCCCAGCCATACAGAGTAACAACACGGAAGTCAGCATCTCGTCGCTATGAATGGAAGGACATGTCAGCTTCGACTCATGCTGTTCCTTGTTTTTCCAACCTTAAAAACCAGTTCTTCATATTTCTGCAGCAATTTGTGTGTGTTTAAAAAGAACATGTCCACATGAAAATTCCTCAGTATTGCAGTGTGCATTTCTCCTAATAAACACAACTGTACATAATACCATGAACTTTTGTAAGCTATTTTCAGTAGTATATTCGTTTTTAGGCACACTTCCCCCTAATGTATTTGTTTTGGAGAACTGTATAGCAAACTAAGATAGTTGCAAATTTTGAAGGATGGCTGTGTTTCAGTTCTCATATTGTTTCAGAAAGTGAAACTTTGATACATTCACCCTTGAATGTGAACAGAATTGAATGTCTCTCCCACCCCCTCCTGCTGGTGGACATGCATCTTCAGCAATAGCAGACCTTTGTTTTTTTTACCATGTTTTACGATGTTAGTGGCTAAGAGTGCATCTTTTATGATGATAATAACCTGGTTTGAGGAATTTCCTTTTAATTGTGGTTAATATTTATATTCCACCCAACTCTTTTTAGATACTCCTTGGGCACTTTCTGGGAAGAACGGAGCTCTGACATTAGGATTACTAGAGAGTAATTATATACAAATTATTATGCTATCCATAGTCATGTACGTGCTTATCTCTGGTTCTCAAATCTTGCTTCACTAAAAGGTGGATCAAAAGTCAAAGTGTTGCTTTGATTAAACCCATAATTAATCCTCGCTAGAAATCAGTTCCAAGGGCAACCTTGTAAGACCCTAAGTAGCCTGTTTGTGATGCCTTATAGCAAAAAACAAAACAAAAAAACCAAAGTGTCATGGAGATAACGCATATGTGAAACACTACCTTTGTTAAAATGATGAAAATCCACAGGGCATAAAGGGTACTGCTGATTTTAGAAAGGACTAAAACAGAAAGTGAGTGATTTTTAAAAAAGTATTATATATATATGAGATTTTTTAAAACCTGAAAACACGTAGGCATATTACTCTTCAACACAAATCAAAATATCAATTTATCATTTTGAACAGGCAAATATTTTCTCTTCAAGTTTTATTTTTGTCTGTATGCTTGTAATAATTCAAGGCAAATTCTCTCTCTCTGTGTGTGGATTCTAATGGCAAAAATGTACCTTCAATAGAGTTGCAAATGCATGATTATGAATATTCATATGAATATTCTTTGCCCGGCTGTGCGGCATGAAGGCTGCTCCTTGCAAGTCCCTTTCCACCTGGCCTAGGGAGCGGGACACACACAACAGTCCTACTGAAGAGGCTTCTCATAAGGCCAGAGGAACATCCCTCTGCTGTGGGGCATAAAGGCCGGTTACTTGCAAGGCCCTTTACACCTGGCCTAGGGGGCGAGGCCCACACTCACCCAGCCCTACTGAAGAGGCTCCTCATGAGGCTGGAGGAACATCGCCCAGCTATTGCTTTATTGCTTTAATATGCTGTAAACCACCTTGAGATTTTTATTTTTATTAAAAATATAAAGCGGTATAGAAATTTAAAAATAAATAAATTAATGCTTAAAATTTCCTCACAGTGTAAGGCACAGTGAAGTGTGTTGTGGTGACTGACTTGAGTATGGTAGCTTAATTGTTTGTGGATTGTAATCTATGACAAGGGTGATAGATTACATTATTTTCAGGATACTTCTATTCTCAAACATTATGCCATCCACTCATGAGTGTCTAGAAGTAAAGTCTTCAAAGGTACAAAGCACTTGAGTTTAGATGATACCAAATCATCAGTGGCAGGGGAGGTTGCTGAGGGAAGAAGATCACTTCTAAAAGCAGATTGTCAGTGATTTTTACCTTTCCAGAATACAAATGGTAAATATGTGAAACACAGAGACAAATCAATTTCTTCTTTTCAAATGAAATTTCAAGCATTTTAAAACCACCCATTGATTACAATTAGGGCCAGATGTTGCTTTATGGACTCAAAGACATCACTACATAAATATTGCTTCATGGTGTGAGGTGACATTGCAGTTAATGTCAGATCATTCAGATGAGTACTGAGCTATATGCCCTAACCTGAAACACATTACTCAGAAGTTATCCCCACTGATTTCACTGTAGTAAGTTTAATATGGTGGTCTATGTCAAATACATTGTGGAAATGTTATCTCTATGAATGCACACATATAGGAACACACACATATACCTGCAACTGAGAATTGTGTCTATGCAATCAGGACTCAGTATACCTGCTTTGCCACTGGTCAGGAGCAGCTTCCCTCTGCAAACCAGATTTAATGTGTGTGGAACTGTACTCCATTGAGATTCACCGTAGAATCAAATACACCACAGACTATAGTTCCTTTTCCCTACCTAGATGGGTGAGAACCAGCTTGACTTTAGAGTAGGCAAATTTGGCTTTCAGGGATCCGATGTACATACTGGGCATCTGTGTCCAAGTCCTGTGTAGCTCTAGCCTAATTCTATTTAGCAGTTGAGAACTTTGACTATTTAATTTTGAGCTTTTATATCGTTGGGGCAGGCAGGGGCGGGGTCCTGCAGAGGTACTGCCTTTGAGGGATGTTCAGGATTGGTAATACTGCTTAGTTGTCACAAATATATGTGAGGCTGGACTGCTGCAATGTGACAATGGGTTCAATAAAACAGTGCCAACATCTTCACATTAAATTGAAAGTGGGCGTCTGCAACGACAGAATTCTTGCTGAGGTCTGGGTTTCTAAGGAATATCACAAAGCTGCAGCCTTCTGAGTTTTTTCAAAATTGCTCTAAAATTAAGACTAGGAAGGAAGTGTGGGAAAAGAATACAGGCCTATACATTTTTGGAACTGAGCACTAAATCTTTCAGGGCAAATAATGGATGCTGACAGTGCAAAGGCATTATTTGGTGCTTTTTTGAAATTTGCCTGTCCTTGTTTTCCCACTCTGTGTCTCAGGGAGTTGAAAGCTATGAAAAGGCAATTACATTTGCTGAATGATTAGCGGGAGATGTGACATTTGTGTATGTCGAAAATGTTTAACTGCATTAACCTTTGCAAAATTTACACTGACACCTTAAAAATTATACATCTTGTGCGCCACTTGAAAAATCTGAAATGCCCTCCAATGTAAAGCTTATTTACATTTGCTTTTTTACAAAATAAATGGCCCTCATATTTGAAGAGAGTTTTGCCAGAAAGTTGAGAGTGCTGAAGCAAGGAAAGTCAAGTGTATGAAGGTGCTTGGTTGCCTCCCAATTGGAAAAGTGAAGTTGAAAAGCAAACAAAACCCTCACAGAATGCAAATTGCAAGAAGAAGACAGGTTCAAATACAAAATGCATAAGGTATTTAAGTCTCAAGGAAGCAGCTTGCAAACTTTTACAGACCTTTACTTTAAAAAATAATAATACACAGGATGTCAGTAGATTTTCAAAATGTTTTCCCCAAATATATTCAAAGTGCAAACAGGCAATTAAAATACTCTATGCCACTCTTCTTTTCATTGCCACTTCTCCCAGCATGCTCAGTTTCTGCTGGGACTGCTCACCTAACCAGGTTTCTTTCTTCTCTAAAGAGTCTTCCTCACTGGCGTCAGTGTGAATGCTCAGCTGATTCAACTCCATGCCTCTTGTGCTTCACTCCACTGAAATCTGATTTGTTATGAGACAGACTCCGGTGGAATGAAGGACAACAGAATCCATGGAACTTTCTTTGTGTACCTTGGTGACTGGGGCAAGCAAACATGTCATGAGAAAAAAAGTCAGTAGCAGACACAGGCTGAGTGAAAATTAACACTGGAAACAACATCATAGGCAGTATTTGTACAGCTCTCCCCCCTCAATCTGACACTCCCTAGATGTTTTAGATGGAAACTCCCATCAGCTTGGCCAATGATCATGGATGATGCACATTTCTGCCCAAGGCTTCTGAAGGGCAGCAAGTTGCGGAAGATTTGTATCAGGCCCCCTTATTGTTTACTTAATATACTTTATGCTTGGATACTCCCCCCCCCATTTCAAACTATTCCTCCAGTACATCATCTTTTTGTTTAGCACACAGGGACATTGAAGAGGATTTGTTTTTCTCTGTATCCTCATCCTCTTTAGGTTTATCCTTTTGTCATGAACTCTATCAGCAGGCAAGAAATTCTGAAGCACTTAAAGGATTATCCGTATGCTATCTTTGCAGCAGAGATCATTACAATATCTCTGGGAAAGCTTGCGGTTATTATTCATTTGTTGGACTTGTCGTCTAGTTTTGAGGATCAGATGCTTCACATCTGTGCATTTGTCCTCACATTTATAATAATTCAGAAATACCGACTTTTGAAATGGATGAACATCTGTAGGCAAATAGTTAGATAACACTTAGTATAAACAAGCCCCCAGCAAAACCTAATGGTTATTTCTAATCTTGCCTGGAATCTTTTCTCTCTTAGGGTAAATTCAGGTGGCTGATGTTTTCACACTACTGTATCTCATTTTCAGTCACAATAGGTAGGGGTCCACATGGACATCAGTTGCCTAAAGGGTCTAGCATGTAATGGATCCTGTTACTTCTGTATTTTCAACAAGCTACCAAAATGCCGCACAAGAATTCAGTGTATAATGTAATAGACATGTGACACAATGTAAGAGAAAAGGCAGGCCACAGTCTTATGCAAACAGAGTGATATGGACAGAAGTATTGGGATAGTTATGGACTGAAAGCAACACCTACTTTATTGTTTTCACAATCTGCTATTGTGGTAGATAATTTGTCACACCTGGGACAGGGGTTGGTTTTGTTTTGTGGATGTGCCTGAGGAACCCACTGTAGATAAAACTGCTGTTTTATTACACCCTGTGGAAATACAGAAGAAAATGTGGGTATGACCCCAAAGATCTTACAGGGAAAAGTAATCAAGGGAAGAAAATTCATGAACAAGGGAACATTCAAAGTTTTTGCAGACATAGAAGGGTAATTCATACAGTGAAGTTTAAAATGGCGCTATTCAAATGAATTTCAAAGAGAGCAAATCATCATTTTCATCCTTTGTGGGAAGACAAGCTTGCTTTATTTCACAGCTTGTTGACTTAATTGTGGAAACTTTTATTTAACATTCACTCTCGGATGTTGAATAGCAGCTTCCATTTAAAGGTGCATCTTTATTGATTTTCCAAATAATACAAATAAAAGAATAGAAAAGCACAAGAAAGGGTGGGACCAAAAAAGTGCATGAAAAAATGAGTTAAAATAAATGTCAGGAAAATCACCAGGAGAAAAGAAATATTTCCACTTTACATAGGAGGAAAGAAAACCTTACATCTAAGAATACCTTACCTAACATTTTATAATTCCCAATCACTGATTTAACAGTCCAGTCCAGTCTTCTATATTTATTTGTTTAATTTCATGATAGAACATTTGATTGTAAAAAACAACCCTCAAA
This sequence comes from Podarcis pityusensis, assembly GCF_964106645.2. NCBI lineage: Eukaryota > Metazoa > Chordata > Lepidosauria > Squamata > Lacertidae > Podarcis > Podarcis pityusensis. The sequence goes on from NC_138030.1 coordinate 37,457,395, forward strand.
GTGATTTTCTTAGAGGTGAGCCTCACTGAATTTAATGGGACTTGATCCTACGTAAGTGTACATAGGATTGCCGTCCAATTTACATCCACAATCTAGCTGTGAAGTGAAAAAGTGATGCTCCTACCATTTCACAGAGGTCAAGCTGAGAAGCAGAGAAAACAACCTCAAATGTACTATAGAGCATTCATTCCAGAGCAGAGGACAGATTTCATTTTTCCTAAATCTCAAGGAAATTGCATCAACACCATCTTTCTTTCACAGCCTATGCACGTTTACTTCCAAGTATATGTGTATAGGATTGGGTTCTTTTTAAATGTTTCCAAATAATGTTCCTTATAGTGTCTAATAAATGGGTCCAAGATCTATGAAGCCAATTTAAGCCCTATACTGACAGAGTTCCTTCTTAAATTTTTAAATCATTAAGAAATAAATGCTTGGCATTTACTTAGAAATACATCCCTAGCGAGGCATAATTCTGAGTATAGGTGGATAGGATTGAGTTGCAAAAATGTTTAGAAAAGTAGCTTTGGTAGAAACAGATTGTGTTGTGAATATTCCCCTGCAGAGATAATGAGATCTTGTGATAGCAAAGATTCTAAATCCTGAGTTACTAAACCACAGAAGTGCTGATACAGGTCTTCAAAATGCTTGAAGGCTTTTCTTTTAATGTACAGACCTGCTTTTGCAAGTCCTTTCCCTTGGGTATGTTAAGACTTGTTTGGAGGTTTTTGGGAACTTCATAAGAACAAAAGGAACCTGTCCGCTGAAATTCCTCCCTGCAAACCTGACTTCTTTGTAATGCATTTTCATTAGGCATGTTTCTACCAGTCTTGGGTGAGATCAGCCCCAAAACTCTCAGCTTGCTTCCCAAAGCGTTAACCCTTTCCAAGGCCAACCTTTAGGGTACATTAAACTTGAATAGAATGAAAACCAAGCCGAGGACATTAATAATGCTCCCAGCTAATAACTACCTAATAAGCAAACTGAGGGTTCCCAAAGTGATAATGGCTACAAGAATATGATGGGTGTTGTGGCGATGTGATAAAGCACATTCCACAGAAGGAGCTGACATCCAAAATTCCTTTTTGCAGGATCATTAAACAAGTGTACTAAACCATACCTGTTTGATAGACCTTAATCAGAGCTGTTTTAGACAATCTTGCATTAGTTTCCAAGAGAGTTTTGAAAAGAGATGGTAAAGAACTATTAATATATACATTTGCATCCAAATTTCAAATCAAATTCTATCGGAAAGGTCTGAGTGAACTTAAAAACTGTACTCTGAATGATCTTCAATGTTTCCTGGGCACATTAATGCAAGCTATATCCTAATTTATTAGGCAGAGCTACCATATGCTCAAAGAAAGGAAGACAGCTTTCTTCCCAAAAGCTGTCTTCTGTGCTCAGAGAGGACAATATTTCATGTGCTGAACTTTCAGTTGTTTCCATGTATCTGAAATCAGTGCTACAGATATATAGTCTCCTGATGAGAGGCCTCTCCAGTGTCATCCCCTAAAATAAGCCCCACAAGGTTGTCCATTTCCTTGTAGAAAGGAATGCATGGAGGGGTGAAGCCGTGTTTGCTACCTGACCCCAATCTCTAACTGTTATGTGTTCAAGGCACCATTCGCACAAGAGCATATGCTCCTATCAGAGATGTTTGACATTGGTGGACTCTCCTTCACTGGAGGATTTTAAGCCATCTGTCTTGGATGCTTTAGTTGAGATTCCTGCATTGCACTGGGTCGGACTAGAAGACCCGTGGGCTCCCTTCCAACTCTACGGTTCTATGATTCATATACCCAAACATGTGTAGGCATTCTACTTGTAAACTCTACGCTCCATTTTTGCAGCTGATGCATAATGCATAGAAAATGAACATATGCTTAGGTGTATGTGTGTCTAGAAAACCAATGCATGTTTAGGTTCCTATGAACATGGGCATCTTGGGAATATCAGAGGTGGGCTAGCAGTCCACAACCTCAACCTACAACCTGCAATCTCAACCTCCCTCCATTCATTTATATAATGGAATGAATGTTTGAAAGGGTCCATGCATTATACATCAAGCGAAGTCATTGGAATACCAAGCTTTTTCATTTGAAAATCTTTCTGCCTTTTTTATGTTGAGGTGCTTGCTGCACAAATTGGACTGCCTTCCTTGGAGATTTCTAACAGAGGTTGAATGGCCACCTGCCATGTACTATTTAGTTGAGATTTCTGCACCCCAGGGGGTTGGACTAGATGACCCTCAGGGGTCCTTTCCAACTCTACAACTCGATGATTCTCTGATTCTAACCTGATTCATGTGGCTGGCTTTGAAGAGCCCAGAGTGGTTATTCAAACCATTCTTGAATGAACTGGCTGGGTTTAGGCAGCTTTCTGAAAGATCAATTCCCCAAAACTTCAAAGCTGTTTTGAGGAGGTCTTTCTCCTTTCCTTTTCATTATATGATGCTGTGGGAATAGCATATGAGCACTTGCGGGGAAGAGAGCATGGGGTGGGGGTGAGAATCTCCCCATACAGATCAAGACATTCTGCCAGTTATTTTTTCTGCTTACATTCCAACATCAATGAAAACAGCAATTTATCCCTGTTTAAATTCAAGGTACTTTATAATCCTAGACAAATAAATATAGATTTAAAACCTTGGGTCTTTTTAAGGAGAGAATATTAACAAGACTGGTGATCAGTTGATATTGCTGTGGTTCATATTGCTTTGACTTTCTCACAGCCATTATCTCTTCACAGAATCTTGGGCACTTTAGGGGGGAAAAAAATCCCTGCCTCCCGCCACCATCTTTACAGTAAAGGTTTTGTGAGTGTACCCAAAATGAAAATTAAGGAGAAAATGGACACATGCACAGATGCTTGACACAGTACACTGCCTTCAATGAAATTTGGAATTTGGCTGTTGGGGTACATCTAGATGAGCACAATAAAGGAATGTGTATATACAAATAAATAAGCATGTTCTTCTCTGCTAATTAAAATGGGACTGCAAGGATTCCTAAAGGTAAAATGCAACAGTTTTGACATTCTGCATTCCATATTCTTTTTCTTCCTGCACCTCATTTCCTGTTATACTTTCTGCAGCTTCAACATGTTTACTTGAAAATACATCTCTCCTTTTTAGCAGGGCTTACTTCCAATTAAGTATATACAGGCTTTGAGACATAGTGTATCCTTTCCAGTCCTGGCTCTGCAGTAACATAACTCCCTATTCTGTCCTTTCCTTAACTATCAGCAAATGTTTATATTAAAGGATAACAGCAGCAACAACAAACAAATATAATCATACTGTATAGTAACTCACCTGTATTTTGATCAGTTTTGAATAGTTCCAGGCCTGGGGCATCTCGGCTTTTACTTTAAGCCATTACAAAAACAAACAAACAAACAAACAAACAAAAAAATCTGAATCAAGCGAAAGAAAAAGGAAGAGAATATATAATATAAATTACCCTTTGCTTTAAAAAAAAGTTGCTCTAAAAAAAGTAAAATAAAAATAGAAGAGAATAGATTTCAATCAAGGTTATATTGTTCATACAGATAGGCAGGGGAAATGGAAGAGAAATCAATTGAGCACTGAAAAAGAAAAGAAAAAGAAAGCAATAAACTCATGTTAAAAGTATTTTAAAAACAATACAACAAGCAGCACAGATATAGGACTAAATGTCTGCCCGTTCAAGGTGGTGTCCATCAGTGTGAGTCTTTATTTGTCTTATGCATCAGGAGGGTTCCAGTTACCTAAATAACTTAACCAATAGGGAATGGAATCTCTCTACCTGGTTCCACCCACCCAGAACCTCACCCTCCAGGGATAAGTGCACCTTTGCATATCTGTTAGCAAACCTCACTTTTCCCCTGCACTCCATACCTTTGTTAAGTAAAGCCAAACCCGCAGAAAAGTGGCTCTTGAAGGGGATCCTTTTGAGAGCCTGCAAATGCAAGCTGACTGTCTCCAGTGAAGCAGGGGGTCTTTTTTCAGTCTGAGATTTTGCTATTAGAGAGGAAATTGCGGTGTTAGTGAGGATTTCTCTCACATTTATCTGCAGCACGTTTACTCCTTCTTTTGTGACAGGATTTCTTGGACCCATGAACACAAAGTTGGTGCCTTTCAGATGCTGTAGGACTATTATTATTTTTATTTATCACATTTATATACCACCTTCTTTTCCAAGGAGCTCAAGGTGGTATACGTGGTCTCTCCCCCCCTCCATTTTTATACTCACAACAATGCTGTGAGGTAGCTTAGACTGAGGCAGTGACTGGCACCCAGTCACCCAGTGAGCTTCTTGGCCATGTGGTAAATTGAACCCTAGTGTCTCAGGTCCTAGTCTGACATTCTTAACCACTGCACCACAATGGAGTACAATTCTGACCATTCTTGACCAACCATTGGTCATGGTGGCTGAGGCCTATGGGATTTGGAGTTCAGGAGCATCTCAAGGCCACATGTTGGCTCTGCTGGTTTACATTACTATCATATAAACCTACAAAGGAGTCTAAATATAACAATTACATGAAGACAAAATAAGACAAGTGATTTATACTACTTAACTTACAGAGCAGTGCTTGAATAACAGTGGCAGAGTGGGCTCAGCCACTCTACCTTTATCATGGCTCCCTTCGCTGTTGTTTTTAGAAGGATAATGGGCGGGGGCATGATTTAGCTAAAACTGGAAGGAATCATTGGTTAGCCTTGTGCATTAAGGGTCCCTATACTTCCCCCGCCCCCCAAACCTATACTGTTGTAGAGAGACATTGGGAGCAGGGAACCCCTCAATTGTAATGAATCGCAAGCTTATGTCTAGTCCTTTCCTCACACTAGTTCCCAGCTTTCTGACATAGGAATGTAATGGGTGGGCCTCATTGAAATCAAAGGGGTTTAACTCTGAAAAGACACATATTGGATTGGACTGTAGACATTTTTGTCCTGCTAATCCCACATTCCAGAACTGAGTACGAAATTGTTTTCTTGGCCAAATTCATAGAGTTCCATAGAAATAACTGTTACGTTGAATTAGAGATTAACAGAAGCAGAAATTTCAGCAATTCTCATGGTCATCTGAGGTCAGGAATGGAAATCATGCAAGTGAATACGAGCAGTAGTTGCTTTCATAGTTAGTTTTTTTTTTAGTCTGCAAACATTATGGAAATAATTGCATTTTTCCCTGTATTAGTTTTGACATTTCCATCCCATAGAAATGCATTGAAATTGATTATGTAATTAAAGGCATTATTAAGTATGTAAGCTTTGGCCATAGTGCATAGCGAGACAAAACAATGTAGGCTTAGCTGAAGCTGAACTGTGGTGGAATGGAAACAGTGCTGATTGCAATGAAATGCCTTCTTACATCCTAAATTGCAATAAACCCAAAATATATGTTAATCTACCTATTGGCTTGGGTTGGACTTCTCAACCATCTAGCTCAAGATAAAGGTCAAATATTAGATGTTCAGTCTATACTTATTAGTATTACAACAGCCTACACAGATGGAATACAGGGGACGTAGATAGCAAAGCCATCCTGCTAAAAACTGAACCGCAAGCTCACTGAAGCTGTGAAGAATTAAATTACCCAGGTGTCATTAAATTATTATTGCACAGTATACGATATTTGCTTATAGAAGGATGTCAATCAAGAAACATTTTCACCAATCCATCTCTCCCAAGCACATTTCACAGTTCACCTTTGGGGAAAATATGCTTGTGTGGTTCTGAAGCTTTATTTATTTTGACCTCTACATCACAGTAAGTGAAATCAAGTTATTTACTTTGGCTGCTGGTTTGCAGGATCACACACAATATAGGAAAGCTCAGGGCCACAACATCTCTTGGAATTGTCCACTGTAAATCCAGACAACAAACAGCTGGAGAGTAATTGTATGAAGGCTTTTCATCCCCCAACCCCGGCCTTGAATTTATTCATGACAGGTGAAAAACTGTCTTCTGAAGGAGCTGCCTATTCAGGAGTGAGGAAGTATCTGGTTCCATTCCATTGCAATTGTAATCTTACTTCTAGCAAAAGAATATATATGTTACTCGGGTGGTTGCCGCAGGTTTTCAGTGCCACACAATTATTAAAATATAACTGTGACACTTTGCTACTTCCCTACAGCAAGGAATGTATCACATTCATACAAGAAAAAGAATCCTACCCAAAAGGATCAAGCTCTGAAATCTACATTTAGCCACAGACTGCCCATTTTCATTGTACTATATGTTGATTTATATGCATGTTGCATTTTTGCTGTTGATTCTAGACAGAATAATGCTATTTATTAGGAATGTGCTCTGTGGGTTTGTGTCATCCTAAAGCAGTTTCTAGAAACATACACAAAGTGGGGTGGATGTGGCTTGAACATAGATTCACTGTGTTTCAAGCCACAGTGCACAGAATATGTGTTTAATTTAAGGTTGAACAAAACATCCACATTTTGGATTGCTAAAAATACATTTCCAAGGATTGGTTCAAATTAGCTGATTTTTCTAAAAGGGTGAAATTTGCCAAAAGTATTGCAGAAACTCAAAACTGCCCCCCAATGTTCTGCATTCTATAGATTATAACTTGTGACATGTGTGTGCTAAATTAATTTGCCTGGGTCACATAAAAGCAAATTGCCTCAAAAACTTGTGAATTACATATCCCTGAAAAGTGCTGTGAATAATCTAATCCCACCACTGGAAGCTAAATAGCAAGTTGAAGCTTGCATCTTTTATACCACCTGCCTCTGTGCATGACGTGGACTTATTTCAACACAGCCCTCTGGGTTAGTAAAAGCATACTGGTGGTGGTGACACATCATATGATCAGTCTATAGCTCACCAATGCTGATAGAAAGGCCAATTGTGGAAGAATCTACCAGGTTGCCTGAAAGGCCCCAAGAGACATGCAGTTGGAAAATTTGAAACATCGCTCTCCATTCTGCTGACTGCCAAGTCCGGTTGTTAGGGGTTGCAAACAGAGCTTGTGATTCATCGAATTCTAGCCATTTGCTTTAAGAGCAGCAATTAGAGGTTCCCTTTGATTAGCATCCTTGTTCAATAATCGTAGGCGAGGTGGGATTTTTTGGTTCTCATCTGCATAGAATCAACCACAAGCCAATTTTCTGAGGTTTGCGCCTCATAAAAAAACAGAGCAACTGAACAGCAATATAGATTTCATTCAGAAAGCCAGTGCCGGCTGCTTTAATTGTTAAACGAAATGTACCAGGCAGTCCCCAAACACCTCCAGGGTAATAGAGCCTATAGAGCTAGTAGTTGTGGTGACTGTGTTAAGGGTCTCAGAAGGGATTCTCCGAAGGAAGGAAGATAAATAATTTTCAAGTGAAACAATTAAGGATGGGTTGTAATATAATTGTAGAACAATATCCTAGGGCCCTAAAGGTGCTTGGATTTTACTTCTTCATTAATTAAAGATAAGCCAGGATGGTCATGTTTAATTATTTAAAGATTCTTACCAACATTTCTGGTCCTCATACACAGAGGAAGATTTTAGCTTATATTTACTATGAGTTCCCCCTCTCTCTCCCCCTCCCATACACACAGATAGAGATGCACTACCATGAAGAGAAGACTCCCTGGAAAAGACCCTGATGTTGGGAAAGATGGAGGGCACAAGGAGAAGGGGACGACAGTGGACGAGATGGTTAGACAGTGTTCTCGAAGCTATCAGCATGAGTTTGACCAAACTGCAGGAGGCAGTGGAAGACAGGAGTGCCTGGCGTGCTCCGGTCCATGGGGTCACGAAGAGTCGGACATGACTAAATTACTAAACAACAACAACAACCATGAAGCTACAACTGAATTTAAAAGTAGATCTCCTTACATGCAGAGTGAAATGATAATAATGCAATGCAAAAGATCCACATTGCATGGAGGAAACACACACACACAGAGGCAGAAAGGGGGTTATAATCGTAGGCTCCAATAATTAGAGTCTAATTGATTTAGTTTGGTGGGAAGTTTGTACACAGCTCAATTTGAGACAGAGCTTTGTTGGTAGCTTAGCCCTGGAACTTCTTCCTAATGTCAATTTGCAAGAAGAAGGGCCTGTTCCGATACATTTGTTGGCCTCCTTACCAACATTTGACCTGAACCGAGACTGATAAATACTGCTAAGTCTGACAATATATGTTGGCATGTTTAACTTATCCCACCACTTCTGAAGGAAGAACTGCCTAACCAGAGGTGCCAACTTGAACAAAACATTGGGGGTGGGGGGGGGAGGTAAGCCCTGACCTGAATAATTGATCATATTATGTTGTACGTGCACACCATTTAAATGATAACGCCCATCAACTGAGGGGACATTATTTATTATTTTATTTTAGGGGGGAGCAAAAACCCCTTGGCCCCTAGGAGTTGGCTCCTATGCGCCTAACTGAAATTCTAACTGAAGAAAAGGGTGACAACTCGTTTCTCTGTGTTTCCACTGCTAAGAGAGGCCTGTATGAAATGACATGGGTGAGAGTGACTGCATCAGCACAGTGGAACATTTTGCCCCATGAAGCCCAGATGGCCTATTAACTGGCTGCCTTTTGCTGCCTGGGGTGTGTCTCTCTGTGTGTATAATTCCAGCAGGTTTTTGCTGTGATTATGTTTCCTCTTTGACTTTTGTTTTATTTTTAAGGCATATTTAATACAATAAAATAAATAAATTCAAAAGATGCATGATTTCAGGTTTCTCAAATGGGATTTTAAGGACATGATTATAAAAACACTGCTGCATCCTTTTTTTACCCACCCATGCTGTCTATCTCCTAGAAAATATAGTCGAATCACAGAAATCCTCAGGCATACCTAGAAATTCAGATGCCACATTGCTTAGATGCCATGCAGCAGCCACCTGAGAGATTGCAACTACTCTCAGAGCTATAATCATGTAATCATTTAGACTATTACTTTCAAGATTTCCCCCAAAGTTGGCAGTTTTTTTTCTTGTTGCCAACAAAATCGTGTTCCATCCTGTAATTAGCAACAAATGAAATAATCTAACATTCAATCTCACCATTTAAAAAATTAAACACAAGGATAGAACCCTACAGACCAAGGAACTGTAAACTTCCCAACCAAACAGCACACGACTCAACAGGATTATGCGGTGTTGACTTTACTATTTTAGAAACTTCTAAGCCTAATATCAAACCTTGCCGCTTGTATATATGGAAGGACGTGATTTACTTTCAGATCTTACCCCTCCCATCCACAGTTCCTGTGATTCACCCACTTAAAATTTTGCACAGTGGCCCAGATCCAGAAATCTTAATCTTCATGAGGAAATGGGTTCCTACAAGCTATTTGGTATGCCAGGTGTGCAAAAGGTATGGTCTTGTGTGGGGAGTGAGGAGCCTAGATTGCCAAGCAGTGAGACAAGGCATGTCAGAATCTAACACCTTACCCCATCACCATTCTCATTCTTTCAATTTTAAATCCTGTTTCTGCTTTTGGGCTTTGCATAGGCAGTGAGAACAGGATGCTGGACTTTTAGGCCCTGGCCTGATCCAGCAGACCTCTTAAATTCTTTTCTTTTCTTTTTTGCATGTCCAGTATGCGGTAGATTCCAGTGGGGGTGGGGAAGCTGGAGTGCTCATTCCCAGCTACTGAATATGTCAGAGTCCCTCAGAATAGCTTTTATTGAATGAGGGAATAGCAATTACCTGAGTACCTTTTAAATTGGAGAAAGCAGTACAACAATCCAGACACTAATCTGAGAGTTCCCTTCCCTGCCATAGATATTCCATGACACTCACAGAGCAGTTGATTGCTAATGCTTGAATATTTACCACACAAAATTATTATGTGTTATTAGGGCAATGCCTTTCTCAGGCCAGTCAAACTATCACCAAACAGTGTGCAAATGTTTCTGTTCTCTTGAGCAGGCTAGATGACAAACCAAGCTGGTTCTCTGGATCTTTGGCCCATGCTAGACCCTAAATTGATAACTAGCAGAAGGCCTCTAAAAATCTGAGAAAGTGGAAAGGGTGGTATCACTGTTGGATTGGAAGCAGGGGCTCCAGAAACCTCAGTTCATTTCCAACCCTTGTTGGAGCAAGTTGCTCACTGTCAATGATCCTTGATGCTGCCACAGCTCACCTGCTTTGGAACCAGAACTGGATGCACAGCAATAACGTGACAGAAGGAGGCTCTTTTTGTGTAGCCATTCCATAACTATCATGACATCCCTTCCAAGACAAGGCCAAAAGCCAGGCTGTGTTTCTTCTGGCCTGTGCTCCTGGGCAAAATCAAAGTGTAAGATTATGGCATCCACAATGGCCACTGTACGCTTGTGTGAGAAAACGGGAGGTTCCAGTTTTCCTGGGGCAGTTGAGGGGTATGTCATGATCTATAACTGCACAGGCACCTGAACAACAAATATCTGCATCTCAGTTACAAATCTGCAAACTAAGTAACCTGCATTGTCATCTCTTATGAGAAAATCATTGTGAAAGAGCTGTGGAATATGAAGTAATCTAGAAGGCCTGGGAAAGGACAGAATCGATTAGCGTTTGAATATCTTTAGGATAAAAAAGACGCTTGCTAGATGAATCATCCACCCTAACAACTGAAATAGCCTTGAGGTGAACACAGAAGGACAGAATAATTCCTATGTTTCTTCCAAGGCCTAAAAATAAAGCTTTAGTCTGCAGGCCTTGCCCTGCCCATGTGGCACTGTGATGGATGTGGGACTCTGTAATGGTGACATAAGGTGATTATTCAGCTGTTAGGAAACGAAGTCTAACTGTATTCTGGCTATTGCTTCTTTGAAATCCTGCACATTTCATCATGGGAAACAACAGGTTCCTTGAGAACCTATTGTCTCCCATGATGAAATGTGCAGGATTTCATCAGCATAACACACCTTTCTCCACTACTGAGAAACTAGCACTTTCCAAGGCACACTTTTCAAACTACAATGCTGATAAGTGGGAATTTGGTACCTTTTGCAAAAGTGTGTTCTGGATGACAATGCCACTAGACTGTGGGAGAGGAAAGAAGCATCCCTTTGTGTGGAGGACATCTTGTAATAATAATAATAACAACAATAATTTATTACTTATATTCCGCCCATCTGGCCAGGCCTCCCCAGCCACTCCTGGCGGCTTCCAACAGAATATTAAAACACAATAAAACATTTGTACTGAGAATAAGCCAAATGATTTATTTACTGTATATCATGTTTAATCCCTGAGTTGAGATAGTTAGGAATCTAAATTAGGTAAAATGTATAATACAAGAAACAAGGAATGTTGGAAATGTAAAGAAAAGGAGGGAAATTTCTATCACAGGTGGCGAAATTGTAGTAAGTTAAAAGCTTATTGGGAAATGATATATAATGAATTAAAGAAAATGTACAAAAGTACCTTTGTTTAAAAAACCCAGAAGCATTTTGTTGGGTATAGTAGATGAAGAGATTCCAAAGAGAGACCAAAAACTGTTTATGTATGCAACAACGGCAGCAAGAACTCTTTTAGCCCCAAAATGGAAGCAACAAGAAAAACCAGTGATATAAGAGTGGCAGATGAAAATGATGGATTATGCAGAACTGGTGAAACTGACCGGGAAAATCCGAAACAAGTGTGATCAAGCTGTCCAAAAAGAGTAAATTTGTACATTACCTGAAGGACAATTGTAAGCAATTAACAACACTAGCAGGGTTGCTGTAAGAAGACCTGTAATGTTAATGATTGTTACCTTTTTATATTTATTTTTAAAATTGTGATAATTGGAAGGAGTGAAACATAAATTGGAAGATGCACAAATGCTATGATGTAAAAATGAATTATGAAAACCATGAGGTGGGAGGGAGGGAAGTCGATAAGCTCCTATGAGCAAATATGTAAAGAGTACAACAAGGATGTATTTAAATCTTATAAAATAGAAATTTAATAAAAAATATTATAAAAAAGGAATGACATAGTAAAAATGAGGACATCATGGTGTTAGAGGGCAAATGACTGAAGGAAAATGTAGCTGTTCTGTTGCCATCACTCCAAAACAGGGAAAATTGGGCAGATAATGATAGAATTGGGCAGATAATGATATAATCATAGAATTGTAGAGTTGGAAGGGATCCTGAGGGTCAACTAAAGCACCCAAGACAGATGACCATCCAACCTCTGCTTAAAAACCTCCAAGGGAGGAGAGTCCACAATCTCCCGCAGGAGCTTGTTCCACTGTGGAACAGCTCTTGCCATCAGAAAGTTACTCCTGATGTTTAGTCAGAATCTCCTTTCTTGTAATTTGAAGCCATTGGTTTGGGTCCCAACTTGCTCCATCTTCCATGTGACAGCCCTTTAGATATCATATCTCCTCTCAGTCTCCTTCCCCCCCCCCCACTCCCTCAACTGTTCCTCATAAGCATGGCTAGGCAAACTAAGGCCTGGGGGCCAGATCTGGCCCAATCGCCTTCTCAATCTGGCCTGCGGATGGTCCAGGAATCAGTGTGTTTTTACATGAGTAGAATGTGCCCTTTTATTTAAAATGCATCTCTGGGTTATTTGTGGGGCATAGGATTTCGTTCATTTTCCCCCAAAGAATATAGTCCAGCCCCCCTAAAGGTCTGAGGGACAGTGGACCAGCCCCCTGCTGAAAAAGTTTGCTGACCCCTGCTCATAAGGCTTGTTTTCCAGACCCTTTCTTAGAGGTGGAGCTCATCATTAGCAGTGGCAGTAGCGCAGCTTTCTTTCAGAGCAAGATTTTGCTGCTGCTGCTGCTGTGTGTGTTGGCAGCCTGACCACCATTCTGCAATGCCCTGGAATTAGTGTCACTCTGGGATATTTAGGATGACTTACACACATTGTGCAGAATATTCAGAGAAAATTCTGCGAACTGGCCTTCTTTTTCTAAGAAATCTTTCTCTGCAGACTGGTTTCAGGTTAGTTGTAGATTGCATGGCAAAACTTGTTCTGTGTGACTAGTTGGGGCAGCTCTGCGTATTTGTATGCACATCCAATGGAAATAAGTGTTGTGTGGAATGATACCGTTCACATCTGAATGTCAATCCAATTTCACATTCTGCCCCAGGTCAACTATGTGCGGTTTGAGGAGAATGAGGGAGCATTGGCTTGTTTGCCTCAGCAATAGAGACATTTTCTTTCCCTTGGTACTTTCCCCCTTGAAAACTCTTTTGCACCCTTTAAAGAAGGGGTGTAAAAAGTTGCCATATGGGGTGGTGATGGAATATCATATCAGGCTAATGCTAATCACAGCAAACACACAGAGAGAGGGTGGGGAAAGAGCGCATTTATAGCTGACACATACAAAAGCACTGATAGTAACTGATTTTGAAAAAGTAACAGTAACTTGCAGCAGACCTCACTGGCCAGGTTTGTTTGGTTCTCCTTTCAATGCCTTTAATATCTTGCCAGCAGATTCAACATGTAAAACCCATCTCTATGCATCACACATAGTAATTGAATCATAGTAGAATACACCTCCTTATCACCCAAGGCACTCAAGAAATTACAAAGTTTGCTTGTCTTGTAAACCACTAGAATTTGCCCCATAGCAAAATAACAAACTAATGCAGAGCAAGTTTTCCCTCAGATTAATCATGATAAACATTTTAAGCATTGAGAAGAGAAAGCTTAGTGAAATTAGCTATCTCTAAATTTATGGCATGTGAAGTTCCTAGCCACGTAGAAATCTGCTTAGATGTTATTTTTGGAATATTAACATGATTTTGGACTATTTAGGTGGAGTGGTGGGATAGCAATCTTTTAAATACATAAATGCATTTGCCCTCATTGTGAGCGGATTTGACGAAAAACAATGAGAATTAAACAAACTGTTTGCTTTTTGGACAAACCATAATCTGAAAGTGCTTGGTTGGTTTCTGCAAAAATCATAACCTTAAAGAAATACGAGTGTAATACCAGTTGTGCAACATTGCGTATATTTCAGCCATCCTTTGCCATCTTTACAATATATGCAAAAACTTGCACAACAAATGTTTATTATGTATAAAGGTAAAACAAAAGTATCTTGCACTGAGGCAGCAATGCTATTTATTATTATTTCTTTGCTACTTTGACTAAAAGAATACTAAAAAATTAAGCTGTTTTCCACCACAGGTGCCTGATGTCCCTAGCTAGTGCAGGGAGGATGAAAAAAATGAACACAGGAGATTGGCATTGGGTTGAATTAGTCAACCCATTGGGCATGCATCCAGCAGCAGGCAGCCCACATGCTGCCTGATAGGAACCCAATGGGGTTGACCCTGTCCTGAGGAGTCACCCCGAACATGAACCGGGTGCCATGACCCAGCATAGGCTGCCATTGGGAGAGGTGTAACAGTGAATCCCCATGACTAAGTATCCAGCCAAATGCCTTATCCACCAAAGTTGTGACAGTTGCTATGAGATAGGTCAGGTCAGGCATGGCCAACCTTCAAGAGATTGAGATCTACTCTCCCCAAATCAAAGTTGTTGAAGCTTTTGGGAGGGTTGGGGTTGGGGGGGGATTCCACGATCTACCATGGACACCCCATGATCTACCAGTGGATCGCGATCTGCCTGTTGGACATCCCTGAGATAGGTGAAAACCTGCAAGCTTGCAGGAGAAAATTCATCCGTAGTCCCAAATACAGTGACTGAGTAAACCACTTCAAGGTTCATGGGCCCATTCCCCCACTGAGTGGGCTCCAAACACACTGGGTGGGTGGGTGGAAAATCCTGCGACAGTCAGCAAATATGGCATGGGTGCTCCTGCCCCTGCCCCAATTGGCCTTGCAGGTCAGGCCCGCAAAGAAACGAGGGTCTGGCATGGCCAGAGGTGGGTAGCACCAGGTGAGCTTCCCTTCTCCAGTTGTGCCAGAAGATGGCAGTCCCCCAGGATCAGTCACATCCATGCCACATGGCAAATGCTGCTCCCGCGGAGCCCCAGCTGAGTGGATATTCTAGGACCCTAAGTGGCATTATATTCAAGCCCCCTGCCATCACATCACTTCCTGCTTGGAATATTTACTCTTTCTTCATTCTGCATAAAACCTGATACCAGCAGTTCACTCACTTGATTTCCTGTCCTTTCATCCATGCAAATCTTTCTGTATATTTGCGCCCTATAATATGTTCTGCTGCGGCTTTACACTTGGCTGTCTACCTGCAATTTGGAACACAACTGTGAATAAACCAAGCCCTTTCCTTTCTGAGGGCATGAAGACACATGCTGACTTATCCAATGCCAGTTAAAGGCATGCCTTTGGGAATGCTCTGCTTTGAGCGTCATTCAGCTCTGGATTGCCCCAACTTGTTTGGTAAAGCTGCCTTGAACAACAGCACATATCTGACCAAAGAGCAGATATATTTATTCATTGCAAAGTAACACAGCTGCAAATGAAGAATGAACCCAAATTGGTAAGGAATTTCAAACTACAGTGGTACCTCGGGTTACATACGCTTCAGGTTACATATACCTCAGGTTACAGACTCTGCTAACCCAGAAATAGTACCTCGGGTTAAGAACTTTGCTTCAGGATGAGAACAGAAATCATGCTCCGGCGGTGTGGCAGCAGTGGGAGGCCCCATTAGCTAAAGTGGTGCTTCAGGTTAAGAACAGTTTCAGGTTAAGAACAGACCTCCGGAACAAATTAAGTACTTAACCCGAGGTACCACTGTACTTGTGTTGCAGCCCTCTGCTCTGGAAGTGAAACACTTGTCAGAAATCAAGCCTTTATCGGGAAAAACTGGCAACTCCCCCAGGCACCCAGCTTGGTCTCCTGTTGACCTCCCTGGCTGCATTCCCCAGCAAGATCCAGGCTAGGTCACGATAGGCGATTCTTCCCAAACGTGGGAAGAACACCCCCCCCTCCCTCCTGCTCCCTGGCAGGGAAAGGAGATAGACAGAAATGTATTTACATGCCTTTATTTCTGTCTTTGCAGCATTACAGAAAACATGTCTGCTCTCTTCAGACTCCAGCAATCAAGTGACAAAGACTTCCTGCACTTCCTGTACATATGCAAGAGGAAGAGCTCAAATTACACTCTGAGCTAATTCCGGTGCATCGCCCTGTGAACTGACTGTCCCACTGTTTCCCACGGACAGTCCCAACATTCCCATCATGTTTTGTTTCCAAGCTAGCAGTTTGCAGCTGCATTGCATCCATATCGTAACAACACTAACAGTCCAATCCTATATATATTTACTTAATTCACATTTTGTTCAAAAAGATGACATATAGAGCTATATGTTATAAAACAAGACAGAGATTCCAAAATAAATGCTTCTCTTTAAATCTTCTTGTGAGTAGGAGAAATGGATCTTTAGGAAAGATGGGCAGGGATGTTCTAACCAGCCAACAAATTAACTTACCGGTACTTTGCTCTCTGTGGTGAACACTGCTGTCCCCTCTGGGGGTATCTCCAAAGCTCAGCTTGATAGGGAGAATGATTAACCTCTTGTCCTCCTTCTGAGTTTTGAAGGAAGGAGAATTCAGGTCAGACATGCTGGACTTCAGACATACTTCCAAAGCCAGGAGCTGGGTTTTGGGGCTGCTCTAATTTCTCTCAGGAAGAGGAAAGTAGTGCTCATCCTTGATTTCATGCTGAGCTTCAGAGGCCATCCATCTGCAGTCCCACTAAGGATAACTCAAATTTGTGGAATCTTGTGCTTACCTCTTCCCTTGCTTGCCAATTTCACCCAACAAACCTTTTCCTAAGTTATTTTAGCATAGATTCTCCCTGACCTGCCCCAGATATGGTCTAGCTGTGCTTTGCTTCTGAGTAGATCTGAGAGACTGGGAATTCTAATATAAGGTGGAAATCCAAACAGTGTGATTGGTTTGTTTGCCCCCGAAAAGCAGACCCCCCAAGTGCTGTCTCCTCGCGTCCTCAGGTGGTCAATTTTCCTTGCCAGCTACCAGTATGCACTGATTCAGTGCCCTGGGAAGGCGATGGGCCATGCGGACGCCCTCAGCAGGCTACCACTACCGGAAACAGGCCCCGACCCAGCACCTGCAGAAGAGGTTATGAGCCTGGAGCTGCTTCCCGACCGCCCCATTCAGGCACAAGAAGTTGCACACCATTCCAAGAAAGATAGGGTCATCTCCCGGGTCCTGGAGTGGATGTGGAGGGGATGGCCCAGCAGCAGCCCCGGGCCAGAATTTGCCGGCTACACAACCCGCAAACATGAACTGATAGTTTACCCTGATAGTTTACCCTGAGGGAATCCTCAGTGGCAGGGGGAAGACAGCTGACCCTTGATCTTGATAGTGTTACTTCTTTTTATATATAAATATTTTTAAATTAATTTTTACATAGTACATTTCAATTTAAACATATCATTCACCTTCACATTTGTGATTCTCTGAATCCCTTGACTCCCCCCATTGTATTTTGAACTTTACAAGCACAGTGGTACCTCGGATTACATACGCTTCAGGTTACAGACTCCGCTAATCAATAAATAGTGCTTCAGGTCAGGTAAAGAACTTTGCTTCAGGATGAGAACAGAAATCGGGCTCCAGCGGCGCGGCAGCAGCAGGAGGCCCCATTAGCTAAAGTGGTGCTTCAGGTTAAGTACAGTTTCAGGTTAAGTACGGACCTCCGGAGCAAATTAAGTATTTAATCCAAGGTACCACTGTATTACTCTAATCCTGCCAAAGTTTTAAGTTGTTTACAGTGTTACTTCTTATACAGCTGCAATCCTTGTGAGGGAACAGAATAGACAGGAAAACAATGAAGCACTGGAGTAAGTTCTACTTAGGTGTTGAGAGTGAATTCTGAAACTGAATAATGGAGAATTGAAATATGCCATGGTAGGGCACAATTTAGCCAAGGAAAGGCAAAAGCCCGATGCTAAATCAAATAGAGGTTGCAGCTGTAGTACCTAAAGGAAAGAACAATCTTGATCTACAAAAATTGTAGGAGCAGCCAATTATATAACAATGTTTATTCCAAACATCGCAACAGTAACTATGCCATTATGATGTTGCTCTTTCCTGGATAGCAGTCCATAAGGCAATTTTTGAAAAGTTAAAGCAGCTACGTTTAATTATTACAATGGGAAAGAGGCAGCTACCAATTTTGCAGGATTAGCTGTGTTGCCATTGTAGAGAGACTCACTTATTACCCTTGTTTGGAAGCAGTCATGCTTGTGGATACCAGCTGCTGGAAACCACAAGCAGGGAGAGTAAACTTGTGCTCAGGTTCTGCTTGAAGTTTTCCCACAGGGAAGTGGTTGGCCACTGTGAGAACAGGATGCTGAATAAGATAGGCATATAGAAATGCACACAAAGGCCCATGTTACATTGACAATTCCCGCCCCCAAAACACTGCTCTTTTCTTCTTCTTTTTTGAAAAATGTTTAGATGTGCAGGGGTATGCATGGAACAACTAGGAGGAATAGACTTCAATAAAACACCTCTTGGTAGTTTATTTACTAATTTTGCAGATCCAAAACTGAATAAATTTAAAATTGTTCCTGCTAACGATAGGAGCATTGCAAACCCTTAAATATACAATTTTGCAGAGATAGTCCAATTGTCTCCAGGATATCAGGCAGGGTTCTCTCCCAACCTGGGGTTGGGAGTCTTCTGCATGCAAAGCAGTTGCTCTACCACTGAATTATGACCACTTCCCATAAAATGAATTTGTGAGGCTGCATGTGACTCTGAGGCTGCAGGTTGTCCACCTGTGCTCAAATGGTGATTTTGTAAATCTGTTTCTGCCAGCTGAAT
Organism: Podarcis pityusensis; assembly: GCF_964106645.2. Taxonomy (NCBI): domain Eukaryota; kingdom Metazoa; phylum Chordata; class Lepidosauria; order Squamata; family Lacertidae; genus Podarcis; species Podarcis pityusensis. The sequence continues at coordinate 37,476,078 of NC_138030.1, forward strand.
TGGCTAAATCCACTGCTAGCATTGAGGGTTGTAAAGAATTCTGCTCATGGTAACTTACTGTGATTTCTTTTACTGTAGGCAATTGAAAATGCTTCCCCAGCAGTGGTTTGTTTGTGTCCTTTGGTTCTAAATATATTCTGATCTGGTCTTTGCTAGGCTTTTACACAACTATCGTGTTGAATAATTGTTATGTTTTGACCATTGCATCAAGGAAGCAAGACTTCTTAGCTGTGGTTCCCTGTCTGTGGAAAATGTTCCTCACTGAGGTCTGCTTGGTGCCTTTGCTGACATCTTTTTACCACCAGGCAAAAATTTACCTTTCCACCACACTTTGAAGAACTGTGATTATTTTATTTTGCTTTTAGTGTTCTACTTACTATATGCTTTCTACTGCTGTTAAGATGGGGGAATTGCATGTGGGGGGGCGTTGTGTGTGAATATGCTTATAATGCAGTTTTACTTACGCTTATAAATATGTTGTAAGTTGCAAGGTGACCTTTTATGTGACAAGTGATTAGCAAATTTAAAATAATAAATGATAATGCAAATCAGTTTATTCAGAACATTACTCCTCAGCATCACCACAACTTTCTGTGGTGCATAAACTACAGGCAGAACCTGCATATATAATGTAATGGAGTATTGGTTTAATAAGTTGCCCAGACCCTGAGACACTTCTTTGTAATTTTGGATTAACACCCCATGGATCTTTCAGATTTGTTTTGATTAGTCACCTAGAGTTTGTGCACTTGGGATTCTAGATAATTCTTGTCTTTACACCTGCAATGGGGACTGTATTTACCAAACACTTGCACTCTAGATGTATGACTGTTGAAGCAGTTCAGGATTCAAAGCTTTATAAGCTTTTAAAAGGCATGGCATTAGCTTCTGCCCCTGTGCCATTTGTAACGTTCAGTTTGGCTGTCATTTATGAGAACACACTACTTATCTTCCAGAATGAAAGAATGTAGTGTACCAATAAAAGAATCATGCTGCTCTGGCAGCAGAGGCTTTACTTTGATATTTCCAATCTCAGCTTTCATATGCCTCACCAGCACTCACTTCTGTAAGTACCACTGTTTGTTTACACCACAATTTCCTATTATCGTTACAGCTCCCTTCAAAAGTTTCAGATTATATATGCTAGGGGCGTGCATTGGCACGGAATAAAAAGGTGAATATAGGTGATTTGGGTTTCTCTTCCCCTTCCTGAGTTGAAGCATAATGTCAATAGCCCTGCATCAGATCAAGGCCCCTCACAGCCACTGAATGCTCTATTTCTGTGTTTTTCTCTACCTATACAATTCTAAATTTATCTATACAATATTTATATATTTTTCTAGGCCCACAGGCTTTGCAAGAAATGAGCTTGTCCAAAACATTGCCTTATTTTTTTTAAAAATAAACTAAAACCCAGAGCTCCCCCAAACTTTGCAGGCAGTGCTGTAGACAGTCTCACAATGTAAGGCCTATTGCAGACTTGTACAATCCAACAGGAGGCCTATAGGAGAATATAAGCAACTGTATTCTGTAAATAAGCTGCAAAGTTTTAAAAAAATGTATAAGCAAGGATATACACCACTTGGCCACCTCTTAATTATTTCATGATAAGAAAGGCAAATGCCTCTCACTCCCTCAAAAGGGATTATGGAGGAGAATGAATCCCTTTTCCTCCCATTCCACACAACCACCAAAACAAGACAGTCCCAGGAGCTATTTGTGTAGAAGGGTTCCTGTGCCTGTAAATTTTATCCACTTCAACCAAAAGGGGTAAAAATTAAAGCCATCTTTCAAATGGGGGAACACAGAGCTTTGTTATAAAGAGTGGCTCAGGAGCCAAATTACAGATCAAAGTGGAGAGTTTACAGAATAATTCAGAAAAAGATAGGATTTTAAAAAATAAATAAATGTACAGATGCAAGGTGAATATTGGAGCCTGTGCACACTCCAAATATATAAATATAGTGGCTGCAATCCTAAACACAGTAGAGAGCAAATCCTGTTGCTCAAGAAGGCTTACTTGTACTTAAGACTATACTACAAGAGCATTTTTGACTGCTTTGCGGTGAGGAAACATCTGAACTGTGTCAGAAAGTTTCTCTTAGTAAATAACAGCATTGTATTTTTAGTAGTGATTAACTAAACACAGGCAAATTATCTTTTGGGTTAATCATATCAAGAGTGGTAGTAGCTGTAATGAGATAAAATATGAAATGAGATGCTAATTTGAAGGCCTTTTAAAAAAATCAACATATGATTCATTGCACAATTCTCTATTCTATGAAATTCCACTTTACATTCTACCCGTCTGCAAAACCATCCCACTTCCATAGCCTTTCTTCTTATTTGCACATCCCCGTTGTTGATGCTCTATTAATGATACTGAATTGGGGTCTGTTTCCTTCCTGATAGATTTAATTTCCCTGAAAAGTAATTAATTTTATTTAGATGTAAGAGACTGAAATTAAATATCAATATAGACATTACTTCAATTAGTTCAATTCTCCTGTCTAGTAAGACTGCTAAGGATTGTTGCCTGAGGCTTTGAATCTATGTCCAATTACTTCAGAGTAAGACCCACTGAACTTAGTGGTTCCTTCTTCTGAGTAAACAAGCATAGGAAAAGTCTGCCTGGGATGCAAATCCACTTAGATCCTTTCACGTCTAATTAAGAAAAGGCAAATGGCTGTTTTCATCTCCCCTTCAAAATTTGGCCTCCCATTCTTCAGTCCCATCCCCCTGCTCTGAATCTGCCTAGTTGAAAGATGTTCGTGTTTTGCAGCAACAGCCCATCCCTAAATCTCCAGAAAGAAAAGAAAGCCACCTTTTGAATTTAAATTCCCTTCTTTGTCTAAGTAGCAAACATGAATTGACATGCTTTGCAGAAGCTTTGCTGTAGAGGAGGCACCAAGCAGAGCCTGGGGTAGCTGACATCACTCACTGTCTCCAAGGTATATTTCATTTCACCATCTCACGCAAACTCTTCTGTGTCTGGACTTGCACAATCAGGCAGGGTCACAGGATTTGCAAAGCTTGCAATCCCTCCTACAATAGCTCTAAAGTGCTCCATAGCAGACTTCATCCAAAAGCTATTTATCTAAGATAAATGCACCTTTGTGATAGTAAGCTATGGGACTATGAATTGTAGGCAAGACGCAGTGAGATTTACAAGATGCATGTCAGACGCATATCTAACCATTCTGACATTAACCCCTCCTCAATAGCATATCATTAGAATATTCTGGTTGCTTCCTTCCAACATCACTGTCTTTCTTTCCTCTCTCACAGTGGTCAGCCAGATTCACTCAGTAGCAGGACAAAGCAGTGACATTCATATTCTTTGTCCCAAGCAGTTTAGGAGTAGAAGCATGGATGGCCCTATAAAAAACACAGTATAGGAGAACATGGGCAAATGTCTTAACTGAGCCGAGTTAGCAAGGACAAACTCTCAACCATCAAGTATCCTTTCCTTATCTAGCTGTCTGTAAAGTAAGTGTCACATGAACCAGCATGCTGGGAGTCCAAACAGCAGTCTCTGACCATGTCTTGGGAACAGCTCAGTTGGTAGAGCATGAGACTCTTAATCTCAGTCATAGGTTTGAACCCCACATTGGGCAAAAAGATTCCTGTATTGCAGGGGTTTGGATGATGACTTTCACAGTCCCTTCTAACTACAAGTCTATGATTCTATGACTCCCTACTAAGGAATATCTTTTGCAGCAGAGGACAGTGTACACTCACTTTTTCTTATGAGAAAGGTGGGTTAATGTTGTTGGCTTAGGGAAACAAGGGCAGCCCAATACATTTTAGTGCCTGAGGTAAAGGACAAGATGCTGCCTGTCCCATGACATGTAACAAATCTGACCAGACAGGCGGTTGAATCTAGCTTTGATGGTGGCAATGGGACAGCTCCACTGCACTTAAAGACACCAGGTTTAGCTTAGGGAGTGCAGTGCAGGCTGTGTAACACAGACAGTTTGGCACTCCCTTCCTCTTGACATTTGCTGGCTGAGGTGGCTGCCTCATTTTAGCTTGTGGTAGGGCTGACTCTCTAGGAAAACAATTACAGTTTACTTTGCTTCTCCAACACAAGTGTTATGTGTAACACAAGGAACTAGAGGATTGTAGCCCGTGCTGGTCCTACTAAAAGTAGATCCATTGTAATGAATGACCCTAAGTTAGACACATTCATTAACTTTAATGGGTTTACTCTGAGTAGGAGTAACATTGGAAGGGAGACTGAATTCTTCTTCTTCTTCTTCTTCTTCTTCTTCTTCTTCTTCTTCTTCTTCTTCGTTAAGAGAGGGGGGAGTGGGGGTTGGGCTGTCTCTCAACCCAAGTTTCTAACCCTCTTTGTTATTGCTTAAGAGGAGAATGGAGGGCTTAGCGTCTTTTAGTAACTGAGGACATTTCTCCCACAGTGCATGTGAACTCCCACTGTGAATATTGCAGGGTTTCCACACAGTTAATTCCCAGCAGTTTCCCTTTTCACTTACACAGCACGCTGTGAGCCAATATTTCCAATAAGCTTTTGATTCTGGGCCAAGTGTCATGCTTGCTTGCTTTCCTTTTCCTTTCTTTAAAAAATACTGTTAATAGCCTCCATCGTGGTCTGAAGGAAAACTGTCCCCAATGGCAAGCTTCTGTAGGTTCATAGGGAAGATTGCCTTCTGAGAAGCTAATTTATGCCATGGAGACAATTTCAACTGGGATTGTGGCAAGGGAGGAAAGGGTTAGGACCCTTCTCAAATGGCAGATTCCAAGCAACCCACCATACCAGCATTTAAAGTAAAGCAACCATTATCTGGATCCATTTCCCCCCAGCTTCATGGCACTGAAACTGCCCTGGACACCCCAGTTGATGACATTTGTGGGAGAACAACCATGCTCATTCTTCTTGACCCCTCAGCAGCTATCAATATTTTTGACCAGGGTGTTATTCCATCCCCACAGAGATGCATCTAGCATCTTCATTATAGATTCCACTCCATTATAGATTCCACTCCTTTACCCTGGCTTTGCATATTCAGGTTTTGTGTGTGTGTGTGTGTGTGTGTGTGTGTGGTGTACTTCTTCTGTCTTACTTAATCAATACGACACAGCTTTTGTTTTAAATAGTTTTACTTGTCTATTATTATTATTTATAAACTGATTTACCTTTTTTATTTGTTTTTACTTGTATGAATATATTGCTGTGACCTGCCCTTTGACCATCTGATAAATGAATACCCTTGACTTCAAGTGACACATTTAACATCATGAACTCTTTTGTCTATAACTTCACCATGTCTCTATATACAATAGAGGCCCGGATCAGGGAATGGATCTATCATAAAACTTGCAGTTCTCAAAAGCTTTTTAAATTGTGAAATATTTCTGCCCTGAGTATCCCTTTCCCTACTTGACAGTCATCATCTCTAACAATGATGACCTTTCTACAAAGATACTAATAATACACAAGTGAGAAGATTTTGCAGAATGACTTTTCATGCTCATATGAAGGATAGCTCCAGCTCCTTTTAAAAGTGCAAAAGCTTTTCAGTGTCAAAAGCTTGGTATTCCTACATTTCTTACAGAGATTGCTCACCTGCTGTCATTGAAGACACTTCCCCATCCAATCCTGTATCACTTAAAAACTCAAGTGTACAAGTGCTTAAGTATTCACATGGAAGAGCAAAAGTAAGTTCTCCAGAATTCCAAATCACCCAAACCCCCTTCAAAACAACCCTGAGTTATACCAGCTGAGGTTCCAACCCCTTTGTATGAAAAAAGGAAGCAGGTGTTTGCAGATTCTGTAGTTTGCACTCCAGAAATGTATGCCTGGAGGGAGCAACACGTTTTGTCTAGAAGAGCAAAGGAAAAAGATTAAGCTTTGTATATTCATCTGAGTGCTTCATTGCTCTTGACTTGAGCCTCTTTTCTAGCCAGAGGCTGCCCTGACAAAAATTCAAAACCACTGCCCTCCCTCTTTTTAATAATAATAAAAAACACTCTGCTCTACTGTTTTCAGAGAAAATATGTCTAGAAATATTTTGAGTAACATTCAGATTATTATTATTTTGTTTGGATTTGTGCAGACACATTTGAAAAAAAGATGGGATGGACCTCCGAATGAACACCTGTGAAAGTGAGAGAGCCTGAAAATAGTTGCGGTCATGCATCTCTGTGGCAATTCATCCTTACCACAATTCAGTAAAATACACCAGAATTATTATCACCATGTTAACCGAGAAGAGCCCAGTGACTGATAAACAGTGGTTTGCCTAAGGTACTGGTCTTCAGCTGATGGGTTGGCATGTACTAGTGAGCCTGATCCAAGGTGGGGCACAACAGGACCACTAACGCCGTACAAATACATGGCAGAAGATTAAGAAACATTTTATCCTAAAGTATCTCCTACTATGTTTTGTTAACTGTGTTGTGCTCTGACCCATGTATATGCTGCCAATAAAGTACAGTAGACTGATTAACTTGATTAAGAAATGGGTCCCCAAGTGCATGTTTGGGTTAAAAGTGAGTCCTGGATCTGACAAAGTTGACTAAAGCTGGCCTAAGGCTACCTAGTGAGCTTGTGGGTGAGCTGAGCCAGAACTGAACATGTAAAGTGGCCTTCCCTAATCTGGTGCCTTCCAATTGTTGCTAGTGTGGTGTAGTGGTTAAGAGTGGTAGACTCCTAATCTGGTGAACCGGGTTTGCGTCCCCGCTCCTCCACATGCAGCTGCTGGGTGACCTTGGGCTAGTCACACTTCTTTGAAGTCTCTCAGCCTCACTCACCTCACATAGTGTTTGTTGTGGGGGAGGAAGGGAAAGGAGAATGTTAGCCGCTTTGAGACTCCTTCAGGTAATGATAAAGCGGGATATCAAATCCAAACTCTTCTTCTTCTTCGTCATACTCCATCATCCCTTAGCCATTGGCCATGTTGCTTGCACTGATAGGAGATGTGGTCCAAAATGTCTGGAGGGCATTGGATCAAGGAAGGCTGGTGCAAAGAGTGGTATTCAGCTAATTTTGGGGGATGCCCTAGAACAGATTAGGGAGTCCACTAATAAAAGTGTTCATGTAGTGCTACTTTAGATACAACCCGAACTGTTTAGAGTTTTGCTACTTGCCAAAGAAAGAGAAAAAGGACATTGATGACAAAAGGAGGTAAGGGGTGTTTGTGAAAATAATGGACAGTGGCATATTGGATGGGACAAATATTAATTGAATGCATTGTTTGTGATGTTACTATTGACAGGATCAGGTTGTTATCTCTGTTACTGATACCCAGTGTGAGTAGAGGAAAAGCAGCAAACTAATTAAAAGAAGCAATATAACTTCCCTTTTACCTCTTCATCATATTTCTGAGTAAGGTTTGTGGGTTTTTATGGGCATTTACAGTGTTGTTTTAGGGGGGAGTATTTAAAAGAACCCCAGAGAGACAGTTAGTCCTGGGGCTGAATAGTAACACCCTTTATGCTGCTGTTAATATATTGGATTGACTGTTAAAACCTCCTATGCTATTATAGGTTGGTTTATCTGGAGAAACTTGCTTAAGGCTATAGACAGGCAGGAAAAGCTAGAAAGAAAGTGAGAACATTTCTTCTTAAAAGAGGGAGAAAATGCAATGGAACGAGGTTAGTATTGGCTGATTTCTCCTATAGGCCCACAGACTTAAAATGGATAATAGTGAACAAAGCATTCAGTAAACCTTACTAAGTAAAGGATATAGCATCTCCATGCCTTTATATGTTCAGAGAGGGGACATTGGTACTTTCACTTTTTTTGCCTTCCACAGTGGAGCAGTTACAGTTGTCTGGAATTCTCTCCTCAAAAGAAAAAAAAAAGAAAAAGGCACATATGTTTTCCCTTTAAAAAAGAAACAAGACCTTTACTGATATAGTTATTGCCCTATAAGAAATATTGTATCTATCTATACAAAGTTAAGGAGTAATCCAGTAGCAGGTGTGGGAGCTTGGTTCCTCCATTGCATCTGACCATCATACACTGGGAAAGTAGCACCTAAGGGCTAGAGCACATGCCGTCCCCATTGGAATGCAAGGCATCCTGTGTTCTTGAAGATTCAAAGTATCTATGCTTGAAAGCAACTGCTGCATGAGAACTGCATGCACATTGCTACATGGGTTTATATTAAAATAGGAAACTATATGTATTCTGGTCCGTAGGGTTTGCTATTCACAAAATATAGAAATTTAGGAGACACAATTGCAAATAATCTTGTATGAATGGAAGACCATCTCTAGATTTGGGTCACTTTTCTCACACAGCACTCTTCTGCTAAGTCAGAAAAGGCCTGAGTTGAAGAGATTACCTGGTTGTAGAAAAGCACCCTTGGATTTAAGCTCAAGGCCCAAATAATCAAAATTGAACATTTCTTGTGACTATTAAGCATGGTTATTCAGTATCCAAATCAAAACCAAGCTTAGGCAGCATGACAGAATGTGTACTGAAGCCACAAATCAAACCCCAGACATTTCTTTTTGTGTTCATCTTACTTTATATCTTGCATTTTTATGGTGGTGGGGGAGAGAGTTTGAGGCCTCAACAGCTCTTTTATTCTCCTCTACAGGACTTTGACAGGTAGTGAGGAGGGAGGAGGGAGTGTACTGTCTTCTTAAATTACTTACTAAACTAACTCCTGCACTTATTGGATTTAATGTGCATTCCAAAGTTAAGCTAGTCTGGCCTCAGGCAAGATAAAATCTGCCTCCGTGCTGGGGAGTCTTGGAATCCTTTGCTAGTTTACCTATTCAATGGAGCCAGAATGATGGATTTTTCATAATGAAGAGAGTTGTGACAAGAGGGGTAACCTGAGCTCCACACTCCAGCATACATTATCTTTTTTCCATGAACTCATTACTGCATGTACTTAGATGTCTGGCCCTTTCACTAGCACTTTTCAGGAGAAGCCTACAAATGAGTTGAAATGTACCAATCAGGAAATCAAGTCAATCCTGGGAAATTGCACACTGTCTCCTTGAATCCTCTCCTCTCCTCTACAACCCCCGTCTCACATGCTGACCTAAACTGATACGAACGCTTGGGAGGCTTCAAGTTTTCAGTGGTGCCCCTCATTATCCATTTGTTAAAGGCCAATAATACAACACTGCTGTCAAACTCAGGTGTGAGATACTGTTGCTAGGGTGACAACTGTAATATGCAACTTGGCTCCTGTGCCTTTCAGTACTGGCTACAAGAGAGCATTCTAATAGGCACTAGGATATATGAAGAGTGAGAGAAGTTAAGGGGTCAGAAGGTGTAACAACCACTTGAAGAATTGGACTATTTCTTCAGTCCATCTTCCTCTCTCTCTCACCCCCACTTCTTCTTCTTTTTCTTCCTTCCCTAACACTTGGCTGGCCACTTCATTCATTGTCAGTTTCCACTTATTCCTTCTTTTCCCCTATGTCCTTTCTTTCTGACTCATATATAGATAATGAAACAGAAGGGATTTAATTGTTCCACTTAAAAATAACACATCTTTGGTCTCACCCACACTTACCATTTGTCCCACTCTTTCGAGGCACAAGTTTGCATTTTAATGCTCCATGTCTGAGAACTTTCCCACTTTTAGTTTTGCTTCAAAGCTTTCCCTGAGAAAACCCACTCTCTAAAGCTGAATTGGAGCAAATGCAAAGTTGTGTTTTCCACAGAAAGGGAAAGCTCTAGAACAAAAAAGGGGGGGCATTCAGACACAGAGCTATTAAGTGTGGACAGTACCTGGAAAGCACAGGTGGGAGGGGGAAGTAAGTGTGGATAAGCCCTTTGTTTAGACTGAATAAAAGCTAAAGGACAAAACCTGGGTTGGTTCATTTTCCTCCCTAGAATGCAAGCTGAAGCAGATAGATAATTACTCAGCTTAACTCTGCGGTTGGTCTTATCTTGTTAACCTATTTGAATAGCTCTTGTAAAAATATTCCAGCTGATTGTCTTGCGTTTTCTGTTTTGTAAATTGAAATCCCAAACAAAAATATGAATTACAAAATTCAAATTGGAACACCCACATGGGCATTAGGCTTTGAACTATCTTAACTGCACCACTTCTGCTAACATTCATCTGACCTTCCTAACAAGCAGCCGCTGGATCCCTCTATAGGAAATCTTTGACATCTTTGGGCTTTGTCTGATGAAAGCTGCTCCTTTGCTCTTCAAGGCTTTGGTTCAGGAATTGCTTGAACATTCTCAGACGAAGATTCAGTTTTTGACTCTACCTCTGGAATCCCAAAGGAGCATTGAAGGGAGAGACCTTGCTTCTAATTAAACACTAGACCCTTTTGAACATGCAGAATTCTATGGGGAGTTCTTTTCTCCTGTTTTTGTGTCAAGAAAAACATTAATGGACAGAATTTAGCTGGGGCTAAGAAGATCTTGAGGGGCTATACTCCCCACTGTCACAAACACACAATGTAGGCCAACTTTCATATCTCCAGTGTTCTTTGAAACATATGGAAGTATGAGGGCAGGGTATTGTATATCTATTCATTAAATTTGTATACCACCCTTCATCTGAAGATTACAGAGTGCTTTACAACATAAAAATATAACATGAAGAAACAAAATACATAACAAAGCAAAAGTAAAACAAACCAGTAACTCCCCCTCCCACAGACACATTTAAAAGCCATAGAAGGTTAATCAGTCAAACACCTGGTTGAAGAGAAATGTGAAATGCCTGGCATCTAAAGATATGTAACAAAGGTGTCATGCAAACCTCCTTGGGGAGAGCATTTCACCAATGGAGCCACAGCAGAAAGTCCCCATTCCTGTGTCGCCACTCTATGGGGCCCTCATGGGGGAGGTACTTAAAGAAGGGCCTAAGATAGGTTCATTAATATAGAGAAATGCAGTCCTTGTGGTGTTTAAGGCTTTATAGGTCAAAACCCAGTGGCGTAGCGTGGGGGGTGCCAAGGGTGCTGGCCGCACCGGGCGCAACATTGGGGGGGCGTGAGTCCAGAGGGAAGGGACAAGTTCCTTCCTCCGCCGGGCTCCCCGCCGCTACCGCCAGCCTTACGCCCTAGCGCGTGCGCGCTCCCCGCCGCCGCTGCGACTGCGCTCCACTCACTGCTCGCAGGAGGAGCAGCCGCTGCAGCAGCGCCGACGCTGCCACCGACGCCTGGCCGGGCACGGGCAGCCTCCGCACCCCGCCGCCGCCGCCATCCCCTCGGCCCAGCCACAGGCAGCGGCTGCTTCTGCTGACTGGGAGGGAGGAGAGCTCCGAGGGGCCTCGCCGCGCCTTGCGCTCCCCAAAACCCTCCGAGAGGAAGCCGGCGGGCGGGTGAGGGTCTCCCGGCAGAAGGGGGCGCCGCTGGCTCCGGCTCTCAGCGCAAGTCTCAACCGCGGGGGGGGGGGCGAGGACGGAGCACGGCTGGAAGCCCCCGGACCCGGCCGGGAGGAGGAGAGGCGCTCGCCAAGCCCGGATCTGGAGCTCCACCTACAGCCCAAGGAGAGGAGGGGGCGGGGAGGCGTCTGAGGGGAGGGGGCTTCGGCTGCCTCGGCCCGCGGGGGCTCCGCAAATAATAAATTTAATAAATTCCTGCTGAGCCTTTGGGGGGGGGGTCCTTGGCTCCTTCGCTCGCCCCCAGCCCCAGTGGCGTAGCGTGGGGGGGTGCAGGGGGGCCGGGCGCAACAACTGGGGGGGGCGCTCGCACTCGAGTGCTAAAATCCACGGGTTAGGGGGCGCAAATTACTTGCCTTGCCCTGGGTGCTGACAACCCACGCTACGCCACTGTCAAAACCAGCACTTTGAATTGGGCCTGGAAACTACGCAGTAGCCAGTGCAGTTGGGCCAGGATCAGAGTAATATGCTCAAACCGCCTTATTCCAGTGAGCAACCTGGCCTCTAAATTCCACACCAGCTGGAGTTTCTGAACCGTCTTCAGATGCAGTCCTACGTATATCACGTTGCTTATTATTCCAGTCCATCGCTGAGCTAAATTCAGTGTGTTACTGTTTTAGCACAATTCAAATCCAAGATCCAGCTGGACATAAGAGTTTAGATTTGGTAGATTTGGACTTTCCTGGCTGAGCTATGCTATCCCACAGCCTGGCTGAGCCAGAGATATACCAGCAGAAGTCCCTCAGCAGAAGTATGGTCATAGTCATGGTCCCTGAAGATCTTGCTTGTCTTAATATGAAACAAAAACAACAACCGATGGGTGAGGATGGTTGTATTCCAGCTGCATGCATCATCAGATGTTTTCTTGTATGGTGGTGTCGGTACCTGTCTTTGCACAGGCTCTGCCTGTGGCAGGTAGGAGTGGGGGTGAATACCAGTGGAAAGAGGACCAAAAGAAAAAAGAAAAAAAGAGAGAGAGACTTTACCACCTGCTATCTAATGATCACTTCCCCTGATAATTCTGTCTTAAGGTGCATACCAGACATGAAGGGCTTGCCCAGACACAGCAAATAACAGAGGGGAATTTAAAGAAAGCCCAGAGACATAGTAGAAGGAAAGAAAGGAAGCAAAAAAATAAATAAATTCTAAGCCAGATCTTTCTTAGAGATCAGATTTTGGAGAAAAATAACCCTACTTGACAGTTTGCTCTGAAGGGTTAAATTAATACCATCTAAGGCAAATCAAATATTGCAAGGGAGATACTGCCAGGCTTTCTTTTCATGATAGGGCATTGTAACCGGACCATATTGTGAAACTAATTGCACATTTGTAGTCTGGGAACAGGCACAGGTTTCAACATACCTCCCCACTCCACTACCTTGTGACTGAGAACCAGGGGAGAATTAGACTTCAGATACCACTTAACAACACTTTGGTAAGCACAGTGGCTGGCTAGTGTTTAAGAATATGGTGGACATTCCCTGAGTTTAGTGTAGTTATTTCTGCTTGGTTCCAGGAAGAAGAATCTAAAATGACGGGATTAAAGTTGTCATCATAGTTAGATTAAAAAAGAAGTATGAGTCAGTTGAACTTTCAGCCTTTTTCAGATCCTGCAAAATGTTTCAGAGTGTAAGGTACGTGATAACAGCAACCCTTTATCCCATTAAGTACTATTCCTGGGGCAGGTAGGTACTTTCCTCCTTACTAAGACCACTGCATGGAGAAGACCAGGCCGGCCAACCTTCCCTGCCCATCCAGAACACTGGCCCTGCCTCTGCCAGCCTTGGTCATTCATATGGTGAAGACATGTCCAAATATGGCCTACACACATGAAATACAATGTGTACAGGCAACAGTCATGCAATTGCCACATTTTTTTTCCCCTGGGGGAATTTACTATGGACATTTTGTCTATGTACATTGGACAGGATACATGTGCAGGCAGTATTCAGGCATCCCATTTGCCCATTGACAGTTGAGGCCAATCGAGGCAGGGCTAGTGTTTGGGTTGGTAGGAGGAGCAGATGTGTTCAAACAGATTGGGAGGGGGGTCAAATATAATCTGATTCTGCCCACAACCCCAGCTCATTAACCACTACCCACAAAGCATCTTCCCAGTATTTACTCTTGTTGCCACTATATTACACTATTTCCCAGCTCCTGCCAACCTAACAGTTTGAAAGCACACCAGTGAAAGTAGATAAATAGGTACTGCTACGGCAGGAAGGTTTCCATCACGGCGTCCCGTTATGCCAGAAGCGGTTTAGACATGCTGGCCACATGACCCAGAAAGCTGTCTGTGGACAAATGCCGACTCCCTTGGCCTGAAAGCGAGATGAGTGCCACAACTCCATTGTCGCCTTGACTGGACTTGACCGTCCAGGGGTCCTTTACCTTCTTTTTTTTAAAAAAAACTTTTTACGCTATGGTACTGTTACCTACACATCTTTCTACATGGGGCTATCTATTAAGCATGAGGTGATTGATTTAAAAATCCGCAGGGTGCTCCAGCCTCGCAGAACTTAATGCAGTCAGTAATGATTTAAAGTTCCTAAGGGGAAAATATATTGGGAGCTTTTCCAAGGAAGATGTCGGGAAAGGCCAGATTTGTAGTCAGATATACACTATCCCACTCCGTGATCCCCTTGATAAAATGAAATATTCGTAAACCTGAACTCAAGGAATTATAAATTTAAAATTGTTTATTGAACCTCTTGCAACATGTTTAAATCCTTCTTTCTTGCTCTCTGTCACATGCACACATCCACGCACAAAACACATAGCAGAACCTCTTGCCTACACTATAGTTATCTTTCTTCTTCTTCTTCTTCTTCTTCTTCTTCTTCTTCTTCTATCAATATAAAAACAGGATTGCCTTTTTGAGGTTGTGGTGCTGAATAATTATTTTATAAATTAATAAGTTCAGGGCTCCCTCCTCAAAGTTTTCAAATAACTTCCATCCTCCATTTGCTCTCAAATTATTTGTTCAACATTTCTGCGACTTTCAAATTTGAGCTCACCATCCACTCCACATTTTGAACTAACCATTTACACCAGTCTTCCCCAAACTGCTGCCTGCTAGGTGTTTGGGGTTACAACTCTCTTCAGCCCCAATCAGAACAACCATGGGAGTCTGATGGGAGTTGTAGATGAAAGCTTCTAAGTTGGTAAAGCCTGATTTGGACACAGAGGCTTCAGAACATCTCCATTTAAGTTCAGTGTAATATTTTGCACCTATTAATATTACTGTTTCAGAGAACTTTTGAAATCCAAAAATCCAGAACTATGAATTGTTAATCAATCAGATATCTCCCTCCATCCTTCTGTCACTCTTTTTACCATAATCAAATCCACACTATAATTTAAAGCACGTTTATACCGTGTTAACAGTTACAACTTCCCTCAGAACTATAGTTTACAGCTACAATTCCCAACAGCCTTTCCTAGGATACTCTGAAGGGAAGCCATGGCTGTTAAATAGTGTAGATCTGTGCAAACTGTGCAGATTACACATATGATCTAAATCTATTGATCTTAGATTGAGTTATTCAAGTAGTAAAAATCCAGGCCCTCTATGGTGTGCAACTGACAGCGAGTCACCCTGTGATATGCAAGAGACTGAACCTGAATGATCCGAACAATCCATTTTGGATTTAAGGCCTATGAATCATCAGGGGTGAGAATGATTGTTCTGACTTTCTTTCATAATAGCACTGATGGCACAGTAAAATTTCCTTCACTAGGGTACAAAGTACACTTCTCTTTTTGACAGCTGCAATATAAAATGGCTAATTCAGTTGGATTTGTCCCAGTGAAATAGAAAGGCAGAACAAAGTATGATTGTAAGGACAAAAAAAACCAAAAACGTTGCTGTGATAAAAATCAAATCAGCCAGTAAAAATGTTGTAAAGCTCCTAAATTTCAGTTTCTGCTTGTCATGCAATCTCCAAGCAAATGCGCTCCCTTCGAGGTTATAAAAATTAAGCGGCAGGCAGGCAAGCACTTTCGCATATGAAAGTCAGAATGTATTGCTGGAGGACTGAATGTTAGCTTGAATCTGAGCAGTTTTTCCTCGCAAAAGACAGCTAATTTCAATAAGCAATTTGCCAGAGATCTGTGCTTTAATCTTTGCCTCCCAAATCTTTCCAAGAAGAATATTGCTGAGAGTGTTAATACATTCAAAAATAACAACTTGTAAACTCATGCAGCGTGCCTATCTGAATGAGAGAACTAAAGGAGAGGAATGAATTTTGAGGGAGGCTTAAACCTCTTTTCTCCTAGATTGTCTGCAGTTACTATAAATGTGCTCTGTTTAATTAATAAAAGTTTCTAATTTATTTGTAATCAAAGAACTATTTTGTTCCTAAGGATATAGTTAAAGTCTGACTGAATTTTGAAAAGTATGATGGGCTGTAATTAAAGAAAAATAAGCAGTTTAACATAAATATGCATAACAGTTAGTATAAGTTGGCTTTTGTGGGATTATAGTCTTGGGGTTTCTGCCGCACAGTTATTCACCACAGAATCAATTGTAGGCATTAGTAGAATTTAAATAAAATGTAAGGCTCTCAGTAAAAGCACTTACAAACGACAAATAGTCCTCCCTCCCACTTTGTCTGCATCAATTATTTTTCATATTACAAGATCTGGAACATATAAAGTATAGATGCCATCTCACTCTCAGAGCTGTCCAAGGCCAGCCCAATACATTTTGCTGCCAGAGGCAAATAACAAGATGGCGTCCCTTCCCCATTCTACATACAGTAGCTGACCAGACTGGAAGCTGAATCTAGTGACAGGATAGTGTTTTTAAAGATGCAACAGGCTAGTTTAGGGGGAGCACGACAGGTTGCATGGCATGCACAGCTATGTCCGCTAATTCCTTGCAGTCTCTTTCTGTTCCCCAGCAGGTGGCTACCTTTCTCTGTCTAATAGTAGAGCCTGTCCTGGTCCTATCTCTAATAAAGGGTTCCATTACTAGGTTTAGTCCTGATAAACTTGATGTTTCATTTGATTTCATTTAATTAAAGAAATTTCATGATTTCCCCACTGCTTAGTTACTTAGGCATATTGCTAGCTTATAACAATAAAAATGCAACAGGTATAGCATGCCAAATGTAATCCATGCTATCTCTTAAGCAATAAATTGATAAATGTGAATAGAAATCCCATCCAACATGTAGACACCTTTTGGAAATAATTTGGTCATACCCCTAGCATTTTCCCTGGATAACTAGTAGCTGTGGTGGCTGGTGCCCATGGAGACTGCTAGAGAAGAAGACAATAAGACAAATAGTAGTGGGAACCAAAGCCAATGGCAGGCAGAGATAACCCCCATTTGTTGTAAGTAAGGATGTAGGCAGGTAAGGGCTGGCTGAAGGCAGACGGAGATTGGTGTGACCCTGATAGACTGCTTGCCCTAATAAACCACAGACTAGCAGACCTTTATCTAGAGCTGTCACCCATTAATAACATGCACAAATTGCTAATATTTCACAGGCTGTATCCATAATACGTAGAAAACTTATTAGGAACCAAAGCTATATTATTTTTAAAATGAAAACCAGGTTTAGGAGACAACAAAAGATCAATAGCACACTTGCCACAACTCAAAATGGGTACATGTGAAAAAGCATAATGCAGTTGGTGTTGCCATGTGGGAACATAAATACCAATTATGTTTATGAGGTTTCATCAGTTTTTTATCCACTGCGACATTTAATAATTAAAATGCTTAAAATGATGCAACAAGATTTGCCATGATTACATTGTGACCACATTCCACATTGTACTTCTTCAGTGGTGGACTTTGGGCTTTAAAGGTTTGGGGGCCCGCCTCTCCTTCCCTTGTTCATCGCTGTTGCTGTGCCGCCTGCAGTGCTCTTTCTGCTCGGTGCTCAGTGCAGGCAAACTGTTTATGCTTACCCAAAGCCACCTCTGACTTATTCTACTCTCTTGGCACAGCTTGTGGCATGCAGATAGGACAGAATTTCCTCAGCGCAATTGATGTGCCAGCAAGAATGAGCCAAGGCAGGTTGTTTCAAAATTTGAGACATAAGCATAGTTCCAGTGCCTCAGATTTATGGGATCTCACACTATTTTGTTTAGCTCACCTAGCAGTTGCCACCTGCGTGCAGATCCTTTAACTGTATTTAATAAAACTTTGTTACTATTTCAAACCCCAAACCACATCTCCTTTTTACCAGGGTGTGGCAAGACTTTTTGGCATCCTACCTGGTTTGACCAGTAATGCAGTGAAGGTTGGGACTTCCAAATTCCTCTCCCTCTGATTTCCCCCTCTAATTTAACCATTCCTTAGATTGGATGTTGGAGCAACATGGGGAGTTTGCTTTCAACTATTTTGGAATCTGTAAAGACCATGAAATATGCACAGTTGCCATGGTAAGTCATGCATAGTAGCCCACCTTCATCAAAACACTACACAAGTTCTCAGCGGTTAAATTCAAAGCTCTATTACCATTGAATTCTTGTGTGAAAATTGTGTATGTGGGAAGCAAGAATTCTGAAATCTTATTGTCAAGGTTTCTTCACGATCTCATCAACCAACTCAGTCCTTCCTGCCAACAATTTAAAAGCTGCTCTAGTGTTTCTAGTCCCTTCTTTTAAGCTCAGGAAGAAAAGCCACAGCACTACTAAAATTAACACTATACTACCACCCCAGCCAATTGTTCCTGTATAGTGTATTTTCTTTGGGTGAGTTCCTCGGACTCCATAATGCTTCGGCTGGTTTTAAGTGTGGTTTTTCCCTACATTGTTATCCATCATGTCACTCTGCTCTTAACTAGCGCTCCTGACATCCACTATGGCAAAGCTGTCACCTGACCACCTTTTACCTCCTTCACTATTGTTGTTGCTGCTTCCTAGTGGTAGAAGTCAAAAGGAGATGCATTGGCTGAGAGTTTATCAATTTCACATTTTGCTACATATAATGGGAGTCATGCAAATTTAGGAGGCTCCATTTTTATTTACTGGAGGTAGCTTTTACCATCCTGCCATTTTGTGGTTTGGTACGCCACTTGTAGCTGCCTTGTGATGATGCCTTTAGGATGTTCTCAAACTTCCAGATGCCCCCTGTCATAAGCCATTTGAGCTGAAGCAACTGCAAAATGTGCAGACTCCAATTCCATAATTAATTGTAGAATTTATTCCCGAAAACCTAAAGAATAACTGGAATGGAGTGAGGGGAAGGCAAGTAATCATTCCACTACTACATAATAATACATCATGTTAAAAGTGCAACCCCTGCCTCTATCATTTCGCTTGCTAGCAAAAGTAGCCAAGACTGAGATCTACAAACTAGTTCAATCAATGGAAATTCCTGTAAGATTAAACTGGCTCAATTCCCAAACACCCTGGCTTCACTAGTTTGTCAATCGGCCTGTAAGTTATCTAGCAATAATAATTGGAAGGCCCAGAGATGCTAGTGCTAATGTTGCATTGCGACATAAATATTCAATGAGGAAAGTAATGAAATTGCAGGATTTGCAAAGAATTAAAATCTCTGTCACCATCTTTCCTCCTGGCACTTCACCTTCAATAATAGATGATCTCCCCTTCCAAATAACTTACTTTAAAATTAAATCCTTGCGAGTTTCCTTCTGCCCCCGAGTGAAAGAACTTTATTTCTGAAGCCGGCTATAAAGTGAACCAAAATATCCATCATCCTCAATAGCAGGTTTAAATAAGTTTAAGTACATAATTCAGGTCAAGCTCTCTCCTATGTAAATGGCCCAATATAATGCAAATGCCCATGGGGGTGTGTGGAACCAGCCTCTTTTTAAAACTCTGGTTCCTGCAGCACTGTGCCACAAGCTGTTGCAAAATCTCATCGCCTGCAATTGAGTAATTGCTTGAGATGGAAAGAGGGAAAATTAAATGATTGTTTTGTGCTTTACACTTCCTTGAGCGACAGGAAGTTTCAGAGCATCCTTTTGAAAAGGCAGTTTCCTTCTGAGAAGGAATGGGCTTATAGTGTGTGTCTTTCCAATTTCAAATACAGAAGTGAAGGGGAATGTGAGGAGTATATATGCATCCAGAGCTCTTTCCTAATCAACATCAATCCAGCACCCCAATATTCTATCAAGTTTGTCCTTATATTTTTGCCTCTTCGGGAACAATCCAAACCCCAGATCTAATGGGATGAGTAGTTAGGATCCAGCATATATCCAACTCAACTGGCTGATTCCCAGTGCAGTTGGGCTACACTGGCATAAGACCCACATATAATACCTGCTACACATTTCTAAGAAATCTCTCTATCAGTGTGGCAGCATCTACTTTTTGGAACTCCCTACCTATTGATATCTGGCAGGTCCCTTCACTGTACTCATTTCAGTGTCTGGGGGATCCCAACTGGATGGGCAAGACATAAATAATAACGTTGTTGTTGTTGTTGTTTAGATAAGTCCAGGACTGGCCCTATAATGAGGCAGAGTGAGGCAGTGTGGCCTCAGGTGGCAGCTGCTGAGGGGCGGGGAAGGGGTAGAACTGTGATTGGCATGTGACTTGCCTTGTACCCGCTATGCTAGTTGGCTGCCCTCAAGTGCAGTGGAAGATACCATCTTTTTCTTTTACTGGTATCGGAGTGAGATTCAACTGACAATCCAACTGGCTTCTGTATGTGCTTTGGGCAGGGGAGCCATCTTTTCCTTTGCCTCAGGCAGCAAAATGTCTTGAACCGGCCCTAGACAAGACTACCCTGTCATCTAGAATGTTCATATGTGTTTAATCTGCTTCCAGTTTACTGCTGATTTTAATTTTTTGATATTTTGAACTGTTGTTTTTAATTGCTTTTGCTAATAATTTTATTGTTTTATTCTTTTGATCAACCACTTTGAGATTATTCAAGCAGTGTATAAATTTAATGAAATAAATCTACAAACAAATAAACACAACATTCTTTTTTCAGCTCCTGCTGAAGACCTGCCTCTTTCAATAAACCTTCTAAAATCTTTATCCTTTTAAAATCTTGCTGATAACTGATCATATATGCTGTTGTTGTTTTTTAAAAATTACTCATATATATATATATTTAAAATAATTGTTTTATATCTGCAATACTTTTAACTGTTTTCATAATACATTATATTTTTATATATGTTATTATATTATAAATCACTTTGGGATGCATCATGGGAAGTGATTCATAAATTAAGTAAAACAAAAACCAAAAACCTGTCTGACACCCTCTCCATGGCAGCCTCTAAAGACAACTTTATGCTTTGAAAACCTGTACTACTTTGATTTTTTTTTTTAAAGCGAGCCCCAGACTGTCCATCTCACTCTCATCTTTTCCTGATATCTTTCATGGGATTTAGCCCAACAATGAATGTTTGAATCTCATTACCACCAAATGTGAAATTCAAATGAGGACAAAACAGAAAAAGTGTGTCTATAAATATTTGAGTGAGGGGTGGCTCTCTTCCCCTCCCCCCTTCACCTTTTTAGGTACACAGGAGTTTATACTAGTCACAAGGAAAGTTGATTTACAAAGAGGTCAGCATTTTAGAGATGACAGTTTAAAACATAATCTTTAAAGCATATATATTCAAATAAATTCAAAAGAGACTGCAAGCCTGATAAAGGCCAGGCAATCTCTTTTAAGCCATTCTCCTAATTCTGCCTTTTCTTATCTCAATGCATTGTATTGCTTTCTGCCCATTGAGTCAATTTCAATTCAACTCTTGGATGCATCCTGATAATTACCTGGCCTAGTCTAATTCCCTGAGGTCTCAAAATGCAAAGCAATTCTTTGCAAGACAGAGATTGCTTTTTACTGTAACAAAAATAAGGAAAGGCACTGCCATGATGCAATCGGACAGAACTTCCGTGCAGGTCCATTCTATACCAGAATTATTTATTTCACATATAAATATGCACCAAGTAGCAGCAGTTGAAGGGCTAGGCTTTTCTTGAGGTGAACACTGGGTTATATCTTCATTTCATCCATATTTTATTATGAGGGTCTTTTTGTTTTCCCCATCCCACCCTAGTTGTGGAACATCCTCCTCAGAGAGGCTCACCTGATACTTACGTTATATTTATTTATTTTTAACATCTTTTGTTAAAAACATCATGCAGCATTTGAAATGATTATATTACAGCAAAGAAAAGTTAATAGAGAATAGACTCTGCATATATCTGCCCACTTTTACAGACCAGTATAACAAAGACTTCCAGGAAGAATAAGAAAATTGATAATCTACTGTTTTCCAAGTAGTCCTTGGGCAGAGTACACACATGACTGAAACAATATCGAAGGAATCTAAAATATACAGCAACTTAAAATGTGTAAAACAGTAATAGGAAAAATTAAAATTCCATTCTGCAGGAGAAGGGTATTGCTATCAAGCAATTCATATGCATACCAGTTTTTATAGTTTTCTTTAGTCCCAGGTGAAGACCATTTTATTCTTCCAAGTCTTTTAATTTTAATTATAAGTTTTAGTTCATATAGATTTGGGCACAAACAGCTTTTTGTGGTTTAAAGGAGTGAGTTTTATATGACCTTTTTTGCTGGTTTTGGTATTTTATGTTTGCTTGCTTTTGCTGAGTTTTTATATTATTTGTATTTGTGTATTTTATTAATTCTTATCAACTGCCCAGAGGATTTTGATTTGTGGATTGAAGTCAAATAAAAGTACTGAATAAAATGCACTGAAACAGAAATTCTGATTGGCTGATGTGGTCTGGTCATGGAATCTAACTCCTGAACGGCATACTTTTCAAAGGATTCAGAGGTGAGTATATTATCTGCAATGCAAGAAAACGGTTTTTGGCTCAGCTCTACTCAGAGGCCGTGAGAGACTCAATAAATGAAATCCTCTCACATATTTGCCTTCTAAATCTCTCTGTCCTGGACTGGTCTCTCCCCCCCCCCCAATAGATTCAGCTCCTTGAAAATGCACCATAGCGCTGCCTCACCCATGCAGTTAAAAAAGGAGAAAGGGCTTCAGTCCAATGCTTTAAGTTGCTTGGCTGCTGTGAGTCTTCATTTATCTTTGCTGAAAGAAATTTCAATATTTTATGAAAAAGCATTTGAATACAGGGAAAGACTTCTGGCAAACACCGGCATAATTTAGCCATGATTTAACAGCTCCTTTCACTGACTTGTTAAATTACACCACTCCATCATTTACCCTATGGGCCTTCCCTCATCCCATCATGCTCATCCCATTACTTATTAACTCCCACACAATGTGTGGAAGAGGCAGAAATGCACAATACAAATCTTTCTGAGGGCTGATTTAATAACCCCTCAATGCCTGAAGCAACCTAGGATGGCATTCAGGCATTCTGTATTTCCATTGTGTGTCTGCATATGTGTGTGTGTTTCTTTTGTCCAGAATGTGAAGCAAGGCACCTGATTTTCAAAGAAGGATTGTTCTTGACCCAATATTGTGTAGGAAGTGCAATTTTGCAAGTCACAAGATGTTCCTCATTGTTGTAATTCACGGATACATGCCCATGAATTTCACTGAACAACCAATATGGTATCTCTGCAAGGCCCCCTCCAAATATATTTTTATTGCGAAGTCATGATTATTTGTGCACACGATGCTATCAGGGTAGTGATACATAATATCACCGCTTTGTGCCTGCAACAGTTTTGGAGCAGACATACTGCATTTTCAGTTGGGACATGTCCTGTATTTCCCGCTAAAACCCTCTCACTTTTAAAACCACAACTGTTCCATGTTTGTTTGTTTTTCTCCTGCTTTTGTTGCACTACAGGACAAGAGTGCCTCTCCAGATGGCAATAATGTGATATCATTCAGGAAACATTGCAGAAAAACTAATAAAGTGAAAGCTGTGCAGACAGTCTAGTATAAACCCATTAGTAATGCACTATTATTCCATCAGGGACATGTTGCAGAATATACCTACAAACAAACAAACAAACAAACAAAAGACTAGTCTGAAGAGGCCCCAAGTGTGTGTGTGTGTGTGTGTGTGTGTGTGTGTGTGTATGAGTTAAAGTTTAAACACACACACGTGGCAAAAAGGCTAGTACTTTATTGGATTTTTTTCCTCAGGCAGAAACAAAAGTGACTACTTAGGAATGAACCTCTTTTTATTTCCTAAAATCTGTATTGGATGTTATAGCCATCCCACCACATATTTATCTCTAAACTTATGAGAGTTAGGAAGTTAGCACCAAATAAAATGGATGGCCTTGTTGGCTTTAACTAGACCCTCAGGGGAGCCTGCAATAAAGGTTCTCAGGAGCACCCACAACATGGGTGCATCAGATGAGATAATCATATAGCTCTCTTCTGTGAATAGTGTCAACACCTAAGGCTATTTACATGCTACAGCTGAAATGAGTGTGTGGGGGAAAGTAACGAAGGCTGAAATCCTACATACACACATGTGAGAGTCAGTCTTCTTGAAGTCAACCTTCATTCCAGTTCCTCACCCCTTTTGTGAAGATAGAAGTGCTTAGGACATGCCTAGATAGACAGCTAGCTGAGGGCTGGCACTGACAGCAGAAAGCTTTACTGGTGAAAGGGGTTAACAAGTTATAAGTGTTCTGTTCTTTTACTAATGCATGTGAGCCTGTCAGAATAGGTAGACCAGCTCTAGAGGTATAAGGTTTTGTCTCCAGTGCCAATCAAGTAGGCATCCATTATGAACACTTTGTGCAATCTCATGAATCTAACCCCAGTCTCTGCTTACAGTTACCTTGGGAGATGCAGTTATTAAAGGGTGTGGAATGAGGTTTCCCTGAACAACAAAGGAATGCATAGGTTGCTATATAAGTAGCAACCCATTAGTCACACCTTCAAAGTATTGCTTTGATTCATATCTTTAAGGACAGGGGTGGACCATCCTCCTGGAAGAAAAATTAGGACACCTCCTGTTTTGAAGTTCTGCCCATTTTTCTTTAAAAACAAACAAAACAGAAACCTTTTCATGTTTCTGAAATGTTTCATTTTTCCACTGCAGGGTGAACTGAAGCTATTTCACCTGAAGTATCTCATAACTTTGGGCAGGGTGGAGATGGGCAGGGGGTGAAACAACCACTGGCTTTAAATTGCCAAAATAGGATGAAAACAGATGACTAGTTGTAACATCATGCTTTTCCACCCATCCTTCCATGGCTTTGAGGGGGCTGTTTAATTAATGTCAGCTTTCATCAGTTCTCATTATAATCTTACAGGAATGTTGAAAAGTAAAATTTTAAAGTTTTTAAAGCAATTTAAAACATATACAAACTGGTCTACATGTTACATTCACTGTGGGGATCACCATCAGTGTGGAAAAAGCTCCATTCCTTGATCCAGTGTGTACTTCCAATCCTCAAGCTTGTCACATGCACTGACTCTACCAGGAAGGCATAGTGTCACTTAAAGCTCTAACCTTTAGGCATTTTTGCCACCAACTTTACATAGAATGTCCCTGGTTGATGAGGTCAGGGAGGCCACATAGCCTTTGGAGAGATCAACCTGGAAACAGGTAAACTGCCCTGTTGATTTCTCAGACAACACATGGAAAGCCACACATGTCTTACACAGGCCTTCCCTGTGACCCACTGTAAGATGGCCAGCACCGCCTTATGGGATTTATACTGCCTTCAGACCTTTTTCTGCATTTCTCTATAGCTCTCCAAAGAGCTGGAGTGCAATTCGCAGTACTAATTAGTTAGGGGGCAAGGGGGGATGCAGGATGGGATCACTGAGGATGCAGGATTGGGACATCAAGAGCTAGTTTGCATGTCAAGATACCCCCTATATTCAAATGTAGGTGTAAGACCCATGCTGGATCTGACCAAGTACACCACAGGCAATTTGCCACTGAAAAATTACACCTGTTGAGTAGAAAATTTACCACGGGTGTGCTGTTTTCACTTACATGTAATGGAGCTCTCAGGCTCCAACAATGGAGCATGTGAGCCTACGGAGCAGCAAGAGGAGGACTTATATTAATGGTCCATGAACCCTGGAATGTATGCTGGTTGAAGCTGATGTCCAACTGTGTTTATATTTTGTAAACTGCTCCATGTGGAGTGGCCTGAGGCACCCTAGAGACATCTGACATGGCATGTCCATACCTACAACCAATTCCTATCACAATTAATACATGCAATCACGGTGATACATTTTCGCCTTGTTACTCATGCATATTCTTGTCAGGACACGGCATTAGTATCTATAGATCAGAGTTAGTCAACATGGTGTTCTTCAGGTGTTATCAAATCACAACTTCCAATTGGCCAGCATAGCCAACGGTCAGGGATGATGGGCACTGTAGCCCAATAACATTTGGGTGGGACGATGTTGGCTGCCTCAGCTTTAGGTAATGTGGGCCAAACATTATTTTCTCCACAGGGCATGACTGCAAATACTCCATGTAGAGCAATTTGCAAATATCTGAACCATCTGTACGTCTCTGTTAAGTACAAGTTGTTTGAGACCTGGGATAGAAATCAGAATGATGGCCTAGTTAGAATGGATGGCAACAGACCATTGTATCAGTATTTGGTCTGTCACATCTAGTTTTAGTCTTCAATAGCCTTTTGGATGGTTGTATGTGATCCTCAGGTAGGGTTTTATTCATTCCTCTTTTTCCGCAGTGAAAGAACACTGGGAAATGCTTTGTTTTCTTTTATCTTGAAAATAAGTCACACTGCTGAGAGATTTTACATTTTTGTTCTAGCACTGAAGCCTCTGGGCTCTCCCCAAACTGCTAGCAGTATTGGGATTTAACTGTTTTATGTCTGTTGTTTGATCTTATCTGTCATACTTACAACATATTTACTATCATCATATATTAACATTTGCAAATACTCGTTCCCCTCCTTCCTTGTTGATTTACACAGCATGCTCCCATAGGCTTAGGAGGAGTTTAAAGTGAGCCAGCTCTTACTCATGCCTATAGCCCTGAATCAAGCAGTTGGACACAACTGTGGAAGCAGGATTATTCACACAACTAGGAGTGTTAAAAAAGTGAGCCTCAACTTGTTTCCCCCTTTAGGATTTGGCTTCAGTTCTCAAAGATCTAAATCGTACTAATCCCCAAAGGGTAAAGTTCCAGCCTGCTTGTTACAGGCTTCCTTCTGAAAGGCTCTTTCCTTGAAAAAGAAAAGAGTCTCTACGGTGATTGACATCACAGGAAAAAAAATACTAATCTTGACAAAATCCTCTCTAATGTACCAGTTTAACATTAGGCCTACAAGCTGCAAAGATTCTTCCCAACCACAACCTCTTCATTCACAGGGTGGAGTCTATAAAGGTCACTCTCAACACAGTTTTCAGTTTCCATTTTGTAAGTTTGGGGAAGGGGTGGGAAAGCAGGCTGATTGCCCACAGGTCATATTTCATTGCTCTATGTGAGTGGAGGAATGGTGTGATCATTCTATGGGTTGGTCACCATGAGGTAGTATCACTTATGGTTGCAGTTCAGAATGAAGTGGAATTTGCTCTTGCTTGGTATTTTCTGTTGGCATGTTAAGCCAACATAGTACTATGTATTACTAGCTAATGAAACTTTGGGGGTCAATCACAATTTTTCACTGTTGTCTCAATAAGCTATATTCTTCTAAATGTTTCACTACTATATGCCTCATTCCATGCCCAATAAGCATGGGATGCCTTTGCCAGGTGGTGCTGTAGCCCATAAATTACAGCAAAGTACTGAGCAATTTGCCCAATATCCTGTCTGCATGGGCTCATGGGAAAAAGCTGTCCCATGAGCCCTTGCACAGGGGGAGGAGAGGAAAGCCTATATAAGGCTGCTTCCCCTGGAGGTTTGGGCCATTTTGCCTCAAGAGCTTTCTGCCCACCCACCCTCAGATTAGAGCCTTCACTGAGCAATTTTGGGTTGCTGGCTGACAGGGCCGGAAATGATTCCCCCCCCCCCCTCAACCTGATTGGCACTTGGTGTTTTTTTTAACCTTTTCCTTAGTGAAATTATTGCATTCCTTTGTTAGGCAAAAGAACATTGCATGGGGGTGTAAATGGCATTGGGCAGGATCAACATAGCATTGGGGGGGGCATTCACTACAACACCCCCAAACTCGGGTAAGGGTGTCTGCCTGGTTGGAATCTGCACCCTAGTTGCTCAGTGAGACATTGCTTGCCTGGCTTGCATCACGGCATCACCTGCCTGGGCAGCCAAGGCTTTCAGATATTATTCAACCCTTTCACCTATCACTGTGTTCTGGGGTTCCCTTGCAGAATCAGATCCACTACCTCTTGCCAGATATCAGAAAGTGATGTGGTACCAAACACAAGCCTTTCGTACTGATTCAGGCCTTTGGAGATGTTGAATGTGAGGTATGCCTTAGTATCTTCTTCCACTTCCATTTGCAGAGTGGTCTGTGACTAATAAATCTTGTTGAACTGTTTGCCACCTGTTGTTAATGTGGCAAATACATCATGCTGCTGTAAAGGATCGTTTTCGACCTTCAGGGCTAGGTTTATGGTAACACTAATCTCCACACAGCTTTATGGTCCCACTTATTGATGGGACAATCAAAGATGTTCACTTAGCCTCTTTTTGAGAATGAGCCAGATTTTCCAAATGGTGCAGTTGGCAATCTACCTCTGGGCAAAGGCAACAAGGAACAGGTCTGACACTGTTAAATTTGAGCAGTGCTTTTCACACCATGTTACTTTGGTTTCTAGAAGTTTTATGGCTCCTGCCCCTGCATTTAAAGCTTCTGAAATCTGTTTCAATATAGTTTAAACAAGTTTTTCCCCCCTCTCTCTTTTAACAGGACACTGTTGGTGTTATTGCAGCATCTCTATAGATTTCCAGTTGAAGGAAGGTCTATTTACTCAGTCACATCCTCATACGTGCTAATCCCCTTTCTAATATATACCACCCTTCTGAAGCTCTGCTCATTTTTCTTTAAAAACAAAACTCAGTACATCATCAGAATCTGGGCTCATGGTCTAGCTTTCCTGGTCATGATTCATCTGGAGAGAGCTAAACCATGAGCCCAGGTTCAGATGATACACTAAGCAAACCCATGGTTTAGCTCAGCACAGCAGCAGAATAACCAGGAGGAACAAATACACTCTTCCGCAAACTCATGTGTTCACACTAAGCCATGGCTTGGCTATCCTACTCATACAGTCTTGAGTTAATACTATCTGTGCAAAGGAATAGGTACTCCATTTTTTTCTTGCTGGTGCTATGAATTTGACCATTCTGTGTTCCTGAGTTTTGAATATTGCCCCTTTTATTTCACTCCTGGCTTCATGTACGTTTAAACCTGCACTCAGCAGGAACTTGTGATCTCTTTCCACAGTGATAATAAAGGACCATGTCCCAGATGGATTGCCTCTTCTATTCTTTTGTAATTTTTCTTTTTTAAAAATAATAATACTATTTTGCTCCTTTAGTACTGCTTGGGAATTTTACAGTAATCCCTTGCCACAGTTCTGATTGCTACAGCATTTTCAACAGCAAGACTGTGTAAGTGTTTTCCTCAGCTAAAAAATATCTTTTGTATACTCTCATTTGTAAAGTCCACATGCCAATTTGTCTCACAGTGCATCATTAGGCCCCATCCATAAAGTCACAATGTCCTAAAAATCTTTTTAATCCTGCTGCAAGGAACAGATTCATCTTGAAACTGATTCTACTTGTGGAAGCTGAACATTTCTCTGCTATAATCGGAGGCTTTGATGATAAATGCTGCTGAACAATTTTTCCTATCCTTTAAAAAGACTCGCTTGCAGGTTTCTCTTGAGCAATTACATTTGATACAAGACTATAAGTGTTTCCTCCCATAATACTCAATAGTGTTGTTGGGTTTTCTTCCCTCTAGAGGGAATCTATTGGAAGTCAAAACACAGCTCCAACTTTTCTATAAAAGTCAAGGCTGGACACCCTGAGGTCCTAATGCCATGTGTGTGGCAAGGAGGATGAAACAAGGTGTCAGAAATAGAGCAGGAAGTTGTTTAAGAGGAGTGGCAGAAAAAGAAAGAAAACCCACTTTTGATTCCAGTCCTGCTACTTTGGCTCCATCCCACCTATTGCTGGTTTGTGCTGGCCCCACCCCCACCAAAGAGAGAGCATGTGTCTGATATAGGGAGATAATAATAATAATAATAAATTTTATTTATATCCCGCCCTCCCCAGCCAAAGCCGGGCTCAGGGCGGCTAACAACAATCAAATAATCAAACAATCAAATAATCCAACATTCTAAAACATTTCATTATAAAAATTAATTAAAATCAAATTAATGGCAACCGTTAAGCAAAGTTCTGTGCAGGTTGCCAGAGGAGGGAGTCAGGCTGGGCCCTGACCAAAGGCCTGGTGGAACAACTCTGTCTTGCAGGCCTTGTGGAAAGATGTCAGGTCCCGCAGGGCCCTAGTCTCTTGTGACAGAGCGTTCCACCAGATTGGAGCTGCAGCCAAGAAAGCCCTGGCTCTAGTTGAGGCCAGCCTAACCTCTCTGAGGCCTGGGACCTTCAGGATGTTTTTATTTGCAGACCGTAGGTTCCTCTGTGGGGCATACCAGGAGAGGTGGTCCCGTAGGTACGAGGGTCCTAGGCCGTATAGGGCTTTAAAGGTTAAAACCAGCACCTTAAACCTGATCCTGTACTCCACCGGGAGCCAGTGCAGCTGGTATAGTACCGGATGAATGTGATCTCGCAGCGAAGACCCCATAAGGAGTCTCGCCGCGGCATTCTGCACCCGCTGGAGTTTCTGGGTCAGTCTCAAGGGCAGCCCCACGTAGAGAGAGTTACAATAGTCCAGTCTGGAGGTGACCATCGCGTGGATCACAGTGGCTAGGTCAGGGCGAGAGAGATAAGGGGCCAACTGCTTAGCTTGGTGGAGATGAAAAAATGCCGCCTTTGTTATAGCTGTAATCTGCGCCTCCATAGAGAGGGAGGTATTGAAGATTACACCCAAACTCTTAACGGACGGTGCTGGCACTAATTGCACTCCCGCAAGAGATGGGAGTTGCCCCCCCAATCCCATATCGTCCCATCCCAGCCAGAGGACCTCTGTCTTCGAAGGATTTAACTTCAACCGGCTCCCACGTAACCATCCAGCCACAGCTTCCAAACATCTGGTCAGTGTGTCTGGGGCCGAGTCAGGATGGCCATCCATCAACAGATAGAGTTGGGTGTCATGGGCATACTGATGGCAACCCAGCCCAAAACTCCGGACAAGCTGGGCGAGGGGGCGCATAAAGATGTTAAAAAGCATCGGGGAGAGTATCGCACCCTGGGGCACTCCACACACCAAGGAGTGGCGCGATGACAATTCCCCCGCAAGCGCCACCCTCTGTCCCCGACCAGAGAGAAACGAGCGCAGCCATTGAAGGACTGTGCCCTGGATCCCCACGTCGGCAAGGCGGAGGTCCAGGAGTTCGTGATCGACCATGTCGAAGGCTGCTGACAGGTCTAGAAGAATCAGCAGCCCCGCCCTGCCTCGATCCAGCTGCCTGCGGAGATCATCTGTTAGGGCGACCAGAGCCGTCTTGGTCCCATGACCAGCGCGGAAGCCGGACTGGAATGGATCCAGATATGGGAAAGTGGATAGGAACATGGGGAAATGGTAACAGAGCGATATCTGAAGTTGAAAGTAAGTATGGGCCATAATTCTCAGCCAGATGAGATCAGATTGTCCCATTATATGCATCCAGTTGGCAACTCAAGACCTATTTGTTTCAACACGGCTTTGAAGCATGAGTGACACCATTGGTATTTGTATAATTTAATGCTGACTTGTCAGCTATACTCTGTACTGTGCTTTTATGTTGGTTTTAATGGTCTAGCTTTGCTGTTAGCTGCTCTCGGCTCTCATAAGAGAAAGGGTGGGAGAGAAGAAATAATAATATCCCTTGAAAATTCCTGCACCTGATCCCAAATGCCAACCATATATTAAGCCTTGTTAAAGGGGTTCATCTTTCCATTTTGTTTTGCTGCTCTGAGTGGTGGAATTGGATGCTTAAATTAGGAGTAGGAAACCAAGTGTCCTTTAGATGTTATTGGAACTGCAACTCCAATCATCCCTGACCAGTGGCCAAGCCTTCCACCCAGAAGTTCAGAGTTGCCTTCTATCCACTTATGTCCTCATGAAGAAAAAGGACCTGAGTGGAGTATATACTCATGGATACTCTATGCTGGGGCTCAGGCTGGTCAGTTCAGTCTCCTCCCCATCTGCCTTTCTTTTCTAAATGACACTCCATTTGCTGTGGGTTCTAGAGGTCAATGAGAAGGTTATGTCCCATTCTGCGTGTGTTTGTTCCCTTTTGTTTAAAACAAACAAATGTTTGCTTTACTTTGGGGTTTGCATACTTTGCATACTTTGGGGCTCACCTGAGCATGTGGGTATCTCCCATTTGTGTTGCAATGCCTCCATATTGATTCCAATACCGTAAGCACACAACCAACCTGAGTTTGCTATTAGAGAGAATGTTGTAAATTATTGTTTAGAGGATGTTAAGACCCTTTTGCAGTAATCATTTAAGAACAGTTCTGGTGAACAGTTGTTGACATCCATCTGTCTTGAGAGACAATGGAGTGAACCTCTGAGGGTAAGGTCAAACCACTGGGTTGGCATTACACCGAAGTGGCCTCCCTGAGACACAAGCCTGGGCAGTGTGTATGGAGGTGAGACCCCCTTCTCAGCCTTGCTGATGTGATCCAAAGGAAAGCAGAGCAATGCCTTTGGCATCAGCTTGGCTGCAGGATTTGCCAGAAGGAGGCATACAAAGCACCAGCCACCCTTCTTAGGGACTCCACTCTGGATTTGTGTAGGGTTTACTCCTTAGCCTTTACTTCTCTCGAAGATATCCTGCAAGGCAGCAGAGTGGTGAATAGTAGCAGTGGACTAAAAAAGAAAAGAAAGAAAACATTAGAAATTCCTGGTATGAAGTTCCTGCTTCTTTGAGGCAATAATCAGCTCTACCTGTAACTGAAGCCTTACTGTGACTTCATAGTTTTTCATGTTTTTATTACATGAGAATCCCATTTTGCCAATCATAATTTCCCAAAAGAACTGGAGATCTCCCAGTGCTCCTGTAATACCTAAAAGCTTCTTAAGGGTCTAATGTAATTGCAGCAGGAAAGGTCTGTGGCCATATATAAGATTCTTTAAAAGAAGAAAAGAAGTAAAGCCCACAATAATCACAGACAAGATTTGCAGAAGGGTGGAATTTTCCAGCAGTTGCATAGGCTTGTTCCGACCACAGGAATGCTAGCAAGATGCTACATGCTTCCTTTTGCTATTGTCTGGCTTCTTTCACCCCCCAGGCTGAGGCAGCTGCTGCTGCTGCTACAACAGCAGCTCTGAAATTTTAATGTGACATTTTCCCCATTATTATTACTTCTTTCCATCCAGCCTCTCTCCTTGCTACTTTTCACCTCCTACCTCTCCTTTCCACTTTTCTATGACTGACTGCCTACACAACATAGGAATAAACTGCTTTTCTCCCTTAAAATAGAGAGAGAGATGTTTGTCAAGACAAAAGAATAATGGTAAGCTAAAACAACTGTGAGGCTGACCTTCCTTCTTTTCATACATCAGGAGCTTGAAAGGTTTGGGGTATTTTTGGGAGGGGGGGTGAGAAGTGTGTTTTTCCAATTTAGTTTAATATTAGAAATGTCAGGCTAGATTTTCCCCTTACTTACATTAATTGGATATGAGGGTGAACTTGGCTGATCTCTGTGGTGTTACATTCATTGTGACCAGCATAATAAGGCACCAAATCATGGATAATGAGCACTATTTTGGAAAATCAATGATCTTTGATACACACCCCCCCCACAACACTAACCTTGCAGCTGTTCATACGACAAGCAAGGTTAAAGAGAGGAGCTGGAATTTTGTTTTGAGCTCTGAAGATAGAGAACATAAAACAGTGTACACAAACTGAGCATGTAAATGCTGAAAATATATGCTGAAATAATTACTCTTTGGTAACAGATGAGCATGACTATGTATGTTTTCAGCTACAGAAAGAAACAGCCATCTCATTGGCTGCCGTTCCTTCCCAACACCTTCATTTCGTCAATAAAAGCTGCAAATAGTAGATTGGAAGTTTTTGCTTTCTGCTTCGACTAACCTCAGTTTCTTGTTTCTCCAAACCTGAAGAAAAAACCTGTCATTAGTCTTAACCATGATTTAATGAAGCAAACCCTCTTCAAACCTTGGTTTATGAAGTTGACTCCTACTAGGGAGACCTGGATTCAACCCTCTGCTAAGTCAAAGGAGTCTTGGGAAAGTCACAGGCTGAACTAGTCTCAAACGATTGTTGTGAGGATAAAGTGGGATAAATAGAAGCACATGTACTGCCCTGAGAAACATATGCACTGCCTTAAGTGTGTGTTTGCGTGTGTGTGTGTGTGCTCTCAACTTGACACACATACAGCCACTGATCAGAATTCAAAACAATATTTCCACCCAGCTTTGAAGATGCTGGGGAATATATGCAACCTCTCCACAACACACACACATAACACCAAGTGTGAATGTATCTTATCTGTATAACTGTGAAATGTTTAACATTGTTCTAGTTGTTCATATTTGAAATGGAATGCACATAAATTCAGCACATCTCCATGGCTCATCACAAGCCCTGGGCTTACTCCTGTTCTGACATGTCTTTCCTCCTACCCAGATTCTTTGCCTCTTGCTGGGCCTATTCTTGCCTGTCTCTAGCTTCCACCAGGAAGCTCTTAGCAATTTTTGAGCAGCACTCGCTTCCAAATCCTGCTGCAACAAAAGTGCCACCTGGGTTGCTTTTTGACAATGCCGACTCCTCTGCTCCTGGCACATTTTTGTGTCTTCTCTGTAGGTGTGAGACTGATCCTTTGTTGTTTTCAACGTTATGTGGTTTAGAAAGTGCATTAATATTCCAAGTTGTTCTGGGTGTTGCCAGCTGATGTGTGCTCTATTGATCCCACACAGCAAAATCTTTCTGTATCATGTGGAGCTACATTGTCATGCCCCCCCCCCCCGTTTCTGTATCTTCTTTCATATTTAAAAGTGAACAGGATCTCATTGATTTGAATCACTTTGCTCAGTTACAAAGCGCTGAAGGGGTTCCAGTCAGGGTTGGCCCAAGACAGTTTGCTGCCTCTGGCAGAGCAGCAAATGGTGTTCCACACCTCCTATCAGGGTGCTGTACACACCTCTCATTCCCCAGCACTCAAAGGTTCTCCCCACTGCTTTAAGCCCAGCAGTATCCATTGTCCTGTCCCAGCTCCTTAATATTATCTCTTTCTCTGACTCTCTGCACACACCTATCATCATTCCCCTCTGCTACACACAGTTTGTTAACACATTTGGAAAGGCATAGAGCTTGACACATCATCTCATGCTTCCTCTTGATGCTTCTGTATTCTCTACTGTATTCTCTACTGTTTTATATTTCTCTGCCAGTGTCCTCTCAATGCCTAACAACAACTCACTGTCTCCCTCCCTCCCTCCTTCTGAACTCAGCCACCATTAGCTTCCTACATCTGTTGCTGTGTCTGTCAGTGGTCTTTCTCACAATAGGAGATAGACCAGCACCGATGTTACAGACCCGCCAAATGTCCCTTTTTCCCAGGGACGTCCCTGATTTAGAGAAGCCATCTCAGTTTCTGATTTGATCCCGGAATGTCCCGCTTTTCCTTAGGATGTCCCTATTTTCACTGGAGAAATGTTGGAGGGTATGGAGTTATCCGACCTCCAAGCCATCTGAAGGCAATCCTGTACAGGAAAGTTTTTTTTTAATGTTTAATGTTTTCTTTTTTATATATATGTTGGAAGCTGTCCAGAGTGGCTGGGAGAATCCAGTAAGATGTGGTGGCATATAAATAGTAAAATAATCATGGAATGGGACGTCCCTATTTTCATTGGAGAAATGTTGGAGGGTATAGTGTTATAGCCTGACTGCTGAATTCTGCACAGGTTTCTGAACCATCTTCAAAGACATCCAGTGGTGGATTTATGGTCTTTGGGGTACAGTTGGGCGGCCTTATTTGTACCTTAATAAACATGTCTATGTTAAAGTTAGGAATATATGGATATATTTTAAGAGTTTCTGCCTTTGACTGTGCTCCCCTATTCTCAGCATGGGAAGAATCCCTGCTATGAGCATGAAAGAGATAATAATAGCAATGCCTCTGAAATTGATTCCCCCCCCCCAAAAAAAGAACCCCTTGGCAGCAATAAGGAAAAACTTGATAATGATGATGATGATGTTAATGATGATGACAATGCCTCTGTACTTCCCCACTCCCAAATAACTTGGGAGAAATCTGGGAAAAGGTGGTAATGATGATAAATCTGCACTGGGCTCCCCTCTTCCAAAAAACCTAGGTACCATCTTTTTCTTTTTTTTTTAAATGATATTTATTAAAGTTTCATAGAAAAGATTACATAAATAAAAAGAGAAAAAAAGGGAAAAGAAATAGAAAAGAAAAAAATGCAAAATACAGAAAAAAGATAAAAAACACTTAAAAAACACATCAATCTTTCCATGCCTTACATTTCATTTCCTTGCTTCCCTGACCTCCTCACACCTCCCTTTTTTGTATTCCAGTTCTAATAGTTAATTCAGCAATTCCTTTCCCTCTTTGTTTTTGTCTTAATCCTTTAACTTAATATATTATAACTTTGGATTTTCACCTGTTAACAATCCATTTTTGCATACACCTTTATAACATTGCTGCTAAAACCACTTAACTTCATTCTGACATCATCCTAACATTCATTAATTTTGCAGTATTTCTGTAAATAGTCTTTAAATTTCTTCCAATCTTCTTCTACCGACTCTTTTCCCTGGTCTCGGATTCTGCCAGTCATTTCCGCCAGTTCCATATAGTCCATCACCTTCATCTGCCATTCTTCCAGGGTGGGTAAATCTTGTGTCTTCCAATACTTTGCAATAAGTATTCTTGCTGCTGTTGTGGCATACATAAAGAAAGTTCTGTCCTTCTTTGGCACCAATTGGCCGACCATGCCCAGGAGAAAGGCCTCTGGTTTCTTCAAAAAGGTATATTTATATACCTTTTTCATTTCATTATAGATCATCTCCCAGAAAGCCTTAATCCTTGGGCATGTCCACCAAAGGTGATAGAATGTACCTTCAGTTTCCTTACATTTCCAACATTTATTATCGGGCAAGTGATAGATTTTTGCAAGCTTGACTGGTGTCATGTACCACCTGTATATCATTTTCATAATATTCTCTCTTAAGGCATTACATGCCGTAAACTTCATACCTGTGGTCCATAACTGTTCCCAGTCAGCCATCATTATGTTATGTCCAACATCTTGTGCCCATTTAATCATAGCAGATTTCACCGTTTCATCCTGAGTATTCCATTTCAACAGCAAGTTATGCATCTTTGACAAAATCTTAGTTTTGGGTTCTAACAGTTCTGTTTCTAATTTTGATTTTTCCACCTAGAAGCCAATTTTCTTGTCCAAATTGTATGCCTCCATTATCTGATAATAATTAAGCCAATCTCGCACTTTGTTTTTTAGTTTCTCAAAACTCTGCAGTTTCAAAAAACTAGGTACCATCATGGTAAATGTGATCATGATAATAATGATCATCATGCTTTTCTGTGTTAACATGGTTGCAAATGGATTTCCCCCTGGAAACAGTTCACATGGAAACGATCAACTAAACTTCTGCTGGGTTCCACTAGATTTTTAGTAAGTCAGGTCCTCCATCATGGAGGGCATGTGTTGCAGTGAGATCACCAGAAACTGCCTCCCTGTTGTGGGGCGGGACCGTTTGGATGACCACAACACCCCATTGGTTGCCCCTCTGTTGCTGGGGCAGAAATTTGGTCAGTTGGGTTGGCTATTGGCTGCTGAGGGGCTTCTTAAGCTGCTGCACATCGCGGAGAGTTTCACTTCCTTGCAACGTGCAGTGGATCACCAGCTCTCCTCTCCCTATATTTAGGGTTGTTCTTATGGCCTTGCTATGCCTGTCTAGCAGTCATCTGTTTTGGAGCAGGGGCCCGGTAGGAATTTTGCCATTTGGCTGGTGCCACTTGGTTTTTGCCTACCGTGTAGCAAATCGTCACAACTTTGTAAGGCTGGCGGTTAGGCATTTGGTTCAATGTTTTGGGGAGGGGACATGATTGGCTGTGCCTGCCCCTCCATCGCTGCTGCTAGGGAATTCCATTAAAGGAATCCAGGGGCTCACCTTGCTTTTGTCCGAACCCTGTCAAGGGGCTAGGGCCATGCCAGAGCCCCTGGGAGCATCTGGGGTGAGCTGTGAGATCGAAGGAGTTCTGGCTCCCCCAGGATGCTTTCCCTTACTGACATATGGTGGTGCCTGGTGTCAGTCCTGTTCCTGCCACCATGCAGGTCCAGGTAGTCTGGAACCAATGCCTAAACAACCACTCACATGCTATAATCAATAGAATTGTGGCCAAAATTTAATGCTGAAAACCTTAAACTAAAATCTGTGTCTATTGTGTCTTCATTTGGGGGTGGTTTTGGGGGTCTTCACATGCAATAACTTTTATGTTGTGTGAAAGATCACATAAAACACAAGAACTAACAAGTAAGGAAACAATGGGAAGATAGAATAAATTATTCCTCGATCCTGGACTAGTGGCTCTTTGCTCAGCCCTGGCACTACTTAGATTGCATATCCTGCCTATTAAAAAAATGCTTTCACAGTTTTAGAAATAATAAGCATTCATCACAAAGGCCAATGACTAGCCAAACTCTAAAGCTACCTTGCACAGTCGAATGAGACTTGAGTGCAGACAAAAGCTTCACTCTTTTCTGTGTTTTATTTATTCATTCACACTCATTTCCTTAAATTTATGAATTGGTTGCTATAAAACATATCTAAGTGACTTAAGCATAAAACATGTATTAAACCACTTCATACAGACAACTCCCCATTTACGCGTGTTTGAGGCAAGCGTGACCATGCACCTTTGCATTGCTGCAAACCCAGAAGTGGCACAAAGAGGGGCAAAAATGGCCCTCAAAGAGCACGGAAATGGCAAAAAATAGCAGCTAGCAATCCCACAAGCCTTTGCAAGTGCAATCCAGGAGCCCTCGCACCAACCTTTGAGGCCTATGGAGAGTTGGAGTTGGAGCAAGGTGGTGTGGAGGGAGAAATTGTGGTGGAGTTTGTGGTGGAGTTTCTGTTTTTTAACAGGTCTTTCAATGGTTTCCAGAGGTTTAAAGGGTGTTTGCAGGCTTTTTCAACAATGTTCCAAATACAGGCCATTTCACTTAAACAAGCAGTGCCTCAGAACATAACCCCTGTGTAAATGGCAAGTTGCCTGTGTATAAAAACAGATTCAAATCCTATACAAAAAGTGGGATAAAAATATGCACTGAAAAGGCTTGCTGGAAAAAGGAGGCCTTTGACAGGTATCAAAAAGACAATAGATATGGCACCTGTCTCATATGTAATGGGTGTGATACACACACACACACACACACACACACACACTTTTATAAAATTTTCTCATTTACATTTCAGAATATTCATTTTAAACAACCTTAAATCAATGACTTCCCTCCTTCTTTTTCTGTGGTTCAGTTTGCATAACATACATCCCTGCATATTTTACATGAACTAAACCATTCAGCAATCCATTGTTACATCCATCAAAACTTAATCACACTGTGGAATTTATCTTAATGCTACTAGCATTTTTAAATGAACACAATTTTCATCCGTATATTCAGTAAACATTTTCCGGTCTTCTTTAAACGTACATTTCTTCTTGTTTTCTTATTCTATATGTTAAATCTGCAAGCATATATAATTCTAAAGGTTTGGTGCCCATCATCCTAAGTACCCAGTTCCTATATTGTACAGAATGGCCCTCTCCTGCAGAGCTCAGTGATTGGTTGAGTATATAATGAGTGATCTTTTAGATTTCCTTCTCCTTTGGTGCATATGGTTTTGCACACCAGTACCACCACCTTGAGGGACGTGGGTGGTGCAGTGGTCTAATTTCCAGAGCCTAGGGCTTGCCGATTGGAAGGTTGGCAGTTCAAATCCCCACAACGGGGTGAGCTCCCGTTGCTCGCTCCCAGCTCCTGCCAACATAGCAGTTTGAAAGCATGTCAAAGTGCAAGTAGATAATAGGTACCGCTCTGGCGGGAAGGTAAACAGCGTTTCCGTGCGCTGCTCTGGTTTCTCCAGAAGCGGCTTAGTCATGCTGGCCACATGATCTGGAAAAACTGTCTGTGGACAAACGTCGGCTCCCTCGGTCAGTAAAGCGAGATGAGCGCTGCAACCCCAGAGTCATCTGCAACTGGACTTAACTGTCAGGGGTCCTTTACCTTTACCACCACCTTGATCTTAGCACAGTAGCTATCAGATAGTACTTCATAAAATGAAGGTCTTTCTTCACCCTATAGGAGGGCCTCTGCACATGAGAGGTCTGTGCAGATGTATGCTTCCTCACTTGTGCTCAAAAGCCACTGGATTCTGTTGGCTGCTTATACAACACAGCATTTCTGACACAGAATGAAATACAATGGATGTGTTCCGTACAGGAAGAGCCAATGTATTCTTTTTATATAATATATTATCATCCATTCTCCAACACAAAGCAATAGAATAAACTTGCATTCTTCATCCAAACTCCTTGTTTCTAACTATAATGTTAAAATGTTCTTTGGATTCAATTATTTGCAATTAGATTGTTTTTAAAAAGGCAACCTATAATTAGAATGGAACCTTTTGTGAAGCATAAATCTAGTAATTAAGTTGTTTCTGAAGTTTTAATTCCACTGGGCAATTAAAAAGAAAAATGCCAGGTGCTAAGGAAGAGAACAATGCCATAGAGTGTTGAGAGTCTTAAGTTATCAATGGAACCTTTAGCCAAAAGATTTTCCCATTGATTCTCATGGTTTTAAGTGGTAATCCTTTTAGCCAACAATCGTTACCAGTAGTTAATGACTTCTCTCATAAGCTAGGATCAATAGTAACAACTGACCAGAGGGCTCTAGTGAGACCTGCCAGTTTGGAAGAAAAGAGACTTATTAATGTCTCTGGATAGTAGAACGCCGTCCAATAAGCCCCCAATGTCCCCTGATATTCCAGGGACAGTCCCTATTTTTGATACAGGTCTCTGGTTAATCACCAACCCCATTTTGCCTCTCGAGGAGTTTTCAGAGGTGGCTTTTTGGCAGTGGTTTTTTGCACGGCACACTTAGGAGGGGTTATACTTGTATGTTTTCCCCCTTGAGATTCTTTTCCTGGCGCTCATGCCCAGACACATACCTAGGGGTTGGTGAAACCAGCCCCTGCTAGGGGCACAGACCAGGGGTGGAGGCAAAAATTGCCTATCAGAATACAGAGTGTAGGATGTAAATGTGTGTGGCAACGCACCACCACTGTC
The DNA here is from genome assembly GCF_964106645.2 of Podarcis pityusensis. Classification (NCBI taxonomy): domain Eukaryota; kingdom Metazoa; phylum Chordata; class Lepidosauria; order Squamata; family Lacertidae; genus Podarcis; species Podarcis pityusensis. The sequence goes on from NC_138030.1 coordinate 37,516,736, forward strand.
ACGGTGAAATCAAACGCAGAAGCTTCCCATCCTTCTCGCACAGCATCACAAAGGTGTGAGAAGTTTTTTCACCCTTCTTCCTCACTCAGGATGCTTTGAGTACTTCAGCTGCATAAAATGGACTGGTGCTGTGCTGTTTTTATTATAATTATTGTTATGCTTTTAATAGATTTCATATGGACTTCCGGGTTAGTTCCTCTGGCAATGGCGGATTTCCTCTGATCAGGAGGAATCCGCTCCGTGAGAATTAGGGTCTGGACCGCCGCGGCGAGGCGGAGACCCACTAAAAACCACAGGCGGGAGAAGCCTGTGGACGTGGGATTCGGCTGGCACCCTCTGCGCCTCCCCTACTCGTGGGGAAACCCGGTTTCGGGGATCCGGAGCGACGTGGGGTGAATGGCGCGGTGCTTCGAATCGACTGCTCTTTTCACGGAGTGAAGCCGCATTGCTGTTGCTGGAGAGCGCTGACTTTTTCCTGTGGACAATTGGATTTTAAACAACTGCCCGTGAGCAGAACGGAAAATTGGACTATGAAATTTCTTAATTTGGCACCGAAGCGGGAAGGTCTAAACAGGAAGTCCGCCTTCCGCTTTTGTAAATAGATTGAAGCAAAGACATGGCAAGCTAGAGTCTGGAAAGTCGTTTGTAAAGGATTAAATTTTCATTATTTAAAATTACTGAATCCCCCTTGGAAGCAGGAGAAGAGGGGGGAACCTTTTTTAGACTGTTTAAACCTGCAGAAGAGAGAGTAAAGAAAGGTAAATTTCCACCGTCTTGAACCTGGGAGCGGGGTGTCAGGACAGACGTTTTGGGGAAGTCCATTGACTGTGGACAAACGTTTTTGACAGATAGTCAAAAGAAGAGAAACATATTGATTCCATTGTTCCCTTTCGCATTTAAAAGGAACAAAATATCTGAAAAAGGAAAACTTTGTTGCTAGATCTGCTTTAAAAAAGAAGAAGAAGATGGATACAAATAGAAATTGTTTCCCCTAGAGGGAGCCTGTGAAACTGTTATTAGAGTAGAACTGGGGAGCTTTGCAGCTGTAGAGATTAAAGATTGTGGGACCAGACTTCGACCTGGAACAAGAATGTGCTTAGAGGAGGCTTTGGTGCTTGCTCTCTGCAAGACAAGTGCTTTATTGGAACAGTTACATGAGAAGATGGATTTGATGACTGTTGCGGTCGGAAATTTTGGACAGGCAGTGGGTACCTATATAGAACCCACTCAGGAATTAATCCAGGAATGTGCTTTGACAGATCAGATAAAGGGGGAGGTTGTTGCGGAACCTCAAGTAGCAGAAATGGAGAGAGCTGTGGCCCAGCAGGAACATGAGTTGTTGGATTTGACGAATGAACCTGGAAAAAGTCAGATTTGGAGAGATGGAGTTCTGTTTGGCTTGGAGATGGGGGGCTGGATGGATCCCCCTATGCAGGGATGTTTTGACCTTTCGAGTCTGGCTTTGGGCCGGGGGGAGTTCGGAGTTGTGGGGGCCCTTAACTTTGGAGGGACTTTGAAACATGCCTTTAAATACTATATGGATTTCAGTGTTGACTATGGAAAAGGGGCTGACTTGTCGAGAGGGGACAAAGATATTGTCAAGTTGGAGTCTCCCCGAGTGAAAGGAAGGAAATTAAGAATAAGATCAGCAGAAGACAAAGTAAAGTACAGATATAAATATAAAGAAGACCTGCGGAAGGGAAATGGAAAAGACTTAAGAGCCTCGGATACAAGGTCACCAGGTTGATGGACTAGATGGATGGGATAGAAAGGACTGACAAAACCCGAGACCAGGAAGAAGAGACGATGAATAAAGATTGGAAGAAAGTTTTAAAAATTTATTTAGAAAATTATCGTAAAATTAATGAGTATTAGAAAAATGTTGGAATGAAATTATTTGGCTTTAGCAGAAATGTTAAAAAGAATTATGTAAGAATATGTTACGGTTAAAAGAATTTGGTATAAATAAGATTTAAGTTTTAAGCTTTAAGGTTTTTTATGGTAAGATAAGGTTAAAGTAGATTAAGATAATTTAATGACAGAATATTGTGAAAGATGGAAAGGATTTGCTGAGATAATTAACAACTAGAGTACAGAAAAGGGATGTGTGAGGAGGTTGATGAAATAAGATAATGAAAGTTAAGGATTTGGGAATATTGGATATGTTTTTAAATTTTTTGTTTATTTTTGCTTTTTGCTTTTGATGTATTGTGTGTTTTGTTTTCTCTTTTTGACTTTGGTTTTTATTGATTTGTATTGTTTAATTGTTATTTTTATCTACCTTTTTCTTTCTTTTTTCTCTTTCTCTTGTTTTTTCCTTTTTTCTTTGTAATTTTAAAATTCTCAATAAATATCATTTAAAAAAATAATAATAGATTTCATATGTCTGTAGTTTTAATTCTATCAATGTTTCATTGCTTTTTAATGATACCCCCTTTGTTTTCAGCGGCTCTTATTTCACCTGTAAGCCACCTTGAGTCCTGTCATGGAAAAAGGCAGGGTATAAATAAATATTATGAAAACAGCAGCAGTGTTATGCATTTCTGGTAAGCCTGGTGGATGCCCTTGTTTTAACCAACCTGCCAGTAACAGCTGATGTGCCAGTGTTTCTGCAGCTTACCTGGATAGGGTAAGGGAAAGCTTTGCTTCCCCCACCAATATTTTTTCTTTTTTCTTTTTAGGCCCACAAACTACAAGAAGGCTTACAGGGTACCTCAGTCTTTCTATGGGCTATTTCACCCCATTCCCAAGTCCAAAAGCATACCGTTTCTGAGTCATGTGCAAGAAGCTCCTTAAAATATATTGAAATCTCCTTCACACCCTGGTAACCCAAAAGGCGAGGAACTAAATGACCTAGAAAATGCAGCCGAGCTAACTCTCTTTTGAAATGAACCACATTGGCTATATTTATTTCAAATGATTAGGGAAAATATTTGGTTATCGTTGCATCATGTGCATCTAAGCAATTTACAAATCGTAATGAAGTCAGAGCACATTTTATGAACTCAATTAAGGTAGCTCACCATGAAGCGTGTTTGATGTTATTTAGTATCACACTATAAACACAGTTTAGTGGTTGGATCACTTGGTTAAATCAAGTGCATTAATAAAGCCTTATTATTAAACAAAACAGGTATAAAACAAGATTCGCTCTAACAATCTGATTTTTTCTTTTGCCGTATCATTGATTTTCGGAGCAACATATGGAATTTAAATGAAGTAGTTTGCACAGTATTGGGAAATCATTTTCCATCTTTCTCTTTTGGTCTGCGGACAAATCTTCAGAAAAAAGAAGATAAGAAAAGTTTTGACTTATCATGTGGGCAATTTGGTTATGGTTGAAGGGAATCTACTGCACCTTATAAAACCACAATAACAATGATGGGAAAACGGGAAAAACCAGTCCACATGATTGAAATGACCCACCCCACTTATGTGACCCACCCCATGTTATGTCACCATTATAACACTTTTTAAAATGTCTTTGATGAATGGCTCTAATCACAGTCCTCTCCTTAAGAGCTGATTGGTAGAGACCACTTCTGCAGAAAGCCAGCAATACATCCCAATTCAGAGAGCTTCTTTTCTGTTTTTTAAGTCTTCAGTAGTAGGATGCCACAGCCATTGTACAGCCTCAAAGGCAACTTAAGTTGTACCAGCCACCTGAACATATCAAAGAGGAGGAGTGAACACTGGCATCCATGGCTAGATTAAGAAAACTCCTTTTGATCCACACCTACCATTGGGATTGGTTGGGCAGAAGGTGGAAGGGCCAACAGCAGGCAGACCCAAAGTCAATTACCAGCAGAGTCAACTAATTCTGCTCCCATCTTCTGCTCCCATCCCTCTCCCTGCTGAGTTTTACAAGGCCTACACTGCCATGGTGGACCTTGGGTTCTCAAATTTTAGCAGTGCCCTGTGCAACAGCAAAATTCAGTGCCCTCCCACCTCGCATGCTCCATTCTCAATCATAGTTGTGGCACCCTCTGCAGTGCCCCGGAGGCTCAGTGCCCAGTGTGACCGAAATAGTCGTGCTTCCCAAATCCACCTCTGAACAATGAGATTAAGGAGGAGGAAACTGACAGGCAGTGCGATCCCCTAGACTGGTTGTAAGCATGAAGGCAAACAAGTGGGGAGCGGCCAGGGGCAGAGTGATGTTGACAGGACAGTGCCCCCCTCACCCTAATATACCAGCATCCAGTGCTCCTGTGGTAGGAAGGTGCAGGGAACAGAACTTGTAGGGAGGTGAAGTGACGACGTGAGCACATTCTGAATTAACCTGGTTGCACACATTTAGAACCAGTTGTGAAACTTCCTTCCTTTTGAGGTTCAACAAAAGCTATGTTACTGCCAAAAATACCATAAAACCTTTTACTTGGGCCCAAAAATGATGAGAAGAACAGGAGCAGAAGTCGATTTTAACGTGTCTGCCCAAATCTCTCACACTAATCTTATATGATTGTATTCATTGCATTATAAGCAATAATTATACTATTCTTCTTTTCATCACAGAGCTACAATCCCAGAGTGCAGTGGGGAGAGGGATTAACTGGTGAGGTGCTATGAAAATTTTAGAACTGGGAGAGGAAAAGTGACGTCCTAACAGCTTGCAGTGCTTCACAAACTACAGTTCCCAGGATTCGTTGGGATAAACCATGATTGCTTCAAGGGCTTTAAATGTACAGTGGTACCTCTAGATACAAACAGGATCCATTCCGGAGCCCTGTTCGCATCTAGAAGCAAACGTAACTAGCGACGGCGGTCTGTGCACGCACGCATTGCTTTTCGTCACTTCTGCGCATGCGTGTGATGTCATTTTGAGCATCTGCACATGCGGAAGTGGCGAAACCCTGAAGTAACGCACTCCGTTACTTCTGGGTTGCAGCGGAGCGCAACTCGAACACGCTCAACTCGAAGCGTATTCAACCCGAGGTATGACTGTATAGGGAAAATGAGGCCTCTGTTTGAGGAAGCTCCATGATAATGTATCTGTTTTGACTGGTCTCCCTGAGCTTGCTTTATGTTCCTCTGAGAAGAGGTGACTGCACAGAGTAACCAGAGTTTGAATACCCAGAGCTTTATGATCTGAAACAGTAATTAAATTTGCATACCTTTATTGCAACTGTAATCTGAAAATGGTTGAGGCCTTGAGTATTTATTATATCAGTATGTAATTGTTTGTGTTATAGTCCCACATTAAAAAAAAAAAATCCCTTTTATACAACAGAGATAAGCACAGTATTTTACAGACTTCCAACTGGTTATAATCTTACTTTCTTTCATCTGTAGCACAACCACTCCCTTCTTTATCAGTAATCTGCTGACAGGATACTATTTATCACACATCAGGTTTATGGTTAAATTGTCTCGGTGTTCACCAGCTGGGAGTTACATCCCTACCAACCCTTTCATATGAAAGGGTTTGCCACATAAATAAAAACTTCTGCCCAGCTAAGCTAATTTTCTAAGCCAGCTTCATGGTATTTGCTGCAACTAATTATTTGTAACTTGGTTTACAGACTGGCTTGGAGGGCTCAGTCAAATCTTTCAAGATGATGTAAGATTTTCTAAATATACAGTAATAATAGTCATGAAACATAACAAAATTATCATGCAATATAAACCACATTACACCTTACTAATAGAACAGTCCCAGTTAATAATCACTAGAAATTAATGTTTGTTTTTAAAAAAGCTTCCAAAGATGAAGTGACTCATATGTCATGGGGAAGAGAATTTGACATGTGTGGGGCCACCACTGGTAACCATCAACCTCTTACTGACAAACCAGAGAGCAGGGCCTCAACAGCTAACTATAAAATCCAGTCAACAGAAAAGTTTCACAATGGTGGAACTGACTGTTCCACTGGACGTGTGATTATGTGACATCTGGTCAATGCAGAAGTAACTTCATTTACAGTGGTACCTCGGGTTACATACGCTTCAGGTTACAGACTCTGCTAACCCAGAAATAGTACCTCGGGTTAAGAACTTTGCTTAAGGATGAGAACAGAAATCGTGCTCCGGTGGCGCAGCGGCAGCAGGAGGCCCCATTAGCTAAAGTGGTGCTTCAGGTTAAGAACAGTTGAGAAAGAGGGACAGACCTGTGAAAAGTTTGAGTAGACAGCAAGAATGTTTTTCTTTATGGAAGCGATGAAATACGGCAGCTGTCTGAAATATGACTCTTGGACGAACGGAAAAATCCACACAGGAATACAAATTTGTTTCAACCCGCTTATGGAGACTATCAGAGGCCACAAAGACAAAGAGAAAGGAAAAATATATGAAAACAACTAGAAGAGATGTGAAAAACAGCAAGAAAGGATTGGACAGAATTGTGAACATTATTTGGACAGATTTGTGGACTTTTAAAGCAGAAGCAACAAGAGGATTGGATCCCTTTCAGAACTTGAAATAAGGGTACCCCCAACAAAAATTTAAAATTAAGCTCTGTAATTCGGAATTTATGTGATTTGATTGGTCTGTTAATAAAAAATATTTTTTTTAAAAAAAAAAGATTACAGACTCTGCTAACCCAGAAATAGTACCTCGGGTTAAGAACTGTGCTTCAGGATGAGAACAGAAATCATGCAGCGGCAGCACAGCGGTGGCAGGAGGCCCCATTAGCTAAAGTGGTGCTTCAGGTTAAGAACAGTTTCAGGTTAAGAAGGGACCTCCAGAACGAATTAAGTACTTAACCCGAGGTACCACTGTATATGCTGGGTTTGGAAAGAACTGTCCAAACATTCTGCATCTGATAACAACATGAGTTTTCTGGGCTGCCTTAGCATATCTGAGAGCACCTTTAGTTTATTTAAGTGAATGTTATGCTGTTTCACGATAGCTTTGCACTTAGCTCCTAATCATTCATTCATTAATTCGCTCAGTCAACACAGTGACTTGAGGGGAGAAAAAGCACTTGAGAACAACTGCACACCGGGCAGTCTGCTATCGAGACTACCTGGAGTAGAGAGAATTCACAGCCTCGTTGAGCTGTAGGCTTTCTATTGCTGAAAAGGCAGATCTGGTATACTTCTAGCCTTCAGTTGGTACCTCATTTGCAGTCAGGCAGTCACCTGACTAACTACTCTTGTAGACCAGCTGACAAAGGTCTTGTCCTTCTCTAAACCTAACTCACACTGTTTCCTGAACCCATAGTCTGCCCTGCACAGGGGATTAAGTGAACTGATAATTTCTACAGATGCATTGCTAGGCTGAATGAGACTTAAGTTTACATTAAACTAACACAGCTTGATTTTCTCTTATCCCATCCTGAAACATCACCTGCTGTGAGTATCCATAAGACAGGAGAGCTCTAGCAATGTCAAATTTCAGTGAATCTTGCTTGGACAGGAGCAGTACCTAATATATTGAGCCTGAGGAAGTTACACATATTTGCTTAGTTTGGGGTTGTTGTTTTTTATTTTTTAAGTACAGGTTCTGAAAATCATAATTCTTTCAAGGGTCCATTTTTTGCTGTCATTATGAGAATGGGTGATGCACCAATTATCTTGATTTTAACCAGAAGTTGTAGTCTAAGAATGTTTGATTTATTGGCTTTATAAAATGCAATGGTCTTTAATGTTAGGTGCCGGGAGCTGTGCTGTAATTTTTGCTCCTTTTATTACAGCTGTTAACCAATGTATGAATTATCTTCAAAGGCTTAGAACTGCTTTTATCAACTTTTTCCCCTAGTACAACTGTCGAGCAAAAGGAAGTTGAGGATGTATGTGTTAGAGCCTGGGGCAAGAGGCTGCTAAGAGAAATGGCAATAGAATTCCACTCACCACTTGGCGATAGAGAATCAGCCTTCAAGGAAGAGCCCTGAGTCTAAGCTACTGTTGGGTCAGGGGAGAAAAATCAAACTGAAAAATCAAGGCTAGTCCAAATAAAATGAGTTACTTGACATCCTAAATTTAGGCATCTTTTGTACCTGGAGTGAGGCAACAGTGGTTAGGGGTGGACAGTTAGGGCTTGGTTCAGTCTATGCAGATTTCGCACATGACTAGGAATAGAAGGATCTGTCCATTTTGATTCTCTCCATTTCTCATTTTTTTCCCATCTGAAAGTCTGTTCTCCACATTTCAGCAGTGATAAATTTCAACAGTGATTTGTGGATTTTTAAAAGGGAAAAACCCTTATGAAAATTCCTGAGATATGCAGTTTTGACTAATGTACACATTTTTTGCATTTCCTCCCTAATATATATATTTGTAAGTTATTTTCATTGACATACTCATTTTTGTGCACACTTCCCCATGAAATATGCATTGTTGTAAGCATTGTGGGTTAGATAATTGCATCGCAAAATTCAGATAAGTGCAAATATTGAAGGTTATCTATCTGTGTTTCAGTTTGTGCATTGTTGTGGAAAGCGGAAGCTCAATAGATTTGCCTTTAAATGTGTACTGAATCCGATTTCTCACCCATTCCTACACATGTCCAATATAATAAGTGGCAGATTTTGGTATAGTCACCGGAATTTCCAGACCATGCTTTGGAAATATGCTGGGTCCACAATATTTGATCAGAATTTGGATGTGAATTTTCACAGAAAATCTAATTCAAAAGCCAGCAGCCCCCCAATCCACAAATGCTGAGCCGCAGCCAGCTTCTCAGAACAGACCAGAAATTAGGAACCTGCACCCTTACACCACTGCTCATACCATGTAATATTTTATGATGCGATTAAAATGAGACTGCAAGAGATATTAAAGATTTAAGATTTATTCCTAACTATTGAAAAGATGTTTCACTGCCCAACTAATGTATATTGTGCTCAGAAATCTTCCCAGTTCCCCCTTCTGTCTTATTTATTGCTATATAAGTGTAGCTTCCTTGAAGGTAAAAATGGACACTTCAGCATTACATTATTATTATTCATTATTATTCTTAACAAATGCAGTTGGGTTAGTGTATGATGTGGCTTCTGTTTTTAATGCTGCTACTAATGCTGCTGCAACTGCGGGAGGCAGTGGAAGACAGGAGTGCCTGGCGTGCTCTGGTCCGAAGAGTCGGACACGACTAAACGACTAAACAACAGCTGCTGCTGCTAATAGTTAATATCATCATCACCACCACCATCATCATCACATGTATAATTATATCACAGTGTGATTGCAAGTACTACTAGCTCTCAGATTCACCATTATACCCCATGTTCAGTTTTCCATCAGTTCCAGACAGTCTCACATGTGAATCTTACTACTGCAGTTGTACTGCACAATGGGCTCTGCCATCAGTTTTAGACTAGAAACCCTACAATGCAGCTAGGATGTCTTGAATCAAAGCACAAATACCAGTCCCAAGCTGTGGCAGAATAAATACAACACAGTGTAGCACATTTATTAATGGCATAAGGATTGTTAGTCTTTGTTGTGCCTGTTGCAACAGATCACCACTTCTGCAGAAAGAAACTTAGTATCATTTCTAACATTCACCAAGCTGGCATTGGTGTCAGTACAGAATCCACTGCTGAAAGCTTACGGGAATACATATGTGAATGTTGTTGATTTTACATTTTCTCAAGATCCAGCTTGTCAAAGGCATTTGACGGAGTGACTAGGTTATGGAACGAGTGGCTAGTAGCTGCATGACTGGAGCAGCTGCCAAATATCTGTTGAAACTTTATTTGACTTGAGGCAAAACTCAAATTTGGTGGCGGTGAGAGAGGTTTCTGTGGACCCCTCCTACAGTTACCGAAGAGCGGCAGACGGGCTCTGCCACCATTTCACTGCAACACTTTATAAATGTGAGTGTTTGCTTCCTCTTGCTTCTTAATGCACTGAAATATAATAGAGAAAGCCTCTGGCAAGCTGCCTTCTTAAACCATTATGGCATTTTAAAATCAAGAGTTTTACTGTCATCTGCAAACAAAAAGTTCAACAATAATTGCTACCTCAGTAATAATGGTACTTAACATTTATTTTGCATTTCTTGAGTACATAGGGAGCTTCACATGGATACTGCTACAAGAGCAATTTGGTCTCTCTGCTGTGCTGCTACTGGCTACAGCTTAGTTCTCTTTTTTTTGTCTTTTAAAGGTTATTCTGAATGGTTTGATTTTGTTGTACTTAAACTATTGTGAGCCACCTTGAGGGTCTATTTTTTTAAGGCTGGGATAAAAATAGGCAACCCTTATATTTCAAATGCTGGGGTGGGGGTAAGGCTAGGAGATGTAAATAGTGGGTTGCTTTATAATGACGGTTTGTCGATTGACTCACCCTATGCTGATTTCTTCCTTTCTTCTATTCCCGCTTTTGTGTCTTTTGTTCCTCTTTCTCAATTCCTGCTTCATGTGCCATTCCCCTCCCTAAATCTTGTGCCATGCTGATCCCTATGACAGATGCAATTGTGATTTCTCTGTCTGTCAAGGCAAGTCCATGCCCTCTTCTCAGCTGTATCCGCATTCGTTGTGGATATATTTCCATAGCCAATATTATCTTCATATATTCTGATTATATGAAACTGCCCTCCATACTGAATCAGGGCATTGGTCCATCCAGCCTACTATATGGTGTATTCGGGCTGGCAGGAGCTCTTTAGAGCCTAAGCACTTCTGGGCCCTGGTATTTCAAGTCCTCTGAACTGGGGAACTGGGGCCTCCTGAACACAAAGTGTGTGATGACTTTAAAGTAGGGGTGGCTGACATGTGCGCCTCCAGATGTGGTTTCACTCCAGCTCTCATCTGCCCCAGCCAGCAAGGCCAATAGTCAAGGAAGATGGGAGCTTTAGCCCAGAGGTTGGTCAGCCATGCCCTAAAGTATGCTGCATTTCCTCCTGCCACATGGTCTTTCCTTGGTTCCTACACTAATAACTGCTCCAAAAAGGGAGCCAACTCTTACAGAAGAATCCATGTTGCCTTTTTTCCACTTGCTCCTTATCAGTGTAGTTGTGGATACTGTTATGCTGTCTTCGCAACCATTTTTTGAGCAAGAAGACAATTCGAGATAACCCATACATACCTGCTAGTATGCAAATTTACAAAGTGGACCCAGACTTTCTAAGAGAACACTTCATAGTGTTGGATGATTGTTGATCTGTGGCAGAACAGGAACTTACGCAGTGATCCTATAACTGAGAGTAAACCCTAATGAACACAAAGGGACTTCTGAATAGATATGCTTAGGATTGTGTTGCTATATATTTAGTTTTGGAATCCAATATGCTTTCAACCAGGAGTGGGAAACCTGTGGTCCTTCAGATGGTATTGGAAGCTCATCTTCCATCATTCCCAGCCAGCATTCTCAGTAGTCACGGAGTTGTAGTCCAGGTTCTCCACTCCTGTCTTAAGTCCTCACCTTCAGTTTCAAAGTGATTCATTTTAAAGTAGGTGTGTTTAGAGCTGAAGCCTTAATTATCTGTTTCATATTATATAGACCTAAGGTTACAATATCTGAATCGGAATAAAAAAAAATGAATCTAATATTATGCCTACTCTTATTGTGTGTGTTGAAACTCATATTGATGCACACTGAATTTCGGCTCCCAACCTTGGTAGTTCTGAAGCACTAATACTACTGCAATCTTTTTAGGAAACAAAACCCAAAATGCCTCCAGTGTTTTAATTAAAAGTAATGAAAGACATCAAATAAAAAAAAATAGCTTCCAAGAACAACTTGCAAGCCACCTTGACAACAGCCCCCAATATACAGCACTTGAGCAATTTTGAATTAAACAACATCCAGCAAGGCAAGTTTCTGCCTGCATAGTACAGTATATAGTGTAAAAGAAACCCATACTACTGTAACAGAACTGGAAGTGTCTAGTTAGACTTCTTTTTCTTTCCTTCCAAGGAAGAATATGAAAAAGTTGTTTCATCTAATGAACTTCAGTTTGCTTCGCTTGTGCAATGAATCTCCAAGCCTTGCCAAATGGAACTGGGAACATTGGTTGACAAACTGTGATTGCCAGTATGACTGTGTGTATCAAACACACCCACATATGCATTCCAGACTCGTCCAGACACATTTAAACTGTGCATATTATGGCCTACAAAGCAGGGGCTGGATCCTGCCCTCATGGCTAGACACTGCCTGATGTTCCTCACTAGCTTGCAAAGAGCTGTGTAACAAGCATCTGTTCTCTAGAAATACAGGTCCAATAATGCCATACAACTGTGAATCAAACATCAATATATGGTAGCATGCAGTCACAATGCAGGCACAAGGTAGCCTCTCCTCACCATCACCTCTGCTAAGTAATAGGTCAGCAGCATTGGTAGCAAGAGCTACCGTAATACTGCTCAAGGTCAAAGCCTTTAGGTACTGGTGGATGATAGCTGTGTTAGTCATTTGCCTTTATTGATATCTAGACACTACTGTGCAAGCATTGCAGAGGAAAGAAGTGAATGCCCCAGATCTATGGCACATTCTTACTTACAAATCTATGGTGGGACTGTGCTTGGAATACTAATATACCATTCTGATGACCTTGCCTCAAAAAGGATATTGTAGAGCTGGGGGAAAATTCAGAAAAAGGGGAACCCAAATAGTAGAAGTGATAATTGCAATACCTCAAGGACTGCCTCTCCCCATATGAGCTGACCCTGACCCTGTGATTATCATCTGAGGCCATTTGTGTGCCTCCTCTGTGAGAGGTCTGGAGGGCAGCAACACGAGAACGGACCTTTTCTGTGGTGGCTCCCTGTTTGTGGAATGCTTTTTGCAGTGAGGCTCACTTGGCGCCTTCATTACATATATTTAGATGACAGGTAAAAACATTCCTCTTCTCCTAGACCTTTGGGTAATTAAACATTCTATGGCATTTTAAACTGATGGAGGGGTATTGTTTTTGTTTGTTACTATGTTATGTATTTTTGTGTGTTTTTATATTGTAAACGGCCCTCTGATCTTCAGTTCAAGGGTGGTATATAAATTTAATAAATAAAAAATAAAAAAAATGGAGGAACTCCCAGGTGAGGTAAGATTAGCATTGGGGCAGGGGTTTCATTTAGAGATAAAGTAAGGTGGTGTATAAAATCATGCAGGAAAGCAAACTCTTAATGCTGATATTTATCTAGATCTTACATTTCATTCCATTCTAATTTGCCTCTTTTTCTTTATCTCTTCTTTGGCTTTATCTTGGGCAGACAAAGGTCAAAATGTGTGTGTCTGTGTGTGTGTGTTCCTTACTGGAAGTCTGAAATGATCTTAATCTAAAGGTTGTCACCGAAAACAATTTGCTCAAACTAACAGCTTTGTTGGCACTTCAGACACAAAGCTAGAACTGCTGGCAAAAAAAAAACAAAAAACACACCTCCACAGAAGAAGGAAGCTGGCTAAAAATATAATACGATAAAGACACAAATGCTTAGTTAACAGTAAGCGCTTGGAATTGCATCAGTGGCTCATTTAACCAATAACTGCAAACTGCTGCCCATTCTGTGCATTCCTAAGATTTCCATCCCCTGCAAGGTCTCTCATTACCCTTATCTGCTAGTGAATTGTTTGCTGCATTTATTCCATTGAACCCAGCAGAGCTAATGGAATGTAGCAAAATTCTTCACTCCGTAAACCCATTGCAGGTTTCGATATAACCGTATGGTAAGTTTCAAAAATGAATTGAGAAGTGATTTATGCTTCAATCCTAAACATATTTACCAAAGGGTATACCCTATGTGTGCGTAAAGGTGAGTTTAAGCAGCTTCAGGGTGAGTTTTCAATTTTATAACAACACATTGCCATGAAATTATTCCAGCCCCTTTTTCCTCTTGTGGCGCAGCTTGTAATTGTGTCCCTCCATGTTCAGGCCTAATTTAAGCTCATGCTGGAAAGGATCACTGATCATTGTTCAGTATTATTATTTACTAACAGTTACTTAAACAACACCTTTAAGATAAAATACAACAAATATACAGGGGTACAATAAAACCATCAGGTACAGAACATAAATACAGCAATCAAACAAAGCAGGGAAATACACACATGACCTTGAATTGTGGGGGAAGCAGAGGACTTCCGGGTTAGCGCCACCGGCAATGGCGGGCTTCCTCTGATCTGGAGGAACCCGCTCCGTGAAAATTAGGGTCTGGACCGCCACGGCGAGGCAGAGACCCATCAAAAACCACAGGCGGGAGAAGCCTGTGGACCTGGGATTCGGCTGACACCTTTAGCGCCTCCCCTACTCGCGGGGAAACTCGGCTACGGGGATCCGGAGCGACGTGGGGTGAGCGGCGCGGTGCTTCGAATCGACTGCTCTTTTCACGGAGTGAAGCTGCATTGCTGTTGTCGGAGAACGCTGACTTTTTTCCTGTGGACAATTGGACTCTAAACAAGTACCCGTGAGTAGAACGGAAAATTGGATTACTAAACTTCGTAATTTGGCACCGGAGCGGGAAGGTCTAAACGGGAAGTCCGCCTTCCGCTTTTGTAAACAGTTTGAAGCAAAGACATCGTAAGCTAGAGTCTGGAAAGTTGTTTGTAAAGGATTAAATTTTCATCATTTGAAATTACTGAACCCCCCTTGGAAGCAGGAGAAGAGGGGGGAACCTTTTTTAGACTGTTTAAACCTGCAGAAGAGAGAGTAAAGAAAGGTAAATTTCCACCGTCTTGAACCTGGGAGCGGGGTGTCAGGACAGACGTTTTGGGGAAGTTCATTGACTATGGACAAACGTTTTTGACAGATAGTCAAAAGAGAAACATATTGATTCCATTGTTCCCTTTCGCATTTAAAAGGAACAAAATATCTGAAAAAGGAAAACTTTGTTGCTAGATCTGCTTTTTTTAAAAAAAAAAAAAAAAGATGGATACAAATAGAAATTGTTTCCCCTAGAGGGAGCTTGTGAAACTGTTATTAAAGTCGAACTGGGGAGCTTTGCAGGTGTAGAGATTAAAGATCATGGGACCAGACTTCGAATGTGCTTAGAGGAGGCTTTGGTGCTTGCTTTTTGCAAGACAAGTGCTTTATTGGAACAGTTACATGAGAAGATGGATTTGATGACTGTTGTGATTGGAAATTTTGGACAGGCAGTGGGTACCTATATAGAACCCACTCTGGAATTAACCCAGGAATGTGCTTTGACAGATCAGATAAAGGAGGAGGTTGTTGCTGAACCTCAAGTAACAGAAATGGAGAGAGCTGCGGCTCAGCAGGAACTGTTTGGAATTGTTGGATTTGACGAATGAACCTGGAAAAAGTCAGATTTGGAGAGATGGAGTTCTGTTTGGCTTGGAGATGGGGGGTTGGATGGATCCCCCTATGCAGGGATGTTTTGACCTTTCAAGTCTGGCTTTGGGCTGGGGGGAGTTCGGAGTTGTGGGGGCCCTTAACTTTGGAGGGACTTTGAAACATGCCTTTAAATATCATATGGATTTCAGTGTTGACTATGGAAAAGGGGCTGACTTGTCGAGAAGGGACAAAGATATTGTCAAGTTGGAGTCTCCCCGAGTGAAAGGAAGGAAATTAAGAATAAGATCAGCAGAAGACAAAGTAAAGTACAGGTATAAACATGAAGAAGACCTGCGGAAGGGACATGGAAAAGACTTAAGAGCCTCGGATACAAGGTCACCAGGTTGATGGACCAGATGGATGGGATAGAAAGGACTGACAAAACCTGAGACCAGGAAGAAGAGACGATGGATGAAGATTGGAAGAAAGTTATAAAAATTTATTTAGAAAAGTATCGTAAAATTAATGAGTATTAGAAAAATGTTGGAATGAAATTATTTGGCTTTAGCAGAAATGTTAAAAAGAATTATGTATGAATATGTTATGGTTAAAAGAATTTTGTATAAATAAGATTTAAGTTTTAAGTTTTAAGGTTTTTTATGGATAAGATAAGTTTAAAATAGATTAAGGTAATTTAATGACAGAATATTGTGAAAGATGGAAAGGATTTGCTGAGATAATTAACAAGGTCTCTTCATGCACTGACAGATAAAGTAGAAATTAGGTCCTGATGTGGTTATGGTGTGCCACATCGCAGGCTACTGAGTTACCCTTTTGAATCAAGGATCTAGCATGAGTTCAGTGCACAGTAGAAGACTGGTAGCTCCTCTTTAAAGTCTGGCATTGAGGTCTGATATGTAACAAGAATTAAAGAAAATGCTTTAAAAAAACAAACAAACCACCTGTGTGGTATCTTTCCCCACTTTGAGACCAAAAGAGAGGCAATTTGGCCAGTGAGTAATTGAGAAAAAAATGGATTAAATTTATGGGGAAGAGAGACGAAGCTGCTACTGACCTCACTATATAAAATTTTGCCCTGTGCCAAGGCTCTCACATCTTGATCCCCAGCTTCTGAAGGGTTGACAGTGAAAAGCACTGCATTATAAAATTTACAGAGAATGTCTGTGTGGTGGCAGATCCTTTGAACAGTCATTTTTCAATCTGTAACAAGACTTATATGCCATTTGAAAAATTGGATAACAACATCTACCTCCCCAGGATGCTGAGAAGATTAATGAAGTAATTATTGCTAGAATGAGTTGGTCCCAAACCAGAATATTGGTGGCTGGTTCTCATTTACACCAAAGGGAACACGTTAGTTACATGTTCATCATCCAAGCCATAACTGAATGTGTTAGCTACCCCCAGTGTGCAGGAATATTGAAGGAGTTCTGCTTCTGAAGTTATGCTAACCAAACCCACAACTAGAAACTAGCTCCT
The DNA here is from genome assembly GCF_964106645.2 of Podarcis pityusensis. Lineage (NCBI taxonomy): Eukaryota > Metazoa > Chordata > Lepidosauria > Squamata > Lacertidae > Podarcis > Podarcis pityusensis. The sequence continues at coordinate 37,533,344 of NC_138030.1, forward strand.
TCTATTACTACAAAAAAAGACTTAGATATGGCGGGTGCTATTTTTGTAGAAAAAGAGGCACTGGAACTCACGCTGAACACCCACCTGGTTCTCTTATAATGGCAATGGTGCCCACCTGAGAGGTGCCGGAACTGGGTTCCAGTGAGTTCCAGCTGAAAATAAGCCCCGGATATGGCAGAAGTCGGGACACGGGTGGCACTGTGGGTTAAACCACAGAGCCTAGGACTTGCCGATCAGAAGGTCGGCGGTTCGAATCCCCATGACGGGGTGAGCCCCTGTTGCTTGGTCCCTGCTCCTGCCCACCTAGCAGTTCGAAAGCACGTCAAAGTACAAGTAGATAAATAGGTACCGCTCTGGCGGGAAGGTAAACGGCATTTCCGTGCGCTGCTCTGGTTCACCAGAAGCGGCTTAGTCATGCTGGCCACATGACCCGGAAGCTGTACACCAGCTCCCTCGGCCAATAAAGTAAGATGAGCGCCGCAACCCCAGAGTCGGCCACAACTGGACCTAATGGTCAGGGGTCCCTTTACCTTTACCTTTATGGCAGAAGTCCTGCCCACCAACAGCTCCTCAGACTTGTTTTGGACAGCCTGTGTATGCAAAGGAGACCCCTCCACCTTACCAAATGACTGCTAAGCCACACCTCTTCTCCTTTCATTGACCCTAAGGGAGAAAACCCTTCTTTCTGGTAGTGGGTGCAGCAAGATAGGTTATGGGATGCCTCTTGTTCATCTTTCTTTTGAAACAAAAGCAAGCATGACTCTATTGGTAAAGCAGAAAGGAGGCAGTGTTATAGGCTCACAAAGAAGTGTGTTTAAATTGCTGTCCCGATTAGTTGTTGGAAGCTGACTTTGGCAACTCTAATTGAGGCAAAATGGTGGGACATAAACATTTTTAATGACAAGAAACCATACTTTTTTTTTTTTTTTTTTGGAAAAATTAAATGTATTAAAACATTTACAATGTGGGCAGCTGGTTCCCAGGTTCAAAAATTGGAGCATTTGCCTGTTCTACACAGGGCTGCATTCACCCTGAAGAAACAGGTACAGTGGTACCTTGGTTTACAAACACCTCAGGTTACAAACACTTCGGGGTACAGACTCCACTAACCCAGAAGTAGTACCTCAGGTTAAGAACTTTACCTCAGGATGAGAACAGAAATTGCACACTGGTGGTGCGGCGGCAGCGGGAGGCCCCATTAGCTAAAGTGGTATCTTAGGTTCAGAACGGTTTCAGGTTAAGAATGGACCTCCGGAATGAATTAAGTTCATAATCAGAGGTACCACTGTCACAGATTGGGAATGTTCTTGGATCCATCTTTGTCCATGGAGACCCAGTTGGTCTCTGTGGTGAAGAGTGCCTATCATCAACTTTGGCTGGTGGGTGAACTGTGCTGTATTTTGGACAGGGGTAATTTGGCTACAATGATACATGTGTTGGTAGCCTCATGTTTAAGATCATTGCAATGTGCTCTAAGTTGGGCTTCCCTGACAGCTGATCCAGAGGCTGCAGCTGGTGCAAAATGCTGTGGCCTAGGTGGTGAGTGGTGTTTCATATTGAGCGCATATCACTCTAGCTAAGGGATCTGTCCTGGCTGTCTATTAACCATTGAACTGGCTTTAAGTCCCTGTTACAAAGCTTTAAACAACTCTGGTTACCAAAAAAGTCACCTTTCCCTCCTTTGTCAGGTAAGGACATTAAGAGGACTAGTTTTGCCACAGCCTGGTGAATAACAACATGTAATAGCATGGAGCTAGGCTTTCTCACTGGTGACACAAGTATGGTGGAATGCTCTCCCTGCTGAAATGCAAGGTGTCCCATCAATATTGGCATTCCTTTTGCTCTTGAAAACATACCTGTTTAGGCAAGCATTCCCATGGTGTTCTAAATTGAACCTCCTGTCTAATTGTTTTAACTTTTATTCTGTTTTAATTACCTTGTTTACGGGTGTTACATTGTTTTGATGAAATTGTACTATGTAGCTTTCTTTTTACAATTGGTTTCAACCTTGTCATTTTGCTTTGGGCTTTTTTGTTTGTGAAACACCTTGGCATTTGTTCTCGAAATGAAAGGCAGTATATAATGTATTTTAATGCTGCTGGTGGTGGTATGTGAGAGATTCACAACACTTTCTTTAGTTTAGAAATGTGCCCATGGACCCAAATGGTTGGCAAACCCTACTTAACTTTACCATGCCTGAGATATTTTCTCCTTCTGCAGCCATTCATCCTGTGCCCTTCTCCAGATACAAAAGTTTTGCCACAATTAATCTTCTTTCTAAGAAGGGTGAGACCTAGAATTCAGGGAGGCAGAATGGAGAAAACAGATTCCTGAGCAATGTCCTCTCTAGAATTCTATTTCCTTTCTTTTTAAAAGAGCGCATGAATTCCATTATTCATTCATGCAAATAACAACTGCTTTGTTATTTCATCATTACAGGCATACTTGTTTTGTTGCCGCCGGTAGGGTATTGGGTGTATGTGTGTGTGTGCAGGGGAGACATAAAAAGCCCCATGTTCTATTGCATTCATTGTGTTAAGTTCAATCGCAACGAAAATTTATGACAGAATGTACACATATCTCTATTCCCAATGTTGCTCCACACCAAGACTTTGGGATCTTCTCCAGATAGAATATGGGTAAATAAAGTCCACAAACATCCCTGAAATTCAGTAATGAGAGAATTAAATGTTCCCAGAGCCAAACCAGGGCTACCTGGAGAAAATATCAAGCAATGGACCCATATTAACCTTCTCTAGCCCCTCCTTCACCTGGCATAATATTTGAACTGCCTTGGGCCTATGGAGGCTGCCACTGAAGTGATGTGGGGCATACAGAAAAGGGGGGGGGGGGCTGAAGTAGCTGAAAAGAACTTACTTTAAGACTTAGGATTCACCTCTAGTTGTTAAAGGCACAAGGGCACTTAGCAGTTAGTCTGGACGACTAAAGTCCTGGCTTATAAAGCTGTGTCAAGCAGGATTGACCCTTAGCATAGATGTAGGGCTTCCCCCCAGGCAGCTTCTGGGGAAGGGGTTTCTGCAGTCCTCCTCTTCTTCTTTCTCCCCCTCCCTCCCTTTTGCTCACTTGTGTTCTCATTCATTTTCATTTTCATTCATTTGTTGGTTGATTCATTCATTTCATTATGGTCCCATGGTTGCAGCTGGTCTCTGCCCTGTCCACTGGACTAACAAGGCCTTGTAGGTGAGACTTCCTACCAGCCTGCTTCCCAGCCCTGGCTCCTGGTAGATCATAAAAGGGCAGGTGGATTAGACTTCACAGCAGGCTAGGAAAGCCCTGGCAGCTCTTTACACTCCCATTCATGAGGGGTGGTTTTTTGTTTTGTTTTGCCTTACCTTTGCTGCTGCCTGTGAGGGAGGGTGTAGAGATCCTCAGCTCTTTCCACCTGGTAGCCACCATATTATTTATCTACCATACCCCAGACATAGCAATTCCATGTTCTGCACAATAGTAGGAAGAAATGTAAGACGCAACAAAACGTAACCTCCTCCAGCATCTGCTACTTTTTAGTGGGATGAGGAAACTGTGGTTATCGCTCCACAATCTTTCCAGATGACACTCAGGAATGGAGGTGGGGGTGGCAACTGCCAGCCAGCTGTTCTACTGTCACCACTGCAGTAGGATAAGCCCCACTACTCTGAAGGACAAGCATGGAAGTCCCAAATGGAAGTCCCATTTATATCTCTGTAGATTCGCCTTGGAACAGTTGACCACCTATCATGAACAGCTTCATCTTTTCTGGATTTACTTTCAGTTTGTTCACCCTCACCCAGTCATTTTCCAATATCAGGCAGTCATTCAAGGATGATCCAACATGGTCACAATTACAAATCCAGGCAGAATTAAAATTCCAAGCTCAGCACAGTATTATCCCAGTTGCCATAGCAATTGCAGGAAATATATTTTTTGGCCAATGGTTATTTCTTTGTGCTAATGAAATGACCATTTTTCTTCAGTGAATTGAATCACAACTAATTGAGTAGTAATCAGTGCAAGCCCCCGAAGTTCAGATAAATATTGTCTTCCTAATGCTTTGTAGAAATGCAGAATCCATTAACTATCTTCAAATGAGATTTTTTTTAATTAGTTGAATCTTAGCAAACTATTACAGGCAGCATTAACACTATCTTGCCAAACTTTTCCATTTGTTTAGTGCTGGGTGAGGAAAATTTATTTTCAATTAATGGAAGGGCTGATAGTGTTTGCAGTTTGTTTTCCACTCTAAAAATAAATATACAGTACTAATGATGAGCGAACATCCTCGTCTCTTTTTTTAGAAGCGCAATTCATAATTTTCTTTCCCAGATGTTTTGGGGGAGGCAATGGATGACTTCACAGATGTCAGCTGCACATCCCTCTCCTTCTACTTCTCTCTCTCCCTCTCCCTCCCACTTGCCATGTATTTCTATTCCACGAAAATCTCTGTAATCTTTCAAGGGAACGTCCTTCCTTCTGCCTGCAAATGGAACAAATGTACACATAGTTCTTGCATTTTATCCATTCTCCCAGTCCTCCACGGTCAGTTTAGCATTAGTAGCATCCAGGTCATGAAACTGATATTGATCACCAGCTCCTCCTGCTGTGCATGACTGCAATAACAGAAGCATTAGACGATGCTTGCATATCACTATTATCCATAGATTTTTTTGTGTTATATTTATATTCTGACTTTCCTCCAGTGAGCTCAATGCAATGCATATGGTGTCCCCACTTTGCCCTCACAACAACCTGATAAGGTAGGCTAGGTCAAGAGATAATGGCACTCCGAAGATCACACAGCAAACTTAAAGTGGCTAGCTGGGGATTTGTCGCCACCCAGACTCGATCTGCCATTTTAAACACCATCCTATGTTGAGCCTCACTGCATCTAATTTAATTCCAGAACTGAGATATCTATTGTAGAAAACTCACTTTTGTCCTTCTTGTGAAAGCAAATAAATGACAGAAGCTTTCTGTTTTCAAAAGCCCACACCTTCTGAGAGGTAAATAGCACATCTGTTCAGACCCAAGAAAGACCATGTAGATCACAATTGCCTCATTATCTTGTCATTGCAAATATACTTCTGCTGTTACTCCCATTTGTGTAGTTTGTGTTGCTTTTCCTTTGCTGCTGGGAGAGCAAGGCATAAATCCAACCATGGACATATATATATGGACAAGAGAGGCATTTCAGATTGTTTGTGTGGGGACGGGGCAGGGGGGAGGATTGTCAAACAATCTCTTCATAGAACCAGTGTGTGGGTTTGAGATGTAGGCGGTCTCTTGGAGCAATTGGTGGGTGGAGTACAATTGCTAAATAAAAGGGCGGACTTAACTGGAAGGGGTGGGATGGCACAGGAGGCAACTGCCAATACTATCTCTGTAGTCCTCCAGATTTGAGGCATGAAACTTTGTGGTGCTCCAGTGAGCAATTCTAATGTAGACAATCTATTAGGGATCATCTCCCTCCCTCCTTCTTCTATGCCAGTTTACTGCACACATATATTTTCAGCACAGGGGACTTTTCAAAAATATTTCCCTCCTGCTGGTCGTCCAAAGCGATGCATTTCAGAATTCTCCTCCTCAGTCTGATATCTCCTTCTGGGTATGGATGCAGTATGGACCTTTGCATAGTGGTAGAATATAATTTTGACGTCACAAGCAATCAAGTACTCACTGAACTTACCATGTGCAGACAGCCTCAGCTCCTTTGCCTACTTTAATGGCTAGGATGCCACTGCAAGAGATCCACTTGTTTAGAACCCAGTCTTGTTGCCAGATCAGAGCCCATTCATAGTCCTGAAAAGAATTAGGAGAATGGCAGATACATGAATGAAAGATACAGGAAGAAGGACAGTGTAGTGTTGGAGCAACCTGGCTGGAGAGGGGGTGGAAGCCAGGAGTGGTTGCATAAGCTCCAGCACAGGCTCCAGCCTGCTACTTTTCCTTATTTCAGTTGGCATTTAACTTATTTGACCTTTTTTAACCTGCCCTATCCCAGAATGCTCAGAAAAGGAAATAACACTTACAAGCAATTTATTCAAATAATGTATAAGGTATGGAAAAATAATGATACCCAGTCCAGAGATTTGATAGTTCAACAGAAAGTTGCATGTATTACGTGCATTGGCAGGCAGAGTGGAGAAGACAAAGGGATATATGAAGCCCTCACTTGCTGGCTCCATTTCTCCTCCCTTGTCAGAGCCCCTCACGGTAGCAATCAGTTGCAAGGCAGGACACAATGAAGGATCTAGAACAGGTAGGAGGACTCTCAGGGTTTGGGGCTGAATGTGCCCCTCCAGATTTCTGTATCTGATAGTCCCCAAGCCACACACCTCACTGGCTCTGCTCCATAATAATAAGAATAATTTTATTATTTATACCCCTCCCATCTGGCTGGGTTTCCCTGCCACTCTAGGCAGCTTACAACATATATAAAAACATAGTAAAACATCAAACATTACCTTCCTCAAGTGCTTTTGCCTAGCTAGACTGTATCCTTGCACTGTGATAATGCCTCCTGCTGGGCTGGATGATGGATGGGGAGATGTGTGCATACACCCCTTTGACTTTTGTAGGGCTAGAATGTAGCCTGCTGTACAAAGGTGCTATGCTCACTTTTGGCTCTGGGCTTACCTACCACTGGAATACAGCCCCCAGAAAATTCCTCACAAGGGAATGCAACCCTTAGGCTGAAATAGGTCCCCACCCCAGAGTTGGAATTATTTCTTTGACATTGCCCTTCTCTTCTCCTCAATTAATCAACACACAGAAAGGCTTTTCCTAAGGTTGTCATAGCTTCAATCTACTACTCCATCTATGAAAGTTGTGCCTACTTATGCAACCAAGCCCCATTGCCTTCCATGGGATTTAGTCTCATATAGGCATGTGCAGTCTAGCACCCAGTATACCTAGGTGCTGCTGTGGCAGAAAGGTAAACATTGTTTCCATGCGCTCTGGCACTCGTTGAGCCAGAATTGGTTTAGTCATGCTGGCCACATGACTCGGAAGGCTGTCTGTGGACAAATGCCGGCTCCCTCAGCCTAAAGTTAGATGAGTGCCACACCCCATAGTTGCCTTTGACTGGATGTAATCGTCCAGGGGGTCATTTATACCTGATCATTGTGCAAATTATGGATTTCAGTCTTTGGGATGGGGTTTAGAATTATGCAAAGAACGATAGCAGCCTTAGCTTATTGTGATCAACACTACCACCAGTTGTAATGGACTGCAGGGTTCCTGTTTCATCTTGTAGGCATTCCACTGAACGCTGTCCCCATTTTAAAATTAATTAAGAAACATTTTTAAGTCAATGAGGACAGAAGTGGTGCCAGAGCCAATCCAGCTGCCCCCTTGAGCGTCACACTGAATGTTCATTGAGGGGGTGGGGCCAGTGGCACATGAAAAATCGGAAGCAAGGCTAGTGGTAGGGTGGTCACATGCCCTAATAAGCAGGGGACCGTCTTCTGTTTGAAGGGCTGTTGGTCTTCTATTTGAATGAGCCTTCTATTTGAAGAGAAGTCCTGTTTAAGTCCAGTTGAACAATAAAGAACCATCAGAAGGGAGAGCAGGGTTCTTGAGGATGTCCATCAACGCTCTGGATAGCAGACTGAGCAGGCAAACTAATAATAATAATAATAATAATAATAATAATAATAATAATAGGTTTCCCCAGTCACTCTGGGCGGCTCCCAACAGAATATTAAAAACACAATAAAACACCAAACAATAAAAACTTCTCCAAACAGGGTTGCCTTCAGATGTCTCCTAAAAGTCAGATAGTTGTTTATTTCCTTGACATCTGATGGTGCCGCTACCAAGAAGGCACTTTGCCTGGTTCCCTGTAACCTCACTACTTGCAGCGAGGGAGCCGCCAGGAGGCCCTCAGAGCTGGCTGAATGGTGGGGGTGGAGACGCTTCTTCAGGTATACTGGGCCGAGGCCATCTACGGCTTTAAAGGGCAGCACCAATACTTTGAATTATACTGGGAGCCAATGCAGGTTTTTCAGGACCAGTGTTATATGGTCTTGATGGCCACTCCCAGTCCTGGTCAAGCTGCCTCATTCGGGATTAATTGTAGTTTCTGGGTAACCTTCAAAGGTAGCGCCACATAGAGCACATTGCAGTAGTCCAAGCGGGAGAAAACTAGAGCATGCACTACTCTGGAGAGACAGTCTGTGGGCAGGTAGGGTCTCATCCTGGTAGGATGATCAGCTGGTCACCGGATTTCGTACTACGTATTGCATTTCTAATAGTCATTATTTCTAAATTAGCATTTTAGTGCAATGCAAGTCCGTGTCCACTTTTGCCATCTGGAGTGCCTGTGGGATTTTGATGTACACATACCCTTGATGTACCCAGGTATCCCAAATTCAGCAGTCAATGCCTTTTCTTCTTCTTTTTGGGAATGCAACAGATCAGTCTCATTTCTTCCTCCTTCCTGCCTACCTACCTGGATAGACTGCTATAGACAATTTCTTATGGTCCCAGCTGCTAAAGAACCCTGTACAAACTCCATAATAATGAAGTCACTGATTATTTAGGAAATTCAGTTCCAGAATGGCTCTGTTTTAACATTTGTTTGCTCCAGTCTGCCTGTATGCAGCTGCTCCCGTATCATGCTATCCAAGGACACAATCATAACACAGGAACACATCATAGGTAGCAGCTTTCAGTGCGTGGTGGTAGATGGGGGATTTTTCTTGTGGCTTCTGACAGCCTACGTGCCTTGTAAATTAATGGAAGAGTTGAGCCCCAGGGCACCCAATCTGGTACCATTCAGCAGCACTAAATTCACTTTGAAGGGGAGGGGGGGAAACCTCTCTTCATAATTCTTCAGCTTTCCAACCTCTATGATTCACATTAGCATTTCCTTAAGGTAACATTAAATTGCAGGGCCTTAGAATGTCTGCCAACAAAGGAGCTGGTTGCCCTGCCTTCCTTGACAGGCATTTAGGGTTTTCCATCCAATCAGATTTCAGCATCAGGGCTGCCAAAAGAGACACTTGAAATCATCTCCATGGCAACTTCAGAGAGTGCAAAGGAGTAGCTAAATATTAAGGGGCGGGGGCAGGCGTCTCAGAGTTTGAAATAAACAAACTAATGTAGTGATATATTCTAGGAGAATGGATTTATGGGTTATGACATTCCTAAAATATCTTTATTTAATAATGAAAACTTCATTATACAGCCCTGTGCTCAAGTGGGTCTTCGGTAAATCCCCTGGAAGATCTTTCATCTTGACAGAAGTTCTAAATTACAGCATTAGTACTCAAACTGAGAAGAAGTTACAGCCTATTTTGCTTGTCCAGGGAAATGAGACGCACGTAGCTACCGAGTTAGTTATTGAAATCTAATGACTAGGAATATTAAAAAAGGAGAATTAAAAAAAAAATCCCTCACTGGAAGTGCTGGGGGATAAATTAAGCGATAAACCTTGAATGTTTACTGGAGTTTCATTATTTTATGAAAAAGTAATTCGTCTTTATTACAGTTGAGGCTATTATGTTGCACATCATTAAGGAAGCAAAGAAGGGTGCCCCTAAAGCTAATTTTCAAACCAACTATCAGAACAAATTATGTGATATATATATATATATATATATATATATGGTATAACTTTATCCTTCCTTCCTCATTTTAGTTGTAGATTCCCTCTAAGCATATTTATTAAAGCATCTTGTTCCACTGTGAGATAAGTAGAAGCCAGCTCTTACTGATGGACCAACCGATTAACCAGTCTTGGCTGATGGTCATGACTCAGCCTTAAGCTCTATTTATATTTTTATGATGTCAGGTGATTGACTGGTGAACAGGTTTGCCCACCTGTAAAAAAAGAGTGTCCTGTGGAGGGTGGATCATTTCTGAATCCTGCTGACTGGATTCAGTTCTTCACCCTGATCTAGGGTATAAGGAAGTTGGCATTTGATCATCTTTTAGCCCATAAATTATCCATCCTAACTGATGGGCTAATACATAATCACCACATCACTTCATCGCCACATAACCATAACAATTTTGCTGTGTTTGTTGAAGGCTATTATAATGCAGTAGCTAAGAATGTGAAATGTGATTTGCAAATTCCACTGCAGCCTTGAATTCATAAGATGATCTCAAGTAAGCAAATATACCCTCTGCCTAAGCCAGGCTTCCTCAACCTCGGCCCTCCAGATGTTTTGAGACTACAGTTCCCAGCATCCCTGACCAATGGTCCTGCTAGCTAGGGATCATGGGAGTTGTAGGCCAAAAATATCTGGAGGGTCAAGGTTGAGGAAGCCTGGCCTAAGCTCCTTGTTTGAATTTGGGGGGAAAATAGTGATCTACCATACAGGAATGTTGTAATGAGACAATGAATATGGAATACTTTGAACATTGCCAGAGCATTATATAAACACTATTACCATCATAAGCCGTATAAATCATTTCAAATGCTTCAGTTATAGAATTTCTAGGGTGTGGGAGATGTAGAGAGGAGCAATTGGGACCAGAAAGGTCTACCTGTTCACCCGGGTCAGTTAGAATGTGTGTTTTGTATCTCAGAAAAACTCCAGTGGCTCTGAGGCAGAAGATAATTTAATCAAGGTCATTAATTAGTTTCAGCTCATTTGAAGAAAGGGATGACATTATCCTAGAGCTGGAAAAAATACCTCAGCTAGTGGTGTGTGACAATTGGATTTTAAAACAATTTTCTCCTGCTGTGTGATTCTTCCTGCTGAGTTCATTTTTTACCAGGTATTCTTCTGGCCAGGTGAGAATATCTAGTGAGAAAGTAGCAGTAGCCAAGTTTCTTGATACTATTTTCCAGGGTCAGCAGGGCTTTTCTTCAGCAGGAACTGGCTGGAACTCAGTTCTGGCATCTCTCAGGTGGGTGCCATTACTATTATAAGAGAGCAAGGGAGGCATTCGTAGTCAATTCTGGTACCTCTTTTTCTAGGAAAATAGTGTCAGGACTATCATTCATTGCAATAAAAATAAAGGGAACCAATAAGCATGTGCAGAGGTTTTTATACTTGATCTTTTGGTATGGCAGCACCTACACTTTGAAACTCCCTGTTCGTTGGCACATTTACTGTACTGTTTTTGGTGCCTGCTTGAAACATTTTTGTTTAGGCAAGCCTATCCAGCGGGTGGCGCTGTGGGTTAAACCACAGAGCCTAGGGCTTGCCGATCAGAAGGTCGGCGGTTAGAATCCTCGCGACAGGGTGAGCTCCCGTTGCTCAGTCCCAGCTCCTGCCAACCTAAAGTTTGAAAGCATGTCAACGTGCAAGTAGATAAATAGGTACCACTCCAGCAGGAAGGTAAATGGTGTTTCCGTGCCATGCTCTGGTTCACCAAAAGTGGCTTAGTCATGCTGGCCACATGATCCGGAAGCTGTACATCAGCTCCCTTGGCCAATAAAGCGAGATGAGCGCTGCAACCCCAGAGTCATCCACGACTGTAACTAATGGTCAGGGGTCCCTTTAACTTTACCTTTATCCAGAGATGTAGGTATTGATGCATTTCAATATTTTAAAGTTAAATTACTTCTAGAGAGTGGGGCCTTACCTCACGCCAAGTCTGAGGGCATCCTACCATTGCAGTTGTCACCACTTCCACACCACAGGAGCCAGCAGCTGCAGAATCAAACACAGGCCTTTTAAGAAACAGGCACCTTCTCAGAAGGAACAGGGTTAACCCCAGGTCTAGATTAGCTTGCCTTCAGAAGGCTACAGACACAACAACTATCCTTTGCGTGAATGTGACCCAGAACCTGCACAGTGACCTGTCCAGGGTCCTGAAAGGACACGGCTCAATTGGCCAAATAGACATGGCTCTATTGGACATGACCCTGCCCTTCCAATAAGTGCCAGTGCTTCAACCCAGCCTTCCCCCGGAGCTTTGAGTCAAGCTAGGGCAGGACAATTAGTATAGATGGACAAAGTTATGTCCCTCTCAGATGATCCATTTGCTATGGTGTTTGTCAGTCTCTGGACCATGGCAGATCTCAAAGGAAATTGTTGCTTCATCAGCCCAATGTTAGTCCCACATAGGGTTTGGCTTCCGTACCTGAGTTGCCACTGTGGAAGTATCTTGTTTTCTGGTTGCAGATACACAAGGAACTGGGAAAGCAAATATGTTTATATACCACCTCTACCCCTCAGGTATCAGCTAAACAATTCAAGTTTTATAATACTTGCTCTGAAAGGCAAATTATAAGCAAATGATTGAAACTACTACATATTCTGGAAAGTTGTTAGTTTGCTCTCTGTGCATATACCTCTTATGATGCCATAGCCAAATTTGGCATGATGGTTCCTGAGGTCAAGGACTAGACATTTTGAATCAAGACGGTAGACTGAAGACTGCATTGATATCAGAATGTGCACTCATATTTTAGTTTCTTGGAACTCCCAAGCAATGCTGGGTACAAGACTACTGGTATATCAGTAAAAAAAAAAAAAAATGTGGTTTTGAATTTCAGGTACTCACACCAGTCATGTAACCTGACATTCCCAACTTGCTCTCCTTTGCAGAACATATATTCAAATGTGTTAAATGAATGCCTCAGACTAGATAACCTTTCCCCAGTATATAGTTTTGTTAGGTGTTCTTAATTTTGTCATAGATTTGGGCAGAATGGAATGGAGGACAGAAACCATGGAGGACTCCTGCAGCAGTAGCTTGGGGTTACCACCATGCTACACTTGCCTTTATGCTGGTCTTTGGAGCAACAATATCTGGGTTGTGCTTGACTGGACTGTAGGTTTCATTTCCTTCCACCAGCCGTGTGCTGATTTGCCAAATAATATTGAAGGGTATGTTCATTCAGATTATAAATAAAAATGCCTAACCCATGACCTCTCCTTAATTACCTTGCTCATGTGAACAAAAGGGTGGCTGAAACAAGAAAAGGCTGATAATCTTGCTTTCCACCAGCAAAGACTATGTTGGAAAAAGGTTGGCAAGGTGTAGTCCTTGAAGAGAGACAACCCAGTGCCGAGTGTATCATTTCTACCCAGCCAGACAATCTTATTGCTGTTGCATCATAAATAATTCACTTCAGTCAACAGGTCATTTGCAATTAACACTATTTTTCCAGTCCAAAACCAAAGGTGGGAAACAGGCTAACTAGTTGACTGGTTCTCAAAAGAATGCCATAATTAAAATAGAATGTGGCTATCTTCTCAAATTTAATACTTGTTTTATAAACCCACAGTATGAAATAGCTGATAATCTTCATTTCCACTAGCATTGGCTGCATTGAATAAATATTTTTAATTAGCTCTCTTACATTTTAATGGAGTTTGTGCCCCTGTTACGACTTTTATCAATGTACAACAAGTTCTGATAAATTGCATACTTCCCCAGTTATGATGTTTGCCTAAAGAGCTTGGGCCACACTAATTTCCTAATACCGTTGTTAGTTAGAAAGAAGGAAAGAACACACACACACACAAAAATCCATAGTGTTATTTAGTTATTTAAATGTATGACACTAGTGATGAGTGAGCTCTCCTAGGTTAATATTGGATTGACTTGGATTAAGCTATTACTGCCCTCCTTTGTGAAAGAGAATGGCAAGAAATGCACTTAGAAAACATCAAATGGCAGTAACAAAATTGGTGACATTCTCATGGGTGGGTTTTTTTGCACTTAATTTGCTTTCAAGGTGGCCATGGGGTGTTTGTGAGCATCCCTCTTTCATTCTACAAATCATCTCTCCATTTGTCTTCATTCTGCAGCCTCCCTGGGTGCCCTCGATTCCTGATGTCCTATGATGTCCTCAGTTGGGATTTCCAGCAAGTACAGGAAAGTGAGGAAGCTGTCTACTGTGTGCCTAACAACTGTTTACATTCTTTTTAATGAATAAGTCTTTTTAACTTTAAAGAAATCCATGTGAAAAGTTGTTTTGTTTTTTAAAAAAGCATTAAAAGAAACAACTTGCCTTTAACAAACAAACAAACAAACAAACAAAGACATCAGCAAGTGCACTGATATCAGGTGCTTGGTAGCCAGCCTCCCTGGCTTCCTGTGTTTCATTCATAACTCAGGGGAAGAGGTCAGGAGGTAACCCTGACCCTCCTTCCCATGGGGCTTTTTCAGATATGGATGCATATGCAGCCAAGGAGGCTGCAGAGCACTGGAGAACTGTTTAAAGCAGGGCTGCCCAAACTTTTTTCAAAGAGGGCCGGATTTGATGAAGTGAACATGCATGAGGGCCGACCAAAGTTGTTGACCTTTTGTTAGGATTGAAGTTGTTGAGCTTTTTCAAAGATTGAAGTTGTTTTTAGGATTTTACCCCAGGATATAGACTGCTGCAGGGGCCAGATTAAACTGACCAGTGGGCCGGATTAGGCCCCCGAAACGTATTTTGGACATGCCTGGTTTAAAGGAAAGGCAAAAAATGTACCCTCCACACACAACCACTTCACAGCTATAAGGTAAGCTAAATTTTGCACCCATGGAAACTATAATTGTAAAGAAATTCTCATGTGCCCTAAGAAAGGGACAGAAAATTAAGTCTCTTTTGCATGAGAGAGAGAGAGAGATTCACACCATACTGAGTGTGTCAGAACCAACTCAGACACTAACAGACCACCAATCTGGGATACAACAGGGCCTGATCGCTGCTCTGCCCACACCTCAACCCACCCATGTGATTCCTTCCTATCTGAAATTCCTTCCTATCTGAAATTCATATTTTAAGTCCTGCTTTGTCTGAATGAATGTGCTCTGTGTCTTTCCTGCTACATAGGCCTGACCATTTAGGAAGGTTTCAATTTGTGCAGCAAAATGCTCTTATGGAACCAATCCACCCAATTAACAGAGAATTTGGTCATCATTACCAATGTTAACATTTGTGGGGGTTTTTTGTCTATTGTGGTGCTGTTATGAGTGCACAAGGGACAAGTCTATACCACAGACAACCTTCCGCTGTGGAAATATCGCAGATGTAATTCAACTTTCTCAAAAGCCAATGTGAGTGTTTCTATTGATTTTCTTGCAGACAGAATTTCCATCCCCGTGCTCCTGTACTGTTGTTTAATGTTGCTTGGTACATAGTAAAGGAAACATGAAAACTGCTTAATGAAATTAGCTAAAGAAAAATGTATTCCCAGAGAACATGAGCATATATTTTAAGGTTATTACTATGAGGCCCCATGAAACATCTATAGGGGGATCAATTGCAGAATTAACAAGACACACGTAAGGAACAACAGCGAAGAAGAAACAGGCATAGCCAGGCGCTTGCAACTGAATTGATAATGGTGCCTCTACAATAAACCCAAAATGCAATAAAGAGAATATACTATTCCTGGCATCTGGCTAATCAATGGCTTGTGAAGAGATGAAGGTCATAAAGTGCCTAGGCAGCATTAATTTTATGAGATATGTTTATAGTATAAGATCATTTTAAAATAATTTTAACTGAACTGCTCTAAATGAATAGCAGTTCTATGCCCATTTAGTTCCGACAAATGAACTAAAGGGGTTGGGAAATGCAGGAACATATCAATACTACATATATAGATATATATATATGAATGAAATAATATCATTGATTTGAGTATTGAATGCTGAATAATGTGGTTATTAGTTAATAGATGTTTTCACCTACAGCACTTTCTTTGGTGCTAGTCTGGGACCATTTATATGTACAAATGAAGAGTGGATTTGCAAGATGCGCTTTAAAGACGTGGTTTAAAGAATTAGCCAAAAGAGAAGTGAGAAGCCATGTCTTGGCCGTGAGTCCTGGAAATTTAATTAATCATCTACTACTACTACTACTACTACTACTATTCTGGGTACTATGATTTAAGAAGGCTATTGACAAGCTGGAACATGTGCAGAGACGGGCAACCAAGATGGTCTGGAAACCATGTTTTATGAGGAATGGTTGAGGGAGCTGGGTAATGTTTAGCCTGGGAAAGAGAAGACTGAGAGGAAATATGATAGCCATCTTCAGACATTTAAAAGGCTGTCACATGGAAGATGACAGCCTTTTAAATGTTTTCTCCTGCTTCGGAGGGTAGGATTCAAACCAATGGATTAAAGTTACAAGAAAGGAGATTCCGACTAAACATCAGGAAGGACTTTCTTACATTAAGAGCTGTTTGATAGTGGAACCGACTCCCTCGGGAGGTTGTGGACTCTCCTTCATTGGAGGTTTTTAAGCAGAGTGGGGTGGTCATCTGTCATGGATGCTTTAGTTGGATTCCTGCATTGCAGGGGGTTGGACTAGATGACCCTCAGGATCCCTTCCAACTCTACAATTCTATGATTCTATTTAATAAGCTAATTTCATCAGTTTTTAACCCCAAATATGTCCAACCTTAACTTGGTTTCTGATCATCGAATCAGCATTGTACACCCACTTTTGAATCATTTTGCTAAAAATCTTACCAGTCTCTTTTTTAATAATCATTTTTATTGAAAGTTTTCAACACAAAATGCAATAAATGTCAAAGTAATCTAAAGAGAGATAAGAAAGAGACCAGAAAGAGGAGAAGACACATGAAGCTGTTTATCACAATTATATCTTAACCCTTATTCCACACACAGACGAGTGAACCCCCTTCATCTCATTTGGGAGCTTCCCCCTCTTCCCCCAGCCTCCCACCCTGAGGGATCCTTTCTATCCTGCTTCTCATCCAGGAACCTTTGTCTTCCATCCATCACCTTCCTGCAGGTATCTGCATGTATTAATCAAAGATAGTAGGCTTCAAAAAAACAAAACATACATATAGATAGAATTAACAGAAAACTAGCAATAATTAAAAGTCACAAGATAAAAAGAGAGGTGAAATAAAATAAAAAAGAGGGTCTTCCAACTTTCTGTCTGCCAATTATGTATTTAACAGTTGTTCAAAATATGCAAAGTGTGCACTCCAGAATAACTTCTAGCTGTATTAATGTCCAGAAAATTCTTATTCTGCTAGATGGTATTTTCCTCAATCTTCCCTCCCAGGCATCTAATATTCTCCTTTTTCCCACTCAAAAAGTTCAAAATAGCTCTTCAGTTATTGTTGTCATTAGGTCTCCGAAACAGTCTTTCTCTGGTTCATTATGATGAATTTCTCCTTAAGGATTCCAACAAATCTTAATGATATGGTAGTCCATACCAGTCTCAAAGAGGCTTTGCTATTACCACATACTTAGAGTTCAGCCCTTGAAGTTGCAAGGCTATTACACACATAAAAAGGTAAAGGTAAAGGACTCCTGACTGTTAAGTCCAGTCGCAGACGACTCTGGGGTTGCGGCGCTCATCTTGCTTACAGGCTGAGGGAGCCGGCGTTTGTCCTCAGACAGTGTTTCCAGGTCATGTGGCCAGCAAGACTAAGCCGCTTCTGATGTAATGGAACAACGAAACCAGAGCAATGCACAGAAACACTGTTTACCTTCCCGCCAGAGCGGTACCTATTTATCTACATGCACTTTTTGGCGTGCTTTCGAACTGCTACGTTGGCAGGAGCTCAGACTGAGCAACGGGAGCTCACCCTGCTGTGGGGATTTGAACCGCCGACCTTCTGATCGGCAGGCCCAAGAGGTTCAGTGATTTAGACCACAGCGCCACCCGTGTCCCTATTACGCACATAGCTGGGAGTAAGTCCCACTGAGCAGTAGGATTTACTGTACCCCTGAGAAAACATGCCTCAGATTGTGCTGTAAGTGGTTTTTTTAAAAAAAATAATCTTATGTTTCCTCTCCCTTAAATCATTACTGCCATATTATTTTCACAGTATTTCTGCTTAGAGGTAGGGAGGGAGGATCGCACCTGCAGACAATTCTGCAATGAATTCAACATATTTCAGAGTATTGGGATTATATTCTTAGCTACACCAATGCATGGAGAATGCTACTTTTGTGGATCTGTGAAAAAGACCACAGTAATAAAATCAGCGACCATCATGAGGCTGTTTGCTTCTGCTTTTGAGCTATGTGACAATCTGGGAATCTCTTCTCTTCTCATTGTCTGTTCATTTTCCCAGCCATGTGCTCCCCTGACAATTATGCTCTATTTTCTCTGCATCCATCCAGTGCTTTGTTATTATTGTCTTCCTGTTTTCATTTACAGCATAATAGCAGGTGGCAGTTGACTGCCTTCAGACCAGATTTGCCAGGTTCCTTTCCTGTCTGTTTCTTGTATTGTTCCTTCCCAAATCATTAAACATCACTGTTGACATTTTCCTCTCTTTGTCAGGCAGAGAAAAACACCAACCAGATATTTAGCCAGGCTAATGTCTTGCCAAAATGTTCAAAAAGCCATTCCTAAATTGCCCTTTCACCCTCTCAAGCCAATCCCTATAGAGATATTATGAAATTCAGATATCTGCACATCCAGTCACCATAATTGCAACCTCTCCATGATGTATAGGTTGGCTTTTGCAGCTGCCTGGTTGATGGATGGATATTCAAATAGTAATTTTATGACTTCTCCAAATAATGGCTTAACATCATTTGTGTGTGTGTGTGTGTGTGTGTGTGTGTGTGTGTGACTACATCAGTCAGGCATGCCTTCTCAACAGTGGTTGCTACTACACTTTCCAGAATGCATGTCAAATTATTCAGCTCTGTCTGGCAAGCATCTTGGCACTGAACTAAACCGAATGTTTCTGGCTTAATATACCCTCTACATCACATATCAGCATGGTGTGTCTTCATACTGCTTTGTGTCACTACAGCAGGGTTAGCCAATGTGGTGGCCTCCAGATGTTTTAGACAGGCTTCCTCAACCTTGGCCCTCCAGATGTTTTGGCCTACAACTCCCATGATCCCTAGCTAGCAGGACCAGTGGTCAGGGATGCTGGGAATTGTAATCTCAAAACATCTGGAGGGCCGAGGTTGAGGAAGCCTGTTTTAGACCAAAGAGCCCATTAGCCTTGATCACTGGGGTGAATCATGATGGATGTTAGGTGTTGTAGTCCACCACATTGGGAGGGGACCAAGTTGGCTACCACTGCACTAGAATATCACACCTTCTTGATCCAATTCTGTCACTAAAATGTCACTAATCTTTTCACTAAGGTTGTGCCAACTATTCCACACATCCCATTTTCAGGCACAAAATAGTACTGTTGTTGTGTGAATGAAAGAAAGAGAAAGAGGGAGAGAGGTGGAGAGAGATCAGAATTTTTTTTTTGACCCCATCTTCTTTTATGATTATATTCAGTGCCATTGATTTTTCCAGCTGCTTATTATCATTATTGCCATTGCCATTTATATCCCCCCTTTCCTATAAGGAGCTCAAAGTGATGTCTATTCCCCCCCTCCCCATTTCATCTTCTTAACAATCCTGTGTGTTAGATTAAGCTGAGAAATCGTGATGGGCACAAGAGCACTCAGTGAGCTTCATTCCTGAATAAGGATCTGAATGTTGGCATCTTGGGAGACAGTCCAACATTCTAGCCACTACATCTCACTGGTTCTCAATCAGCCAATCACGTATCACATGATGATTTGGGTGATGTTACAATTTACATAGCCAATTAGATTTAGGGCAAACTAGGTGAATTCCAAGTTATTCAGAGCTTTGGTCCATTGTGAAAATTGGTGTGTTGCGATGAAGAGCAATGACAAGTTCTGTTCTTGATCTGCTGCTTGGAGACGGGATGGGATCATCCTAATAAAAATGTGTAAGATGATATCTACTAGCTATCACTTGGGGAAGCAAGTATATTTACAGTAAGTGACAGTGAAGCTGGCAGTTAAACAGTTAAGCACAATGCCAGTGAAAACAAACTGTGGCCCATAAACCCTGTCACCCATTGTATCTTGCATCTTCCTTGTGGTGTCTGGGGGCACTGTGGGATTCTTGTTTCATGGATCCTAGCTTCGGCCAAACTTTGTCCTGCTTTCTCCAGAAAAAGTAGTTTAAATGATGCCATTTACATTTGCCACAGCACCTTCCTCATTCCAGCCAAGATGGTAAAAAAGTTCATTATTCTCAATTACAACTTGATTAACTGTGGAATCAGCTTAAAAGAAACTTCTCCTGTTTTCCAAACTGCCCTGTTCATCATTTCTAAGAAAAACTAGCTCATTGATAAAGTAGCCAGAATATAATCCTTCAGTCCTGTGACTGGCCATGCATTTTATAGTTATCTTACCCTCTCAGTTCTATCACAGCTTTGATTAATATTGAGTCTCTTCTTTAATATGGACTCCATGCAGAAAAGCTACTTTGTACTTCTGCTGCTTTTCAGCTGACATGCAGAAATTCAATGAAATTAGGCAGGTAGGAAGCAAGATGATTGCAGTGAGAGAGAGGATAAGTATTCGATGTGACATCAAATATTAATGCTAATGGGGAAACTGAATGGTTGTGATTTATCTTTGTATTAGAATACATTATTATATTTAAAAGCTCAATATTTTAAAATAATCTTCTTGTTTAATTTGAAAATGTATGGTTCTCTACTATTGCCTACTGCGGCAAGATATAATTCCTGGTGGGCATTTCCACTCCTTTGTTGGCAGTGGGAGCACCATGCGCAGTTGACTTGTGGAGTGCAGTTTGTCTCTGCACAGAGAAAGAGAGAATACGAAGTAACTAAGACTAAAACTAAACATGTCCCCCAGCATGTTTGGGGGAAACTTCAATCCAAGGTGATCCTGGGATCATGAAGCACAATCAGGTATGCTAAGTACATAGCAATTTCCTTTTTACTGAGTCAAACTATTGATCAGTCCTAGACTGATTGGCTCCCCTGGGTTTTTGACCAGGGACATTTCTACCCCATTTCAGTGGGAACTGAATCTGGGAGTTTAGCATGTAAGGTGCATAGTTAAACTATGGAACTTGCTTTCCTCGGGTGCAGTGATGGCTACCAACCTAGATGGCTTTAAAATATGATTAGAAAAATGGTTGAAGGAGAAGGCTATCTGCCTCCACCTTCAATTTCCCTGATCCAGGAGGCTCTTCTTATATTATGATGTCCTTGAGGCCCTACCACTGAGCCACTGCCCTTCCAAATGGGTGTGAAGAATTACAGTATAATATACAAACTATAGGGGAATCGGATACAACATGGGCACTGTTGGCATGCAGCCAAGGAAACGGGGGCAACTGGCAGGCCCCCAGCTGGCTCCAGCCAACCGGCCGGTGTGCCGGGCGATCTCCAGTCCTTGGTGCAGCATCTGTGACCCGAGCTTCAGAAGCTGGGGTACGCTACTCAGCAGAGTAAACACTACACAACAGAAGTGGCAGGAGAAGTCGTGTGAGCATATTGACAAGCAGTTTATTCGGCACACATCAGGACAAAAGGAAACATGTCTGATCTCCTTCATGTCCAAAGTGAGACAGCATAAGCAAAAGCTATACACAAACGGAAGTTCCCAGCAAACTGTGCTGGAGTGTAAACAGACATGTGACATACAACAATTCCACACGTCTGTTCTTAAGGTGGAACGGAATATTCCAACAGGCACAACTATGGGGAGCTCAAATATGTTTCACTGTAAAGGCAATCACCAATGCTTCATTGTTCATCTCATGATTTCCAGATGTCTTGGACACACTACACAGAGAGAGAAATGTTGAAGGCTGCCTATACCACTAAGCCTGAATGAGACATTCTCCACACACACACAAACACCTGGTAAGTATTATGAAGTGTGGGAATGGCACAGATTGTCATCTCAAGGGCAAAGACTTCTGAAAGGCAGTGTGCTCCTATGAAATCGTTGGGAGTACGCTGGGGGCTGAAATCTACTGAGATTATAACAACAGCAACAATCCCATGTACATGTATAAGCATGTGCTTTTACTTCACTTGGGAGCATTTTTAGATGACCATGGGCACACGTGAATCCAAAGATGATTGTGACTGGAAATGCAATTGGGCAGATCTGCATATGCATGTGTAGGATCCAGACCACATGCATATGTAATATATAGTACTGGTACATACTGCCATTGCTACAACCGAGATTTAGAGGTTGACAGTTGGGTGCTCAGCCCTATCTTTATATATGCCATTGCACTCTCCCAGATTCTGCAGGAAATACCATTAATTCAATATAAGCCACACCTGAATATAAACCGCACCTTTAAAATTGGGGGGGGGGGGAGGAAAGGATAATACCTAAATATAAGCCGCTCCCTTCCTCACTGCTCCTGGCTGCATACTGGGGGGGGGGGGCGCACTGTGTTGCCAGCGGCCTTTCCCCTTCCTCGCTCTCTCCCTTCCCAGCCTTGGGGGAGAGGAGGGGGCACTATGTGTGCAGCGGGCGCTGCTTTGCCACATTTCTGGCTGCATACCATAATGTCAGGAATATAAGCCGCACTTTAACTTTTCACGGTCGGAATTTGGTGAAAAAAGTGAGGCTTATATTCAGGCCAATACAGTATGTTAGTGTTTGTGTGTGTGTGTGTGTACTGGTGTTTAGGTCTGAGACCCGATGCCTTTAACAGAATCACCTTTTTATAGTCCTATACTTGCAACCTCAATTTTGTACCTTCATGTAAACTAAGGAAAACATGGAATAACCAGCAGCACTTCACAAAATAAAGCATAGGTCAAAATCGCCATTAGGAAGCACTGAATACATCAGTTTTCTCTTGATTTTTCTACAGAAAACCAGGTGGCTGGCCTCTGTCGAAATGAGAGCAAGTCCTATAGAAAAATAAACACAGGCAGGTATGAGTGAAATTCCCATTAGGGACAGATAGAGCAGCCATGCCAAAGAAATGGCTCCAGAAACAAAACTTGACACTAGTGATAATACAATAGCAAAATAAAGCTAAGAGATCACTCCAGCCTGCTGGATTTGAAATGCTTAATCAAAAGTGACTTCTGCTATTGCAGCTGAAAAAGCAATGTTTTCAGCCTTCTATTAATTTCCATATAAAAACCATCTAATGGGGAACTGCTAGGGAGAGGACAGAGATCAATCTGCCATAATGACACGCTGGAGACCGGAGGGGGAAATGCAAACTTGGAGCAATTTCATGGCAGGTGCAACCTTGGAAAGAATGGCCATTTTTCGGAGTTAATTTGTTCCCTTGACATGTTTGAAATCCATATTTGTACTTTAAAGGTCTAAAATGCAAGCTGATTAAAAACATAGCCAAATATTTCTAAGCATTTCAACCACATCCAATGATAAATTAGTAACAACTCCCCAGTGATAGGACAGCTGGTTATCTTTTATCTTGCACTGCCAAAAGAGAAAACAGGACAGCTCATCCCCTCTTTTGGTTTCACACTCATTTCTCAAGACTTAAAGTTATTTGAATTGATCACAAGTAACAAGGGGCAGAGTAATGAAATAAAAACGATGATGATAATAGTCAGGCTTTTCAGGGAAATGCAAAGGATTTTGTTGTTGAATTGCCAGTACATTTAAGTCTAAGTCCTCTCTCTTCCCCCCCTTCTCTCTCGCACGCACACACACACACTGCACTGACACTGATATTTCAAGTCTCAAAATTTTCCTTACTTTTGAAAACATTTTGCATTGTCCAGTAGCAGTAAATATTTAAGTGCTGGGGAAATGAATAGAGCACAAGCAGGCTTAAAACTTCTTCTCTGCAAGATAATTTTTTGAATTCTATCTCAGTTTATACATCTGCCAGATGAGCACAATTATAACTTCCCTTTTTATAGCATGAAATTGTAAAAGGGAAAGAACAACACCCGCGCACACCTCTTGTTTAGTTACCCTTTAGTGGTTATTACCCAGGGTCGCCTATAAAGGCTCAGAGAGTTCCATGTTCATATTGAACAACTCTCGTGCATATTCCTTCAACATCAGGACTTTCAAATATTTCCTAACAACCTGCCCTTCCATCTCATAAGCTTCATATACTATTAGGGCATATTGAATCCTATGAGCTAGTTTAGGATGGTCACTAAGTACCCCGGGGATATTTACTCACTTCATCTCTATGTCATCAACACCTGCCCCATCTATCAACTGGAAGCAGCGGGGGGGAAACCAGGGCCATCTTCCATTTATCATCCTGTCCCAGCTATGGCCACTGCAAAATATCAAGTGCCATTTGCAGAGCAAGGAGTCCAGGGCAGATGGTCATATGTCATCCCTACTGCTTGCAGTTGAAGCATCAGAGGGAGGGACCAACAGAACCCTTCCATCTGGCATCTCCTGGTGCAGTCACTGAAGAATGTCAACAATCAGAAGGAAAGGGCATCCTTCAGTTTGCTGTTGAATTATGATAACTGTTTTCATCAAAATAAGGGCAGGATATTAATGACCAACCAACCACTAGCAGGACACTCACAAGGTTGGGACAACAGGTTGAAACTCCAGTAATCAGCTGCCAAGTCCCACTGGTGAGAGATGAGCTGAAGGCAGATGTTACCTGTCAGAGGTGAGCCAGGAGCCAGGAAGAATCAGGAATTGAGCCAGGAAATCTGGTTGGAGGACAAAGCTAGAAACCTGAGGCAAGAATACATAAGAGCCAGGAGGTATTTGTTGTTAAAATAAGGCCTCACTCTGAATAGGGAGTTTTTCATACACTTTATGTCCAGGAGGGCTAACTTGGATGGGTGGGGTCTGTTCAGAGGTGAGAATACTTAATTTCCGATAAGATTTCCAGTAAAATATACCACACTGAGCAGCAATGCAGAAAACAGAAGTATATCAGTTCTAGCCCTGTTAGCTCCTGATACTTTGCCACACAAGTTGCTCACTTCTCTTTTTGCATTTGAGAAACTCGGGGGCTGAGACTTAGTGAAAGTCAGCCAGTAGCTGATCCCTGACATATGCTTCTTCAATAATTCTTGCAACAGTACGAGAAGGTTCTCCTACCCTGCTGCATTAGAGACCCAACTCTGGAGAACTGCTCTCTGCAGCATCTGGTACCGATAGGCTTGCCAGATGAAAATTCACAACTAAAGGAAATGTTGATACCTGAAATTGAGATAACCACCATATTTTATGGAAGTAAGTGTGGAAACAAGGATTACCATTTTAGCACTACTTATTTCTGATCATCTGCAGTAGTTGGTAGTAACCTTTGTTGTAGCTCCTACGGTTGGTTTCCTTTCTGTGACTAGGAGAGATGCCCTTTCTTGTTTCTTTCATCCCATCCACAGATTGAAGAGACAAAAGGTGGATGGGTTTTAGACCGTAGTTCTGTAGCTGCTTACTATAGTTCTAAGGAGAACATAAGCTTATGCGCCTTCCTGATTTCTGCCTAATAATTGAGGATTCTTTGGGCAGGCTCAGTCTTCATAATATTGTTATAGGACAGAGAAACTGAGGATCCTAGTTCTTTTCAGATCTGGAAGGACACTTCCAACCCACCCAACCCAACCCAACCCAACCCAACCCTCACTCCTTTTAATTGAAAGCACATTGTAGTCAGCACATTGGAACTTCTTTCCCTGAGGAATAATTCCATGGGCCTTTAGGTGAGACTCACACTGTTAGTCACAATTCCTTTTCATCTCCATGCTCCTTCAGGGCAGGCAGTAATTTTCTGTTGCCTTATGAAAACCATTGCATGATGAGGCTCTTGGTTGCAGCTTACCTCTGCTAAGCAACAAGTAAGGAGCTGGAGCTGACGGTGTTGTGCCAATTCCTTGCCTCTTCCTGCCCATTCCTATCACTGTGGATTCCTACCACCAATTGTCTCTTGCTTTATATTTGGATTGCAAACTTGTTTGGGCAGAGTTGTCTTTTTGCTATGTTTCCTCCCCAATGGCGAGATCAGACGTGCTGCTGTGATTCAGATAATAATAAGCATAATAAGTACACAGAGATCCCTGTTCTTCCTCTGGGCTTGTCCCCACTGGAGTTTAATCTGTACTTGTTTGTATTCCCTTTTTATTGCCATGGTTCATATGACACACACACATCCCTATCCAAGGGGAAGCCCACGGTTTTTGAGCAGTAAAATACGATTTTCCTAATCTGAGGAAGTCCAGATAGGAGAAGTATATCCAGACAAAACCTCATGTTTCTTGGCTGTGAAACTGCTTGAGCACCGTGTGTGTGTGTGTGTGTGTGTGTGTAGGGGGTTCTGGTAACATATGTATGATAGTACCACACCCTATGCCTGCTTTGTTTCTGACCAGAGGAAGGATGTAGGTTTGCCTCTTTTATTTTAAACCCCCCCCCCCCCCCCCGCTACTGATCTGAACTAATTCAAAATAGCTGTAATAAAAAGAATTACCTTGCAGGCTGGCTCTGCTTTGTTTTAACCAGGCTGATGTATTTGACTGAGCAGCAGTCCTGCCTCTTCTCTCACCCTCTTGGTAAGCTGTAACTTTGCCCCTGGTGGGTTCTCTTCTTTGATGAGCTGCATGGGGTGGGGGCAACAGGAAGTGAGGCTGAGGTTGGTCTGGAGAGAGAAGCATGCGAACAGGTCTGGCTGGTGTGAGCATCACACACCCTGCTTTCCAGTAAATGTTAACCAAATGAGGTTTATGTATGTATCTGGGTGTACATCTTTTTCCTTGCTGCTTCTCAAATTTGCAGCTATGTCACCTCAGTGAGAAACACCGGAGGCTTTAAGAACATTATCCCATTCGGAAGGTGAGTGGAGGCAGGAGAGTGAGGGTTTTTCTTCTTATCCTAAGGGTCTCTGGATTCCTCCCCCAGCTCCCAATTATTTTGTGCAACCTGTTCTTCCCTTCCTGTGTGTTCCCACCACACATTGAGGAGTTCCCCTCTTTTGCCGCTGTGGTGTTTCCATCTCCACCTCTGCCTAGTTCCTTCTTGGCTGGGAACAAATGGGACTGGTTTCAGTGGGTGAAGCTGATTGGACAGACTAGTGACATCGGAGTCCCACCAAGCACTGCCCACTAGTATGGATGGGGAAACACCTCTATATTTGAGGTGCATTGCCATTAAAAATGCTGCTGTATGGACCACAGACTGCAAACTCACACACCAAAAAAAGGGAACCATGTTTATATTTCTGCCCTGTTTCTGACAAGTTCCCATCAGTCCTAGGATGAAGGCATTGGAAGGATTCCCAATGGTTCCAAGACTAGACTAGTCTTAAATTAGTGTTTGAGCCAAGCCGAAAGAAAAAAGAGGCAATAGCAATTTAAAATTCATAGTGATAACAAAAATTCCCAAATTAAATGGCATCTATTTAATTCTGAATGATACTTTGCAATTCACCAATACAAATAAGAACTACGAGATAACTGATAGGATAAAGATTTAAATTAAAATAGATGCTTTTTTCTTCTTTTTGCTGGCTATTAATCAACCACCATATAATACTCATTATGCTCTAATGATACTATTAATAATGTGACTTTACAACCATTTTGTACAATTATTGTCTTTCATCAATGCAATTAGCACATCATTTATGTGCATTTGCTATTTCTAATGATTAACTGTTTTATTTTAAATCATTCTGCATTTACAGCATTGTTATCTGATCCTGGATTTTTTTTATAATTGTGATTTTTTAAAATTGTTGTTCGTCTCTTTCCCTGCTTCTTCAACCCCACCCCTTTTTTGCCCAGTTATTTAAGATGAAAGGAAAATGTACAATATGTGCTGAAAGGAATTTATTAACAAACTCAGTACCACCCACTGCCATGGCTTGCGGCTGTTTTCCATATGCACATTCATAAATTTGCCCTGTCCTGTTTCTGCATTAATTTGATTTTTTGATTTTTAAAAAATCTACATGAACGTTCATATTTGCGCATGCATTTTTGGAAATATATTCTATTGCAATATGGATTTCTAAACTTATTTTATCCTAAAATGTGCATTTTTTATTGCACACATTTTCATATTTTTTTGAGTTGATAACCACACTGCAAAATCCAAAGGGTAACTGGTCTTCCTGGTGTGGATCAGTTTGGTTGTTCTGGAATTCACAAAGACCAAATTTGTCAAGCATTCAGGCAGATCCTAAAAGTTAACCGCATTCAGTTGAATTCATGGTGTGTTCTCTGCTGCTATTGCTCTAGCCATCTTTCTTCATTTGTTCCCAGTTCCTTGGTTAACCATGAAGCTTCCTGAGCTCTTCTAAGTAGGAGAATACATGCTATCTTCCCATTCCAAAGGATTGGTCCGAACTTCAACAGGAACACCAAGTAGAGAAGCCATCCATCTAGATTCCTCAGTCTCTGCAGGTGGATCTTTCATCCCTGCAGAAGTGATCTGTCCAAGACAATGGAGCTACATTAAGGTTCTCTCAGTCTCCTCCTGCTTCAGATCAAAACACCAGAACTACATAGCTGGTGCCAGGTTTCAATGGGAAAAGGCTATGGTTGCCATGGCAGCAGTTAACTTTCATTTTTGTTGGCCAACCAGTGCTATGACTCCTGACCTTGATCAGAGGAAGCGTGCCCAGACAATAGCAGGCATATTTGTCCTTGCTTAATGACACTTCAGTGGCAGCTGAGGCGGAATCCAAAGCCACATCTCCTGAAATCCAAGCTTGAGTTTTAATTTTCACTGTATTCTGCTCTTTTTAATTGCTCGGCTTTGAAGTTCTTTCCATAGTTCTTAAACTGGGGCTTAGCGTTGCCTTTTATTTCACCTTCATCCTGAAGTTTCTGCTTAATGTCTTTGACTGGAATGGTTGCCCAGTTTCCTGGCATGGCAATTTATTTGTTGCTTTTTAAAGATTTCTGGTCTTCTGGATTCTGGAATAAACTTACATGCTTTCTTTAATATAAATAGCAACACTCGGATTTCTATCCTTGATAAAGTAGGCTTTCAGTTAAGCAAATGTATACATGCTAGCCTGTCAGCATTATTAATACTGTCAAAGTGCTGATCAATGACTGTACCTTCTCTTTCAGTCTCTGACTGGCATTCACAAGCTTTCTGTTCGGGGGGAAAAATCAGTCTTCTACTAATGTTGCCACCTCTTCCACTGCAGTCATAAAACTTTAAAGACACTTGGAAGAGGTTGTCCAAGCCTCCCTCCCAAAAACTGAAGGTGTTGCTGCCCCATCATCTTTCTAAATCGAGGGTTGCCTTAAAGCATTATAGATGAGATAGTTATATTTGCATTTCTAAATCCAGGGCTGGATCTAGATACATCAAAGAAGTTTTTCAGTTAAACACGTTGTAAACTTTGTATGAGAAATCGGGTTGGCAAAAACAGAACTCCACGGCGCCATCTAGTGTCACAGTGTTATAATGCATATACAACACATACAAAGTGCTTTTTCTTTGCTGAGTCCCAGGTGTGGCATTCATATCTAGTAGCTTCCTTCCTGATGTGGTGCTCTATTAAGAAACCAAATTTTGCAAATAGAGGATTGCCTGATTTAATGACGTTTGAACCCATTTCATCACATAGCCAAATATAACCTGTTATGAATAGTTTTATTGCTCTTTTTCCTGGAGGATGACAAAATGTCGTATTGTCCACCTAAAGAAAAACCTTTAGGAGGAAATCAATTTTGCAGGCTATAAAGTTACATGCCTGCTTCTTCCTGTTCTTTGCTTTTTGTTTATCATGTTGAAAGGGAAAGTGTTTAAATTTAAGCTTGCAATCTATATTATCTCATATAGGAAGAATTCCATTTTATATAGGGTATACATTCTAGGGGAACGCTTATTTCTTTGTTTTGCAGATGGAAGAAACATCACATGGCACACAAATTTTCCCAAGCAGATGGCATCTGTCTGCTTTCCATCTGACCCTTACATAAAAGTTAGCAGTAGTTGCTTGCAGCCAAATGATACAATAAAGCAAAAGATTTAATACTGTACCAGTCCCTTTCCTATCTGAGCTTACACTGCTGCAAATTCAGATGGTACCGTGGACTGTCCACAGTGGCAATTTGAAAAGATGCTTGTTAGTCATGGCTTAGATCTAGAAATATGCTTGCATCGGGGTCAGTTCACACACTCACCTGGCTGAGAAGGGCAAGGCAGCTGCCCCTACCACCAGAATGGTACAACGAAAGTGGATAAGCCATCTTCATACCAATGGACTGTGCATGGGTATCTGTGCCACTAATTACACTTCCCTATGCCAAACACTGCAGAAGGGAAAGCCCATGTCTCAGTAGTAGAACATCTGCTTTGCTTGCAGAAGGTCACAGGTCCAATTCTTGGAGTCTCCGGGTAGACTTGGTGGAGACTCCTGTCTGAATCCCTGGAGAACTGTTCCAGGCACGTCCAAAGTCTGTTTTGGGGGCCTAATCCAGGCCTCTGGTCGGTTTAATCTGGCCCCTGTGGCAGTTTATTTGCTGAGGTAAAATCCTTAAAAACCTCAATAACTTCAATCCGAAGAAAGGTCAACAACTTTGGTCGGCCCTCACGGCCCTTCACTTCATCAAATCTGGCCCTCTTTGGAAAAAGTTTGGACACCACTAACAGTCCTGAGTTAGATGGACCAATGGTCTGACTCAGGGTAAGGCAGTTTCCTATCATCCTATTACAATGTATGTGCCGTGGGGTGACATCCCTCCCCCACATGGAATGTATCCTTATTTGGATGAGTGTGAAAATCAGCCTTTAAGGACAGAGCCCGGTCGTATCTGTGCTTTAGAAACAAAATTCTGTCCGTTTTTATATGCATAGTCTGATCGGGTATTGCAGTCCAAAGCTCTGCTTTCAGTCAATGGTGCATAATCACCCCCTCCAGGCTTTTGAATTATCACTCTTTTACTTCAGAATGCCCTTGCAGGGACTTTCCTCACCCATCCTTCTCCCTTTCAGTCATTAACTGAGTCTGATCAAGAATAGGATTTTTATTCCCATGGGGCCTAAAAACAACAACATGATGAGGGCTTTTTAGCTATAGCGCTCTTCATGGAATCCATGTAACCTTTGTGAAATTTGTATGTGCGAATTCCTGACATTTCCTTTTCAGCTCTCCATTACCTCAGCCACTTCATCATGTGGCACAAGTTAACCAGTCATCCATAAAGAGTTTCCAAAGAACTGCTAAAAAGAGAGAATTTGCATACACCCCCAATACAGCATTTTTTAAAATGAAAAGGCAGCACTTTGTCAAATATTCACCCCCCCAAAATAGAAACTTGGTTTGAATATGCCTCGGATCAAAGTATCTGGCTTTTGACAAATCTGAGGTAATCTGAGTCTTGATTGTAAAAGAACCCAAAGCTTTATTCTGAGCAATACAAGAGGTGCCTTTGACTGACTGATACTGATAGCAAATGGGAAAACTACTTTAATAGATTTACCTCAAGTGAATGAAGAAAGGGTTTTGCCTTTTATCAGTGTGGCAGAAGAGAAATTACACTGAGCAGTTTTGAGAACAAACAGTGGTTGCTATTTTTGGGCCTTCTATCATGGCACTGTCAGCTCACCTATCAAGTATAAAAAGAAAACACCTTGATTTATCCAACCGCCATCTGTTTGTTCAACGTGCTCACTTGATCTATGCAGTAGATATAGCCCTAACAACCATCCTGGGTGCACTATATCAGAGACACTTAGGACATAATGAGCTAAAGTGGATATATGGCCAAGCCTGGAAGTAGAGTCAGGACAGGAGGGAAACTTCATAGACTTTCCAGCTCGGCTTGGTGCTGCAGCTTCCGCAATGGCAGCCACTGCACATTTAGGCCACTATAAAATAGACACTGATGAGCTAGGAAATTTATTCTGTCATGTGTGTTCTTGTTACAGCCCTGTAAAACAACCATCCCTTCCCCAGAGGGAATACTTATGGGAATGGGAACCAGCAAAACAAGTAATCACAGCAGGATTCAAGTTTGGGTGATAGAACGAAAAAACACAACAAAATGTATTAATAACTTGCTATTGGGTTCCACAAGTTAGGCTCCCTTCAAAGAAGGGTAGGTAGACTGTGAGCAACCTAATCTCCAAAACAATAGCAACTGAACTGTCCACAAATTTCTGGGAAAATGCAATTTCCAAAAATACAGCTTTGAGAGAAGATTTGGGGCATGTGTGAAAAGCAGGAACAACCCCCTTCTGCACTGCTCACTGATGATCTGGCAAACCTAGGTTTGTACTGTGTAGATGTAGGAGCTGGTCACTGGTCATGCTTGCTGGGGATGATGGGAGTCATAGTTCAGCAACATCTGGAGGGCCAAAGGTTCTCCACGATTGATTCTAACCAAAGGAAAGGGGAGGGAGAGATGTTAAATCAAAGATGTGGGACGGGAGAATCAGAGGTCCACCAAGAAGACAAGGTTGAAGAAGTTGACCTGAAGAGGTTAATTGTCCATGTCTACTTCGCAAGACAGCCCTCTGACTATGAAACTGTACGACCTTTACAGACATTATTTTTAAACATGCCTCAAATACTTGGGTTTTTTTAAATTCGAAGAAGCTTATCATTTGCATTGCCCAGGTGCTGTGAACTCACCACTCTGACATGAGACTGAAAGATCACACAAGACAACGTTCTTTGATTCAAATTAGGCCACAACTTTTTTGATTACAGATGTAAGGGACTTTGGCCTAGGCACTGGGTATATCCTGTATCAACCAATCTGCTTGCTGGATGTTTTACCATGGGGTCAAATCTGAAGCGAGGGGGTCCTATGACATATATCAGATAGGTGCAACCTTGCCAGGATTGTCCATGTCTAGTGCATGTCAGCCTCTACAGAGATGACTTTTAAACATGCCTCAAATACTTGTTTTTCTTCTGCTAGCTTTCTATTGTCATTTTTGCTGTCTGTGTCTACAGTTTAGACTGCTGATATTGTTTTTAATCTCCTACTGTAATTTTATTTTTAGTTGCTTTATGTTTTAGATTATATTTTTGCTGTTTTATTGTTTGTAATGTTGTTATAGATTGTGTTTCAACTTGTTAGAAGCTGATTTGAGAGGGACAAACTTGAAAGGCAACCTATCATCATCATCATCATTATTATTCTGAACTAAATAAAAAATGGGGCTTTTAAGACACCTTTAGTGTGTGTGTATGTATTCTTCCTTGTGTAATTTTGTACACTGTAGTGCCAGCTTTAATCCACCAGGTGGCAGAAGCAATTAAAACATGCCGAATATGAATGAACATGTGGTGCACACCTTTCTCACTGCAATGATTTGCAACAGGTTGGAGTTCTGGAAGGGTGAATCTTGTTAGGCCTCCCAATCACTTCAAATATTGAAGATGGCAGCATGGTCCAAGTCCCACATTGGCTCCTTTATGCTATGTTTCATTGCTTGACCTTCACTCTAAGAAAAAGAAATGTTTTAAAAGTGAACCAGCTTCAGGAGATGCAGAATAAAAAAGAATTAGAAATCCATTCACTGCAAGGAGGCTGAGAGTTCATGGGCTAGCAGTTAGGCTGTTTGGTCCTCCCAAAATGTTAGCCGACGTGGGGATCCAGGGCACAGTCCTTCAATGGCTGTGCTCGTTTCTCTCTGGTCGGGGACAGAGGGTGGCGCTTGGGGGGGAATTGTCATCGCGCCACTCCTTGGTGTGTGGAGTACCGCAGGGTGCGATCCTCTCCCCGATGCTTTTCAACATCTTTATGCGCCCCCTCGCCCAGCTTGTTCGGAGTTTTGGGCTGGGTTGCCATCAGTATGCCGATGACACCCAACTCTATCTGTTGATGGATGGCCATCCTGACTCGGCCCCAGACACACTGACCAGATGTTTGGAAGCTGTGGCTGGATGGTTACGTGGGAGCCGGTTGAAGCTAAATCCTTCGAAGACAGAGGTCCTGTGGCTGGGACGGGGCGATATGGGATTGGGGGGGCAACTCCCATCTCTTGCGGGGGCGCAATTAGTGCCAGCACCGTCCGTTAAGAGTTTGGGTGTAATCTTCGACACCTCCCTTTCCATGGAGGCGCAGATTGCAGCTATAACAAAGGCGGCATTTTTCCATCTCCGCCAAGCTAAGCAGTTGGCCCCTTATCTCTCTCGCCCTGACCTAGCCACTGTGATCCATGCGACGGTCACCTCCAGACTGGATTATTGTAACTCGCTCTACGTGGGGCTGCCCTTGAGACTGACCCAGAAACTCCAGCGGGTGCAGAATGCTGCAGCGAGACTCCTTACGGGGTCTTTGCTGCGAGACCACATTCATCCGGTGCTATACCAGCTGCACTGGCTCCCGGTGGAGTACAGGATCAGGTTTAAGGTGCTGGCTTTAACCTTTAAAGCCCTATACGGCCTAGGACCCTCGTACCTACGGGACCGCCTCTCCTGGTATGCCCCACAGAGAAACTTACGGTCTTCGAATAAAAACATCTTGAAGGTCCCAGGCCACAGAGAAGTTAGGCTGGCCTCAACTAGAGCCAGGACTTTTTCGGCTGTGGCTCCGATCTGGTGGAACACTCTGTCACAAGAGACCAGGGCCCTGCGGGACTTGACATCTTTCCGCAGGGCCTGCAAGACAGAGCTGTTCCACCAGGCCTTTGGCCAGGGCACAGCCTGACTCCCTCCCTCGGCAATCTTCGCGGAGCTCTGGCCCAATAGTTGCCAGTGGCTTGAATTAATTAATTTTATAACGAATGATTTTAGACTGTTGTTTATGCTGTACTTTTGTACTGTTTTATTGTTGTTAGCCGCCCTGAGCCCGGCTTCGGCTGGGGAGGGCGGGATATAAATAAAATTTATTATTATTATTATTATTATTATTATTATAACCTATTTATAAACTGTGTACCTGTTACACTTTAAGGCTACACTATGGTCCTATACCCACTTACCTGGGAGCAAGCCCCACAGAACTCAATGGTTGCCCATGACCTTTCCTTCTGTTTTCTTGCCATTTTCCTTGGTGTCTCAGTAGGCCAGGTTTAGGCTGGTTAGACAGTGAAATACCCAGCTCTCCTTGCCTTCTCTACATTTAAACAATTTAATTTATTTGTTCAACATGCTTCCAAGAGCCACTTCGCAGCTGGCGAGACTTCCAAAAATCAAAACCATTAATTACACCAGGGGGGCCCAATCTTCTTGGACACAGGAGCACATATGGAGAACAAAGAGACTGTCATGAACACCACATACACACAAAAAGAAATGGGGGGGGGGATTGGCACTAGTCAGATTGTGTGTATGGATTGGTGCAAACCCCCACCCTCCCAAAAAAAACCCTGACAAAACATCTACACACAGAAACAAATCGCAGTCAAAGAGCAGGCAACACCCATGTAACATCCTCACCAAATAACAAAAAAGGAAAAGCTGCTCCACAACTTTTTTTAAAAAAATGGTCAGGGCTAAGAAGCTTTGTTGGGCTCTAATAGGTTTGTGTGTGTGTGAGGATGCCATGCAGGGCATCACTTTGTGGACTCCAGAATTGCACCACACAGTAAAGACATCAATATAAAAACAGGAGAGCAATAGAGCAGATAAAATGTTTCTGGCTGTGCCAGTATCCTGATACATCAGGTGTCAGATAGGCCACATATCAGTACCGACAGTACATGACCAGCCTCTGCAAATCCCAAGCTGGAAATTGAGGAGAATATCATTTGGTGCATATTTTTAAGCTGAGTGTATTTGCACCTCTTGGATTAATAATGCATGGATTGGAACATCCTAATTATCCTCTGGATTTCTCACTTCTCCAAATTTAGTGATACGGTTCTCAGCTCAAAACAAACATGGCAAAACAAAACTTCATTAAAATGATTTTTTTCAGGATATAGTAAATAAAAAATGCACAAAACACATTAAAACGCACAGACATAAAAGAGTATATCAATGCATATTTTGTGATGAGATGGATATTTAAACATGAATTTTGTTCATTTAAAAAAAAAATAAAAACCAGAATAATGCAGAATGAGGGTGCAATGGACTTGTGAATGAACACATGTGAAATTGTAATGGAAAAAGACTGATCTGTATATCCCTTCCCCTGGGCTATTTGTCTCGTCTCACAGGGAGCATATTGGGAAATCCTGTTTTCCAGAAAAGGTGCTGCATAAATCGCAACACAATAAAACAGATAGATTCAATGCAAGGCATTCTCATTTATTTTACTGGAAGCTACTTCCTCCTGGAATATGCGGAGTTCTTTCCTCTCATTCGTGATCTTCCTTCCATGTGCAGAGAAATGTGGCAGGACACTCTGGATTGACATAGTGTGACTTAAAGGAGATACAGATGATGCTAATGTGTGAGACAGGGTCTCCTCAGCTGTCATCAGTATCACAGAGTCCTGCAGAAGCCTAGAGGCAGCTGGTATGACAAGTTGACATGGAGAGCAGGCTACCTACAAGCATAGAAATCACCTTCTTTTTCTTTGACAGGATTACGCACCAAGTTAGAGTTTTATGCCTTGGTTATGGGAATGTACCTAAATACTGGAACAAGAGCTTGCTTATTTCTCCCCTATTATTTACTCCTATAAGGAGTAAATGCCTTCCTGAAACCCATAGCCTGAAAATAGCAGGGGATTTTGTTCACCAAGAGCGCAGTATAGCAGCTCTTGGGGCACTGATGGAAATAGATGGCAGGTGGTATTACATTTCCAATCCCCCTTTCTTATCCCTCAGCAACTGGTTTCCATGAAAAATCTCTTTGCCTTTTCCAACTTTGTACTCCTACAATGAGCACGTTAACTACCATCCAATACAGAATTAAGTGGCATCAACCCATCAATATTGTTACACATCTCTGAGTGGGTTCCTGATGCACAGGGTTCCAGGGTCCGTGTTTCCTTTTGGAAATGAGGCACAGCGGAGACTCTGGTGTCTTTAGGATATATGGTTTATGTAGGGAGTGGGTGGCGCTGTGGTCTAAAGCACTGAGCCTCTTGGGCTTGTTCATCGGAAGGTCAGCAGTTTGAATCCCCACAACAGAGTGAGCTCCCATTGCTCTGTCCCAGCTTCTGCCAACCTAGCTGTTCGAAAGCATGCCAGTGCACGTAGAAAAATAGGTACCACTCCGGCGGGAAGGCAAACAGCATTTCTGTGGCTCCTTATTTTTGAGGCTGCCTCCATGCACATTTGGATTTCAATAAAGGCCTAACCTTTCACTTGGAGCCTGCATCATTTTCTTTGGGGTTTCTGGGAGGGATACTCTAGGAACTCCTCTTTTTTTAATTTCTCCAGGAATAATAGAGTAGCCATACATCTGGAATTCCCTGCATATATCCGGAAAAGCTAAACAACTTTTCTGTCCAGATTTTCACTGTTTGAAATATGGTAACCCTAGTTTCAAACATTGAAACAAGTTCAGACAGGTTCATCCTGGTCAGTTGCATGGCTGGAAAAGAGAGCAAGGAACAGGAAGAGAAGCAGCTTCACTTCGTCTCTCACGAAGGTAAAGGGGTGAGTGACTTAGCTGAGTCTAGGAACAGACATATCTGGTTTTAACCCCTTCATGCACTAAAAACTAGCACTTACGCATAGTTATATTTGACTGTAATTTCCCACAGTTTGAACTTCAAGGACACTTATGTAAACCTTTCTTGGAATCTTCTGCTCTACATTCCTGGAATCCTCTTTACTGAAGGTTTGGCAGAGGCTTCATCTGAGAACATAAATCAGAAGTGGCATAAGAATTTTTAGTGTGGGCAGATGCTTAATGGTATTGGATAAGCAAGTAAAGAGGTTGTTTAAAAAACATATTATCCACCTTAACCCTCTTGAATAGAGTGGGATATATGCTTACATTAATAAATAAGTGATGCAGGGAACAATCTTTTTTAATGATCCTGCAGGATACTAGGGAGAGGGAGACAATGTTGGATTTTTTTTAAGGCAGGTTTTCATTTCCTAGCACAAAGACATTCATTGACAATGCCAACGTTTGTAATTCCTTGTTTTAGAATACAAAACTCAGCAAGTCTTATTTAATATACATCTTTATTGTGTAAACCTATGATACTACTTATAGGTTTGCCAGTGCAGTTGCTTTCCACCTCCTGGGCAGCTGTTGTGCCTTTTAGATAAAGTGTGTTCTCCCTCATGGAGAGCACAGGTTGCGGGCGGGGCTGACAAGACACCTCACTGTAACTAGGTAAATGGTTTGTCCATCCTTTAAGCAGGGGCGGGCTGTTACTGGGGAAATCTAGATGTTGCCATTTGTTGATTGACAGCCCTATTTGTTAAATACAATGCTCGCAGCGAGGAACTTCCTCTTTTCGCTGCTTACTTCGGATCACCTGCCCTCCCTTCTCTAATTTTAGGCTGTTTGCTTGACCTTGCTATGCCTGTCATGGGGTCGTCTGCTTTGGGGCAGGGGCCTGGTAGGAATTTTGTCCATTTGGCTGATTAATGTGTGCCACTTGGTTTTTGCAAATCGTCACAACTTGTAAGGTTTGCGGTTAGGCATTGGTCTTGGAATTGGTTGGTGGAGGGGTATGGATTCGGCTGTGCCTGCCCCTCCAAAATGCTGCTGCTGCTTCAAGGGTTTTCCGTTAAAGGAACCCAGGGGCTCCCCATGCTTTTGTCCGAAACCCCCTGGCAAGGGGCTAGGGCCACACAAGCCCCTGGGAGCATTCTGGGGAGAGGTGAGGCATGGTTTCCAGTCCCGTCTCTCTCCCCAGGTGACTTACCCTTGCTGACTTCGCGGGGGGTGCGAATGTCAGAGCTGTCCCCGTGCGGGGTCAGTTAGTGCTACCAATGCCTAAGCAACCACTCACATTGCTGTAATTTGAATAAAGTTGTGGCCAAAATTATGCCAAAAACTTAAACAAAAATTAAGTGTAAATTGTGTTTTTCTTTGGGGGGGGGGTGTCTTGGGGACCTCGACGTGCAAATACTACATAGGTAAGTCATCCACAGCCTCAATTGTGCCCTTTCCTATGTTTATGTGATGTCTTTATGCACACCTCATGATGAAGTTAGCAAATTCAAGTCATATTGGCCACCTTAGCATATTGCTTTGACTTTCACCGCTAACTAGGGATATGCAAAATCATCTTTCCATAGATATTTCTGCATTGGTACAAGATATTCAGAGCATTTCTCTGCCATCTGCATACGGGCAGTTTTGTGAGGTCAGGACTTTCTGAATTGTTACTTTGCTTATTTCTTTGCTTCCTTCCAACTTGTTAGCTGCACATTGTTAGTTCTGGCTCTGCTGTTATAGTGCATGGTGTTGGGTTGTTACTCATCAGTCTCCATTTTACGTTAACTGGCTTAAATTTGTAACATTTTACATCTGCACAAACATCAATTAAATGTTTGACTGTATCATTTACATTATTTATGCGTAGAATATTTCTTGGGAGGTGGAGAGATATGGGGAATTGTTTGCTACAAGCACTTTCAGAAACTGAAGAATCAAAGCTTTAAAAACATCTCTTAATACTCCAAATTACTCCTCAAAGCCACAGAATCACCCTGTTCTTTTCTTGATTTCATTGGCCAAGGTAAATGTTGCTTGCAAACCACTCTCCATTTTTTGCTCTTGTAGAAACATAAAGCGAGTCTTTCCCTTTGCTAACTGCTATGACAATGAGGGACCTCAGTGTACTGTACTTCCTAACTCCATTCCCGGGGAAGCAAATGAGCTATTGAAATGGCAACTCCATTCAGGCGGGGGGACTTCAAGTGAGGGCAGCCTTGGCTTTCGGACTCACTGACCATGCCGAATGCTGCCATCCATTATGAAGAAATCCCATCAGCGGCTGGACCTCCCGTTGCCCGAGGGGAATGGCCAATCATTTTCCTGAGGGAGAGGAGAATGGTAGGAGCAGCAGGGACATTTCCATTTTACTAGTGAGATCTTATTTGGCAGCAACAAATGAGCAACTTTCAAGCTTCAGAAGTGATTAATTTCTTGCCAGAGCTGTCTGCAGAGCTGTCACAGCCTGACAATCCTGACATAAGTGTCATTTATAATGTCACAAGTCTATTACACATAAATGTCATTACACAATTATGCTGGGGAGAAGAAAAGCCTCATTGTGAGGATAAACCGGCGTAATATTGAGTCAATTAGTTGTCTTAATGTTATTGTTCCATTGTCCCCCCTCATACAATTACATAGTGTCAGATTTGTTCTGTTTGCATAAAATTACCTGTTATTCTTACCAGCAATATGATGAGGCATGCAGCTAGGGGTTTCTGTTATAACTAAAACATTGGCACCAGACTCTAGGATTGATATTAATGCCAAGATCATGACACTCTAATAATTTGTGCTCTCTCTCCACCTTTCATGTGCCGGAATATGGACAAGACCATTAATCTACTCTGTTTAAGTCAAAATGGCTGGCTCTAAAGAGGGTGACTTTTCTGTGCCACCTGACAAAAAAAAAAGCCTCTTCGTTAGGAGGATGGCAGAACAGTAGCAAAGTCCCCAGTGGGTCTCCTCCATTATTCCTACAAACTGGCACGAGAACAGCCTTCATTTAGTTCTAACAAGCTTCTATTCTCTTTGGGCCAAGATGCAAACGAGCTTGACTGTGCTGACTTTATTTGAATGCATTATGTAGGAAAGGGTAGAGGGGTTCTGCTGACTGGTGCTCTTGGAGAGAAATGAGGGATACCTGACACGGTGTGGAACTTGCTGCCATACCCCCAAGAAGATAAGCTTCAACGTTTGCCTGACTAGAGGTCACTTGAGCTTAGTTCGGATTGGAGGGCTGCAAACCTAAATGGCCTGCCAGAAATTCCACGCTGATTAGGCTCAAAATAAACTGAGAATCTCACGGTTGGCTCTAGACAGCTAGTTGTTCTCCTTCCGCAGTTTAAAGACATAATGCCTCTGAATACCAGCTGCTGGGAATTGCAGGAGTGCTGTTGTGCTCATGCCTAGTTTGCAGGTTTTTCACAGGAATCTGGTTGACCCAGATGCTGGGCTAGATGAGCCATTGGCTTGATCCAGAAGGCTTGTCTTGTGTTCTTCTGTTCTTTGAACTCTTGGTGGCATATACCATATTTAAAACAGCCCATCCATGCTTATGAGTCAGCCTTATGGCACATCTTTTAGGACTGCAGTTGGCAAGCAGTACAGCCAGATGGGCTGCTGCAACTTGCCTTGCACATGGTATTGTTATAAATACATAGAGCAAGTCATTCAACAAAAATCACTTCATATCTAAGAAATCTTAATGAATTCAGCAAAGGTGTTGTCCTTTCACTGCAGCCAGTGGTATGGCTGGGCATTCTTTTAGGCAATGCCTCACAATTCCTGTTGTTAACAACCCTAATGTCTAACTTTCTGCAGTCTGTATGAGAAGTAGAGGCCAGATGCATGCTCATGAAGCTACTCTTTCCAGCAGTCATGTGAAATATTGCTCCTGAGAGCCAAATCAAACTCTATTTTCTTCCCATTTGACATTTTTGACTGCTTTTTCAGGAATGATCCAATCAAAGCAGATTCAGCTTGGGTAAAGATAAAGGCAAAGGACCCCTGACTGTTAAGTCCAGTCGTGGATGACTCTGGGGTTGCGGCGCTCATCTCGCTTTATTGGCTGAGGGAGCCGGCGTACAGCTTCCGGGTCATGTGGCCAGCATGACTAAGCCGCTTCTGGCAAACCAGAGCAGCGCACAGAAATACCGTTTACCTTCCCGCTGGAGCGGTACCTATTTATCTACTTGCACTTTGATGTGCTTTCGAACTGCTAGGTTGGCAGGAGCTGGGACCGAGCAACGGGAGCTCACCCTGCTGCGGGGATTTGAACCGCCGACCTTCTGATCAACAAGCCGAAGAGGCTCAGTGGTTTAGACCACTGCGCCACTCGCATCCCTAGCTTTTTTCAGAAATGATCCGATCAAAGCAGATTCAGCTTGGGTAGAAAGCACAAATAGGACCACTCATTGGGGATTCACATGATTCCTTTCCCATTTATTCAAAGAATGCATGAATAGGGGTGGGGGGCTATGTGGGGGTCCTTCCCAGGCATCTGTCTGATGGTCATGTCACTATCTGAAATTTGCTGCTCATCAGAAGGTGCTGTGTGTTCCAACATAAATGCTTAGAGCATCTCCACATGACGTCAGAAGCCAAGTGGTCCAGCATGCCCCCTTGCATGGAGGCACTGTATAATATACATGTACATTGATAAGCATGCAAAGTTTCTTCTGATATGCCCTGGGAGGTGGGCAGTGGCAGGGCGGGGACTGGATGTTTCACGTGACACCACCACCCCAACAATGTTTTTCCATATTTCCAAAGAAGGAATTCTAAGGCCCCTTTGGTTTTTAAGCCAATGAAGAAGAAAGTGGTTATTTGTTGCTTCAGTCAGTTAAGAGGCTGCAAATCCACAGGACAGAAATGTGACTATTCCATACAGACATTAACACACAACCCACAGATCTGTTTGATTTTCCAGAGGAAAGTGTTTCCCACATCTCAGCAGCTGCAAACTGGGTCCCAGGTGCTTTGGGAAAATTGAAGTGATTTTGTGTTGATATTAGGGCTAATATCAGAAAATGCTAAATTACATTTTAAAAGGAATCCATCTGTTATGTACTGAGTTGAATAGGATCCAAACTGTAGCAGTCTGATTGGTCCTAGAACAATAGGATCCAAAAGGCAGCAGTCTGATTGGTCCTAGAACAATGCAGCAGTATGATTGGTTGGCAGGAACCACCCAATCCTGCTCCAGATAGAAGTGAATCCACAACCTGATTGGCTTACAGTAGAATTCCAGAATTAGCCAATCATGTGCAGCCCATTGTGTAAATAATGTATATAAAGCAGATACTGTGAGGGGACATTCATTCATTCCTCCTCACCACTATGAGCTGAATAAAGAGCATGAAATCACTTTGCGACTCTGAGTATATTTCACTGGCGACGAAGGTGGGATCCCGCTGAGCTGACTGCCACACACAGCACCGCAGCACCGCCAACTGCCGCACCGCTGCCTCGCACCGTGTATCCAGGCTTCAGCTCCGGGGCACAAGGAACTCAGAATGGCAGCCAACAGCAGCTTCTCGCCATTCAACCCAGCATCTGGAGACTGGGAAGCGTACGCCTCCCGTTTCACCTTCCTCCTAGAAGCCAAAGGGGTCACCGACGAAGAAGACGCCAAGAAGAGGGCGATATTCTTCAGCGTCTGCGGAGAGGAGACGTTTGAAATCGCCCGGGCTCTCCTTGCGCCTGAAGACGTCGCTACTGTTCCATACAAAACAATAATGGAACAGCTGAAGGGGCACTTTTCGCCGCAGCCCTCAGTGGTGGCTCGTCGAAATGCCTTCTACGCAAAGCGGCAAGCCCCTGGGGAAACCATAACTGGGTTTGTGACCTCTCTCCGCCAAGCCGCCCGGTTCTGCAACTTCTCAGAGCTGGAGAACATGCTTCGTGACCGCCTCGTCGGTGGCCTGAAGGATGAGAAGCTGCAACGACGCCTCTACGCTAAGAAGGACCTAACGTTCCAGGTCGCTCTGGAGGAGGCCCTGGCAACAGAAGCTGCCGAGAGGTCGACCCAAGAGGCACGGCCGAGCCTGCCATCCCAACCGAGGGTCCACCATGAAGACCTCACCGACGACTCAGGATCCGACAGGGAGGAGGTGCACCGAGTACAGCAGCGCACTCAAGCAGCGCACAGACCACAGCTGCCTCGACGAGAAGGAGGGAACTGCGCAAGCTGCGGGGAGAGTCACGAGAGGAGGACCTGCCGTTTCCGCAACGCAGAGTGCAGGCAGTGCAGAAAATCGGGACACATCGCCCGGGTGTGTCGGGCTCGGCCCACCCGACACCAGGCATCAGATGACCAATCCAAGAGCCCCAGGTCCCGGGGCCCAACGCACCAAGGCAACTCGACGGAGCTCACGGACTTCCAGGTATACCAGTTGCCCCACCCCAACGTAGAGAAAATTTATGTAGAGGTACAGATAGAGGGGGCCCCATGCCGCATGGAGCTTGACACGGGTTCAACTCTATCCATAATCTCGGCAAGGACCTTAAGGAAACTGTGTCCCACTGGGGGTCCCAAACTCAGGCCGGCCCCATTCACCCTCCGGGACTTCCAGAAACGTAAGGTCCCCACAATGGGGGTGGGGACCTTCAGGGTGCAATACCGAGGGCGGACGCGGCAACTGGACTTGCTTGTGGTCAAGGGCCCCTACATTAGCTTACTGGGATTGGCATGGTTTGGACCACTGGGGCTAGCTGTCACCGGGGTGAACCACACTAGCTTACAAGTGGACGTGGACGCCATATGCAAGGAATTTCCAGGGGTTTTCGATGGGAAATTGGGACAGTATACGGGCCCCCCCATTGCGCTACAGCTTGACCCCGCAGTACGACCGGTCAGGCTCAAGGCCCGCCGGGTCCCGTTCGCCTTGAAACCCCGTATAGACGAGGAATTGGACCGACTCGTAGAGCAAGGAGTGCTGGAGCCGGTGCCTAATGCTCCCTGGGAAACCCCAATCGTCACACCCGTCAAGCCTAATGGTTCGGTCCGCATCTGCGCAGACTACAAATGTACCATAAACAAGGCCCTCACGGCCCACGCATACCCAGTGCCAGTGGTCAGCCATGTCCTTGCCACCCTGGCTGGGTCGAAAATTTTTGGCAAGCTGGACTTGGCCCAAGCATATCAACAGCTGCCAGTAGATGAGGCCACAGCAGAGGCACAGACGATTGTGACGCACAGAGGAGCGTTCAGGGTAAAGCGGCTGCAATTCGGTGTCAGCGTGGCACCAGGCATATTCCAGAATATAATGGACTCTCTCCTTAAAGGGATTCCTGGCGTCACCCCCTTCTTCGATGATGTGTTGATTGCCGGCCCCACACCAGAGGAGTTTGAGGACCGCCTCCGCACCGTCCTGCACCGTTTCCAGACG
Source organism: Podarcis pityusensis (assembly GCF_964106645.2). NCBI lineage: Eukaryota > Metazoa > Chordata > Lepidosauria > Squamata > Lacertidae > Podarcis > Podarcis pityusensis. Next base: position 37,577,885 of record NC_138030.1, read on the forward strand.
GCGGGTCTCAAGGTGAAGCGGGAAAAATGTCTACTAGGAGTGCCTCAGGTGGACTTTCTGGGATTTATGGTGGACGCAGAAGGGGTCCACCCGACTGGGGACAAGGTACGGGCCATTTGTGATGCCCCAGCGCCCAAGAGCAAGACTGAACTTCAGGCCTTCTTGGGGCTATTGAACTTTTACCATTCCTTCCTTCCCCACAAGGCGGCGGTAGCGGAGCCCCTACACAGACTCCTGGACAAGCGGGCCCCTTGGGTGTGGGGCCAGCGCCAGGAGGCCGCATTCCAGGCAGTCAAGGACTTGCTTGTCTCAAACTCGGTCTTGGCACACTTCGACGAGAGGCTGCCGGTGGTGCTAGCATGCGACGCCTCACCCTATGGCATTGGAGCTGTCCTGGGGCACCAACTCCCGGATGGAAGAGAGGTACCGGTGGCGTACTTTTCCCAGACACTCAACACAACCGAGCGGAACTACTCGCAAATCGACAAGGAGGGTCTGGCAATCGTAAAGGGAGTAAAAAAATTCCATGATTTCTTGTACGGGCGGCCCTTCACCGTGGTGACTGACCACAAGCCGTTGCTTGGCTTGTTTGCCCCCGAAAAGCAGACCCCCCAAGTGCTGTCTCCTCGCGTCCTCAGGTGGTCAATTTTCCTTGCCAGCTACCAGTATGCACTGATTCACCGACCTGGGAAGGCGATGGGCCATGCGGACGCCCTCAGCAGGCTACCACTACCGGAAACAGGCCCTGACCCAGCACCTGCACAAGAGGTTATGAGCCTGGAGCTGCTTCCCGACCGCCCCATTCAGGCACAAGAAGTTGCACACCATTCCAAGAAAGATAGGGTCATCTCCCGGGTCCTGGACTGGGTGTGGAGGGGATGGCCCAGCAGCAGCCCCGGGCCAGAATTCGCCGGCTACACAACCCGCAAACATGAACTGTCGGCCCACAAGGGGTGCCTGTTATGGGGAAGCAGAGTCGTTGTTCCCCAGCCCCTCTGCAAAAGGGTCCTCACAGCCCTACACGAGACACATCCAGGGGTAGTAAGAATGAAGGCCCTTGCCAGGAGTTATGTGTGGTGGCCGGGGATCGATGGAGAGATAGAGGCCTGGGTCAAACACTGCCAGGCCTGCCAAGAATCCCGCCCGGATCCCCCAAGGGCCCCAGTCCAGTCCTGGGAGTCCGCCCGAGCACCATGGTCACGCCTGCATGTGGATTTCGCTGGCCCCTTTCAGGGGAAAACATTCTTCATAGTGGTGGACTCCTACACCAAATGGCTGGAAGTCGCACTGGTACCGTCCACTTCCACGTCCGCAGCCATCCGGGTACTACGCAGGCTGTTTGCAACCCACGGGCTCCCTGACACTCTCGTCTCAGACAACGGGACTGCATTTACGTCAGGAGAATTCCAAACCTTCACAGCACAGAACGCCATCCGCCACATCCGTTCGGCGCCGTTCCACCCTGCCACCAATGGCCAAGCAGAACGCATGGTGCGGACCACCAAGGACACCCTTCGCCGCATGACGCAAGGGGACTGGGAGTACCGCCTTGCCACATTCCTTCTAGCACAGCACAGCACCCCCAGCTCAACGACTGGCCGGAGCCCCGCTGAACTACTAATGGGTCGGCGCCTTGCAATCAGATTGGACCGCCTTCACCCCGATAGAGCTCAGGATGAGATAGTGGTGGGGGAAGGCAGGAACCCCCGGACCTTCGAGGCCCAGGACCCAGTGTACGCAAAGAATTTTGGGGCAGGCCCAGCATGGGTACCCGCCACAATCACCAGGGTCACTGGCCCCGTGTCGTACGAGGTGCTAACGGATGGGGGGCAATGCTGGCGCCGCCACTGCGACCAGATACGGCGACGATTCCCGGGAGAAAACCAGGAGGAGGACAGGTCAGAGGAGTCCCAAGGGAACAGCGGGGCAGTGAGGCCCATAGAGCAGGAGGGGCCAGCAGGAGAGGCAGAATCAGTAAATACAGAGAGGACCCGTGAGGCCGAAAGGACACCGGAACCAGAACCACGACTGAGCGAGCCGGTTGCACCAGACCAAACAGCTGCATCACAGCCAGCATCCTTGGAACACGAGCCAGAACCCGGAGCCCGGACCAGGGAACACCCCAGGCCACAACGCACACGTAGGCCGCCGGCATACCTTGAGGACTATGAATGCGACCTCCCGGGCAGGACTGGAACTTAGAGGGGAGGGGTGTTATGTACTGAGTTGAATAGGATCCAAACTGTAGCAGTCTGATTGGTCCTAGAACAATAGGATCCAAAAGGCAGCAGTCTGATTGGTCCTAGAACAATGCAGCAGTATGATTGGTTGGCAGGAACCACCCAATCCTGCTCCAGATAGAAGTGAATCCACAACCTGATTGGCTTACAGTAGAATTCCAGAATTAGCCAATCATGTGCAGCCCATTGTGTAAATAATGTATATAAAGCAGATACTGTGAGGGGACATTCATTCATTCCTCCTCACCACTATGAGCTGAATAAAGAGCATGAAATCACTTTGCGACTCTGAGTATATTTCACCATCCCTTTATCTTTTAACCTTACGCCTCCCTCAGTCATGTAGAAAAATCAATCTTGACTAATCCACTGACCAAGAAAAAGCGAAAAGCAAAAATAGGAACCTGAATAAATGCCTTCTTGATTTTCTTTTTAAAGGGTTTCCACAGGAAATATGATCAAAGCATCCCAAAGCTTCGATCCAGGCTGTGGGATTGAACTCCAGAGCAGTGGGAGAGCTGTCTTTTACAAGAAGTCATTTGCGAGACTTACAAAGTGGCACAGGTTATAGCTCTGCGAAGGCATAAAGCTTGCTGAGAATGTCACAGAATTGGCAACAGGAACAAAGTTGCACAGGAGAACTAGGCAGTATTCTAGGATTTGAGGAGCCCTTGAGCTTCCCTCACCCTCTTCATTTAGAATCGGTGGGGCATGGACCCTGAGAACCATTCCACACCTCCCTTGATCTGTTTGACGGCTGTCTGTGCAAACTGAGTGTGACAATGATGGTGGACAGTCCAGGGGGTCCTATCTGGCCCACAATGCCATTTTTGTGTGGAAACTACACCCACCTGCCAATCAGCTGACATCACTCCAGAGTGGTATGTATCTGACATCAACTGGGGGTTGATTCTGTGTTTGCTGTGCATGCCAGTTCCTCTCTCATCAACTGAAAACCAGAGCTGAAAACCAGAGGTTCAAAGAGCAGCATGGGTGATCTGAAAGCAAGCCTTTGTTGTTCCTTAAATCTGCAGAAGACAGAGGTTTAAAGGGCTTTAAAGTGCGTTGTCATCTGACATTGTTATGACATCAGGTGATTGACACGTGGGCACCTGATAAAGATCTGGCCCACTGGCCAGAAAAGATTCTGAACCATTGCTTTAAAAGTCAATATTCAGAAAGCTTTCTGCTTATTCTGCTGAGTGGGGCTCTGGGCTTCTGCCCTCAAATCCCCTCCTGACCTCACCACCAACCGCAGTTTGGGAAATAGAGTGAAAGACTCCCCATGCTGAACACAACATGTGCTCTACAAGGATTCTTATTCTTCGCATGTCAACGGACAAGCAAGAAAATCTTATTTTACGAAAGAAGACAAGGCTTAATCTGTTGCTAAGCAGATCAGCTCAGTGACTTTATAACAAAATAAGGAACTGATAATGCTGGAATTAGTTTGAAGGAAATGAATTCTTAAAAAAAAAAGGATATGGAAAAAATCATTTAGGCATTTCACTGGCATATAACAAGACACTACAGTAATATTGCAGCAAGAGAGAAGATTATTTGGAGTTAATTCTTATTTTTAGCTGATAATTTCTAATTAACTTGCTGTAGTTATCTTGTTAAATGTCAATTAAATCTCAAAGCGCTCCTTACCGTTTTCCTGTATTCATGGAATGTAATTACGCATCTGTTTCTTGAGTGGCCTTCCTTGCTCCTATCATCTATGGCTAAATATAGGGCAAATATGTTTTAAAACATTATTTAAAAAATATGTTACAGCTAATCAATAATTGATTTTGCAGCACAAAATAGGATTAAGAAAATAAGTCCTTTTTTCCTTTCTTACTCTAAGTCTATAGATTTATGCTCTCCTCTATAATGGTTACTAATCATTACGAAATGAAATAAAACAAGGGTGCAATCCTAGGGTCCCTGGGAAGGCAGACCAGAGTCCAGAGACCATAAGACACTGGGGACCCCATAGTCAGGTGGCGGAGAACGAGGTTAGCCCACAGAGAGGGAGGTCTCTGCTAGATGGTCTTCCTGAATGGCATCAGAGCTTTCCACAGATTTTCCTTTCCACCAGCAGTATGCTGCCAGAGGTGAGGCTGGAAATGGTGTTGTCTGGGAGTCTGAAATTCAGCCAACTCAAGAGCTTTGTGTCATTCATATATTTCCTTCTATTTGTGAATCACTTCCTATAAAAACAACAACTCTCAAACCAATTTAACAATGAAGACACATGTAAAACAATGTCATATAGGAAAAACCAAAACAACTTCATATAAAATAAATAAATAAAACAATTTCATAGCTGAAACCAGTTTCAAATCCAATCTAAATCCAGACTGGGATAAAAGCCAAATCTCCACTTAAAAGTCTTGTTAAAAAAGGGAAGGTTTTCAATAGGTACCAAAAAGGCACTAGAGACAGCGCCAGACTGATATGCCAATTCTGATATGTGGTTCACAGTTACATGTACTTCATGCCTTCCTATGGGGCGGCGGAAGAGAAGAAGCAATAAGGAAACAAAAAATGGTTGCTCCTCACCTTCCACTCTGGCCAAGATGAGCAACCAGGGCTTATGGAATATAGTTCCCTATGTCCCCACTGCTCTCCATACAGCATACATATTGAAAGTTTTTTAGAATTACAAAAAAGAACAAAGCAGAAAAAGAGGGAAAAAAGAAAAAACAAGGAAAAAACAAACCACATCAAACAATACAAATTCAAAAAACAAAAATATACCACAAACACTCAAAAACAAATCCATCATTCTTGACTCCTCAACTGTCATTGCCTTCTTTCTTTGACCTCCTCCTCCTCCCTTTTTTTGTATCCTAGTTGTTAATTATCGCAGCAAATCCTTTCCATATTTCATAATATTCTGTCATTACATTACCTTAATCTATTTTAATCTTATCTTACTATAAAGAACCTTAAAACTTAAAACTTGAATCTTAATTTTACCAACTTCTCATAACCATAATATTCTTACATAATTCTTTAAACATTTTTGCTAAAGCCAAATAATTTCGTTCCAACATTTTTCTAACATTCATCAATTTTATAAAACAATCCTAATAATAATAAAAAATGAAATAAAGACAATCCAATCTTCATCCAGCGTCCCTTCCTCCTGGTCCCGGGTTTTGTCAGTCCTTCTTATCCCATCGATCTAGCGCATTAACCTGGTAACCTTGTATCCGAGGCCCTTAAGTCTCTTCCATGTCCCTTCCGCGGCTCTTCTTCATATTTATAACTGTATTTTCCTTTGTCTCCTGCTCCTTTCACTCGTGGGAACTCCAGCTTAACAATGTTTTTAACCCTTCTCGACAAATCAGCCCCTTTTCCATAGTCCACACTAAACTCCATAAGGTATTTGAGAACATGTTTCAAAAACCCTCCAAAATTAAGAGCCCCCACAACCCCAAACATCTCACGGCCCATTGCCAGACTTGCAAAGTCCAAATATCCCTGCATGGGGGGGTCTATCCAACCCCCCATTTCCAAACCAAACCAAACTTTATCTTTCCAAATCTGGCTTTTTCCAAGTTCATTTGTCAAATCCAAAAGCTCATGTTCCTGCTGGGCCACAACTCCCTCCGTCTCTGGCGCCCAAGATTCAGCAGCATCCTCTTCCCTCATCTGTTCCGTCAGGGCACACTCCTGATTTAATTCCTGGGTGGGCTCCATATAATTTCCCACCATACAGCTGAATCATATGCACTTGCTCAGAAATAATAATAATAACAACAACAACAACATGTTCAGTGGGGCTTACTCCCAGGTAAATGTGCTTAGGATTGTAGCCATCCTCCCTCCTGTTGTTTTGTTTTTGCTCAGTTTTTTCAAAACTTCCTGTTCTTCACATCTAGACACTCTGATTTGTGATGATGTCATCAGCTTTGCCTGCTGCGGACTCTGCAGCTAACAAACTTCATCCCTGAACTTTCTGCTTAGGCAGTGGTGGAGTAATAAAACCTGGCAGTTTATTTTCTCAGTACACAAAGGGCAATTATGGCATTTAAAAGATAATATGGCAACCTGATTGAAAACTGAATTTGCAACGTGGTTTGCAGCTAGTGGAATCCAATAATTGCATTCATAATAGTACAGTCCATTATGCTGTTGTAACCATCTACCCTATACTGGTCACCTCTGGTGGAGCTTGGCAATTAGCGTCAGGGTTTGCAGGGGTGGGGAGGGGTGTCTAACAAATAGATGTGTTAGGCTGATCACAACAGGATTGTTATGTGGAAAAGTAGCAGATACAACAGAGGCTCCAATATAGTGAAGGTGATCAACTTCAAGCCCAGGCGAGGAAGTTATGAGGCTTTCAGGAAATGAAGGCACCCAGGAAAGCTGCAAAGTACAGATCACTTGACATATTTTTTTGTGGCATGAAAGAATAGACACCCCCTTGGCCCCCTTGACAATAACCCTGTGTACCCACTCCTGTTTACTTTGCATTCTGTATACTCCAACTGCTGATTTGGGAAGCAGTGTATGCACAACTCTTGCCACAATCCACATCGATACCACAGCTATACTGTCATTTCTTAAGGAGCCACTGTGTTTTGATGTGTTTCCCCTCAAATCCGTTTCAATCTGAACTGAGAGAAAAGAACAAAGTAGCTGTGTTTTAAGCCTAAAATAAGCCTAAGAGAAGCACAACAAAAGCCTCACACCCCACCCATGAGAATTTCATTGTAATTTTCTTTTTTCTGCTTTTTTCACAATTTTACAGTGTAGTTTCTTTTCTCATTAATTGCTGGAAGGTTTGGGGAAAACATAGGAGACATTTTCAGCACAGCACTGCGTTTTTCAGACATGCAGTGAAAGGGGTGTGTTTGGTAGGGGAGAGAATCTGTTGCCAGAATGCCACCTCCCTGCTATATATATTCATTAGATGAGCCCAAGAGCTCTCAGATGTCTGGCAGATGCTGTGGTGAGGACCAAATGACCTGTGACCAGCTCTCGCTGTGAACTGAGCACCCCCCCAAACATAGCTCAGAAACTTCTACAACATGCAAGGACAAATGCACTGAGATTTCAGAACAAATCCAAATGTCCAAAGGAAGGAAGACTTAAAAAGCCACATTCCTAATACAGCCCAAGATTCTTTTCTCTGACTTCTGCAGCTCCTCTTCCAAGTCTTTCAAAGAGTCCTCAGGGGTGCTTGTGGATTTATTTGGAGGAGGGAGAAATTTTTTCCTTTCAGTGTATTATAAATGCAAAGCTGGACCTAGGCAAGGAAAATACACAGGGGAACAATTAGAATTGACTAAAATCTTTTAAGATGGAGGTATTTATGCCAGGCATTCGGAGAGGAAACGGAATATGTAGTTTGAGAGTTAACCTTCATAACTTTGATTTTTAACATTGATTTTAATGCATTCATTCACTGCTCTCCTTGCTGACTTTTTCTCCCCAAAGCAGGTTTCTTTCCTCTCTCCCTCTGTTCGATTGCCATTTGCTTATTCTGTAATCTTCGTTATGTCACCTGCTTGCTTCACCTCTCTTGTCATTTTGTGTCACTTCGGCTTTCAAGAGGATCTTATCCCAGCAGCCACTTGGTCCCTCCTTCAGGGTTTACTTCATTTCTTCTGATGAGTATTGATCTTGTCTGAACTACCCTCCTGCATTTATTTCACTTTGTCATAACCCAAAGCTTATTGCGCTGGCTGCGTTCTATATATGGAGCAGCTGACCACGTTGACCTGACTTGCCCTATGATGCTTGGAAGTTTGAGGGTGTTTAAATACATTTTAATACTGCATTTTCACACTTTACGCATTGATTTCTTTACGGTTACAGTCTAGTATATTACTTGTTGCACTTATATCTCACCTTTCCTCCAAGGAGTTCAAGGTGCTGGACATGGGATGAACTATTTCATCCTCATGATTACCCTGGGTTAGGTTAGACTGAGAGACAGTGCTTGGCTCAAGGTCACCCAGGAAGTTCATGGCTGAGTGAGGATTCAAACCCAGGTCTCCCAAGTCCAACACTCTCTAACTACTACACACAACTCTCTCTCTCTCTCTCTCTCTCTCTCTCTCTCTCTCTCTCTCTCTAGCTTAATTGCTTGTCACAATGAACAAATGACTAGAAAGCTGAGATTTAGTACATACATTAGCAGAGAGCATGATGGGGCTGCCCCTGCTCTCCCTCCAGCTCCAGCTCTGCTACATATTAGGATGGAGACTAGGAGGGGTGATAAGGCTGGTATGATGCAAACATGTCAGCAGAGCCAATCCAGCACACTTGGCATCACTTTGGAACCACACCAGCCTCACTGCCACCTCCTCAGTCCATCCCAGTATGCAGCAGAGATGCAGCAGGAGGTAGATCACACCGTCTACCACTAGTTGCACCTACAGCACAAAGCAACTGATTCCATGTTGCAGCCATTTCTCTATTTTGCCCAGTGGATACCCCTGAGTCTTCTAAACCAGTGCAGTGGGGAATGGCTCGCCTTCGCCAATGTAGAAGTTGGCTTCAGTTTGTGGTGTAGGGGGAGGATGCCATCTTGTCCCTCAGCTCAGGCCCTGTGAGCATGCCTGAAGTTACAACAGCAAAGAAGAGCCTGTGTGGTATAGTGGTCAGAGGGATGGGCTAGGACCTGGGAGACCAGGGTTAAAATCCCCACTCAGCCGTGAGGCTCACTGGGTGACTTGGCCAGTCACAGTATCTCAGCCTAATCTACCTCACAGGGCTATTGTGGAGATTAAATAATGGAGGGTGAAACCATGTGACCCCCTTGAACTCCTTGGAGAAAAAGCAGGATATAAATATAATAAACAAATGGTTTGAGAAAACAGATGTGAAAGAGTATAGAAGCACATTGATGAGAACAGGGAGAAAGAAGCTTAGGAGGAGATATGAGATTCAGAGCATCACTGTAGAATATTTCATGCGCTAGAATAGAAAAAAATAAAGGAAAAGAAAAGTGTAACGTTGTCTTTGTGCTATTCCAGGTTATATTAACAGCCTATTTTGGTTTTTTTCCAGATCTTCAAAAATATTCAACAACTTTAGTCTCTTTTAAAATGGAGAAAATAGAATATCTCATAACTCTCTTTTTCTCTGTGTGCATGTGTGTGCAAAGACTGCATATTCTTTCCAAAATATTCCCCTTTCAGAAGAGGGAAAAAAAGGGAGTGAAGGAAATCAGATAAATGCATTAGTGGGAGTTCAGCTGACTGCTGAAGCATGTTTTAAAAATCAAATAAGGATATAATGTTATGCATAGTTTCCATATCAAATTATGACATTATTGGCAAAGATGAGAAGGTGACACAATTCAGAGCCTTCCTACCTCCCTGATAACAGATGAAGCAATCTTAAATGGAATACAAAAGCAATTCTGTAATCAAGCACAGGCTCACACAGCATTCATTTGGCTCCAGCAAAGGGGATCCACACGGCGAGAAATAATTGGTTTCTTTATTCTTAAAGGAGGGGGGAAAGTGTCATATTTTGCTGATGAAATTTACCGGATTGACAGCTCTGGAGGCTGCAGTTTACTTATGCACAGGAACAAAGAACAATGAACAGACACGATGCTTCATCTAACCCGCCGACATGCCTCTGACAGCGGCCACCATGCAGCCATTTCCTATTATCAACCACACAGGCCTGTACTTGTGTAATGAAGATGCACACATTTTGTCAAATGAGAATGCTACACTGGAGAGAGAGAGAGAGAATTATACATGCAGCTTCTGAGCAATCCAGCACACCAGAAACCCCCAATAATGGCTGTTTGCAGTTTACAGAATATATGCTTCTTTGTACACAATCACAGTGTTGAGTAAAAATAACGAGCTTTCACTAACAAGACTTCAGAGTACAGCTTGGATTTTCTACATCATCACACAAATAGAGAGTGGAAAATTATGGTATGAAATGTTTTGCCTAACCTCTTATAGCAAAGGCTGCTTGCCATGCTATGATAGAGCTGTGTGGGTAAAAGGCATATATTCAGTGGATCCTTTCCCAAAATTTCACATGAGCTATAGCATTCTAGAATCCAATTCCATATGCATTTCTTCTCCTTATGTGCCCTAACTTCTGAGCTATAGTTCACTGTGGCCTTCCTGAGTCCTCTCCCTCCAACTCAAATCAGAGATCATTCTGGAGCAGTCTCTGATGAACTACAAGGAGCAGCAGATGGAAGAAGAAGCCATGCCAAGTCTTGTTACAAATGATTGCTGGGAAAGGATGGCAAAATGCCATTGAAGCAGTCCTTTGGTTAACCAGGGGGACCTCTTTCTTGTGTGACAAATTCTTGGCACTTTCCACCAGTAGATGATAGATAGATAGATAGATAGATAGATAGATAGATAGATGATCGATAGAGAGATAAAATGCATTTCAATAATTAAATAAAGAATAAAGTGCACAATGCTCCTAAGATCCTCCCATCCACCGAACCTATCTAGATGCACGTCACAACAGATTATGTATTTAATATGTCACATATTGCTGACTTCCGTGCTTATATCCCAAGAAAGCAGCGATGGTAATGAACGCAGGAACATCTGGAGACATTTTGCTGGCACTGAAAGGTCAAAGCAATTCATTAAATATTGAGGCTCCGGTTGTGAATTCCTCAAATTTAAAATGCTCAGAAAGCAACTGTCAATCTCCTTAACAAAGAGGGGGCATGGAAAACAAAAGGGGAGGGAAGGAAGAGATTAGGGAAAATTCCAATGTATGTCTTCTAGAAAAGGAGACCTTTGAGAAAAGCCACTGTGTTACTGTGAGTAGCAGAGGGCTGGACATGAGCAGTGGAGACCTTGGTCCAGATCCCTGCTCAGCTAGGGAGCCCACTGTGGGAGTCTTGGTCAAGCAGACTACCTCACAGTCTAACCTAATTCACAGAGATCTGGGGGGTGTAAAAATCAGAGATGTTTGTTTTGCCTCTCTGGCCTCACTGGAGCAATACCAAAGCAAACATTTAGCGGTGGCGATAGATGTAATACTTGGGAAGAAAGGAGGTAAAGAATATGGGTATGTTTAGTATCCCAGAGAGTACTAAGAATTCTGATCTCAGTCTTTGTCCATCGTAGCGTTTACGCATTATGCCTGGACAGGATATATGAATATGAGTAGGAGGCATGGTCAATCATATCAAAAGCTGCAGAGAAAACAAGTAAGAGTAGCAGGATCACACTCCTGTTCTTCTCCCAGTACAGGTCATCCATCTGGATGATAAAGGCTTATTCAGTTCTGAAACCAGGCTTAAACTCAGATTGAAGTGGATCCAGATAATCAGTGCCATCCAAAAACACTTGCAGTTGTCCCACCACCGTCTCCACCCCCCACTTCCTCCCCAAAGGGGGATTGACAACTGGCCAAAAGTTATTACCTACCCTTTGGACCCAGAATCTCTGTTGTGGTAGCACCGTGCAGTTTCTATAAATCGTCCATGAACAAGCATGTGTCCTTGGCCATTATTGTGATGGACACACCATCAAAATGTCCACGTAATTACATATGCCACTTGTGTGCTATTTCAAAAAATGTTGCTTATTCTTACATGTTCATAACATATCAAGATATGCTTTGTATGCAAATCTACAGAGATTCCATTTCTAAGTCCCTCTCTATATCTCAAGGCCAGAGACTCTATAAAAGAATATCAGGAGGGAAACAGTTTGCCAGCTGCAGGCAGGAGGTTCCAACTGGTTGAAACTCTTATTATATGCTCTGATGGCTCTTAGAACAACAGGAGACTGTGTGTGAGTTGGTGAAACAGTAAGCGGGCGGGGGGAGGGGGTAGTCTCACAGGTGTTCTGCTTAGCTGTACCCAATGGAGTCTGATAGCCAATTTAGTTTTCCTGCTCCACTTGTCTGCTGCAGACGGTCACCCAGGAAGCTGTTGTTGATGATGTGCCCTGCCAATTACAAATCCATAGCTGTTGTCAGAGCCGACATTAGCCTTGGATGTGAGAGGCATGGCTCCCATAACACAGACAGAATACATGTAAGGCCTTCGTCTGACAGCAGTGTAAGTGAATATACCAGTTACAGACCTTGGAGGAGATAACCAGCCTAGCCTGCTATTAGGAGCTCAGATGGATTGGAAATATATTTGTGACCCTTTCTGGCTTCAAAGGTTTGCTTCACTGTCCATTTATTCCAGTGTAAAACGGAGCACATGCAAAAGTAGATGGTAGCTTCTTTAAGATTATATGGTGGTAGAAGCTTAGTGATGAGTGAATTACCCTTGGCTGGCTTTGTAATTGGGCCTGTTTTGTATGCAGTGTAATGCTCAGTAAGTTTCTCATCAGTTCTCACTTGCTCAATAGGACGTCCTGCTTCTCCCTCCCCCAAATCTGTTCTGGGGGTTCCCCCAACCCTCTGGAGCAGATTTGGGGAGGCTGAAGGCAGGAGGGAGGAAGTCCCATTGGGCAAGTGGGAATCCTTGTACTGATAGGATGCTTACTTAGGAATGCATTCGTTACAAGCCTCTGTCTTTCTGTGCTTTCTGGAAGAACTCAGAAGAAAAGGTTGGTTCCCACCCTCACAACGAGTCCTTCCCTGCAAGCGTGGCAAAGTGGCACCCAGGAGGCCTGGCACTGCAGGAGAAGAAAACTTATTATAAAGGTCTGGATTGTTTCTGCCTCGTGTTTAATGCAATGGATGCTCCTGGCTTCTAGCTTCGGACACGCTGAAGAAGGAAGCCACAACAAGTGCAAAAGTTGCAAAGAAGAAACTATGAATGAAAATACAACAGCTATGGGTGGGATCCTTTAGTTTTTTCTTCCCTATATGGGGAGGGGGGACGTGAAGTGGTGACTCACCCCCCTGTGGCAGCAATTCCAGGGTCCCCCTCTTAAAGGGGTTATATATATGGGTGTCACTGGCCATGCACTGAAAGGTTGTCAGTGAACTACCCTGTGTGCGGGTATATGGGCTGGGCTGCAGAGCACCCCCATATCCCATTTACCACGATGAGCCCCAGTTCTCCCCGGCTGGGAGGGATACAGGCCCAAGGCCTAAGCCAAGGTCTTCCTACATTTGGAAGTTTAATAAAGTTGTGGCCTAATTTTAATTTCATAAAACGTTGTCTTATTCCTTCCTTGTGATCCCTGGGGGCTGGGGCTGTCGCCGCCTGGTGACGCAAATGTCTGGATCATTTCTGCCTCGTGTTTAATGCAATGGATGCTCCTGGGTAGCTTCAGACATGCTGAAGAAGGAAGCCACAACAAGTGCAAAAGCTGCAAAGAAGAAACCGTGAATGAAAACACAACAGCTATGCGCCAGGCTAGTGTGATCATTGTGTTTTAAAATTCAACCATTGAAACACACCAGGTTGGAAAATGAAGAACACTTCTTATAGGACAATAGAGAATATGCTGGAATGAACGGACTGGTAATGGCAGTATCTGAAGCCCTCTGTAAAGAGGCAGGGACACACACAAACCACACCTGCATTGTCCCCTAGTACACCAGTTCCTTTGAGCATGAAGGTTTGAAGGGGACATCCCACTGAAAAATTGGTTTTAAGTGGAACATGCATGCTACTGCAATGATTGATGCATTGACATCAGCAGGGAGGGAGAAGTTCTCAGGGCCTCTCAGTCCCTTCCTCCTCTCTTCCTATGTTTTGGAGAGTTTGGATTTGATATCCCGCCTTTCACTCCCCTTCAGGAGTCTCAAAGCAGCTAACATTCTCCTTTCCCTTCCTCCCCCACAACAAACACTCTGTGAGGTGAGTGGGGCTGAGAGACTTCAAAGAAGTGTGACTGGCCCAAGGTCACCCAGCAGCTGCATGTGGAGGAGCGGAGATGCGGACCCGGTTCCCCAGATTGCAAGACTACCGCTCTTAACCACTACACCACACTGGCTCTCAATGTATGTAGCAATGTATGTAGCAATGTATGTAGTATTGTGAAGAAATGTGGTTTTTTCTTTCGCAACCACACCTGAAGGAATTATTTATATTATTATTTATTTGGATTTGATATCCCACTCTTCCACTCCAGAGAGCTCAGGATGCAATTAACCTGTGGTATATCCCCCCCCCCCCTACAGCTGACAGCCGCTGCTGACATTTCATTGATAAGCTGCAGTGATGGGGCAGTGGTCAGCAGCTGCTGACACAGGGGAAATCCATGCATCACTAGATCACATCAGCTACCATGGGTTGGTAGAAAGCTGATAGGAATCAATGATATGCATGCAACACTCTCCAAAAACACAAAACATGTAAAATGAAGTTTGAAGTTGTACTAGTAATTGCTTCTATTGGCTTAATCCTTCTTACATGTAACATTAATATGACAGTAATGATACAACTAGAAATATTTATCACCGTATTGTATCATTTTCATCATCCATCCAAACAGAGGTTTTCTTGCTTTCTTCAAACAGGAAAGAAGAAGAAAAATATTACTTACAAGAAGATGTTAGAGGGGGATGTATCATTCATATACTCCAGAGTTATATGTGGTTATATGTGCTGGCACTGGTGAAGGAAATTGACATTCTCCAAGGTTTACTAGGGTGTGTGGCACACAAATTACCACACTCATGTAAATGGCTGTGCATTACTCTCCTTGTGGGCAGGTCTGACTTACAGGAGAAATCCATCTTGCCTGTGGATGTTAACTTGACAAATATAGGTGGAATTCCTGCTAACAGAGCTGCACAAACTAACCCCTATAGCTTGCCTGACATTCAATGACTCACTCAAGTGTCTCTTCATATCAGAGGTCTGGGATGTGTTGTGGGGACAAAGTAATATGCGGTACTTCTCTGCATTTGTCTGCTATTTGACCATGGCTGGGGTGGGAGTGGGATGGCAGAGTCTTATTCACATCTCTGGTTTCCTTATGGTGTATCCTCTTACAACAGCTTTGAAAGCATTTATCCACATGTATATTAATCAAATATTTATGCATACATATTAATCTGATCATTTTTGAGTCCAGGTGGCACAACACAGGTAGACCAATGCAGGTATTCTGCAAGGGGAAGGGAATTTACCTCTATGTGGAACTCAAGATAATATGATGCATCAAAGTCTAAGGAATGAGAAAGCTCCACAAGTCTGTGCTAATGATGCTTATTGGGAAAGATTGATAGTGCAATCTATACATGCCTGCTCGGAACTAAACCTCACTGAGTTCAATGGGACTTACTCCCAGGTAAGGAAGTATATCATTGGAGCATTAGTGACTCCAGAAATGTAGTAGAGATTTGTTGGTTTGTTGGTTTGTTTTTACAATCAGTTTTTATGATCAGTAGCTAATACATTACTTTTTGTGCATCTGGTCAGCTTCTAGTGACCACCTTGTTCTCCCAGACCAGGAACTGTTTCTCAGTCTACCAATCAGCATCCTGAAAGCTTTCTCCTCTGACCCTTCCAAACTCTTCACTTGAATCTCATAATTTATAATGTATGTACAAGTAGTCCACTACACAGAGCTACTAAACGCACAGGACTGCAATTGTCAGGGCTTGGCTGTGGGTAGCAGTCTGAACTGAACCAGGAGAAGCCTGGGACCATGGGAGACACCCGAAGTCAGGACCAAAGAGGAAATCAGAACTGAAGGAAAAGACTGGCAAAGAATAAGCAAGAATGTACAAACACATCATATCCAGGAAGCTCTTTATATGACTTTTTGCCCAGCATATGTAGTTTGTTGCTTCGGCACATGAAGAAGCTGCACACAGCTCCTGGCAGCAACATAACATAGGACCACTTTGTAACTTTTAAGTATTGGAAAAGCAGCTAGCAAATGGTTTTCAACAAATTAAAACTAATATAAAAGAACTGTCCAAGAGCGTGCAACTAGTCCAAATAAGGACCAACGTGCATGAAATTGTTGCTGCATTGAGGGCATTTTCATGGCTTCCTTTGGCACCTATTCCCACAAATTTGTTCATATACAACAATTTGCAATAAAAAACAGGATACTTTCCCCTGTACCACTGCAATCCATGATGAAAACACTCTGATCCCATGGCAAACATCTCTTACATGAGCTTAACTTCCAGGTGGGGTCCTTATGAAGGGTACATAGTGGCATTTTATGCACAATGGCTTTTCATAAGAAGAGGAATGAGGAAGAGCACTGGTTTTGCCTGTGGAAATTGATATAGAGAAGAAGCAGGTATATATCATAGACTTTTAGTCAAGAGGAAGGAACAAATATTTAGCTTTGTTGAACAAGAAGCAAATGTCACAATTCTGGATGTGGCTGTAGTACATCCAAGCATCTAAGAAACCAATATGAGCATTAAGGAGGGAGGAGGGAGTGATAAAATTGTATGATTAGCATGCATAACTCATGATTTCTAAACTTTTTCATTTAATACACCACATATGTTTGTCTTTCACCCCACGAGCAGTTTTACTGACCTCAGCTTAGCCACTTATATGAATCTAAATTAAGCATATGTAGAAGTGTCGATAAGGCTAGATTTTAAATTATCACTATTATAGCCTTCATAGCAGGGAACAAATGAACAGTGACTTAGAACGGGGAAGTGGGTTCCTTTATCTCTGTATGTGCCACATAAAATCTATAAAACAAGGAAGGGGAAGGCTCAGGAGTTTAGTAATGGTATTGATTCAACATATTTTTCATTAAAATAAAAATGAGAAATAGTACGTTTTGTTTTTCATTTTATTTTTTTCTGCTCCATTTCCTTAGAATAATTCATGATCTAATCACATTGAAACTTTCAGCTTCTAAAATACTTCTTTGCTTGATAAAAGTCATATCTATTTATGCATTCATCTGCCCATGCTCACCAAGTCTATCCATTCCAATCAAACCAAACTAGCAGTACACATGCAAAAATACACACACACACACACACACACACACACACACACTGTGCACATAGAGCACGATGAGGAAAATAGAAGCACCAGGATTTGCAAGAACTATATAAGCTTGCCTGCTTCTTTTTCTTTAAATGATATTTACATATTGTTTGAGCTAGGGATTTTCATACAAGTTTGGCCTTTCTTTCTTGGGGGTGGGGGTAATTTAACCTGACTTCTTGGGATTTTGTGCATTTACAAGGGTGTTTTCAGCATGCACGATGCTTTTTCTGTTTGCATGTGTTCTCTTTAAAGCACTTATCTCCATTTCAATGGCTTCTTGCATAGATGAGTACATGGATCTCCTGCGTATGTTTGGGCTCTGCATTAAATAGGCTCTTGTATAAATATGGTAATTACCTACCATAATTGTGAACAGATACATTTTGTGTGGACCACTTCACAGAATTTATCCAGGG
This sequence comes from Podarcis pityusensis, assembly GCF_964106645.2. Classification (NCBI taxonomy): domain Eukaryota; kingdom Metazoa; phylum Chordata; class Lepidosauria; order Squamata; family Lacertidae; genus Podarcis; species Podarcis pityusensis. Next base: position 37,595,398 of record NC_138030.1, read on the forward strand.
GAAGGGGAAATTCTCCTATTGTTTCCCTGGGCTGGGGCTCACCATTAGCAGTAGCAGTAGGTCAGTTCCTTTATTTTTAGGGTTTTGTTTTTTTTAGTTTTTTCTTCTTTTTCTTTGCTACTACAAAGCCCCCATATGCTGGTTTGGGGTTTCTGATAGGCATCTGATTGGACACTGTAGTAAATGGGCCAGGCCTGACCCAGCAAAGCAGTTCAATCCTGTTCAGATCTGGAACCTCAAGTCTCCTTGGAGGAGTGGGAGCAGAAGATATCTACACAGCCAAGAGGAGCTGTGCAATCCTGACACTCCTGCCCCAGGTTGGCAGGGGGTTGGACTCGATGGCCCTTGTGGTCTCTTCCAACTCTATGATTCTATGATTCTATGATTCTATAGGTCTGGACATCTCCACAACAGTTTCCTGTCTGGTACTTCAACCCAGCTGTCTGTCATCCCCCAGACCTCAGAAACAGATGAGATGGAAAGCCAGGCAGGAACATCATGGCTGTCAGCAAAGTGCCAGCAAAGTACCTGATGCTATTCAGAAGGAGGGTAGAACACATGCATATAGCTGACATCTAAGAAGAGGTAGAGCTTTCCACTTTCATTTAAACTCTCCGGCTGTGCTGCTTCACTGCTGAGGAAACAGCTGTAAGTTCAACTGCAAAGCCTGACTGAACTGCGGAAACGAACAAGATCCTTGTGTTCTTACTAGGGACTAGGGCAAAGGTTGGAGAAATTTGGTCTCCCTTATGGTTTTGTGGGTGGGTGTGAAGAAGTCGGCCATGGTATATCTCACAGGGGTAGCCATGGCAGCAGGGCTAGGCCATATTAGCACAGAGGCCTTTCCCATGGGTTTTGGACTCAATGTTTACATGCTACAATGACAATTCCCTCATAAGGCAGGGGTGAATGCACAGTCATTAGGAGCCAATCTTTGAAGGGATCAGAAATCAATGCCAGAGGAAGAAGTCAAGGAAGAGGAAGATGTAGAAAAGCCCATTTACCATATCTGGGCCAAGTGATGATCGTTCATCATTGGCTTGTCCTAGTGAAGTATGAGATACAATCCACTGTCCTCTATGGATTCTGCCAGTCTGGCATGTTAAAGGTATGGCGAAACCTTTAGGATGAGACACATACAGATACAGCTTTTTAAAAAACCGTTTTGAGCAAATAACAAATTTAAACAAATTACAATACAATTTAAAACAGTACCTTAAAACCAATATGTATTCCAGATCATACCATTAAAACAACAGAATTTGAACCAAGCAAAACCATTATCAAAATCATAGTATGGGTAGGGGAAGGGTGCATGAATTGATGCCCACCCTAGAGCATCTGAAAAGGCAGAGGGAGTATTGCCCCAGACCTTCTTGCAAGCTCGTTCACTTGAGAGGAATGCGAGTGGGGACCTCAAGATATCATCAGAAAGCCCCAAATCAGGGCATTCTGGGGGCTGAGCCAGCTCGGGATGTTCTGGGGTCACCTGACAGTATTAGGCCCTATCCATGCACGATCACTACACTAGCTTTAGTGGTTAGAGCAATGGAACAGTGCATGTGGTGGCGGCTATTCTCCTCTGGGAGCCAGTGTGGTGTAGTCGTTAAGAGCAGTAGACTTGTAATCCTCACTCCTCCACATGCAGCTGCTGGGTGACCTTGGGCTAGTCACACTTCTCTGAAGTCTCTCAGCCCCACTCACCTCACAGAGTGTTTGTTGTGGGGAAAGGAGAATGTTAGCCACTTTGAGACTCCTTAGGGTAATGATAAAGTGGGATATCAAATCCAAACTACTACTCTTCTTCTTCTTCTTCTTCTTCTTCTTCTTCTTCTTCTTCTTCTTCCTCTCTGCCATGCCACTGCCCAGCTGGAGTTTGGACACACTCTGCCCTGAACTGTTTGGAAGTTATTGTGGAAGGGGGTTGGTGCTTGTTTTGTTCCGCTTCTTTTCACATGAAAGGGTGACATATCAGTCCTGTAAACAAAGCAGAATAGTATGGGATTCTCTTTGTAATTAAACTGATTATATGAGAATCTGCCTGATCTCCTCAGTTGTTTTTTTTTAATGATATTTATTAAAGTTTCAAAAAATACAAAAACAGAAAATAAAAATAGAAGAAAATACAAAATACAGAAAAAAGGATAAAGTTTTTAAGATATAGCAAAAAAAATAAAAATAAAAGGAAACATACAAAATAAAAACAATTAAAAACACATCGTTAGTTTTCCATAACATATCCTCCTTTCACTTATTTCCCCAGACCTCCTCGTACCTCCCTTTTTTGTATTCCAGTTCAGTTTGTTAGTTCAGCAAGTCCTTACCATTAAGCTTTTACCCATTTATAAAACCTTTTTTCGTATCTCTTAAAGCATTACAGCTGGAAACCACTTAGTTTCTATGCAACTTCCTTCTAAAATTCCTTAATTTTACAATATTTCTGTAAATAGTCTTTAAATTTCTTCCAGTCTTCTTTCACCGACTCTTCTCCCTGGTCTCGGATTCTGCCAGTCATTTCCGCCAATTCCATGTAGTCAATCACCTTCATTTGCCATTCTTCCAGAGTGGGTAGATCTTGTGTCTTCCAATACTTTGCAATGAGTATTCTTGCTGCTGTTGTGGCATACATAAAAAAAAATCTATCCTTCAGTTTCGACCCACTACACCTTGGCCTGTAAGGATCAAAGGAGATACGCTGCAGATGGGGGGGGGGGGACAGAGCAAGATGTAACTCACCTATATTTGTACAATATAAATCTGATGTTACAAAACCTGAGTTAATGCCGTGGTAGCGGTAAGAGGGAAGCTGCTCCCATTGCTTCACAGTAAGAATAAATAAATGTCTCCCTGTTTATCATTACTTCCTCAATATACTTTGCTTCTGTTATCTTTTGTGCTGAACCATATTTGAGGTTTGTGTTTAGTGGGAGGTGATTGCTTGAAATATGAAATGTAAAAGCAAGTCAGAGGAGACTTGAATAATAGATGGGGTGATTATGGGAATTTTGTCAGAGAGAAGCGGGTGGAAGGTTGAGGGGATTGCTAGGTGGGAATGAGTTTCATAGATTAGTAGTTCTAATTAGTGCTATTTTCTAGAAAAAGAGGTGCTGGAGCCCACAATGAACTTCTTCCCCATTCTCTTACAATGACAATAGTGCCCACCTAAGAGGTGCCAGAACTGAACTCAGTGAGCTCCAGCTTGGGGGGGGGGGGGAGCCTTGGATATTATCAATTTCATTCCAGACTTTGGTTTAATGGGGATTTATTTTCACTGCGCCTGAAATTGTCAGTCAATTGTTAACCCTGTACAACTGTCAGTGAAACTCAGGTTTAAATAGTTTAAACCCCTATACCCATACCTGTACAGTACTGTCAGCACAGAAAAACAAAGGAATCGTGTGAAGTGATAGCCCAATTAAACCAGGTTCCACTTGCTAGATTAAATGGAATTGGCATAGTAGAGAACGATTTCTGAAAATTAAGTCTAGAAAACAGCTTACTTGCGGGGAAATTTAGTGGGGGTTTTTTGCAGTCTCTGCTTATTTGATTTTAATGCACAGTGAATATGTTTATCTAATTTTCTGAAGTGTTCCATCTGCAATAGGTCCTGGGCACATGAATCACAGCCCCAGAAGGATACAGGCACAAACATGAAAACAAAACCCCAGCATAAGTTTTATCCTCTCAAAGCCCTCCCGCTCTTTTTTGTCCTTTACTGACAATAGTCATAAACAATAACATTGCTGAACAGAAATCATCACAACGGCAGATAGTCAAATAAATTTATTTGTCTTGACAGTTTAAGTACAGGAAGTTCATTAGTGCAGAAGGCCCAGATGGCTTTGGAAGAGTAAACATATTGGACTGTACACTAGAGGGTGCTGTTAGCTAGGTTAGCAATATAATTGAAAAATATTGTGAGCACCTAGAAAGGAATGCTGTGATCACCAATAGTCAGCATGGATTTCTGAAAAATAAGTCATGTCAGACTAACCTAATCTCGTTTTTTGACAGAATTACAAGCCTGGTAGATGAAGGGAATGCAGTGGATGCAGCCTACCTTGATTTCAGCAAGGCATTTGACAAGGTGCCCCATGATATTCTTGTAAAGAAGCTGGTAAAATGCGGTCTTGACTATGCTACCACTCAGTGGATTTGTAACTGGCTGACTGACCGAACCCAAAGGGTGCTCATCAATGGTTCCTCTTCATCCTGGAGAAGAGTGACTAGTGGGGTGCCACAGGGTTCTGTCTTGGGCCCGGTCTTATTCAACATCTTTATCAACGACTTGGATGATGGACTCAAGGGCATCCTGATCAAATTTACAGATGACACCAAACTGGGAGGGGTGGCTAACACCCCAGAGGACAGGATCACACTTCAAAACGACCTTGACAGATTAGAGAACTGGGCCAAAACAAACAAGATGTGGTCTCTTCCAACTCTATGATTCTATGATTCTATGATTTTCTGCCCTGTCAAAGAGTACAGGTTCTTGTCTCAAAACACTATTCACATGTTAGAACCTCTCTGTAAGCAGTTTTTTTTAAAACACTATGGGGTACTCAAAGAAAGTAAAAGCTAAAGACCTCACACTTTTAAGATCACTTCCTTATAATTATTTTACATTTCGCACTATATCATTGGCAGAATCTGAATCCTCTTTGACAGAACCATGCACATATCCTCTGCAAAGCTTCCTTGGATTTTCCCTGGAGCTTGCATAGCGCAATAGATCTCAGCTATGTGGAAAATAAAGTGGTTGTGGCAGACACAAATGTTCTTTATGCTGTTTAAAACATAATAGTTAATATTTATCAGTGCAAATATGATTAGATGCAGCCTATATTTATGTAGCGCTCTGTAATCATAACATACCTTGAAAAGCCTAATGAAGCCTCACGTAAATGTATGCTTCTGAAATTATCAGGGAAACACAGTTGCTCCTTAGCGAAACTAAACTCCAGTTTAAAAAAACAACCAAAAACCTATGCAACTTTTTTAGAAATGCAAGGAAAAAAAGAAAGAAAGAAAGAAAGAAAGAAAGAAAGAAAGAAAGAAAGAAAGAAAGAAAACACTGCCATTCTCTTCAGGAAAAGAAAGAGGAAAATGGGGTTGCTGTCACATTTCTTCTCCATCTAGTGCACTGTTAATCATTATAAGGCTACAAGAGTGGAAAAGATTCCTTCAGAGACTGAAACGGAGAAGTATTGGCCCAGAGTATGTCAGAGACATGGCCGGCAGAGAGGACTCTGCAGAGGGGGAGGAAGAGGCAGAGGAAAACAGGAACTTGGTTCATTCACACCACTAAAGTGAGATAAGCCCTTCTCGCTCTGGATTGCTGCCTCTTAAGTTTTCGCAGCAGCACAGAGATGAAGGAGCAGGATGCAGGTGGTAGTAGAGGGTTGGATTCAACTCCATAGGAGGAGGAATTGGCTGCACCTGAGTCTCCAAGAAGTAGGAGGCAGAGCAAGCGATTAGAACAAAGGAAGACCAGCAGGAAGTGGAGGCGGGCTTGGCGTATATCTGGCCTTGTGAGGTATGAGTTGTGGGAAGCTCAGATTGCTGAAAGCCTGTTGTTGATGAATAAACCTCAACTAGTCGAACTGCCAGCGTGCTGTGTCTTGTGTGGGAGAAGTGCTAAACCTGACAGAGTTTTCTAGTTACTCTTAACTCATTTCAGCACTTGAAGTCCTACTGCCACCACCACCACTCAGTACTATCCACAGTCCTGAGTTTGAGCAGCTCTAACGGCCCCTTCTTTTATTTGGTGGCATCTGTTTCCCAAGGAGATACCAAAAAGATCTGGAGCAACTAAATGGTGATAAAGTGGGGCAGGGAGAGAAAACACTGGAGGCTGCAGGAAAAAACCTGATATGCAACTAGGACTGTGTATGGCAACAGCATAATAATAATAATAATAATAATAATAATAATAAATTTTATTTATATCCCGCCCTCCCCAGCCGAAGCCGGGCTCAGGGCGGCTAACAACAATAAAACAATACAAAAGTACAGCATAAACAACAGTCTAAAATCATTCATTATAAAATTAATTAATTCAAGCCACTGGCAACCATTGGGCCAGAGCTCCGCGAAGATTGCCGAGGGAGGGAGTCGGGCTGTGCCCTGGCCAAAGGCCTGGTGGAACAGCTCTGTCTTGCAGGCCCTGCGGAAAGATGTCAAGTCCTGCAGGGCCCTGGTCTCTTGTGACAGAGTGTTCCACCAGATCGGAGCCACAGCCGAAAAAGCCCTGGCTCTAGTTGAGGCCAGCCTAACTTCTCTGTGGCCTGGGACCTTCAAGATGTTTTTATTCGAAGACCGTAAGTTTCTCTGTGGGGCATACCAGGAGAGGCGGTCCCGTAGGTACGAGGGTCCTAGGCCGTATAGGGCTTTAAAGGTTAAACCAGCACCTTAAACCTGATCCTGTACTCCACCGGGAGCCAGTGCAGCTGGTATAGCACCGGGTGAATGTGATCTCGCAGCGAAGACCTCGTAAGGATTCTCGCTGCAGCATTCTGCACCCGCTGGAGTTTCTGGGTCAGTCTCAAGGGCAGCCCCACGTAGAGCGAGTTACAATAATCCAGTCTGGAGGTGACCGTCGCATGGATCACAGTGGCTAGGTCAGGGCGAGAGAGGTAAGGAGCCAACTGCTTAGCTTGGCGGAGATGGAAAAATGCCGCCTTTGTTATAGTTGCAATCTGCGCCTCCATGGAAAGGGAGGTGTCAAAGACTACACCCAAACAGGCACCAATGGATGCCAGAGAGTAGGACTACTTCAAACCATAACGAGGGGACTCCATGCCTAAGGGCACAATGTGGCTCTCTACCTGGCCCTCAGAACTCTCCTTAGCCCACATTCCTCACTGACCCTACTTCATGTTTTTGTCAAGCTGTGATGTGCCTATGAGGTCTAGTAATGACTCAGAATGTTTCCAAGAACTCTAATAATCAGTCTTGCTAGTCAGGAGAAAGAATAAAAAGAGGCTTGCTGTAAAATTTACATTTGTTCCTCCACCCACCTTTGCCTCTGGCCATGTCCACCACTGGCATGTGTCCCTTGCAAGGTTGCTCAGAAACGAACATGGCCGTTGGGGCACAAAATATTCCTCACCTCTGCTATATACCAACAGAGGCCTGTTTCAGTATCTTCTGAGGAGCGAGAGGTGCAATCTTCTCTTCTAGAGTTTAAACTTGGCACTGAATTTCATCTTGGTGTCTGAAAATGGTGGTACTCAAGTGTGTGACAGAATTTCATCTGTATTCTGTGTAAAGGTGTCCTCTGTGATGCTGCTAAGATTTTTACCATCCAAAATAGTTTTATATCAATCACAGATTTTCATACCTCACTGTTCTCTGCCTCCACATCATTTCTAAATAAGTTAAACAGCACCAGTCCCAATACGAATACAGATTATTGAAGAACCCAATATGAACAATATAGATCTGATGAATGGTTACTTTTAAAACACACCAGTTAACTCTAAAGGTTTATCTTTTATCATCTCTAGTGGACACAATGGAAAAACTTCAGTCCCTCTAGTTGGTTTTAATTTGGATTATGTATTTAAAAGGAAGGAAGAATTTGTTTCTTTTACAGCACACAGCATTATATATGGGAAACACAGTTAAACTATCAAAGAAATGCAAATAGGACAAAGGCAACATATAATTCAGTAGTGCAGTGAAACCATACAACCACACTTAATTAATGCTATCAAATAGAAGCACAAAATTAACAGGGGGAATAACTAACTCAGCTCTCATGGCTAGTGCCCATCTTGCTGCCCTCAGAGGGCTCATATCAGCCCAGTCAAAGTACTATTTGGGGTCTAAATTGGGGTCTTCTCATCAAACTATGCAGAAGCCATGTGAATGACTAAATGGATGGATGGCTTTGTGGGCCAGTGACCAAGAATTTGTGCCCTGTGATGTTCAAATGCATCCTCTCCCTTGGCTAATGCTACTGATGCGCCACTTCAGTCCAGGTCAGGATGTAAAGTAAATAAAAAATAATTTTTCCCTCATGATAGTGCTGGCCCTGTGGAAGAGGCAAGATAAGAAGCATAGTGAGAGCTACGATTTTACACAGCTAATTATGGTGAAAAGATGGCTTTGTTGAAACAGAGAGTGTGACGTTCAGACTGAGGCACTTCAGCATATGATTCAATTGCAACTGAACTCTGACCAACAACATATCAGTTGGTTTTCATTTACTGGCTCACATCCTCTCTTTTAATACAGAACTGGGCAAGGTGGCCTGAACATGGAGGCATAAGCAAATACCTACAGTATATGTTAAGAATGACTCAGCATGCCACCTTCATCTGCTCTGAAGATGACCAGCAGTGCTACTTTACTATGTTCAACTCAATGGTGAGGTTATGATAAATATATGTTAGATAGATCTAAATAATTTGCCAGCCTTCTATGCTAGCACAGTTGGGCCCATCTGGCTCAGTCTGGCAGTCTGACTCATGAAATTAAATTTCTTTGCAGTATGACGCAGCCATTCCTGCATGGAAATGATGGGCGCTATTTGGCAAAGGAACAAATAAATGAGAAGCCATTCATCACACTGTTTACTCCTAGGTTTGGAACAAGTCTGACATGGGAAAGCCATTTAACATCTTGATAATGACAGCCTGCTTTGTCCACATGATGAAGTCCGTTTGTAAGTAAAACTGTCATCACTGTAGAGTGGCTCCAATGCAATCTCGGAAATAGGACTTCAGAGTAAAGGCAGCAAGCAATGGACAGCCTGTTCTCACTGAGATGGTGTGTCTGGCTGAAAATGCATGATGAGCAGGACAGAGCCAAGGAAATCACTTACCATTATGTTAAGCAATTACAATGGCTTGGAGGGGTCATGATCCCACAGGAAGTACTACTACAGAGAAGGTTCAGACGAACTGTTAGGAAAACAGAAGGAACTAGGGATGGAAGGATGTGTCAGTTTCAGTTTCCTCAATTTCTCATTAGTTAAATCTTAAATTCTGGTCTCCACATTTCTGCAGCAACTTGTGATTTAAAAAAGAAATCATGAGAATTCTTCAGCATGTTAGCAATATGATCGTATGCAGTTTTGACCAATGTACACATTTTTGCAAGCAATTTCTCTTGATGTAATACATTTGTATGTCAATACCAGGGGACGCGGGTGGCACTGTGGGTAAAACCTCAGTGCCTAGGACTTGCTGATCGTAAGGTCAGCGGTTCGAATCCCCGCGGCGGGGTGAGCTCCTGTCGTTCGGTCCCAGCTCCTGCCCACCTAGCAGGTCGAAAGCACCCCTAAGGGCAAGTAGATAAATAGGTACTGCTTTCTAGCGGGAAGGTAAACGGCGTTTCCGTGTGCTGCGCTGGTGCTGGCTCGCCAGAGCAGCTTCGTCACGCTGGCCACGTGACCCGGAAGTGTCTTCGGATGGCGCCGGCTCACGGCCTCTTGAGCGAGATGAGCGCGCAACCCTAGAGTCGGACACGACTGGCCCGTACGGGCAGGGGTACCTTTACCTTTACCTATGTCAATACCACTAATGTGTTCATTTTTACGCACACTTTCCCCTAATATATGCATTTCTGTATGCATTGAGTGGTTGGAGAACTGCATTGCAAAATTCAGATAAGCATGAATTTTGAAGGATGGTTGTGTTTCAGAAACTGCGAGCTTGATAGATTCAGCTTGAAATGGGAACTGAATCGAATTTCTCCCCCATCCCTAGCAAGGAGCAAACCATTTGGAGGTTTTTTTTTTTTACATCAAGCAGTGTATGAATTTTATGAAATAAATAAATTTATGAAATAAAAGAAAATGATTTTTCTAAAACAAATACAATGGGGGGGGGAATTAGGGAGTGCTGGGAGGGATCCACAGAAAACATTGTGGAGGTAGTATCTATCTATTAGGATTAGGATTGTGACACATTTAATACCTGGTTTTGACCCTGAGGTCTCAGGGTGGGGAACAACAATTAAAACAAAATATTAAAAATAAGCCATTTGTAGCCTTGCCATCCTTAGTAATGACAAACCAGGGTGCTTTTTTAGCACCTGCCCGGTGGCACAGACTACATTGGCTTGGTGGATCACAAATTGTGCAAGTCTGCCACAAAAAAACCCATACAGTGGTGCCCCGCAAGACGAATGCCTCGCTAGACGAAAGGGTTTTCCGTTTTTTGAGCTGCTTCGCAAGACGAATTTCCCTATGGGCTTGCTTCACAAGACGAAAACGTCTTGCAAGTTTGTTTCCTTTTTCGTAAAACCGTTAAAATCCAGGGTGCATTGCTTGAAGAGGTGCAGTTGCGACTTGACTTTGAGGAGCAACACATTGCACGCGGTGTGGTAGCCTTTTTTGAGGTTTTTAAAGACTTTGGTGATTTTTGAAGCTTTTCCAAAACTTCTTTTGCAGCCATTTGGTAAGTTAAACTTTTAAAACTTTTTTTGTGGTTTTTGGATTTTGGGTTGGGGTGTTTGGAATTCAAGGAGTTGGTGTTGGGGAGGGGTTTGCAAGAAAGCTTGTGGGTTTTTTTCTGCATTTTTATGATTTTTTGTGACCATTGGGCCACTCTGCTGTTGTTGTTTTTTAAAAAAAAAATCTGGGTTTGAATTTCTGTGTGGTGGGTGGCTGGGGGAACAGTTGAGGAGGGGTTTGCAAGAATCTGGGGGCTTGTGTGGGTTTTTTTTGAATTTCTATGATTTTCTGTGACCATTGGGCCATGTTGTTTTTTTAAAAAAAATATTCTGGGTTTGAATTTCTGTGTGGTGGGTGGCTGGGGGGAACAGTTGGGGAGGGGTTTGCAAGAATCTGGGAGCTTGTGTGGGGTTTTTTTTTTTTTTGAATTTTTATGATTTTCTGTGACCATTGGGCCATGTTGGTTTTTTAAAAAAAAAATTCTGGGTTTGAATTTCTGTGTGGTGGGTGGCTGGGGGAACAGTTGGGGAGGGGTTTGCAAGAATCTGGGAGCTTGTGTGGTTTTGTTTTTTTTTGGAATTTTTATGATTTTCTGTGACCATTGGGCCATGTTGTGTTTTTTTTTTTTTAAAAAAATCTGGGTTTGAATTTCTGTGTGGTGGCTGGCTGGGGGAACAGTTGGGGAGGGGTTTGCAACAGTTGGGGAGGGGTTTGCAACAGTTGGGGAGGGGTTTGCAATTTCTGTGTGGTGGGTGGGTGGCTGGGGGAACAGTTGAGGTTTTTGAAGACTTTGGTGATTTTTGAAGCTTTCCCTAAACTTCTTTTGCAGCCATTTGAGGTTTTAGAAGACTTTGGCGATTTTTGAAGCTTTTCCAAAACTTCTTTTGCAGCCATTTGGTAAGTTAAACTTTTAAAACTTTTTTTGGGGGGGGTTGGATTTTGGGTTGGGTGTTTGGAATTCAAGGACTTGGTTCTGGGTTTGAATTTCTGTGTGGTGGGTGGCTGGGTGCTTTTGAATTTTTTGGATGTGAAGCACTGATTCTTTTTTTCCCCTGAGTTTGCGAAGCTAGGAGCTGTGCTGCCATGGGACCCAAGAAGACTGCTGCTGCAGAGGCCGGCGAGAGGAAGAAGGAGAAGGTGACGCTGGAAATGAAGAAGGAGATCATCCGGAAGCACGACGGTGGGATGCGTGTGACAGACCTAGCCAGGGAGTACGGCAGGAACCCATCGACCATCGGCACCATCCTGAAGATGAGGGAGAAGATCCTTGCGACTAATGCAGCCAAGGGAGTCACCAGGAGGCCGTCATTTGTGAGAAGGCCAAGGCCTTGCACGCAGACCTCGTCCGGGAACAGCCAGGAACCTCAGGCGAGCCAGAAGTCTTCAATGCAAGCAGAGGTTGGTTTGACCGGTTCAAGGCAAGATCTGGAATCCACAGCGTGGTCAGGCATGGAGAGGCTGCCAGTTCTGATGTTCCTGCAGCTGAAGACTTTGCATTGGAGTTCCTGGAGGCTGTGAAGACGGAGGGCTACGTTCCACAGCAGGTCTTCAACTGCGACGAGACCGGGCTGTTTTGGAAGAGGATTCCCAAAAGGACTTTCATCACTCAGGAGGAGGCCAAGTTGCCTGGCCACAAGCCCATGAAGGACCGTCTGACCCTGCTCTTCTGTGCCAACGCAAGCGGCGACCTGAAGATCAAGCCCCTGCTGGTGTACCACTTGGAGAACCCACGGGCCTTCAAGAAACACAAGGTCGACAAGGAGCGGCTGAGTGTCATGTGGCGATCCAACAGTAAGGCTTAGGTCACATGTGTGCTGTTTGTGGACTGGGTCAATCTTGCTTTTGGTCCTGCTGTCAAACAGTACCTGCTGGACAACGACCTGCCGCTGAAGGCTTTGCTTCTGATGGACAATGCTCCTGCTCATCCTAAAGGCCTTGAGTTGGACTTGTTGGAGGAGTTCAGCTTCATCAGCATCATGTTTCTGCCGCCTAACACCATGCCACTGCTCCAGCCGATGGATCAGCAGGTCATCGCCAATTTCAAAAAACTCTACACCAAGGAGCTTTTCAGGCGATGCTTCGAGGTGACTGATTGCACCACCATCACCTTGCGGGAATTCTGGAAGGACCACTTCGACATCGTCACCTGCTTGAAGATGATCACCACGGCCTGGAACGGGATCGGCCAGAGAAATTTGAATTGCGCTTGGCGCAGCCTGTGGCCGGACTGTGTGGCACCAAGTGACTCTGATGCACCAGAGTCAACAGTGGTGCAGGACATTGTTGCCTTGGGGAGGACCATGGGCCTGGAGGTCACAGAGGAGGACATCAGCGAGCTGGTGGAGGAGCACGACCACGAGCTGACCACCCAGGAGCTGGTCGAACTGCAGGCAGAGGCTGCCCAGGAGCAGGCCTCGCTGGAAGAGGAGGAAGCAACTGAGGAACGGCTGTCCTCCAAAGAACTGAGGGACATTTGCATGAAGTGGAAGGATGTGCAGGCTTTTGCACAGCGGCACCACCCTGACAAGCACATGGCACATGACCTTGCGAACACTTTTGATACAAGGGTTATGTCGCCTTTCAGGGAGGTGCTGAAAAGGTGGATGAAGCAGCAGACCATGGACAGGTTCTTCAGCAAGAAGCAAAGAGTGGAAGAGGAACCTTCTTCGAGTGGTCCCCCAGAGTCTTAGAAAATGTACTGTACACTTTGTTGATTTTTAAATGTTTTTCTGTCATGTTTAGAAACTTAATTTATTGTTCCTTCAATTTTTGAAATGCTCTTTACAGTATGTGTGACTTTAAAGAGCACTTAATAAACTCTTGTTGTACCAAATTTGGCTTTGTTTGGACTTTTTTTTACCATAGGAACGCATTAATTGAATTTCAATGCATTCCTATGGGATTTCGTGCTTCGCAAGACAAAAAATTCACTAGATGAAAAAACTCACGGAACGAATTAATTTCGTCTTGCGAGGCACCACTGTATCAATGAAGCTAGTAAAGCTTTCTGAACTGGGGGAACCAGGGGGAGTCACAGCCCAAGTCACAAGTGCCTGAGTAGCCAGGGTTGCTGCTGAGAATATTATCAAAAAGGAACTGGGAGTGGAAGCTGAGGAGCAAATGACAGGATATCATGAGAACCATTCTGCAGGGGAAAGAGCACCCTGTCAGGGCAATGAATGGACTAAGTCCCCCTCCCCCGAAGATTGCTGCCACCCAGTCATAAAAGTAATGAACAGGCCCAAACAGCTGAGAAACTAGCCCTCTGGTGCTAGCTTGAGATACTTCACATCATCCTTAATCTGCAATCGCAAGAAAAGAACATTGACATAGAAGCATGTTTTTGCTTTGTTTCGTTCTGTTTTGCAGCATTATAGCTGAACAGCATTTCCTGCTCTGAGAAGGTTACTTAGCATTTGTAGCATCCCTCACATCATAAAAGGCTCGATCAAAGAGTATATATTCCTTTGGATCCTTATTAAGGCTAAATGATATTATGCCCTGTGGAAGAGTTCTACCTCCAGTTTCAAAAAAGAGAGAAAAACATTAAATACTTTAAAACCTGATCAAGCTACAGGAGATGTTACACTCAATGACCTCCAATTCATCACTAATGAACTTTGCTTCAGCCACAAATTTATAGCGGCTTGTGAATGCCGGACAGCTTCTAATATCCATAGAATTATAAGAGGAAGCCCATACAATTTGACTAGATGCCTTTCATCTCTCTTTTTTTCCCTCTCACACAGATATGCATATATTCTGCATTCCTCTCTCTGGACTATTACTTTTAAATTCATTTCTATACTCACCTCACTTCTCTCTCCCCCTCCCTCTCTCCTTACTCTTTCATGCACACACTACAATCTTATGCCACACACCCAGTGTTTTTTGTCTGGGGGTTGTGACGGACAGCAGAGCCAGACCACAGTCTGGTGATGCATTCCCTCAGAAATTCCACCAGAGAGCCCAAAGTCCTCCACTGCCCCAGGCCTCCCTCAGTGTGAGATCAAAGCTTGGGCCCCTTGTTAGTGGTGACAAAGCACTTAACAAGTAAGCCAGTGGCGCCCTGTGTGATGCTAAAATTCAGCACCCCTGCCTCTTGCGCTCTATTCCATAGCATTGTTGTGGCACCCCCTGCAGCGTGGTACCCAGTGAGGCCAAACTGTTCGTACTACCCTAAAACTGCCTCTGCTTGGCGATCCTGAAGAGCAAGTCTCTCTCTGATTGGCTACCAAGACAGCTAACCAGTGATGTAGCCATCTTTTCCTCCAACAATGCTCCAAGATCACGAAGTGGCACAATTCCCATTAGCCTATTCCTGAGTGTAGTTCTGCCATTCTTTCAAGTGGTTAAAGTAGAGAAAGAAACTAGGCAACCATCTGCCATCTGTTCTAATAATGGCAGGCTCCACATTCCTCCCCAAATTATATATTTCATCTTTGTACCTGCCCCTCATGAAAACACCCCACCCTTCCTATCAGGCGAAATAGCTCCACAAAAAGTTGGCCTAGCACCAATACATCTCATAATGCAAGTATCAGCCCAAGAATGGTACATTTACAGAGCTGTTGTTTAGCAGGCTATTCCTTAGCTCTGTGTGAGTCACATCAGTGTTAGCATCCTTCATTTTCATGAGTACTAAAACTGACTCTAAATTTGATTTAGAAAAAAAAAGAAAAGCTTTTATCTCTGACTGATAATAAACCATATGCAACATGTAAATATATGCAAGTGTCAAAAGCTTTCAGAATGGGGAGCTGGCAACCTGCATGCTTATTTTTATTATAGGTGGGGAAGAGTCGTTTCTTTCCAATTGGGTAGACACAGGAGTAGAAATATTATCCTGACAGCCAACTTTACTCCCATACCTAATACGCTTTTTTATAAACTTTTTTATGCTGATTTCAGGAAATACAGCTCATATAATTTGCATCCTGACATCAGGAAGTCATGCATTAGCAGAACATTTCATCTTCTGCCAGGGATGAGCCCATACAAATCGTAAATTCCTACTTGTACCAACAGAATCACAGGTGGAAAGTGTTTTTTAGAAAACTGCTATAGGAATTGCAATTTTCTGCTGCAGCTTGTAAATTATGAACTCTGGGAAGTTCAACCTGCTTTTTTGTACCTTTTGGTAAATAGCAGGATCTGGTAGTTCAATGCACTGGGGGCCACCCTCTCCCACCTTGAAGACACAGCACACAGCTGGGATTTGCCTCTTTATTAGCTGGTGGAAAGTCAACTCTGATACCAAAGAGATCCTCAGCCTGAAAATATATGGTGCCCTGCACTGAGGGATCATAGGTGTCTGTGCTTTACAACACTCCTTTTCTAAGGAAATGACTGAACATGCATGGGAGAAGTTCGAAGTAGCACCAAATGCCTTGGGTGACCCCTATCCCTGGGCAAGCGCTAACTAGTCTTTGGGAAGGAAGGAGTCTTGGGCACTGTCACAACCTCACACTTCCTTCCCAAAGCCTAGCACTTACTAGACATTGGGAAGGATGCAGGAAGGTGCTCCCTTGGCCCCTGAGCCCTGTGCGGAGTAACCAGTCATGCTGTCCTAAATCCACCTGATTCCAGATTAGAGAAGAGAAAGCTGATGCAATGTCAGCATGGCTCAAACATGCTGGTGGAGCCAATCCAGTGTCATTTTCATCACAGTGACTTTGTTACCATGACGCTCCTCCTTCTCTCCATCTTGGTATGCAGTTGCAAGTCAGCCAAAGGGAGGTCAGGTATAAAGTGCAGCCCCACCACACTGTCTATTTCTACATCATAATACATTACACCTTGTCAAGCCATTCTCTTTCGCTGAGAAATTGAGCATATCACCATTTCTCAGCTAGCAACATGGCCAAATTTTATGAACTCTGGGATTAGATTGGTATTTTCTATGGCAATCATCCTGTTTCATTTGTTTTGTCTTAACAGCGGCTCTTGTTGAATGTTTAATTTTAATATAATTCATTCTCCTCCTTGCTCAAAGCAGTTGTTGAAACTAGACAACAATGATCCTCCGCTTGCCATGCTTTATTAGTAACGGTCTAATAGTCTACATGATTAAACAACAAGCACCACCTTTGGCATCTGCATCTGCCACAGCCTAGACCTTCCCACAGAACTAGTGCATATTCCTTATCCAATTAAATAAGCACCACCCAATTGTGAAGATAATTACCTTTTTGTATTATTTCAGTATTTTCCATGTAATCTCGGCATCAACTTCTTTTATCTAATAGCTTAATGGAATTTGACAAAATAGTAATTTAATGTGATCAGTAAAAGGCAGTAGAGAAGCAATTAGTTGTGGCATCTATTTCACATTCCCTTCCCATTTTCTGTTGTCTTTCCCTTCATGTGTGAGAATGCTGATCAGTTTCTGCAGATTACTTCTTACAGTGGGAGTGTAAGGGTTGAATGCCACGTGTTGTAATGATGCTACTTCAGCCAGAAGAGAAATGGTGCGCAGGGCAAGTACTGGAACTTTCTTTTCTAGCCCATATGTATCAGACTCTCTGGGTGCTTCTGGCATTTGAGGAAGAGTGCTTGAAAAAGAAAATACCATTGCTTGAATATTCAGGTTCACGATCGAGGTAAGGACAGTGAGACTGAGAGGGACTATCCTCATCTTAGTCCTACCACCAATGCAGCCTCCCTTCCTCTACACTCTGGACCCTAACTTGAAGCACTGGAAGGAAATGGCAGAGGTGGAGGTGGGTGTTGTCCAAACCACAGTAGGATTTCAAGATGTCTTTCACAGAAATAACACATCTAATGTCAAGTGTCCCACTGTGAATCTGTGGTTCATGGTAGCCCCAGTCCCTGGTACAGAAAGATCTCTGCTAGAGTCTGTGGGGTAGCTCCTGCCATCACTTTCCCTTTTTCATGCCTCAAGGTAAATTCTAGGGCAGGGAAAGGGGGAGATAGCAGTGGAAGGCTGTTTGAATGTTTCCATCAAGATCTTTTGTGAGTGTTTGCATTGAATGATCCCTAAAAGCTCAAGTCATTGTGAGCATTTGACTGGAACACTCACAAAAGTTTGACTCATTGCAGAGAAAGCAACAGGATACTTATGCATGCATCCCCATTAACCCCCATGCCCTTGTACCAGTACAATAGCCATCCACCCTGATAGTATTATGATCTAGGTCAGGGGTCAGCAACCTTTTTCTCTCAGACCATGTGGTGGGCTGGACTATATTCTGAAAAATAAAAATGAACGAATTCCTATGCCCCACAAATAACCCAGAGATGCATTTTAAATAAAAGCACACATTCTACCCATGTAAAAACACCAGGCAGGCCCCACAAATAACCCAGAGATGCATTTTAAATAAAAGCACACATTCTACTCATGTAAAAACACCAGGCAGGCCCCACAAATAACCCAGAGATTCGTTTTAAATAAAAGGACACATTCTATTCATGTAAAAACATGCTGATTCCCAGACCGTCCGCAGGCTGGATTTAGAAGGTGATTGGGTCTCATCTGGCCCCCGGGCCTTAGGTTGCCTACCCCTGATCTAGGTAGAAGAGAGTTTAAACCTAATTTGTGCTTTTGCTGAAGCATTTCCTTTGCATTTGATATGAAGCTTTTACATTTTACCATTTATAAGACTCTGAAAATTAAAAAATAATGTGCTGGATCAGGACAAATATTGATCAAACCTGGCATTCTCCCTCAAATTGTTACAGCAGATGCCCCTGGGAAATTCATATGCAGAGCAAGATGGAAGTAACTGCCCACAGTTGCATGTCTCTAACATTTGGTTTCTAGCAGTGGTTTTTTCTTAACCACGGTCCTTTTAATATACGATTTTTTTATACCGACTTTTAGGAAGTGAGTTGGCTTTTATTGTAATGGATTTAATGGTTGCAGTAAACCTGAAATGTTGAAAGTGAATAGGTGAGTGCATGCGTATTTTGAGTAAATAATGTTTCTGCTGCCATGAGAAGATGGCACTGGCCTGGTAAAGTGAGAGTTTTAGAATATATAAATATGTAAAATGTGAGAATAATTTCTGCCACGAGTTGGATATCAGGAATTTTTTACCATGGAGGAAGAAATTAGATGAAAATGTTATGATGTTCCTTGAAGAACATAAATTGTCACTTGTGTTACAATTTTATTGTAATTTTATACGGTGTATTTTTAATTATTGTAACCCACCCTGGGATAATAAACAAACAAACAGCAGTGGGAAACCTTTGACTCCACTAAAATATAATTAAATTCAGTGACATCCAGTGAAGATAATTATATCATGATACTATCATGACGGACATTTTCAGACATTAAATAGTGCAGGGGTAGCCAGTGTTGCAGTCCGCAGTTGTTGTTGGATTACAACACCCTTCTCCTTGACATTTGGCTAGGCTGGCTGGGGCTGAAAGGAGTTGGATTCCAATAACATCTGGAGGTTGCTATGTTGGCTGTCCTTGAAATAACCTTATTGTATTCAGCTCCTTGTACAAGATATCCTAGTCTGATGAAGTGTTGAACTGTCCGTGTGATTGTCCTGATTGCATCCTGATTTTAATAGATGGAACCAAGTTTTATTGCAATCAATGAGGCATGCTTCCAAATCAATGGGTTTATGTTTGGGATGTAAGCCATATAAATGGTCATTTTTTTTAATTATCAAAAAAGGTTAGAATAAATCCCTATTGACATATAATATGAACTCTGCTGTCTCAAGCAGTAAAACAACAACAAATGCTTCTTCTTCTTTTAAGACATTATGGAGACTACTGCCTGAGGAATCTTTTTATGAACTTGAGTCATGTGGATTGAATGAAACATATATATATATATATATATATATATATATATATGTGTGTGTGTGTGTGTGTGTGTTATATATATATATATATATATATATATATATATATATATTAGATACTATGATTTATATAGATTTTACTGTACTACATACTATGATTTATATAGATTTTTACTGTAACCTGTTAAATAATGAATGTCATTTTGGATCAGACTGTTTCATACAGCTTTTGGTTCAACCCTGTTTCAAGTGCTGTAATTGTAGGGGGAAATGTCGGGCTTCCATTTCATGGTTGCAGTCACAAAACTAGTAGAAATGAAATGAAAATATAACTCCACGCTGGCAAGCCTGTTCTCAGACTTTACAGAAACACGAAAGAAACCCAAACCAAAATAACCGTTGCATGTCACATCTCTGCTTGTGGCAAATTTTGAAAGGTCTTATAAATTCATTGAAATTGATGGTTTAATGACATTGCAGTCTGTAGGGCTGTGCTGTTTTGTGGTGGTGCAAAAGTAGGATATTGTCAAACCAAATCTTGGTGATCCCAAACATAAGGAAGCTTCCTTGGCAGTGAAATCTATAAAGTCTGATGCACAATGTGTATTTTAGGAGATGTGTATCAGATACTGCAGCTGGAAGCTCCATATGTCAATGCTGGTAGAGCAAGGGAATATTCTAACACAGGTTTCACTGGATGGCAAATCTTTACCTTTCTCTGATTGATTGAGCTGCCCTTGAGCTTGTACACACAAATAGTAGCCCAGTACAAAAATGAATCCTCGAGTGTATGATGAGCTGTCATTAAAGAGGTGAAACAGTGCAGGGCACCTTCTGAGCATGGTGCATTTTACGAACAGTAGCTTTGATGAAGTTGCAACATAGTGCAACTTCAAGGTGGCGGCATTAAAACTAGCAATAAATTTTCCTAGTTGTCAGTCCACCCCATGAGATTGGTTTGGGGTTAGAGACTATATTGATATTCATATTTTACTATTCACAGACTCTCATAACACCAAGGAAGTCACATGAATCATCTAGCTTACCTCTTTCTTAAAGACATATATCCTAGTCCCAAAGTAACTCTGACAAGTAGATGTCCAATGTTCTTTCTTCCTTTTTAAAAAAGAATTGAGGTCCATAATTCTCCAAGGCAATGTAGTGCTCCTTCCTATGTGTGGATTTCCTACACATATGAATCCCATTAGAGCCTAAGGTGGGAATTTTGGGGGTCCACTTTTTGCAATGGAATGAATTGACCCACCACTCTTGAATTTGCTTTGGGATCAGAATGCAACTCCTTGTCAGATTATGCACTTCTATGGGTTTTGCAGTGCATTTTCAGTACACAAAAGACATAAAACATCTGTACAAACTGCGTGTTTTACTGGTGAATGCATTGAAAACAAATGGAAAGTGTGTATTCTGTATGAAAGTACATACCTTATAATAAAGCAGGCACAAAATGCATACATAATGTGTCCAGCAGGACTGACAGGTACACAGTAGGACAGAACTGGATGTAGTAGGATGGAATGAACCTGTGATTTCATACCAGCAAGATTGAAGCAGGATGGAGTCAGCTGTTCTGCCAGTTCCAAAATTATGTATAATGAAAGCTCAGTTCTCTATTTTAAAATGCATACTCAAGCCACACATGCAGGCAAATCATCCTATGTACATTGCCAGGATAGCCACCTCTGGCATGTATAATTATTTAAGTCTGTATCAAAACAAATATTCTAAAATTTGATACCTCCACATGAAAAAGACATTCAGTTTGGCTATCCAGGCACATTAGCTGGTTCCTATTTTTTCTAATAGCCATAAGGGAAAGTATCTGACAACAAAATGATTCCTCTCTAGACACAAGTTTACAATTTCAAGCAGATCCTGCCTTTGAGATGAGAACTATCCAATTATTTCCTTGAAAATGCCTAACTTAGCTGGGGATCCACATCAAGTGGAAAAAGCTGTCCCTCTTTCCAGTCACATTATGGGAGGAAGGGAAGAATATAAAGATGCTAACAAAGCAAATTAAATCCTTATTCTGAGTTAGATTGATAGCCAAGCTATCTTCAATTTTTTAAATATAAAAATGTATCACTCAGCAGGGATCTGTTCTTCTTTCAGTGGGAAGTATGAACAAATAATTCTAATGGCAGATCCCGTTCTTATTTCCCTCTTATTTGATAAAATTCTTTACTTGGTAAGTTATTAAGTCTTGACTCTCTCCGATACCCAGCCTGACAAATGAGGCATCAAAAATGTGAATCGAATGATCAGGAACTGTGAAACCCTCATTTTGTTTTGCTGTCTCATTACATTACAAGAAACCGGTTCTCATCCTATGCTTGTCCTCATTTTTCTATCTTCCTTGTTAGCTTGGCACTTGCACTAAGAGAACTGAGGAAAAACAATTCATCCCCACACTTTTTTTGTGTTCTGGCTTGTTTGATATCCAGTTTAAATTCCATTATTTTATTTTATTTTTGCAAAGAAAGACACAGGTGCATTTGAATCTCCCATAATATTAATAATAATAATAATAATAATAATAATAATAATAAATAACTAATAATACAAACAGGACACATTGAGCTTAGTATTTTGATCAATTTGTAAGCTTTTGGGGGGAAGCATAATAATTAAACTCTAGTTGAAAAATAGCAGCACAATTGGACTGAAAAAAACTCATATTGGTTTCTAAGAAAATATATTTTTAAATGCGCAAATTTGCAAAGCAACACTCCTGATCCACCCTCTCCCATGCACAGAGCTGTGGTGGCATTCCTTGTCCACTCATTGTGCTCTGAGTTGCATAAAAACTCAGACCATATTTAAAATTCTGGCTGCACAAATGACTGTCCCCATTAAAAGCAAACAGTGCATCAGCAAATAAATAGCAACCCAAAATCAGAGCAACATTGGGCTCCAACCTAAGACACTTCTGCCAGGGTGCACTGTAAAATAGCAGCGGCATAGGAAGAGGCAGAGTGACAGCAAGTGCTTGCCTGGTGATGGTACTGCTGCACTCAGGAACATGAGGATGGAATGGGTTGAGGTGGCGGCAAGGTTGGGGGAGTTCTGGGCTGGCAGTGGCATGGGCACCTGCAAGACCACTACGGCCAACCCAGAGCTACCCCAATCTTGCTGCCGTGTCATCCCATCTCACCCCCATGCTGGCAAATGCAGTGCTGCTGTCACTGGGTGGCCTTTGTGACTTCTCCACCCCTTCACATGCTGCAGTAAAGCAAGCTCTAAGAACATGCCGTTATTCTCGGGGATGGGTGTGTGAATTAAAGGGTCAGTGAATTCTGCCTAAAGGGAAAGTATGTCTAAGGCTTGTGTTTCTTTTCCTTTGCTAGAATTCACCAGGTACTTTGGGGAGAATTTACTGGAATCCACAATAGTCCTATTAACTTTGTAAGGTCGTCCATGATATTTGATGATATTGAGCCATAGGTATATTTGTTGGAGGTAAATACTCTTTGGTTTGTGTGTGTTCGGAAAAGGATATGTGTGTTTGTGTTTATATGTATGTAGATTTCCCATTGTGATGCAAGATCTGAAAAAGTAAACCTTTTTCATCTCCAAATTCCATCGAGCCACAGAAACACACTCACACACAGAAACATGCATATAAACCGGGGGGCAGCAACCTTTTTCAGCTGTGGGCCAGTCCACCGTCCCTCAAACCATGTGGTGGGCCGGACTATTATTTTTTTGGGGGGGGGGAGTTTGAACGAATTCCTATGCCCCACAAATAACCCAGAGATGCATTTTAAATAAAAGCACACATTCTACTATGTAAAAACACGCTGATTCTTGGACAGTCCATGGGCTGGATTGAGAAGGCGATTGGCCGCATCCGGCCCACGGGCCTTAGGTTGCCTACCCCTGATATAAACAGACTGCATTGCAGAATTTTGTTTTGCTGTAGTGCATACAAAACTGCAGACTAATGTTTCTTGAATGCTCTATCCTATTTAATTATATCTTCTCCAAAAGCAAAGAAAAACCCTACTGATGTTTACATCCTGCATTGCTTTTGATGTTGTAAAACTACACATTATTGTGTCTAATGCTGCAGCTAATGCAAGAGATAGGCAAGCTTGCTACTGTTCAGCTTGCACAGACTCAGAAATGGACTTCCTCCCCAAAATAATCACAAATAACTTGCTTCATTTTCCAAGCCAATCTGAGGCTCAGAAAAGCAGTTCGCTAGCAGAGCAACCATGATGTTCATTTGAAGCTTTGAAAAAGTGTCCTGCAGGAAAACTGAGGAATCAGCAACAAAAGCTCCCCCCTGCAGAGGGTCGTTGAGATAACAGGGCTCTTTGTCGGGGGAGTGATTTTCAGGATTTACAGGGTCAAGTATGGAAATCGTCTCCATCTTGGAATGTAATAAGTATTTTTTTTTATATAAGGCTACAACTAAACAGTGCACCAGAAAGGATTTTGAAATTATAATATGATTTAACTTAAGAAATGGTTAAGTGCCATTACTACTGTTCTGCTAAGATTAATCTTCATGTGCAGGCCAGCCCATGGAGTTTTGGATCTGAGGATTAATTCTCTACGTAACTCTGGTGCAAGTCTAGAGAAAGTGTTCATGTGACTTCAAAAGGAAAGACATAGCCCAGTGGCTAGATTTCCTACTGCGACATGGAATCTGAAAAAGCAAGACTTTTTCCTCCCCAGACATAAATTCCATCATGCGTTGCAAGCATTAGAAGTTGGTGGAAAACTAATTTTCTTATGTACAACGTGCCTGCAGCTTTAGCATTTAATGAACAAGAATTCAGCACTCTGTGTGCATAGCGGTGTCTATTACAAGCCACCGAAACACTTAGTAAATGGAAGTGTGTAGCCAGGAGAAATATTGGGTGAGAGTTGCTTCTTTTTATATCTTGAGTGAATTTTAATCACCCTTGACTTTCCCTCTCTCTACTCATGGGCCTCTTCCCGAAATATTCTTAGCACATTTACATTTCAGGGCAAGGCATGCAGACAGTAAGCTTCTACAGATGCTTATCCAGAATACCCTGAATGTTTGTCCTTGAGGAATACAAACTGTGGTGCATACCTTTATTTTATGGTTTCCACTCCAGTGAGTGGGCCTTTGTGGTATGTTATGACCCACAACCTTTTCCAGCGAAATGGTCTCTGAATAGCTCAGACACCTTAGCTTGGCCTTTGCCTAGAGTAGACTTGTTCCATTTAGTTTTGTCAATATGCACTTTCCAGGCCCCCAGGGAGCTGATAAGTGGAATCATTTCGAAAGGATTTCTGGATGTGGCAGCGAATGGGGTTTGGAAGATGAGGAGGATGTTGTGGAGGAGGGTAAGAAGTAGTTGGCAAATTCAGAAGGAAGAAAACCAAAATAGAGGACAAAAGATTTATTGCACTGAATTCCATAGGTTAGTATGTGTGCTGCCTTTGATATGTAGGATATTCATTGTATGTGGGAAACAAAACTACTCAATAGTCAAGTCCATATTTGTGTCTAATAATGAACCATTAGACCACAGTAAGCTTCAGTGCTCAAGTTATGGGATGGATCAAGGAGTCTGTTTCCAGTCCATGCCAGTTTTGCATGTGTTCATTCAAAAGTCTCTTCTGTCCCATTTCTGCATGAATCTGGGATTTATTGACTTTTTTAAACTGCATGAGATGCCCCATTATTTTTAATGGGTTTTTTAAAAAAGAAAGAAAGAAAGAGAAAGAAAGAAAGAAAATAACTATTTTGGAACGCATATTACCCTAAAATATTCTCTCTTTTTGGGAAGAAAAAAAAACCTTTAATCAACTTGGTTCTTAAAAATGTGAACCAGGCAAAATACATGAGCATCCCCAATTCAAGCCACTGCAGAGAAGGCTACATATATGTTATGTAGGCTGGGAGGTTTTGTGGAATAACTGAGTGGTGCATGATTAACAAGAGTGCAAGAATTGCACTGTTGGATCAGACCAAATGTCTATCTATTCCAGGGCTAGTCAATGGGTACAAACTGTGGAGTACAAACCTTCAGATGTTTTTGGATGACAATGCCTATCATCCCTGATCATTGTTCATTCTGGCTGGGGCTGATGGGAGCAGTAATCTAATAACTTTTGGAAGACACCACATTGGAGACACCTTGTCTAGTCCAGCATGCTGTGTCAAACAGTGGTCAGATGGGTGCGTCTAGAGAGCTCTGAAATAGAGTGTGATTGAGATAATTATCCTAATATTTTATCTTAGTTTTTGATAATCACAGTTGCATTTCCCGTGAATGCTGCTTTTCAATTACTTAGCTGTCCTGTCTAATAGCCATTGAAAGATCTGACCATGGGAACATTGAGACCTCTTGTTCAATGAGGTACTTTGGGTACTTTGTAAGCCATGCTTACAGTGTCTGGAACTTCCAAAGCTGCCTTTACAATTAAGATTTTGCCATTTCTTTTCAAGAGAAAGTTAAAAACACAAGCTGTTTGCCCATTCAACTTGCCCATTCCTTTTTTTATTGGACATCTGTATGTCTCATTTACTTAGAGAGATTAATACCAAGAGATTAGAAAAGCCAGAAGCTCCCATTTTTCAGGGAAAAGGTGCCAACATTCTAGATTTCTAGTGAAATGGGAAGCAGCTGTGATGTCTCATGTCAACAACTGTGTCTTTTATAGTAACACAAGGAGATAGAAGTACGTGCCCGCATTTATATACTATATATGCTATACATGAAATGCCAATCTCAGGAACACAGCAATGAGAAAAGGAAGAGGAATGGTTTGATTGGCTGGCTGCCAATGGACTAATAATGTGTAGCTAATCACTTTTCATAGATGTGTTTTTCTCAACAAAGAGAGGCAGTTGCTGCAGACGAGAAAGGTAGGCATAAAGGAGTCAGACATGGGAGCTTCAGTGATTGCATTATCAAAGTCAGCAAATTAGGTTTCCCCATATGGCAAAACCATCAATTCTGTGCTTCAAACAATTGCCTGACTTTTCCTGAACTGTCCTTCTTCTGATTCTTTGACCTCAATCATTTTGCAAAGAAAATGCATGTATATTGTTCCAGGAGCTCAGGCAGGCTTATCTATTGAGTTGCCCTTTAAAGCAGACTGGCAGAATTTATTGATTGTTTTAAAATATTTCTATCCAGCTTTTTCATAAAATGCCCAAGGCGGCTAACATTAACTAAAACAAGTATACTCAACAATCATATGAGAGAACGGAAAAGCAAATAAAATCTCAGTGACTAGTAGCTTAAAAACTAAAAATATTAGAACAATTCAATAGCAGAACTTTAAACAATAACCTGCAGAGCATCTACACACTAATAATATAGTGTGGGAGTCAATCAGACATACCAAGAGGAGTTAAAAATACTTATTACAAATCAAATGCCAATTTTAAAAGAAAGGTATTGTAGCAAAGTTTGGGACTTGATAATAGATGCCCTCTACCAGGTCCCTCGCAGCATTCTGATTCTTGATGGTAAGACTGAGATTTTGTTAGAAGAGGGTTAATGGAATAACAAAGGTGTTTGATATTACCTAGCTGGCTCTTGCAATCAGTGACCCTCCTTTGCTAAGAAGAAATCTCTAAATGGGCAGGATTCTAGAAGGAGTCAGTGACTTGGTAATTTGGAGTCAGGTCTCTGCCTCCCACCCGCTGTCTAGGGAGGAGTGTGGAGGAATAGCTAGTCTCATCTTGCAGCTAGAGCTGGGAACATACTAAGGTCTGTGTGAAAATAATAGAGTGCTATAGCTAGGGGAGTTGTTCCCCTGAAAAAAACCTTATGGAGGACAAATATCTGATGGAGTGCAAATGTTGTGTGCCCTTCTACCTTATCTTCAGCCTGTGTGTGTGTGCCTGTGTAAGTAAATAGTAGAATCATAGAATTGTTGATTTGGAAGGGACCATGAGGGTCATCTGTTCCAACTCCCTGCAATGCCGGAATCTTTTGCCCAACGTGGGGCTCAAACCCACAACCCTGAGATTAAGAGTCTCATGCTCTACAGACTGAGCTAGATATTACAAACACACCGTACTCTCCAGTAGCCTCCATTCTAAAGGAACTCCAATCTGAGGTATGTGTGGAGATCCCTGAGATCTCTTTTAAATAATATTTATTGAAAATTTTAAGATTACAAAAAAAAAACAAAGAGAAAAAAGAAGGAAAAAACAAATAACAATTCAAAATCAAAAAGCAAAAACAAAGCACATAATACATCAAAATCAAAAAGCAAAAATAAACAAAAAAAATTAAAAACAGATCCAGTATCAGATGAAGGTGATTGACTACATGGAACTGGCGGAAATGACTGGCAGAATCCGAGACCAGGGAGAAGAGTCGGTGAAAGAAGACTGGAAGAAATTTAAGGACTATTTACAGAAATATTGCAAAATTAAGGAACTTTAGAAGGATGTTGGATAGAAACTAAGAGGTTTTTAGCTGTAATGCTTTAAGAGACATGGAAAAAAAGGTTAACAATTGGGTAAAAGATTAATGGTAAGGATTTGCTGAACCAACAAATTGAACTGGAATACAAAGAAGGGAGGTATGAGGAGGTCCGGGGAAATAAGAGTAAGGAAGATAGGTTATGGAACATTATTGTGCTTTTAACTGTTTTATTTTGTACGTTTTTTCTTATTTTCTACTTTTTTGTTATATCTTAAAACTTTATACTTTTTCTTTATTCTGTATTTTCATGTATTTTTGTGAAACTTTAATAAATATCATTAAAAAAACAAACAAACAGATCCAGTATTCTCAAATCCTTAACTGTCATTACCTTATTTCATCGACCTCCTCACACCTCCCTTTTTTGTATTCTAGTTATTAATTATCTCATCAAATCCTTTCCATCTTTCATAATATTCTGTCATTAAATTACCTTGATCTATTTTAACCTTATCTTACCATAAAAAACCTTAAAACTTAAATCTTATTTATACCAATTTCTCATAACCATAAGATATTCTTACATAATTCTTTTTAACATTTCTGCTAAAGACAAATAATTTCGTTCCAACATTTTTCTAATACTCATTAATTTTACGAAAAGTTTCCTAAATAATTTTTTTAAAACTTTCTTCCAATCTTCTTCCAACGTCTCTTCCTCCTGGTCTCGGGTTTTGTCAGTCCTTTCTATCCCATCCATCTAGTTCATCAACCCAGTAACCTTATGTCCGAGGCCCTTAAATCTCTTCCATGTCCCTTCCGCAGGTCTTCTTTATATTTATACCTGTACTTTACTTTGTCTTCTGCTCCTTTCATTCGTGGAGACTCCAGCTTAACGATATTTTTGTCCCTTCTCGACAGATCAGCCCCTTTTCCATAGTACTCACTGTACTCCATGTGGTATTTAAAAGCATGTTTCAAGGTCCCTCCAAAGTTAAGGGCCCCCACAACTCTGAACTCCTCCCGGCCCAAAGCCAGACTTGAAAGGTCAAAACATCCCTGCATAGGGGGGTCTATCCAGCCCCCCATCTCCAAAACAAACAAGACTCTATCTCTCCAAATCTGGCTTTTTCCAGGTTCATTCGTCAGATCCAACAAGTCATGTTCCTGCTGGGCCACAGTTCCCTCCATCTCTGCCTCCCGATGTCCAGCAACAACCTCCTCCCTCATCTGATCTGTCAGAGCACACTCCTGGATTAATTCCTGAGTGGGTTCTATATAGATACCCACTGCCTGTCCAAAATTTCCAATCGCAACAGTCATCAAATCCATCTTCTCATGTAGCTGTTCCAATAGAGCACTTGTCTTGCAGAAGGCAAGCACCAGAGCCTCCGAGTACATTCTTGTGCAAGGTCAAAGTCTGATCCCACGATCTTAATCTATTGCAGCTGCAAAGCTCCCCAGTTCAAATTTAATAACAGTTTCACAAGCTCCCTCTAGGGGAAAAAGCTTCTATTTGTATCCATCTCTTCTTCTTTTTTTTCTTTTTTTAAAAAAAGCAGATCTAACAACAAAGTTTCCTTTTTCAGATATTTTGTCAATATTTTGTTCCTTTTAGATGCGAAGGGGAACAATGGAATCAATATGTTTCTCTTCTTTTAACTATCTGTCAAAAATGTTTGTCTATAGTCAATGAACTTCCCAAGGATGTCTGTCCTGACACCCCGCTCCCAGGTTCAAGACGGTGGAAAATTGCTTTTCTTTACTCTCTCTTCTGCAGGTTTAAACAGTCCAGAAAAAATTCCCCTCTCTTCTCCTGCTTCCAAGGGGGGTTCAGTAATTTTAAATGATGAAAATTGATCCTTTACAGACGATTTTCTAAACTCTAGCTTGCCGTGTCTTTGCTTTAATCTGTCTACAAAAGCGGAAAGGCGGACTTCCTGTTTAGACTTTCCCGCTTCAGTGCCAAATTAAAAGAAATTTCTTAATCCAATTTTCCGTTCTACTCACGGACAGTTATTTAAGATCCAATTGTCCACAGGAAAAAGTCAGCGCTCTCCGGCAACAGCAATGCGGCTTCACTCCGTGAAAGAAGCAGTTGATTCAAAGCACTGCGCCACTCACCCCACGTCGCTCCGGATCCCCGAAACCGGGGTTCCCCGCGAGTAGGGGGGGCGCAAAGGTGCCAGCCGAATCCCACGTCCACAGGCTTCTCTCGCCTGTGGTTTTTGATGGGTCTCCGCCTCGCCGTGGCGGTTCAGACCCTTTTTTCCACGGAGCGGGTTCCTCCTGATCGGAGGAAATCCGCCATTGCCAGAGGCGCCAACCCGGAAGTCCGAGATCCCTGAGATCTCTTACCGCTTAGAGATTGGGTGTGCATGTGGCAATATTTGCCCTGCTGTGTAAGGCCTTCAGAGAAAGAGCAAGGCAGCAGGACTCCCTTTCTGTAAGGGTGTTTCAAAGCCTAGGTGCAAACACAGATAAGGTTCTCTCCCTGGTCCTCACCAAAAGCATCCTTAGTGTCATTTGGATACAAACGAGACGCTTGTCAATTGTCATAAAAAGCTTCCCCAGTTGCACATAGTTTAAACTATCCATTTGATTAGCTTCTATACTTGAAACTGGGAAGGCTTGTTCTTTGTCGCAGGCAGCAAAAAGTCTCTGGCCACCTCTGGGATGATTGTGTTACATAAATCAATCACTCTGTCCTGCCTACACAGAAACATTCTGGATATAGGAGTTATAAATCCTGGCTTTGCTGCATAATCCAAGTCAGCTTCAAAAATATTTCCATAGGTGACACTTGCCTTTTGTGGAGTTTCATTGTGCATGAGGCCCCTAAAAGGCTTCCTGGGCCTTTTCTGTTCTATTTGTCTGTATTTTATTGAACGCAGGACTAAACTTGCTGGATCGAAACAAGGTCTGTCTCTTCAAGCATTTGCCTTCAACTTTGTCCTGCCAAAGATCTCTAAAGGCTTATGAGCAGGACATGAGAGTGAGAGTCATTCCTTGTTGCTAGTCTCCAGGGTTTGATAGGCCTTGGTAAATGGGGTTCCATTTGGCTATCATGGTTTAATTGATAAAAATACATATTTCCTAACTTTTTTGGGGGGTGGGAGCATACTAAGCTCATGGCCTTCTCCACACCTTGTGCCACTGAATTCCATAAGCCATTATGTATTGTGTAGTCACTTTCGGGTTTGAACTTACTGCCCTTCAGATTCGTTGGAAGACACACACTCTCCACAATGCTCACCACTTGGTTCTCCCCATACAAAACAGAAGTAATAATACTTGGTGTATAAAATGTCAACATGAAGGCAACATGAATCTGATAGCCATTTGGTCTTGCTTGGATTCAGCTGAGACCACAACTATCTAGTGAAATATGCAGTCACATTAGCTAAGGCTATTGGGGATTGTTGAAGCAGAAGTGAAAGGAGAAGTTTAATTAAGGTGTTGGGGAACATCTTTAGATGTTCCATAATTCAAATAGGTACTTTTTCATCGTCAATATTAGAATAGTTCCCTTGACCTCAATGGATTGTTCTGCAAAGGTGCTGTATAAGAGCCGTGCTGCTTTTGTATTGTGCTAGCTGAGAAACTAGTTGACATTTTAATTCTTGACATTTTAATTCTTCCCCCTATAGTGGCCCAGGTATTGTCTTTCCTCACAGTAAACAGATCCAACAACAGTGTTGTCTGGGGCCTCAGGAGAAATAAGCAAGGCCATTCTAACAGCTCCCAACACATTCTAACAGCTCCCAGATCCAGTTCCTAAACTTCTCCCAGGAAATAGTGAAGCAGCAGCACAACACTTCAAATAAGTAAATAAAAGTACAACTAATCTAAGGGTAAAGGGGGAAAAATGATAACACCAAACAGCCCAGTGCCTTTGGTGTGCAAAGCGTGAATCTGAATGACACACTGACAGCTACAAATGCACTAATTTGATTTCATGCCCTAAAATAAACCATTCTACTGCACTAAAAGGCATGTTAACACCCATCTGTCTGAGTCTCGCCTCCTTCTTTTCAAAAGTTGTGACCCAACACCTCATGTTGGGTCTGCCCATGACACAAGACTGATGAGATTGAAAACCCTTCCTTGTGTATGCCAAAAAAGCAAAAGAGCCTAATAACAGCTTTTTCTTTACATCTTTCATGCCCTTTCCCATTTCTCCCCTATACTTTGGCTCAAACTGCGCTGTTGTGTGCATTTCTGTGGTTCTTTCTGCTGGTTTATTTTTTAAAAAGCAAAATGCAACCTAAAGGAGACTGTCTCTGAGTGAAAGATGAGTGTGTGGAGAGGGCCAGCTTAACCCTCTCCAACCCAGTCCCATTATACAGCTCAATATCACTCTCCCCAAACTACTTTTTCAGCTGCAAGAGTAAATACACATAGGGCTGTATCCAAAGTTAATCCTACTCAAAGGAGAACCATTTAAATTAGGGGGCATGGGTAACTTAGGTCTATTAATTTTCATTAGGTCTACTCTGAGTAATCCTTAGTTAGCCACAACCCATAAAAGATAAGAATGGGAATGTAGTTTGGGAAGAGTGATTTTGAAAGCAATGACAGGGAAAGGGTAAAGCAGCCTTTTCCTTCCAACTCCCCAGATTCAAACTCTCCCAGGATGCTTTTGTTTTAAAATATAATGCAGAAGAAAGCATCACAATTCTGTGGAATGTTTGATTTGACCCCAAATCTTCCTGGAGATAACACTGTAGGGCTATTATTACCAACAGAAGCCAGGATCTAAATTTTACTAGTTATAAATCTTAGTTTTTATTACTGTCAAACACGTATCTTAAATGTTGCATAATTTATTATTGTATTTGGGGCTTTTAGGTACCAGTTTATGCTTAGACCTTGGGTAGTGGTTGTTCAGTTGACACAAAAGGAAAATGAAATGGAAGGGGGAAAGGTTCAGGTTCTTTGTTACAAGTTGTTCTATTGGCCAGCTGAGATGGAAAAGTTTAAGAAGGCACCACAATTTTCTGGTCTTTCAGCTGTGCTGATAAAGTGGTCTTGCACCTTTTTTTTCTCCACCCAAGGAAAACCTGGTATGATCTTGCAAGACAGCAACATGGGGCATTTGCCATTATATTGGACGATAGCATGACCAAAACCCATTGCCTGGATTCTAATCTAGAACACTGGAATGAAAGATGTCTAGTGCTAAATGGAAAGGCTGGAGACAGAGGAAGTATTAAACAGAGGAAGTAGGAGAGCAAGAGAAGAATGCAGAAGTTCTTGGCAATGGAATTCCCATTGATTCTGGATAGCATCACATCCATTTTTCCATTTTGTGATCCATATGTGTCACTCTGAACAGGACTTTTCAAGCTGGATTCCTTGCCTGCTAAGGCAGGATGATTTTATCGTTGAAATGTGTATGGCATTTGCATGGACATGAAATCTCCTGTATTGCCTTGTGTAACTTTAAACTACCCAAATCCATTTAAAGCTTGTATATTTTGTTGCCTAAGACAGAAAATCCAAATGGCATCCTCCATGATGGTAAAGATATAACAAATGTCATAATTAGTCCAGGGTGGCCTGTCCCATTTTGCTGTTTGATATGAAATGGGAAGTTCAGCCCTGACCTACTGCTGCCTCCACCACCTCCACCACCTACCCCACTGCTGGTGAAAGAAGTGGCACTGACACTGGTGCCAATTTGGGGCAAGATCGTGCCTTTTTTTTTAATAGGCAAGAACTTGAGAGAAGTTATCTTTATAAAATAGATAGCACCTGAGAGCCAGCTTTGATCTTCTGCTTAATCAGGCTTATCAGAAAAATAAATATGTCAAATGTTTCCACTACAACATAAACTTTTGAAGGTGGGAATTAACAGTGTCTGATTTGCCATTAAAGAGTTGATGAACCTCTTTCCCAACCCCTCTTTTCTTGCATTTTGAAATGGACAATTTATTGGGTTTCACTAAAATAAACTGGAGGTGGCTGCAGTTACAGATAGGTAGCCGTGTTGGTCTGCCATAGTCAAAATAAAAAAAATCCTTCCAGTAGCACCTTTAAGACCAACTAAGTTAGTTCTTGGTATGAGCTTTCGTGTGCAAGCACACTTCTTCAGATACACTGAAACAGAAGTTGCCAGATCCTTCTATATAGTGAGAAGGTGGGGGGGGGGTATTACTCAGAAGGGTGGTGGGAATGGGAGATTGGCAGATAGCTGGGATGAGCCTGCTGACGACTCTTAACGACTGTAATGGGTCTTACAGGAAAAGGCAAGGGGTGAGAAGGTGAGAAATGGCTTAGTCATGTATAATGGGATAAGAATCCAATGTCTTTGTTCAAACCAGGTTTCTCCATGGTTTTAAGTTTGGTAATGAGTGGCTGCTGAGTCTTAACGACCCATTTAGATATGGTCACTATCAAAAATCCATTACACTTCAGGTATTTCCAGCTTGATGTTCATGTTAATGATGGGAGCATTGGCTCTTAACAAGAGGGTTTTTTTTGGGGGGGGGAGTTTTAAAATTAAAATTTCCAAGATGCTGTAAGCTGGAACGTGTGCAGAGGAGGGCAAAAAAGATGATCAAGGGTCTGGAAACCAAGCCTGATAAGGAATGTTTGAGTGAGTTGGGTATTTTTACCCTAGATAAGAGAAGGCTGAGAGGAGCTATGATAGCCGCCACCAAATATCTACAGGGACTTCACATGGAAGGCGAAGCAAGCTTGTTTTCTACTGCTCAAGAAAGTAGGATTCAAACCAATGGCTTCAAATTATGAGAAAGGAGATTCCAATTAAACATCAGGAAGAACTTTCTGACAGTAAGAGCTGTTTGACAGTGAAACGGTGTCCCTCGGGAGATTGTGGACTCTCCTTCCTTGGAAGTTTTTAAGCAGCGATTGGATGGCCATCTGTCATGGATGCTTTTGCTGAGATTCCTGCATTGCAGGGGGTTGAACGAGATGCCCTTCTGGATTCTCTCCAATTATATGATTCTATAAGGCTTAATGTAAGTAGGTGGATGGAGAGCAGTCCTGCTATAGAAGCTCATTTGGATTAACCTTTGGACTTGTAGGAAAAAGAAGAACATAAGAAGACCCTTCTGAATCTAGCCTATGGCCCAACTAGTTCAGCATCCTGTTCTCACGGTGGCCAAACAGATGCCTGTGGGAAACCAGCAAGGAGAACATGAACACAACAGCATTCTACCTACCTGCACTTCCCAGCAGAAAGAGGCATAAATCCTCTGACAGTGGAAGTAGAACATAGAACATAGCCATCATGGCTAGTAGCTGTGGCGTTTGCCCTCCTATGTGTGTGACATCATACTGGGTTCATAGGGAAAGGGTTAACTAATTGTAAAATGACTAACCAATGGGAACCCAGGGGGCAGAGTTAGCTGTGTATAAGGTTTAAGCACAGAGGTTTTTTAGGGAGTTAGAGTTAGAGATAGAGTTGTTGAGAAGACAGTCTGGTGTTAGAAGAGACAGAGAAGATAAGTCTGTGGGTTGGGCTAGTCTGGTGTGAGAGAGTGAGAGAATTTGTTAAGAGGAGTCAGTCAAACAGTTGAGATAATCAGTCAGAAGGTATTAGGAAGGTGTAGGCCGGAAAAGAAACTAAAGTTAAGATACTGACAGGAATATTATCTGAGAAACCATAAACTTGTTAATGTTTGTAAAATAAACTTGTTTTTTTGGTTCACTTTTTACAACTGACTGGACTCAGTGTTTTACCAGAAAGTAACTGGTTGGTGGCAGCGGGGAAGTGAGCACAGTGGTGGCACAGGGATCAATAGACCGTTAAGCGTCCGGGGACCCTGTGTGATCTCCACAGTAGCCATTGACAGCTAGTCCACCATTTATTTGTCTAATCCTATTTCAAAACCATCCAAGTTGATGGCCATCTCTGACTCCTGTGGGAGAGAGTTCCACAGTTTAACTATGTGCTATGTCAAGAAGCACTTTCTTTTGTCTGTCCTGAATCTTCCAACATTCAGCTTCATTAAATGTCCACAAGTTCTAGTGCTGTAATGGTGGGAGAAAAACTTTTCTCTATCCACTTCCTTCATGCCATGCATAATTTTATAAATTTCTATTATGTAACACTTACTCATTTTTTTATCTAATCTAAATGGTCCCAAATGCTGCAAACTTTCCTTATAGGGGAGCCATTCCATCCCTATAATTATTTCGGTTCCTTTTGCTGGACCTTTTGCTGGACTATACATTACTATTTTTGAGGTGAGATGATCAGAACTGTACACGATATTTCAAACGTGGTCACACCATAGATTTGTATAATGGCATTATGATAATAGCAGCTTTATTTTCAATTCCTTTCTTAATTATCCCTAGCATGGAATTTGCCCTTTGCACAGCTGCTGCATTCTGGGTCAAGACCCAAAGAGAACTGAAATCTTATCTACAGTATCTCTGACCTTGCAAACTTTACCTCTCTGGACCACATTTTAAAATCATGTAAAGTTTTCCGAAAGACCTCCATACCAGGGATATAGAATTGATTACCCATTTTTATAACATGCATCTCTATAGAGATCTACAACCCAAACTCTCTAGTGGAAAAATGCAAACTGCCTATCAAGGGGGAAATCCTTAATGAAATTGCATTTGATCCAATTCATCCAAGGAGATCCATGCACGGAAAAGGGGGAAAGGGCTGATGTAAGTGAAAAACATCTTGAAACTAAGTTCATACGTTAATGGATTTGATCTTTACACACATCAAGTATTGCCTGGTGTGAAACTTTTTGTAAGAATTGCCTAGGAATTCACAAGATAAACGTAACCAGAAAAACAAAATAGGACTATAGAACAGGATGAAAAGAAATCCAGCACAACTGATAATATAGAAGGATAAGACGCTCAGCAAATGCAGACACTGTTATTTAAGTTGTTAAAAAAAAATCACTGAGTCACACCTATTTATAAGTAGTAAAATTTGTGTTACTTAGTTTATATACATAGGCTTTAAATTATTGATATTAAATAAAACCAAATAATAAAATGCTCAATAAAACAATGCCATTTAAGCAATGCAGCAATCCAAACAGGATACTACGGTTGAGAGACACGGGGAATGCTTGTATAAGCACATATTTTGAAGTTCTTCTCCAAAATTTGGGGAGCAACTCCCATCATCTCTGATCATTGGCTGTGCTGGCTGAGACTGATGGGAGTAGGAGCCCAACCACATTTGGAAGGCAACTGGTTCACAGAGGAAAGTTGTACATGTTTACTCAGAAGTCTCACTTTGTTGAATGGTCCTCTTACTCCCTAAAACGGATATAGGAGCACATACAGCATTATAAAGATTCCAAATTCTGTCAGCAAACAAGTAGAGTCATATGGCCACCACTGTCCCAAGCTTCACCCCAAAACAACTTATTGTTTCATGTGAGAGAGGAATGTTTATTTATTTCTGTTTTGTGTTGTGCTGTATGTATTCCAAAATGCATGGCAGTATGTAATGTTTATCCACTTCCCTTTAAGAAAAGAATAGCACATCTGTTCTGCCAAAGGTGATAAAATTCAATAAACGTAGTGAGATATTCTGATACTTATGCAGTGAATTGGCCATAAGAGAACCTAAGCAGTTATACAAGTAAGAATACAGACATTAATTCGTTCCTTAATTAGATATCTTCATTTTCTTTAAAATAAGCTCTTGGGTTTTAATGAACCAGTGATTCATGTAACTAAATTGCTAGCAAGTTTTTGGCAAAGAAAGAGACAAAGAAAAGTAATCCAGAGGTCACTGGATATATTTTCCATCTATGCATTGTCGTGGCAGTATTCCTTGAACTGGATGTGTGATGCATATGACTTTATCCCAAATAATTCGTCTCAATGCACTGCCATAAAATGGGGAACAAAATAAGATCAACAACTATATAGGATAGCCCTTGCCTTATTATGGAAGGCTTATGTCCACAAATAATCTTATAGAAACCAATAACCTCATTGCCATTGATGAAACACATCTATCTAGAGAACTGATGGAAAAACTGTCCCAGTGACCTTTTATCAAGTAAAACCATCAGAGTGTGGGCGGTGTGCTTTTGCCATCATTATGGGTGTCTCATAGGCTCACCAGTCTGGCAGACCTGGCAAGATAGGGGAATGGAGAAAAATGTCTAAAAAAATTAAGTCCTCATCTGGCTCTATATTACCAGTAATGTTAGGGAGGGTGTTAGGAAAGAGATCCCAAGACTTTCAGTGGGGAAAGAAGAAGTGGAGAACTGCCAGCTCATGGTAATCCAAGCCATCTCATTCACATAACCATTTTGGTGCAGTGTTAATGTCATAATAGGCCATGAATCCCTCCTCACCACCTTTTGGCATATCAATCAACCCTTGAAATGTTCAGATAGCTGAGGACCTCCTTCCACCCTAACCTACTTTTTAGTGCCAGCAAGAGACACTTCAGAGACCTTTCAAAGCATTCAGAAGATCTGCTCCCATTCCTAAAAATAGCAGAGCCTTCATCATGTCACCACCGTATCACATGCACTGTGTCTAAGACAATTGCAAGTTATTTCCACTTTCAAAACTATTTCCATTAACTGAGGATTTTTCTCTGCTAATCTCTGACTGACAGATATATTATACAAGACATTCCCTTCCAAGATTCTATAACAATACTGCTTTCCTGATTGACCTTTCTGTCTCCCCCTTCCTCCATAGCCCACTCTCCTTCCCCCTTTTCATAATTGGTGGGACCTGGACAGCACCAAGTCTCTAGCCTGACTTGTGAATGTAATGATAATTCATTCTGGGTGGAAGCAGGAGGCAAAATGTAATCCATCATATCTGTTCTATCTCATTACAAAGGTGAGATACAAGCGAGGGCAAGCTGTTAATAAACTGGTGGGTGAAGTTATTTCTTCAATCTGGTGGAAGAGACGGGACAGAGAGGAACTGGATTCTATTCTTCTCAGCAGTTTCAAATCTCTTTTATGGAAATGTAGTTCCGGAAGCCAATGAAGCAAAAAGCCTTCCAAACTATACAAATTTCCTGCAGGCCTGGCAAAGCACCCTGGCAGGATTTTAGATTGCACTGTCAGCATCTTCTTCCACATCCGTGAGGAAAAGGAGATGCAATTGTTGGAATGGGATAGGCTTGGTTGAAGGTCCCCCCTGGCCAGTGGCAGCTGGGTCTGGAAAACCACCCAGGGTTCAAAATTTCCACCAAGTACTTATATGACGATGAGGAGATTTCACCCCTCCCATACACAAGAATCTCCTGATCATCTCCTGATGGTCTCTGCTGACTCTCCAGAGAGAAGGAGGCGTGTCCTGCCTATCTACTTATTCTGCCCAGCAACATATCTGTGTGTGTGTGTGAGAGAGAGTCAGTCAGTCAGTGTATCGGAGAGAGTGAGAGTGTTGGAGATCCTAGAGATAAGATTGCTGTTAGAGCAGCTGCAGACTCTCAGTGTAGCATTGATTTATGCTTAGAATATTCAGCTCTGTATATAGTTTTGTATCATAGTTGTAGTTATAGAATAAAAGGAAGATATTCTACAGAGCTGCTCTCCGAGTGGTTTATACTCTGCAAGACTCTGCAAAACTCTGCTGCGCAACGACTGTATTATTGAGACAGTGAATCCGGTGCTCTCAGCTCTGAGCTGTGAGTCCACAGCACTGTGACCGTTTCCTGTGAGAAGGAGGTCCCTGGCGGTGCTACCCAGCTCGCCTAGCCCAGTCGGGGTTGAGGTGCAAGAGTCCAGTTGGTGCACTGGCTCTAGGGCGATGCTGACAGACACTGTATCAGGAGGCCTGGGAAATGGGGATATTTAGAATGGTGGGTGGTTTCTCATACCTGCTGGGGGGAGCAGGTGGGCGGCAGACCCTAGCAGGTGTCAGTGCAATGGGGCCCTTCTGGAGCATTTGTGCTTGGGCAGCTGCCCAAGAGCGCTGAGTACTCATGCTGATCTGAGCATTTAACTCTGGAGTTAAAACTTGCAGTACTGACTAAGCACAACATCCACCCCATAGGCCAGCAGTTCTCAACCTGTGGGTCCCCAGATGTTGTTGAACTACAACTCCCATCACCCCTAGCTAGCAAGGCCAGAGCTCAGGGATGATGGGAGTTGTAGTCCAACAACATCTGGGGACCCACAGGTTGAGAACCGCTGCCATAGGCTTTCTAGATGGGAGTGAGGAGGAGAGCATGACACAAAAGTAACATCAGGCTCTGCTGGTGGAATTTTCACTGTGCTGACCTTACTGCCACCTCACCCTCCACCACACCCATCACTGGCTTTGCTCTCTACCTCTCCTTGAGTGCTGCTGTATGAGTAATAGACATCCTTGAACCCTGATTATTCTTCTTGCTCACCTGAGAGAGGAATTTGTGAATGAGACTAGAAACAAGGCTACTGTACAAACAGAGGCATACCTAGGGTTTCTTGTATCTCTGGCAAGGAGATGTATCAGCTCCCAGTGGGGGTCTGGTTTCACCACTAACAACAACAACAATTCCACCCATTTTTCTTATGGGCCTGCTCACAATTGCGTGTGGCCCCCAGAAGTCATTCTGGGAAGGAATGCAGCTCTTGGGCTAAAAAAAGTTCAGCCAATATTTTGCTAGCTAGGCCAGTATTTTGACTTGGTATATGGTGGTTTCCTGTTTACAGATTTTGTAACCCTGTCTAATTCATTCCCCTCCCTTTTTGCAGTTTTCTTGAACATTAGAAATTGGTTCACACTCTTAGTGACTTGTTCTATGACAGAAAATATTCTTGCCATCATTGTGCCCTGTATGTTATCCTTGGCTTCTGTGTCTTCATAGCTGCCTTTGTCTCTCTTTTAAAATTGCTTTTCTTTTGTCACTGAACTACTGGAAGATCTTTGGGACAAGGGCCATATCTTTTAAGTGTGCTAAGGAGCATTATGTGCTGACAAGAACAAGAGAGCTTCAGTTTCAGTGTATATTTATGAAAGAGCTTTGAAATGACTTTGTGCTTTCACAGTCGTGCTGAACCGAACAATGATGCTATGAGGGAAACATTATTATAAGCAAGGGAAATGTATGAAATCATGTACCAAAGCATTTCACTGTTGCTAGACCTTCCCCCACCCCCAGTCTTTCTTCCAGAGCCAAAGACAACCACAATAATTCCTCATATTCCAGCGGAGTAAATCAATTTAATATGCTTTAGCATTTGCAATGAAGATGTTCTTTAGAAACAATAATTTGTGTCTGTTAGCTATGGAAAAAGCAATTTAGCCTGGAATTGTTTTATTTAAAATAATATTTCCCCTTCACTCATTTTCCTCAAAGAAACGTTGTCAAAACTGTGGACATTCCCGGTGACTATTAGCCTGCTGGGTATAATGACCCCTCTTGGGGAGTAATTAATAGTCCCTTTTCACATTTAAGTACTGTTAAGTACTGAATATTGTAGTGTTCAGGCTAGCAGGTCTGCTCTCTCTACTATGGATCTTTGTAAACCATGATTAGTTTATCTGGCTTTGGAGCATATGACGGTAGAACTTTGGTGTATGGTGATGATAGTGTCATCATGAGTCTTTTATGTGTGATACTCATTACTTTATAAGGGAAATCTGTGAAATGTATGAACTCTTTGCTCATTCCTGAATTTCTTCCTTTTCCTATAGTCCTGCAACCGGTACAGTGGTACCTTGGTTTAAGAAAAGCTTAGTTTATGAACAACTTGGATTAAGAACGCTGCAAACCCAGAAGTAGGTGTTTTGGTTTGTGAACTTTGCCTTGGAAGCAGAAAATGATTCGCTTCCTGTTGAGTGTGTTCCATTTGTAAATTGAGTCCCCCACTGCTATGGGAAAGCACACCTTGGTTTAAAATTCTTTGGTTTAAGAACGGACTTCCGGAACGGATTAAGTTCGTAAACCAAAGTACGACTGTACTCTGTGCCCATTGATTTTTATGGTTTTAAAGGCCTCGAGGAGGACTCTGAATTTCTAATTCTAATCTGATTACCAAAAATGAATGTTGCCTGCCTATGATTAAGAATAACCAAGCAATGCATTTAAAGTCTATTCTCTCTTGTCACCTAAGCTCTAATGCCCTTCTCCTTGTGGTAAATAAGTTCAATTGGAAAAAATAAGGCACTATTCAATGTTAGTCCTATACAGAGGAGTTCCGTTGAAGATAATGGAAATGATGAGTTTAGGTTCATTGATTTCCATGGTCTTATTCTGAGTAAAATGCATCCCATAAACATAATGCCATAATTATTCAGTGATGAACGAATCAGTTGGGACAGGGGGAGTGAGGTGGGTCTGGCTCAACTGGAGACTTCCCACAAGTCAGTGGTGGCCACAACAGTAGCCAGGTAAGTGAGAGGAAATGCCATCGTCAGTGTGGTGGTATGGACAGGCGGGGCCTGAACTGCACCAAGCCAGGACATATTGGAGGCAGTAACAGCAAGTAGGCCTGGCACATAATCTGAGCATGACCATCAGCTGTGCAGGAGCTGTTGATCAAGGATACAGTCCTTCAGACTGCAGGGGTTTGCTTCACCAACATGTTCTTAGCAGTGAAGCAGAACCCAGCACCACTGAACCCTCCTCCTCTCTGCTATGCAGCGGGGAGGGTGAAAAAGGAGATGCAACATCTCATTCCCCCTCTCCCATATGGAGTTTAAAAACCCCAATTAAACCTTAGCCCCACCCATGGAATTGATTCAGGGCAGGATCAGAGTCAGGTGTTCCCTGGGTTGGAAATGTATGTGCGCAGCTCTAGGAAGTAACAAATTACATTATTCATTTATAAGTCTGTGTGTGTGTGTGTGTACTTTCTAAGAATTTCTAGGCAATGCCAGTTATTTTTTTTCCTAGTGTCCTATATTCATGTTGCCCTCAGAAAGATCTATGTGCTTCTTTCTGAAATCTGCCCAAAAGTGAACTGGGGGGGGGGGCGGAACTCTCACAGACTGAAGACTTAGCAGTGCAATTAAAGATCAAAGCTTCTGGGACTCCTGGAGTTCAGTCACAAAGTTTTATGATGATGGCAGTCATAATATTCTTAGTGTTTACAGAGTGTTTTAAATGATTAAGGTGTTCTACAGGGATCCAACGTGTGCAACCAAGAAAATGAGTGCTGAAGCCTAGAAAAAGTGTGTAGTGCTGCTGGAAGTAGTTCTGATTTTAACAAAAGCTAATATGTATGCATGATACCTATGGATGAATCTAAAAAGCCACTCTTATGCTGAGGCAACAGTTCATAAACTTGAAGCAAAGTGTACTGATTTGGCATAAGGTGACAACTCATTTTCCTCATATCATCACTGAGACTTGAACCCTGCCCTACCAGATCTGTAGCACACCCCAGGAAGAAGATTGTACTTCATATACAGTGGTGCAAGTCAGTTGCTTAAAGAGATACAATCCACCTAAGAACATAAGAAAAGTCCTGCTGGATCTAGCCAAAGGCTCATCTAATCCAACATTCTGGTCTCATTGTGGCCATCCAGATGTCTATGGGAAACTCACAATCAGGACCTGAATGCAGCAGCGCCTTTTCCACTTGTGAGTCCCAGTGATGACCAGTGACCAATAGTTAAATGCATATTGCCTCCATCACTGGAGGTAGAACATAACCATTATGGCTAATCCTCCACTGGAGAGCCAGTGTGGTGTAGTGGTTAAGAGCGGTAGTCACGTAACCTGGGGAACCGGGTTCGCGTCTCCGCTCCTCCACATGCAGCTGCTGGGTGATCTTGGGCCAGTCACACTTCTTTGAAGTCTCTCAGCCCCACTCACCTCACAGAGTGTTTGTTGTGGGGGAGGAAGGGAAAGGAGAATGTTAGCCGCTTTGAGACTCCTTAAAGGGAGTGAAAGGCGGGATATCAAATCCAAACTCTTCTTCTTCTTCTTCTTCCATGAATTTGTCTAAACCTCTTTCAATGCTATCTAAGCTGGTGGCCATCACTACATCTTGTAGGAATGAATCCCATAGGTTAATTATGAGATGTTTGAAGAATAAGAATCTGTTTGCGAAATGAACCATATATAATGCTTTAAGGTTCGCCTCCTTGAAGCTTCTGAAAAATTTACACTTTTTCTTTTATCTTATAGAGTCATTCGTAGCATGGGTAGCATATTCTTTATTGCTCTCTGTGTACACTGTCAATCACTTAGTACCTGTCACTCATAACTCCTTAGACAAGAGGCAAAATAAAGCTGTACAGCTTGTGGAATTATTAGCAAAGGTGTTTCAGACTCATCAATATCACAGTTTGAAAACATGTCCTGCTCTTGTCTGTACTGAATCCAGCTGAAGCAACATGAATGATTCCAAGAAAGGCTGCACAGATTACTCCATTTTTTAAAAAAAAACAACAACCCCAAAACAAATTAATGATTCCTTGAAAATAAATATATTCTCTATCAGCATTACTTTCAAAATGAACCCTGAAAATTTAAAAATAAAAATAAAAAGAGGACTTTGGCAAATGTTTCACGACATCCTCTTATCCCTAAAAGATAGTTCGTCCTGAACAGGACTTCAAGAAAATGTGATGGTGCAATGGTCCGTATCTACTGAGTATAAAGGACTTCATTTTTTCCCTTGTTGTCATTCTGACATCTTTCTCCATAGCTAGGCTCGTTTTTGGCATTGGGGCAGGGGAGTGAGATAAGATGTAGATGCATGCACTGAAACAACTGGAG
This sequence comes from Podarcis pityusensis, assembly GCF_964106645.2. Classification (NCBI taxonomy): domain Eukaryota; kingdom Metazoa; phylum Chordata; class Lepidosauria; order Squamata; family Lacertidae; genus Podarcis; species Podarcis pityusensis. The sequence continues at coordinate 37,639,645 of NC_138030.1, forward strand.
CATAACTGAACCCCGGCATGTGACAGGGACAAGGATTGCAGTGATGGGCGGAAGGCGTTGTCAGCAAACTGAGCAATATGATGATTATAAAAGCAGGACTGTAAACACTTGACAGGTGCAAGTGCCTCCCATATCTCATTGAAGCACACGAACTTCCTGGATAATGCAAGAAATCTCATTCAGATTTCAAATTTCCCATGACACACATAAAGCATATGTCACCCTCCAAAATTAAGATTAATGCACATTATCCTCATTTAAGCTTTCCATCGATAAACCCTTTGCTGAGTGTGTTGAAAGGAGGCACTTGAAGGGAGCACACAAAATCTGCTGCTGTCCATGGTGCTGAGAGACTAGCCTGCACATCTCACCATGGAGTTGCATTAATGAAGATAATTGAAGATGTTATTAGGAAAACGTGTTTGTTATCAGAGGTTACTTATAGCTTTATTACTCAGAGTTACACTTCATTAATATCCATTTTTCATGGCTCTGATTTGCCATTAATTAGTTCCCTGACCTTTTGTCATTGAAAGAAATGTCACCGGCAGGAGAGGAAAGAACACGTGTTTGTAAAACCACGACTTTGCCTTATGGTAGCTTGTCTGTTTGCATTTTAATCCATTGCTCTTCCTGGCTGAGGAGCACAAAGATAAAAAGAGAAAAGGAATGGATTCCCAGGCTATAAATCAGATAACCACATCCCCTAGATAGAAGCATTGTTTTAAAAAAATAAAGAATCCAGTTTCTCAATCTAAATAATTGCTTCCATGACTTTTATGGTTGTAATGCATTTCAGAATAGTAATATTTGAAAGTATCCAATAAGAACAATTGGGGGGGGGTGTTTTCAAGTTATTTCAGTAGTAAAGGTTCTGAATTCACATTTACTACTATGAAACTCCTGGGTAATGCAAGCAATCATATTCAAATTCCAAATTCCCTTCAACATATGTATATGGTATCCTGAAACATTACAATAAAAGCACATTATCATAGTTTAAGGCTACAATCCTATGCATACTTTCCTGAGAGCAACCTCCAGCAAACTCATCAATAGAACTTCTGTATAAGATTGCATGTGTTTCATCAGTAAACACTTTGCTGGGTGCATTAAGAGGGAGAAATGGAGCTTTAAAATGCTAGTGTTCAACCTTGCCATATATTTATTTATTATATATTTATGTTTTCAATTTTTGTCCCCCACCTATTTTCTAGATAGGAAAACGTACAGATGATTAGCACTTACATCACTTTCATCAAAGATAAGAAATTTCAAAGGCTTCTTGATAAATACTGAAGCAATGGTGCTTGAACAATAATTGTCAATTATGTAAATGCTATTCACCTTAGACAAAGAATTCTGTGCAGTGTTATCATACGTTCAGAGTCACATGCCGATTTAGGCCCAGGATCTAGCAGATAACAACATGGGATTTGCTTGCCAGTATCAGACCACTCATCCATAAACCCTGATATCCAATGCCTGTCAGCCGACAATGCTTCATGCTTCAGTAGAAAAACATAATTCTAGGGATTTGTCTGAAATGGACAAACACTCTAATGTAGGTCATTATTATGATGGGTATTTGGCAAGTGCATGTTATTATTATTATTTTCTTTTTGTAATATTGGCAGGTTGCTTACTATGTTAATGATCTTAATTTCTGTATTGGGTTTTGTCATTGTAATTTATCTAATGTGCCCAAGGCAACATATTGGCACTCAAACATTGCAATGAAGAAATAAATAAAACCTGGGGCTCAAATCACGTCATGTCACATTCCATTTAGCCATCCGACTCAAGCCTTATTTGAGTGCTCAATCTCACACCATTGTTTCCTAACGATTGCCCATCCTGATATGTGCTTCATTTTACTTTCATGAGCAGTCATCAAATGAGACAACCAAGTGGCAACAATTAGTCCATGCCTTGCAGCAGGACTGGAGATCCCTCCAAAAATGGTTGAATTCCATCGGCCCCAACCAACATGGTCAGTGGTTAGGAATCAAGGGAGGTGAGGTCCAGCAACATCTGGAGAGCTAGAGGTTCCCTACTCCAGCCTTAGGGCCAATTTAATTGTACCCCCTCCCCTTTAAATACATGAATGCAAGCCAAATAAACACTCTGTTTATTAACTACATGGTGTGTTTTTCCCCTAGGGGGAGGAAGCTGCACAATTTAACTGACTGCAGATGACTAGTTTTATTTTAATGTATGCTTGCAGACAAAGCAACCTTGGCCATTGTCATAGCAGACAGTAGGGAGGCTTCCCAATTCCACCTTCACTGACAAAGAGTCACTTATAGGAGAACAACTCTGGATGATTTTCAGCCACAAGGTACAATTTATTTCAGGCAGCCAATCAGTATTAATCATGCAAATAATCTCCATAACAGTACATAAGTAGAAAGCCCATCTATGTGAAACTGTTAATACATATCCATAAAATAAGCATTTAAAAAATAAATAAATAAGCATTTTAAATTATGGTCTGTTCATCATCAAACCTTTTATTGGCATCACATACAAACATCCAAAACAAATCAATACAGAATTACCACTTCCCCAGTGGCACAAAACATTTGCTAAAAGAAAGGAGGCAGAGCAGTCTATCGTCACATCTCTAGGTCTCCAGGGAGAGCAGATGTCTGCAGTGTATTTCGACGACAAAAAACCAAATATATTTAGCCACTAACTTGGTGAGCTCCTGATCATTCCTGGAGAGGAAAACTTTAGAGCAAAAAGGCCAGTTACATAAAGAACGCCAGCCCAATCTAGATAAGTCAAAGACACTCCAGTAACCCCTTGGTTGATCTCAAAATTATGCTCTGTGGCACATTTTATAAAATGGCACATTTTATAAAAGGCAAGTAAAGGTAAAGGTACCCCTGACCGTTAGGTCCAGTCGTGAACGACTCTGGGGTTGCGGTGCTCATCTCGCTTTACTGGCCGAGGGAGCCGGCATTTGTCCACAGACAGCTTCCGGGTCACGTGGCCAGCATGACTAAGCAGCTTCTGGCGAGCCAGAACAACACACAGAAATGGTGTTTACCTTCCCACCGGAGCAGTGCCTATTAATCTACTTGCACTTTTTGGCGTGCTTTCGAACTGCTAGGTGGGCAGGAGCAGGGACCGAGCAATGGGAGCTCACCCTGTTGCGGGGATTCGATCTGCCAACCGAACTGCCGACCGAATCAGCAAGCCCAAGAGGCTCTGTGGTTGAGACCACAGCACCACCCACATCCCATAAAAGGCAAGGAGCACAATCCTAACCATATCTACTCAGAAGTAAGTCCCATTGAAAAAGTGGGGCTTTTTCTTTCTCTGTTACTTTACTTATACTGGTGGGTGATCTATTATACCAGGGGAAAAAATTGCTTCCAGGATGGAGATATTGTGTGTGGTAGCTTAACTATTCAGCCTAAGTGAGAGAAGGGTGGAGCGATGCTTTTGGTGGGGGATGCAGGAAAGCACTGGAGAAGGCAGCGCGGGGGGGGGAGCACTGGGAGTTCTTTTCATTATGCTTGCAAAGTCCATGCTTAGGTTTGAGGGAGGCTTTACCAGCTCCCTAAGCTCTGGGTCCAAGCTTGGAAAACTTCGCTGGCACTGCTACACAAAAGTATATGGACTACATCCTTCATTTGTGAAATGGAATGTCTGCTATCAAACAACCACTATCACCACCAAACCAATGATAATTCTCAACCATGCATTTCCACAGTCTTCCTAACAGGCGTGAGAGGCAACTCTTACAACAATAGATGTTTTTACGTTCTTCATTTTTTACAGCATTCTCAATTGCAATCTGTTCCAGATTTCTTATAATAGCAGGACACCTACCTTAGGCATGTACTTTCTGTATGAAATGTATATTGGCATCAGTTCTCAGTCAGCTGGAATCATTACTTAAGGATGGATATTAATCAGCTGCTGTTTTATTTTAAGGGAGTAATTTGGGATTAATGAACATGATGGCTTGATTTAGAGAGATCACTGATTTGTAGCTTTTATTGTGCCTTCAATTTTCTTCTGTGCTGCATAAATTTAAGAAAGCTGCAGGCCTTATGCAATAATACTGGATAATGAATGATGGTGCTCTTTTCTTCCAAGTTATAGCAAAATGTGTAGATCAGCACAGCTCCTAAATTAGCAGACAATTGAAATATTTGCTTTGAACAGCACCATACATGTATATATATAGGCCAATGTTGGTTTAGCCAAATGGACAGCTAGAATAATGATACACCCCACACAAATGAAAATAGCATCTCACTGCATAGACTTGGCTTTTTATATGAGTTTATGCAAACAGCCAAGTCTACATAGTTTGTATTTATTGATTCAAAAGCATTGCATGGTAAACACATAAAACCACCAGGCCGGGATATTTTTTCCCCCTATTATTAAATGTGTTCTCCCAGTTCATTTTGTTTTGGTGGCTCCCTAAATGTTGACTATAATTTTGTGGAACTTACCTGGGGAGAGGTTTGCTAATTAAGTATCTTCCTGAGGTAGCTGTTGTGTGTCTCCAGCCTCTGTTAGAAGCAAGTTGCACAATTGCCCTTTGCTAGGAATCTTGTTGACCTGAAGTGAATTCTCTCTATTGATAGTTTAGAAAAAAGCCCCTCCTCAGTCATTTGTTCCACACATTCAAAGCAGTGGAGCTGTTATGTCCCTACCATAGCTGTCAACGTTTCCCTTTTTTAAAGGGAAATTCCCTTATTCCAAATAGGGTTCTTCGCAAGAAAAGGGAAAACTTGACAGCTATGATCCCTACTGTCCTCTGCCTGCTCCTCCTTCCTGACTGCTGCACAATGGGTATAAATTCTGAAAGGGTCACCATGCATACAGATGCACATGTGCCATCACCTCAACATGATAGGGAGCCCTGCACAAATGGGGTTCAGCATGGGACTCAGCACAGTGTTGGCCTGCTTTATGGCAGATTCCCAGGAGAGGCCCAAAATGAGTTTCAAGACTCATTTGTTGAGTGGAACTGCCTTTGGTTCACATCCTATGTCAAAGCTGAGTGGATGAGAGGGGAGTTGTTTCAGTCAGCCTCTGTTCCGCCCTACCTTTCTCCAGATAGTGCTGTTGTTGTTTATTCTTTATACAGCAAAAAGAATATAATTGGTTAAGCACTACTTTTTATTTGCAAAAGGGTCTGCCAAAATGGCAGGCAGGCAGGTACCATATATCATAATTGAACAGCCCCCATGCAGATGCAGTAGACGGGAAACCACTATTTAAACAATGACTCAGTTTGAGTTTGAGTGATCCAGTAATTTTGATTTATACTTTGTATTTGATGGAAGTGTATTAGCAGTTAAGGTCTGTGGCTAAATGGTTCCCAACACAAAATGAGTCAGAAATACAAAAGAAGGCTTTGGAAGGCAAGATTTAATGCTGGCGACATAGCTGAAATGCCAGAGCTGCCGAGTAAATTACAGCTTTGCTTGTCACTTTTAACTAACAATTCTAGCCAGTATAGCATAGCTGGGTAATTTGTCCACTGTGGTTTTATGAGACAATAAACTGTAGTTTAATTCTCATCTGGGTTTTTTCCAACAGCAAAGAAAACAAATCCCTCGAGTACAAAGTAATGGTGTGACCCCAGGCTCACTTCAGCATAAACCTGGATGTTTGCTAATCATTATGCACAACACTGAGTTCAGACCTAACACAGAGAATATTATACGTAGCAGGAGCATACAGCAATAAATGGCAAAAATATCCCAGTTACCAATGGACTTCTCTGCCTAAAATGGCATTACATTACCAGAACAAATGGTTTTCATCTCTACGTACAACATCACTTTTTCTATTAACAAGCTTCTATTTTAAAAAAGAGAGGCAGGAGCATCTTTTCTATCAAATGAGGAACTATATTTCTAAAGGGAAAACCACTCTCTTATTAAGAGTGCTAGAAGACTCCATTAATTTTAACACATTCATGATGACAGTTCTATTTGCAACCAATCTGGAATTTTGATGCAACATGCTCTAATAGGTGGAGAGTTGGTTTTTAAACAAAAACAAAAAAAAACAAGGAGACCTGAACTCATCCCACCTTTGCCATGGATTATTGGATGGTGTGATGGCTTGTGAATGCTCTTCGCAATAAGTACCTCTGCTCATTCAGAGAGATATATATACAGTCTTTATTTTACATATGTATAGACAGCGCATTACAATCATACATCCGAATCCTCCGGTTCAGATTCTGGGAGTAGCTTCTCCTCCAACAGAAAAGGCAGGGCAGTTTCATCTGATGACTCTCCCCCCTCCTCTTTAACTCTCTCCTCTCCCTGGCAGACGGAATAGGCATTGTCTCACTATCGGTGCCAGAACTTCCTGTATGGTGCTGAGGCTCTGCTTTAACATCTGAGAGCCTTCCCGCCTCCTGGCTTTCCCCTCTTTCCTCAATTGCCACTTCCTGCCCACCTCCCTCTGCCTGTTCCTGTTCCTCCCCGGCATTCTCTGGCAGTACCATGACAGATGATCTGGGACAAGTTTCTCTCTCAGGCTTCAATCTTTAACATAATTTTTAAAAGGTGAGGTGTACTGGACTCACAGGGACTTATTTTATGAGTAAGCATGCTTAAGATGGCACTGCAAATTTGAGTTCTCTAATGAAACATGATTTTCTTGATTGACTGGGTTACTGCATGGTCAAATGCAGCAAGGACTGTACAGGGTTTTTTATTATTATTAAGGCATCTATCATGTATCTATCTTTTTACATACAATTCCTATTAAGATTTGTAGACCTGAATTGAGAATATCTTGGTAAGTTAGAAGGTGATTAAAATAACAAGACACAGTAGGCCTTACAATCAACAATCTGAACAAGCCAGAATCTCACTGTCCAAGTGCAAATACAAGAAACAAAATCTGTCCTGCCTTTTCCAATCAGGTATGCAAGGTCTTCTGCCACTGTAATCATATATATTTTTTTTTAAGTTTTCATTGTTATTGTAAGCCACCTGGAAAACCTGATGATTGGGCATTAGGTAAATGCTCTTAATTAATATAAGTGTCAGGTAAATGCTCTTAATTAATATAAGTGTCAGGTAAATGCTATTAATTAATATAAGTGTCATTACTAGAAATGCTGCTAATTTATTAATAATATTTATATTCTGACCCAAACAATGGGCATTTTGCAAGCATGCTGTAAGATCAGACTGCCAGCATGCCTTATTAGCATAATCAATTAAGGTTTGTCAATGCATGTTGGCACTCATCTGATTTCTTTTATAGCATGCTAGCAAAAAGCTCATAATTTTAATAGTGGGGGGAGGGGTGGGTGGCAGAAAAGACTGTAATATTTCTGGCTCAATATATTGAGATGAAACCTCCCTGGCTGCTGAGGTGTTGCATGTAGACTGAATATTTCAACCACTCAGAAGTTGTTGCTGTTTTTTAAATTGTTAACACATATGTCCAATGGATAGGTGCAATAACACCTCAGCAGCTGGGTAGTGGGATCTCATCTCAATATAGTGAATACTGGGGAAGAATATAAATAGTTTGTCCATCACAACCCCACCCATACACACTCACCAGAGCAGGCTCTAACCTTTGGCAGAGTAAGGCTGCCTTGGAGTGGGGGGCGGGTGAGCAATAACAGAATGTTGGAGGGCAGAGTTGTGGGTTCCCTTAAGCCAACCCGCTGTCCTCCAAGGTTGAAGTAAGGTTTGACTGCTAGCCTGATAGGTTTTGGTGTACACACACACAGAGAGAGAGAAAGAGAGAGGGGGGGGATTGGGACTGTTATATCTACCTCCCTGAAGCTTAGCACTGGCACCCCACAGGGATGTGTGCTATGTACCTACCTGTACTCATTGTACACATATGACTGCATATCATCTGATCCATCCACAGTAATTATTAAGTTTGCAGATGATACTACCATAATGGGCCTAATTGCAGGCGAAGATGAAACAGCGTACGGGGGGAGCTTCAAAACTCAGGTGGTCAGAAAGGCCCAACAGAGACTCCATTTCCTCAGGGTCTTGCAAAAGAATAATGTTAAACAACAATTGATGAACTCCTTTTACCGGTCCACAATAGAAAGTGTCCTTTCATATTGTATCACAGTGTGGTATGCTGGCCTGACAGCCATGGACAGAAAGTCTTTACAGAGGGTGGTGAATACAGCACATGATATCATGGGCTGTCCCTTGAGTCTGCTAGATGACATTGCGAAGGATCGTTGCCTTAGGAGAGCGAGAAAAATTCTCAGGGATGACTCATACCCCGGCCACCACCTTTTTAATCTTCTACCCTTGGGCAGAAGATATAGAAGTATAATCAGCCATAAAGGTAAAGGGACCCCTGACCATTAGGTCCAGTCGTGGCCGACTCTGGGGTTGCAGCGCTCAACTTGCTTTACTGGCTGAGGGAGCTGGCATACAGCTTCCGGGTCATGTGGCCAGCATGACTAAGCCACTTCTGGCAAACCAGAGCAGTGCATGGAAACACCGTTTACCTTCCCGCCGGAGCGGTACCTATTTAACTACTTGCAGTTTGACGTGCTTTTGAACTGCTAGGTTGGCAGAAGCAGGGACTGAGCAATGAGAGCTCACCCCGTCATGGGGATTCGAACCGCCGATCTTCTGATCGGCAAGTCCTAGGCTCTGTGGTTAACCCACAGTGCCACCCGAGTCCCATATAATCAGCCGTACCAACAGGCTAAATGATAGCTTCTATCTGTGGGCTGTTAGGGTGTTGAACGGAAAATAACATAGCGAAATTGACTTGCGAGGTGGTGTGTTGTTCAATAAGAGATTGAGTGTTTGGGGGGGAGGCTCATTTAATTTCATTGTACACAAGTTGTACAATGACAATAAAGGTATTAATAATAATAGTAATATCCATGAACCACATCTCCACTTGTAACCATAGAGTGAGAAGCTGTGGTTGCATCTGTTTGAATCCGCATCGGAAGTGCTGTTCGCTCACCTCCTTTCATGGATGAACAGTGTTGCCTTTTAAAGGTTGTAATTGTACCTGACCAAAATAGAACAGAAGTCATATGCCTCAGCTTCATTATAGACAAGCTTGTTTATAGACAAAGCTGAAATGTCCTTATATTCCTCTGCAGTAGCACCTTCTAAAGCCAGCCTGCAAATATGCCCAGCCAGGGAGGAAGATGCCAACCAATTTCACTCTTTAATTTCCCTGCTCATTAAGTCTTCACTTCTGAGGTGTGAAAATACCTTCGGGCTGGATATAAACTGCTGGGAAAGTCATGATTATTATATGTACTTTTTCTTTAAAAAAGGAAAAAATGTTTCACCCAGAAGGGATCCTGCGGCACAAAGCACAATTGCTTGAAGATCAGCTCCATTGTTGGTTCATGATTGCTCAACTGTTTCAGTTATTATAAGACTATAAAAGGACTATCTAGCTGCTGGTAGTAATATATGTAGCACAAAGGACTTAGATCTCCTTTGCAATCAGGATGTCTTTTCTTATTCATATATAAAAAAATTCCCATTGTTGGAGTTAAGTAGAGGTCATAGAACTTCTAAGATGATGAAATTATTTGTGGCTTTTGTGATCTCAGGGCAAGTAACAACTGATGAAAAAAAAAACAACAACCCCAAAAACTAGTCATATAGCACACATCAGACCACAAGGCATCAATCCATCTTGCAATCCAAGAATGCTTTCAAAGCATAAGCTTTATACTTTTCAGAAACAAAGAGTTGGAAGAAACATAATGGGTTATCAAGCTTAATCTCCTTTTTGTGTCTGGCACTTCTGGTGGCATTTCTGTTTACTCCACTCCACCCATATACCTAACCATTATTCTGGTTATGTGGATGTCTGGGGACATTAACTGGTGGACAAAGGTGTAGCAGCTACAGCAGCCCACCTGGTGCACAGCCATGTAGCAGTTCCATTTCATGACTTCATTGCAATTATCAGAGCTCAGCTGTTGTTGCACTGGCAGGATCTATGGCATGAACATCAGGCCAAAAAGCTCTTCCAGACACAACCTGCTCTTCAATCCTGGGAGATCTCAAATCAGAAAGACCAAGTTGTTGGGAAGAAAATGTTCTGGCCAGGCTGTGCACCGGCTGTGAAAGTCCTATGCAGCCATTTCTTTTCATAAACAAATGAGCCAACAATGTTTCAGCCACCTTTTGATAGAAATGCATCTTTTTGCTTTCCTGCATGTGCTTCCTCCATGAAAATTAATGGTTTCTTCTGAAGCCAAACAAGGGTACTTTGGACACACATCTTGGTGCAAAGGATGGACTTGTATACCCTTTCACTTTTACTTAATCCAAATTTTACTTTGTTTCCCATTGGTGGTTATGTTACTATGTACTTTTAATTGCATTTTTTAAAAAAATTATAAATTGGTATAATTCAGGTTCAGTATACTGATGGCTGGCTCTGCCCCAAACATACGTGAAGTGACTAGAATGTCTATAGAGCGTCCCCACATATACAACTGTAAACAAGGAGGGCTCTCTCCATGTAATTGGGGGTCCTTGAAAAAAAGGATTCCCAACTATGTAGATAGCTCCCCCTGCATCATGGATGGAGAACATGTGGTCCTCTAGATGTTGTTGGAGTTGAACCCCTATCAGCCCCATCTACCACAGCCAATGATCAGGTGTGGTTTTAGTCAAATATTTTTTGGAGGATCACATCAGGTCCACAATGTAAAGTTTGCATATAGTTTTAAATTTTTCTGAATCAGAAATACTTTTGCAAATCAATAGGTTACTTTAACTTTGCTATTCTTATTTCAGCCATAAAATATTTGGCATAATCCATACGATGATTCTCCATGTTTTATCAAAAGGCAATCAACACCCACCCCTGGCACAGAATAAAAGTCATACATAGCAGTTAAAAGCAAAATCACACATCAGTTTGCAACAAGGAAATGGATATGGTGGCTTGAGTTGAAAGTTCAACAGGTGATTAGGAAGACATTATGAAAGACATTCAAGCTGGAAAGCAGCCAGGATGAAAGGACACTCGCTTAAAGTCATTGAAGTGTATATTTGATTCACTGTGCATTGCTTTAGTTGGCGTCAAAATGAGCACTAATTTGGTTGAAACGCTACATCTCAAATCTAGTACTCCAAAGCAAAGCATTAGTTGTACAGATGCCTGTAACAGTTCTGAAGGCAATGAATACAGTGTAATGTGTCAATCATCTTCAGATCAAGACTCCCTAAGGATATATTGACACATTCAACCATAAGGTCTAGGATGGAGTCATTAAGCACTACTGTTTCCATGATCTCCAGATAATGGTGGTGTCTCAGTCACCTTTATTTCTATAGAGCTTGTAATTGTTCCCGTGGGTTGCAGAAAGGACAGTATTGATTCGATCCACCTGTTCAATTACACAAAACTAAGTGTGCCAAATTCATCTGAGAGAGTCAATGCCATTTTGATAGCGATTAATTGTGTACAGTTTGCAAGATGTAAACTACCTGATTTTCAGATGCAGTCTGCAGCTGTCTTTGATTTCCCAAGGACTTTTGGGTGTTTAAAGCTTCTAAAAATCAAGCCAAATGAGTGACATTTCAGATCCCGCATTGTCTGCTGTTTGTCTGAAGGGGTGCAATGCTCACTCAATCCTTCTAAGCATCATTGTTCAGTATTATGTTATTCAGCTGAAATCTCTACTGGAGGCTTTGAGGACTGGAAGTTAAGTCCTGCATGCTAATTTATTTATTGGAACTACAAATTTCATAAGCTCAAGAAATGCTACAGGAAATGTCTACATATTCCTTCCCTTAAACAAACCATTACTCCTTTAAAATTGCTCCTTGTATGCCTACTCCTTCTCACAGAGAAATAATGTGTTTGTTTGTTTTATGCATAGCCCACTATATCTTAGACTGGGCAACATATCAGTCATAAAGCCCCAACGACCAGTTTCCCCAGGATATCATAATATTGCAGCTCATGTAGCTGAGGCTATGTCTGGACAAAAGTGATGTAATTGCAAACAAAAGATTTTCTCTTCTCTTTTTTCAGCCAGTGAAAAGCAAAAGTGAATATTTCCTCAGGGCTTAAGGTGACTGCAAAGCCAAGCAAGCCAATTCAGAAGCTGAAGGGAACTCTCCTATAGCTGACAATAACTGTTATGGAGGGCTGAAACACCTCCAGCTTATACTGAGAACAGTTTGGCTCAAGTGAGTGGGACATCAGTTAGGCCTAGGAGGCTTCTGAATTCTGAACACTAAGAAGTGGAGCATCCAAAGGCCCTCTCATCTCACAGTGAGCAAAATCCACTGTCCATCAGTCCTCCTGATGGAAGTTTTTCTTTTTTTAAAAAAAAGTATAAATCCATCAGTCCCAACCAGCATTCTGCTGCTTTCATCTTTCTTTCTGGAAATAATAGCTTTTATTGTGAGGGGGAAAATATTCTTCTACTTTGGCAATCACTCGTAGCCAAGTAAGATTGTCTTCCATAGGTTACTTGCACATTTTCAGCATAAGCACAACCACAATGATTTTTCCTTGCTCAATAGTGAGAGAGCCTTACAAGCAATCTGAGCTAGCTTTTAGTCCCTTTCTATGTTTATCATTGTTCTTCTATTAACATGTTAACCAGCTTCACAATACCAAGCCCATTGTTGAAACAGCTGACAAAATACATCATTTTATAGCTCAAGGAGTGACCTGCCACTGACAAGGGAGGATGTTGTGTGGTCCATTTTCTAGAATGCCAGGCACTTTAATTTTCTATACCTGACTGTCAGTTCTACTGAAAGTGACTCTGTGGTGTCACTGGCATACTCCCTTTGACAAAGCCTGCATTCCGTCTTCCTGTCTCTCTTCATTGGAGCTTATCACTGAATACAAACCATTCCCAATGCAGCTGTGCTACCAGGAAATCCCATTCCTCTGTGATGCTCAGGAGGGTTCTGAGATGAGCATCTCCTTCTCCAAGGGGCTTTCTCAGTCAGAGAGAGATTCTGCATGGGTCTGTAGAAGGATTCCCACTCTGCAAAAGGAACATGGCCTGTTGCACACTACAGCCCAGTCTAGTACTATGGCAATGATTAAGTAATACTATCTGGCATACAGTTACAGGTAGGTAGCTGTGTTGGTCTGCTGTAGTCGAAACAAAATAATAATAATAATAAATTCCTTCCAGTAGCACCTTAGAGACCAACTAAGTTAGTTATTGGTATGAGCTTTTGTGTGCATGCACACTTCTTCAGATACACATCTGGCATACAGTATTTTTTAACAGTATTTCCCTGTGATTCCAGGGTTTCATATGTTGGAAAAAGAGATCTCTCCACATGTCACACTGTTTATAATTTTGACTGAGCGCAGTTAGAATCTCCCTTCAAAGTTTTGTGATCAACACATGAAGGCAAGAAAGTGAGCTGGCGTGTGTTCACAGATCCACCCGAATGCATGAATGGGGTTATTATCAAATATAGGGGAATATATGTACTGATAATGTGGAATGTTGCAAGTTCTGTGCCATTAGACATAAACAGAATTAATTCTGATAGGTACCCTATATACACACTGAACGAAAACATAATGTGTAAATTGCCCCATAGTCTGCATTATTCCAAACTCAAAGTATTCCAGGAAATTAAAGTAGACAGTTTGATGATGGCCATAAGGCAGGGAGAGAAATGGATAGTGACTCGTGAGCTGGCTATAATAAAAAATAAAGACTCAGTCTGGAGAAATGTTGTATTTCTTCTCCTTTTTTGAAAATAACAGTGCAGTTTTAAATGTCTTGTGAGTATCTGCCTGGGTCAAAGTTTTTTTTATAAAGGTTACCGGATGCAGAATGCAATCCCAGCATTGTTGATGGCTGCTAAGGACAACAAAGAATGAGAAAGGTTACACCTTAAAAATTAATTGTTCAAAAACCCGGTCGTACTAGAGTAATGCACTGTGAAATGGTGTTATTCTCCAGAAGAATTTCCATAAAGTTTAACATTCCATGACAAAGCCTTTTTCTATTGTAGTTAGTTAAAAAATAGTACATAAAAGTCCTTAGCATACTGAACGAGCATCTAGCCGAGTAGAAGTACGGCTGCTCCCAGATGTGTGCATTGGGTGGCATGACAGTTCCCATTACTTTGGCGGAATCCATAAAACACTGATATCAGTAAGCGAGAAAGCTGAAGGATACATTAGTCTTGCTGCATTTCTAGTGCTATTCACACTGGGATAATGAGATTATTGGGATATTTTTTTTTTCTAATGAGAGGAAGACAGAATACCTTGGTCTCTAAATGATTTAGTCACAGAGGAAAGCCATTAGTCTCTACTTGATTGCTGTCAAATGGTGGAAAATTGGAATATTATCCTGATATTTGTCGTGATGGACCATATTTCTCCTTCTTGTTCAGTGTCAAATAAGATGGGAGAAATATTTGTCGGAGGCACATGATTCTTTGTGAGCCTTGCAATAAAGAAAACAGATATGCACCCGGGGTTTGCTGATAGAGATTAGTGAGAGATAATTGGAAAGCTGCCAGACGCCTGCCATTTTTATAAAAGTCAAGTGGAAAGGGGGGACGGGAAAGTGAGGGGGAAAGAATGTGGCTTGGTTATTTACTTGACAAGGATGCATCACAATTGTTGACTAATTAGATTCCATTTAAATTCACAGCAATGCGCAGCGCGGAGGTAAAATATGATGTTTTTAAACAACGGTAGCGAAGGGAGAAACATATGTTCTCCTTCATCTCTCTTCAGCAATGCAGCTACATTTCCTTAAATATTGGGAGGTTATCTGATTCATATTGAGCCTGCCTTTCCCCTTAAAAAAATGTTTAGAGCTAATGCTGCGTGAATGAAACCTTCTCACACTCCTGTGCTTCCAGATGTCACTTTATCCTTTGGGATTGGCTAGTGCCATGGGGCAAATGTAATACATGTACAATATTGCCACCACTCGCAACGAAGTTGTGTTGCAATGTTTGCCTTGGAAAATATTTCTGTGTCTTTCCCAACTCCCCCCCCCCCCCCCGCCGCCAGTGGTCTGCATATACTATGTTCCCCCCACTTGCAAAAAAGAAAGAAAGAAAAAAATCAACTGGAAGTAGCGTCAAAGAAAATCCAGACATATATATCTCGAGGAAGGGAACTTTTTCCTAAACCATCCATGACCAATACTTTGAAGTAGAGCTGTGTGCCAGTGTTCCACCATCCACTCTATTGGGGGGCAGAGAAACTGAGGGGACCATTTTCCTCCAGCGAGAGGAGAAATTCTCCCACAGTTCATTGGGGGCAGGGCTCGCCATTAGCAGCACATCTTTCTTTTTTCCTAGGTTTTTCTCCCCCCCTTTTTTTCTTTTTTTTAGGAGGGACTATTGGGGGATTTGGTTTCTCTTGTGTTAGGGGGTGGGATTACACAGCTATCTTTGTTCTTCTAGGTTCAGAAAAGACACACACAGGCATGAAACACAGTCCTACAGGGAGTGTGCTTCTTTAGAATTAATGCATTATCAGGGGGTGTTTGTAATTTCTTTGTTTTAACAGTCAGAGAACATTCGCAAAAAAAGATCACACACCTGTTTTCTGAAGTTGTACAATCCCAGGAAGGCTACATACTGCACACATTTTCTAAATGCAGAGATCAGTTACAATCCCTTGGTTCTGTTGCTCAGCTACTATTACAGTTATGTTTTTCCTAACATCCATCCTATATTTATGTTGCTACCTCTCAAAATGTATTGCTTGTTGTCCTTTTCCACAAGTCAAGTGGGAACAATTTTTCCAAAGATCTCATCAATCTTGAATTTGATATTTGAATTTTAAGTGCTGAGTAAATAATTCATATTGGTATTGGTGTCAGCTTGTTTGAACCTGTGTGTATGAAATTGCTACTCTCTTTAAGTCTCCAATATTGGTAGGAAATATACTTTTCTCATATTCTGAAAGCTTTTTCCTAAGGAGGCAGTAAGAGATGTCGATTATTCTTGGTGTGATGTATTAGATTCTCCAATTTAAATTTCAAATGTATACAAATTATCATTTCTGCTTTAATAGGTACCCACCCGTCATCGTGAACCAGGGTAAGAGGTCCTGATAAACCATGTGCAGAAGGATGGCACCAACTGCTTAGATTTTGTTAGTGCACACAATACTGGGACAAAGTTCTATGTGGCAGTTCATTGCAAATACAGAGATAAGTTTGCCACAGACCAAAAACCTTGCAAAATTCCAAAGTGTATTGATTTCTAATCCTAGAATTGTTTTAATTTATTTATTTGGTTCAGCAATATCCATCCAAAGTGCACTCAGATCAACACCACTTTTGAAGCAACCACATAAACACAGAAGTAAAACATCCAAGTAGCATTTCAGAGCAATTCCTCATTCATTCGAGTAGAATTTGATTCTTATATTTAGTTATTTATTTAAAGGCTATCCTTGCTGCCTTTCAGCTACACAAAGTGACTTGTGAAGTAGTATATAATGGGGGCAATTCAAACTTAAAAATAACAAGATTTCTTTTTTACCCTGTTCCTAACCTTGCACCAGTGGGCAAGATATAGTTGTTCTTGTGAGTTCCAATGCTTGCCTATGACTTTTCAAGTTGCTACCGTCATCAATAAAAGAGTGTGTGTGTGTGTGTGTGTGTGTGTGTGTGTAGCTCCTTGCTTCATCTTTCAAACACTGAGACCAGCAACTATAGAAGGGACTCTGATGAAGAACTTAACAGGCAGGTTCTTCTGGGAGCCAGCAATCCTTATGAGGGTTACTTAGTCATGTGCTTGTTGATTAACAGATCGCAGAATCTGTGTTGTGTAGCAGCGCTCAAGTTTTCATCTCCATTGTGCAAAATCCTAAGATCACTCAGCTGTGAAACTCAGGGAGGTGACTTTGGGCAAGTCACATTTACCACCTAAGCTCCTGGAAGGAAGAACGAAATACAAATAAAGTCCAAAGTAATTTAGAGAATCAAATGCCAATTCCCAAGCTGGAACTTATCCTCGCAAATTGATATTTGAACTTTGGCAAGAAAATCCAAAGTCAAATACTCTGTTAACACAAATAGGCTTCATCCTCCTCCTCAGTGAATCCAAAATACAAATTTACATACTGAATCCATTTCAGCTTCATTTAAAACATATAAAGCATATTACCTTGTTTAACAAGCATATCCTTCCTATTCCACCCACCTACCTACATTTTCATGCTGTCTGTTCTACCAATCTTTATGGGGGGGCTAAATCCACAAATCCCATCTGGAGGGCATTAATTAGATAAAATTCTTCTTTCTTTCTTTTGCACTCACAGCTATTTGACTTTACACACTGGAGGGTATTTTGAACTTGGCACACTGGAAACAGTAGCTTTTAAAAGCCCAGCAAGAGAAAAGCCACACATACTGTGTATACCAATGTGAAATGATAGCTGCAGTACTATACATGTAGGGCAAATAAACACAACAAAACTGCATTGTCAATGCCATTATGTAGAAAAGGTGCAGTGCAGATAGGTATTAATGGGACTAGTAGCCTAAGATGACTCATTCAAGACTGGTCAAAATGACACTTTCAAATGTTGCTCCACACCTTCACCCTTAAGCAAATTTATGCATCAGACTTAAAAGGCTGTCTCTTGACACAGGATGGGTTTGGACTGTGTTCAGGACTGCCCAGCAGAATGGGAGTATGAGGGCAGCCCTATTCCAAAGTCTATTGATGGCTACTGATTCCAGACAGAATTGAAATGTGCATTCCCAGAGGCATCATTTGAAGCATCTCACATTTTAAAAACTGATTGATTTTGGATGACTAACAGATATCCTCTTCATAAATTACCCATCTTTAACTAATTTCAGTTATATGAGAGAGAGAGAGAGAGAGAGAGAGAGAGAGAGAGAGAGAGAGAGAATGATTAATACTGATCAAACTCTTCCCCACCTCTTGATATCACAGATTTCTGGGGGAACCATTTCTGGTGTAGTGGTGAAAATTGCCTGACTCATTTAGTGAGCTGTTACCCACAGCTCCTCCTCAATGTGGTTATTGCATTCCTGTTAAACCAATCTATTATACATAAACATGATACTAGATCAACAGGCCTAATCCACAACTACTATGGTACTTTCACTTCCAGAACCTATCTTGTTCTGGCTGGAAGTAAGCATTTTTGCTGGGAAACCCAATTCATTCAGCAGTGCAGCTAGATTTTGAGATAAAGAAACAAAATATAAAGTCAGCTGAGTTTTCTACCAGTGGATGGAGTGTGCTGGCTGTGATCCAGATCGCTTTTGGACAGCCAAGCGGGGTGAGCAACCTGCAACCTCAATTTATTACAGTGGCTCAAAGTTACAGGGTGGAAAAGAGCAGAGAGAGAGAAGGAGAGAAATGTATGTTAGGTTTTTATCCCCCCCCCCCCAAAGCAACTTCATCACAAAGATAGAAAGGCTTGTGATAATGTTTCAGATCTATCCTCATGAGAAATAATGTCCGTTCAGAAGAGAAGAGGGAGGTAGAATCACAGGAACTCTGCTGGAAGCAGTGGAAAAGCAAGCACTTGGTGCGATGCTGCACGATGGGATATCTGTGTCTGTTGCTCTCAGAAACCCCGCTTCCTCCTCCCAAGTAATGGCCTAGCACAGATAGATAAATACAGGAAAGAACCATCAAAGTCCTCAGTTTTCCAGAGAATTATTTCTCTTCTGAAGCATAGTCTTTCCTCCCCTTTAAAATAATAGAAAACAAAACGAAAAGACAGTGTACATAGGACTGAGGGCCAGGAGAGAGAAACGCATGCTGCGCAGATAATGGCACAAGAAAATGGAGAATGGGAGCACTGGAGCATAGGAAGCTGTCTTACACCGTGTCAGACCATCATCCAGCTCAGTAATGTGTCTACTGACTGTAGGTGGCTCTCTGGGGTTTCAGATGGAGGACATTCCCTGTCCTACCCAGATTGAATCCTAAACTTTCTGAATACAAGGCAGATGCTCTGCTACTGAGATACAGCCTTTCCTACTGTTGACAGCTGAGATGAAGGGCTTTGAAGGACAGGCAAAGGTGATCTCAAATTCCTCAACGTTTCTGAGGCTTTGCTTTCTCCCCTCATCCACTTAGAAGAAGTCTGCTTTGCAGTATCTTCTTTGTATATTCTCTACCATTTTTTGGCTGCCAATACTCCTTGTCCCCCACTCCCATAGCCTGGAATAATGCTAATCTAGGGCATTGTGAAGGATGCAAAATGGTGGTCAGGCTTCCAATAAATAAATAAATAAATAAATAAATAAATAAATAGCAGCACCAGCAATAAAAACAGTTAGAAAAATGCAATGAAATTTTGCTACTACCACTGCAAATGGTGAGCATTACCCTGAGAAACTGCTGGAAAATTTCTGTGCCTTCTGAAGAATTAAGTGAAATGTTCTCCTCCCAATTTCTCTGCCCACAAATAGAGTGAAGAATTTTTGACAGGACCATTTTGCATATTTATATCCATCCTGTCCCCCTCATAGAGCTCCATTTCTCAGAATGGTTTACCTCTGAGACTTGTAGCTCTGTGAGGGGAATAAAGCACTTTAAATGTACAATGTTGATGCTTTTCAGAAAATCTTGAACTACCCATAGAGAATATGTCCTTCTAAAAACACATCAGCCACCATTTAAAAGCAAAACTCCAGCTGAAACAAATATCTCTAATTACCCTCTCCTTGCCCAATCACAGGCAAAGGAAGAGTTGAGAACTGAACCATTCCATTAGCATTTCCATTGGCTAAGGACTGTCTGATGGCAAATAAAATGCAGCCTACTGTTGATGAATGGATATCAGGAATAATTGGGAAGCCATTGAAATCATTAAGGACTTTTGCTTGGATACCCCACAGGATACACCACAGGAAAGGTCAAAAGCTGAGAATGCCTATTGGTTGATTTAGCAAGTCTCAAGCCACAAGTGATACTACTGTAATCAGTAAGTTTTTTGCCAGCTAGCAAACAGCACATGAAGAAACAAGAGGAACGATTCTTCCCAGTAGCATAATCCTTGACTTCTAATTATATATGGCTTTGGGATTAAAACTTGCCTTTCGGGCAATAGGTTAACCTGTTTCTGTATGAGTTAAATCACCACTAAAGTTGAAGGATGTCAATAGAATGATCTGCTTCTGTTAGGGCAGAGAAAAGTATAGAGCCATCCGTGGGCGACTGTCATGTGGTTAAAGCTATTGAGTAATCGTTGTTCTATTTCTATTTTTACATAGCTGCTGGAAAAATCTGTCCTTGAATTTCTACTTGGGGCTTTCAAACTTCAAACTGTGTTATAAATGGACTGAGAAGCAACAACTTGCCAAGCACTGGAGCAAAGTGCAAGACTGGTTTTCTTTTAGTGGCTGGGTGTTTTTCATGAGGCTTTGCAATAATCAGAAGAACTGTTGAATTCATGGTACTATCAAGAGTTTCATTTTAAGATGAGTTGGAAATGTTTTATTACTTCAGAGTTTTTATCTCATTCTTTTACTGTAACATAACTTCAGCAATCTCCCCTACCTGATCCTCAGTTTCTGTAAACACTTCAAGGAGACACAAAGGGGTGCTTGTTTGTATAAGAGGTTTATAACATAAGAACATAAGATGAGCTTGCTGAATCAGGCCAATGGCCAACCTGTTCCAACATCATGTTCTCACAGTGGCCAACCAGCTGCCTGTGGGAAACATGCAAAGAAAGATCTGAGCATAGGCTAGCCCTCTCCTCCTTAAATTTGCCTATCTTACCTTTCTACCACAGAGGTCTTCAAGGTGCTTTACAGATATGTTTGAATAAAAGAATTCAGAGGCCCAGGAGCCTTGGACTTCCAAATGCACATCTTCTGTCCTAGAACAAGGAACAGACTCTCTCATGGTATGCTTGAAGATTGCCCATGCATTTGCTGTCTAGGTCTCAGCAATGGGGCTGTACAAAGGAACAAAGGAACAAAGGAAACAGGAAACCACTAACGTCACATCCCGTCTCCGTTCTCCCGTGAGACTTCCAATAGTATGGAGTCCCAGGAATGTAAACAGAGTCCTGTGACTCCAAGCAGCTGCTCAGCAGCAAAACAAAAACTAACAAAAGGGTCCCAAAAGCACACTCCCAAACCAGAACTGAGCTAGCCACACAGGTCTTCCCTAAGGCAGCTGGCTGAATGACTTAAAATGTTAGGATGTTTATCCTCTCAACTGATTGTGGCAGGGATTCAGTTCAAATTCTAGGGTACTTCTTTCTGGTCTCCTAATTAGACTACGGTACTTCTTGAATATTTAGTTTACAAGTCCTCTTGCTTCTGTGCCATGAAATAGATAGGGGGAGTAAGTAGCATGCATATTGCCCCTACCCCAGTGTTTCTGAACAAGCAAGAAAGCCCTGTTCCACTTCTGATCTTTCTGCACTGAATGGGAAGATCTGAAGAGAAATTATAAGTGCATTTGGCCAAACATGCTCAAAAGTCTCCTCCTGACTGGGAACTCTTCTAATGTAGGGTTCCTTGTTGTGGAGGAGCCTTCTAAGCAGCCCCAGGAGACACAAGGCAGGGACAGGGATATCACATGCTTGGCCACTCTTCCTATATACTTTGTGCCCACATAGGATGGAGCAGGGAGATCCTATAGGTTTCCTCAGTTTTCTGAGGTAATCTAAGGCCTTGAACAAATGCCTATCCTTGCCATCCATAAAGAAACCCCACCAATGAGAAACAGACACCGGCCACCCCCTGGAGAAATTCAATACAACTGCCTCTTCAATTTATTTGCCCATAAATAAGGCAGATAATTTTGAGAGTCCATTTGTACCCAGCTCTGCCTTTAACCTCCTTGACAAGGATGGAGACAATCTCGTTTTAATTACTTTTCAGCATCACTGAACTTGGTTTCCTGTGCCCTGCAGATTGCTGTTTGGCTCTGTGGGTTATCATGTTCTTTGTTCATTTCCCTTTGTTTAAATTTTAAGTTATGTTT
Organism: Podarcis pityusensis; assembly: GCF_964106645.2. NCBI lineage: Eukaryota > Metazoa > Chordata > Lepidosauria > Squamata > Lacertidae > Podarcis > Podarcis pityusensis. The sequence goes on from NC_138030.1 coordinate 37,661,595, forward strand.
ATTGGGAGCCCTCCCCCTCACCAACCCAAATTCTTTTATTGCTTTTATTACTACTATTGTGTGCCCTTTGGGGGTCATTTCACACCAAAAAGAGGGTATAAATTTTAACATCAGCAAGCAACTTCTGCTATTACTCTGAAGCCTTCAAAGAGAAAAGGCTACAAGTGAAGATAACATGTAATATGGCCATTTTAAGGCCATGTTTTATGATAATATGGTAGATCACTGCAGTCTGCAGCAGGGCTACTCCTGTGAATTTGAAAGATCACAGTAACACAGAACAGGGCTTTTAGTGCGGTTCCCCCCTCTCTCTGGAACATCGTAAAGGAGGGCCACCATGAGGGACCTGAGGCAGGCGGATTGGCCATGGCTTCTTTTAAGCTCAAGCTGGGGTCTGGAATCATCAACCCAGTTGCCCAGCGACACTTTGCAAGCTTGGCTTGCACCACAGCAGGGCTCAGTGCTGGCTGACTCCCATGAAACAGGTTTGGCATGGTGCAGCCCCAGCAGATTCCATTTCATCTGCATCAGGCAGGTGGAAAGACAAACTGTTCCTGACCCTACTGCCATGCAAACCCTTACCCTGCCTGCTGCAGTCAACAAAGATTTGGCCTGTGTTCATCCCAACACCTGCTGTTCTGTCTTTCAATGGGCAAATAAAGCCAGCTGCTTTAAAAATAAATCATAGGCCCTGACACAACTCTCAAATTTTCCTTTGAGGGTGTTGGGAGATTGATGAAAGTTCTGTGCTTTGTTAAGGGTGACGAAGTGGGGTGGTACCCATGTGAGACATCCATGAGAAACTTAGTCCATTTCTTCCTACTTTTAGGCATGCTGATTTTTCTTTGTGAATCAATAGTCCCTTCTATTCAGCATAGCAAACAATCTCTTTCCCAGTCCAGCACGTGCTAAATGTCTTTGATAATCACTTCAAGAGACCCCAGTTAATAAATTACTACATCCAAATATGGCTCTCAATGAAATGTATGAGTGTCTATTCATTCCTCTCCCCTATTTGTCTTTATATATCTCACAGCATTTGCCAGTAATTATATCCCTCTTTATAATCTGTACTCCCCAGTTAAGGTACGTAATTGATAGCTCCTGAGGAAGGGGGGCGGAGAATCATTAATCCCAGAATGGATCCAAAGTGCTTTGCCATGCTGGGCGATTTCATATATATGTTGGTTCCCCACCCTCCCATAGCCTGGATGCTTAAATTATTGTGAAGTCTCACAGTTCACAGCAGAACTAACTATAGGATGATGCACAGAATTAAAATAGAGTCCCTATATCCCAACTTGTTGCTCTGTTGTTGCCAGAGGACATAACAATAAGTAGAATTGAGCATTGCCCCCCACCCCCCAAATGACCTGCTGCAATATAGATTAATCTTATGATTTACCCTGCTAAATTGTTATGATGAGGTCTTGCTGTGTTGGAAAATTAGCAGGGGTGAAAGAAGGCAAAAGGGGAAAAGAGATTCCACACTTGGAATTCAACCCTTGTACTCATATAACCATGCAGGTCAGGAACTGGCTTTCAAAGAAATGCTATTTTCCTATTGTCATGGCACAGTTTTGCAACTGTAGGGGTGTGTTGTGCGGGAGAGAATAACTCTCAGCAAAATGTCATAGCTAATGATGGACTAGCAACCGAGAGGCAGAAAAGTTGAAAAACAGCCACAATAGAAATAGTGGAATAGAATAGCATGCGGATAATGTTCAAGTGACAAAGGATTCGGGGGGAACATGCACAGATAGGGGGTGGAGAAATTCTAAATTTAGGAGACGTATACATAGATGAGGAACGAAGAGACTGTATTAGAAGATAACGATGATCGTCATTAAATAGCAGTAAGAAAATGAAGGGGAGAGTTAAAGATAGCTAAAAGATAATGGGGATAAGAATAACAGCTAGGTTCTGTCCCCCAAATTGCAGTTCTGCCCCAGACTCAATGTGGGCTAAGAAAGAAAGAGATGCTAGATTGGCAGCTACACTGGATCACATAAGGTGGTGATACCATTGCTCCTGACAGTGATCTGGAGGCCTCTATGTATTATAGAACCTTCAAGTAACCCAAGGAAACCCCATGCTGAGGTTGGCCTCATCTGTCCTGCACAGGCGACCATTACTGCAGAAACCACCTCCTGCACCAGGCCCAGCTGCAGGTTGTTGGAGGCTTGAGCAGAAGAATGTGCCCAGTGTCACTGCCACTGCTGCCTCTTCCGTCTCTTAGTTTCCTACCATCACCACTTCCTCAGCTGTGACCACTTTTATAGGGCCAGTGCTGAACATATGAACCACCACCACCACCACCCACTAGCTGCTCTCCACCCTTCCTAGCCCAGGAAAAGAGGCTGAGGTTGGGCAGGTAGCAACAATCCTGCTGTGAAGGGAAGAGACAGAGCACAACTCTCTGTTCCCAAAAGCTCCAGTCTTCTTTGTAAGCTGAAGGCTTGTGTGTTGTACTCCAAGAACTAGCAATTGGAGAAGTGGGGAATCAGTGCTCACCTGATCTATGGTGACCTGCATCACTGCTGCACGCTGGGACAGAACTGGAGAGGGATTGGCAAGATTGGTGAGATGGAAATCCAGTGCTTTCGCCAACATATCCCCCCCCCCCCATTCCAATATGCATCAGCAACATGGTAGATGCATCAGCACTGCCACCTCACCACCTGCTACTGAGTCAAAAACCTATGGAGGGCACCAGGTTGCCAAAGGCTGCTCAATAACCTCAATTGTAAAACTCACTTGAATTTTTGCTTTGACTTACAATGGTGCAAACCTTATCATTATCATTATCATTGGGACTTTTTGTGACAAAGAATGAGATTCCTTAAACGATCTTATTTGTTCTCAGAGGGCTACCTTAAATATCTGCCAGGAAGTTGCCCAACTAAGTCAAGCAGTGTAAAAGTGGCAGAGAAGAGTTTTATACTATCAGGGCAATCAGTAAACTGTCAGTCTAATACATTCTAGCTGCCTAGCTGCCTCTGCATTTATATCACCCTCATCACTTCATCAACATTTCCTGTCTCACTGCTAAAAAATGTCACTGACAATTTACCTTGTGAGATGGTGGGTTTTTTTTAATTTTAAAACACACACACCACATTTTGAATGGAGCTAAACACAGAGACATAAAATTCCCCATAGATGGGGAAATAAAATGATGGTTAGAGGGGGGATATTTTAAAACCAGATCCAACAGCTGAAACAGTCAAACTTACCATTTTCATATTATCTGGGGGCTTCTCAGCCAAGCCTTATCAGAACCGTATGATTATTGGATTTTGGATTCACTCTGAAAGATCCAAGCCCAATGAATGGGGCCTGTGCCTACCATTCTGAAATCAATGCCCTAGATGGGCTTTGTGGCTTCTATAAAATTGGAGGGGGGGGGGGTGACAAGCACTCAGTGTTGTTATAAATACCACCAGAGGCAGATTTAGGGCAGTGCGATCGGTTTTGCGATCGGTTTTGCTGGGTGTTGAGCCTAGGGGCATCGCAACTCTGACGTAGTCAGTGGAGCAAAATGGAAGGTGAGAGGCTGTGTGTGTGTGTGTGTGTGTGTGTGTGTGTGTGTTGAACTTTGGCCTTGCACAGGGCACCATTGACATTTGAAAGACCAAAGTCTGGTCCATACATGCAGTGCTGGTGCAGATATATTCCAATACACTCCACCTTTTGATTTTCAATGCTCCAAGGTGAATCTCAAGGCAAGGCAACTTCAAGCAAGTGCTTCCAATATTTTGATGCTCTCCCCCCCCCCTTCCCAAACCCACCATGTTAAATCTAATTGGTAGAGGTCTATAGTGGAGGCTGGATTTTGGTGCCACGCTTGAATCTCATGGGAAAGGTAAAGGGTTTCACCTGCTACATTCCATGAGTACAGTCTATGTAACTGTTCATACAAACACTTGTGCTATACACTCATACAGTTATTCACATTAACGTTGAACGGGTGCATAGTCTGTACCTGTGTGTACAAATAATTGGCATGTATAAATCAACATGAAGAGAAATGCTACACTGGACACAGGTACAAGTACACCTGTAGCTTGTATTTGTGTTCAGTGTAATGTGTGGATTCTGACAACTGAGAACAGGAATATGCATGTGGTCATGAATGGTCAGGAAATTGGATGAGGTCCACATTAACAGTCAGTTGTATACTAGGAAGATGTCCAAAGTATCTTAGATTCTAGTTCCTTCTTCCAGTTATGAAATAGCATTGCTTTGATATCTCATCCATTTAGAGATTAATTTGGCATTGAAACAACATTTGCAAAACGTGTTACTATTTTGTAGCAATATCTTCAAAAAGCAATATTTATGATAAAATCATGACCTCTAGGATGTAATCCATTTTTAAATCTCATCCTTTGCACCCCAATCTTTCAATCTAATTAGATTCACATCAGCATATTATTACAGAATGCAATCATTCCTTTTCTCTAATAGCATTCATGGATAATTTTATTTCTTGTTCTCAGACTCCTACTCCTGTGGTGTAATTAGGGTCTTTGGCACCTTCCGATGCTCTGAATGAGTTGCAGCTGCTAATTGCTAATTGAAAAATTAGAAACTCAGATCGAAGAAGGATCTAATTAAAATAAAATTAGATAAAATTCCTCTGAACTGGCATCTTCCTCTTTGTTTCTCTTCCTCTTGTTTCGCGATCACAAAGCCATTAGACATTGCATCTAGTTGTTAAGCTTAAATTCTTCCCCCCTATCCTGCAATAACCTTTTATTATGTACAAAGATATTTGTATTCATCAGAAAGCCTCTAAAATATCTTGCTCATTAAGCTTATCCTCCCTTGGTATTTTTTTAAAATATATTGAAATGTTTGATAGTCCCTGTCCATGTTCATAGAACAAGAATATCTGAAACAAGACTAAAAGATTGATTCCTTGTATCATGAGTAGATGGAACTGACTGAATGCACACGCACTTATTAGATGACATCCAAAATGCCCCTTCCACGTGAAGAATTTATTTATTTCAACAATTTGTATAAGTACTTAACACCATAGATTCTAGGCAGTACAGTGGTACCTCAGGTTAAGAACTTAATTCATTCTGGAGGTCTGTTCTTAACCTGAAACTGTTCTTAACCTGAGGTACCACTTTAGCTAATGAGGCCTCCTGCTGCCGCCGTGCCACCGCCATGCGATTTCTGTTCTCATCCTGAAGCAAAGTTCTTAACCCAAGGTACTATTTCTGGGTTAGTGGAGTCTGTAACCTGAAGCGTCTGTAACCTGAAGCGTCTGTAACCAAAGGTACCACTGTATACAGTAACCTGCTCACAGTTCATTGGATTACATTGAATTGTTTTATATCTCTAATTTGGATCTAAGCTTCCATTCCTTATATCATTTCATCTCATCAGTGAAAAGGCATCAAATAGTTCTATTTCAAGCTTTCATACATAAATGTTGTAAAACGGGTGTTATGGGAAGGATTTTCAAACTGTTCCTTTTTCCGTTCTGTGTTTCAAAATAATGTGATGATGACTATTAAGTATTTAAAACAAGTATCATGCAATATCTAACCATTGCGACAAACTGTAAAAGAAGCCATTATTGGTATATTGAAAATAGGGAAACTGAGACTGAGTGTGAGAGGTTTGCCAAGGTTAATGGCAGAGGGTGGATTTAAATGGAGGAGTCCCTCAGTCACAGCTCAATTTCTTAGCCAGACTTTCCTATAAATCAGCGTACACAGGATTATAGACGTACTAAATTTGAACTTTCCACCTATTGTGAACTTTGAAATTTTAATACAATGCATGACAAGAGAGAACAGTAAGCCAGGACTTAAGTTCTTTCCACAAGAGATACCTCCATCCTCTCATATTAGCAGCTTTGTGAAAAAATGGAGCAATGGGGTGGGGGTGGGGCTGTCTCTCTTCAAGACCCTCAAATCCTAATTTAACACCAATATCAATAATATAATGCTGTTAAGCACTTATCACTCCTGAAGAATTCAAGGTCAGCACTACAGGGATTAGTTTTGCTTAATTTTTAAAAATGTATTTCTCAACTTGTAAAGAAACATCTGAAAGTGGCCATTACTTATTTATTTATTAAATTTGTATACTGCCCTTCATCCTTAGATCTCAGGGCAGTTCACAACATAAACATACAAGATAAAGCACAAAATCCGTGATAAAAATAAGAACAACCCCCCTCCTCACAAACCAGTACACCCCATTACCCCATCCCCTCCCACAAACACAGTCAGCTCATGAATCCATAACAGTGGCCAGAGGAGGAATGACTGCTGGGAGGACAACAGGAATAGCCTAGCTGGTAAGAAGAAATGAGGGACGCGGGTGGCGCTGTGGGTTAAACCACAGAGCCTAGGACTTGCTGATCAGAAGGTTGGCGGTTCGAATCTCCGCGATGGGGTGAGCTCCCATTGCTCGGTTCCTTCTCCTGTCAACCTAGCAGTTCGAAAGCATGTCAAACTGCAAGTAGATAAATAGGTACCGCTCCGGCGGGAAGGTAAACAGCGTTTCCGTGCGCTGCTCTGGTTCGCCAGAAGTAGCTTAGTCATGCTGGCTACATGACCTGGAAGCTGTACGCCGGCTCCCTTGGCCAATAGAGCGAGATGAGCGCCGCAACCCCACAGTTGGTCACAACTGGACCTAATGGTCAGGGTTCCCATTACCTTTTTAAGAAGAAATTATATGGTGCAGCTGCTACAGCAGCACAACCGGGTGCCTTCATCTTCCCCAGCTGCAACAAAGTATGTCTCTTCCATATCGGTCTCTACAGCCACAGCAGGCACCGTAACCTTCCAACAAAGGTGCAATACACAGACACACAGACACACACACAGACACACACACACACACACACACACAAACATATGAGAGCCCCATTCACAAGCATATGAGCCAAACTCATTGTCATGCTGTCCACTATTCCCTTCAATTTTTACAGCAGGCTAAGCCATATTAAACCGGTTTGCCAACCTCGGCATGCTTAGCCAAGGCTTTCCATACTATGTAAACCTCTTAATTTTGCAAATCTGCACTTCAGTGGCTTGGCTTTGAATCTGTTAACAGCTTTATCACTGCTGAATATGCAAGGTAAACCCAGGTGGAAAACACCTGCTGTGCTGTCGAAGACTTCAGACACAAGCCTTGGAGAAATGCCTCTGTTGTTGTGCCTGCACTTTTTAGATAGATCCAGGCAGAATTTGCCTGAAGCGTGTTGAATGTATGTTCTCATACCAATGATTCCCCAGGAGTATATACAAAAGGGGGTAGCAGTGTTACTGTTGACACTGTGGGGGAATCAGAAGCAAGCAGGTGATATAAAGAAGCCAAAAAGAGAATAGGAATCTACTGCTCTAATATTCAATTTCTTGCATTTGATTTCATGTGAAGCAAAAATAACAGGTTTTACAGGCTCTTGTTCCCTGTTTTGCATTAATCTAGTCCAAAACAGGATTACTAGTGGTAAATCCCTTTATGGATGGACTAGTAAAAGTCAGCTCAGAACACTGCTTTAATAGGCTCATCTGGGAATCAAGCCCCTGACATAATTGATGCATATACATGTCAGCTTATTTGCCAATGTTCTTCTCCATCTGTCAGAATGGCATAGTGACTGCTCAGAAAGCCAAACAGTCCAGCAAAGTACACTCATTGTGGACAGAGGCAATTCCCCCTCCCCATTGCTCTTGAAGAGGACCGGAAGGGCAGGATATAGTCCTCATTCTACTTTTCAGTTTGTCAGGAAGTGTCATCAAGAGCATTGAGGGCAACAGTCATAGCTCAGTGGTAGAGCATCTGCTTTGCATGGTGAAGGTCCCAGGCTTGATCCCTGGCAACTGTGTGGCGTGCTGGCCTGTAATCTCAATTAGGTTTTCAGAAGTATTTTCGGGATAGGGGCATTTCTGGGTGTGACAAGCCTGGAGGGGGCACATTAAAGCTTTAAGTAAGTCAGTAAGGCAAGATGTTGGGTACCTGTTGCCCTCCAGACGTTGCTGGCCTCCAAAATCCAACCAGCACATTGGCCAATGGTCAGGCATAATGGAAGCTATAGTCTACAGAAATAACTTGAGAGCCACAGGTTCTCTGCCCCTGGAGGGAGCATACCATATAACACATTTTATTTTGATTGGCTAAAGGAATATAGCCAACAACATATAAGCTGTGGTGAAGCACTAAAATGAAATACTGAAGTGCTAAGGAATGAATTATTTGGAAGGCTGAAAATTCCAGTCCATGGAAATGGCCTGCCTGTGCCAAATGACGTTTATTTTGGCTTTAATAAACATATTCAATATAAAATATTTCAAAGTGGCAAAAGTATTGGATATGCTATATACGGTAATGTCTCTGCTTTTGGGGAAAAAACATTGTGTTACTTACTGCGGCATTTTACTGTAAAAATTATAACTCATTGGATTGAATACATTTTAGCTTGATTGCCAGTAAATTTCAGTGTCAAATGTATCATTTAGAACCTCCATGACTGATGGAGAGAATGGAAAGACTTCCTTCCTTATACTTCTTTCTGTTGCAAAAACTTCTCTGTCTTTGTGCTTATGTAACATGTAGGTCAATTGTCTTCTGGCAGATTCTCAAGGAATATGAGGGCAGAGGGCTTAAAAAGAATGTAGTCTCCAGCTTTTTGATACAGGATAGCTTCAGTCTTGGACCTCACAGGCCATCCTTAATGAAAGACCCCTGTCCACCATGTCAGCATGGCTTAGCAGTAAAAGGAACGACACTCTGGTGTTTTAATTCTGTGAGCCATCTTTTCTGGGCAGTGGGCTAGTCTGCTTTTCTTCCTTGAGAAAATCAGACATCAAGGTTAGAACAATGCTTAGATGTAAGATAACTAATAGCAATGCAATGGTTAAACAAGAAGTTTTCTAAAGGTCATAGCTGGTACTTATGTAACTTCAGTGAACTACTACTGGTGTAGAAGAGCATGCTATCAAAATAATGTCTGTTACAGGCTGCCATTCTTAAGCACAGATGGGGAAATGTACTTTAATGCTGCATACACACTTCCTCAGCTAATAATAATAATAATAATAATAATAATAATAATAATAATATTACTTATACCCTGCCCTTCTGACTGGGTTGCCCCAGCCACTCTGGGCAGTTTCCGACATAACATAATAACACAGTGAGATATCAAACAGTAAAAACTTCCTGATACAGTGTTGCCTTTGGTTGTCTTCGGAAGGTTGTACAGCTGTTTTTCTGTTTGATGGGAGGGCGTTCCACAGGGCAGGCGCCACTACCGAGAAGGCCCTCTGCTTGGTTCCTGTAACTTCACTTCTCACAGTGTGGAAACCGGCAGAAGGCCTTCAGAACTGGATCTCAGTGTCTCAGCTGAATGATGGGGGTGGAGATGCTCCTTCAGGTATACAGGGCCAAGACTGCTTAGGGCTTTAAAGGTCAGCACCAATACTTTCAATTGTGCTCGGAAACATACCAGCAACCTGTGAATATCTGGAGGAATAACAGAGATTGGATAACTAGCAGTTAGTCTTTCGGGGGGGGGGGGGTTATGCATTAGCAGGGTGTGGTGAATTCATTATTCTTGTCTGTCCTTTTACTAGTCTCTTTTTGTTTGCTATCAATGGGTAACCCCAGTTGGCACACACATGTTCTGCAGGATTGGGTGCAGAAATTCTGGTATTTGAATATCCATTCGCAAGCTCCTCCCATATTGATGTACTTAATACATGCAACTGTATCCTACAAGAAGAGCTCAACTGCAACTCAGCAAATATATCTGTGGTGCACCACAAACAGTTCTAGCAATGATGCCAAGGCAAGCATTGTCTGGTTCACAATCCTGTGATAGTGCAAGGTCATCAAATAAATGCAGAAGATGCCTCATCTGAGTCAAAGGGGTACAATCTCAGTTCATTATGCTAGAGGTGGTAAAGTGTTGAAGCTTCAGGAGGAGCTGGTCCTGAACTAGTGCATGGCTACTTGTGTCACATTATTCCGTTAAGGTTCTTTTGGGCCCTGCAAGCATTTTCTCATGATAAGCATAAACAAAATTAGCAGAACTAACAACTCTTGGTGTGAAATGCTGATGCACTATTTGCTTGATACATTGACCATATCTATTCAACCCACTTGCCTATAAACTCTCCAGGGTTCCCCCACCCACCCATTATTTTCCCATTTGTTATCTTATTTTCTTTTTTTCAATCGTAGCATGCTTTAGAAATGCATTTAAGTGGCTTTCCTAATTCGGTTAATGCACTTCCCAGAATGTTAGAGCTTCCTTTCTCCAAAGTTAATCTCTACAGTGACACAAAATGTCATTATGCATTAAATAAGGCAGAAGTCACAGGCAATAATGTGATCTGCCCTGTAACTGTTTTTGCATTAAATTCGCTGAAATGATGAGTGCCAGAGAGTGTCTGTCCAAGGGGTCATGAGCAGAATTTTAAATATCGTTGCAGTTTCTCTATAAATCCCAGAGCAAGTAAGTCCTGCCAAGGGATGAAGAAAAAGAATGGAGTCCCCATGGCAGCTGGACAGGCGGGAGACTATCATTTAATTTATTATAATTTATTTTACAAGATTTATATACCACTTAATCAAAACAAATATCTCTAAGTGGTTTACATGCAATATAATAACATGTTCATTAAAAATAGCTATAAAAACAGACAATCAAGTTTCATTCACAGTAGACTGGTTGAAATTAATCAACATTGCTAATTTAGGGCCATTAATTTCATTGGATCTACTCTGAGTAAAACTTAGTTGAATATACCCATGATATTTTTTTGTTATGTTGGGTCCAGTGGACACAGGAAAAGTCTGATAGGTCCCTCCACAAGCAGCAAATGGCTGTTCCTAGGATGAAATCATGAGGTTTGCCTAATAGCCCCATAATTCATGCGTATCATCTGCAGCTAATGAGAGGTCCTGCATGATGATTTCTTTCATTCTAAAAGATGTGCAACCAAGCATCAGTTCCATTTAGGAATTGGAAAACTTCTGTTCTCTGGAGCCCTACCTTACTGCCACCACTGGAGCCAATCACCCACCACCGCTTCAAGAGACAGATGCAGGCAAAAGCTGCAGATCCATGCCAGCCTTTTTATTCTGCCTGTTTCTCTGTGTGTCTGCTCCTCACCACCATCCCCATTTTTTACACACACACACCCTGGAAATACTGTTTGCATGCCGATGAATTCCTATCAGGAGGTAAGTCCCAGTGAATTCTGTGGGACTTATTTCTGAGTAAAAACTTGTTACTTGGCTATTAATCCCAAAGAAATCCTCCCAGTACTGAGGTGTCAAAAGGGCTTCAATGGATACTACACAACACGGAGAGAGCTTGTCTTGAAATGTGTTCCACCATATTTATTTTCTGCACCAAAGGAGGAGGACAGGGTGTTAGCCAAACAAAGCAACAGGGAAACATCATTTTCTTGTCTCATTGCATCTGATCAGGTGTGCACTCAGCTCTCCATCCCCTGATGAGATAGAAAACCATCTACATTTACTCTGACAGCTTGAGATGCGGTAGCATGCTTGAAGAACAATTGGCAAGAAACGGGAAGGATTTTGGACTGTTTAAATGCTGAGATTGCAGCAGTGCAATACTGCTGCTCTAAACAGTGCACGCCACTGCTTTATAAAAGTGCATTTTCCACTTTAGGGAATTCTCTATGCTTTTGATTTTCATTCTTTCTCTCCCCCCCCCCCCCCATTCAGTCCACAGTGGTGGGACCAGATAAAAATGTTGCATCTCAAGTTGAAACAGACCTGGCATGCATTTCAAATTGCATAAATCTACAGCAAATGAACACAGTATATAAGCGTAGACAAGAAGGGAGAGTTCAGAACATGCTGTATCCTATTTCTGCTCTCTTGCAATGTTATCCCTGCAGCAACGTTTGTGTCTTTATCACTCATCTCAGCTTAACTTGGGTCTATGTATGTCTAGATAAGATAATCAAATGGGCTTTTTTTAAAAAATGGTCCATCCTTTGGGAACTGAATGCACAGAAGAAACCATAGTCTCTTAAAATCTGGAAGCAAAACTTCATGTTTAACCCTTTTCATATAATGATTACTGTATATCTGATTATATTGGTAACAACCTCTGTGTCAAGTCGACTCAGCTTCCCTGCCTCAAGGTCCTGTTTGCTTCTTTTATTCCCATGAGAAAGGATCAGGTGGTTGTGGTAGTTTTAATCTTGTGCTGCTGGAGACTTTATAGGAAAAGATGTTCTCTTTTCCTGTGGGGCTAATATGTTTACATTTGTTTTGCTACATGTCTTTCTAGTCTTAGCACTTGATTGGTACATATCACATGGCAAATGATGCAATGCATTTGGTTTGGATCATATCCCAACGAACTGATAAATGGACGATTTTGGCCCCATGATTGGGTGAAGAATCTAATTGGAGCCTTAAACTTATGCAAAAGGAGAATTGGACCTAGGATCAGTCATGTTTTTCGCCATACAATCCCCCCTGCGAGTGACAAAATGTTCACATCACTCCCAGAGGGACTTTTGGCATTCTACTCAAAGCACGTGGTGGCAAAAAGCCCTACATGTTAGCTGCTCCAGGCTCTGGGCAGCTGGATGACCTATTTCAAAATCTTTTTTAAAAGAGAATACCTTTTGCCAGAGCAGAGGCAATGCTGCAGCCTTTGGACCCAGCTGTAAAAGGATCTTCAGATTTATGGATTCTGTAGACTTATGAACCTATCCAAGTCATGTTCTACCTGGACTGAATCAATTTAATGCGCTCTGTAACCCAAGTTCACTGGATTCTTCCCCTGTCTCTATACACTGAGCTCTGGGGGGTTGGAGCTTGGCAACTTGTGACAAGATTAAGATCAGGGATCTTTCTTTGCTTGTTTTACCATCTCTGTGGCTAGCAGCAAATGATTTCTTCAGTGCATCTCTCGTATGCAAAGATTTGTCAGGTTAAATTAGCTCGTGGTCCATAACGAAAGAGAATCGGCCTGACAATTCCTCTTGCTGACTCAGGGAAAGACGCATTCTCTATTTTTCTCTTGGTTCAGTCACCCTTCAGAAACAACAACAAAGAGCCTTGTGACACTTTAAAAACTAGCACATTTTATTATGGCATATGCTTTTGTGGACTAGAGCCCACTTCATTAGATGCAAATTCATCTGTGGGCTCCAGTCCATGAAAGCTTAAGCCATAATAAAATGCATTAGCCTTTAAGGTGCCCCAAGACTCTTAACTGATTTGGCTTCAACAGACTAATGCAGCTAGCCCTCTGGAAATTCAGAGGGGGCGGGGAGGTCTGTGGCAAACTGAGATAGCCTGAAAGTTGGTAGCTGTGAAGCTGAAATGTCCATTCAGTTCTGAGGCATGTCTTCCAATAATTTTAAAAATGCAAAGTGGCAGGGTTCTATTCTATCTTCCAGGCTATTTAACTGTGACATCTGATATGAAGGTATTGTGCTGAGGTACATTGCAAATGCATGCTGCAGTTGAGGAAGAAGCTATTGAACATGCTGCTGATTGCAAGATGAAGGGTTTAACTTAAGCACATATTTCCTGCTGAAGCAAAGGAAACTCATTTGCAATTTTATCCCACCCTTCAGCCAAAGAAAGCCAGAATTAGATCTGGTTTGCAGGCATTCTGAAATTTGGCTACCTTCATTCCCACAGAAGCGGTGACCATGGCTGCAAAATGCATCTAACTCTGACAGAAAATGAAAAAGTGATAAGGCAGGATCCAACTAACTAATCCTGGTCGTGGAAGACAGGACATTTGCTTTCCCCCTCCCCCCTCCTACCCCCAAGCCATACCATTGGTCCATCTAGCTCAGTTTCAGCAACGCTGCCTAGAAGTAGCTCTCCAAGTTTTCAGGAAGGAGTCTTTTTCAGCCCTATCTGGAGACATTTTGCATGCCAAGCATGTGCTCTGCCATCACAGGAAAAGCCTATCAGAAACTCACAAGGAGGTCCAATTTCAATGGGACTCTCCCATTCCTAGTGCCCAACAACAAGTATTCAGAGGTCATCATCATTCCTCATGACCAGCAGCCTTCTCTTGCTTTTTAACTCTGGGAACTGATTCAGAGAAACTAAAAACAAATGCCCAGACTAGCACCACCCACTCAATGTAACATGTAAACAAGAAACCTACTATTTCCTTAATGCCTCTTTGCCATATTAGCATAAAAAGCCACATTTGGTCCAAGTCCTGGCAAATCTACTCTCACTCAGACTTAATTAAATGGAAACCTCACCAAATTCCACTTCTATAATATCGCGTCTCAACCTCCAAATATTGATTTTCTTAACTTTTGTTATTATGAAGGTATTCGTCAATTTTGGTTTCCTATTTTCCCCGTCTTAAATACAGTTTGTCTCGTTTCTACATACTTCTGCAAAACATTTTTGTTAAGTCAGCATGAAAAGTGGTGTGCACTTTAGTGCACATTTCTCCTAATGGTCACATTTTGTACATTATTTTTGCTGTTATGCATATTTTCTGCATTCACTTTTCAATAATATATGCATTTTTGTATGTATGTATGGTCAAACTGCATTGCAAGATTCGGAGAAGTGTGAATTCTGAAGGACAGCTGTGTTTCAGTTCCTGCATGGGCTTTGGAAGTGTGAATGTGATAGGTGGCCATGAAAATGTAACTGATTAAATTTGTCCCCATCCCTTGTTTTATGATACTTTCCCTTCTACCTAAATTAAATAACATTTATTCATAAAAGTGTTATTTGCAGTAAGGGTTACAGATCATTCCTGTTGCAGGGGGGAAAGGCAGGGTCACTAGAACAAAGCACAAGTCTCTCTCTAAATTGTGGTTGTCCTGAGACTGCTCCACTGCCTTATTGTAAATCTATGAGAAATCAGCAAGGGTTACATGAGGATGATGAAGACAATGACTGCTGCAGCCAAGACATATTGTGGAAGTCAAGCTTGGGCTCTCATGTATTAAATTTAGAGATGTATTTTAAAGGTCTGTCACTCAGTGCTTCGCTCACACAAATCAATACCTAAAATCCACTATGGAAACCACCTGAGCATAACTGTGTCCACAACAGTGACCCTGAAAACAACACTAGATTAGCAGGAAGGAAATAACTTAGTGTGTATGTGTGTGTGCTTCTTTTAAATCCATCATTTATTTTTGTCTCTTCAACTCTCTCACCCCCGCACAGACATATCCCAGTTCATTATCTTTCCCTTCCATCAGAAGGAACATGAAGTTGCCGGGGCTTTTCCCTACCCCACCCCCCAAGGAATTTGATTTCTGCTTCTTGGCCAGTCAATTGAGATCAATTTCTTCCTTGGGGACTGAACATGTTACATCCATGAGGCATGCCCTGGCTGTCAATAGGAATAAAATCTTCTTCAGACTTGAAGTGGGAGGAGGGAGAGGGAGCGTACCTTCTGCAGCACAAAGGCAGGGTCAGAAAGTCAGTCTCCAGATTCATCCCAAAACCCACATTCCCAGTGAAATTAACAGGCTCCGTAGCCTAAATGCCAGCAGCAATGGAAGGGAATAGCAAGTACTCAGTAAAACATCAGTGCCACAGCTGCAGTGCTCATTGTCAATTTACAAGTAGCTGGCAGGGGAACAAGTTAAAGTTTACATAAGGAAGATGTTACTAAATGCTGCACACACAAATAACATTACAGGGTATACAGGAAACAGGCAGTGCCAAATTCTGATAAAATGAACATTTCTTGTGGTGAACTGTCACAATTAGTGAAAAGGAATCAGAAATTTGATTCCATGTTTAGCATTAAAATCAAATAGTATTTCTTTTCTTTTTTCAGAAACACAGTGAACAATCTTAAACTCAAATTCTCATGGCCCAGCTTCTGCTAATCTGGTGCACAAGCGGAAGCCAGCACAAGGGACCCCACTTTTGTTACATGGCTTTCCCCACTTCTTCCTCTGCACCACCCCCAAATCACCTTGGAGGGTCCTTAGAACCCCCAGAACAGTGGGGGTTGGTGGGATTGTTCCATCTGTCAAGCAGAAATGCTTGCACTGTGTCTCATTTAACTTGGTTGGCCCCCATCATTGGGTGGTGCGCTTCTCGTGGCTAGGCATTCAATATTTCTTTCACGTTGCAAAAATATACAGACACTTCTCTCGAGATCCGTTTTAATAAGTGCTGGCGAGACTTTAAAATTATTCCCGGTCAAGATACTAAAATCAATAAATAACACTTTCTTAATGATACGGAGAGAGAATTTGTCAACATGTGAAGGGAACTGTATCAGCATAACACATCCGCTACAGATTCCTTTGCTTTTCATTAAGGCAATCATGCCCACCCCTTGATAAGCAGAAGGTTGACTGAGAATTCTACATCTGCCAATTTGTGGTAATCCCCCCCCCCCAATAATTTTGTACAAGATGATTCATGGGACATATTGCGTGGTACTGTTTGTATTTTAAAACATTCTTGATTCTGCCTGCATCCTGCAGTCCCAAATAAATGCTCATATTTCACTCTGGTAAGACAGGAGAAATAGTTTACAGTTATAGATGCTACTTTGCGAGGAATGTTCTCAAAATCCATTTTATCAAGTCATGTGCTGAAGGGTTTGTGTTGCCTGCTGTACTGGCATTGAACGGAGAGGTTATAGAATCGGATAGAAGTGCCAGGCATAGGATGCCAACTTAGGCTGGTCAGTGCCAACTATGGCGCCCTTCACCTCAGCTATACATATCTTTAGAATCAAGGCATTTGTCTCATACCATATCGACTTCCAGTCAGATGCTGTCCTGAAAATGTGCCTAAGTGACTAAGTCCCTACAATCCCGAGTCCCCACAAAGCTATTTTTCAGCATTAGGGGAAATAAATGGCTAGTGACAGTAAAGGACAAAACAACCCTTTATTATCTCTATATATGAACAAATCAGATGCTTTGCTGGATCAGCCTGAGGCCCATCTGGCCCAGCATCAAATACTAACAGCGAAATACTATTAAGGAAGGGCTGTGGC
Organism: Podarcis pityusensis; assembly: GCF_964106645.2. NCBI lineage: Eukaryota > Metazoa > Chordata > Lepidosauria > Squamata > Lacertidae > Podarcis > Podarcis pityusensis. The sequence goes on from NC_138030.1 coordinate 37,678,594, forward strand.
TCAGTGGTAGAGCACATGCTTTGCATGCTAAAATCCCAGTTTCAGCCCTAGCATTTCTTGGGAGGGTTGGGAGAGACCCCTGTCTGAAACCTTGGAGAGCAACTGCCAATCAGCATAGACGATACTGAGCTAGATGGACCAATAGTCTGACTTGGTATTAAGCAGCTTCCTCGGTTTCTTATCTATGTCTACTCAATAGTATGTCCCATGGAATTCAATCGGTCTGATTTCCAGGTACAGATGTATTGGATTGCCACTTGAGAGGTTTATTATAAAACATGGGAGATTTGTCTCATGATTGTGGCTAAATGGACAGAACCTGTGTCAATTTGTCTAGCCCTTTTCAAAAACTGTCAAAGCTAATGACCATCCCCACCTCTTACAGCAAATGATTTTTCCAAAGTTTAATTCTCCATTCAAGAGGATTAATTGTCAGCTTTGATTTTTACATGATTTTTTTACCACAGGACATGAGTTATAAAAAAGAAAGAAAGGAGGAAGGAATAAAGACAGGATTTAGTTACTAATTTTGCAAATAAGATTAATTAATTTAAAGATTATGTATTATTGTTCAAAGTCTAAAATTATGAAATAAGTGACATATATTCCCTCATGCATTCTGAGTTTGTTGAGCAAATTAATAAAGCTTCTTTTAAAAGAGGGACAAACATATGAAAAGCCCTGCTGGATCTGACCAAAGTCTCATCTAGTCCAGCATTCTGTTCTCACCGTAATCAGCCAGATGTCTTTGGAAGCTCAAAAGCAGGACAATGCCTTCTAGAGACTTGGTAAGGCAGTGCACTGCCTGCCTGATATATCACTGCTGCTTACTTGGAAAATAAGGAGGGTGAGGCAGCGCATTGATGAGGTTGGGACTGTACGGATACACCAATGAAAATAATGGATTGGATTTCCTTTGATGGGTTTGTCTAATATCTGTATGCCCTACGTTTGTACACACACTGATGGAAACCCATCTGCCCTTAATGATCTTCCCATTGATGAATCCCTGATATATTTGAAAGCTGCTGCTCTAGATTATAATAGACTGAGACTTTGTTAAAACCTCATGTTTTGGCCTCTAACATGACTGGCACTCGCAGTTCTTCCATGTGTGTAGATTCTGGGAAAGCTCTGCACATTCCGTGAAGCTAAGCAAAACCTTTGCTCCTGCAATAAATGTCAGCTAAGCACACCATCCTTCCAGCGTCAGCCAAAGAGTCCTGAAGAATGGGATCCTTGACTTTCACACAGATCCTATCATCAGCTTTCTATAGGAACAAGACGTTTAATATATAGCCTTTAAAAACCCATGCATGGCTTTTTAAAGAACTTGCTTATGCAGCAATGAAGCAATTTGGGAAGCAAAGCAACACTAGACCCATTGGAAAGAGATAGTGATATTGAACCAACCATAACATCTTTGCAACCTTCATTGATGTTTTTGAGGAATTCACTGACCCTTTCCTAAATTAGGCTTAGCTGGAATGGATGGACCACTACATCAAAAGATGTACATTGACACAGTCAATGGAGCAGCACTAGTGTACACTAGATGAGTTTGTAGCCTGATCAGAGGTCACCTCGGGTGAGTGCTTGCACAAGCACAGAGTGTCTTATTATCTTCCAAAAAGACAAAAGGCAAATCAATACTTGCAGTTCTGACTTAGACCATTGTTTTTTGAAGTGATCAGCCATGTTCATTAGATAGTTTATCTTTTCAGGCATCTTTTCTCCCCCTAGCAGGAACTTATGTATTACTGCTTGCAGCTTCTGAACATAAATACCGCCATAAAGGCAACTCAATCTGGAAGTCTTTGCTGCAAAGATGACAGAGATAAATTATTGGTGTCTGCATTTTCTGAAGGACTAAGTGGTGCATACTTAAATGATTCTTTGACAGAGATGGGCAGTAAACAACAACTAATTTACAATCTTCTACTTTATTTGCCTACTGAGTAAATGACAGCTTCACTAAGGTGTTGCAATAAGATGTATCTACACAAGTTGCAAACCACATTTAGTTTGATGTCGTCTTTGCCTTTGATTTCACAATCTGCTTGCTTTGTCCATACACACATGAGAGTGTGCCTGCAATAGTTGCCTTAATTATTTTTATCCTCACACTAAGTGTCAAGGGAAAAAGAGATCCTACTGGATGCTGTTAACTTAAGAAAGTCTGTCAGAGCATTTGAAGACCAAGCACCCTGTATGGTGATGATACATTTGTTCTCAGTAAGACCCTGGAGAGGGGAAATGTAAATTGGGATATGTTTTATAGGTATGAATTCTAGTATATGAAAATATATAAATATGACTTTAGGAAGTGTCCATCACAAAGTTACTCATGTGGGCAGTCGGCTGAGTATAGGGAAGGAGGCTCCTAACTCCTGTAGTGAGTATAATTACATAAATAAGTTTTGCAATTTCAGCTTAACCTTATTTTCCATTGCTCCTACCCATTTAGTGCCACCCTGATAAATTTAGGCAGATCATCTGTAATTTAGGAATAAAAGAATATTTCGCCATCTCTTTTGACTACTTAAAATCAATGAGCTGTGCTCACGAGGTTCTTATTTTATCAGGGAGATAGTTCAATTCTGCTTTGTTTGTTTCAAGGAAGTCTATTACTAAACAGGTTGTGGTAGTTGATTGCATTCCCAAAGAGTGAGCCATTAATTTATTAGTTATTCGTATGCATTATTTATCTGATGAATTACCAATCCTGACCTGCTCAGATAAGTAATGTCTCCTAGAGATAAAAATGCTGCTGAAGGGACTTGGCTCTTGTGCCAAAGCCAAAACGCTGAAAATCAATTTTAATCCTTTTTCATTAAGGTCCTTGTGAGCCAGTGCTTTTCAGATTATGGCTTTGCTTTACGGGAGGTCTCCAAAAAATCTATAAATTAGATTGCTCTGGCTACTAAGATTCAGCTCTGTGTAGAACATTTGCTGTTTATAAGTGTATCTTAATAACTTGACTTGGGTCATTGCAACATTAAAAGGTCATATTTTATCGAAAATGGTGCTTTTGTGAAAATGTCACCTTGCAGCACCCTTGTTGAGATAACAATTTGCTGGTACATTTATTTTCCTATTGTTGTTTGCCTGAACTTTAGAGTTAAAAGAAACACTCGTCCCAGTGCAATCTGCTCCATGTGGCTTTGCAAGTGCCCTAGAGTATTGTTCCCAGTGCTTTTGCCAGCAAATGCACCAGTTTAATGGTTTGCCTGCTAAGGGAAGCATCATGTGGCAAATGCATTGGCAGCACCACTGAATATGCCAGCTTCAAAACAATAAAAAGCTTGTGCTGATAGACGTGGCAAGAAGAAATCAACTGCTCAGCAGGCATCCAAGGGGTGGGGGGACATTTAGAGGTGTGATTCAGAGAAGGAGAAAGGCAAAAGCATGTTGAACCAGATGAATCATGGTTTCTCTTCACCCACCCAATATATAGACACAAACACATTGAGTGGTACCCAAAAAAGGGCTCATCCACACTTCCTTTGGGCTGTGTTTCTAGGCACAGAAACTCTCCGGGTCTGTGTTCAAGCAGTGGATTTTTTTGTCCCAGAATTTTCCCCAGGAAAACCCAAGTTTTACTATTCAATAGGAGCAAATCGCAATCAGGTTCTCCGTGGATTGTGGTTTGCTCTGATATAGCAGTAAAACCCAGGTTTTCCTGGGGAAAGGGCTTGGAAGGGGGACCCTCACAGACATGGACCTTGAAAGCCTAGAAAGTGAAGAGCAAATGTAGATGTGGGTGAGTCCTAAGTCCTGTTCAGAGTAGACCCATTGAAATTAATGGACCTAAGCTAGTCATGTCCAGTAATTTAAATGAGTTTGCTCTGTATGACTAGGTACAATTCATTAAAATGCACTTCTCTTTACATATTATTTTCACAGCTTCCCTCTCTGTTGTTCTCTCTGTTTCATTTTCATTTATTTTTAATTTGCATAGTTTGTTTAGTTTTAATTTAATTTAATTTAATATTAAATTAAGTTACATCAAATTAATGCTCCAGTTGCCCCTGAAATTTCCAGTGCTGGCAGTGTTCTATTCCTCATTCTCATAGTGGCCACACTATGGGTATTGCAAATTTTTGCTGCGGCTTGAAACAGAGTCACTGTTTCCTTGCCTTACTCCATTAACTCCCTTCATGCCTACATGGACCAGAAACTCAGAAAAGGTAGGCTGAGTTGGAGGGTACTATATTCCAGTGGTTCTTTTCCTACCTCCAAGGCCAGAGCAGTGCAAAGCATCAGGTGCCACATATGGATCCAGTGGAATGAATCATTTTGCATATGGATAAAGCTTTCAGTGGAATTACTTTTGCTATTCATATCTGCATAACTGAATTGTACAGACAATTTTGAACTTTAGCTGATGCTTTGAGCAACTCTGTTCAAATAAGTGATGGCATGTCACAGTTAACACCGCTCATTTGTGATGCTAGTATACTTCTAATTTTCCACATAAATATTTGAGACCTAATCCCCAAAGGAAAAAGAGAAAAGCAGAACATCCAATGATTTTAAAGGATTTTTCAGGCTGGATTTCTGTCTTATCCCAAGCATCCTGAATAGATCCTCTTCTTCATAGGAGGTTTTTCTTCATTCTCTCTGCAGTAGCTCACAACTCTCACTGAAGTTTACCAGTATTAAATTTGGGGACTGAACTGTTTACACAGCAAAAAAAGCACTAAGTGCCTCTAATGATATTGAAGGATTCCAGTAATATATTTCACTGGTGGAGGAAGAGATGTGTTAGAGCTATAAATCAAAAAAATGTGATACAATATTACTGTGATGTGATATAACAACCTCAGCTGCTCCCTCTCCCCCTCTGGCACAGGTTTATAAGGGCAAAAAATCCAAAGCTTAGAAGTTGGGAACATTTTTTCATTCATAGAGATGAGCTGAGGAGCAAGGATGACTCATCAGACTTTCTTTCCTGGGACAAAAGGAACTTAGAGATGTATATGATTAATTGTTTTTGATGGCTGTTTTTTTATTTGTTTTAAGCGGTTCTTGTTTTTGTACGTAAGCTGTCTGGAGTCCTGTCAGAGAAAAAGACAGGATATAAATAAATATATCTAAAAATCATTTTGTTGTGAGACTCAAAATAAGAGTGGAGAGGATGGAACAGAACTTCACTCAACTGAATCTCAGCCAATAGATATTGACTGATAGATATTGAGATTCAGCAATGAAAACAGTTCCTGACAAATATCTATAGGCTAGCAAGAGCAGTTATTTGTGTGCTTCTAAAGCAGAGGTGGCTAATCTGTGGTCCTCCAGATTCTGCTGAATTAGAACTTATCCCTGGGAGCCGGACTCCAACAACATCTGAAGGGCCATAGGCTAGCCACCCACAAGTCATTTTAAAGTATCACATATCTAACATTTTCCTAAAGGCCAGAGGATCGCAGATTCAACATAAACTGCACTGAGGGTTGGGGTAGAAATAGATGCACATTCTGGGCAGTAGGATCCCATCTCTTAGGCTTCATACATACCCATTCCTAGAGAAAATTGTTATTCTTGTCACCCATGCTGCCTTCTTTAACCCACAATTAGTTCCAGCAATCATATATCTATCCATTTGAAAAAGTCTAATGTTGTGAATATAAGTAACTGAGTTGAAACTATTTACATGCAGAACTCAATGCATTAAAACAATTGACTGGCAGCAGCCTACATGCTTGTGTTGCGTGAAATGGGAGAGCAGCCATGGAGTAAACTCTCAGAACCATCTTTTTTTCTGACTAATGAAATCCTCTTTCTTTTCCAGTGGATCAGTAAACTCTAACAAAAGAGCTGTCTTTTTAAATCATGTTCTCCCTTCTCATCCCATTCTCTCTACATACACAATCATGTTTTGTTTGCTGATCCTATCAAAGAAGCCTTGGGGCCCAAGAAAAGTCTTTTTGAGCATGATTATATACTTCTCTTCATTGTGATTTCCCCCCCTTTTTACTGCCATTCAGCATTACAGAGTTCCGTTCCACTGCAGATTGAGTAAGACAACAAAATGCTATAAAGCCATGCATATGCTGTGTGAAATTAGATGCACTGGGGGGTATTTAATATATTTAAATGACTATTTTGATGTCTGATTGCCAATGTGCCACAAAGCACTTCAAAGCCCCCGCTTGTGCACTTGTGGCAATTCGTAGAGATCCTATTTTGCCTCTGATAGCACTATTCAGGATGTTTGGATTTCTAAGCTGCCACAAAGTGATTCAAATGCCCCTGCTTCAACCCATTCTGCCATGTAGGGATCCCAAAATACTTCAAAAACTTACACAAGGCTTGTGCAAATTCTGTTCCACCTCAAGATTTGTCCCAATCCAGTACATGCACCATATATCTATACCTATATTTTGAGAGAGTATATGTGGCATTATGTCCCCACTGTGGAAAGACGTGTGGATCTAGAATTGACCTCCACAGGCACTTACGGACTCACTGTTAAGACCGTGTTCATGGAAGACAGTCTTACTCAGCTATGAGTGATTGCCAAAGAAAAAGAAGAAGAAGAAGAAGAAGAAGAAGAAGAAGAAGAAGAAGAAGAAGGAAGACATTATTACCATTATTGCTATTATTTTATCATCAGTGATTTAACTAGGTACATTTTGCATTTAGAAATTTATAGGAGGCATTCCTTCATGCCAAATGGTTGAAACACACACACATAATACAATTGACAAGAGTCAACAGAACTGTTTCTCTGTCTTCCAAAACTGAGAATAAACTACTGTAGGCTCAAGGAGTACCTGCTTAAAATGAATAGATGATACACTCAGTGTTTCTGCATTGTGCCTTTGCCAGGAGATAAGGAGGTGGCACAGCATCACTGGATTTAAAGAAGGGCCACAAGTTGAATAATTCGTATCTGTCATATCTGTCTAATTAAATGCCCAGGCCCGAGACTCCAGATACCAAATCTCTGTTCAATGCACACTTTCCTTTTTGCTGAGTCTACCAGCAGCTATCACACAAACACTTGGACATGTGTAGAGACATCATGTATGTGTGTTCAGTGTAACATGTGAACAACCCCCTTGCTTCTTTAACAAGATCACTGGTGCCATCTTTATCCTAGTTTCCCTCACCTTCTCCATTACTGACATAATCCCCCACCCACCACCCAGAAGAAACAGAACAGCACAGAATTAAGGGAGGAAGCACCTGCAAACTAAGGAAAGCTGGAGAAAAACCAACTGATGTGAAGAAGCATCAAATCATCGAGAGGCATCTCTCTTCTCCTTATATGCTTTTTACAATGTTTACTGCAGCAGTGCTTTGCCTTTTCATGCTCTTTATTCTTGCACTTTAAGATTGGCATTCATTCACTGCATCTCAGAGGTTTGGAAGGCTAGCTCCAGAGAGCTAAATGGCAGAGTTCCTAATGGATTTGTGAAAAGTCAAGTTTTGAAACATATTGTACAGTATGGCTTGGGGTCAGGTGACAATGAGGTATTTTTACCACAGTGTGTGTGGGGGGGGTGCAGGTAGCACACACAAATTGAATCCCTGGAGAACTCTCTCCCTTTCAGATACACATACACTCCATCTGACCTTTCCCTCCACCTTTCTCAAAACACACACATAAGCACCACACAGTTTACTATCATCAACATGCAATATGCAGTAGCATTGCTTATTGATGAGTAAACCTTTTTCAGCTCACCTCATAATTATCTCTCTGCTCACCCTTCATCCCATAGCTTTCTAGTAGTATTCTGGAAAAAAATCTCAGGGTTCCCTATATTAGGAGCTCGTCCTACACTCAAGTAGGACCCTGGTAGAGACACATGCCCGACTGGCATGTTCTCTCCCTCCTGGTCATTCGTTCGGGAGCTTCAAAAGCTTTCTTCAGCCCGAACATCACAGCGACCGATGCCAACAGACACCGGCACACTTAGGGATCCGCAGAGTCTTCGCAGCTTGAGTAACAGACCTCAGCAACTCAGCATTTTGGCTAATCTACTTTATTTACATATAAACACACACGAAGCACTGCAACATGGCTCCCTCTCTCTCTAGCATCAGACAGCAAAGAGAGAAAGGACAAAGGACAATAGTCCTACTTCACGGAACACAGTAACACAAACATCCTTCCCACTCTGTGGAGTCAAAACATATACCGTCATGTGATAGACAAAAATCCCATGACTGCAATCACGGAGCAGGAATTCTAACACCCTAAACATAGCCTGGTGAAGGTGAGGGTTTCACCAATGGCTTAATTCCTGTGGAGTTTACATCACAGCCAGAAAGCAATGGAAATGGAGTTGTTGTCAGTGTCCCTCTTCTTAATGTATCCTTAATGCATCTAGCACAGAGGAATTGGGGATGCAATTTCCAGGGGCCCCCAAACCCACTGACAATAAATGTTTTTGATCTGCCTCAGCTGGTGCCCTCTTTGTGAGCCTTGCATGGCAATGCAACCACCTTTGCTGTCTAGTGCTGGCACTGGGGCAGGACATTACATGTTGGGCACAAACTTTGTGAGGAGGGGTTGGATTCAAGTCATATTGACACACTATCTTCTGGGCTGGGGCAGCTACTTTCTGAAGTCCCTCAGTCCTAAATGCTAGCATCATCACCAGTTGTGTCAAGTTGCCTAAGCAAAGTAGTGTTCTGGTGAGACTACAGAGACACAGAGATGCATTTTAAAAAAGAGTCAGAAGTAATGCCTTTCTCTACTTTGGAAATGCTGTATTACCTAAGTAAGTGACAGGAAATTTACATTAAAGTAAACCAAATACAACAAAAGGCTTGGAAGATTCAGAAACAGCAGGAAGTTAATGCCCAAGAAGTCTGCATTACAACTGGATGGACAAAGGATCAAGGGCTAATCTAGTAATAAACTGGGCCCCAGTTTTCTGCAGGCAATCAGGAGTGACCAAAGTGTGAGTTTGTTGAGGCCAGGGTTTGCAGCTGTTTCTGTGTAGCTCTCTGGAGAGGGTAACTAATTTCAAGGCTGGCTGGTATGAATGTGATCCTTAGTGCTCAGACACCAAAAGGTCTCTCAGCCACTGCTCAGATGCTCTGAGCAACAAATTCTGGTAGTCTGATAAGTGAATGTTGAAAAGAGCATTTCTTTCTTTTATTTTTTCCCCCAAATTTTTTATAGATTTTCCACATTTATCACAAAAATAACATAACAAAACACAACAAAGAAAAACACATTACACTACAATAAACTAAACACAAAGAAAAATTGTTTCTTCAAATACCTAATTCTCATTACATTGATAACTGACTTCCTCAAATCTCCTCTAAGTGAATTTCATTATGTCCCCTATATAACAGTTCTCCAAATTCATATTTCTCTTTCTTTCTTTCTTTCTTTCTTTCTTTCTTTCTTTCTTTTAAAAACCTGTTGATAAAGATGACTCTCAATTCCCATTTCCTCAGAATTTAAAAATAGTTAGAATCCAAAGCATGTATTTTAATTTTCATTGTTTAGAATTAAACATTTTTTGGAGTCCCCCCCCCCCCTTGTTATGTACAGATTGAAATGCCTCTCACACCTGGACTCCTTTGGGAGGAAGGGCAGGATATATATTGAATAAATAAACAAATAAATGTTTGGTTTCCTTAAACTCTGGTGTGTTGCTTACAGACAGAAATACTGTAATAGAAACCAATACTAAATGGTACAGAGCAGGGGAGGGAGGAGCCAAGATGGCGACAAACTAGCAGCTACTGGAACAATACTAAATGCACGTTAACATAAAACACAGCACAATAAAGGCAACTGAAAAGGAAACAAAACAAAAGATACATCCAGCTAGAAAACCCTTTGGGTCCCTTGCAACTCTACAATTATAATTATAATTATAATAGAAGCAGACAGTAACCTCATCCACAGTCACTCAGAAGGAAGGCCCACTGATCACTGAAGATCTTACATCTAAATAAGAACATGTAGGATTTCAAAACAGGTTTCAAGAAATGATCAGTGACTAATCAGCTAAAGCCCTTCAAAAGAAGTTGGTCCTAAGTGTTAACCATTCTCCTAAAAATAGGGAATGAGCTGGCTTGACAAGGAATTCCACATTTAACATGCCACAATGAAAAGTCTGTGGAGCTAGCAGCTGCTCATCATAGCTGCCCAGAGTGGCTGGGGTAGAAATAAATTATTATTATTATTATTATTATTATTAGGTAGCTCAGAACACAGAAATCACATCAAAATTCTGCTCTGCCCCCCACTCTGAAAACCTTAAGTGGGGGTAATAAAACAGAAGGCTTCGATTCAAATAACCAGGAGGAGGAGGAGGAGGAGGAGGAAGAAGAGGCATCCTGTCATATAAGCAGGAATCCAAAACTCTGCGCTCAGAAACTAATCAGGGATCAGTACAATCCTTGGGTCAGCAACTTGACCTTTGCCCTCTGGACCATCTTCCAGACAGTCTTCTGACAAAGCCTTCAATGAGTTTTATATGCCTGTCCCAAGTACTGTTACTTATGTGCTTCTGAATGGTCACCTGTGATTCTTACATATAAAGTATTAGCCCTGGGTAATGCTAACACCCTCATTTGAGGTATTAAGGTAGTGAGGTATTAAGAGGGCGTGCAGTTGCCTTTCTTCTGGCTCCAGCAGCAAGGAGGAGCTCCATTGTACCAAAAATTGGGTCTTTGAGGGTAGAGGGCAGGCAGCTTTGAATCAACTGGAATCAAAGACCTGCTGATCTCCAAGAGAACCACTCCTTGAGCTCCTCAACTATGCCAACCTAGAAGTTGTATGCCTTAGAACTGAACCCCACAAACCTTCCACCTTGGCTGGACGGAGCTTACTAGGATTTAGATGCAGCAGAGAATCCTTCTGTTCCATTTCTTTCTGGACCCTCATAATTGCTATGTTAGGAATGCTCAGTTGCTTACATATCAAGAGGCTTTGCAGCTATTGAACACGGGAAGATCTACCTAACTCCTCATCTGGAATGTAGTCATCAAAGAACCTACACTGCAATTCTGTGCACAGTTAAACTATCTAAAGCCCAGTTCACTTAATTTCAGCATCTTCTCTGCAGGTTTTTGCTGTTCAGAAAAATCTATTTCTCCCACTAGCAAGGTCAGATTGGTGCCAATAATACTAGTGGCTATTTCACTCTCATTTTGCATGAATCTATATTCACGCTTAGAACATTGATGATGAACTTCTGTGCATGTAGATGAATACATATGAGAGAAAGAGGCTACGTTGTATCCAATACTAACCATCGTTTTTTATGTTCCAGCCAAAATTAAAATATCATAAGATGAAGGCTGCAAGGGGACCCCTGTAGGGAAAGCCTCTTTGTCTAATGACCTTTCTGGTTCTGTGATGGCAAATACAATAGCCACAGCTCATAAATCATAGTGCAAGAAAACATCCAGAGGGCATACTTTGACACTGTTTGCATATTTAAATGTCACCACTCTCATAAAAGAAACACAAAATGCTTTTTTCCTCTCTCAAAAATGTCAGCCCAGACTGGATTAAGGAAGATAATTCAGAAGTATTTCCAGAGAATAATTGCCACTGTCACCTACCTGCAATGTACTTAACAAATGAGGATAGGGTTTTTATTATTAGGAAAAATTATGATTATTAGAGTAATTAATCAGCCTCTTCTGACAGCTTCTCTGAGAAAATAATCTCCAAAGGCCAAGGAACTACAGTAGGCCATTTTGTTGATAAAGCACCACAAGCACAAAACATTTTCTCACCATTAGATATAAAATAGGGGGCTTGTCCAAACAGATTTAAGTTATTTTTCTGAGCATCAGGGAAGACACTGCACTTTGTTAGGCAAGATGATGATGATGATCTTGCTCACTAAACAAAATACATTTTTGGCAATGATGTCTGCTGTCTGCTTCTGTTTACTTTTTGCACCAGACAAAATTACTTCTGCAAAGGCAGTCTTGTAGGCAATTCAACAACAACAACAACAACAACCTTACATTGTGACAAATGTTTTGTGCTGATATGGTCTCTCTAATTTCCCCCATTAAATTTTTGGAAAAATGAATTCTGTTGTTAACATATAAAACTGTTCAAAATGTGTGAATGTTAAATCAATGAGAAATTTCAAACCCAACTTTCAAATTTCATTTTGCATGTGAAATTTAAACTTTTTTTAAAAAAAAAATTTTTTTTGAATGCTTTGGATTTTTTGGGGCATCTCCTGATTCTTCAAGGCTTTGAATATGAAAGAGATGTTTCCCCATCTCTATCATATCCACTTCTAAGAATTGCTTCCTGTCCTTGTCCCTCACAACTTGCCTAACCTTTCAAAGTAGAATGGGAAACTTTTTTTTAACCAACTAGAATGTTTGTGAGAACTTTAAGATGTCATGGCAGGTCAGCCAATTGTTGTCAGAGTTTCCCTGCCAAACCTACAATTTGATACAGATGGTAACACTGGAATCAAGGTACCTTCAGAGATACTTGTCATTGTAAAATGGTGACATCTTGTGGGAGAAGATCATATTATATGCCAAATTACCTTTCTTCATTTGATATATTATTGCCAAGCACTTATATAGCATTTTGTGAAATTATTATGCTTCAAAATAGCCTTGCCATGTACACTACAGTGGTACCTTGGTTTACAACCATAATCTGTTCTGGAGGTCCGGTTGTAAACCAAAACAGGTTGTAACCCAAGGCACACTTTCGCCAATAGGGCCTCCCCCCCAAAATTGGTTGTAATAAAAAAAAAAAGGGTTGGAATAAAAAAAGGGGGGAACACGCACTTCCAGGTTTGACATGGTTGTAATCCAAAACAGTTGTAATCCAAAGCGGTTGTAAACCAAGGTACCACTGTACTGTTATTCCCATTATACAGACAGGGAGCTAAAGCTTCCATGCCTAAAGTACCCAGAGAGTCCATGGCTGGGCCATGTGTACTATCTCTATGGCTATCAGACTCAGCTATGACAGTTGTCTATCAGAATACCTAGACTCTCCCCATCTATCAGAATGATCACATTTAGGAAACAAATTGGGGGGTGGGGTGGGAAGGGACTGAGGATACATTAGACAGGGAGAACCATTGCTTCTAAATTTACTAAGTATTTTTCCTTTTTAATTTTTTTTTTTTTTTTTTTTTTTGCCAAGATGCAAATAGTATTTTACAGGGCTTTCAAAAATGAATATATAAATATATAAAGGGTACCTCTGGTTACGGACTTAATTCATTCCGGAGGTCCTATCTTAACCTGAAACCGTTCTTAACCTGAGGTACCAATTTGGCTAATGGGACCTCCTGCTGCCGCCGTGCCGCTGCCACGCGACTTCTGTTCTCATCCTGGGGCAAAGTTCTTAACCCAAGATACTACTTCCGGATTAGCAGAGTCTGTAACCCAAAGTGTTTGTAACCCGAGGTGTTTGTAACCCGAGGTACCACTGTATTGTTAAACCAATCCTAGAAATAACATATTGAATAAGTAACTAGGATCACCTGATGAATATGCTCTACTATTGCAATCACTTATAAATAAATTCAAGTTCTGTGCAATTCTTTTGAGTATTTGCCTACCTTTAGCTTTTGTATAAATTGTAACCTTAGCCATTAATGCATATTCTTTCGTTTCATGCTTCCATTCTGTTATTGCTGGAGTTTGAATCTTTTCCCAATATTTCACACAATATGCTCTTAACATCTACAATCACATTTGACAGTTATTCCCTTTGTATAGGCCCTGTTTGTTTTTGTCAATAAAGGAAATAAAGCAGCTTCTGAATCTAGCTGTACTTTTGTTATTTTCCCTGTTATTTCCTTAATCCATACTTAATAATCACTTGCTTTCTTATACAACCATCACCACCAGACATGGAAATATTTTTCAACACTTGTCCCACACTTGCAGCATTTATTTTCCCTATTTGTGCATTTGTGCCTTTGAAGACTCTTTGGAAACGGTGATTCATTCAATACAGATTACTGACTGGGATCATGTTAAACTGTTTTTAAGTCAGATATGCTGCCTCCTGATCCATTTCTGGACACAATTCAAAGTGCTGCTATTTACTCATAAAGCCCTAAATAGATTAGGACCTGTCAGGTAGCAGAGGAACCAACCCCCACAGCTGGTAGCCATGGACAAGACAAGGGAAAGTCCTTACCATCTGCTTTTATTCAATATTCACAGAGAGCGGCTTGGGAATGTGGCCTCTCAGAATAATAGTGTTGCTCCGAGTGAGTCTCCACTCCCTCCCTCTCTCCCATTATGCATCATCACTACGGGTGCTGAGATGTGCCCTCTGTCTCTGAGCAATTTGCTCTCCTACTTTCAATGCCGGCTGGGTTCTGGGGGGGGGGGGGGCTGGAATGCTTTCTAAAGACACTGTGTCCATCAGCTGTCCTGCTTCTGGTGCTTCTTCTTCCTCTTCTCCCATTATTTTCCGGCTTTCCCCCTCATCTGCCTCTGAGCTATGATCTGGCTTAAACCCCTGTTGTAATTCTGAATGGTCTTCTTCTTCTCTGGAAGGGTCAGGCTGGGGAGGCGGTCTCCACCATTCCTCCTCTGCCCAGTCCCTGACAGGACGTGAGCATCTGAGGGACCTTTTGAGAGAATGATTTCTATTGCATCCCCTCAGCTGTGGAGCTCCCTCCCCACAGAGGTGCAACTTGCACCATTATTGCATAGTTTTCACTGTGTGCTAAAGATACAGTTCTTTATTCTTGCCTTTGATATTTGAGATATATTTTTAGGACCACACTGGGCCAATTATCAGCAGCCTGTAATGCATCCCAGTGCTGACCCAGCCCCTTCCTGCTTCCACGGCTGCCTTGCAATGCCTTATGGCAAGAGTGTCGGGCTGCTTGGTCTTCCCCTAGTCATAGCAGTTCAAATTAAGACTCTTCTGTAGTTTATTGTTACTTAAGGAATGAAAAAATGAGAGCTTGCTATACGCTGCAAAACTAAATTCTATAATAGTAATTACATTCCATAAATTATTATTCTAATTAATTGTTTATCACAGAGAACAGCCCAGCCAACCATGCAGCAGTGACAAAGACCACAAACCCAGCTTCCTGACTCCTTTACTTTGAATGGATTAAGTTAGCAAAATCCTCTTTATTGGCTTCTAAACCAGAAAAAAATCATGGTCCAGAAACTACTTAAGTGGAGCCACAAGCTCTGGGAGTTTTATTGTATGCTAGACATTTCTGACTTCTTAATAAAGAGAAGTGAGGATAAGGTGATGCAACCAGAACTGGGCAATAACTCATGTGGCCATTTTTCATTGATAAAGTGGGGTAGAGATACCTGCCTAATTTGTACCACATGTACCCAAGACAAGCCGCAGACATTTTTGCTGCCTTAAGCTGAAGACAGCACTCACCCACCTTCTCAAAATCTCAACTTCAACATATAGAGTACAGAATCTAACTGGGCTGCAAATTGAAACTATTTTGTTTGTTTGTTTTTACTCTGGTGATGGAACAACATCTTCCACCATACCTGAGGACAGCAGGCTACTTTAGAAGTTGCAGAGCAGACTAGCTTGGGGGCACGTGACCCTGGAAGAACTGTGAGGAAGTGCTGTTGCCCTCTGGCATCTGCTGCCTGTAGTAGCTGCCTTACTCTGCCTAATGGTAAGACTAACCTTGTTTGTAGTACCATTGGTAATTCAGATTTCTCCCATGAAAATAGTGCTTTAAGGGGCATTTCTCTGACTAGTTATGGTCTGACTTCACTGTGTCAGCAGATTGCTGATGAAATATAAAAGCACAAATTTCATGAAAATTATGTAGATCTGGAAGAGCTGGACATTAAGGCTGGTGTTGTTGGTATCAGTCAAGGAGTCCTGCCAGAGCTTGTCATCAGCAATCATATGCCCATGCTGACAATCTCCATATGGAGACTAACATTTGAATTCCTCTCTGCCCATCTGCTGATCCAACAGAGGCTAATGTAGTGTGATAGTGCCCGTATGGCACTTGCTTACCTATGTCACATTTCAATAACCTATCATAAAAAGCCAAGTAGTTAAAATGTTACTCCTATGTGTTGATCATCAGCAGAGACAAGTGCTTTTGGGCAACAACCATGGATGGGGGAGTTTGTTTTTTTGCTTGTTTTGAGAACATGTTGGCTGTATTGAACTAAGAGTGAACCTAGACATCATGGTGGAAGAGAGAGAAATGGAGGGATATGATCTTAAAAGCAAGAGGGCCACATGAGTGAGAAGCATATAGCTGGCTTTGGTATTGTGGCTTACCTCAAGCTCTTCTCTCCCACAGATCTGATATTGGAAGTATCTTCACTCCCACAGATCAGATACTTGGCTGAAAAGGGATAAGGAAGGCACCTCCATTCCCCTTTGCATTTATATTCTGACCCGACCTGCCAAATGTGTTCTGTGGAAGTGCTTCTGGCAGTCTTTCTGGCAGTTCACGTTAATGCGATGATCTAATCCAAATTCTAGAGGAAGGGAACAAACCAGGTTGCAGAGGCTCAATGACAGAATGAGAGTAAAAATTTTAATCTGAAGAAACATGTATCTGATGCTCACCAATGATTCTATTTGATAGCCATCTTCATGTATCTAAAGGTCTGTCATGTGCATTCAATGGATTCAAGTTAGAAGAAATGAGATTCTGACTAATCATCAGGAAGAACTTTCTGTTGGACAGTGGAGGGTGGAGGGGGTGTTTCCAAACACCCTTGGAAAGTGGTGGATTCTCCTTCATTGCAGGATTTAAGCAGAGGTTGGATGATCAACTGTTATGGATGTTTTAGTTGAGATTCCCTTCCAACTCTACAATTCTATGATCCTATGAAATGTGACATGTGATATGTTTAAACATCCAGTGAACTTCCACCATAATTCCTTCCATTTTTGAAGGCCAAAGGCTAGTGCTGACTGATAGGTAATCAAAACAGAAATTCCATTCAGAATATGGAGGTATCATCAACAGGCTTTGGGGAGCCCCAAGTTTGCAGAAGTACAAAGAAATAGGAAAAAGAAACCTCAAGGGGGGACCCAAAACCGGCCCTGTGATGGCTCATCACGCTCAGTAGCTGCAATGTGCTAGGTGACTGGCCTTGGGGATGGAAAACTGGGTGGGTGGGGAAATGGAATGTGGTGGAAGATGATGTGACCGACTGACTGACTGATTAGCTGACTGGCTGGCTAGAATGTAAGCTCTCCTCACTGTATCATTTTGTTGCTGGACCCACTTATCATGTCTAATTTGGGCCTAGATTCTCCTACTTCATTCACCAGACAGGTGCCTGAAGGTGGTTCACATGCAGAATGTAACTGGAAGACCTATGTGTTTCCATGAATTTCCTGATTCGTTTATTTTTTCACCATTTCCGTAAGTGCTGTCACAGCATTCTGCAGCATTGGAACCAATCAGTTGCTTATATGTTGTGTGTAAAGTGTCTTCCATTCAATTCCTATTAAGTTTGTTCCCTATATATTTCAACAGATGACTGAGTATTGTGCAAGGGAATGAGTAATCGCCATTCCCCGATTCACTCTCTCTGCAGCATTTATGATATGCCATAAAGCGATTGTGACCTCAAACTGACATCCGCCTGCAGCAATTAGTGGCTCAGAGCCACCCTCCTTTCAGGCGCATTGTTGAAGAGAGGTTGCCTAAATACTCCTTTAAGGAGATGGTATTAGGCCAGAGAGCTGGTGGCACTCCTGGCACCTCTTTTACTCCGACTAGACTGACAGCATGCCTATCCAGGGGGAGTTTTGTCAATTTGCTCACCGAGACCATCCAGTCAATGCCTCTGCTGTCTCTACCTAATTTGCGCGTGCCGTCTCTTTGCTTTATCTCCCTTGCATTCAGCCAACTTCAGGAAAGCTGCATTAAAGAAAGTGGTAGGTGAAAAGCAGCCATAAAGCCAGTTAAGTATGATGATTTCATCCTACTGCTCTACTGGGACCATGTACATTTCTTTCAACTAAAACGAGTGTGTGTTCACAGCAGACTAAGTATTGCAGAGGGGAATGCACAAGCAGCGGGCCGCTGTAGGCAACAGCTGAGAAATATATTATTTACATATTTATTAGAAACTGAGGGCTGCCTTGAAGAGCAAGTCACTTCAATTCCAATAAGTAAACAACCCATTGGGAAAATAAGGGAAACATGCACTGCAGCACTTTTCTCAAAGATAATGCAGTAAAGCAGCAATATCCTGAACACAAAGAGGTTTAGCAAAGGGGAAAATGTCCCATCACTCTGACGCACCTTCTTTCGTTAAACAGACGAAAAAAGGGGGGAGAATACAAAAGTAATTTAATTATCCTTGCAGTTGGATGCTGCACAGGCTTGTGGAATGACAATTACTTCTCCATTATTTGTATTACTTGGAGGGTTTGTCTAAATTGCCCCTCAGTAATAAACACTCCTTATGCGTAAGTGAAGCTCCTCTTGTCAGATCTGTCATCCCATTTTCTCTTTGTATGGAACTGTGGGAAAATACTAATCTAGGAGGTGCTCAGGAGACCATGCTTGCTTTGTTCCTGGGAAATTAACTCAAGATGAATGACATTTCATATTTCTTTTCTTAAGACCCTCCCACCCTCACCTTGCATTTTCTTATGCGTAGGTCTAACAGACACAGAGTGCCGTTGGTGGAATCCTAAGGTGGCAAAATGGACTGTTCACATTCAAGCTTCAGGTTGGAGATGTCATTTCACAGGGGGCACCAGTGAAGAATGGCAATAGAAGAAGGGACATAGATCAGTTGTGGCGTAAGCTGGCCTCCCACAAGCTACCACTGATGGAGTGCCACAAGCATCACTCGGTTGGTATGGCATTCCCCCTTCTACCTACTGAACACGTGAGATGCCCACTCATGATTGCCCATGGTAGGCATTGAAACAGAGTATTCTGGAGGTGGAGAGTGAGAGGGGCTGAACTGCCCCATGATCTGTATCTTAATTCAGTCTCAAAGCCATTGCATGATGCCATTGAACCCTATGAAGTCCAATGGCAGTGATCTCACTGCCTCAGCTGCCATGCACAGCAGATGCAATGATGGCCCCATAAAGCCCTGAGAAAGGGGAAGTTTGGTCTACAGGCTAAATTTAAAAGGTAAACTATATGAAGTGGACCTGAAAAAATTATTCCGTCCTTGATACTATTCTAAAAACGTATCTACAAGCTCGGTGGAGAAAAAGGAACATGCCAGTATTTGACATTTATTGTAGTAAAAACCAGTGTAGGACCTATTTTCCAAGCTTTTATTTGCATCCCATGTCCAATTGCCCTGATTTTTTTTTAAGTAAATCTACATTTAGAGTAAATGTAGGGTGCCCTTAGGGTGTTGATTGACTGTGGCTTTTTCTTTTAAGATATCAAATGGGGCCTGTGGACTTTCAATTATTTTCCTGACCTGTAGTGTTCTATAGAGAAAACAGCCTAGCTGAGGCACAGGACTAACCAAATGGACCTGTCTAGACATTAGCATTGTGAACAGCTGCTCAGAATTATGTAAAACGTTTACAACCTGGAAAGGCTCCATTTTCAGTTCTTTCATTTGCATTCTGTAGTATTTCAAAGTTAAAGAAAAAGGGCATAAAATGGGCAAGAAAAGGAAGGATTTTCACCACTTTTTTGTTATAAAATGTGAGAACATTTAGAACTCTTAACATAACCAGAAATCCATCATAGAAATTAATCAAATGTCATTTTGAAAAGAAGCTTTAGAAAATGGTCTTTTATTATATGTTTTCCCACTTCTTAAGAAAGCCCATATGTAATTGTCAAATAAAGAACACCTAGGGCTGCAGCTCACAGTAAATGTCAAAATCCATAGATTAATAATGTCTCTGCAGTGCTCCAAAACATACTTCCGTATGCAATGGAGCTGATTTCGCAGCAGTGAGCAAACGCCTTGCGCTTTCCTATACACTGGAGTGCAGAGAAGGAAAGCTTTTCATTTACGAACACAAAAGTTTGCTAAAAGCAAAATTCCTGTGCTTTACTCCTGGAAGCTTGGTCCAAGGCAGCATAACTTACTGCAGCTAATTTTAGGGCTATATTCATCAAAAGAATCTATTGGGATTCAGGCCAGCAGTCTTCTGAATAGGAAAGGGGTAGGCATTATGGGTTTTGCAGGCTTTTTCTTTTCCTGAGTCAACAACAGCCAAAGGTCACTGCAATTCCCTCTGGGGACAGAAGTTTACATACAGCTGTAAAATACATTTTTAAAGACCCAGAATTATAAACATAAATCTCCAAATCAAGAAAGAGCAGCCTCCCTCAGTGTGTTGGTTCTAAGATCTTCAGATTCTCAGTTTTAGAGAACAGTTTTATTTGTTACAGGCATGTTTAAGAAGAGGGGGCATTTCCTGGACCTCTGAAGATATAATAATTACGTAAGATCAAAAAACTTTATCTTGGGTTGTATTCAACTAATTTTACTCAGAATAGACCCATAGTTATTAATGGACCTCCATTAATAGTGGCCATTCATTTTAATGGACCTTCTCTGAGTAACAGTTAGTTGAATACAACCCTTAGTCACTTTGTACAGTGAAACAGATAAAGTACCTGATCCTCTATGTCATTTTGGATTGAAAGGTATGTTCTTGTGAATACTGTCATGAATTTGGGGTGTTAAGCTGAGTGCCAGACCCCTGTAATCCCTGGATCCAGCAAGTGTTCAAATTAAAAGTCAAAGCTTTTAATCCTTGCGACAGCCAGGCTAGCCTCAGTGAGGTGAGAATCTGGGTGATGAGCCATTAATGGGGTTAAGGAGCTTGGTACAAGACAGCAAATGAGTGGGGGGCCCTCCCTCAACAAATAAACCAGAGTTTAGAGTAGAGAGTTCGAAGCAGTGGTGTGACCTAGAATTAAGGCAGCAAGCTGGAGAGTCAGAGCAATGCAGGAAGCCATGTTTGATTTCTGCTTGAATCCAAGGCTGCGGCTATGGGAGAAACAAGACCCTTTTGGGGTGTTGATGCTGTGAACCCCTCCATCACAGGCTCAGGTTGTACATACTACCAGACGTTTAGAAGACATCTGAAGGCAGCCCTGTTTAGGGAAGCTTTTAATATCTGAAGGACCATTGTATTTTAATATTTTGTTGGAAGCCGCCCAGAGTGGCTGGGGAAACCCAGCCAGATGGGTGGGGTATAATTGTTGTTGTTGTTGTTGTTGTTACATATGTGTAAATAAACCATATGTCAAAAAGACACCACAGTCTCTGCTATGCCTCATTTCCTAAAGGAAACACAAACCCTGGGTAAGTGCCCTGGAATCTCTCACTTCTCTGAGACTGGGTTGGTGTGCAATAATACTTTTGAAAGCAATGACCAATATTTTAAATTACAAAGGGTTCCAGCTTTATTTGAAGTACAATGGGCACAATCAGCTAGGAACTGATCTGTCAGGGAAGTGCCATCGGAAGGAAGGGAGGTGAAAGGGCTCACACAGGTTGAGAGAGACTCAGCAGCTGAAGAGGGAACCAGTAGGGGGAGAGGAGCTGAGCTGAGGGAAAGTGAGCTGGAGGGATGGCTCAGAGACACTTCCAGCGAAAACAGTGGGGAGGTTTCAGGACCTCCTGTAGGGACACCCACTCCTCGCCGGAAACTGTCACGCAGAGAGTCCAGAAGACGTGTTTCCGTTAAGGAGCTTTTATGTTGGAAGCGATTCCGAAAGCAACCACTGTCGGAATCTGCTAGTGACTAGAGGAGCCATGTCTGAGGGGCTCTGTCACAGACAGAGGTTTGTGGACTTGAACAAACTCTGAGGGGATACGATTTTACGCACAAGCAGCTCATCATCCCATCACAGCATTCCGACAGTCTTTGAAAGCAGCTTGTGCAGGAGAAGGCATCATGAGCAACCCAGCCGGAACCGGAGAAGCAGGAGCTGGAGCGGGTCCAAGCCTGGAAGAAAGGTACCGGGTGTTGGAGGTCCAGCTAGCGCTGCAGACGGCGAGGCTTGAGGGGAGGAGGGCTCAGGATGCAGACAAAAAGGGGAAAACCACCCAGCTCGCCAGAAAGGTACCAGGATTGGTGCAGAAGTTTGGGGGGGGAGCCCAAAGACTATCATGGCTTTCGGACAGAGATGCAATATGCCCTCAATCTGCAGTTTGATGAATTCCCTGACGAGGAATCACGAGTGGCTTTCGTGATTGGGCATCTTGAAAAGGGGGCGAGAGACTGGGTTAGACCCCTGATGGCAGCGAATAGTGACGTCCTAAAGGACACGATGAAGTTCTTTCGCGCCATGGATCTGATGTTTTCCAGCGATATTGAACAGGGAGTGGTGCGCAGACAGTTAATGGCTTGCAAACAGGGGAGCCGATCTGTCCGTGAGTACTGGACTGAGTTCACCATGTTGATCCATAAATTGGGGTGGGATCTATCGGCGGAACCCATTCAAATGCTCTTTGAAGAAGGGCTTTCTTCGGCTGTGAAAGACGAACTTTCCCAGGCGCCCAGGGCGGAGTCTATGGACCAGCTGACCAAATCAGCGCTGACCATAGGAGCGCGCCAGGAGGCGAGAGCATTGGAGAGGCGGGAAGGGAAGGGGGAACGTTGGAAGGAGTTCCGCATTCCAGACATTCCAGAGCCAACTTTCCCGCCGGCAGAGCCGATGGAAATCGGAACAGCGCGCGCGCGCGCAGTTTCAAAGCCCAGTGAGGGGGGAAAGAAGGAGGGAAAAGGCGCCCGGAAATGCTATCTCTGCCAACAGCCAGGTCACTTTGCCAGAGTCTGCCCCCAGAGGAAGGCATGGCAAGGGATGGTAGGAGCTGTGGAGGGAAGAGAGGAAGAAATACCGGAGCAAGTAAAGGCCAACGCCTGGCTGCCACCGTCGGGGCACAGCAGCCAGGCCAAAGAGCAGTGAAAGTGCCCATGCCAGAACCTCCTAAACCCGCCCTAGTGATAGAAGTGGCGCTAGAGCTGCCAAACGGACACCCTCTAAAGATAAAGGCGCTGTTGGACTCAGGCAGCTCCTGCAATTTCATGAGCAAAGAGTTTGCAGCTGAACACCAGATACAGACGATCCCTTTAAGCAACCCCCTGCAGGTGACCACGATCGATGGCAGGGAGCTGTTGGGAGGAGAAGTCAGCTTGCAGACCGTCCCAATGATAATGAAGGTGGCAAGGCACACCGAACTGATAGCGTTTAATGTGGCCACCTTGGGAGGAGCTCCCATTATATTGGGGATGAGCTGGCTAGCGTTACATGATCCGCTGGTGGGCTGGCATCAGAGAGTGGTTTCTTTTGGTTCAGCACATTGCTTAGAACACTGCAAAGAGGGAAAGGGTTTGGCAGGGGCCCAAGCCACCCTAGCAGGGACTGAAGTAACGGAGAACGTGAAGGTACCACGACAATACGCAGATCTCCGCGACGTCTTCAGCGAAAGGGAAGCTGACCAACTACCCCCGCATAGACCCTTTGACTGTCAAATCAATTTACTCCCTGGGGCACAGCTCCCTGTAGGCAAGCTGTACGCCATGTCAGACAGAGAGATGCAGGAGCTAAGGGAGTTCATTGACAAGAACCTGAAGAGAGGGTTCATCAGAGAGTCCAGGGCGGTGGGGGGCAGCCCAGTGTTTTTTGTGGATAAAAAAAACACGGACATGCCGAGGCTGGTGTGTGACTTCAGGGCCTTGAACGCAGTGTCAGAACCAGTGGCCTTCCCTATGCCCAGGATTGACGACATTTTGACAAGGGTCAGGAAGGGAAAGATTTTTACTAAACTGGACCTAAGGGGGGCGTACAACCTGATACGAATAAGGAAGGGGGATGAATGGAAAACCACCATGTTCACCCCTTTGGGGGCATTTGAATATTTAGTTATGCCCTTCGGCCTACAAGGAGGCTCCGCGTGCTTTCAATCGTTTATGAACCACGTCCTGGGGCCTTTGCTTTACAAGAATTGTGTGGCCTTCTTAGACGACGTGTTGGTGTATTCTGAGAATGAGGAGCAGCATGTGAGAGACGTCAGAGAAGTGTTGAGCAGGCTGCAAGCCAACCAGCTGTGGGTGAAACTGGAGAAGTGTCAGTTTCATACCAAGGAGGTGGAATTCCTGGGGTATCGCCTGTCAGACAAGGGATTGGCCATGGATCCCGGCAAGGTCCAGGCGGTGCTGGAATGGAAAACACCCAAAACAAGGAAGGATGTGCAGAGGTTCCTAGGATTTGGGAACTTCTATCATAAGTTCATCCGAAACTTTGCCCACCTGACGGCGCCCATTACGGACTGTCTCAGCAGTAAGAAGAAGTTCGTTTGGACTGAGGAGGCGGAGCGAGCATTTGAGGAACTAAAAAGGGCCTTCGCCTCGGAACAACAACTCCTGCATGTGGATTTACAAAAACCGATGAGAGTGGAAACTGACGCATCAGACAGAGCGATTGGGGCGGTGCTTCTGCAGCCAGGGAAGGAGGAGTCAGAGTGGAGACCGTGTGCCTTTTTTTCGCGAAAGCTGAACAAATCCGAGAGGAACTACACGGTGTATGACCGAGAACTACTAGCCATTCATGAGGCGTTCCGGAGATGGAGGCACCTGCTAATTGGCGCACAACATAAGGTGCAAGTGTGCACTGACCACAAGAACCTAGAGTATTGGAGGACGGCACAAGTGCTCAACCAACGGCAAGTGAGATGGGCCCAGGAGTTCTCCAAATTTAACTTTGAGATTTGTTACGTGCCAGGCCCAGAGAACATTAGGGCGGACGCTCTCTCACGCAAACCTGAATATTTGGAGGGGGAGGGAGCACCCGAAGAGAGACATGTCATTCCAGAGGACCGCTGGGTGTGTGGGGCGGCATTGGTGGGACAAAGAGAACTGGTAGAGGAAACAGAGAATGATGAATACGCCCAGAATAAGCTCAGAGGTCTTAGGGGTGGGGGAGAGGAACCAGGGGGTTTCGAGGAAAGAAATGGAGCTTTGTATTACAAAGGGGCACTGTATATCCCTGAAGGAGACTTAAGGGGGAGGGTACTCAAGCAGTTGCACGACAGCCCCACGGCGGGGCATTTTGGACAACACAAAACCATGTGGTTGGTCACCAGGGAATTTTGGTGGCCTAAGGTGAGGGAAGATGTACGGGAGTATGTAAGAGGGTGCGAGCAATGCCAGCGAGCCAAAGGGGAGAGGCGGGCGCCGGCGGGGCTATTAGAACCCTTACCAACCCCAGAACGACCTTGGGAGGCAGTGTCGATAGATTTTATGACTGATCTGCCGAAGTCCAAGGGGAAAACAGCCATTATGGTGGTGGTAGACCTACTAACAAAGATGTGCCACTTTGTAGCCTGCTCGCATGCAGTCACGGCGGAAGAGACAGCGAAGTTATTTGTAGAACACATTTTTAGGTTGCACGGGGTGCCATTGAGGGTGGTCTCAGACCGAGGAAAACAATTTACTTCCAGGTTCTGGAGGAAGCTCATGAGCTTACTGCAGGTGGAGGTCAACTTTTCGACTGCCCGGCACCCTGAAACCAACGGGCAGGCGGAAAGAGCAAACGGTGTCCTCCAGCAATACCTGAGGTGTTATGTCAATGACAGAGAGAATGACTGGGTAGAAAAGTTGGCGCTGGCGGAATTTGCCTACAACAATGCCGAGAATGTGTCCACAGGGATGAGCCCCTTCTTGGCTAATTATGGGTGTCATCCCAGGGCTTTCCCAGGGGGAGAAGGGGAGAGATGGAGCGTCCCGGCAGCCGAGCATTTTGTAGAAGAAATGGAAGCAATCCATCGTCAGCTCCAACTCAACTTAGAAAGGGCGAAGGAAGAATACAAGAGGCAGGCAGACAAGAACCGAAGGGAAGGTGAAACCATAAGGGTGGGAGATAGGGTGTGGCTGTCAACCCAAGGGTTGCCGTTCAAAGGAGGTTGTAAGAAATTAAGACCCAGGAGATTGGGTCCCTTTGAGGTCATTCAACAGGTCAACCCAGTGGCTTTCAGGCTCCGGTTACCCAACCACATGAAACTGCACCCAGTATTTCACAGGTCGTTACTGTCACCGTATGAGGGGGGACGAGAAGGGATGGCCACTCGGGGACCGGTCATAGAAGAAAGAGAATGCAGCAGCCATGTGGCAGAAATCCTCGACGCCAGGTGGAAGGGGGATCAGGTGGAGTATTTGGTAGCGTGGGAAGGAGAACCGGAGTCAGAAAACACTTGGGTAATGGCAGAAGATATCAATGACGAGGTATTGATAGAAACGTTCCATCAAAGGTTCCCAAGGAAACCTCAGCCTGTGGAGAGGTTCCGGAGGGAATACTTTGGGACCACCGATGAGGAGGAGGAGTTGGAAGGATTCCCGGACTCGGAAGGGGAAGGGGAGATGGACTCTGAGGAGGAGGAGTACTTCGAGACCAGGAACCGCAACAGGTGGAGAGAAGTGTTCGAGACATCGGAAGATGAAGGAAGTTCATTCCGGGGTTTTGCCTCCTCACCGCCCGTAGAGGAGGGGGCGAGAGGGGGTGAAGGGGGCCCTGGAGGGGAGGTGGATGTCAGGGAACTGCCATCGGAAGGAAGGGAGGTGAAAGGGCTCACACAGGTTGAGAGAGACTCAGCAGCTGAAGAGGGAACCAGTAGGGGGAGAGGAGCTGAGCTGAGGGAAAGTGAGCTGGAGGGATGGCTCAGAGACACTTCCAGCGAAAACAGTGGGGAGGTTTCAGGACCTCCTGTAGGGACACCCACTCCTCGCCGGAAACTGTCACGCAGAGAGTCCAGAAGACGTGTTTCCGTTAAGGAGCTTTTATGTTGGAAGCGATTCCGAAAGCAACCACTGTCGGAATCTGCTAGTGACTAGAGGAGCCATGTCTGAGGGGCTCCGTCACAGACAGAGGTTTGTGGACTTGAACAAACTCTGAGGGGATACGATTTTACGCACAAGCAGCTCATCATCCCATCACATGATCCATGAACGTCAGCGTGGTAAATTTTATGAAACAAACAAACAAACAAACACGGGCAAAGGGATAAGCAACCGAGTTTCCCTATGCATATCTTGAATGCAGTCCCTTTGTTCCTAAACCCCTTGTACTGATCAGTCTATTGACACACAGTGCTAGCTGTGTTTGGTGTGGAATTACACATGAGGATCTAGGAATTGATACCTTGGGAAGTCAATCCCCCCCAAATATAATTGGTGATATCGAGTTGTGTCTGCCCTTGAACAGAAATGTTTTTTGTGAACAGAATGAGACGTCCCCTTCCCGTTCTCCTGCTGCAGCCTCCCACATGCCCCCAAATCTGCTCTGGAGGGTTGAGAGAGGAGAGGAAGGGGATGGACAAGAAGAGGAAGGCCCATAGCATGAGCAGACATTCACTTATGGGACAATAGCTATTGCCCAGCGACATTATAAATAATAACTATATGAATACATATTTATAAGGTATAAAGCGAATGTTCAATGGCCAAGTTCATTCGTAATAATACAGCCTGTATTAGTGTGCACCAGGTACTACAACACATCAGGAACGTGGACTAGAATACTAAGTATCTTTATATATGCAATGCTGTATATACAACACTGTTATGCAGATGAATATCCCACAGATAAAGGTAAAACCCAATATTTCATTATAGCAAAGCTGTCTGAAGCTAGAGGGAAGCCAGTGTTTTTCAGCAGACTAAAATAAACAGGTTTAAATTGAGTGGAAAGCCAGGTCATATTCAATCCTAGTCTCTCTTTTTAGCCTCTTTTTTCTGTCTTGGGTTTTCCAGCTGAAATTACTATGAATTATTTAGCTCTGTGATCTTGGCTCATCTAGATGCTCCTGTCCCTTGACTGCATGGAGGGTACAACAAACAATTTTATAAAAAGTTATCAATTCATATTTGTAGATTCATTTTACTCCATTCATTTTGTGGAGGTAAATGAAGAAGGGTGGATCTGTTCTGTTGCACTGAAAGGGGCGAAAGAAAACATTGACACGGCGAAAGATGTGATTTGTTAGACTTGAGAAACTATACTTGCGTGCCTGATGATATCTATCTTCCCTAAACCCTCTTTCCTCGAGTGAAGGTCCTTGGGGCTGAACAAATACAGCAGTAGTCTAAGATGCATATTTATCTATCCAGAACAATAGCTTTGTTAGTAACATCAAAGAAAAAGCAGGCTAATTTATTGTAGTGAAAGCTTTCAAATTCAAAAGCCTTCTTAATCAGATGCATGATGTGGTCCGTGGTGGTGCTGGATATATGAAGACACACATAGGTTCAATGGAAAGGAAATTATTTTACAAGGTAAGACAAGAAAAGGCCATGGAAAACATTCTGAAAACATCCTCAAAGTAAATGGCCTAACCGATAAAAGTTACATTTGCTGTCCAGTGGGAAAATTCAAAATCCCATTGATATGAATGTAACCCAACTTCAGCAACAAATACATAATATCTGTTAGCTCATTGTTGGTACTAGTAATGAATCCTGATTTCTTTGGCATTCAAAGAGATGCTATTTTAACTGAAGCAAATAATTTCGTTTCAAAAATAGAGAGTAGCATTGAAGAAGTGATGGGCTTTCTTTTCTTCTTCTCCCAAGGACACCTTTTATTGAAGTCTCACAGGGAGATGGGAACAAATTGCTCCTCGCCACTAGACAACCAATCTCTTCTCTTGTTTAAAATGTGGGTGTCTTCAGAACAAGCAAAAAAACATCATTTGCTAAATGAAGCAAAACACTATAATAGGTTTAATGATGTAGATTTATCTTCTAACAGTTGTTTTGAGATCACAACAAATCATTAAAATCATTAACTCTCGGAGCTAAATTAGATTACAGGTCTTTGGGAATGCATGGCCAATGCAATTACGAAATTGACAGTGAAATTAACTGGACTATGCCAGCAAAGGACAACTTGCACCCACAACATGTCCACATATTGTATCATAGCTAGAACAGCCCTAGTCCGCTCTATGGGGTATAAGAAGCATAACAGAAAATTGGGCTGAGATACTGGGATTGCAGCTATGCAAAAGCTCTAGGAGACAATGTCACTTGGGGGTTCCAAAGCAGTTCCTAAATTTTGCATTTATGCAATCCAATAAGCATCACTAAATTTTCAAAAAGGTCTTCTGCATGTGTGCACCTATAAACACATTGAGTTTTCCATCATGACTGAGTACTGTACCTTAATTATGCAGAACTTCTGCTACTTTAACTTTTTCACTTCTTTTTAATTTCTCATCAGAACTGCTTCAATTTGAGATCAGCACATGAATCACAAGCACCTTAGTTGGTATTTTTACATACCTGTGATGCTGTACATGCCACCCCAAGGTGTTTTGCAAACTCTATTTAATGAGACACATCTGGATGCTGTAACCTTTGTTTACCAACGTCTGCACTCCATCGTAGCCGAGTCAACTGCCAATTGGATGCCTGAAAGCATAACAACTTAGCTTTTAGTTCAGGTTCATGCTGCTATGCTACTTCTTTTCACAACAAATCCACCCTATATCCCTCCCTAGAACAGAAGAAGCTGACTCCAATTAGAACCAAAATAAATACTGTGCAAACATGTTCCAGAGAGTCAAAAAGACTTTTTCTAAAGATAATGGCATTGGGGGAATTCTAAATGTGCCTTTTGCTTTCCTGAACTATACATGACACTAATGAGCTATCTAAATATTAAGCTACAGTTTCAAGTTATTTCAACAGTTTGAGTAAAAACACCCAAGTGTTTACTGGATCAGGCCCACCTAGTCCAGCATCCTGTTCTCACAGTGGCCACCCAGTTGCCTATATAGGAAGCTCAAAAGGGGGATCTGAGTAGATATATAATTGTAAGCAATTTGGGGAATAACAATGCAATCCTATGAATGCCTACGTAAAGGTAAAGGTAAAGGTAAAGGGACTCCTGACCATTAAGTCCAGTCACAGACAACTCTGGGGTTGCGGCACTCATCTCGCTTTACTGGCTGAGGGAGCCAGTGTTTGTCAGCAGACAGCTTCCGGGTCATGTGGCCAGCATGACTAAGCTGCTTCTGGCGAAACCTGAGCAGCTCATGGAAATGCCATTTACCTTCCTGCCAGAGCGGTACCTACTTGCACTTTGACGTGCTTTCGAACTGGTAAGTTGGCAGGAGCAAGGACCGAGCAACAGGAGCTCACCCCGTCGTGGGGATGCCTATCTTGATGTAATTCCCATTCAGTTCACTGGGACTTGCTCCCAGGGAAGTCTACATTGGACTGCAGCCCCTGATACATTAAAATTGATTGTCAGTTTTTCAGCAGCTTTGACAGGGATTTGAAGACTGAGACCTGTTACAAATTCTAACTCATGAGCTCCTTTCTATAGTGACCCGTTTTCTGTAAAGCACCATGCACATGAACCACACAAAATAAATAGTGTTTTGTTTTTAAAAATACTCTTTGATTTATTGATTCCACTGGATCAAACATTTTTTTCCAACTGAGCAAAATTACAGCATTCCCCTGTTGGTGATTTTCATAGCTTTTGATTTATTTTTCAGACTTCAGAGAATGAAATTTGCTCATTGCCTTCAACAATAAATGATAACCCCCAAAAGGGGCAGGCAGGGAGCAGGGATATTTTCCCCACTCTCTTTTACATGGAAATGAATCTGGCCCTATGTCCCATGTCTAATTTGAACCAAAAGATCCTTCAGTCAAACAAATGCACAAAAGTTTGAATTTGTGAAACAGGTACGATAATGTCGCCATACTATTTCATCATAGCAAGTGGATTAGGCAAAACGGTCACCACCACTCTACTGCATGCTTTATTATTAGGTGAAAACTTGGCTGAATAATTATCTACCTTCTGTTGTTCTCTGTGTTAGGGTAGCTAGTCAACCACCTACCCCAAAAGGTTATTGTCAGAGCTGCTTCCAGATCCTAGCTCACAGAGGATCACGCTAGCCAGCGATCATTAAATAAAAGTCTTTATTGAGTTACAGTTTCCATTCTCAAGCTGCTGCGTGCAACTCTACGTCTCATGGTTAGATCGGCGAAGCTCCATCTGAGTCTCCGCCCCTTGTACACCAACTTAATATCCTAGCCTTGCTCCACCTTTTCCGCCTGACTGTTCTTCTCTGGGTCCCTCTGCCCCCCGGGGTCTCTTCCTTCCGGGATTCCTCTGACGCTGACCCCCCTGACTCTTCTCCCTCCTTTCGGCGGGCTTTAGGACCTGGCTCCCTTTCCGGGCTGCCTACTGCGCCACTTTCCTGTGCATTTGAACTTGGCACGCGCGCCCAACCTTCCACCTTCCGTCTGACCGTTTCTTCGCTCCCCGATGGAGGTGTGGCCACTCCTGACTCGTGCCCTCCCCCCTGTTGTGAGCTGCCAGCGCTTGATCCCTGGCGCCCTTCCTCTTCCCTGCTCTCTGGCGGTGACGCTGGTCCTGATTTCCAACTGCTCCCCTCTGAGTCCCCTCTGGCTCTATCTTCCTGGGGTGTCCCCCTAGGCTCCCCCCTTGCCCTGGCCACTGGTGCTCCTTTCTGTGAATCTTCTGATTCACTGGAAAGACTCGGAGATCTCGGGTCGTCGTCATCACTCATCTTTTCTTCTGCCTCCTCTCCCTCGCTCTCTGTTTCCTCCCTTGCCCTTGCCTCTGCTCCTGAACCCCTGACAGTTATGTTTTTAATTTCTTCGTGTAGACATCTCGGAAAAACAAATAGACTGTACAAAAGTAATTTTTCTTAGTGAAGAAGAGACATTTGCTGTATAGAAATAATAGTAATTAACATTCTGAGCAGCTTGACTTTTTAGTTGTCAAAGCTGACAGTTAGGCACCACTGATGGGTACATTGCAGGTGCGATATTAGCACTAACATTTTACTAACATTTACATTCAGTTCGATAATTGAGGGCACAAACACAACAACGCTGGAGAGAGTTATGCTGAAT
Organism: Podarcis pityusensis; assembly: GCF_964106645.2. Lineage (NCBI taxonomy): Eukaryota > Metazoa > Chordata > Lepidosauria > Squamata > Lacertidae > Podarcis > Podarcis pityusensis. Next base: position 37,710,422 of record NC_138030.1, read on the forward strand.
TCTATGTGAGTTGATAGGTGTTCTCTTTCTTCTCTGCTCCATCCTTAAAATAACCCCAACACGGCAAGACAAAACAAAACAACTATTTCAATTATAAACCACTGTGTGAATTTTATCAGCTTTTGTTCACATCATTTTCTTGTCTTCCTCTTGTTACACAAATTCACACTTCTGTGTATTTATTTATTTATTTGGCTGGAGGGTCTTTAAATTCAAATAAAGTCTAAGGTAACAAATTACAAATTTATAATCACCCAAGTCTAAAGTTCTATTTTGTAGAGCTCCCTGGCCAACGAGATACAGGGTGAAATTATTATTTTGTGTAGTTGATTTGTCACAAATTAATCTTTGCCTTTTACTGCACCTTTTAAAGCTATTGTGAGTCTTCATCCTAGTTATTTTTAATGCTTGCTTTTAGTGGCTCACGTGTCAAGGTATATATTATGTATTGAAACTGTATTTTTCCTTGCTGGACTATTGTGAACCACTCAGGAGTCTTTTTATTTTTAATGAAGGGCAGTATATAAATGTCTTCAAGGAATTAATTCATTAAATAAATGTAAGCATTCTGGGAGGAGAGAAGGAAAGGAGAATAGGACTGCCTCAGGGTGTTCAACCAAGGTAGCCTGATTTACCAACTCATATTCCAGTGCTATCTGCCAGTTGCAACCAACCAAAGCAAGCAGCTAAATCAGATCATCCTATCCTCAGCTGGGCACAGGCCAGTTCTTGAGACTAATTGCAGAATGCACCCAAAACATTCCTACTCAGCCTCCTAATGGGCAGCTGGCTAATCAATGCTGCCGCTGGGGCAGGTAACTGTGCTGGATTCAAAGAGGCTGCATTTGGGGCGTTTCACCCTTTGCAGCAAAGGCCCTCACCCCACATTCTTCATTTCTCTAGGAAGGAGGGACCAAATCACTCCCTTCTGATCACTGGGAAAATAGTATATTTCCCCAGTGCTTTTAAATCTGTTTTTGTTTGTTTGCTTAGTTTTTCCTTTCCTTTGTTGTGCTGTGCTGCCTAATTACATTTTTTTTATTTTATTGGTTTTGTTATGTGATTTTAATTGTCTCATAAGCCCCTCTGGAAATCTGCCTTCGATTGAAGAGTAAGATATGAAATTGCTGATTAAATAAATAAGCAACTGGTTGTCACAAAGCCTGCTTACCAGAGAGCTTATTACATAAGGTCTTGCAGTTCTGACTGCCCCCCCCCCCCGCTTTGTCTCTTTAGTGGTAGTGGGATGTCTTTGGGCAGGAATTGCAGAGGAAGTGGAGAAGAAGTACAAAAATATATCCTTCTTAGCTCTGGAACATCCAAATACTTAAGATATAAAGGGATATTCAGAGGTTGCAATGTTGTTGACAGAGCTTTCAAAACAGGAGTGTTATTACAGTGGACGTTCGGGTTGCAAACGTGATCCGTGCGGGATACACGTTCACAACCTGCAGTGTTCACAACCCACGTCTGCGCATGCACGGGTTGCGATTCGGCACTTCTGCGCATGCACAAAGCACGATTTAGCGCTTCTGCGGATACGCAACTGCCGAAACCCGGACGTAACCCTTTCTGGTACTTCCGGGTTTCGGCAGTTCACAACCCAAAAAAACACAACCTGAAGCGGCTGTAACCCAAGGTATGACTGTATTGTTATTATGGATAAACACACAGACCAGTGAGAGGCAATAAAGAATCCATGCAATAGGGAAATATGGAAATCACAATGTCAAATAAAGATAACTTATATACATAAGGAACTTCCTTAGATGGCAAGTAGCAAGTTGGCTCTACACTTACTAAGCTAATCAAACACATATCTTCAAATGGACCTGCTTCTCATGATGGACCAGGTCTGACAATTTCCATAAGGAAAAATACTATGGAGGATTTAATTTCTGTCACATTGTCTCAGCATACTTAGAAGCCACCAAGCTGGAAGGGTGAGGCCTACAAGGTCTCTCCTGTCATTTTTCTTAGCCAGCCCTTCTTGTCACCACTTCTACTCCTTTCCCCCAGGAAATGTTTGTTTGGGAAGGGGAAACTGGCAGCAAAAGCTGGGGCAAATATTTCCCTTCCACGTTTTCTCAAATAGTTGTCAGAAAAACCCTAAAGGGTGGTGGTTTTTTTAGGGTTCTCTGAGGAAGCTCAGAAAGCCTGAACTAATTACAAGGTGAGCTGGGGAGCATCACTAATAGCTGACTGCAATAAATGTTGCCACTGCAAACTGGAACAGGGGAACCAGCATTACAATATACTTGCTATTCTCAGGAAACTAATTACGTGTGATGTGAATTTGAAAATATAGCAGACGAAACAATTAGAAACCCTCTTGTGGAGAAAACTGCTTTGCCTCACACAAGACTACAATTGTTTCTAGAATAAGACCTCATCCTGGAAAAAGAAGACATGATTCTTACAAGTAGAACTGGACCATCTGTTAGACACAGGCCTTTGCTTCAGGTAGTGATTCAGAAAGGGTAGTGGATTTGCATGCCCTCCCCTCTCCTGCCCACCCACGTACCATTATTCATCACCCTGTGAGTCGTTCTGCTACTATGAAAGCAGTCAGGGACTGTGGGGCTTTCAAGGTGGCACCAGGTTATCCACACTTTGGTCTGAGGTAAAGGTGAATCTAGAGGAGTGTAACTAGTTTGGTTGCACTGGATATGGACCTTCTGGGGCACCACAGCAGGCACTGCAACTATGAATTCCAATGGAAGGTGAGAGACAGGAGGGCACTGGTTTTGGCATTGCACAGGGTGCCACTGAAATTTGAGACACTAAGACACCTCAGGCACCGTGGATGACATAGCACCAGACTGCTGCTTTGCTTTAACAAAAATGTTTCATGTTTAACAGAAAACTATTACATTTTAAAGTCCAAGCAGCAGCTGTGTAGGCATTCCATGAGACCACCTTGTCCCATATGCCTCACTCTGAAGGACCCAATGTTTCCTAGGATCCTTTGTTGACTGAGTGGCCTTGAAGAGCTTTGTCACACCTCCACTGCAACTGCTAAAGTGGAGGAAAAACAAAAGGCAAGCAAAGTGGCAACGGCAGGGCTAGTGATAACTGTGTGAGGTGGAAGGATATATTGTGGTGGCTCTGACTGCAACCCAAGCTTAGACAGCTTAGAAGCAAAAATAATGAGTTTGGATAAAAGATGGATTAGCAATGACATATGTTCTTCACATCATGCATGGCTGGAACTTTTCTAGATTCTGATTGTCCTTGAAGTCGGATTATGGTTTCTACCAAGAACTTTAATGCTCAAATCAGTGTTGCGCATAGACAAGGCAAAGGTCAAAGGCACATTAGGCAAGGCAAGCTAAGACTTTGAAACAATTGTTGAAATACGCCCCTGATCCTCCATTATAAAGGAATGGGGTGGACAGGGCTTGAGCACAGCAAGCAAGAAGCATCTTTGCACTGGGCAAACAAACAATAACTCCTTCTAGTGGGTTGGGTTTGAGATGTCTGTCCATACTGTTGCCAGTGTCTCCATGTCCTAAGCTTAGGGGGAGGAGAAAGCATCAGCTGAGAGGCAGGCTTGACATCAGATGCCTTCTCTATGATCAGAGGCTTGTCAACCAGAAAAGGGAGTGACGGGAGGTCTGGCAGTACTGGAGGCAGAGCGAAGGCATCAGGGTCAGACTCACTACTGACCACTTCCCTGACTACTAAGATACTTCTTGGAGTCTGGATACAGCCTGTCCCAGCCCCCTTCCCCAGGCTCATCAGCCTCCACCCTTCATCCTGGTCTGCCCAGCCCCTGCAAGATGTCTGCATAGGATTCATGACACTAAGAATATTTCTTGTTCTGTACTGCTTATCCAATGGCTTCTCAGCAGTATGACTACAGACTTCAATGAAATGACACCAATGTAAAAGTGGGGCACTGCAGTGTTTTCTTTGACTGTACTCTTTTCTCTCTCCTCTAATTCTCCTTCCTCTGCAGTCAAATAAATGTAACCGGATGGATGCATTCCCACCTCAAACATTTTACTGCTCCGAAGGCAAGCTATCCATCCCTGCTAATGACTTTTAATATTTTCTCACAAATCCACATCTTTCAGCACTCTTGAGTATTTTCTTCCTGCACTTCTGTGGGCTTCCTGAACTTATCTGATATTATAGGACTGGTTTTCTTTGTTACAGTGCCAGCTTATGTAGTAATTTTCACATTTACATTTTACAACATCAGCAGACACTACTATTATTTTCACTTAGGCTGAGTTCACACATTGCTGGTTTCCTCTTGTAAGTTCAGCTAGAGCTAAAACTTATTGGTTAAATTGTATTTGCACTTTAAAAAATCTAAAATTAGAGTGCACATTAATTTCTTTCTTTCTTTTTAAGCCACTTAATTCAATCATAGTTAAGAGCTGAGCATTCTAAACCAGCATTCTAAATTAGGGGTGGGGAACCGGTGCCCCCCTCCCCGATGTTGTTGGACCCTGAATTCCCATCAGTCATATCTAGCATAGACACCTGTAGGGTCACTAATTGGATCACACACATCTCAGTGTGAAGGACTCACCTTCACCTTGCTCATGATCCTCCCAGAAAAGATGGTGCTATCTTTCATTGTGCCAATTTCCTGGAATTTTCATGCTTCCAAATTTTGAACCCACAACATCTGTCTATGATCAAAATCATGCAAGATGGCAGAGAACTTTTCAAAGCTCGACACAACTAATGTAACCATTTCACTGGGGTTGACTGATGCACTCCTCTTTATTTTTCATTGGCATTGTGCTGAATTGCACTGTTCGATATCACACACACACACACACACACACACACACACACACACCGTCATTAGTCACAACAGCTGAGTGTAGCCTCCATATTCAGATACAGTGTATCCCTCCAGGGATGGCTGTCTCAGTCCTGCTTTGCTTGTTGGAGCATCCCAGTTGTATCTGGTTAGTCACTGCGAGAGACAGAATGCTAGTTGAGAGAAACCCTTGGTCTAATCCTTCCTAACTGAAGATTGATCCAGTAGCCCTATATGGAAGTTATCCCATCCCATGTTGAACAACAGGGCAGGGAAGCACTGAGTGGCCCCACCCTGACATTTTGCATGCCTCCCAATCCCCATGCCTACAACATTAATTCATGTAGCAAGGAGCTTTCACACATAAAGTTATATGCACAAACCCTTCCCCAGAATCTGTAACCCTGATCACTCCAGGTTGCACATTTCAGGGAAGTCTTGGCATGTATACTTGTGAAGGCCCCTGTGCCACAGACTTATGCCACTGTACAAGCACACACTGAGGGAGGAGTGTGAATGTAAGAGGTGAAGCTGCTTGCTATGACCCCGCTCCTTGCTCTTGTAGAGGAGTGAAGAACCCTATTCAAAATAGTGCATAAATATATTCAATGCTGTTTTCAAGCATTCTCCATCAATTAATGATAGAATAAACGGAATTAGAAAATTATCAAGCATGTTTTTTTGGGGAAATTCCATGGCTAAGGTTTGTGTTTTTGTTGCAATTACCGGTATCTCACTTTGGAGGTGGCTGAGGGATCTTTGTGATGTCCTTCATTTCATTCTATAAACCATCTCACAAGTGTTCTAGCCTCTGCAGCCTTCCCAGGTGCCTGTTTGCACTTCAGTTAATGTCTAGGGGAGAACATAATGGGGTCTTTCAACTCTTCCAGATCTGGAAGTGTAGGCAGCTCAATGGGATGGATCCACAGCAATACCCTCCTGTTTGCAGTCATTGTCACCTACCAGGAGCGTAAGATTAAGGAGCGAGGCAGTGCTGAGTAGGTAAGGGCCACACAGACACACTGGTGAAGCTGATTTGACACCTCCACTGGTGCACCAGGCTGTTGCTGCAGCTCTGTCCCACCTGGAAAGATGTTCCAGCCTGTGGTTAACTTTACATGTTCTATGCATTTCTGTTGTAAGCATCAGCAGCTACATTATCCAGTGAGCACTGATTCACTAGTATGTATATTTCACTGATAATTATTTGGTATGTAGCTCTTTATATATTTTGTTCTACTGCATATCTTACATACAGGTTGCTCAGTTTTGTTGCCATTCATTGCCTACAATTCCATTTCTAGCTGATGAAGACTTTATTCCGACACAGTTGAACTATTCCGGATGCACTGTCCTTTTGAGACTTTTGTGAGACGTCTTCCTTTGAGAGACGGTTTGGCGTTCCTCACTATTCATTGGTTGTTTGAACCTTTGTTTGACTCTGATACATATAACAACTTGCAGTTACTTGTATATTTTGTGAGATGTGCTGTATGATATATGTATTATTTTGAAGTGGCTTATTCGTATATTTTGAATGACATCATACCAATTATATATTTACTAACAGTTATTAGCCAGTGTGTTGTGTTTGCATTTTTGTAGATTGTCACATTTTGCAACACAGGGGTTTGTGTTTGTTCTCTGCAGATGAGGCAGGAGAGTGCATGCCTGTTTTGCAGAGGAAGAAAATTTCATGAAACTGGAGGACAGATTTTGGCACGGCACTAATTCAAAACAGATAAGTGTATGGTCTGGAATCATGCCACATCAAAGGGTAGTGAAGGGTAGAAGATTTGGCATTGGGTGTGCCCTTGATGTTTCTTGCATACATACTTTAGCAATCAGTCCTCCTTGCATTGCTAGGAAGCAGTGGTATCATCCTATGTGACAAATCTTTTCAAATAAAAGAATTACAGAGAAAGATGGCTAAGGGCACCTGAGCACCTCTCCACCTCCTCAGTTTATATCCCTTCCACATTGCTGGTACTGAGTCACATTCTCTATTTCTTCTTTCTGGGACATTTTTCTTATTGACATCAAACATTTGTCTTGGGCTTTGAAAGACATCATTTGGCCAGAGAAAATAGATCATTGGTGTTAACTCTCACTGAAATATCTCCAAGCCTCGTTCATTTGGGTGGGGGGTGGGGACAGAGCTCGGAGCCAAAAAGCAAAGAACAATTGTCCAAGATCTGGTTCCATTGCCAACTGGATATATGGCAAGGAATGGGTTTAAATTTTAACATCTGTAGGAGGGCTTTAGGAGAAGATATGATACAATAAGGCAATACATGGCATCTTGTTTTAAGAACATCCATATATTCACTGGACTAGGAGGAGTTCCTGAGCATTTGTATCAAGCTAGTTTCTCATTTTGTGCTTCTGACTTCAATGTATGTAGTCTTCTCTGGCTTAAAACAGATCAACTTTCCTCTTGGGAAAGAGCTGTAGCTCAACTGTAGCCTTTTTTTGCATGCAGAAGTTTTCTGATTCAATCCTTGCCACTCCAAGGATTTGGGGAGACCCCTATCTGAAATTCTGGAGAGCTGCTACCAGTTAGTGTAGACAGTACAGAGCAAGATGGGATGAAGGACCTGACTCAGTATAAGGCATCTTCCTATGCCCCTGTGCGCTGATATTTGTTTTCATGGTCTCTGCCTCTATCCGTGTCTAAGCTTTAATGCAGAGGCTTTGGTCGGAGTTCGGCTGAATGCATGGAATTAGCAGCTAGGACAAGCTAGGACCCCGCTTTCTGTCTCCCCATGGGTTCACTGAATGTCTCTACAGAGCTCAGATGTGTTCCAAATATGTCCTAGGTTAAATTGCTCTCACAGATATGGGAAGTCAAGTTACCTTGCCTGCCTTGAACTTGCAATTGGCACAGCAACAAAGCACTGCTGGAAAATGCAGATTTTCTGCCATTTGTGAAAATTAACTTCCCTAATTAACTTACACATATAAATGCACTTAGAATGAAGACATTAAGTTGATTATCTAGAAAATTGCTACCTTGGTAGATTCCCGGATGCCACAAATGCCCCTGATTATGCCAAGAATGAAATTGCTCTTGTGGTTCTGGTACATCAATGTGATTGAAAGCTTAAGAATGGAACGCACACAACCTCCGCCTCTGGCTAATTTAAACCTCATTTCACTGGGCAACATTAACAGGATCTATAACAGTTTATTTGATTCGGGTATTAATAATCAGAAAATATAAAATGAGCACCCCCACTGCTTTCATAAAAGACCATCAAATACTTTATATAATAGCTTAATTTCACATATGATGCTTTTCTTAGGAATATTCTACTTCTAACAGGAGTTCTCCACAGATAGATATAGATATTTAAATTTATTTTTGTTTTCTCTCTCTTTGCAAAAAAATAAAATGAAATTATTGATCTACATCTCTTAAAAAGGGGGTTTCATTGCACTAGTAGCTCTATGGGTTATGGTTTTGCTGAACACATATATGTAAATATTTCATTTTTCACATGTCTCCCCGCTTTTCCTATTCTGATGTCAGTTCTTATATGGCTGTGCTATAACAGGTGATGTTGGTTATGTTGTGCTGTTTCATTTTTGGTATGTACAGTGTACCTCGGGTTACAGACTCTTCAGGTTACAGACTCCGCTAACCCAGAAATAGTACCTCAGGTTAAGAACTTTGCTTCAGGATGAGAACAGAAATTGCAGGCGGCGTGGTGGCAGTGGGAGGCCCCATTAGCTAAAGTGGTACCTCAGGTTAAGAACAGTTTCAGGTTAAGAACATACCTCCAGAACGAATTAAGTTCTTAACCCAAGGTACCACTGTACTTCTCTTTTCTGTTTTAAAATTGAAAACAGTCATATATATATATATATCTAAAGAATTTAAAAGTTTGACTATTTATTGAATTAAAGTTTTATCCTGCCACTCCTCACAACCAAAGAGCAAAGCACACATAACACACGCAGGTTTTGGAATGACAGTTTGCTGTCATTTTAGTTGACAAAAATATTTAGTGACTGGATTTCTCACGTTTTGACTGAAGGAGGAAACTGCCTTTGCCAACCTGGCGACCTCTAGATATTTGGACTCCCACTTGTCCCAGCTAGTGCTGTGAGAGCTGTAGGGCCAGCAGCTTCAAGAAGCATCAGGAGCCCAGTCTGTGAACTTGATTCTTAACCACTTTCAGAACAAATTGACTTCAACTTCTTTGGTCAGCATTTCTGCTTTGGCTGGACTGAGCTTCACTTCATTAGTTCTCATCCAGTCCATTACTGATTCAAGGCTGAGATGGCTAGACTGATGGAAATTGTACTCCAAAACATCTGGGGATTCAGGAGGGCTGACGTAAAGGCTATTCTTCTGTATATTCTTTGAGCCAAGTATCCTCTTCTTTGCAAACACATATGCCGAACTTAGCACAAAACTAATCTAGTCCTTGACTGATGGAATTTCAAATCAATGCAGTGGAAGCCATCAAAGCCTGAAGTCAATGTAAAGCCAGATCATCAGCACCACCTCACTTCATGATTTATGTCACTTGCTGATGGGCCTTTTACCAAGGAAGAACAACTAGTTTTAAACCCGTGTCTTTTAATAAAAAGGAGCTCTTGTTCAAATGTGTTTAAGCGATATGTCATGTTAGATCATATCAGCTGTAATGTATTGTGATTGTAGTGATGCAGAGGCTGGGAAATTTCAGAAATATACAAGAGAAAATGGCCTGTTTTGGGATTGTATACTTAACAGCGAATAAGCAGTGACAGAGCCTGAAACTGTGGCCTTAGAAAGGAAGCGTGCCCCAAAGTTATCCACTCTGTTCAGTTTGGAATGAGAGCTTTTCAAAATACACAACGTGTGCTGCTGCTTATTCTGTCAAGTTCAGACGTCTGAAGCAACTTTTCTAAAGGAAAAGAAAATGATAATGTAGGTTTCATTTATCTACAGAAGTAGATAAAACCAAAGAATGAAGCAAAATGAAACCTGGAAGGAATTGTCATCTAAGCCTTCTCTAGGAACACCAAGAAAAGTCTCATAAGCCGCATAATTCATGTACGTTCTATGCAAAAGACCTGATGAATATGTGGTGGTTTGAAGGGCAATGTGACCTTCCTCCTCCTTCCATTCTTTTTCAAGGCAAACTAAATGAGACACAATTCACATGATTAAAAATTGTTACTTAGCAAATGGAGAAGGGGTGGGGGGGTAGAGAGGAGGTTTCAACTCTTTGCAACTTCCATACTATGATTCCTCCCGCAGTTGAACTGGTACCGGTAGTTGAATCTTACTTCAAAACTAGTGAAAAGAAAGCATCTTCCATTGCAACTGAGAGCAGCAGGCTAGCATAGGGGTTACAGAACAGGTCACATGGGACTCACAACTCTGTCCCCTCCCCATCCCTCTGCATCTGCTGCCTGAGGCAGCTGCCTCACTCTGCCTCATGATAGGACTGCTGCTGCCCCCACTCATGACGCCAGACATTTGTGTTGTAAGAAAAGCTCCATACACAATGATGGCATGACTGGTGTCATCTTTGGTTTGGCCCTCAATATTCTCTCATTGGTAAAATAAATAGGATTGTAGTTGTAAGTCAGAGGGTCACTTTACAGAAACATGTTTTATCAAGTGATAACCACAGCTGTTGAGGGACTGTGTGGTTGTGTGGAAGGGAGATCAGCCTTCATGAAGCAACAAACTAATGGAACCAAGGTTGTTGGGGGTATATATATATATATTAGCTGATAATTACTCCCAGTCTGTTTTTGTGATTTGGCTGCGAATCTGAAAAAAGGCAGAACAAGATGAAACCTAAATACTACAAACCAAAACACAATGATATGATGAGTCTTGAAGACATTAAGAATATGACATTTTATTCAAAGAAGTATTATATTAATTTATTTTGTGAGGTGCTACTAGTGATTGGGTGTTAAATCAGTGTATGCTTCAGGGCATGTTATTTAACTGAACAAGGTATGATTTTTTTTTTAATGCTAGGATGTGCTAAATTAGCTTATTTCAATGTCATGTTTATGGAAATCATATGCAAAGAAGCCTAAACAAGCGACTTGAAGTGAGTCAGTGACACAAAAATTAATTATGGTTGCTTAACAAATTATGGAGCACACTGCAGTTCTGAAATCAACAAATATATCCACCGAAACAATGTGGAAGTGTTTAGTGCTGCCCAGCTTAAAGTTAAACGTTCCTTCACACCCCACACCCCACCTTTGTACTTGGACATCCTTTAAAAAAAAACAAACGTGATGGGGGGGGGATTGTGCAAGTTCTTTGTTTTCTGCCTTGTCAGGGGCATGTTAGGGCCATGGAAGGATTTTGGATCCTGCAGATCCAAGGCTTCCTCTGATCTGCTCTCAACACCCCCCTACATGCCCCTTTTCCATCCCTTCTGCTATCAGAGCACCAATGGCAGAGGTGTCACCTTCCTGTCATGTTAGGAGGAGGCCTTCAGCAGCAGATCTCAATCCATCCACAGAGGTGTGTAGGATCCAGTGGTCCCACATCTGCTCTTCCTGGGAGCTGACAATGGTTCTCCGAATATCCTACTCAAATCATCCTGCTTTAAAGCATTTGACTTTGAGTGGGCTGCACCAAAAATAAATGAGACAAATGAGAAGTCTTGGCCAGTCCTGAACGTGCACTAACAATATATATTGTTTGTGAAGCAGATAATCGGAGATGAGGCAGCAGTAACTAAGAATAAGAATAAGATTAAGAATAATATTGTGTAATTCATGAGATAGGATCTAGATGTTAGCTTTTGTTATCAAAACATCCAAGATTTAAACATGGCAGGAGGGAAAAGAACAAAAGATTATCCCAACTTTTGCCATGAGCCTTTTAATTTCCAGCAGTCTCAGGTGACTACCATAGCAGTAAGTGCTGGATACCAGTTTGTGTTTTCCTGTGCCATTCCTTGCTCTTCCCACCTTCCACATTGTGAATTTCAGCCAAGGCACATTGTTTTGTTTTTGGATTGCAAATCACCAGTGCTCAGGTCCATTAATCAGCTACTGCAATTGGTATTAATGGCAATCAGTGAAAAGCAATCGTATTTCAAACTATCAATTCAGAATGGATAGGGTGGGAATTGGGCATGTTTTATTTATTTAATTAGTTTGGCAATTAACTGCTATAATTATCTTGCTGAACACCGTTTAATGAGGTAGCATACCTTCCAAATCTAATTCAAGAATTCAAAATGAAAGGCCAACCGTGAATCCTTACTAGGCTGACAGGATCAGAGGGGGATACAATAGATCAGCCTGAAGACTGATATTTTCCCCTCCCAAGTTGCCATGAGGTTAAGCACTTAAACTACAGTGTGTCACAACGCCTTAATGATCCAACTAATATATGGTCCAGCTACTGCATAGTATTCTGGGGCTTGGTACATAATTGTGTTTGCTTGGATACCATGGACAACAGCCATCATTTACAACAGGAGTGGAGGACCTTTTTCACCTTGATGGTTGCATTCACTTCTAGATAGCCTTCCAAGGACCACATGCCAGTGGGTGAAGCAATGAGTGTCAATTTACCCTTCTAATTTACCTAATATGGACAATGATCTCTAGACCAGCAGGGATGGGTTGTCTCCTGCAAAGCAGCTTGCAGGATGAGAAGAGCACCCTGGCATCTTCTGTGATGCTGCAAGGGATCTGAGGCATATCTCTCAGCTTGGACACTGAGGCCATATTTGTTCTGTGTTTTCTGTATAAAACTTAGACAACTGTCGTGAAGGCAGAAAAATAAGTCAGGGTATTTTTTGGAGCGGCGTTATATAGGAAGCCACAGTTGCACTTCTTCTCAGTTGCACTTTAGGAAGAGGTTGGATGGACATCTGTCACAGATGCTTCAGCTGAGATTCCTACATTTGCAGGGGTTGGACTAGACAACCCTTGGGTCCTTTTGAACTCTACAATTCTGTGATTAAGTGATCCATTATGCCAATGTCAGGAACCAATTCTATTAGGTTCTTGTTATGCAACAGATGATCCCTGGACAGCATCTGGTCAATTAAAGTCTTGCTCCAGCATATTCTGGTAGCCCAGAAGATGGTGACTGATAGGAAACCAAGTTAGTTTTGCTGCATTATCTAGGAGGAAGTCTTGATGGATCAGATATTGCTGGTGCCCATGATGTGGAATTAGATGGGGGGGGGGGAGAGATGTCAGTATTTTCACTGCCACTATTGCAGAGGGTCACATGTTCAGATGATTCATTTCTTATCATTGTGTGTTTAAGCGGAAGTCAGGTTGACAAACTTCCACTCTTTGTTCTCTCTCTCCACATAGAGAGGATGCGTGAGAAGCCTCTCACACAGCACACCATGTTTCTTTTGTTTCCTTTGCTGTAAATAATAAATTGCTTGATGCCACAATTCCTACACAGTCTTGCTTTTGCTGACTCTGCTAATGCGTGCACATGTCTTGCGGATGTGTGTCAGAGATTTATACAGAAGTCCGGCAAGGGATACTCCCGAAAAGGGGGTCCTTTTACTCAGTTCGAGCCAGGAGGCAACAATGGTGGTGAGATGGGTTTTCCATTCAGTGCGGTATCTAAGGGCTTTTCTGAATGGGTTCTTACCTTTATTGATGGCAACAGCCTTTACCCACTGGGTATTTGCATGGAGCTGGATACAGCACCCCTACCCCCACCTCCCAGCATTGAGAGTTAAGGGTGGGGAGGCCTCCCTTTCTCTTTTAATTCACCTAGCAAGCAAGCTCACTGGCAATCACTGCCAGGTATGCCTGTAGGCTAGGCCACAGACTGCTTCCTCTGAATTATTTCATTTAAAAAGCAAGACATAAAATTTTTAGAAATGATAAATGACTAGCAAGCACCCTGAGAGTGTGTGTGCCCATGCGGCTTTCACAGTCACGTCTATAAATTATAGCCATATGTGCTTCATGAGTGTTTAAAGCACAGGGCCGTTAAAATTGGGCACTTAAAAAGTCTCATTAATTTCAATAGCAGATTTAAGCACAGCTTTCCTACTGACATCAATTGACTCAAAAGTGTTTAACTTTGGCTGGTTCATGTCCTTATTGTTTTCTTGAGTATCATCTTTCACTGGGTTCACTATGTCAACCAGGAGCAGGAAGAAAGTTCGTTTCCCTACCAATCAGTAGCTTACAAGGACAGATATTAAGAAAGAGATGTTCCCCAACACTTCCAAAGTTACTGCTATTTGTGCTACCAAAAAGTTGATCCTTGGATAACTGGCAAAAGATTAGGTTACAGCAGCACGCATGGACACACGCACGCGCGCACACACACAAGGTTAAGAGGTTTATCTCACTTTCCTTGGTCCTTCAAAATCCTAAGGTCTTCTGATGGGTTGAAATGTACTTTAGTCATTAGATCATTTCTTAGAATCTTGTGGCTGGTTGTTCTAATTTAAAATTCTGGACCTTTTTCATAAATCAGTTATGGCAGGAGGGAGGGAGAGAGAGGTGCTGTTTGGTAAAATACTACCTATGGCCTTAGGGCTCGGGATTTTCTTAACTGTCAACAGCCAAGACCCCATGTCAGAGTTCTCCAAATGTCAGAAAATTAATTATGGCCTTTTAGCAGTAACCAGTAAACTAACTCTATTGTTTATAATGGCATCTCTGGAGACTCAATGCAGGAAACCAGCTTGTTAGCTCTTGAGGGACCATAAGAAAAACAAAGAGTGTGTTAAACTTTCACCAGACCATTGTTTTCAGACTCTAAAATGGACAAAAATGTAATTAAGGAGCAGTCCTTGTTGCTCCTTATCCTGCAGTGCTCCTCCGCAGTGCTCCTTAAGTGTCACTTTGCACTCTGTTGATAAGAGTGAATGTTTTTATGCAATGATTATTGATCATTATATATAGCTTCTATGGCCATTGCTAAAGTAGTAAGCAAAACTCTCAGTCCTTCTACCCTTCCTTTATAGCATACAGTCCAATTTTGGGGGGAGGGGAAATTGTGAGGGAAGACATGTGGGTTTGTTTGCACCCTGGATGAATGTCACAGTGGATGGGTGGAGCCTGTGTGAGGCCTAGGGGACTGAGAGTAAGGAGGTGTGTCAAAAGGAGAAGGGGATGTGGGGGACCATCACCATCCTAGTACAGTACAGTGATACCTCAGGTTACAAATGCTTTAGGTTACAGATGCTTCAGGTTACAGACTCCGCTAACCCAGAAATAGTACCTCAGGTTAAGAACTTTGCTTCAGGATGAAAACAGAAATCGCAGCACAGCGGCAGCAGGACACCCCATTAACTCAGGTTAAGAACAGTTTCGGGTTAAGAACAGACCTCCAGAATGAATTAAGTTCTTAACCCAAGGTATCACTGTTTTGATATTATTAAGTAACACGTAATGCAATGTTGTTCACACTTTAATCAATACCTTGCACCTTGCATTACTGTACTTGTAATGTCATCCAGTTTGCATTTTGTCATCGTGTTTTGTGCTGTGTTGGTTGAATACATATTTGGGGGTTATGGCTGTGATTGCTTTTACAGTTTTCATTATAATTGTCTTTTCATTGCATTATTACATACCATCACCTTCCCCAGGACCTTCTAGTGAATGACAGGTAAGGAATACAATAAGTAAATAAATAAATAAAATGTTTCTCTGGGGCTCTCAGAAATCCAGTTCAATATGCATACCGTTAAGACTTGGTTTGATTTTGTGTGAGGAGAGAGAGAACATTTATACTCTTCAGAGGTAGCTGAATAGAGGGTGGGGGCATTCCCCTTGTCAATGGCAGTACTGTAGAGGAAGGCTGGTATGCATTTCATGCCCATTTACCCTGTGTGAGCCAGCTCTGCACTGGCTCACCCTTTCAGGCAAGACTGGAAACTTCTGGAGTCAAGGTGTTAGGCAGATCCTCAAAATGGCACATATCTTGGATAAACAAAGGAGCAAAATAAGAGCCTGAAATGTATACACATAGACATTGCTATGTCATCAGGAAAGAAGGTAAATAGATACCTCTGTATATTCCAAAGCTGCAATATAGCAAATGGGAAGACCCTATACTGCAATGCCATCAAATGGACCTCAGTGATTTTTGATGTGCATGTGTAGTCTTTCATTCACCTAACTGTGTGCAAGGGTATACACATCTATGCACAGCACTGTACAAACAGTACTTTTTTCTTTTTGTATTTTCTTTTGTTTCTACTACTGGCACTCTGGATCAAAAGCCAAAGAGATTTCAAACCATCAGATAGTCTGCGTGTACAATAATGGGGGTCAGGAAAGTACTTTCAACACAGTTCAATGAAAGATAAGGAAATGCTCTATCTGTTATTGGATTGATAGGATATTCCGATGAAAGGAGAACGTCCACGGCCCCTTTTTTCTGTGTTACAGCATAGTTCTCTACCTGCTCACTTTGTTCCAATTTCCTCTGATATTTGTTTTAGTATGGCAAAAATATTCCTTTGCTCCTGGTACGTGTACTTGATCTCACTCCAGTATTGAAGAGTGCTGGTACAGACAGTTCCTTTTATGTGAGATGAGATACTTAACCTTTCCAAAGAAGAGAGTTGTTTTTAATCATTGCCTCTGATTTGCACGCACTAAGCAATAAACCTAAATCTATCAACATTCTTGGGCTTTGCACTCTGCATTTTTAGATTCATCTTCCCTCCCCCCCCCCCCCATTTAAAAGATTGAAATTCTGAGTCACATGCTCAATTTTTGGTGACTAGACTGCACCACTCCAAACACCCAATACATCATGCGGCTGCAGACTCAGCCGCTGAACATGGTGGAGCCAGGCTGTCTCAATAGGATGCGTGGAAGCAATTCATATAATGCATTTTATTGATCTTGTGGCTAAAACGTGTGGAAGGTGGAGGCGTCATGACCCTGCGTCTCTGTTGGAAAGTCAAAATCATTTACTTTTACAGCTTCTTCGTGTAAATTCAGAATTAAATGGAAATATGTCTCTGGCGCCATCAGATGAAAATTGCTGTGCCCCCGAGACGCTGGTTACTGAACTTACATTTTCATTTCTATGCATGGTGGATCAAATATTTTCTAGATTCAGATAAAAAGTTATAATTTATAAATTACTCCTAAGGAGATACTCTAGTCCATATATTTTGGTGAGTACCAAAACATCCTGATATTTGTTTTTTACTTATTTTTATTTAGAAAGTCTTTAGGGGTTTAGAATCAACTTGAAACTATCACATCCATCACTGTTTAAATTAAGTTTTATTAAAATGTCATCGCAATGAGTATTCACCAGCTCTCCTATAAAGAAATGCAACATGTATGGAAGATGGTTATATTTATTAGCCAAATCATAGGAGTCTGGATAGGTGGGTGACCTAATAAGGAATATTCTGATTCCTCTCATCTCCTGGGCATGTTTACAACCACAACCTGTGGCCATGCTAAATGCCAGTGGAACCAAATATACATAAATTCCACTCGAAAAGCCAAACTGCATTAATCCACAATATGAAGTAGATGGAAAAGAGGAGACTCAAAATTCATGTAGGGACTCTACCAAAACATTCCTACACATCCCCAAACAACATGACTAGCAAAGCCCATGCTGTAAAGGGAGATATGGAGGGCATTATAACAAAGAAGGATGAGTGTGGGGTGGAGCCAGCTTAAGAAACCAGGCAACTGCCCCCTCCTGATAGGGCTGAGAATCCTTGTGCACAAAAACCACCTCCCCGTCTAGGAGAAACCACTTGAAGCTTCTCTCATGGGAAGAGTGGTATGAGTAATTCAGCCCCACTTGAGAATCAGAGTGGCAATGTTTCTAATATGGACTTTTGACATGACCACAAAGCCACTTGTTTGCTTGATTGACATGTATGGCATAGGTGTGTGCTGTGGCCTCTCGTGCAGAACAATGTATGTTTTTTACTGCAACAAGGGATGGGCATGTTAGCCCGATTTCACTTTCACAAGCACTCAATCATAGGTCCATTCTGAAATATCAGCAAATAAAACTCTTCTAGTCCAGTGTAGAATGATCCTGCCAAGGGTGATGGGGATTTTGCGACACAACAGGCACACATGTATAGTAAAATGTACATACTGTAAGAATCCCTGGCACAATGGTAAACTTTATGACTGTCTTATTCCACTCACAGTTTCCAAACTGGAAAGTGTTGACTTATTTTTCTTACACAACACAGATTGCAATCTAACACTGAATTCTCAGTAGTGGGAAGAATATTTGAAAGCTTCTTCTTCCTCCACACCATCTGTTCTGTTCAACCAAAGCTTCCTATAAGAGCTACACTGGCTTATTTCATGCAAATTGCTAAGTCCTGCTTCTCAGACCTATATTCAAGGTAATAGGATCCTGGATGTGTTGTGTGTCGCTAATAAATTAAAGGAAGAGATGAGATCTGTCTTCTTAATGTTCTCTTATTCTCTGTATGGTCATCAAGAGCACACGCCACCTGTTCCCACCTGTTTTGTTTTCCTCATCTCGCTTCTGCGCCTTCTTTCTTCATCTCCACGTCAAGCCAAACACAATACATGATAAATCGCATTTACATAGGAGAGATGACTTAAGTCTTTCTGCACAAAAGCTGATGCTGCTCAAGTCCCCAAACATATTTTCTGTTTCAAAAATCTGTCTTTTTTGCAGCCGTATCTTGAAACTCTCTGTCACCACGGCAGCAGAGATACGCTCAATGCCAAATAACAAAGAGGAGAGGGGGAAATGATGTGGTTTTTTCCCAACGTTTTGCTGAAGACAGTGATCCCAAACTCTGGAGAATCACACAATCTATCCTACAAAGTTCACAGAAGGAATATTTACTTGCTTTTTCAATACTTCATATTGTCTCTGCATGGCTAAACTGAGATGAAACTGATTCTCAAGTTGGAATCAAACTGGGTGGCATTTGTGCCACTCTCTGGAAGTGGAGATTACAGTGGCAAGCATGGATTGCTATAGCTTTTGAAAAAAGAAGTGTAGTTTGTAGCGGTGCCTGGAAGATGATTGCAAACTTTGCCCTAATGGAAAAGCAACTGATCCATAAGAAAATGTAAATTTCATAATTCTAGTGCACATACTGCATCTACTCATTCAGCTTGCACTTCTACTAACTCTAGTTTATAGTGGTTCCAGGTTAATCTCTACTGGAGATGGAGTCATAATGAGCATGGGGCCGGTACAACAGATGGAGTCTGGTGCAATTCTGCAGCTACAAACCATGTACATCCTCCTCTCTGCAGGACAGAAGGGTTCCATCACTGGCCAAGAAACATCTGGGAAGCAGATATGCAAACTCCAGACACTCCTCCAGAGAATGCTTTTGCTTAGGACTGCATCTTACAGTGAGCACTGCATAGTAGGAAACCAAAGGAAAATTGGACTCAGGTTGCTGCAACACCTGGCTGTGGCTAGCATGGCTCAGAATCAGATTGAACAGCTGCTTTCCCAACAAGCTGCAACAATAGAGCAATTTGCTGGTGAGCTGTATCAGCATCTGATGGATGCTGCACCTCCCATGGCTCAAATTCTGATGGTCTCCTGCATGCTGCTTTGCTACTTATCCTATCACGAAGCACAGAGGTATTTAAAAAGGCACTTTGCAATTCTAGAACGTTGCCTGAAGTCTGTGCCCACCACCACTCCTGCCTGCTTTTTGTTCAATGATAATCAAAGCTGCCTTGAAGTGCAGAGATGTGTGTAGATTGTGTGGACCCTGTAGAAATGCAGTTCAGAAATGCAGTTCAGAAAGTCACCAAAGTGAGGACACATGCAAATACCTTGCTAATCCTCTTGAATATTACCAGGAATAGCTAGCTAGTCATGTTAAGCATGTATGGTATAAATAGGGTCTGAAAGTTAACTTGGAACCAAATGAAAAATAACTATATTGAGTTAACCTGGAACCAAATGAAAAAGAGCACTTCTGCAAAATAAATAAATATACATATACATATATGTACCGGCATATGTACTTTGGCCACCTCATGAGAAGAGAAGACTCCCTGGAAAAGACCCTGATGTTGGGAAAGATGGAGGGCACAAGGAGAAGGGGACGACAGAGGAGGAGATGGTTGGATAGTGTTCTCGAAGCTACCAGCATGAGTTTGACCAAACTGTGGGAGGCAGTGGAAGACGGGAGTACCTGGCGTGCTCTGGTCCATGGGGTCACGAAGAGTCGGACACGACTAAACGACTAAACAACAACAAATATATTCACTTCTCTCCTTCTCTCAGTACTCAGTGAAGCTATTTCTAAAGTATTGAGGGGATCTTAAAACTTTAAGATTGTTCATAGAACAGAAATTCAACTTTGCTTAGTTGCAGGGAGAGAACTACCAAAACTAGGAGACTTGCCTTCTGTAGCTGAAGTTCACTCATTTCAACTTTGAACAAGATTTCGCTTTATAATATATTCCTTAGAAAATGGGGTCATTTTCAACTTTAACATTCTGCTAAATGTTAACATGGATTTAGAGCTGTTTTGCAATTTCATTACAAACATTTCTCCCATAATTTATTTTACAGCACACAATATTTCTGGAGAATGAAGCATTTTTTAATTATGTACCTACCATACATATAGAAATATATATTGTCAAAATGTGTTGAGATTGCAGAAACAAATCTATACCTCATGGCCACAGTCCAGCAAATGATTTATTTAGATAATATATTAATTGCTTCTCAAGAATGCTTCTCTTAAGAATGTATAACAAATAAATAAGAACTTCTGCAATCTGCATGAATTTTTAGGAGAAAAATGGGCATAGTTAACATATTTATAGTGATTGTTTAGGGCTACCACATTCCTTAGCTCAATCATGCACTGCAAGAGAGCAAGCCACTTCAGGAAGAGTGATCTGGCTGTTAATCAGATGATATCCCATTATCAAAATGTAGACAATTGCCTGATAACCGCTTCTGACCATTTGCTTATTGCTCAGTACAGACAATGCTAGTTGACAGTGGCTCTCCAACCATACTTTGAAGCGTGAGGATTGAACTTACAACTTTCTGCATGCAGAATATGTGCTCTACCATTGAACTATGGCCCTTCTCCATGTACTGCAGCTTGACAGTGAGGAAATACATGCAGATTTCCTTTTAACAATAATGCATCCATTTAAATTTTTCAGATTTGCAGCATGACACTATGCACGTTTACCTGAAATTAAGTCTCACTGTGTCCAGCAGAGCTTTCTCCCAGGTGAAATAGAGATCTGCAAGTCTCCTTTGTGGAGCATTTCAGCATGTTATGGTGATGAACACGTGTGTGTGCCCCCACAAGTGCAAATAATAGATTATTTACTACGGAACACTTACCAGTTCAGGAGACAATTACACTACAGCTCTCAAACAGTTTAGCCAGATTAGCTGTTGTCAGCTACCCCAATTCAGTGATGGAGCTTCATGCTCTGGCACCGGGGGGTGGAGAGCAGGCGGGGCACGCATCGTGGGGGCGGGGCACGCCATCTGCAGGGGCCGGGGGGGGCAGCCGCGATGGCATCCCACTGGGATCACGCTGCCGGGGGTGGTGTGCTTGCCCCGCATTCGTCTTCCTCCACCAGTGCCCCAATTGGGAATTCTCACTTTTTGAGGGTGCTGGTATTTCTCTGCTGGTAATCTCTGACTTTTCAATGAATTGCAGTTCCTGGATTTCCTTGGCTGGGAGTGACATAAAATTTTGAGTTGTAAATTGTCATGTAACTATGCCTTTGGATGCAGCTGTAGGGCATAAGAATACAGGCCTGTACATGCCTAATCAGAAGACTTCAGTGGGACTTGCTTCTGAGTAGACATGTCTAGATTTGCACTGCAAGTTTAACAGATCTTTGTAGTTGCATGCCATGACCATGACCATTAATATGTGTACCAACTAAAATTTTCTATTTTCAAAAGCAAGGAACTGTATGGCCATATTAATATGCAGCAAGTTTATTGCAAGGTCATTGGTAGCCTTATCTGGTACTATTTAAAAAGAAAGGGAGTATAAGAGAGAATTAATTTTTTAAAAGCTTCTGATAAGATACAGCTACCACACTGCAGAGCACCAAGCCATTAGGATATTAAGTAAACTAGGCTGATGACTGTTCAATAGCCCACAAAATACTTCCCTTTAGGAAGGCGGAATAGATGATGAAGACAGTAAGAGGGACAGCTATACCACATCCTTTATAGTTATATTGCTTTTGAGATACAATAGGATGCTATGTTTGATAGCATTAGGAAACTGTGCCCCTACATAAGGTTTATCCTTACAACATTAATATTCTTTATTTTATAATGTGTGAATGCATCAAAAGCTTTCATGTTCCCACCAGGAATTATAAACAATGGATATCATGGCATGGCTGCCATAAGGACTGGGTGCTTGATCACATGTTCATAAACTTTCTATCTGCAGATAATTTAGGAGAGAAAAAGTATCAGAGGTCAATGTTCTTCTCAAGCAGTCTATTCTAGTGCTGTGCTAGAGTTTCCTTCTGTTTGTTTGTTTGTTTGTTTGTTTGTTTATCATTCTTCATAAATTAATGATAAAAGAAAAATCCCAAAGGGGAAAGAAATTTCATAATAAATTCTCATGCTGTGAGTTTTTTGTTTCGAGGTGGCTGAGAGGTTTTCTCAGGGCCTTTTATTTCATTTTACAAGTCACCCCTCCAGCTGTCTTCAATCTGCAGTCTTCCCAGGTATCCATATTTCTTGGAAACTGCATGATGTGTTTGATTGCATGATGTCATTTCCTGTAAGCATTTCCTTAACAGTTAAATAAAATGGGGTTTTTTTTGTTTTTATTTTAGGAAAGGGAAGAATGTTCATTAAAAACAAATTAATTGATGGCACTAATCTCAGGCACTCAGTAGCCAATCTTTCTGGGCTTTCCATACTTCATTTAAAGCGCAGGAGAAAGACATCATGAGGTAACCCTATCCATGAGACTTTTTCAGATCAGCAAACATAGTTAGCCATGGGAGTCGCAGAGCACTGCAGATATGTTTACATGGGCACACACACCATTTCTGGACACCTAACAACAATAAAGTAACCTTATTTTCGCTCGACAAAATTATAGATATTCTGAAGTTCCATGTGAACAAGGCAGAAAATCAGAAGCCTGTTTTGTGGGGAAAGGTTTAAAATAGAAAACAAGAACAGGTTTTGACATAGCACTAATCCATTGCACACAGTGTCTACCATCAGTCAGAATGAATGGTTGTGGAGAGTAAACAGGTCATTTCCCCCTCACAGTTCTAGTTTGAATGCAAGCCTGGCTGCAAGGGAAAATTCTTCTTCTACAAGTTGCACCTGCAAAAAAGAAGAAAGAAGAATCAGGAGCACACTTAATTTGTTTCCTTTGAGGGTGAGTCAACTGGTGTCATGGCAATTGACAGGTGGACAGCTTTGCCTACTTTTCAAGTAGCTCGTGATGGGCAGAGGAGTTCAGGATCTGACTTACTGACCAGATTCTGTTCCTCATCCCTGCTGTAACCCAGAGTGGAAGCCTGAAGATGGATTAGGGTTTGAGAACACCCTGCTTTCCCAAGTGATAAGGGCAAAGATTCTTAGGGGGTTCAAACAGAAAGGGTGAGTTCTGAAGCAATTGAGAGGAAGCAGGAAAGTAAAATAAAAACTGGCTAGGAACTAACAAGCGAGACCCATAGTAAAATGTTCTGGTGTGGAATGCTTCTCTTCAATGTGTCAGCCAACCAGCCATGCTCTCTTTCAGGATTCCATTCCCTGCACTGTTTTTGCACCACCACCCTAACAAAACACACACACAAAATATGACATGGCCACTGAGCAGGCTAAGTTCTCACTGGGTTGTTCTAGTTTATATAGTTTTGCTGAAGAGCTTTGAAATCCTGAGGGGTTCTCTGAGCCTGTAAGGTGAGCCTGCATATGATGCTTCTTGCCTTCAGGAAGCAACGACACTCACCTCTGATAATTGGAAACAGAGTGAGTGATGATACAAGATACAGCTGTCAAGTCCTCCTTTTTCAATAATTATTGATAAATTTTCATAAATGCTTTCCTCAGGCTGTTCTGTGCCTTTGGGGTATCACTAATATCTGTTGGGCAGTTAAAGCTGAGGAAGAAAAAGAACCCAGACATATGACGTTCCTTGAAAGGGGACAGCTGGTAAGTGTTTTGATAAAGTATTTTTCTTACACAAGAAAGTAAACAATTACCCTCTGGTGGCATGTTAGTACACCTGAATTTCCAATTCATATTTTATGTGAGCCTCTTTGCCAATTAAGATTAAGATGGTGAACACTCTTGCAATAACCATAAGGAATTCAATTACCATATAGAAAGATTGGATAGGCTTTCATTCCAAGGCCTAGCATAATAATATGCCATGTGTTCTGTACAAAGAAGCCCAAAGAGCTGAAAAAGATGACCTTTGAAATACTTATTGGCCTAGGTGTTGAAAAGCATTTTGGAGTTGCTGGAAATGAAACACAGTACAGATTTTAAAGAAAGGTTGAGGGCAAAGAAAGTGTGACCAATAGCATTTACTCAGAAGCAGAACTGGCTGCAAAACTTCACATTGCCCTTACATTTTTATTACAGCAAAGAGTAATTTTGATGCTGCTTTTTCTTCTTTTAAAAGATTTTGTTGGGTCATGTACGATTCATTTTACATTCAATACACCTGGATAAAATATGCAGTGGAATGGTTACTATATACAAGCCTGGTAGATGAAGGGAACGCAGTGGATGTAGCCTAATTGATTTCAGCAAGGCATTTGACAAGGTGCCCCATGATATTCTTGTAAAGAAGCTGGTAAAATGCGGTCTTGACTATGCTACCACTCAGTGGATTTGTAACTGGCTGACTGACCAAACCCAAAGGGTGCTCATCAATGGTTCCTCTTCATCCTGGAGAAGAGTGACTAGTGGGGTGCCACAGGGTTCTGTCTTGGGCCCAGTCTTATTCAACATCTTTATCAACGACTTGGATGATGGACTCAAGGGCATCCTGATCAAATTTGCAGATGACACCAAACTGGGAGGGGTGGCTAACACCCCAGAGGACAGGATCACACTTCAAAACGACCTTGACAGATTAGAGAACTGGGCCAAAACAAACAAGATGAATTTTAACAGGGAGAAATGTAAAGTATTGCACTTGGGCAAAAAAAATGAGAGGCACAAATACAAGATGGGGGACACCTGGCTTGAGAGCAGTACATTTGAAAAGGCTCTAGGAGTCTTGGTTGACCACAAACTTGACATGAGCCAACAGTGTGATGCGGCAGCTAAAAAAGCCAATGCAATTCTGGGCTGCATCAATAGGAGTATAGCATCTAGATCAAGGGAAGTAATAGTGCCACTGTATTCTGCTCTGGTCAGACCTCACCTAGAGTACTGTGTCCAGTTCTGGGCACCACAGTTCAAGAAGGACACTGACAAACTGGAACGTGTCCAGAGGAGGGCAACCAAAATGGTCAAAGGCCTGGAAACGATGCCTTATGAGGAACGGCTAAGGGAGCTGGGCATGTTTAGCCTGGAGAAGAGGAGGTTAAGGGGTGATATGATAGCCATGTTCAAATATATAAAAGGATGTCACATAGAGGAGGGAGAAAGGTTGTTTTCTGCTGCTCCAGAGAAGCGGACACAGAGCAATGGATCCAAACTACAAGAAAGAAGATTCCACCTAAACATTAGGAAGAACTTCCTGACAGTAAGAGCTGTTCGACAGTGGAATTTGCTGCCAAGGAGTGTGGTGGAGTCTCCTTCTTTGGAGGTCTTTAAGCAGAGGCTTGACAACCATATGTCAGGAGTGCTCTGATGGTGTTTCCTGCTTGGCAGGGGGTTGGACTCGATGGCCCTTGTGGTCTCTTCCAACTCTATGATTCTATGATTCTATAGCTCATGAGAAAAGTTTTAGTTTCTGTTCATTGGGTTTCAGAGGTTCTTCCATCACATGCACTGCATGATCCCAGCTGGCTGGGGTCACTCCTATAACTTCCTATGATCCAGTAAGCAGAGAGGGAAAAGTATACATGTTTTTTTCTCTCCCCACAATTAAATGCTTCTTTAGGAACACTGCCCTGATAAAAACACTGTTTTCAACAAGAAAAAACAGAACTGGAAAATATTCAGTAAGTCAAAACTGAGATCTATTTTTTTCTAGTAACAAAGCTATGGCAATACACACCAATATTTACATTATAGCAAGAATTGTCTGAAAACAATGCATTTGTGCATACTGTATTAAAAATGACATCTGTTGATAATATCCCACTGATGGGCATGAATATAAATAATCTGCAAGCTGCTTCCTTATAATAATGAATTTGTTTTGTTAGCTTTCTAATAATGTCAGGACATGTGTTACATGTGATTTCAGAGCTCAAAGACTAGAACCCAAATTTTAGTGATGACAGTCAAGTCAAATAGATGCTGAAAATATTCCACCCCACCCCAAATCTTGAATTTCAACTCCATCCTCTCAGAATAAACTGTTTCTTTGCTCTGGGCACTCCAAATTTCTGGAAATCTTACAGTAATTCTTTATGTAGACTCTCCCTACCACTGAGTTTTCCTAAATCTCCTATTAGAGGTATGGACTTTGCTATGATGGCTGTGAAACCTCAGGTCATTTCTGATTTTAGAATTAAACTTTGGGTATTAACCCCAAGCCCTATGGATCTTATAAAAGTGAAATAGAATGCAGCTCAATCGAGAGGTAGTACTCAGAACATACTTAGAGAGGCAGCACCTTTCAGCATTCAGGTAAATTACTGAATTAGAAAAGCCAGGAGGCTGCCCTCATTGAGCTGATATGAAAGGTGCCATCTGTGAGTTTTAGTAGTTAATTTGCATAATGGATGGCAATTCTGAGGAATGCTGTGTTGTAAAAGCCCACTGGCAGTTCTTTGTTTTCTCAGTTTGGACAAACCTTTAACAATGCTTTAGGCAAATGGCCCCTTACAATGAATAATTATTACAGACTCAAAATTCTACAAGCCTAGCTACAGGCATCATAAACAGAGCAACACCCCCCTCTTCCCTAGCCAGCTCATTTAAAAGGACAGAAGACAACCTGAGACCATGGAACAGTGCTAGGTTAAACGTGAGGGGGGAAGAGTAAATTTTTAAAGCACTTCTAAAATGTCACATACTTTAGGAATAAGACCCTAGAAAAGAACGGAAGAAAGAGAAATAAATAAAAATAGCTATTAAAGAAATGAGTCATAATTGTGTGAGAGTGGAGTTGCTTTCAATCAGTCCTCCAAGGGTGACCTGCATTTTCACAACCACCCTATGAAGCAGGTTGAATTGATTTCTCAACACTACCCACAGAATATCATAGCTTAGTGAGAATTTCAGTCCAGATCCTCCTCCTCCTCCTACTTTGAGAACTTACGGTAATCTGCTTTAGTATACTATCAACCTGTGACTAGTTAACTCTTCCTATTCACTTCAGTCTGAGGCTTATTTATTGCTAGCTAGGGCTGGAAAGTATTTTCAGCTCAAGCTCTTTTCACAGGTTCCTTGAATGAAGGGTCAAAGCTTGTAGGAAAAGGTTCTGGTGCTGCCTCTCTGACACTGACACTGAAGGCACACTGCTTGTCCCAGCCCCACCCCTGCCATCTTTGAGTGCCTAGGATAGCTTGCATTGCAGGGCGCTGAACCAGATGACCCTCAAAGGATAGGTCAAATGATATTACACTGACCGTGGCAAAGTTTCTTTCGGAGGTCACAAGAAACAAAGACCCTCATGCTCTAGTCATAACAAAATGACTAGCTCGGTCTCTTTCACCTGTTGTTTGGTTGTCTTAACTGTATCTTGTTTTGAAACTGTTTTGTGGGTGTATGGACTGCAATATATATATATATATATATATATATATATATATATGATTTTGAGAATCACAACAATGTGGAAATGGGATGGAAGGGTCATGTAATGAACACCTGTGAAATTGATAATGACCAGAAATAACATAATTCATCCATTTCTATTTTGCTAGGTTGCATGTTCAGACCCAGGGACCTCCCCCCTAAATAAATACACACTTGACTCAAATTTTAGTTTTGGTTTTTGGCAGAATTTAGGCCACAACTTTATTGATTACAGAAAAGTGAGTGGTTGCATAGGCTCTGGTTTGACTAGCTCCCTACACCATTGCAGGTAGCGCTGACCCAGAGCTCTATCATAAGTCAGCCAAGGGTAAACACCTGAGGTAGGTGAAAAGCCCGGGAACAGACTCTGTTCACTCCCCCAGGTGCTCCCCTGGACTCAGGCATGGGTACAACCCCCTCTCAGGGGTTGACCAAACCAAGTTGAGTCCCTGGATTCCTATAATGGAATACCCTTCACATAGGGATGGTGAGACCGTTCTCTCATCCCTATCACATGAACCAGTGCCTATCTGCAACCTTACAAGTTGTGATGATTTGGGTGAAACCCAAATGGCAACAGCGAATCAGCCAAGTGGGAAAATTCCTGCCATGCCCCTGTCCCAATGACAGATAATACACAATGGCATAGCAAGGTCAATCACAAAATACCTAAATATAGGGAGAGGTGGGCGGGTTTCCATTGGCACAAGCCGAAAGAGAATCTCTGGATTAAATAGGTCCCTTGAACTGTTTAGACTGTACCCCATTGGCCAGATTACACCCAGCAATGATGGACCCACCAATGGGGTGTTGTGGCTATCCAATAGACCCACCCACAACCAGGAGGTCAGTCTCTAGGTCTCACCGCAACACATGCCCTCTTTTAGGGAGGACATGATTTGTGATAACCTCTTTATTTCCAGGATTTAAAAGGCCATTTAAGAAAAAAGCACCCCCCCCCAAAAAAAAATGTGGGAAACGTTTTTGCTCCACACCTCCACCAAATTGTAAGATTCAATTTTTGTGTTGGAAAAACTGTGCTGCACTAGTTGCTCCTTCCGTAGTTGTGCTGTGGTTTCCCAAACACTCCACTTGCACACTTAAAAACCCCAGTGAGTGTTTTGCAGGTACCTGAATGTGCATTTAGCAGCTGGCCACAGGTCAGTCAGAAAGCTTTCCCATATTGCTGCACCAGAAGCTTGTGGTTGGCATATTATGCAGACCACAAAAGCAGTTTAGCATTTCCCAGAACCCTTTACAGAAAACAAATTTCATTAATTAAAACTGAACTGAAGGCGGGATGAAAATGGAGTAGGAGGCGAGTCTGAAAAGCAGGGGAATAAATAAATGCTTTGAGAATACTTTCAAAGCGAATCATCCAAGTCCTGGTGGAAAATGCTGCTTGCTAGTCAGTGTTTAGGGTCTGAAAGTGAGGCTAATTCAATGTAATGAGAGGTGAATGGTACTCAAGACCCTGCCTTTGCCACTGGAGACTCCTTACAAACAGTTTTGCTCTTTCAGTCATTAATTTTTTTATGAAGTTTAATAGGCCTGCAGCCTAGAGAGCTGCCTGGATGTTGATTAGCATCATATTTTTCTCTCATTAATGTAGAATCTGATTAGCCCTTGTTAAAAGCATTTCATGTGACTCGGCAAGCAGCATTGTTCTGATATTAGGAATTACAAGTTTACTTCATCTGAGGGAATAAAACGCTCACTTGTTCAAAGCCTTCCACTGCACCTAGCAGGCAGGAGTCTCCAACCTACTTAAAATTCCCAGGGAGGAGAATAAGCAGAAATTGTCAAGTGAATAATAACATAATAATGTATTACAGTTGAGCATGGATTTAAAAATACAAAACAAAAGCCGACAATATATTTCATATATATTGACTGGCCCGTACGGGCAGGGGTACCTTTACCTTTTACCTATTGCTTTAACAGATAACAGCTATGTATATTAAGCAGGCCCCACCCTTTGGGGGCTTTGCTCAGCTTTTGGAGAGTGATTCCACTGAGCCTTCATTGCTAGCAATAAACACCCTTTGTTTTCTCACCGCCACTTGGAGATTTCCTTCAGCCTCAAACGTTAATTTTGCTGCAAACTGGAGGTGTCCCAGTCCTGTGGTAATGGATAGCAGTCCAAGAAAAAGGATAACAAGCTTTAAGGACAGAAGTGTGCATGTATGTTTCCTGCTTGGCAGGGGGTTGGACTCGATGGCCCTTGTGGTCTCTTCCAACTCTATGATTCTATGATTCTAAAAGCTTATACCAAAACAAATTTAGTTGGTCTATAAGGTGCTACTGGACAATGTTTTATTTTTTATTTTTTTTATTTCAACTGCATTAGACCAACACGGCTACCTACCTGAAGCTTTAAGGAAACATTGTTTGTGATTGCATACATTTATATATACTTCCTCTTCTCAGGGATGCTGAAGTGAAAGCATAGCACTGTACTAGCCCAGCCCCTCAATGCACTTCTTTCCCCATCTATCCTTGCTTTGCTTTTGTGTTTCTTGTCTTAAGAGTAAAGGAATTTGCCTTTAATGGATGACCTGAGCCATCCCGGTTAATGGCTGGAGTTGAAAAACACCCTCATATAATCCCAGGTGAATAATGTTGTCTCAGAAGACTTAAAGGAG
This sequence comes from Podarcis pityusensis, assembly GCF_964106645.2. Taxonomy (NCBI): domain Eukaryota; kingdom Metazoa; phylum Chordata; class Lepidosauria; order Squamata; family Lacertidae; genus Podarcis; species Podarcis pityusensis. The sequence goes on from NC_138030.1 coordinate 37,740,687, forward strand.
TATTTTACCTGCCTGGCACAGTTATAGATGCAATTAGTTAACACGGATAGTTAGAGGTTTCAGTGGAGGCATTAAACTCCGGTCATTATTAATTATGTAAATTCTCTGTCTTCTTTCTGTCAGAACACAGGAATAAAGTAAACACAAATGGATCAAACTGCTATTCAATAGAAACTTTATGTTAATATTGCAAAGTGCATGGCAGGAGGTGGCAGTTACATTAATCTCTTGGGGACAGAAACCAGCAGGAGCTCAAATATTATTAATTGTTACTCACTGGGTAACCAAGCAGGGACCATTCATTATTCTTTAATATTACAGCAGCGTTACCTTCAGACTTCCATAAAGGTCAGTGTTTAGGTGCTGTATAGTAGAGGCATACTGCAAGTTCCTTGCCTCAAAGAACTTTCATCCTCTATCCCTTTCCCCCCTTTCAAAAACTAATTAGAATTTGGGATTTATGGGGATAAAGCACTGGTGTGCTAATTACCATGCCCATGTATATCTCAGTGCATGTGAAAAGTGAATTTAAGTGAGTGGAGGTAGATAGAATGGTTTCTGCAGGTTCAATGCCTTTGTTGGGAGTTCATGTTGTGACTAGATCAGGCCTGAATGAGGTTCTTCCTTGCATTCAGCAGTCACAGGATACATGTGGTAAAGAGGTCATGTCCTGCTTACAGGCTTCCCAAACATATTTGGATAGCCACTGTGAGAACAAGATGCTGGATGGACTCAATGGACCATTGGTTTGATCCAGCAGGCTCTAACGTTCAGAATTACTTGGTGGGATTCAGCTCACTGTTTGCTTCATTTATATTTGGTACCTTAAAACAGAAGCATTTCTGGTTAGAATGTGGTCTACATTCAGGAGGCTGTGTCTGCTATAGATGTTTGCTTCCCATTCCTGTATTAAACATGCCTTGACATCTCCTGAAATGTAGTATGTTTATATAGAAAACCTTCCATTTTGGATGCCCATCTGCTTCCCTGAAGATTCTACATGTGAATGGCTCTGTTAATAAATAAATACCAAGTCTCCCTTTGCTACCCCTGTGAAACACCAGAATTTAGGGCCTGTTGGAGAAAATTGAGTAAATTGGAGAAACTTCCACAGAGCTGATTTAGCATGAGAATTGCTTATTTGCCTCTGGAAGAGAAATGGTGGGGATTCCAGAAGTTTAACTTATAGCAGAACTGCAGCCCAAATGAGAGAAAGGAAAACTATAATTAGCAGTTCGCTTATAGGGAAGATATCTGAAGCACCATCTTCTCCCTTATGCCCATGTTAAATTCATAATCTGAGGCCCTACTCTAAATGCCACCAACTTCAGAAGATCGAGCCATTTCTGTGGTGATGATAAAATATATTCCGCAGAAATATTTATTTACCACTGGGAAGGGGTTGTATTAGGCTGCAACTTATATCACTTTCCTGGAAGTAAGCCCAAGTGAATTCTATATAACTCAGAGGATCAATTCATAGGATTGCTGTTGCTATTTTTACCAGATTGGGTGGTTTAATGCTTTTTTGTTTATTTAGGTGCGATTGTTGATGATTTTATTCTGGTGGGGACTCCATATACTGCCGTGGAAGATAATAGTTTCAAACTGAAAATAAATGAGGAAATAATATTTAAAAAATCAGAGCCATTTTGATTTAATCAGCATGTCTTTGTAGGTAAAACAGTAATATAGCCTATCATGTGTATTGGTTCATTCCCTTCTTTAAGAGCATTAGATAACTATTTCTTTGTCTCTCTTTGTGGCAACATACCTTTCAACTTTAACGCCAAGCAAACTGGGTATGAAATCTTTGAGGATGTGCATGATTCCATGTAGGACAGAAACAGATTGATTTAGCATCGGACATTATTATTATTATTTCCCTTTGCAAGGCTTAAGCATGTCATTTGCTGTCACATGTGTCCTTGTGAAATCCTGGCCAGAAATCAACTTGATGTTCAGTATCAGACAGTTTTCTTTAACGTCTGTAGATAACGTCTGTGTGTCTTTCACACTGTGGGAGTGATGCACAAACCACCTGCAGGTCAACAACAAAAGGATTCAGAGCGATCAAGTCGAGCACAAAATTCCCAGCTAATTTGCAAGCTGTACTATTTGCTCTGTATGCATGCTGTCATGAATCTCCAGCCAGCACCTTCCCATACACTTTCAAATTGCATTCGTGTTATTATAGGGTTCTGATGTACTCAAGAGTTTTGTGATTAACCATTAGTAGGTTTGCAGTGACTTAAACTCTGTACATGGAACTGACTTTACCTGCGCAACTGAGCTTTAGCACTTTTCTGCTGGGTGAACAGTTCTGTGTGGTCCATGGTATGCATACTCAAAAATAAAGAGATTCAACAGGGTCCCTTCCTTCCAGCACTCTGGTGCACCCCTCCTGACGTTCTGATTTTGGGGACAAAAATGTTGGAAGGTATGTGGATATAAGGCAGCTTCCCATGTCCATTCCCTCTATTTGGAGACAATATGTACAATATCCCAGAGTTAAGAGTCCAATATAAGCGCAAGATGCTGCTCCATGTCATCACCCTTGATGGCGCTTTCTGGCATAAGTGGAAAGGGCAGGTGAACAAGAAGTGACAGCAACAAGGACAAGCAGCGGGGTCAGGAGGCTACAGGGATTGGCAGCAGGCTGCCTACAAAGGTATGGGTCTTGGCAGGTGCCCAGTCATGCCAATTCCCAATACCAGTTCTGGTATTGTACAGTTTTTTCTTTAAATAGCACTTGATCCTAGTTTTCCACTGATTCTAATAATGTATTTTGAATTGTTGTAAATGGTTCTGGGACATTGTGGTGAAATCATCTTCATTTTCCTCTTTAATAATAAAGGAGTCACAGGTGAAATTCTCACCACTGGGCTTGTGGATCTGCTCTGGAAGACATTTTTTTGGATTCAAAGAACAGCTGATGTTAGGCTAGTCTGTGCTCTGTGAAACAGTGAAAGCTTTATGTTGTTTCAGGAATCACCATAACAGATAAGAAGCATACAATGTGCAATTCAGCACTCTGTTTGACACGGGGCAAACATTCTTAGACACAGCGGTGGGAAGAAAGGGAAACTGGGTCTCTGAGGAACTGGAGGGCCTTATGTAAGCCCTTTATTTTATAGACTTTGTCAGCATGGGTAAAAGAAACATATTAACCCTTGTTATTTATATTTACAAACCTGTCTCCCTCTAGGCTTACCACAACCAAATTGTATATTCTAAAATATTAGAACTGCCTTCTTTGTGTGGTTAAAACGATACCTTTCCACCCCTCACTGAATAGACAGGCTTGTATAATAAAATAAGCTCTGGGGTACTGTAAAAAAATCTCTCTTTTTGTTTTAAATTTGCTTTTGTACCACTCGCAAAATAATTAGTCTCAATCTCCCACAGGAGCTTTTGCATTGCTTGAACCCCCAATTGTCTAATAACGCTCTCAAGCTTATCCCAGGGCAATAAAAGCTGCACAGACTAGCAGTAACATTTGTGAATTCAGATTTCTGAATGGCATGAGTGGGTTTTTTATTGACGTATACGCACTGCTCTTGCCTACATCTCTACAAAAGACTCATTTTTAAAGCTTCAGATATGCCATCTTGTGCTGTGATCTTGACAGATCTCACAAGCTGAGCAGGGTCAGGCTGGGTTAATATTTGCATTGGAGATCTCTAAGGAACAGTGCAGCAAGGCCAGTAATTCAGAAGGTGACTCTTTTTTCCTTCTAGCAGAGATTCAAAAGGATAGCATTCCCCATGTTAGTTATAGTGAAGACACATCTGGCTATTGAATACACTTTTTCCAGAATGGTATAAGCCAGTGCTTAGCTGTCAGATAAGGGCAGTAAAGCAGGGACCATTGGGTCTACATCAGGCATGATTGCCTGCAGTTTTCGTTTTCAAGTCATTTAGCTCTTTTTTGGTGGACACAAATCCTTCTGTTTATTTTAATCATTTTTTATTTTTATATTCCCAAACCATAAAAATTCACATTAAAAAAAAATAAAAATCCACAACCAGATAACCATAAATAGATTAAGTGCTGCTCTTTTTGTCCACTTGCTCTTTTTTGCTTTTTTTTTTAGTTTCAGTTTTTAAGATTGTACTTTAATTGTGTCACTGCTGTTCATAGAATCATAGAATGGAAGGCGCCCTCAGGGTCATCTAGTCCAGCCCCCTGCAATACAGGAATCTCAGCTTAAATAACCATGGCAGATAGCCATCCAGCCTCTCTCTGAAAACCTCCAAGGAAGAAGAGTCCACCACTTTCTAAGAGAGTCCGTCCCATTGTTGAACAGCTCTTACCTTCAGAAAGTTCTTCCTGATGTTTAGTCAGAATCTCATTTATTGTAACTTGAAGCTATTGTTTTGAGTCCTACCCCAGAGCAGGATGAAACAAGCTTGCTCCATCTTTTATGTGATAGCCCTTTACATATTTGCAGATGGCTATCATATCTCCTCCCACTCACCACTTTACCAGGATTAACATACCCAGTTCCCTCAATGATTCCTCATAAGGCTTGGTTTACAGAACCTTGACCAGCTTGGTTGTTGTTATGTACTGAGCTTGGATCCTAGATCAATAGGCAAGTTGGATCCTAGAAAGCAGCATCCTGATTGGTCTGCAGGAACAGCTCAATCCGGCTTCAGGAGGAAGTGGATCAGCAACCTGATTGGATTGCAGCAGCAGCAGCAGCAGCCCAATCAGGCTCCAAAAGGGGAGATGGATTAGCCTATCATGCAGGACCCATTGTGTAAATAATGTATCTATAGCCAGAGGTTTTGGGGAAGACTCCCTCCCTGTTTACCATGAGCTGAAATAAAGAGCATGAAATCAACTCTCAACTCTATATTTCAGTTGTCTTCCTCTACACATATTTCAGCCTGCCAACATCCTTCTTAAACTGTGGTGCCCAGTACTGAATTAAGTATTTTGGGTGTAGTCTGACCAAGGCAGAACAGAGTGGTACTATTACTTCCCTTGATTGGTCTACTAAGACCCCAAGATCCCTTTCACGTGTACTACTTGCAATTCAGGTGCCACCGCCACCCCAATCTTATATTTGTGCAGCTTGTACTTCCTGCCTAAGTGTAGAACCTTACATTTGTTCCTATTGAATTCTTATTCTTATTCTTATTCTTATTCTTATTCTTATTGGTTAGTTTTGGCTCAGTTCTCCAATCTGTTAAGGTAAACTTGAATCGTGATTCTGTCTTCTGCAGCATTATTTACTTCTCCCAGTTTGGTGTCATCTGCAAATTTGATGAGCATCCCCTCAATTCCTTCTTCCAAACTGTTCATAGATGTGGAACAGATGTGCAAGCCACTTTGAGTAACTCATTTGTAGAGGAAAGTCTGGGGCATAATTTTTGAATGAACAAACGTGCTAATCATGGGCCAGCATAAAGAATGCGAAGATTTTTTTTAAAAAACAACAACTTTAAAACAACAGAAGCACAAACAACAGCATCAACCCCACCGTCACTTCCTTCCTCTATCATTTTCTAACTTTCATCATCCAGAAGCAATGTGAAATGGCCTCCAGGGAACCTCCCTTGAAGAACATTCCACATCACTGGGCTTATCCCCCTCCCGCTGTGTAACAAGTGTGGTACATATTGCCATTGTTGTTTTAAGACCAACACCCAGAGAAACATTTAGCAAAAAGAGAGAGAGAAGCTCAAATCACATCAGAACTGAAAAAGTGTGATGTGGATATTATTGAAAATCCTTGGTAGGCTTGCCAACTGTTCCTTTTTTCAAGGAACAGTTCTTCATGGTTCCTAATTTCTTAATATGGCAGGGAGAGTGTGATCTGCAAGTGAGGGCATTTATTTTACCATTATATCGTGATTAGATCACTTTCCAGTGAAACTGAGGTTTTCAGCGGCTTTCCTCTGGAATGGGGACCTAGAATGGTCTGCCCCTAGTGGCTGATGGATCTAATTCATTTACATTTTTCTGTTGGATTTGTTTGTGCTCCTATTGAAGCCCTGGTTGATCAATGGAATACATGGATGACCTGGGCAGTTGGGACTATTATTCCTCAGTGTCTTCTTCCACTTACTAGAGCCCAGTTCCATGGTGTACAAGCGCAAGTGGAGCAAATCTCTGATGAATGCATTATCAGGTTACATGGAGGCAATGAAGCTGCTGTTTCTATTGCATCCTCATTATGGATGATGTTTTAGGGTGGTTCAGAGTCCTTTACATGCTGTCCCATAGCAGATGGTAGGACTGGCAGTGGCCCACTGTGATTTGTTTTAAGAGCATTTCAATGGTAAAGTCAATTGCATACTCTGGGGCCTGCTGTTCTAAAGATTTTAGGGCCCCGCCAAAGACTTACATCTTATCATTATCTACTCAATAGGGCTTAAGTGGCTTAAGTGGCATTGCAGCCTTCGACAGCATTATTATTTTTCTTAGACTATATATTGTAGGCACAAACATTTTTTCTCACTGATCTCTCAGATTATGAGTGCGATCCTTTGCACTTTTTCTTGGAAATAAACCCCTTTGAACTGAGTAGTATTTCTGAATATATATGCCTAAGATCAGATAAGACAGTTATGTGCAGCTAAGTGTACAAAACATCTCTTCATGTCATTGTAACTTAGCCTAGAATTTCTGCTTAAAAGCTCATATTGTTGAAAACCCATCCTTATATTTAATTTTTTTGTTGGCATCCGTCTGTCTCAAGAGACAACGGAGTGTGCTTCCGGGGGTAAAGTCACACATATGCATTAGTATCCCTGAAGTGGCAAGACCTCTCTGGTGTGGCCCAAAGGAAAGCACAGCAATACGTTTGGCAGTAGCTGGTCATGCCGGATTTGTGTAGGGTTTACTTCTTGGCCTTTTCTTCGTCCTGAAGCTGTCCTGCAAGCCAGCGGAGGTTTAGGATCAGATTTTACCTTCTCCTGGGTGGGCTACATTCTCAGGTTGATAAGACCCATCTGCCCCTCCCTTTCCTCTACAGCACGTGCAGAAACCACCTTCCTGACCATTGGACCCACTACTGGTCTCTATAATTTTCAGGCTGCTGTCCGCACTGGGGATTTGTTTTATATATTTAAATATATCATTCCTGCACAATAAGGCACCTTTGTCCCAGTCTGCTTTAAAAAGGAAATCTCAGTCTGAATCAGGTTAGGGAGCCAGTAATAAAATAAGAGGCGATGCTGATGTAGGATCCTTTCAGTGTTGTAATCCTTTAAAAATGGATTGACTTCTTATTTTAAAATAAATGAAATTACAAATAAAAGCAAAAAAGTATCTTGATGGACCCAGAAAAAGAAGAAGATGGCCTCACTTGTTCTGAAAAAAGTTAAAACAATTGTTTGGTTCAAACATAATGCCAAATAATGGTGTGGTGCTGCAAGAAGAAAAAGTGCAGTCACAATTTAATCCTGATTTCACTCTGGGGGGACAAGTACAAACCATAGTTTCCTAGTTCAGGTGTTGCAAAGGAAGCAACTGACAATCTGAGCATGTGAGTGTGGGTAGAAAACAAAGTGCAGCAAATGAGCATACTGCATTTCTACAGATCCTTAATATAGGCTGGATATAAACAGGGCTGGACTTAAGAGGTGGGCAAGCTAGGCACACTCTGAACTCCAGGCAGTGCTCAGTGTTTGTTGAATGTACAACATGAAACTCCTCTTTAAAAAAACAAAAGAAAATGGGAGGGGGTTAGCATGGTAAAACTGCTCCAATTTCTTTAGGTGGGAGGAGGTGTTGGCACTTAGCCTACACTTGCTTTGTAAAACATTTTGTTTTTAAGCCCCACATCACTCAGAGTGGTGCAAGGCTCTTTCCACAGCTTCCCATGAACTGCTGTGATGTCATGCAGCATAACGCTCCGAAGACTTTCCCAGAAGTGTGGCCAATAGGAAGAAGCTCGATTCTCTTTCTACTGCTTCCTGCTGGCCACACTTCCTAGGGAGACCCAGTGAGTAGCAACCCCTTCCCAAAGATTTTGGGGGATGTTCTGTTTACTCTACCCCAGCCCCAAGAAAGCAGCAGAGAATCAACCTTTATTTGCTTAAGGTTGGGGGGCTGGGAGGGGGAGAAATTAATTTAGAGAAATGAGTGGAGAGAGCAAGATGATTTAGGCCCACCTTTGCATTTGCGTAGAATTCCCCATCCCAAATTCTGACCTATATCAGATTTACCTCAAATGGTAGTTTATCTGCATCAAAAGCTGCAATGGGAGATGTGCTGGCTGCCATTCCATGAATATTTCAAGCATCAGTAACTCCCATCAGCTGTTGCAAAGGAAAGTTGGAATTGTGAGCTTTGGGTTCTTGGCAGGTAAATAAGAAAGAAAAAAGAGAGGGATGTAGACTTTGAAGTTCAAATGCATTTTTCTTCACATGGTCTGTCACTTTCCATAGCTATGATAAGCAGGACTGGTATTTGTCTAAGTCACACAGAATGCTTTTTATCCTTCTTGTTTCAGGCTTGACATCAGATTGAATATGAAAGCTAATGCAATCATGGTGTCCTGAGCCTTTTAAAGCAGGTTAAAGTCGGCAACCATCCAGGGATGCTTATCCACTCAATTCTTATCAAACTAAGTGGAATGTAAAGCAGATACCTGTTTACAACAACTCCCATTTGCCACATCATCCAGCTACTCATTAGAATAAGTAGATTGTCTGCTGAGCTCTTATACCAGTAGCCAGTTATGCTGCCAACCTGGGGTAGAACTTCAGGGGTACTTGTGTAGTGTCTGGCCAGCTGCATTAACAAGGAGGAGGGAAAAGTACATGTAAGGACCTAACCAGACAAGCGGATCAGGAGTCTCCAGGTCCTCTGTAAGCTCGCAGTCTGAGCTAATCACAACCAGCTGTCTAAGAGCTCCTCTGCAAAGCTTTCCTAAACTGGGAACATGCACAGTATAGCACTATAAATCTGTTTCCATTAAAGCTGTGACTCTGGCTCCTAGTATTCAACTCCCATTGAAACAAGCTCCATAGAGTCCTGAACTTTAGACCTGAAGTCAGGTATCTGCCACACATTTTTTCCAGACACTAGAAGTCTCACTCTTTGTCTGCTCGTCCACTCTGCAACAATGAGCTTTCCATCCTCATAAAAAGAGCACCCTTCCATTTTGTAAAAATGTGTGGGAAGCCACAACTTCCCATTAGCTATCACTTCTGTATGCTCCACATTGTGTTACAGTGAATCCTTTACAGGACACTCAGAAAGGCAGCGTGAATCATTCTGCCTGCCCTTTAAAAGACACTTTCCAGCTCATTATGGCAAGATGCCTCTTGCATTCTTTCTGCAGCCCTCTGTGGAGCTTACCGCTCACGTACATTAGTGACACTAATGAACTGCTTGCTCTGGGATCTCTACTGCTGGCTGGTTTGACACCTAGGTTGCCCCATTCCTTTAAAAATCCCCTGACAGAGAACTGTTGACAGAGTATTAGGAGGATCAGTGGAGCCTTGGTTAAAATAGGGCATTTCCCCCACCCTCCAACTGCCTGGCTATCACCACCATCTCTGTGCTGCAAAACAATTCCATTAAATCAGAAACATCAGAGCTCATCAAGCTTCTGATTTCAGGCTAGCAGAGGGAAACATACTGAGCAGAGGTTTCCTATTAATTATTGTCCTTACTGATAAAACAACATGCATTTGGCTCAAGTGGCTAGCTAGGTTTTTCTGACCATTAAAAATATTGGCATGATGATACAGTCTTACAGTGATGATGTTTTGGATGTTTCGCTAAAACACTAAGAGCTGCAATCCTATAGTTCAGGGATGGCTGAATCCCAGTTTGGGTGCTGGATCAAGTCTCGCCACGCAACTTTTTCTTGACCCCCGCAAATTCCATGGATTTTGGCAATAGTGGTTAAAAAACAAACAAACCAGCAATGTAAAGTAGACTGAGCACTAAGGTGGATAGAGAGGTTTACACTTATCCCTCCTGGGGTTGCAAATCACACCCTCCCCAGTTATTAGATTGCTCATTTGATGAGTAGAGAGGAAGCAGTAACATTGGATCAGCTACAGGGGTTGTGTGCCTGTGCTGTGTGTGTATGGGTCCTCTGTATGCAAGAGAGAAGGTTGGCCAAGGACAGATGCAGCCCTTCGGTGAGGGAATGTTATCTACCCGTGCCATACATGCTTACCTGGGAGTAAGTCAGCCGAACTAAAGGAGGCTTCCTTCTGAGCAGACATGGAACAGGACTTTGCTAATTAAATATGTTCAAACCAACACAGTCTTGAAAGTCTTCTGCATTCGGATTGCTTTCATATAAGAAGAAAATGGAAAAGCTTGCCAGTCAAAAGGCAGCACAATACACAAGTGAATAATGCTCAACAATCATATTGCATGATCAAAAGAAAGCCTGAGGACAGGTGTAGCATATGGGTTTTTTCAGTGTTGATTCTCCATTTGTAGAATGCTCTCCCCAGGGAAACATGCCTGACTCCATCATTGTTAGTTTTAGGTGCCAGTCTGAGACATTTTTAATTTCCCAGGATTTTTGGTGGTTAAGTTAGATTTGTTTGTGGCACCCCACCCCCCAAATCAGGTGGGGGAAGACCTGTCTTTACTGTATTGCATGATGAATATTTTAGGAAAATTGTACTGTACATCATTTTACATTTGGCTTATAATTTATTTTATCTATTTGTATTCTGTTTTGTCATGTTGCTTTCAGACTTTATTTTGTGTAAAGCAGCTGACAAATGCAAATAACAATATGATGCCACAGCAGGAAATAATAGACCTCATTCTGCGCTCAGATGTCCCAGTGCAGCAGTAATTTAGTACATATAATGTCCCTTTGTCCTTGCTAATCTGCTGCCTGGCCTATTTGAGAGAGGGCAGCATTGATGTCAACCTGATAGTGTGCATATCTGGCCTATAGATAAGACATGCTCTTCTTTTTTCTTCCTATGAGTGGTCTCACAGCTCTGTTCTGCAGAAATAAAGTCAGTGGTACACTGAGGTAATTTGAGATTCTGACCTTGCTGGTCTTGTGACTCTGTAGACGGCAATATGTAATTACTTCACTTATTTCAACATCTGCAGTTATTAATCTAGTGACAGTTTCATAAGGTGTGTTTAATGAAAAAGGTTACTTGTGAACCTAGCACAATTAACAAGTGAATGGATAGTTGTGTGTCTAGCCTTGCATGTCTGCTTAGATCATAGCTGGAGAACTTATGTCCTTCAGTTCCAGGTGTTGTTGGACTCCAACTCCCATCATCCTTGACCACTGCCGAGGCTACATGTTGAGGGCTGCAGATTCCCCTTTCCTGGGTTATTACGATCAATTATCTTGCAAGACTCAGGATGTTGCATACATGTGAAACAAAGCACTACCAGAATAAGCAGGTTATTTTTTCTTGTTAAAATATGGGTGCTGTTTACTAATATAGGCCAGAGTTTAGTACCAGGAGTTGTTCTTCCATTAGGAGCAGGCCATGCCAAGGAATAAACCAGCCTTTCAAACCTCTCTGTAGGCCAGGTAAAGGTAAAGGGGCCCCTAACCGTTAGGTCCAGTCGTGGACGACTCTGGGGTTGCGGCACTCATCTCACTTTACTGGCCAAGGGAGCCGGCGTACAGCTTCTGGGTCATGTGGCCAGCATGACTAAGCCGCTTCTGGCGAACCAGAGCAGTGCACGGAAACGCCGTTTACCTTCCCGTCAGAGCGGTACCTGTTTATCTACTTGCACTTCATGCTTTTGAATTGCTAGATTGGCAGGAGCAGGGACCGAGCAACGGGAGCTCACCCTGTGGCGGGGATTTGAACCGCCAACCTTCTGATCGGCAATCCCTAGGCTCTGTGCCCAGATGCACATATATCCTGCCCCTTAAAGGCCATGGATGTGGTCATCTTGGCAGGTGCAGCATTTCTAATATATGTAGGCCAAGACACACCTGCCAAAATTACCACCATCCTTCCTGGCTTGCCACTCTGTATCTCTAGCCCACACTCCTTGTATGAGCCACTTGGAGAACAGAGTGTGCTGTCGTCTTCTAGATCACAGAACAACTCATCTCCCCCCCCCCCCAGGCCAAGTTAGATATTAAGTTATTCTGCAGTTGCGCAAACATGATAGTGTCTTGAGCATATCTCCTGCTGGGCTTACCATACAGCACTCTGTTAAGCAAAATGCTAAATTTAGACTAATCTGTACAATTAAAGGAAGGTACTTGACATGTTGGTTTGGGTTTGGATAGTTAGTTCCAGTAAAGATGTAAAGGGGAGGGATGGTTCCATAGCTGTCAAGTGTCCCTTATTTGAAGGGACAGTCCCTTATTCCAGTGCCATGTCCTGCTGCTGTCACTTATTGATGGATGTCCCTTAAATGATGTCCCTTAAATTTCAAAGGAAGCAGCTCCTCTCCCTCCCTCCCTGCCAGCCAGGGAAGAGGGAGGCTCCAACTGTGTTGCTTGGCTGTGTTGCTCATCCAATAAGAAGTCTAAGAACGACTGGGGGTGGAGCTTGCATGCCTTGTGTGTGGCTAGTTAATGCAAGCTGAGAGGGTTTTTGAATGCTGGACGTCATTTTGTTGCACATGCTGCTGCAAACTTTGCAGTGCGAAGCCGGGCCGGGGAGCCATCTTAAGTTGAGGCTGCATAGGCCTTGTGGTGCATGTGATTCAGATTCTATTCTGTTGAACCTCCGGTTACAAAGTTGGTTGGACAGTGTTCTTGAAGCTACCAGCATGAGTTTGACCAGACTGCAGGAGGACAGGAAGACTGGAGTGCCTGGAACAGGTGAGGCTGCAGGTCCCTTATTTTGGCTGCTGGTCCCTTATTTTCAAGGCTGCTGGTCCCTTATTTTCAAATCTGTAAGTTGACAGCTATGGATGGTTCAATAGTTAGTTCAAGCTCAGGGAGAACCTAAATCCAAAAGGGATACATGCATGGCAACCTTCAGGGCCAGGTGGTAGAGCCTGAGACTCTTAATCTCAAGGTTGTAGGTTTGAGCCCCATGTTGGGGAAAAAGATTGCTGCATTGCAGGGGATTAAACTAAATGTGCCTCATGGTCCCTTTCCACTCTACCCCATAGTGACAGGAAAAATCTGTCAATTCTTCTTTCTCTCAGTTTTGTATGTCCCCATATTTAGGCTGAGGCCTCCACATTTCTGCATCTCTTTGCACTTAAAAATGTCCACATAATCATCAGCATTTCAGTGTACATTTCTCCTATTAAGCACATTTTTAATGCAATTTTACCTAATAAACACATCCTAGCAAGCAATTTACCTAACATAATGCATATTTTTATTATTGTCACTATTTTATGCATATTTATTCACATTTTCCCCTAATACAAGCAGTTTTGTACACACATTTTTTGGTTGCAGATCTGTTTTGGATAATTCAGAGAAGTGTGAATTTTGAAGAGTAGCTGCACTTTGGTTCATGCATCGTTTCAAAAAAGGGTGACTTAGGAAGGCTTGCATTAAAATGCAAACTAATTCAGATTTCTCCCCCATCCCTAGTTCTGTGACAATCTGGGATAATTCCAAGAAAACTGCACACAGTTCCATTAAATCTTCGAGCAGAAACTAATGTTTTGAACCTTTATAGTGTAATATAAAGAGCTTGTAACAAAGGCTCACTCTATTTACATTCTGAAATGCATGTCTAGTGCTAACTATATGAAGTAAGGTAATGCCTCTGGGCATGGCAGGATCATATGTATCTCTGCAGACAGCCCAGGGCATTGCCCAAACAATAAAATAACCTGAGGTGTTTTTTGTTTTGTTCTGTTTTTTGTTTTGCAAATGATGGAAATGTTCTCAGTAAAATGAGCTTTGACACAGTGTGAACTCTAACAAACTAGCAGCTTCAAATAACTGACATTTCAACCATGAGGGTCTTGTTGTAAGAAAGATCCTATGCACCTTGCCTCCATTTGTTATTTTGAAAACACAAAAAAGAAATGAAACTGGCTTCTCTAATTCACCTTTAACCTCATCTGCTTTGGCAGTTAAGTTCTGATGAGGGTTTATGTTAATTTTTACTGCATTCCTAATAATGAGAAATATTTGGCAGATTAACATCATTTAGTTTCCTTTTCCCAAGAGAGAGAGAGAATGGGGGGGGGGGGGGTTGCCAAAAGATGTTGAGCTCCAGGCTGGGGGTAGGAATGAGCTCTGCAAAAGTGGGGAATATTAAAACCAAATTAACAGAAATGCATGAAAAGTTCAGGAGCCCCCTGCTACTCCTCTGTGAGGTTCCATCCTTTATTTACTGCTGACAGTCCATCTGTCAGCTTCTAAGCAATGCAGAGGAAGAGAGTACACCTGTCAACACGTCTGTGTGGTAGAGATGGAGCAGATGTTGGAATTTGCACCGCTGACGCTCGCATTTATCATGTTTGGCATAAAACCACTAATAAAGGGGAAATGGTAGCTATCCCCTACGATGCTTCCCCCCCCCCACCTCCCCTTACACAACCACCACCTCTGTAGAATTTCTGGAAGCTGCATATATCCCTTCCAGCTTTGCTTCACAGATGGGAAGACGGGATTCAGCATGGAAATTTAATTTTACTAGAATTCAACCCAAACAGAATAATGTGTTTAATATCTATGCAGCGCAAGAGAAAGAGAAGATTCATTTGCTCTCACGAGGCAAGGGAAAGTGATGCATTAAAGCCTCTGTTTTGGTACGGAAGAAATATAAATTCACTTTCACATATGCACACAAATGCATTAAGGCAAGGGCATGAAACAAATCAACAGAAGCAAGTGCAAAGGGGGCGAAATGTATCAGGGTTTGCAAAATGATTGCTGTTATATATTTTATTATCTATTATTAATTCCTAGCAAAAAAAAAAAGGGAATGTTGCACATAAAGGAGGAATAGTTATGTAAATGGTCTGACAATGAGCAGGAAAGAAATGGAAGCTAAATATCAGAGAGGGGTCAGCAAAGTCGATTGGAGTGCAACTTACAGAAACAGCAATAGTCTCCATCAATTAGGACATGGGGAGCAGAAATGGAGTATTAGAGGAATGGACTATGGGGAGCCATTCAGCATTAGATGGGAGGGAGGGAGGGAGGAATTAATATCTATACTCAGCACTTTTCTCCTCTGCAACACTTTCTTTGCGTTAATTAGGTAATATCCACAATTCCCAGAAAGGTTCCATAAGCAATGGAGAGCATCTTCAGTGTGCCTGGGGGTGAAACCGAGGTACAAAGGAGCTCAGATAATTAAAGAAATAAAAATCACATGAGTAACATACACAGGGAAATGTATTTGTAGATAAATGAACTATGTAGTGAATGTCATGTAAAACCTTTCCACCACAGTAATGTTGCATATCAAAGATCTTTTGGTTTACCTAAAACACTTCAGATTCTTCGTCCGAGAAGACAACTCAGATGATATCCCAGTGTGACTTCAGCAGGTGAAATAGCTTCGAAATCAGACAACTTCTTTTAGTTCCTCATTGACAGGGGAATGCAAAGTTCAACTTCTAGGAGATCCCATGGATCCACTAAATAAGGGCCCCAGTACTTTAGATCAGGAAAAGACTGGCTACCAGAAGAAAAGGCACAAGAGGCATGAATGACGAAGAATGGATTAAGAGGGAGGTTTCTGTAGCAATACCTAAATAGTTAGGTCCACACAATAGGACTTTTAAATTTTTGCTCATTTCTTTAATGATGCACCAAAGGGATGCACTTTCCATTTGAGTCTGAAAGTTGGAAGACTTTTTATGAGGAAACAATAGCCAAATATAAAAAATGAATTGAAATCATTTTGGTGCAATCATGAGACTGAAGAATGAGGCCTTCCCTCTGTGATAATTCACAGAGGACCAGCAGAGCTTCTCTAGCTGGCTTCATCACTGGAAGTCTTTCATTGTTGTCTTTCTTTTTTGCTCTCTTTTATTAACTTTGTTAAAATATTTATGCTTAACCTTTGAGTCTCAGGCTATACAAAATCTTATACCAATCAAAAAGATTCGGTTTCTTCTGTTTTGGTATCAGGTACCTGCCTGAATTCAAGCTTATCTATTATTATTTCCAGTCCTTTAAAAATACAAAATATCAGTCACCTTATTTACAAAAAGCTTACAACAGAAGGTTTCTTTATTTCTCATTGTTTCTTAAATTATGCCAAAGTGAAAATAAAGATTATCCTGGGACTAAAGGAGTGCTGGGAATCTTTAATGCATTATGGATTAAAGCATTATAAATATAATGTCACCAGCCTATCTCCTTGTCTACACTAGCATGAAGGCAGCCCTGTTTAGGGAAGTTTTTAATGTTTGATGTTTTGCTGTGTTTTTAATATTCTGTTGGGAGCCACCCAGAGTGGCTGGGGAACCCCAGCCAGATGGGGTGGGATATAAATAATAATAAATAATTATAATACACCCAAGGAGAGAGGTGTTAAGATCTTTAACCCAGAGTCCTAGGCTGAATCTAGACACATAAAAAAAAAGTTTCAGAAAAATGCATTGTAAACCTCATAATGGGAAATCATGTTGGTGAAAGACAGAACTCTACAGCGCTATTTGGTGTCACAGTGTTATAACACATTTTAAAATGTTTATTCTTTACTAATGTAGCAGAGTCCCTAGTGTGCTACAGCAGAATGAGTGCTCTGAGAAGATGAGGCATTGGCAGGAAAAGAATAAAGAGGTATCAGAGCAGGGTCTAGAATATTTGAATACACAGATTACTACAAAGATAGAATCATATAATTGTAGGATTGAAAGGAAAACAAAAGGACATCTAGTTCAACCTCCTGCAATGCAGAAATCACAGCTAAACCACAGGGGTAAAGCATTTCAAACTAAAGCAACAATTCAGCACAGGCTGCTCTTTAAGGGCAAATGGGGCAGTGCCCCCCACCAATTCTGCCCCAACTAGTTCCTGCCTGCCTGTCTTCTTACTTACAACTAGTTCAGCTTCCTCCTCCTTGTTCTCATGTTGGGATAACACTTCCATATGCACTGCAGTCACTGCATTTCAGCACTGGGATTTTAATCACACAACGTTATCCAAAATGCCCATGCAACCTGGACTTTATTACAGCATACTTGTGTTTGATGTGTCGTTTCTCAAACCAGATCCACAACCATTCCTAATTCTTGATCTTAGGTGTGATGTTAGGGACAGAATATATATTTTTGTTAGATGATCAGCAATTGCAGATTTCAGTTCTTTCAAAACTTTTGGATACTTGGAACACCATTCTCTGGACATGGTGATTTGTTACTCTTTAATTTGTTGACAAGGCCTAGAGTGTCACCTCTTATCCCCTCTCCGCATTTGTTCCCTTCCTGAAAATGACAGTTCAGTCACTTGCACAGTGAAAACAGATGCATATTTTTTTTCCAGCTTCTCTGCCTTGTCTTTCTTCAGAACACCTTTAATCCCCTTGCTGTCCAATGAGCCAACCAAGTCCCCTGCGTACTGAAAGCTGTGTTTTTTAACAATTGGGGTAGTTAAAGGTAGTATCATCATCATCATTTTTGTGGGTCTTAATGTTTTTAGCATCATTAATTAATTAATTAATTAATTCAGTGTCCATTTGCATTTTTTTTGCTAAAGTTTGTGCTTCTTTCTTATACACCTTGTTTGGGTAAGCCTTCTGTTTTCTGAAGGAAGCATTCATCCTCTAATTAATAGCTTCATGACTCTGTTTATTAACTACACTACTCTTGGACTCAGTTAAATCTTTTCTCATTTGTGATGTTTGTGTGTTCAACCTGAGCTTCCATCATTGTGTTCTGAGTAAGTTCTCAAGAGTTCTGGAGAGGTTTGTCCACACGGGCAGTGCAAATGTCTGTGGGAATGGGCAGATTTTTGCACTGCCTACACAGTGCTACTCCTGTAAATTAAGCTTCTGAATGCTGCCATTGCATATGG
Source organism: Podarcis pityusensis (assembly GCF_964106645.2). NCBI lineage: Eukaryota > Metazoa > Chordata > Lepidosauria > Squamata > Lacertidae > Podarcis > Podarcis pityusensis. The sequence continues at coordinate 37,758,571 of NC_138030.1, forward strand.
ATTTATTTTCTATTCCTATTCACACACCCGAATGAATACCACATATAAAGCTAATTCCTCATTAGAAATATGTAATAACAACTTCTTCTGTTGATTTGCTCCCCAACAAATCTGGTCGGAGGTGATGCATAGCCTTTTAAAATTAGTAGGAAAGTTAACATTAACAATGTGCATTGCTGCCTGATTGCTTGTATTTCAACTGTTGTAACATGGAAATCAATTAACTTGCAGTCCTTGCTTCTTTCCATGTTTCTGGCATGCTTAACATCTGTGACTTCTCAAGATGTTTGGTGCATTTCATTCATCATACATGGCATTTGCATAATGCAAACTTCCCACTTTAGGCAGACACATTGAATATTTTGTAGATTGCAGTTGCTATTTAGCCTAAACATAAATAATGAGTGCATGGGATCTGCCTGCAGAAATCTGAAAATGTAAGAACCAGAACATCTTTTTTGTTCACATTGCAATGGTATACATATATACCTTTCACATCCCTTGCAAAAGCAATTCTTTTTCCTTTTATTTTCTTTCAAAGGCCATTAAAATTCTATTAGCTGCTTTCAAATATTATTTCATGCCATCTGCATTTATTCCAAAGTTGTGATAACAACAGCTGCAATCATTTGTATGCATTTGTGTATGTGTGTATACAGCCACTTATTGAGTAAAAGAACTCCCCCTAACCCTGCGCTGTCAGTGACGATTTAGTCAAATGCAGTGAAGGTTTGTTTGCAAATTGCTTTCTGTGCCATATTATTTTACTTATTAGGATGGCAGGAAGAGGAAGCCAAGTGTCAAAGACACACAAGACTGTCTTATCACAAGTGATAAACGGAAACACAGTTTCTTCCCATGTTTTTATTTATATGTCTGTTTGGACCACGGTGCTAGGCTGACAGTGATTAAAAACCTAACAGTGGGAAAATAACCACCCTTAGCTACTACCAGAAGTAGTGTGCGCTTGGCTTTCTGGCAGGCTGAGAAATATGAATCTCCTTCTTATAACTATTGTAGAACTGGCCATTGAGAAACATAAACTGCAAGATTTAATGGGTTAGATCCTCAGTGGCTATAAAAGTGCACAGATGTCTTTAGGATGGATTGTCCCTAATACTATACTAATGTTAGTGGTGTAGTGGAGTCACAAAGTGATTAGGCAGCTCAGTCATGATCTGCCGTCCTGTCCCCTCTGGTTAAAGGGTTCTTATGGGGTAGATTGGGCAAGGAAGCATCATATCCACTGTTGCTAATCATGCTCTGGCAGGAACCTTACAGTTATAAAGTGGCATTTCCCCCCTTGCAGATTACAAGATCTTTGGAAGAGCAGATTGCACTCTCAGGGCATGCACTCAGGTTCAGAGCCCAGTCTCTTCCCTCCTTTAGACCACAAGCTGGGGGGAAACATGAGACAGTCTGCTTCAAGTTCCTTCTGGGGTAATTTGCCCACCTTTGGTTCCAACCCTGCATTCAGTTCTCAGCTGTGGCTCCCAGATGCTGTTGGCGTGTGACAGTGGCCACACCCCGGGAATGGTTTTCACTGGCTGGCTAAATCAGGTGAGGATAGCCCATGTGTCTTAAACCCTCAGTGAGTTAGGGACCAGGGGCATCTTACCCATAGAGGCTAGTGGTGCGGGGTGCCAGGGCGCCAAGTTCTGGAGGGCACCAGGGAAGAGGCGGAGGCTGGATGGGGCACCTCCTGGCATCAGCTCTCCATCCTCACCCACCTCCACCATGCTGCACTGAAGCAGCGCTGTGCCCGGAGCCTCCATCTGCCACGGGCACTGTGGCACAAAGCAGCCAGCTGAGCCAGGAGGTGCTGCGTCCAGCCTCCGCCTCTTCCCCTTTGGAGGAGCTGCCCTCCAGCCACTGCCCACCTCCTCCAGGCCTGCCCGCAGTGCCGGGGGGGGGCATCGGAGGGAGCTTTGCACCACGGCACTGGATATGCTTAAGGCAGCCCTGTTAGGGACTTCCCTTGTATGTGAAGAGTGGCTCTGGCAGATTGAGTGGATGAGACCAATAGTGGGTCCAGTGATAAAGAAAGTAGTTTCTGCACATGCTGTAGAGGGAAGTGAGGGGCAGATGGGGCTCATCAACTTGCAAAGGTAGCCCAACCAGAAGAAGGTAAACTCTGGTCCTAAACCTCTACTGCCCTGTGGGATATGTTTGGGAGAAGAAAAGCCTAAGGAGTAAACCCTATACAAATCCTGAGTGGAGTCCCTAACATAGTTGGATGGTGCCTTGTATGCCTCCTTATGGCAACTCCTGCAGCCAAGCTGGTGCCAAACATATTGCTCTGCTTTCCCTTGGGCCACATCAGTGAGGCCAAGAGGTCTTGTCATTTGGGCAGCCCAAGACCTCCATACACACTGCCCACACTTGCGCCCCAGGGAGGTCACTTTGATGTCGCAAACACAGCAGTTTGACTCCACCCCCCCCCCAGAGGCACACTCCATTGACTCTCAAGCCAGATGGATGCCAACCTCCAATAATCTCCATATCAACCAAGGTGATAGAAAGCTAGAAGAAGATCAAAGGCAGTGTCCATCTTGCTTTCAAATGGAGCTAGTCAAGAATTCTAAGTTTAGCTAGATCAGCAGCATCCACATTATCTTAAATTACCATCACAGGAGGCAAAACAGCACAGAGATTCTCAGGTGTTAAATGTTTCACTGGCCTGGAGGTTGATTAATGTAAATATTCTCTAAAGGTGAAGAAGCAAAGTCATCCAAAATGATTGCTTCTCTCCCCCACCCCTTCCACTGTTTATTCTCATCCTTCTGAGACACTCAGAGGAACTCAGGCATCAGTGTAAAACAACTCACTCTAGATAATCCTCTCTGAGTCATGAATTTAAATACCTTGTTCCCATTAGCACCTTTAATAGTCTCTTCTAAGAAGCTCTGATGAGGTTATGGCTGCTTTTGCCAGAGGGTCACAGTGGTTCATGGCACACGCCGTAATTCTGCAATGCTCTACTGAGTGGGAGGCCTGTTTCTCAAATGGAGCATTTAAAATTATGGTTTAATGACGGAGAGATAAAAAATGTGACTGTCATCATTATTAACTAGTAAAATCAGAACATCATTGCTTATGAGCTGCTTACTATTCCACAACCTTATGTGCCCCTAGGATAAAGTTCACATAATAAAGTTTCACAAGAGTCAACACCAATGAAGAAAAAATCATGTAGAGAGCAGGCCTTAAATTTCCCCCCTGTTCACTTACATAGCATGTACACAGCATGTTGTACATTCAAGATGTAACATAGATATAATGGAATATGGATAAAAAATAAAGAATAGAATGGTATATGCATTATTTTTCATTTAATTATGAATGGAAGTGCTTAGGTTATCACACAGAATGTAGATGTTTCTAATTTTCTAAATGCTTCTTATATTTTAGCCAACTTACTTATTAATGAAGGATAAGGCTATCAGTAATAGCTAAATGCTACCGCCACTGTTGGAGGCAATATGCTTCTGAATACCAGTTGCTGGAAACCACAGAAAGTGAAAGTTGTCAAGGACTGGCAGGGCTCCAAAGGGTGTGTGGCAGAGGCAGAGTGACCCAATAGATGGTACTAGAGATTTATGGGGTTTGACACTGCCCATAAGGCAAGAGGCAGGGCAGAGGGGCAGAAGGAGAGGCAGAGCAGTCTGAGAAGGAAGAAAGCATTCAGGATATGATGGAAGAAAAAGAGGCTGTTCAGGTGACAGATGGGTCAGTAGATTCCCCAGTTTCCCTTGCACCACTGTCTCCTACAACCAGGAGGGGCTTGAAGCGGGAAGAGCAGCGATGACTTCCATGCAGGAGAAGTCTCAGGTTGCAGGCACACAACGCATCAGGGCAGGGTATATAAGCTGACAGAGGGGTGGGGTCTCACTGTCACTGCAACTTCTCCATAGGGCGCAGATCTTTGGCGGACAGTTAATTAGTGGCTAGAGGCTAGAGGCATGTGTTGGTGGGTTAGGACAAAAGTACTGTTGTGTTCAAGTCCTACTTGTGTGTTACCCACAGGCTGGCCACTGTGAGAACAGGATGCTGGACTAGATGGGACATCAGTTTGATCCAGCAGCTTCTTCTTATCTTTTAAATATATTATATTATCATTCACCTCCTGCGATGATATATATAAAGCATTAAATATGCAAAATGCAAACAATTTTAAAAGAATGCAGCCAATCAACAAGAAAAATAACTATAAACACTTGCACAAACATATTAAAAATGTAAACCTGAACTGCAAGCTAAAACTGATTGTTATTGTATGTCCTGCCTTGTTTTCCCGATAATGTAAGTGTGGTGCTTAGGCCAAGAGACAATGACTAATGTAGAACCATTCTGCGTTTATGTAGTTGCTCTGACTGAGACCTAGGTCCTATGTAAAACACTTTTCCTTACCATTCATAATAAAAAATAGGCAATAAAAGACACGGTAAAATTCTGACATTTAGTGTAGGTCCCTAAGGGCAAATGACACATTATGCCTAATGCATGGCATGCAGCTACATCTCTGTTGTTTGTTAAATTAATTTTGGGTGTAGGGTGCATTATTAAGAGCACAGCATATAGGAAAAGGAGATTTATGCCTCCTGTATGGCTAGTAGCTAGATGCGGGTGGCGCTGTGGTCTAAACCACTGAGCCTCTTGGGCTTGCTGATGAGAAGGTTGACGGTTCGTATCCACACAACTGAGTGGGCTCCTGTCCTTCCTACCTAGCAGTTCGAAAGCACGCCAGTGCAAATAGATCAATAGGTATGGTGGATGGTCAGCACAGCAAAGGAGAGACTTTGTCTTGTGTGGGCAACCTTGTGTAGAGGAACTGTACCAATATTTATTGTAACGCCCACTATATATAGAACCAAGAGACCGATTTATAAAACCCCTGCTCATGAATGGAACACATTCGAACAGGGTGGAAAGGGTGAAATGGCTGCTGAGTGATACTGATGACTTCATAACATATAAAGTAGCACTATATGCGTTGGTGGCTAAGAAGATCAGGAGAAAAGAACTAGATAAAATAGCAGTCAATTTCAAAGGTGATTTGGACATTTAAGCTGGCACATTCTATCTGAGAACCCCTTGCTATTCTATCATATGCAACAAATAATTTTTAGGAGAAGTGATTGTGGTTTATTGTATCTGCACTGCCTGGTGTTTTTATGGTTTTTATGCTTATTGTTGCTTTTCTTTTTGTTCCCATTGTGAATGATGCCATGGCCTTTGGCTAGTGCAATAAAATTTATGATGATGGTGATGATAAATAGGTACCGCTGTGGCGGGAAGGTAAACGGTGTTTCCGTGCACTCTGGTTTCTGTCACGGTGTCCCGTTGCGCCAGAAGTGATTTAGTCATGCTTGCAAAACGACCCGGAAAGCTGTCTGTGGACAAACGCCGGCTCCTTCAGCCTGAAAGCGAGATAAGCGCCGCAACCCCATAGTCGCCTTTGACTGGACTTAACCATCCAGGGGTCCTTTACCTTTACCTTTTAGTGGTCCTCATAGCTAGCCATGCAGAGGGCAACATTTTTTTATGGATTGTGGCAGGAAAGTTAGGGATAAATTTTTGCTGCCTGCATGCTGTGCCCCCCACTTCATACCTTTTTAAAAAATAGCAAGCAGATGTTACTTCTAGGGGGCAAAATTCAATTCTGTTTGCATGTAAAGGCAAATATGCCCTTTCCAGAACAATATGAGAAGCAAAATACAGCCATCCTTCAAAACTTGCACTTATGAGAATTCTGTGGTGCAGTTCTCCAAACAATGCTTTAAAAATGCATATATTAGAGAAAGGTGTAAATAAAAAGGAATAGATGAATGAATAAAAAGGAATAGATGAATGAAAATAACATACCAAAATTCATATTAGGGAAAATGCTTGCAAAAATATATACAAAACTGCATACAAAAATGTATTTATCTGGAGAAAAGTGCACTAAACTGCTGTGGTATTTTCATGAGCATTTTTTAAAAATCACAATTTGTTAGAAAGTGTGAGGAACTGAGTTTAAGACTGGAAAAATGAGAAGCACAGAGAACTTAAATGGAAAGTTCATTTCATCTCTAGTAACTACACACTATTCATTAAATATAATATGTAGTTTGGCCATAATATTTCACCAGAAAGGTAAATTTCTTATAGTTGTCAAAGTTCTATAGAAAAAAATGAAACACACACACAGGCTATATCGAAACTTATAGACAGTCTTTCAAATTGCTGGAATTAAAGAAACTTCTATTCTATTTTATTCTCTGTCTTTCTTCTGCAAAGAGGGAAGTGATCTTGCAAATAAAGGGAACTAAGTGGACAATATTCGACCACTTCACTTTAATCCCCAAGTTCACCCTAGAGTTATTTTCAACCTTAACCCATATTTATAGCTTGAAAGCCCACCATGTGGGCCTCACTATCACAGCTTTTAGAGGCTACCTATCGATAAAAATCAATGGGAAACTCACATGTCTGGTGTTAAGTGACTGCATGGATGAAGGAGTTGAACCAACCTGCCGACCTTTGGTGCGAAACACACACAGAGAAAAACAGTTCATCTCTTTCAACCCCCACTCTCCTTCCCCTTGATCTGGTAACATTTGATCAAGTTGACAGCACCTTCGCTTCTCCCACTGACTATTCTTGAAAAATAAATGCCCTTCCCCCAATTGTAATGATCAGCCATCATTGCATGATCCTCTTTACAGTAGCAATGCTGTCAGATCAACTCCTGTCTGGATCCCAAATGCCAAAGAGCTACTCAACCAATAAGCCTGTAAACGCTTAATGGATATATAAGATGTCTATAAATCTAGGAAACAGGTGTACTTTAGTGCACAGGTTCATTAACAAAGTGATGGACCTTGTAAGAGAAATTGCCTTTTGTTCAGTTGTCATAAGTGGGTTTGTTAACAATGTGCTTTCTGACCTTGATGTCCAGAGAGATGTCATATAACACTGCTATTGTGAAGATTAGAAAGTAATCACTGTTTTATAATATGTTGTGGTATGATGAACCTTTGTTAAAAATGGATTCCTATTGAATCTCCTTGGAGGTCACAAGTTTCTAATCTTGAATATGAGCCTATGAACAGGCAAGTTATACTGTAGTTACACTGTTATATACATTAGCATTTTGGGAAGCTAATGTTTAGCACCAAAAAAATTGTTTATCGGTGGGTGGACAATGTGGTGTCTTCAAATGTTGCTGGATTACAATTCCCACCACCCTAAAACCATTGATAATGCTGACTGGGGCTGATAGGAGTTGTAGTCTGAAAATGTCTGGAGGGCAGCATGTTGGCTTCCCTGCTTAAGGGTTTCCAGTAGGGGGTGTGCACTGCCAACAAAATTCACTCTAAGCTTCTTTATAAACACATTCAGTATTTTTAAAAAAATAAAAAAGCAAATGGTTATCTCTCTCTTGCCCCCCAGCACTTTGAATTGAGCCTGGAAACTAATTTATCATTATGGATTGGGACTTCCCCATTTTCATTGGAGAAATGCTGAAGGATATGCTATCCCTGTCCAGCTAGGAGCACAGCTGGGCTACCAGCTGAAGCTGATGGAAAGCACTCTGTGCCACTGAGGCCACCTGAGCCTTAAGTGACAGCAATGGATCCAGAAGTACCCTCAAGCTGCATACCTGCTCCTTTAGAGGGAAGCACTCCCGGTCTGTGTGAATATATGTTGTTAGTCTACTGACTTTGTAAAAATATTCCAACCTGCCTTGATAGTTGATTCATCACATAAAAAATGAGCCAGAATGTTCATATGTGAGTTGATTCTTAATTCTGCCTGTGGAAGCAGCCAATTAGTACAAGTAGGCAACCCCTTAGAGGCAGGAGGCATCTGGAAAAGGTGTCAGAGACATTTATGAAGTTGTTACTTGTGGCCTCTCATTACCCACTCAGCTAAAGTAAAATACTTGCAAGACCCCCTCATTCTGGCCTCTGTTAATAAAAATGAGCATATAAGTGGCAAAATCTCACCTGCTCACGAGTGGCATAGAGAACTAAATTAAATGAAAAGCATTTGCCATGACTTCAACCCGAAAGTTCGGTGGATCTCAATGCTGCAAGTCTTTCCAGTCTCACACTTATGAATGTGCAGAGAGAATATTGCTAAAAGATACAAGCGAGGAAACATGGTGAATGAACTTTGATTTATCCCTGCTCCTGCTGGCAATTTGACATTAACAACCCATTCTACATTTAATTGGTCTTTAGGCTTCTTGTTTGAAACACCACAAAACTGTAGCCTGCATTATTTTCTTTTTGCAACAGAGATGCTTAATTTGCTATTTTCATTTTTGGAGGTTGCACCTAGGCTCTGAAAGACCTCTCCCATAGAAGACTGATCTTGCCCTCACTTTAATGGTCTTCTAACATATGGCAGAGAAAGTATTTTGAATAAGGCACATACTGAACCTGGTTTTAATCCAACTGGTAATTGCATGGAAGCGGCTGCGTTTTGTTTTGGTTTTTTGGCTGCTGTTGCTGCTGTTTTATGGAAGGTGCCTTTACTGTAGAAATTCACTCTTGGGGTTTCCTATTTGTAAAGTGTACTGTTCTTTAAAATTATATTTTTGAGCCACCTTGGGCTATTTGTGGAAAATGCCAGATAAAAGTTTAAAAAATAAACAATTGTCTCTATCTTCAAGCATTAGAAGAAGCATGCACATCCCAGTTTGAGGAGTTCAGTATACTGGAAGAAGCATGGGGGGAATCTAGCTTAGCTATTGTGTGATGAAGGAACTCTGTTTAACCAACAGGCAGTAGATGCAGTAATGCTAATATCATAAAGTGCAAAGCTCATGAGCAAAGGTCAAGTGAGGAGGTATATTGCACACAAGTACTGGAATAAAGGTGCTGGGAGGTCAACACCAAGACATCAGTAGTCCAAACTGGGCAGTACTGGCCATTCAGAAGACATGCTTGTACAGTGAAGATCTAACTGCACCTGCCTTCAGTTTTACTGTATTACTACCACTAGCAAGGGAACAAGGATCCTTTTAGCTTTAGTCTTTAGAGACATTCCTTTAAAAATGAAGGGTAAAAGCCCATGACACAGATATGCATAAAATTTGCATGTGCATATATGTTTGAGTGCACATGCAGCTGTGCAATTTAGGTGTCTGGACAAATGATGATGATGGGTAGCTGAGGTCTCATCAGAAATGTGCTTCACAATATGCAGAGCAACCATGTAAGCAAAATTCATGAAAGCTTTTGAAAAGGATGGAGAAGACCAAGAGATCTGGGGTTCAGTACAGAAGAGCCAGGGATGAATCACTCCTTAACAACCTATCAGGGCTACATCTATAAATGTTTCCCTATACAGGGAAAATCTGGCATTAGTTGGTTTTAGTGCCACAATGCAATACAGGAGTAATAATAGTCTGTCAAAATGCTAGCTTTTCCCAATGATCCAGAGACTTTCAATATGAAAAATTCACCTTTGCAAGTAGGATTTCTCCTGCCATGTCCTACAAGCAGTCAGAGTTGTATTTGTGTATTTGAGAATAAACTACATTCCTTACACCGTGCATTTCCTGGAGCAAATCTGAGCTCATTGAAAGTGCAAATGGCAATGAATCAGGAACCACCCGCTGCTCATAATAATAACACTTCCTATAATTTGCATGATAAAATTCTGTTGATTTTAGATAGCATTTTTTCCAGGACAGATTCATGACACCCAGGCTATACAGAAGGAGAATAAATTATTTTGCCATGTTCCAAACTGATGAGAGTCGTGAATTCTGATTCACTTGCATTCAGTCCCAAACAAAAGCACAGAACCTTGTCTAACAGTGCAATGAAGCAAAGATACCCAGGAAATACTAACAATTTTTAGATGTATGCAAATGGAATCTATAACTCATTCAAAAAGGTTTGGTTAAACCTAGGGGAAGAAGCTGCTACAGAAGCCACGATTAGCATGTTATGATGTGGGCTGATATTGAGGCTGTAATATACATCAGGGATAGCCAACACAGGGTCCTCCAGATGTTAGACTCCTGCTCCGGTCAGCCCCAGCCAGCATGACCATTGGTCAGAAATTATGAGAGTTGTAGTCCCATAATATCCCCAGCTTGCAGCCCTCCAGATGTTTTGGCCTACAACTTCCATGATGCCTAGCTAACAGAACCAGTGGTTAGGGATGATGGGAATTGTAGTCCAAAACATCTGGAGGGCCAAAGGTTGGGGATGCCTGATCTAGAGGGCACCACAGTGGCTAATCTTGTTATATACATTTACATGTGAGTAATTTCAACTAAGCCCGGTGAGTCTTGCTTCTGGGTAGGCATACATGGGAGAGTGCAGTAAGGTCCTAACAAGATGAAGTTTAGACTTGTAACAGAAAATGCAGAGAGGAAAACAACCAAACTCTTCTTTTCAAAAACAGTTTTCCTGGTTCTGAAGTCTACCGTGTTTGGGATTTGTTGGATGCCTGTGCAGGTCAGCTTCATTTATCCAAATAGCCTGGGAGATAACTACAATATTCGATCATAGCTTCAAAGAGATGGGAGGCAATTTCTGAAGGATTACACTGACATGGGGATACATAGGCGGACCCAGTGAGCTCTGATGCCGAGAAGTTGCAAATGTGCAAGGTTCAGATAATGGGGATTATTTTCTGTTTGAGATGCAGCTGAGCTGATACTCAAAGAAAAGAATTTCATGAGTTCACAAAGTGGGAATTTGAATTCTCACTTGCATTATGGAACTTTCTTTGACTCTATGGTAAATGGTTCATGAGGCCTAACCAAAACTCGTCATTCTTGCCTTTGCTCTGCATAAACTGTCTCTTTAAGTTCACTATTGCTGCTGCAGTTTAGCTTCTACAACAAGCGTAGTCTATACCTGAGTTAATTATCTGTTGAACTAGTAAGCGAAAATTGTAACGCCACAAGCTCATGTATCAAGAAACTGAATTAATTCATTAGTTATTCAGTTCTTTCCATGAAAGTTTTGATGTGTGTGTGTGTGTGTGTGTGTGTGGACTCATCAATACCATGTGTGGAATTCATTATTACACTAATATTAACATTCCTTATGCAACAGCATTTCAGCTAGAAAGATGGAACATTCACCCCCTTTCCTCTGCCCATGTACTCCTAGCCACTACAGGGACAATTTCAGGGGAAACAGGGAATGAGGGGAGGGAAGAAAGACCTACTGCGTAAGTGGAAGTCCTTGTGCAGGATTTCCACTGACAGGACTCATTAGGTGAGTCCCGCCCATATGGGCAGGACAGCGCTGCCAGCTTTTATGCATCGCCGGCTGCGAGGGTATGTGTGCAGCCAGTGCCCTCTCACCCTGCGAAGCACACCTCCCAGAATGCCGCAGCCAGCAGAAACTGAAACCAGCTGTCCAGGCGGCCAGGAGGAATTCCCCCAATGGCTGCCTGGCCATGTGCACTCTGTTCTCACTGCCAGGGATGGCAACCAAGCACAAGAGCCCACAAGAGCCACCCACTGGGATGAAAGGGTAAGGCTACATTCAAGTATTATGAGAGAGGAAACTTCTCCCTATCCATTCTCTGCACATCATGCATAAACATAAGCACCTCTAACATCTTCCCCCTTACTCTCTTTTTTCCTAAACTAAAAAGCCCCAAACACTATAATTTTTCTTATACAGTCATACCTCATGCTGCGTCTGCTTCAGGTTGTGTTTTTTTGGGTTGCGGACTGCCAAAACCCGGAAGTAACATGTTCCGGTACTTCCGGGTTTTGGCAGTCATGCATGAGCAGAAGTGCCAAATCACGCTTTGCGCATGCGCAGAAGTGCCAAATCGCAACCCGCGTGTGCGCAGATGCAACATGAGGTATGACTATATAAGATGCATCCCGCACTGATCACATTCGCAACCCGAGCGTCCACTGTATGGGTGTCACTCCTGATCCTTGGTGACAGTGGCTGCAGTTTTTTGACCCTTTTCTGGGTCTACAATTTCCTTTGAGATGAGGCAACCAGAATTCTACACAGTATTCCCAGTGTGGCTGCACTATTTTATTATGGCAGTCTGGCACCTATTGGAGATAAAGGAGAAGGGGAAAGGGTAGGGGGGAGGGAATTGGTCCATTTGCAACCAGATGTCCTTGCACTGAATACAAAGTGGGTGGCAGGTGTCACAAGGAAACTGAACTGTTTAGGGAAAAGGCAAGTGAGACATTGATAGAGCATCCACTAGGGGTGAGTGAATTTGTCAATATCAGCTTCTCTCACTTTCTCATTCTTAAATCTTAAATTTAGTTTCCACATAAATTTGTGGGGGGGGTGTTTAAGTCCTCCAGAAAATTCATTGGCATTGTGGTGTGAATTTCTCCTAATATGCATGTTTTTTATTTTGCAAATTTGTGTAATTTAATGCAATTTGTATGCTATTTTCACTAACATATGCATTTTTATGTGCAGTAAACTCCAGTATGTGCATTTCTGTATGGAGAACTACACTGCAAAATTCGTAGAAGTGTGAATTCTGAAGGGTTGCTGTGTTTCAGTTCACGTATTTTCAGAAAGTGCAAATTCAGTAGATTTGCCTTGAAATTTATCTCTGCTCCCTTGCATTCACTCACCTCTGCAGGGCACATCTCTGGCCACTTCTGCGTGGCTCTTCTATTTTGAGGGGCTGAATGGCTATGTCTGTAAGGCGGCCTTGCTTCCTTGCTGATTGTGAAAGACAAAAGAACTCTGACTCAAACATGTGTGGGTAATATTATGACTTGTAAGCACTAAGTGCAGCATTGATTGTGACATTTTTAATCTCTCAAGCTAAAGTTCAGCCTAATTAAGCTACAGTTAATATTCATGGTTCCCACTATTTTCTAAATACTTGTCTTAAGATATGTACATTCTGATTTTTAAAAGAAACCTTTTCAGTTTTAAAAGAATATTTCTGAGTTTTGCCCTAGGTTTTTAGAATCTCATATATACTTTTGAAATGAGTTTAGAAAAGATAAATGCCATAAACAAAAATATGTGCATTCATACTGACACTCCCAGGATATATGAGAGATGGGAAGGGGGTTGGGAGAGAATCTGCTTTTGAAGTGAGGTTTTTTTGGGGGGGGACACCATAAATGAAAATATGTGTATTCTTAATGACACCCCTGATGTGTATAAGAGATATTTTAGGGTGAGTGGGACTTTTTGAAGAGTTCTGGGGAGTGCTAACTATTGGTGTATGGACAGCAGCACTTACCCTCATGTATCTGCAAGTGAGCATGGGGCTTTCCTAATGTTCGAAGAGCCAAAAATGCTATTTTGAAATGCTCCACACTCGCAGCAATGCAAAGCTCTTTGCGCACAAGATTGTCCCCCAACAGAGCTTCCTGACATTGCATGGTCGCATGGTCACTTCAGGAAGCCCTGCCAGACTGGAATCATATCAGGAAAGAGTCCTGCAGTGCTGTGAAGAAGCACAGGTCTTTGTTACAGTGTTTGGACAAACGAAAAGAGCGGTCATCCACCTTGTTCAGTTTCTATGGTAAACACAACTCTTGCCCCTCCCTTCAGATTTCTTAAGTGAAATTCTACTCCTCCTTTCCTTTTCAGCCGCAACTTTGCTTTGCACTGCTTTCAAACGGTTGAAATATAAGACTATCTGAAGGCGTAGGACCACACTGGGGGGGGGGGGGGGATCAATGACTGTCATCACAAGCCAGGATCTGCTTTAGGACTTGCAGCATTTGAGTCTATTTCATTTTCAGTTGTCTTTTTCTGTCTCCTATTAAAATTTTCCCTTCAGATTTAAAAAAGCTAAAGTGTGTTGATAAAAGGTAATTCTGAATTTATGCTTTTTGTAATTAAGCAGAGCTTACGTCTCTTTTTTTGAGGCATAATTAAGAGAGAGGTGCAATGCAGGCTGACTCCCACCATATGCATGTTTTCATAACAGAGCTCTAATTATGTTTTCGGTGACACAATGATGATAATCTTTTTCACTCCCAAGTGCTAACATAATAATGCTTTGCACTTATCAAGCACCTCTCACCCGAGGGACACGAATAGGATTCAAGCGCGCTCAAACTGCATCCTGGTGCATCACAGGCATTAGTCAATTAAGAACTAGAATCAAAGCACTACAAAACAGAAGTTGCCAAATTCCACTGACTAATTTCCCAAACTCTTCCCCCTCCCCAACCTGCAAAAGCAGCGGACATTTTTTCTGCCATTTTGGTAGGTAACAAGAGAATTTCAGTGAAATTCCTAGGCTGGGTGTGGTGCTTGGTGCTTGGCAATTATGTTAATAACATTACAGGATGGCTGGTGTTTTTTCTTTTAACCTTAAATATAAATAAATTGCTGTTTGGCATTTCCACAAGCAGCTTCTCTTGGTATCACATGTCCTGACATAACATACTCCCATGAACATTTCTGCAATTGTGGCAGCCAGGCAGAAGTCAGAGTGCCAGGGAACAATTTGGGGATTTTTAAAAGTTCAAATGGAAGATTATTTCTCAACCACGTAACATTAAGGTAAGCACTTGGTGCCAAACCCTCCACCATCACCCTTCCTCAAAATTCAGCAAAATTATTTTTTCTCTTCTCAATTTGCAGGAGGGATTCCTTATCACCCCTAGGGCCAAAAAGACTCGGAGAAATTTATTGGCTCAGCAGTATTGTGGTTATAATCCACAACTAAGCAATGAGCTGGTGTTTAGCCAAGATCTTAGTTTACAAAGTCAACAAGTCCACCAACTTTGGGAATGCATCTTCAATCTATCTCTCACAGTCTGTGGTTTTCCAGAACCACTGTGGCCTAAGCAGCTTATGAATTTGTTTTTTTTTTTTTAAATAATATTTATTAAGGTTTTCAAAAAAAAAAAAAATACAGAAAGCAAAACGCTCTCTGTTTCCTCCCTTGCCCTTGCCTCTGCTCCTTAAGCAGCTTATGAATTTGAAGAGAGGGCCTTCAATTGTGTTCCAGTGAACAAGTGGTGGTAATCAGAAAAGGTACCAAAGTCAGATAAATATCAAATAAATTGGAACAATTTATTTAAATCAAAGCCCAATTTGATTTCAAACTCAGCAACTACTGAAATATAAAAATAGCAGAATATATGACTGAAATAGGACGTTAAAAAACCAAAACAAAACAATAAGGGGGTTGTGGTCTTTGGGAAGACTGCTTTGGATTAAGATTTCCCCAAGTCCTGCTGAAAATGTTCTGTATTTTGCTGCCCCAAGTTTCTTATCTCTTGCTATCCCATGAAAGAAATTTATTCTTTGTTTCCATTTCTGAATCTCGCATCCAACCCCCTTCAGACTGACAATACATTTCACATTAGGCCGGATATTCACAAAAGTGAACTGCCTGCCATCATTTGAATGATGAACCCTCAGACATCCTAGTCACGGCTGTTGGAAGTTGGTGCTCTGTGGACCTTAGGATACATTAAAGATGGCAGGATGGAAAGTCCTAATTGCCTTTTCCAATGGCTGGCATAAATCAGCTGCCTCCCTACAGAGGGGCTATAATTTTGGAGACAGCAGCCTGATGTCACGTCTGACCCATTCTTCATGTTAACTTCTAGTTGTCCCTGCCTCTTTTTATAGTGTACTCAGTAAAGAATGGAGCAGTGCTTTATTATGACTCACCCATCCATCTTTATTATTATTAATGATGAAATATGGAGACCAGGATGCTAATGAGCCTAAACTCCCTCTTGTTAGTTTATTTTTCTTCCCCCTTCAGATTGTCACCTCAGAGTAAATTGCTTTTTGCCGCATTGTTGTCAGGCAACATTGTTCAGACCTCGTTCTTATTCCCCACCCACAGACCTTCAACTTACTTTTAAACCTTGTTTAGCATATCCACCAATGTGTATTATGTAAGAAGTGTGCAGTGACAGAATTATATATAGGAACCCAATTTTTATTAGTCTGGGTTCACTGATATAATTGTCTATTCCCAAGTTTATTTATACTACCAGTGTGTATTATGATTGTGTGCTGTGCCAGAATAAAATGGGGACCATTTTTTATTACGCTTGGTTCTAATATTTGTCAATTCCCAAATTTATTATTATTGCTACTATTATTTTAGTAACAATAGTAATAATATATAGGTTTCATTGATTTTTACCTTTTGGACTCGTCGTAATGCAACCCAACTGAGCCATTTTTGCTGATGTCTAAAAAAATTATAGTTTGCACTTTGTGAAATTCACTCTAGCATTGCCTGATTCCCTGCTCTGCTGCCACATGGCAGGAAGATTTGATTTTGCCAGAGGGAAAAAAAAATTCAGGTCAAGTGTAAGGCTCATAGCAGTGAAGGAAACAGATTTTTGACCTAGAGGTTACACCTTCAATATCATATGTACTTCCCCAGGAGTTTTAGACTTGCACGGCTTTGTGTTTCCAAAGAAAACTTGATTGAGGGAGGAACATGATTATGTATATAGAAATCCAATTCCCCTGTAGAGTTCTATACCAAAAACCTCAGTGAAACCCCCCTTTCTTTATTAAACAAACTAGAAAAAACATACTTTAGACAGCAAACTCCATCTAGATTTGTACTGAGAAATTTCTGCTTGAACCCACAATACAGTATCCACCATAGAGAAGAAATGAGGTTAACAGCGCACATAGAGTGCCATCTTTGGCAAGACTACTCAAATATTCTCATTGAGTTCAATAGGAATACATAAATAGGGATGCAAGAAGGCATCGTTTTCCACCCTGCCTTGTATTCATCACATGCTGTTTCCATTCTGCTGCAATTTGTATTCCACCAAAAACCACATTATTCATCTTGCTGTTTGCTGTGGTGAAATTATGTCATTTATGTAATCTACATAAATTACATTATTCCATCCCATTCATTTCAGTGCAACTGAAACACAGTGCAAATTGGGGGGGGGGGGGTAATGTAATCAATTATGTATTATTTGTGGGCTGAAAACAACAACAGTGAATGCCAGTTGTATTTACTGGTTGAATTTCCATTCTCCTGGAATAAGCAATTGATGCTCCTGTTTCCATTTTCATCAGAATTTTCCAGTGCCCTTACTCCCAGGTAAGTGTGCATCGTGCTGAAGCCTCCAATTAATAATTACGAATAAAGTAGTGTGATTGAAGCGCGCAGGACTTTATTTTGCTATCAAAACAGCCATCAATTTTTATTTATTAATTTAATATATTTTTAATGCAGTTCTTCTGTAAAACCTCCAAGCCTCTGACAGTGGAGTAATAAAACAGGAAAAGGATAAAGAAGGAAAGAACAGCTGAATAGATAAAACAGTAAAAAATAAAATAAAAAATCAGCCGTTAAAAACATCCTATTAAATTCAGCAGAATGAATGGAATATACAGCAACCTTATACTAGGTGTTGAAAAGTCTAGGCAACTTGAAAGGTCACTGCTGTCACAATGGGTGTCTTTTTAATATCTTAAAAAGTATAATATGATCAGATGCTTGAAGGGGTTCTACATTTCAAGCATCTGGTGAAATTCCAGTCAAATACAGTGCCTTCTTTTTTTTTTTTTTTTAACCATAGTACAAAGCCTAGGGCCTGCCAATCAGAAGGTTGGCGGTTCGAATCCCCATGCCGGGGTGAGCTCCCATTGCTTGGTCCCTGCTCCTGACAACTTAGCAGTTCAAAAGCACATCAGAATGCAAGTAGATAAATAGGTACCGCTCCGGCGGGAAGGTAAACAGCGTTTCTGTGTGCTGCTCTGGTTTGCCAGAAGCAGCTTAGTCATGCTGGCCACATGACCCGGAAGCTGTACACCGGCTCCCTCGACCAATAAAACGAGATGAGCGCCACAACCCGAGAGTTGTCCGCGACTGGACCTAATGGTCAGGGGTCCCTTTATGTATGTCATATCTAACTTACATATGATATATTTAGTAAGCTTCTTATTAGGCTATTTTATTATTATAGGATACTTATTTATTTACTTATAATATTACTAACTTACCCTTCAGTGCAAGCGGTCTCAAGGTGGGTTATGGTAAACCAATTAAAGAACCAACAGCCTCATCCAACAACATGACAGTGTAATAAAACAAAAGCAGATAAAAATAAAGAAACAGCAGCTAATACAGTGATAATATAGATCACAAACTAGCCCAAACTCTAATACCTAATAAATGCTTGAATAAATGAATATTTATTTTTATTTATTAAATTTATATACCACCTTATACTGTACTTGTAGATCTCAAGGTGGTTCAGAACATAAATATGTCTTCAGCTAGCAACAAAGCTCAAAAAGAGATTGTAATCAAATCACTGAGCTTCTCCATTCCTATTAGTGATCTTCTAGTGCTGACTTTTTTATTACTTTATTCATTTTCTTTTTTAAAAAAGATATTTATTAGAGTTTAAATATTACAAAAAAAGAAAAAAGAAAAAAAAGAATATAAGCAATAAACAATTACAAAGCCTCAAAAACATAAGGAAATACAATAATACAAAACATCAACAACACATCAAAACATTAAAAAAGAAAAAAAGAAACATTTTAAAAAAAACAACACACACCTTTAAGAAGTTGCCGTATAACTATGAGAATAGTCAAAATATCTTACCTTAACCAAATCTTCTTAAAGGCATTAGATACAGATTGTTCATTAGTCAATATATTTGTGGATGTTATATGTTGAGTTGTTGATAGCTGTTTTTGTTGAAAGCAAGAACTCTAAGCTGAAAAGTTTCTTCCTGTTTCACTTTGCTGGCATGTTGTACAGGAGCTGATGTGAAGGGGTTTTGTTTATTCATAAAACTTTTACTTCTTGTTAGTGCTGCTTCACTGTACTCCATAATAAATGCGGCTGGTAGCAGCTGGTAAGTGAAAAGTGAAAAGCACATGACCTATAAAAAATTAGTCAGCAGTTTTGCTGGAGTCATGTAGTGTTGCCTCTTAGCATTTCAATAGAAAAAAAAAATCATTGATGGGTGAACTGAAACATCTTCTCTTATTTAGTAAACATATTCAAAAATTCAAATGCAAGGTCCAGTTTGATAGCAGGAAATACTATTTAGGAATCATCTTTTGCAGAGCTCTAAGATATTTGTTAGTCATAATATTCTTGCTACTAGTTGGTTCTCCCACAATATGTTGACTTAAAGTAGGAGCGGCCAACATGGTGCCCTCCAGGTTTTGAGAACAACAACTCCTGTTATCTCTGACTTATGGACTTGTTGGACAGGAATAGCCTAACTTCTGTTGTCTATGCTCTGGTAACCTCTGGGTTAGATTACTGCAACACATTATACATGGGAGTGCCTCTGAAGACGGTTCAGAAACTTCCGCTGGTGCAGAATTCAGTGGCGATGTTGCTCATTGAGGCAAGATGGTTTTGGCAATCCTGGCCTAACTGCACTGGCTGCCAGTTAGTTTCTGGGCCCAATTCAAAGTGCTGGTTTTGACACATAAAGCCGTAAATTGGCTCAGGACTGCAGTACCTCAAAGATTGCCTTTCCCCTTATGAACCAACCTGGACCCTGCAATCATCATTTGAAGCCCTTCTTTCTTAGCCCTCTCCATGAGAGGTCTGGAGGGTGACAACATGAGAACAGGCCTTCCCTTGCAGTGGCTCAAATGATTAATTGTATTCTGCTGTTTGGATAGTCATTTTATGAACTCACATGTTATAAAGAAACCAGACAATAATTGAGATTGTCATTCACTTGACCACATGCTGTATAGTCACAAAATTGATTATATGAACACAGAATCAATCTAATGTTTTCAATATGTACATTTTTAACTTTCAGGCTTTTAAAAATACAGTTTCAGCATGAATCCTTGTTTTACTCTTCTCTAGTTTTCTGTGGAAGAAAATGACACAATGAAGACATTTTGACTGAAAGAGCTACTTTTCCTAGGAGCATCCATTACAAATGGGGAAATTGCATTATGCAGGATGTGACTGGATAGACAGGTGCACATGTGGTTAATTGACCTGCACCTGTCAATAAATGCTTACATAAATCTTCTTTTATTTCTTTATGGAAACATAAGCTCCATGACTGAAAATGCAGCAAATGGAGTCCTTAGTGGGATGGGCTATTGAGGCAGTGGGAAGGAAGATTGACTGTCTAGGCCCATTTGTCTTTCTAGAGACAAAGGTATGTGCTTACAAGTCACTGCTTAAATCCAATTCCTCCTTTTGTAGTATCACTTCATACTATGGATGGAGGGCAATTTACTTTAGTTTGCCATTTTAAAAAACTCCAATGTGCAAATGGGATAAACTGAAGATTGGGAAAACAAGAAACTGTCAGAATCTGAAAATGATGGATTTCTCAATCCCTACAGCGAATTCTTAAAATACATTTTTAAGACAGGACATATTCCTAGTAAAGTTTGATACAAAATTGTTTTGTAAATTCTTCTGATTCCACAGAAGGCTCTAACAGCTTTAGAAGTCTTATATAGTATGAAAAATTGCCTTTCTATATGTATAAAGCTTGTACTGTTGAAACCAGCAGGTGAGCAGTATTCATATTAAAGTCGGTTCAAAATATTATTTCCTGCAATATATTCAATAATTGCTTCATGAGACTCATCACTGGTAACAGATTGAATGATTTGTTTTGCTGACATCAGTCCATTTCATGTGTTCTTCACATACATGAAGATGCAGGAGATGGAAGTGTGAAGAAAAGTAGGCTAGCTGTGCCCTTGTTGCCATCCCAATTGTCCTGAAACGCATGGAAGGATATAGAAAATCATGGAAAAATCAGGCTTCTAGCATACATGGAGCCTCTGGAAGAAAGCTATTGTTTAAGGAAAGTCATAACATTTTGATCAAAAAACAACCACCAGATTTGGCCATCCTTCTATCTGAAGACTTGAAAAGAAATTGTAAGCATGTGGCAAAATTCCCACTAATTCAAAAGCAGGGGCTGAAATGCTTCTCAAGTGGCCAAACTGGAATGAGCTGAGGTGCCCTCTACCTTTGCAGCCTTATGGCTTTCAAAAGGGGTGTCTGTATTAAGGAGTGATGAGCTCGGGCACTGTGGAAAGGGATTATATCCCCACATTGTTGAGATAACTAGGAACATTCTCTCTCTTCTGGCACTGGGCTGCAGTGTCAGCACCTAACTGGAAGAGAGGAAACATATCCTTGGTGGAAGAAGGAACAGTAGGTGGTACCTAGCACTAGTCCTACTCAGAGTAGACCCATTGAAACTAATAAACATGACTTGTCTCCAAGTTTCCCTTTTCACCCCACAAAACTTTCACAGGTGGAAATTCAGCTCAATATTACATTGCACCTGGATGACTTTAAAAGAGGACAAATTTATGGGTGAGACCATCAATAGCTACAAGCATGATGACTATGCTTTGCCTCCACTTTTGGAGGCAATGTGCCAGTTGCAGTGAACCATGAATGGAGAGACTGAAATCCTGCTTGAGGACCTCCCATAGGCATCTAGTTGGCCAATGTGGAACTGGCTGCTAGACAAAAATGATCCATCAGACTTTTCTTATATTCTAATGTTACTTTGAATCTGCAGCCACCCACTTCCACAGGTTTCTTCTCTGTGAATCCCAGTAATGCTTAAAATAGATGTGAGATATTATATCATGGCACCTAGCATTTCTTTCTCTCCACTCTACTTTGATGAATGTCATTTGCAAGGTGTATGTAAACTTGAGAGCAGTGGCATCACACCATGCATCAAATGGAATGATACCAAGAGTTGCACGAAGGGAGACATAGGGAGATGTAGGGGCCTGGCAGCCAAATGTTTGTAATGTGTAGTTTGACCATATGGATCTGCTCATCAGTCCATCAACTTCTATGAATGGCTGTGTACAATGCAGCCTCATAGGCACAACTTGTTCCTATGGAAACCAGAGGAGATGATTCAGAAGGGTTAACTTCTGCAGTTAGGCCTTTCATTGCTTAGCCCTAAAGTTGGATTTTTTCTTTGAAACTGTAAGCCTCTTTAATTAATGGGTTTGTATAATTTGTGAGAACATGGTCTACTTTGTCTGCACAACATTAATTAAAGAATACATCAATTAGGAAAAGAACACAGGTTGAAATATTACCAGTACTAATAGTTTCTCCACATGGCTGGCTCTTAATAGATGTGGTGGAAATTAAGAATTAGGCATTTTATCAATTTTCACAGACAAGGATCCCCCCCTCTGACACACAAAAATCTTTTTATTTCCTTGAAATATGTTTGCTTAGAATTCATTTTACTTTAAATGTTTTCCACATCTTGTAAATTGTATGTTTCTAGTCATTGTGTTTTTCTGAAAAGCGAATAAAGCTCAATTTATTCATTTTCAGTAATATCCATAAATAGAATGGAGTTTTTGGAGTTTCCAGGCAGGCTGCTTATTTGCACAAAATGTGGTTGTTATACATGACATTTTTGCTGCAGTTATCCTGATACTTTTTTTTAACTGCAAAAGGTCTGATAAGAAAAGTGATGGAAAATTGGCTGGAAAGTGCTGGATGACAACCACCAGCTGGCAACATCATATAACCTCTGCACAAACATATCAGTACAAAGACTCAATAAACAGCTGGTCTGGAATCTCCCTTTCCATCTCATAGTTAGCAAAGATATGAAACCCATCCTGATACAGATACTGTTTGGCAATGCCAATACATGATGCATCAATTTCACAAAACACTTCATATATTATCTGAGTAATCATTACCATTTTTATTCATTATTATTTCTTAAATTTGTGTACTGCCTTTCATCCATAGATCTCAGGGTGGTTCCATAATTTCATACGGTCATTCAATATAATTATCCACACTACTCAAATGAGATACTGATGCTGAGAAGTATCAGTGGCTTTCCTTAAGCCATCTAGTCAGTTTGTGGCTGATGTAAGGTTTCACCTGCTGGCACTATTCCTTGGTTGTGCTGGTTCCAAATTGCAGCTTTAACTTCTGCTTGCTGACGTCTGGGAAGTTAGCTTTTGAAGAATGCTTTCAAGAACAAAGTTTAGGCCCTGGCAAGAAATTATTATGGCTGAGTTCAGGCATCTTCAAAAATAATTGCATTGTTTTCATCTTTCTTTGTAAACTGCTTTGAGGGTGTTTGTGTGTTTTACAATCAAGCAGTGTATAAATTTTATGAAAGAAATAAACTAACTGCTTTGTAGCACATGCATAAAAGTTATTTAACATCAATTAATGTCCTTTTGATTTCAGTGAATAATATGCCTGGTCTAGCAGCCTTTTGTTTGCTGAGTTTGTCCTCTCCCTCTTCAGCAAACATTTGATGTATTTATGTCTCCCACCAAAAACTAAAGTCTTCTGTTGCACCCAAGTATGTTTCTTTTGGCATGTATGTATGAGCTGTGGCATGCATGGTCTGTGTTTAGTGGTTAAAGGGATCTCCCCTTTCCAGGGGTCAATACAGGTGCATGTGGGTTGCACCAGAAGTACAACTTTGTGAGCTACAACTACATACGAGTTGGAAGAGAACTCTTGGGAACCCCCCCCCACTACCCCCCCAAAAAAACCTCACAGAGAAAGCTCACAAATTGCAAAACAATTTAGAAGTGAGCAGAGCATAGTTCACTAATGGAAAAGTTCTTTACAGACATGGGATAATGTCGGAGCCAGCCGTCACAAATGGCGCAGTTTAGCATAAAATAAAGACACAGAGAGCCAGCAATATTTTCAGGATGGTATGAGCAGCTCCTTTCGAACTTCTCTTCTCTCCCGTAACTTTTATTATCCTTTGTTCTCTCCTCTCGCATGGCCATTTGCCAATGTCTCACATTACCTACATCCGGTCATGGCTTTAACCCACCCATCGCCTTATAGGGTCATGCACTTAATACACTGCAAGGCACGGACATGCAGGTCACTGAGGTCAGCGAGGCACCAGGTGGCGCTACAAGCCTTTTTCATGACTTCCTGGCTCCCACAGGATAATTCCAGCAGGCCTAATACGAAGATCCATCATTCTGATTTTTCTCATTGTTCACAACCTGGATTCTGCAGAAAGGAGATGGTGAACAGCTCAGCTCACCATTAATTTTGCTTTTTCTGGCTTACCCAAATATACTTTCCTGTGACCTAATTTTATATATTCGTTTGACCATTACTTCACTGACCAACACACTTGATTGGACACCAAAAGTGACAGCATCATATGCAGTTGGGCTTGAAGATCAACTCCAGTTAATGTCATAGATGTACTAAGGGCTTCATTGCCATGACAGAAACATGTCAAGGAGGAAAAGTTCCCACTGAACAAAAAAGCTTTCAGTGTTTTCTGAGTAAATAAACTGTTTAAACATCATCTGTGGTTGTAGAGGTCATATAAAAATAAAGTCAGAACTTTGCCACTTTTGCTAACCCCTTTCTGTTTCAAAATAAGCAGCAGTGTCATTCTGCATCATGCAGGGGCTAGTAGTATTTCTGTCTCTAAGGCAAAATGACACAACTATACAGTAGTGGCTTCAGTAAAACCAAGGACCCAGTTATATTAGAAATGCATCTGCAGTTCTCCTTATCTAGATTTCTCTCCAGACTTTGGAAATCTGTATGTAGTGGGTTGTTTTTTTTTTAAGTGGAACCAATGCACATGAAATTCTTTGTTATTCCTCTATTATTATTATTATTATTATTATTATTATTATTATTATTATTTACAGAATCCTGTTCATGCCACCTCTTTCTGTGCCTTCTCTCTTGTGTCCTCTGAATTACCAGTGGGCATTGATAAAACTGGGCAAAAACAGTTTGATGAGTTTTGCATGCAATAATGCATGTACACATGAGTGTATTGATAAAATCCTGCTCCAAACCAGCAATTCATTTGATTGTATATACATTAGGTGATAGGTGACACAGACATACTCAAATTTGACCCATCAAAATCAATGGACTCGTGTATGACTAACTTTGGCTATCACTCATGCAGTTGTAACAGTATTTTTTGTTCCATCGTGAAGGAACGCCTGAGCACATCAGCTTTAAAATGTGCAAAAATATTGATTTAATTATACAAACAGTTGCACTAAGCCTACATTTTAGCAGCATTTTATCACTGCAGATGTGTGCATTCTTAACACAGGAAGGTGGGAGAGAGATGAATAAACTGAGGGAACTGAGAGCCATGGCTTTCAAGTTGTACATTAATTTTTGAAATCCCCACTAGGCTATGAAGCTCACTGGGTGCCCTTGGACAGTCAGCGCCTCTCAGCCTAACCTACCTCACAGGGGTTTGTGCCAATTAAATGAGAAGGGGAACCATGTATGCCACCTTGGACAGCTTGGAAAATAGGGTGAGATATAAATGCAACAAATAAATAAATGATAAATTCTTCTTAAATGAAGTGGAATTTAGGAAGAGTCGGCAGGAGAAATCTAAAACTGCCATTCCCACCAGGTCCATCATTTTCATTTGCAATTAAAGTCAGCAGCTTTGGAGAGGCAGTCATCAGTCTGAAGGTTACACTTTTCATTGCACTAGATGAGAAGTTTCACTGGGATCTTGCCTTTTTGTGGGTACTTGAAATTGTGAACAAAAAAGCAAATTGCAGCAGAATGTTTTTTGGCAAAGTCTTCTGAGACTAGGAAGAAGTAGATGATCCCAGTCTCAGGTAATTTTCTCAGCTGGCTTTGAGCTTGGCAGGATGTGCTTGCAATAAAATAAAATAAAATAAAAGTCCAAACAGATGCACAGTGACTTTTGCCTCAAAGACCAGGTGCTTATTTGTTACTAGCTATGAAGTCATTTTGTTGCTTCACTTCAAATGCCCGAGAGAGGAGGAAAGGGCACAAGTATAATTGACCAAACTCCATTTTGGTATTTTGCTATATCCTCATGAGAAGGCTCTTGAAGTTGAGTCAGGTGACCTTTACAATATGCCAATAATAAATATCTCTAGAGAACAAACACAATAGGTAACATCAACTAGAGAAAGTTGAATCTCCAGACCCGGCTATTATGAGTATGTATTTTCCTCTACTGTTTACTTCCTTGAGAAAAAAACATTTTAGCTGTACTTTTCATACCACAGAAATATGAGTGGTACTACTGACTACATACTCATGGATGTGCAAAAAATGCAACTTTTTGTTGACGTTGTATTTGAGCAGGGATAGTCAACATTGTGCCCTTCAGAAGTTGTTCCCATCTTCCTTGACCATCCTCCTGGAGCCACAAAATGGTGACCATTGCATCTGATTAAAATCAGGGCCAAACTGTTCCAGTTTGTTCTGTTGCCGTCTACTGTTGGTCTCCTTTTCTTCTGCTCAATCAGTTCCAAGGGGCAACAGCCACCACTAGTACAATGAGAGTAAGCAATTGCTGCTTTGTTGGCAAAGGTTCCTATTAGAAATTCAGCATCTCTTGAATGCTTATTATTGCTATGTGGGATGTGATCAAACATTGTCTCCCATGCTGGTGTTTTGTTTTCCTAATTATGTTTTAAAATTCATAGCTGGATATTTTTTTGTTTGTCAAGAAATATCTTAATATGTCCAACACTGCTTCTGTGATACATATCTGTATGAATACTATTGAGTTAGCAAACACATATAACAAATGGGGCCTGTTTGAAATTAGGACTAGTTTTGAGGTTTGCTTGCTTTGTACTTTGAATGATTGCAGTGGGCTAGTTAAGGCAACTCATCTAGCTCATTACTCATCCACAATACTTATTAGATTGGAAAGATAGATATTCCCAGCAAAATGAGGTGCTTGTGCATGCATGTGTTAGAAAAAAGAAACTATTCCTCACTCTATGTGATACGTGCCAAATCTGTTCAAACAACAAAGCCATAACAAGGTCACAGCACATTCACAGCAAAGAGCAGAGAGAGAATTCAAAACTGACTGGAATGTACCTCAATCGTAGAGGGATCCTAGCAATTGTCCAAGGAAATGTGAGTCTATTCTGCATTCAAGGACAGTTTGTTTGAAACACTGCCAGCCATATCTTCTGCAACTCGTTTACAGTACTGACTTTACATCCTAAATCTTAGGGAAGTTAATGATTTTCATTACATAGTAACTTGCCATTTTACATTTGGGAGATGTTTCACAAGTCTGCTATCATGTGAAAACTGAGAGGAAAAATAACCTCTTATTGGTTTGATTTCAAAAATGGTAGCAGGAAAGTATTTGTGAGAACACTTGACTCTGAGAAATGCATTTAGTTTTATGAATTTTCTCTCCCTTAGAATAGGGAGAATAGGATGGGGGACCTGTGGCCCTCCAGATGTTGTCTGACCCAACTCATCACCTCTATCACGCATAACCACTGGTCAGGGTTCATGGGAGTTGTATTCCTGCATCTGGAGAACCACAGTTCCCCACCACTGTTGTAGACAGGGGGTAAGTTTTCATAACTTCTGAAAGCTTTTGAAAAAGCACTCACCTTTTTGGCTCAGCCCTAACACTCATTCAAAGCTCTACCTCTGTATCTAAATGCTTGTGAGTAAAAGCAGTAATACGTTATACATTAATGTATCAAAAGGTTCCAGTGAAGTCATGTTTTTAAGCCACAGTGGCAGGTTTTCCATTTATATGCTTTAGTTGCAACTTCACAGACATTGTAGCACATGCATAAACACTCTTACCACCATCGGAGACCTTGAGGCCTTTATTGCTATATATACTATTGCCAGTAAATGTCATCATTTCTCACATCTGGCACATACTACTATATGCTGTATTCCCATTTTTCAACTGCAAGGTTAGAAAGAGATGACAAAAGGAATAAGCTAAGAAATGTTACTAAATGAAAGTGAGAACTATGGCAAACAGGGTAGTTTGAAGCTGAAGACAGAGAGAACTACAGCAAACAGCTGGTAGTTTGAAGTTGAAGACATTTTTTCTACTTAAAAGTTAATCCCTTTTATGATTTATGTTATCCAAGATATAGATTATCCCATTGAGGAATGGACCTATTTATCCATCCTTTCCTTTCTCTACTGTTCCTTTCTGCCTCCTTCCTTTCCTCTCCTGTCTCATTTTTAAAATACATGTTAGATTTGTAACCCTACAGACAGTGCCTTTTATCATTTAGTATTTGTATGCATTGCCTAGTGATCTTATATAAAACTGCTTAGAGGTTTTTGTTGATGAACCACCATGTAACCCTTGTCAAATAATATCAAACATTAGGGTAGTGATGATGGTCACTAACTTCTGCAGATCTTTCTAAAAACAATTCAGATTTATTGAATGTTACACACACACACACACACACAAACAAACAAACACACACACACACACACAAACACACCAAGGGAAATAGATAATTAGGCTTACTAAGTGTAACTGGAGATGGGGGAGTCTGAATAATGAATCAGCAGGCAAAACATTTCATGGTATGGAAGTAAGAGCCTGCAGATCCAACTGTTGTTAAAGGCACAGGAGCAGGGACAGTACAAAGAGTTGGCAGCCCTACTGATATAGTTCCCATAAGACCTCCTACACTGGCAGTGTTGGCCATAATCTCATAAATCTCCTTTAAAGCAATGACTGAGCAGAATAATATAGGACTAAAAGTTTTGTCAGTCTTTCTGGGCTTTTGAGTGGAAGTTGATAAAAATCAGCTGAGCAGAGACAATCATTTTTCAAACTGCAATCTCAGAGCCAGGAGAAGAACTAGGCAGGGTAGTATGAGAGGGAGGGAGAGGAGAGATCTCCAGCCTATAAGCCACTAAGCCTAGAAGCCGATAGTATACAGATTCTATGCCTTCAAGGAAACACAGTATTTCATGACACTTTAGGATCTAATTTTATCTTAAGCTGCAGTAGTGAAGTTCCATCACAATCTTCTCCAGGGCATAAGAGGGGAGAGTCCTTTAATCCAGACAATATCCCACAGTACCTTTCCAGATTACCTAGCCTAACATTACCAAGGCGAACATGTCATTTTAGTGATGTTACTAGTTATTGGCTCTCTGATTTCCTAAAAGCCATAGATGGCATTCTAGAGAATTGTATGTCTTTCTTGAGCATCATCAAGAGACAAGTGCAAAGTGAACTTTTGGAAACAAAAATAAAAAAAGAGCTTTGCTATGCTGGGAAATTAATTCCCTTTAAACCAAAGCTGTAGTTTATTCCTCACAATAGATGAGTAGGGCATTGACACAGGGATTATTTGTCTATCCCACCCCAAATCCAGTGATTTCTGGGCACCTAAAAATTACATTCCATAAAATCACATAACTCATAAAACACAACAATACAAAATGGCCAATAAGCCAAACAAAATAGAAACAGCAATTAAAACAATCTCAAATGCCAGTGGCACTGCTACATTTGAAGGGTTAAAGCAGTGAGAGAGCCTTACCTGCAAATGGTTCCAGGTTTGATCCCTGGCATCTTCAGGTTGAGTTGGGAGAAACCCCTATTTGAACCCACAGAGCTTCTGCCAGTCAGTGTAGACAATACCAAGTGAGAAGGACCAGTGGCCTGACTCAATATAAGGCAGCTTCTGTGTCCAAAGATCTGCATAAACAGGCAAGTTTTCACCTGGTATCTAAAAGCCAGCAGTGTAGGCAGTAACCAGTTTTCAAGGAATAGCCGGTTCCAAAGCTGGGGTGTCAGCATGAAGGTGATTACTAGTGAATGACAATGAAACAGTTATATTTTAAGCCCTATTCAATAGAGGGTAACTATATTGCAAAAGAAACAGGGCTATAGTTTCAAGGGCTGTAGTCTGTTAAAGATATGTAACTTGCAAAGGTCGATTTTCTGGCCATGTGTGCTACTTTACAGAGGACAGTTCCCTGTTTGAAGAGCTGCCTAGTCCAAGTCTGGTTTAAAGATAAAGAACCATAAGATGGACATGCAGGCAATGCAAAGTCACCCATCAACTGTTAGCACCTGCACAGCAGAATGAGCAGGCACACATCACCTGGTCACAGTCTTCTCTGCTAGGGTGAATTCAAGTGGGTGGTGCTGTGGTCTAAACCACTGAGCCTCTTGGGCATGCCGATCGGAAGGTCAGTGGCTTGAATCCCCACGACGAGGTGAGCTCCCGTTGCTCTGTCCCAGCTCATGCCAACCTAGCAGTTTCAAAGCACGCCAGTGCAAGTAGATAAATAGGTACCACTGCGGTGGGAAGCTAAACGGCATTTCCGTGTGCTCTAGCTTCCATCATGGTGCACTAGTAGTGGTTTAGTTATGTTGGCCACATGACTGGGCTTAGCCATCCAGGGGTTCTTTACCTTTTACCTTATTTCTATTCAAGTAATATTAATTATTTCTAGATGTGCATCTATATACATAAATCAGCACATGCAAATGTTATGCAAATGTATTTTTTAACAAGGGGAGGGGAACAGGACCTGACCCAGATCCTGAACTCTCTAATCACTTTGACAGGGGGGCAGGGCTGCCCTTGTCAATTATCTGATATTATCATGACATTGGGTTACTCAGTTTGAAAAGAAAGGATTGGGAACACACCCTAGAAGCACTCCTGATTCTTTCTTTCCTCCTTTGCAGGCACAGCTCAAGTCCAAGGAACACTTGGAGAGTGCTTCCAATTCTTCTGCCTCTTGGCAATGGCTTGAATTTGCCAGGGTGTGACATCATCAAGCCCAGGAAAGGTGGGGGTGGTTTGTCCTTCATGGCCCGGCAGGCCTAAATTAGGCCCTCAGGCTGGAGGTTTGCCACCACTGATTTAGGAGATAGGCTGTACAAAGAGAGATTATTACTTGGCCATTGCTAGATTGATAAAACATGCAGATGTCATCAAATTGCTTTCCCAAAGAGTTCAGATCCTTTCCCCACTCTCAGCATGTCAGCTTGAAATCTGCTGCACAAGAGGCAATAACCCTATTCAGCACTGCTCCTGTGCAACCCCTATACATAGCTGACACATTAGCAAATATATTATAAAGGGGGGAGGGAATGGAATGAAAGATTCAAAGCTTTGTGTGTTTTTAGAAGTATCCATACATATTCATTTGTTGGTATCCCAGTTATTATAACTAGTGAGATTCTGTCTGTGATGATGACGCCAGGGAAGCATTTTCCATATAATTGCCATTTCTTTTGCTTTAGTCTACTATTAAGGCCATTTAGGCAAAGTCACTTAAAGAGCTCCCTCGCTCTTTTTAACCACATCTGCCGAATTAAATTCCATGCACCGACAGTGACGCTTTCAAAAGCTCAGAATCAATTCTTCAATCACTCCACATTCTTAGCTGTGATTAAAAACATGTGTCCCCTAATTAAGCTAACGAGAAATTGTTAATTGGCACAAAGCCCCCTTCTGTGCATGCTTGTTAATGTCACCGTCAGTTTGACAGGAGAAGGAATTTAAATGAAGGGCAGGCAATTCTTAGCAGACTTCAAAATTGGACTTCAGGATACCCGCTTTGTCTGCAAAGAGATAGCCATCAATTTAGGGGTGAAAGGGTGGCAGGAGACGGGGGCATTCTTCATGTAGCCAAGGTCAAGAGGAAGTAAATAGAATAGTGTGGTGATAACTATCATTTTAGATCTGCTCCTTCATTGAACCCACCATGTTTGACTTTCTCTTCAAGACACTTCCTGATTTGTATCATAAACAGCTAAGAATAAACACAATCGAGGCTGACATCAATTGTTTGCCACACATGCTATACAAAGATAATTACTAATAATAATTACCACCACCAGGGAACTGGTATGAATTTGATTAATGTCCATTTGCATCATAAATTCTGCAGCCATGAAGTCAGCACAGATTATGACAATCAGTTGTCACTTGAGTTCACCACTGTCATATAGTATCGCCCTGTGTGTTCCTATTTAATCTTCCTTTTTCAACCTGTGAATTAGTAACAACAACTGAGATATCAAAGGGAGTGGAATTCAAGGCATATTCCACTGAAAACAGGCTAAAAGAACACTAACAGAGATGGATAGGTTCACCATGGAATACTTGTACATCTAGGTATACACTATTAACAGTGGTTGTCCACTATATGTTGCACCAGTGTGGGTGGTGGTTTCATTATTCTGTGTGCCACACATACCTACTGTGCACCTTAAGACAGTAGTAGCTCCTGGTATAACTAGGTAATCCAAGGCTGGATATATGGGATAATCAGTAAAACACACCTGTATGCATTTTCAAGAAACCTACTTCCTGTCCATCCTGAATCTCTATTCATCTCTCATAGATTTGACTGAAGGAGAAATGTGATTGATTTATCATTAGCACTTTGGTGCCTCATTTCTGACTCTGGAGGCAGGTGTTCTGTGAGGTAAAATACATAAGAAGAGTATTGTAATGGAGATGGGTAAGAGATACTAACGGGCAGAATAAGCTCCATTTGGAGTTTCACTAGCGGCAGGGAATACAAGATTCCATTGTGAGATGGAGAACGGCAGAGATCCTCAGCTTCAAAAGTTTCAATTACAAGTGTGTTTTAGTTGAGCTCACGTTTGATACTTCATAGTAATCCTGGTCCTGATGAATAATCATTTGTGATCTGAACTGCAGGATGCAGGAAGTCCCCACTTCTATTTCAGTGGTGCCATAAGTAGGGAAAGAGTTGGATATGGGAATAGGACAATCTCCATAGTCATCTATTCCTTAGGGCAGCCTTACCCAACCTGGTGCCTTCAAGATTTATTTATTTTTACTACAACTCCTATCAGCGCCAGTCGGCACAGCTATGTTGGCTGGGGCTGACAGGAGATGTAGTACAAAACATCTAGAAGGCATTACATTGAGGAAGGGATTGAAAGGAGGAAAGAGTTTTGAAAGTTTTCATAATTCTGCAGACATAGCAGACCCTGACTTCAACTTCACACAAGTCCTTCTGATGCTATTCCCCCCCTCCCCATATGTTCAAAAGAAGGGTTGAGAAGCAAACGTTACGGAGAAAAGTCTACTTCTAGTAACTACTTCTAAATACATATGGTGTGGTGCCAGTGAGGTGTAGTGATTAGGGTGTTAGATTAGGACCTGGGGAACAAGGGTTCAATTTGCCACTCAGTCATGAAGCTTGCTGGATTATCTGGGGCCAGTCACAGTCTCTCAGCTTAATCTACCTCACAGGGTTGTTTTGAGTATAAAATGGAGAGGAAGGGGAGGAAGAAGAACCCTGAGCTTCTTGGAGGGAAGGTGGGATATAAATATAATATATATAATCTTGGGGAAATATAATCTTGGGGGAAAGCAGTATGCTATCAAACCCATTCCACAAGGCAGAATTATCCTTGCATACATACTGACACCTCCCACCAAAACCTGACTGCTTTGACAGAAATACTAAAAGCTATCAAAGCCACATGAAAGCTACAGAGGTAAGCTAACTGTAAAACTGTAAGCCAGCACAGAATTAGAAACGCTATTGGTGGCAGTCCACACAGGCATCCCAAGGCTTTGTCGATCAGTAAATTGCTTAGTTGTTTCGTGCAAGATTGGTGAGAAGGGGTGATGGGAAATGACAGCTACACAGTGCTCAGGGCAATGATAAATTTCCCACTGCAGGAAGCAGGGAAGTACAGACACCACTGACTTCTTAAAACAAAAAACAAAAAACAAAAAAACCCTGAATACATTTTCATTGTGGGTGAAATTGCAGAGTGAATGTCACAGAGAAAAATGACTGGGATTTTCAGACAAAGGCAGTTAGACATCTACTTAAATTTCAACCAGAGTTTCCCTGCACCAGCTTCCCCCCACACAATCACCCCGTCTAGAAATACAAGGTTTCTCACAGCAGGTTTATCACTTTAAGAACTTTGGTTTGTAGGAAGCGTATATTTTCAAAATAAATATAGAAATTTATATAAATATTCTATTTGTCAATTGCTAATAATCACACATTTTTTTATAACATTAGGATATTTTATTATTTCCCCCACCACACACACACTTTCCCCCCTTCAAAAAGTGGCTGCAATTATCTGGTAACACCACTAAAATTAACATTTTTTAATCCATTGTCTCTCCCTTCCCACAAGATGGCTTCTGGAATCATTGTTCCATACTAGTATTTTCTTCCCGCCTCCCACAAACACTCACATAAACTGTCAAAAAAGTATGAATATTTGCCAATAATGCTTTGTAAATTGTTCTTTGTTATCCTCTAAGCCTTTTAAACATTCTCTTCAAGCCATCTCTATTCCAACACAAATAGCAGACACAATGGTTTTATCATTATTTTGCAAATTGTGTTGAACCAATTCTATTTTATTGAGAACCATGCTGTTGTGAACTTATTAAATTCCTAAAAGCAGATACACATATGCAATGTAAGTTGAGCTGTTAATATGCATAACAGTTGGCCAATGTGCATATTCACCTCAGGATCATGGAGAATATGCACATAATCTGTCAAAGAAGAGGGTATTGTGCACATTTCATGGTCAATGTGCATAATCTCCAACAGACCTTGGGGAATGTGCATTAGAGTTTATTCACAATTACCTTTTGCTAGGGCATTTTTTCAGAGGGAACTCACCAGAAATCAGTTCCGGTACCTCTCAGGTGAGTTTTGGCACCTCTCTGGTGGGCCTGAGAGAGACCCACCTGAGTTCCGGCACTTTCCCCCCAGAAAAATAGAACTGGCTTTAGTGCTCAATCAGAGCAAACATCAGTTCAGGTTTTCCGCAGATTGCCATTTGCCCCAGTTGAGCTTTAAAGAGCGGGTTTTCACAGGGAAAGCTCCAGAGCAAAAAATAAAAATAAATCCTTGGACGCAGAGCTTGGAAAGAGTGGAGGAAAGGTAATCCTTAATTTTGGATCTTGTTCTGAAGGCTTCTATGTGATTATGCTGTCTAACTGCAACGGTATCTAGTATTTTATTTTACCTTCATTAATAGTTAAGAGTTTTCCAGCTGTGCTCTAGAGATTCCTGGGAAGCTTTGCAGGGGTCTCTCAGTGATCAGTAATGGAAGACAAGCTTCTTGGTGAGGCAGCTTGTCTGCCACTACCAAAATTTGGTGCAACCTCCAACTGCAGCAGGGCAACCAACAGGGAAGTTTTATAGACCAGGCTGGTGTTCTTCAACAATGATGATCCTTCGTGCCTCTCCCCCCCCCCCAAAAAAAAATAGTACATTGTGGTTCTGTGGCAAATGTGGAAGGTTTATTTGATTGACTAAACATCGTAGAAACAGTTCTCTGAAAATAAGAAGTCTGAAAACCATTGGATTATAGCTTGTCATGTCAGAGTTAGAGAGCATACCAATCATGAAACAGGAGAACTTTACCCTCTCTTCCCAATAAGAAGAGAACAGACACAGGGAACACCTGATGGAAAACAGAAACAACTAAGTTCAGTGCAAGCTACTGAATAAACTACATAAAGGGACTGTCCACACAGGTTTTGATCTCTAAACAGTTTCTCTTTAGTTTCTCTGGAAATGCAGACAGTTCCAAAGATGAACTCAAGCCCTCTGTGATAGTCTTCTTGGAACAAGTGATATTGCTTTCTTAGCTGGCTATGAACCCTCCAGCACTGTGCTTGGGACCACTGGAGCACCCCCCCCCCTTTTATTGTGTAAGTGCTTGCTTCTCATGGTCCTTCCATGTGATCTCTCTCTCAGAGCCTCAGGCAAAAGCAAGTGTTCTCCTTTATTTCTGCAGAGAGTAAGAGCTAACATTTCAGATGGGTTTTGCATGTTTTAAGGACGTATCTAAGAGATAAAGTCTTTCCTATTTTTCACACCTGCTAGCTATACTGCATGGGACTCTTATGAAATGCTATTAATTAAGACAAACAGAAATTGTCTTAGACCCCAGGGCATTCTGTCATACCTCAGAAAGG
Organism: Podarcis pityusensis; assembly: GCF_964106645.2. Taxonomy (NCBI): domain Eukaryota; kingdom Metazoa; phylum Chordata; class Lepidosauria; order Squamata; family Lacertidae; genus Podarcis; species Podarcis pityusensis. The sequence goes on from NC_138030.1 coordinate 37,794,276, forward strand.
TGCCGGCCAGTCTGTAGCTGTAGAAGGAAGTGATTCTTATAATATAGACACTAGATAGCTCATATATCTGGATGCTGGGGTGTCACTGACACAATTTAAAATGCAGTAACCACCTGATTTATGATACACTGCTGGTGACAACCACTCCACATCACCCTGTTTTACAGTTCTTTTAGAACATCTTCTACATGATGCCATGTGAAAACAAGTGGCACATTTTATATGTCCAAAGCCTACTTTTCACATTACTTCCAAACAATAAAAAGCAAGGCAGCTAGTCAAAACATACAAGCAAACAACAGGTTAGGAATAGGCTATAAATGCCTATATCTTATTTTTCATTGCAGCAGATTTGCTTCCATATAACCATGATAGCAGTAATAATAGCAATTAGATATCACATCAGTTCTATTTATTCCGCAATCCAAGTTTGCATCCAAAAGCACCATTGGAAATTCACACTGCCATTTCCTTGATGTTGTCCTCACCACCAGGAACAACAAAATAGTCATGGATTTTTACACCAAACCTACTAATATACCTAACTAAATGGAAATCCTGCTTCTCAAACATCTCAAGAGAAGCAAATGAAATGCATATGGAAGAACAAAGAAAATTGCAAAAGAGGAACCAGAAAACTTAAAGAATAACTTCAGCACAGTGGGTATCCTCCACATATCAATGACTGAAACACCCCTGGGCATACATCTTTTTCTAAAGAGGTTCTTCTTCATAAAAGTGAGGCATCAATCAACAAGGAACACCATATCCCATGCTTGAGATATTTTCATTCAGCACCTCCTGTCACCTAGCAATAACAGAAAGCTACTCACTGAACATCTTGCTAATGTAATCAGCAAATCTCCTGTTATAGCATTCTGCAGATGACCAACTGAAAATCACGTTTTTTGTCTGGTTTTGACAAATTTGTGGCAGATAAAGTAGCAAGATTTGCAGTTGCTGTCCAAAAATTAAGGAGAATGTTCACTGGTGCACTGTAAAGATTTAATTGGGAACAAAATATAAAAACCTATTTGTATTCGTTTATGTCCATCTATCTATCATCTATCGATCTATCAATCAATCTAGGTTGATATTGTGTTTTAATATTATATCAATGTATATATTGTATAGGAGGTATTTTCTTTTTTTGGTGGTTGATAAGACCATGATGGTTGAAACAACAACAAACAATAGACAAGACAAACAGAAAGCTACTCACTGATGGTGGGCACTGAACATCTTGCTAATGTAATCAGCAAACCTCCTGTCATAGCATTATGCCAGCCTTCAAATCTATGCAGGCCGTTCAAGACAGCTGTACTTAAACCATCAATCAGAAACACTGGCTCACATCTACCATCTGATCTAAGTAAACTGGAAACAATAGAAAACTTATTCATCTATAGACTTGACATTTTACCACATAACTTCAACTAGGAGGATACTTGACATCATTCAGCTATAATAAATGCAACACGCCTGAATATTCCATTCTCAGTGCTCTGAAAGTGCCATCTTCAATATACCAGCCTTTAATTAACAGCAGAAAAGCTGAAAAAGCCAGAAGCCAAAACAGTTTGCTATAAGAGATTAAAAACTTTGTTTTGTTAGTCATTAGAACACGTGTGTTTTCTGCAAAGTTCACGTTTTCAGCATAGACATTTAATTACATTTGAATCAATATAGTAAGCCCACATGCAAACTTTTAAAGTGTATTCGCTTTCTGAAGCTACACATTTTAATCATCCTTGTTACAGACAAGGAAAAATATCTCTGAGACACACAGAGGAAAATTGGCTATTAGCCAATGAACGTTCCTCAGAGAGTGGATAAGAGATAGACAATCAGAGTTAAAGGTTTGGTATTAGAAGCAGGTGCTTACTAACGGAGGAGTACATATTTCTTCTAATGCATTTGTAATCAATTTTTTGCCATGATGAAGTCCTCCTTTGCAGCAGCAAAGAATTGATGGGGGGATGTGGTTTTCATATGGAGATAAACTGAAATCCTTTCAGACTAATAGCTGGCTTAAAATGAGCATCTGTTATAAAATGGGAAGGCACAGCTCTGAACATATCAGTTGTAGTAAGGTGGGTGGAACTTCATATAATAAACACTAACATGTGGATTGGGCCCACAGGGAGATGGACAGTGGTCATGGTGGCAAGAAGGAGAGGGACTTATGGTAATGAGATAAGCCCAATCCCCTCTCCAGCTCGGGAACCAGAATTGCCCAGGAACCAAGCCATTTGTGGCCTTAAAAGTGACCATCAGCACCTTGAATTAAATCTAGAAATTCTTCCCATTGGACCTATCTCAGATAAGAAATCAACAGTTTGGCCCAGCCAAAATTTGCAGATGCTTTGGCTACAGATTGCAGTAGTCTGGAGGTAGTCTGGAGGATGAAAGACCACAGCCAGATCTACTTTCTAAAAAAAAAAAAGGACCGTGTATTAGCCAAGCTGGTGAAAAAAATAGATCAAGTCCAGTCACCATTAACCCTTTGGGAGACTTTGACATGATTGGCCTTGGCTAGATCTTGCTCTAGTGACCAGGAAAATGGCTAATCCCTTGTATGCGACAGAGTTACAATGCCAATGGCTCTGTGAAAGAACACCCCCACCAAAAAAATGTTAGAAAAAAGTATTGAATTTTTGAAATAAATGCAACAAACCTATGGATGGTAGATGCAGGTTTCAGAAAACATTTTGTCTCCTTTATTTACAGTTGTGGCAATATCAGGTTAAAGTGAATTTGCAAGGTATTGTGAGGCATGTTGTACCATTCTTGTCAAGATTGTACAGCCCAGGGTATGTGTCCAGTCCAAACCTCTAAAGTCAATGGACAATAAGTCTAGTTAGGCCTCAACAGTTCCATAGTTATAAGAGACAATTCTTTACTTTAATGTATTTTTCATCTTCTGTTGGAAGCCGCCCAGAGTGGGTAACCCAGCCAGATGGGTGAGGTATAAATAATAATAATAATAATAATAATAATAATAATAATAATAATATTGAAGTAGCATTGAGATTCACAAAAAGAGGAGGGCATAATGGAGGTAAAACTTGCCTCTTGGTGGACAGCTACATCCTGTAGTAGCGTTTCAATTGCTATGGTTCAGGTAGAACAGGGTTTGGTTTTGGTTTTGCATTACCACATCTAGCCAAGAGTCATCTGATCTGATGAACACTGGTTTCCTGATATCTCAGGCAAAGGTCTTTGTTCCAGCCCAGCTGAGCATCTTTCAAATGGATGGAACCCAGGAGCTTCTAAGTGAAATTTGTAGCTGCTGTAAGGCGAAGTGACACAAAAGTCTAGAAAAGTGGGGGCAGAGACACCTAGCTCTGTGGAACCTTCTATTTGAAGTTCTCTGGAATCACCATCATCATCACCCCACTTTTCTTCAAAAGCACACAAGGCAAACTTAGACAAAATTGACACAGTACAAAATAAAAATATAGCCTTAAAAAAGACAAACTAGCAAGCAGAGCCAATAGCAGTTATAAAAGCAGAGTCACACATAATGTGGGGCTGTATGTGTGAAAGCTGGTGATGCTGCAACCCTCTTGGTGTGTGCAGTATTAGAGAGAGAAGTGTGATGCCAAGGACTATAAAAGTGTACACATAAACTATTGTGGCATCTTAAAGACTAACAAATTTATAATGGCATAAGCTTTTGTGGACCACTTCATCAGATGCATGGAGTGCAGTCCTGAGTGGAATAAGTGAAAGAAGAAGTAAAATGAAAAACAGGGTTTATGGAATGCACTCCCCAGGGATATCTCTCTGACCTTCTTTACTGCTTGCCTAATGGTGAGAAATGAAAACTTTTTCACATGAGTAGTGCTATGGCTACTGGTAGATAAATTGAAGCGCTTGATAAAAGGTCTTTAAATAAACAGGTTTCATCTTGGTCATTTTTACTCACCATATATTAAGCTAAGAGTGATAAACACCTACCCCTCTTAAGTACTGCCAGGGTTACCCTGACAGAATCCACACCTCAGCAGTGGGTGGGGGCAAAGCCAGTGGTGGGCAGGGCAAGAGCAAAAAGTGAGTGGCAACCAAAATCGAGCATGACATCTTTCCCCCTCTCTGTTTTTGCCACCCACTCTTCTCTGTGTGTGCCACCCCATTCTTTTTCCGCCATTCCTTTTCCCTCTGTTTCCCCCCCCCCTTGCCACTACCTTGAAAGTAGGCTGAGAGTCACATGAAGTTCAACTCATTTGATCCTGGTTTAAGCAAACCACAATTTTCCAAGTCTGGATATTACAAAGAATTGTGGCTTGTTTAAAACCAGAAGCAGATGCTTCCAGTTTCATCTGGCAGGCAGAAGAAGAGAGAAGGAGCCTGCAGGAAACTGTGGTTTGTTATATCTGAAGCAGCCCTTTGCACTTGACTATATTAACTCATGTGTTTTAGTTGCTGAAGCATGATGTGACGTGACTCTTACAAGGTAGCAAACAGGGCTTTTTAAATGTATCAGATTGGTTGCACATAGAACTTGTGCCCTTATTATGGGACTTCTTTATGAACAACACAGCGTAAGTGGTTTCAGCTCCTCTGCTGGAGGCTGTCTATCTTTATCTGTGGTCTGACTCTTTTCCTAGAAATACAGTGGCCCTGGACTCAGGGAGATAGTTCATGGTGAGTGGCTGAAGAGCATTCAGTATGGAAATAAACAAATCCATTTTCTTTTAAAAAAAATAATAGGGAACTAATTTGGTGAAGAATTATTCCCTTGTGAAAGGGCACACCATCACACGAAAACATCATGAAAATTCAGCAACATAATAAACATTATGACACATGGTTAAAGCAGGACCTCTCCATCTGTGGTTGCCCTACCTGTCACCTCTACAGCTAGGCTGTGCCTTAACAGGCAACTTCTGGCCTTTAGTGAACGAATCTTATTAAAGAATCCTCTTTTAATGAACCCATTTAAAGCCTAATGACTGCTGGCTGGCTTCACTTGCACTGCCCTCCTCCCCTACCTGTCACCTGCTCAGTGAATGGATGTTGGAGTCAGCTTTGTCTGTGCCTGCCACTCGCTCTTTATAAACACACATAATTGTGTGTAATAAGCCCATAATTCAGCAGGCACAGTCTCTGCCTGCCAAATCCCTGCCAAGACAAACTGTTTGTTTTACACCAGAGCCAGTAAACCCTTATCACTGCAGCTGTCCTCTCCGCTGAGCACCTTACTGTAAAAATTTGGGGGTTTTACCCCATCTTAAAATCCCTTTGATGACTGAATATCTTTTTGAATATTGTTATTTTGGGTCTTTATCCCACTGCTAACTATCAAACAATGGTAACCTGAAGTGGGACACAGGAGGATTGGTTCCATCAGCAACAAAAAAGGTTACAAGGGAATGATTTTGATGGCTGGGATTGTTAGACATAGATGTGGTATCCTGGCTGGTTTTCTGAGGCCTCAGTGAGATTTTCAGGGGCTCCCCTGGGAAGGGGTTCCATAAGTGAAGCGCCACCAGGAGTGATAGAATCTCCGTTTCTCACATTTCCAATCCTAAACTCATTTCCCCAGATTTCTTCTGCAATTCGTGAATTTATTTTTTAAAAAAATATATAATGGAAAATCTTTGGCATTTCACACAAGCACAATTTTTCATGCAATTGTAACCAATATAAGCATTTTCACATAATATGATGTATTTTCCTGCTATTTTCAGAAAAATATTGATTTTTACGCACACTTTTGGCTACAATGTGCATCTTTTTGTAAATATTATCTGACTGGAGAGGTGCATTGCAAAATTCTGATATGTGCTATTTTGATGAATGGCAGAATGTCGGTTCTCACATTAATTTGGAAATTGCAAATTGGAAAGATTTGGTGGGGCACTACTGCTCTCCCAGCTTCCAAGCATTGTGTGTTACTGGCACTTACTGGCGGGAGAGGTGAGACATGGGAGGTTTGCTGCTGTGCAGTGCAGCATGGCAGAGCTAATTCTGGCTATTATGTGCCTGTACAACATCAAGTTCCCCATGCCTGCTCCCAGTAAGTTTCAGGGCATGTTGTATTTGGAAGCTGGGAGAGCTGCGTTTTCCTGCCTCTGCCACCCTACCAGCCACTACTGGAACCTGGTCCTGAACCTATCCTAGCAAAGTAATCATTTTGGCCTACCAAGGAACATGAAGGAGTGGTGTGGATTTCTATCATGAGATAAGGCGAGCCTCTTGCAATTGTAACAAATTAAATTCTAACCTTTATAGGAGACAGTATAATACTCTTGATGGGTACTTGTCTGAACCAGTATAAAATGAGTAGGCAATAGCTTTGGATTATTACATTGGCATCAACCTCTGTTGAATTCCACAGTGCAGCGAAGTGTCATCTTAACTATTGGGAGTTTCGAAGATTGGTAATGGCTTCAAAGGGAAGGTAAAGTGTGTATAATTCAGTCTTTTGTAACCAAACGTATTAAAAGCAATTATTCCAAAATTATATCTGCAGTCTCTTTCCAATCTGTCTTTGAAAACAAATGGAACTTAAGAGAGAGAGAGAGAGAGAGAGAGAGAGAGAGAAATAGGTAGGCCATTTTTATACTTGTGAAATGGAAAAAGTGTCACTCTTCAAAGCAATTTATTCCTAATTACAAAATTACTTTATAAAGAGGCCCTCTTGGGAAGAATACAAGGTATAGAACCAGGGTTTCAAAGGAGGATGTGAATCAAATCATCTTTTGTTTAAAACACAGATGAGCCAAAAGCATTTAAAGTATTTTATTGCTCTGGTGCTTGATAAAATTAATTTATATTGTGTAAATTAATTTTCTAATTAGTAATTAACTGTTTTGTAGAATAAATCGCTTTTAAATCCTCCAGCAGGTTATTAAAATCTAACGTATTTGAAAACCAAAAAAGTCCATATTCTCCTAGAGATTTTAAAGAAACTGGAATTAAATGCAGTTTGATCAAATGAGTTGAGGTGAGTGGAAATTAGGCAAGGTGGAGATGAATGGGCACCCAAACTATCCTCAACACAACAAAAAGCTTCTTTGAGAATTAGACGAATTGCAGTCGGTATCCTGAGTTTGGAAGTTTAGCAACTTAGGGGGGGGGGGGAGAAATCTACTCTTCAGATTTGCAAACATTTTCAATTATATTATGAAACTCAAATACCCAATGCCAACCAGGTCACTTTCTCTAAGGCTTCATAAGCTATAGTACCATATCATTCTTCATTTATATTATGTTCAGTTGTGAGCATTACAGTCACATACCCTCCAAGTGTACTTATTTTCCAGGGACAGTCCTGGAATTACAAAATCCATCCCAGCTTCCAATTTGATCCTGGAATGTCCTGATTTCGCCCACCAGTGCCGCCGCCGAGCTCATGGAGGAGGATGAGCTGGCACTAGTCCTGAGAAGCAGCAGCAGCGGCAGCAGCTGTGAGAGAGCATCCTGTTGCCTCTCTGTGGCCTTGTTAGTATCGCATGCAGCCGATGCTGCAAATGTGACTGGTGCGAATCACACACCTGTCTGAGAAGACTGTGGGAACAGAAGACAACCTTATCTCTCTTCCTCTGTATATACTTTGTAACGTACTTTCACTTTGATTGTTCTCTCAGAGCTGAAGAGAACGGGCGCAATTATGCTGTAGTACAGGGGTAGGCAACCTGAGGCCCAGAGCCCAGATGCGGCCCATTCGCCTTCTCAATCTGGTCCGTGGACGGTCCGGGAATCAGCATTTTTTACACGAGCAGAATGTGTGCTTTTATTTAAAATGCATTTCTGGGTTATTTGTGGGGCATAGGAATTCTTTCATATATATTTTTCAAAATATAGTCTGGCCCACCACATGGTCTGAGGGACGGTGGACTGGCCCACGGCTGAAAAAGGTTGCTGACCTCTGCTGTAGTCTGTATATAGTATGTAAATAAATAATAGCTTAGATTTACGATGTCTCACTCTTCTTGCTGTGTTATGCCAGAAGATTAGTGTGCCTATATCAAGCTGATATATGTTGCTGAGCGCCCTGGAGAAGAAGGGAGATGCCTTTTCCAGTGCTGCACACATCGGAGGACACTCGGAGTTCCAGAGGTTTGCAGGCGACCCCAGGGCATTTTCCAACAGGCCTCTCCATGACTGTCGCCGCTGGCCTCCTCCCTTGGGCAGCTTGTAGTGGCTGCTGGAGAACAGATGAGGAGGAGAGGCTGCTGCCATTGAGGACCAGACTCGCATGATGCAACAGCCCTGAGGTGTAGGGACACCCTGGGCAGGAAGAAAGGAGGAACAGAATGGAGAAAGGAGGAACAGAATGTACACACACACACACACACATTATATATATATATATATATATATATATATATATATATATATATATTGCACATTCAGTCTAATCTTGCCTCTTTCTAAAAATGCATTTATTGGCATGTGTGTTTCTTCTTGTAAACATACCAAAGAATTAAATAAAATCTGGATTAAGGGCTTTTCTCAGGACTGTGGAGTGTGTGTGTCCTGTTTCCTGTTGGTGTAGTGGTGGTGGAAATGCTCAGTGGGGAGGAGACAAAAAAATGGGGGGTCAAGGAGGATCAGTTGGGGGGGGTGAGAAATGTCCCTATTTCCATCTGAGGAATTTTGGAGGGTATGCAGTTGTAAAGAAAATGCTGACAAACTGGGAGGCATTAGCTAGAGAGTTACCAATGAATAATAAAAAATTGATAGCAATGTACGGGGGGTGGGGGTGGGAATGGTATGAGTACAAGCTGAAGAAAGTGCCCATATTTTGCATAGCCAGAAGATTAATCATAGGTTTACTGACAGCTAATTCAAATGCCTCAAAGATGTTAGATAAATCAGGAAATATTTGTTCAACCTATCTTTCCAGTGTGGACAGGATAAGAAGCAATAGTTACAACCTACACAGAAAGAGATGGCCCATCTCTGACATACATCCTAGAGTCTTTCATCTTAGATTACAAAAACAGAAAATAGCTGTAAAATGAGGAGATTGTCCTGACCTGATTATTCATCATAATAAAAAATGAGATGGAATATTCCAGTAATTATTTACACAGTGCACGACAGGTACCCTGCATGGAAGCATGTATTTTTCCTTGTCAAGTTACAAGTTTATTTGTATATGGCACATACATTTGGGCAGTGCATATATCTCTTTTTTTAAATGCATATTTGTTTTATTAAAACATTTATATCCCACACTTCTGAGGTAAAAATATAGGTGCGGTCACTGAGAAGGTCCTCTCTCTTGTCCCACCCAGCCATGTTTCCACCCATTTGATCTTAGGGAGCTTTTGGTGTTTCAAAGATAATCACCAACAGTTTGAATTGTATATTAGTAACCAAATGAAGCTTCCAAAGACCTTCAAAGGTAGCCCCATACAGAGTATGCTACAGTAGTCCAACTTGGTTGTAACTAAGGCATATATTATTATGTGGTTCCAGAGCAAGTAGTAGCTCTTAGGTCCCACAGAAATCAATGAGAACTGTTAGTCATGAGTATATGTTTCTGCTTTTATCAGTGACAACAGATTATTCTTTATGAGGATTTAGGTGTTATGTTTTTGCTTCCTTATTCATTTCTTACCTTTTGTATTATTTGTGTGCTGTTACCTACATCTCTTTATTTGCCAAACACCCTTTATATGCTTACTTTGAGCATCAGCCAAATATACATAACATGATAGCTTTTATGCAAAGATATTTTTTAATACTAACCGGGAGGATTGTCCCAGGGAGATGAAATAGTTTAGTAACCAGTACAGACCTTTAATTCTCTATTTCTGCATAAAGAGTGCAAATGAGAAGAAATGGGTTTGCTGATTTTCATGCAGGCAATGGATCTCGCTGTGAACAAGGAAAGCATTCACTTTTCAAAATCGTTTCTGCTTACTACTAATTCCAGATGCTTCCTCCACCACACTTTAAAACCTGTTCTAAAACATTTACACACCCTTCTTTCCATCCATCTGCAGGTTGGACAGAGAGCTGTCAGGGAAGAATAAAGAAGATATGTGCCAACATCTCTAGAACAGGAACTGATTCACAAAGCCATCTTTGAGCTGGTAAAAATCGGAATGAGGTGACTTCTGACTTGCATTTTAGTCCTCTTCATGTGTTCAGAAAACTTGGTTAAAGTAGCAGGTGCAGGGAGCGATGCAGGAATCCTCTGCCCTTTGTCCTTGCCCACCCCTCATGAGTTGAAGGGCAACATTCTGAAGTGAGGAATTGCTTCTACTCATATAGGCTTCCTGTGTGATGCAGAAGGTAAGTACTGATCTAAAAAACATGGGCATATCTCCCTATATACCACTTGCAGCCATCCAACTGAACAGAGAGGATGAACAAAAAAGATAAAAGAGAAATCCCTACAAATATCTTGTAGCAGGATTACCAAGGGAATGAAAAGAGCAAATATGTCAGATGATCATAATTGTGTGCAATCTTCATAGCTACAAACCATAAAGAACTTCTAAAGGAGCCACATTTGGAACATGGAATAATGATGAAAAGGGGGAAATGGGAGGCTGCTATGTGATTTGGCTTCTGCATGTCCTCCTCTGGCAGCACCAGATACTCATGATGTCTCCATTGCAATCAGTGCTGTGGCTGATGCACCATTGCTTTGGAGATGTCATCAGCTCTCGTAGGAAGTTATGCTTCCAGATAGATAGATAGATAGATAGATAGATAGATAATTTATTACGGTCGGAGACCAGCTTATAAAACACACTTGGGGGTACAATCCCAGAAGGAAAACAAACATTTAAAACAATATACAACAATATATACACTTAAAACTTTATTTTAAGCTACCGCAGAGAGATGACACAGATTCACCCATGGGACCGAGTTTGGGGATTTTCTTAGCGAACTAGTTTGGGTTGGGGGATGGTCTGCACCTACAGATCTGTACACATGTATGCTTCTAAGTCATTGCTAAAGCTTAAAAATATCAACCCTGTCAGGTTTGAATTCTAGAATGAAGTCTGAATCTTTGACATGTGTGTTTTATGTCTAGAAGATGGACTGTGAAACTACCATGCAACTGACAGGTTTTTTTTAAGAATATATATTTAAAGTAATATTTGCTTCTTCCCCACTTTATCTCCCCTTCAGCTATAAAACGGATTCAAAAAAATTCAGGGAGGTATTTAATGAAATAGTTGTAGAGGCACAAGAATTAGCATTAGAAGAAATGGATTTCCCCTCCCCTCTCCTCCCCAGGGAGGCAAAATTGGAAGGTGCCACCCTGTGGATACACCACACACCTGTCCTTGCTACCCCCCACCGAAGCCTTGCTTACTGGAGTCACATATCTGTGGCTTCCAGGTTCATGTGAACTTTCCAAGACCCCAGTAAGCGAGGTAGAGCTCCTTGCTTACCAGCAAGGTAAGGTCATGTGAGGCCTCCAGAAGTCTCCATGTAATCTCGTTGGAACCTGGAAGCTGCCACAGCTGCTTCTCACTTTTTTGATGGTTGCAGGAATGTGTGAGCATCTGTTCATACACATTGTGGACAAAGCCCCTATTTTTCTTTTAGCAGAGTCTTGTACTGTATCTCACAAAATAGAAATCAGTCCTTAACTAGAGAGCTGACTTTGCACTACCACAAAGATCCCTTTTTTTCTGACCAACTATTAATTTGCAGGGGCTGAATCTATATTCAAATTCTGAAAAGCAATATGCAAAACCGTTGTAATAGAATGAGACAAGATAATCTGCTCCCCAGAGGCCTGATCCTAATACCTCATATGAAATGATTCATTTCAGCCCTGCAGTAGAATCTTTTGTACCCCTTCCACAAATGTCATAGCACTGACTCCTGCATTCATATGCTCTTGCCATTCTTAGGGACGACCAATCTGTCATTGAGCAGATCTACATAATCAACCAGCCATCATTTTGAGTTGTGATACTATTCTTCCCTCCTAGATAAACGTAATGACTATGTAAATAACATCACCCAGGCCATTAAATGTATAATAAATATTTGGATGGGTATCCATCCAACATACAGAGGGAACTGAAAGCCTTGTTAATCCTTATCAAGCATGGATCTTCTGTTCCATTATGCGTATTCGGAGAAATCTTTAATTCCATTGAGAATATTGCTTGCATAAGGAATTCAGGATTGAGCCCTGTTGTGTGGAAATATGAAATTTAAATGCAGGGCATATTTGAGAAACTTAATTTTAATCTCTTCTTAAACCATGTATGTGGCTAGTGTGATTAGAGCTTCATTTCAGATAAAATCCCGTAGGTAAACGACCAGTAGCTAATCTTGAGATCAAAGGGCCTTGGTTAATTTGTTTTCTTACTCAATATACTGGTAAGATACACACTGGATGGTTTCCCACTGTGTATCTGTGCGGCTCACATTTTAATGGGAGAGAGTTACAAAGAGAAGCCTACAGATAACTACATGCATAAAGGACAACAAAGGGGATTGTGGCAGTTCATGAAACCTTCTATTATAATACATTTGTTAGTCTTTAAGTCAGGGGTGGGGAGCCTCTGGCCCTCTAGATGCTCCTAAACTACAAGTCTAATCTCCTATGACCATTGATCCTGCTGGCTGGGCTGCCTGGAGTTGGAGTCCAACAACATGTGGAGGATCTCAAGTTTCCCACCCCTTATTTAAGGTTACGCAATGCTCTTTGTTGTTTTTTGCTTCAGCAGACTTAGGTTGCATTCACATACCAGTTTATTCCATTTCCACAATGTTTCCCTCACTATTAATATCTACCTTATAGCTGAGCTTTCACACCATGCAAAGCTAATGGAATATAGTGCATTTTAGTACTCATTTCAACATTATTTAATTCAGCCATGTTGCTTCACAATTACTAAAACAAAGGCATTACAACTAGTAGCCTTATCACAATTAATAGCCTTAACTTCTATGAATTCATCTCATCCCCCTATTAAAGCCATCAAAGTTGGTGGTCATCACTACATTTTATGGTAACATATTCCATTGTGTGGTCCTTTTGTTTTGCATGCATGCATTGTATAAAGTAGTACTTCCTCTGGTCTGAACTGAGTCTCCCAGTATTCAGCTTCATTTGGTGACCCCTTGCTCTAAAATATTATGGTGGGGATGACTTTTCCCTTTCAGCTTTTTCCATAACATGCCTAATTTTGTACATCCTAAGTTTCCCTTCCTCTACTTTCCTGTTTTCTAAACTGAAATTCTTCCCTAAGTTTAATTCACTGGGTTTTAAATAAACCACAAGATTCTGATACGGCAGTGTTATTTCTCCCTCCTCCCAGATAATCAGGTGCCCTTTTAAACTCAGGTATATTGGCATTGGTGTGTGATTAATTGGCACTGGACAGGATTGCTGTCTAATCTCATTAGCTAATAGAGTTTCTGGTTGACTAGCCTGGTGTGCATAATTATCATTAGATTTCATTTTTATGGTAGCCTCTGTGTCTACCATGATATGTTTTAGCCTTCTTAGTAATCTAATAATGTTTGCAAAGTCCAAAAAGCCACTTGACTGATATCGAGAACCTGAATAGGTAATGAAAATATTCACAGTCTTTACCCTCAGTTTCATTAATCATCACTGGCCCACACAAGGTTGTGCAAAAAGTTGTCTAGTTCCACAGCATCTGCTTCCTCATCACAGCTGGGATTTTCTTTCGGACATGGTAGAGCCAGGAAAACTTTTCAGTCCCTATAGCAAGTAAAAATCTACAAGTTTTATTTCAAAAAGGTGAAACTAACATGCGTTTAAAACATAACGTAATTAAATCTTTACAAATACAGACATCACCATGATAAATGAGGCTTTGAAGTTCATTTATCTTTATCTTGGAGAGTTGTTGAAAATGGCTTTCATTAGCATCCCACTCCTCCTTATTGGAACAAAAATTCCCACTATTTTGGAAGTGGGAGGACATTCTGGCACCAACAGCAGGCATGTAGAAGAAGATAGCATCAGGCAACACTTACTAAAAAATAAATAAAAAATCAGTCAGGACTTGTAATCCAGCTTTCACCTAGGATAAAAACTCACCACTCTGTCACCTGCCTCCCACCTAGCAAGGCCACTGTTCCATGCAATATTAGACTCTCACTTCAGTGGCATGATACCACTTTCTATTAATACACATAATCAGGGGTGGACATCTGTGGACATACAGCGCCTTGAATAAGGCTAAATGTAGTGCCCCAAAATGAAACTTCTCAGTTATGGATGTTCTCATTTTTGTGCCCCATTGGCATGACACCCTGTGGGGGGGGACCCATTGCCACCCTAAATCTGGTGCTGACGCCACTTCAGACCATGTCCAGCCTCTCACACTAGAAGTGGCCTTGAGAAAAACACAACCCCACAGGGAAAGATACAATGCCAAATATAAAACCATGCCCAATGCAGCTATGAATAGGGGGTGGGTCCTTGCCTTTGCCCTTCTTTGGCATTGCTCCTTCAGGACCACCAGCACCCCCTGCCCCAAGCAGGCTTGTCTTACATCCTGCCTTCCCAGCACCAATGCAAAGTGTGCTGGTTTGGAATGTATCCTGAGCAGCAGATGCCACTTAGCCAGATAGTGTACAGCCTTGACAAGGCCTAGATCTGATATTAAATTCCTTTCAGAACAGCCTCTTAGACATAGCTGCTTCTGCAGGGGGCCTGATGTTAACCTGTACCTTTCCCCACTCCTTCAGCTAGCTGTTTTTTCTTCCACTTCCTTCCATCTGCTGCTGCCTTATGTACACTAGAAGGAGGAAAGAGAATGGAAAGATGTGGCAAATTCAGACCCTCCAAGTGTCCCTAATTTCCAGGGACAGTCCTGGATTTACAGAAGCTGTCCTGGTTTCTGATTTGATCCCGGAATGCCCCACTTTTCCTTAGGATGTCCCTATTTTCATTGGAGAAATGTTAGCGGGTATGGAGTTATCCAACCCCCGCACCATTCAAAGGCAGCCCTTCATAGGGAAGTGGTTTTTTAAATGTTTAATGTTTTATTATTTTCTTATATATGTTGGAAGCTGCCCAGAGTGGTTGGGGCAACCCAATCAGATGGGTGGGGTATAAATAATAAAATTATTATTATAGGAATAGGACGCCCCTATTTTCATTGGAGAAATGTTGGATTGGTATGCAAATTGCTTTCACCACTGCTGAAGTTTATTTTAGAATTCTTCCATAGAGCTATGAACAAATGAACTTTTGAAATTGTCCATCCTATTTGTGAGGAGAATTTTTCTTTTCATTGGGGTTGGGAAAATGGTGGAGAATATTTGGAATGAATTTGTCTCATTTTTCTGGGACAAGGGGTGTGAGAAAGAAAAATCTCCAAAATCATTGCCCCAGGAATTGGTCTTTTTTCAAAATGTTGACTCAGCTCTAGAACAGGAATCTGTGAGGAGTAGGACAAAAGCAAAACTTACACAACAACCAAGGAACAGGCTGAAATGGGTGAAATGCCCGCATCTCTAGCTGTAAGTCCCTCAGTGTCATGCAGATGTGGAAAGCAGACCCTGAATAGGTCTAATCTTCATGCCTAATATTGCTAAAGCATAATGAATCAGACTTTTTCATTCTCTACCCCAAATTGGTACTATTAATGAGTCCTCAGCTATTATTGTCATCCAAAATTCCCCAATTGTTTTTTGTCAAATTTATTGCCTCTGCCACTTCCTGTGACAGTGAATTCAACAACCTAATTACACATATGGAAGGGAATTTTCCCTTGAAGTGGCTGGCTTTTCAGTTTTATCAAGAATCCCATTGTTCTTGTCTTCAAACTAGAGGCAAGAGTAGCTTCCAAATTGCCTTTCTTCCTTTAAAACGTCTGCCTGGGTGCATGTAGACTGTCATTTTACAAAGCTGTGAGTGTTTTATGGTGCAGTTCATTTTGAGAAACAGATCTCTCATTAGATTATTTCAAAACTTTGAAGTATTTGTAGCTGATTTCAGATTGAAGTGGTTTTCATACAAAACAGAACTTTCTGAACACTGGAAGTGACCCATTATCAGTCAGAAATGTACTCTAGCAGGCACATTTATCTCATCACATTTAGTTTTCTTTTCTATTTTCTAGCTCACTAGGCTCAGTCCTATGAATTAAGACCAATTAAGGAGCTTGTATGACTCTTCTTTCACACTTTTTTGCTGTTGCAGCCACACAAAATTGCCTATGAAGCTCCAAAAAGTTCTTGTGAACTTTTCAAACAAAACTAAATAAAATATATTTTTAAAAAAACAAAATCCAATTAAATTCATTTCCTAGTGTGATTTTCTCTTGCAGGTTTTAGCCTGAAGGGACAGTGCACAGAAAGGAGTCATAACTTGCAGGCATCAGTTATCAGACAGGCAGCTTGAGTGTCCTTTTTGGAACCAGTTTGAAACATTTTTGTTTAGGCTAGCCTATCCAGACATGTAGAAGTTATATCTCCTTTTATCGCTTTTTAGCTTTGGTTGATTTTAATTATCTTTTGAGAGTTTTCAAATACCTGTTTTAAACTGTTTCTATCAATCATTTAAATGCTTTGTTTTATATTTTTGTAAATTGTTGCAAGGGTTGTTGTTATTTTACAATCAAGCAGTATATAAATTTGATTAAATAAATAAATGTGTCGCAGAAGCTTTGAGAGACAGTGCCTTTTATACTTTTATTCAAGAAAGCAGGGCACCATGGATTTGATGAAGTAACTGATTAGGTCAGTGTAAGGTAAAGGTAAAGGTAAAGTATCCCTGGGCAGTTAAGTCCAGTCAAAGGCAACTATGGGGTGCAGTGCTCTCAGTGGAGAAGAACACCATGTTACAGTACGACATAAGTTCCATGACCAGGGCCTTTTTCAGATGGAACTCCCTGGAACTCCGTACCACCACCTCTCAGGTGGGTACCATTGCCATTTTAAGAGAACAAAGAAGGTATTCATGGTGAGTTCCAGCAACTCTTTTTCTAGAAAAATAGCCCTGTTCACAGCCATCTTCAGAAAGATTACTTTATGCTAGCTGGTGAATCTTCATGCATTTAGCTTGTCTTGTGGTGTATCTAGAGCATTGGTTATGGTCTTGTGCTGGTCCCGGGGGGAGGTTACCATAAGGCGTGGTCAGAGTCCGGTCCTGGGTCGAGGGTCTGGAGACTGTCCACCAAGGGCGAAGCGGGGTCCAAAGCAAGAAGCCAGGCGAGGTCGGGAACTCTGGAAGAACAGGTCTGGGTGCTGGCAGAAACAGGTTTCCAACGACGTTGCTCCCGCAACCTGGGACTGGCCTTTATTCCCTCTGAGGCCAGGGGCGGTCCCGGCCCACAGGTGACCCGCCTCTCCTGGCCTTAAGGCGAGCACTCCTCCGCAGAGAACCTAGTTCCCTCCTCCTCTCTGCCCCGAGCCTCTGCAGCTCAAGAGAGGCTGGAGGGTTATTGGACCCAGGGGCAGCTTCACCTTCCCCTGACAGGGCTGCGAGAGGCACACCTGCAGGCAATGGATCCTCAATCACCTCCGGAGCCAGAGTGGATACATCTGGTGTCTGCTCCTGAGGATCCGGCACAGGTGAAGGCCCTTCAGATTCAAGCCCCTGCCCCGGCTCAGCCAGCCATGGAGGTGGGGACTCCTGTGCAGGCTGGGACTCCTCAGGTTCAGATTCTGAATCAGATTCCCAGGCCATCACAGGTCTGTTCAGTGCAGAAATTTCTGGAACCAAATGAAGAATCTGTGGTCCTTCATCTGCTCTTGGACTGCAACAGTCATCATGCCTCATTGCTGATGATACTTAATTGTTCAGGGTTGTTAAAACAAGCAAACTGAGTGAATGGGTGGTAAAATTGCAAATGCAATTCAGAGTAAACAATGGGACCTTGAGGTCATAATAGCTCATGGAAGATGTTGATCCAATGTGATGCAGTGGTGAAGAAGAGAAATTCCATGTTGGGATCATTAGAAAACGAATTGAAAATGAAACTTCTGAAAGCATAATGTGATAATGTCATTATATACATCTATGCTGTGATAGAATCTATGGTAGCATGAGACTGACGTTTAAAAATAAAATAAAAATGGCCTCATTATAGTACTTTTATTTACAAAGACCTAAGAGGGGACACTCTTAAATGCAAGACTTATACTAAGTATGAATCTGACATAATACTATGCATTTACAGCAATAAAATGTTACAATGAAGATATAACAGACAGTGTTTCAAACTAATCATTCCATTTGCAGACGTGTGCAGGTCATGAATAGGCTCAAAATATTATCTATCCACATATTCAACTCTTTTGTTCAGCACTGCGTGTTGGGTTGTAATTCATTGTGCCTGTAGCTTATTTTAGTACTTGTACACAGAATAACTCATTAGCACTGAAGTAAATGTTACCATTAGCACACTTTATTCAAAAATAACAAACTACCATAGAGAAGCTGAATGGCAGGCACGCAAATAACCACTAATTTTTTTCATGTTAAATGTATTGTCAACTTGAATACCTTCATTTGTTGCTGTGGTGTCCTCCTAGTAGAATTCACCACGCAATGTGCCTTCATCATCACCAGTGTTGCCCCCCCACCTCCACCCCAGTATCATTGTCATTACTGGAAGCATGTCTGGTAAAGTTCCATGCCGCCGCTTCTTCTTCTTCCTCCTCCTCCTCCTCCACCTCCTCCTCCTCCTCCTCTGGTATTAGCTGAAGTTTGTCTGGAATCCATGTGTACATCAAGTATGAATTAGTATTCTGGTAGGCCATGTCATACCTGAATTGCTCTTATGCTCTCCATTGCAGCCTGCAGCTATCTAAAGTGCACACAGATTATTCTTGCTAGCTTTGTTCTTGCTAGCTAACCAGTACTTTTTTCACTCTTACAGAGGCAAAGCAGAATGAACACCCAGAAGTGGGCAGTGTTCAATGCATTGCACATGATTCGTGCTGCTTAGTCTCACAGGTTTAAAGAAATTGCAACCATTATCGGTAGTGATACAGCCCTCCACTAAAATCAATGAAGTCACCCAGTCATCTATCACTTCCTGCAACTGTCTGGATATATTGTCACCATTGTGTGTTCCAGAAAACAATCTGTCACCGTTGCAATTTTGTTTTTGGTTTTTTGTTAATAATGACAGGAATCAATGAAGTTGCACTCCAATGCAGAGGTATGATTTCATCTGGTTACCAATCCAAAAGTCACTTGTGAAGTAGACTGCTTTCTCATCTGATTTCCTTAATGCATTTTCTATTCCTCTTTTGTTCTGTGCTCTGTGACAGGCCCAACAATATACTGACTGCTTAGTAGTTATACGAAATTGGAGCCAAAGTGTGCTTACAAACTTCTTAAAATCTTTGATTTCCAAAATGTTGAAGGGCAACATTGAACTAGCAATGCATTCTGTTCAGTTTTGCGGCTTCCAGGCTGTGTGGCTTATCTATTTTTTTCTGCTTCAAATATATATGATTGCTGATCTGATGATTTGTGTTCTTATTCACTGATAACATCTCTGACTGTTTCAATCTTATCCACACTAGAACATGATCAGGGAGTCAGCCCTGCTGTAGTTGATTTGGTGAAGGGGCAATCATTGGCAATTTACTATGCAGCTTAACCAGAATCCAGTTGCATTTATCTTCACTGGACCTAGACTTCTTGTCATTAGTTATACTGGAATTTCCCATGAACCAGGTCTCTGAATTAGGAAGCACCTCTGGCAGGTTGTCACTGGTGGTTTCATCTTTCCACATTCCATTAACTGTTCCTCTGTGGTCAAAGTATCCAGTGTCTTCACTATTCCTCCTCTGGGCCTTTTCGTTTGGCTGGTTTTAAGACATCCTGTTAGCTTCTTCGGTGCCTGTTGGTTTTTTCACTGGTAGCACAACTTTTAATCTCTTCTTTAGCCTTATTAAATAAAAGATCATGCTCACCCAGCCACACCACATTTTGTTACAATATTTTCTCATGGTGATAGAGAACGCTTGCAGAGAACATGACCACACAGTTGTGTGGCAAGGTCCTGACCCCCCCCCCCCACGAGGTTGAATAAAGACACTTGACACCAGTATTTTAGGTTAATGGGCTTAAAAAGGCCACAACTTTTTTGGTTGCAGATTGTGAGTGGTATTGGCTTAGGCTAACCAACTATATCTGACTCCCGCCCGTCTGCACAGAGTCTGTGACGGGTTAACCACCAGTAGGGAGAGTCCTGCTGATGCACATCAACTAGGAGCTCCCCCGGGGCCACTGATAGGGGTCGTGCCTTAGGCCCTAGCCTGCCCAGGCTTCGGACAGGGCCACACCCCCAGAATCCTTTAATGGAATGCCCGTCAATGTGCGGGGGAGGTGATGGCGCTACCTCCCCTCCTCTCTTCTCCAGCAATATTCCAATGCCTAACTGCCAAACCTTACAAAGTTGTGACAATTTGCTATGAGGTAGGCGAAAACCAAGTGGTGGAGCCAATTTGCCAAGTGGAAAAAGTCCTACCAGGCCCCTCAGTGGCGACCAACCAGAGTCCATAGCAAGGTCAAGAGATGAAATAACCTAAAGGGTGGGAGGGTAGGAAAACCAGAGCAGCTGGAAGTGTGAAAAGGGGTGAGGTTCCCGCTGGGTCCTGCTTAAGTCAAGCAAGCTGCACCCCCAGGGCAATCGGCTTGGTTGCCTGGGCAGTGACACAGGCAGGAATACCCCCAATCACGCAGGGCTGACCACACGCCTGTGCACTTGAAGGGTTCGTGAGTGCCCACAACTCCATCTCCTCCTAAGGCAGAAGTGGCTTTGAAGAACCGCCCAGCAAAACAAGGTGAGGCAGTGCATACACACATGAACTGAGTGCAAGTTGAAGTTAGATCTATTTGCTTTATCTGTTTAACTGTGGAATGGGAAAAATTGGATTAAATGAGAGAAAGTGATCAGGCAACACAGCTTCATTTGTTGTTAATATTTATGCTTTGGTGCAACAATGAAGATGTGGGATGGGACATGGAGCTTTGCAAAAAATGTATAATGCTCTTATCCATTTTTCTGTATACAGCCATGCAAAAATGTTTGTAACACGCTAAAGACATTATTGATGATCTGTCAGATGTCTGTGCACTGAGATCTTTTGGTTCTAATAATTAATATTAACTTAATATTAAGTTTAAAATCATGTAAGCTCAACAAAGGGCCACAAAGGGCCAATGTGAGCATCCCTCACACACAAGAACAGTCACCATGTAAACTGGTCAAGGGGTGCGCATGAAAAACACATTGAAAGCCAATCATGTACTATTGATTAAAGGAAACATGTCCAAATAAAATATTATGGGTAGAATTCAATGTAGTGCTAAGGAGATCACTCCATCATTCTGCTTGCCTGATGTGAAAAGGCCTGTGTGAAAAGGTTGTGTTAGTGGGAGTCCTGGTGCGAGCTTCCACTAGCAGGACTCATTATTTGAATCTGGCCATATGTACTGTGAAAAAGAATTCCTGGCTATTTACAATAATATGTTTCCCAGTGGGAAAGAAAAGGTGTACTTTTCATACTGCAGTCAGATGCTTCAGGGAAGACAAGGGTGAAATAAAGGCAAGAAAAAGGAGTTTAGGTTGCAGAACAAAGAATCAAAAGGGGTGAGAAACAGACACAATGACTGTAGCAGCAGGAGGATTAGGCAGAGCCAACAGCCATGAGTTGTGCAGTGGTGCTGTTGCACATCTGGCTTCCCAATACAGAGCATGACTGTTGATTACTGAGAGGGACACTGGAAGGGGCAAGACACAGGGAGCTCAGCCCAGGTGCAATGGCACATACAACCAGATGCTCCTGCCACTGTGCTTGCATCATGCTGAGCTCCCCATGCCTTGCCCCTCCACCCCTCAGTAACCAGCAGTGACACTCAACATTGGGAAACCAAGTGTGCAGTGCCAACGTGCCTGCACCACCCTAACCATTGCTGGGCAGAGCTAACTCTGGAAAGCAATCTTTACAATATTTTTTGATAGGACAGAGTCTACAACATAGGGAAGGATCACACAGTGGAAACAGCCAGTGAGAGAATGGATGGGAACGTGAATGATGCATAACATCTTGCTGTACATTATGATGCTACAACTTGTTCCCAGCATTAAACTTGTAAATGTGCATATGCAGGAATTGATTCTTGCATGAAACTAAATCATTTATATGTCATTCTGCATGTTATGAACAACATATAGTAATTTCTTCATGCACATTATTTTGTCATCACAAAGAACCCACAAAGGACCTCGTCCAAACATTAATTTAATCGGACATGCTCTAAAAATGTACATACAACTTCATTTTGGCACATTATGTGCAATGTATAGCAAGGTATAATTCACCAACCAGGAAATTTATCAGTCAGTTCACAAAAAAATGATTTCCCACTTCCAAGACACAGCAAAGTATAGAGAATTTCAGTTGACTGATGGGACAGCACAGGACTGATCTGCCCATCATTACTTTTTTATATTTCAAAACTCAATTTACTTCATCCAGATCTATACATAAAGCATACCAGAGAGGCAGTAGAGACATCCTGTCAAATTCAACTCCTCAAATAAAACGTACTAGACGATGAACCATTAATGGCTGCATTAGCTTCTGGTGAGATAAAATTAATTCCAATCAATCTCCTAATGAGTCTCAAAAACATTTACAGTATAATCAATATATTTCCAATTGAATCTATCAATAGCCTTTTTTTTTTAACTTAACAGAAAAACAGAAAAGACCAAGATCTGGAAACGGAATAGCTTTGAATTTGACTATAAAATGGTTTCAGTAACTCACCTAATATTAATCAGTCATTCCCTTGACCAAAATAAATCCGTCTGATTGACATAATTATAATTAGCTATGAAAGAGTTTAGATGATTAGGAAAAATAATTAACTTCGAAATGCTGTTTCAATAATAAAAGAATCTAGTAGGATGATTCTCATCTGATAGGATAGTGCTTACCAGGCTATTCAATGTTCAGGAGTGAATTAAAGCACCTTAATGCTATTTGACAAAAGATATAGAAACACATGATTTACGAATATTTAGCAAAGTTGGCTTTAGGAGTTTGCATAACCAGGTGTCTGCCAGGGCCCTTGCTGATGCCACCGGGCCCATTGCTCCTTCTCAGGCCACTGCAGTGGGAGTCTTGTTAGAATAAAGTTATATACTCAAACAAAAAAGTAGCCAGCTTAACCATCTGAGTTCCTGGCCTGCCTCCCCTCCCCCCCCCCCCCCCGCTGCCACTGCACAGGCCTGCTCCTTCCCCTTGCTGTCACTTATAGCGCTGAGTGAGCAATCAAGGAGATTAGAACAGGATCAAGGAGAAGCAGCAGCCCCCCCCCCCACTTTCCTGGCTCCTTCCCTATACACACTGGTGTGGAATGGGACCAGAGGACCTGGGCAGGTACTGATGAGAGAACCCACTGAGGCAGACACATCTCAGCAGGTGGGGTTGAGCCACCACACTAGGTTCTCAGCAGATGGGTTGCTGCTGCTTACCAGGAGGGAGAGGGGTAGAGGCAAAGTGGCAAGGCGGTTGGCTCAGGCACACCAGCAGGAATGCCAGATTGGCTCCACCGGTGCATTTGCACTGTGCCAATCTTCCCTACTACCTCCCACACTCACTTCCAGTAAGCATCAGTGACCCACCTGATGGGAAACTGGCACAGCAACTCTGCCCCACCCAATGAGCCACTTCTGCACTGAGGACATCTTGCCCAAAGACCCCTGAATCAGGTGCTGGCTCTGTCTGGTAAATAGAATTGTTGATGATAAATCTTAAACTCTGAAGCAATTTTCAGTTACATGGTAGCTAATGGTTTCCTATTTTTTTCTTTTTAAAAAAATTGAGATATACAATGTTCAAATTTTAACTTTACTAGCAAATTAAAAACATTTAAAAATATTTCATTGAAATTCTCAAGAAGGGGGGGGTGTGTATGTGTTGCACAGCCTTTCTGTGCCCTAAAATGCTTCATGCTTCCACTTTAGTTTATATTTTTCTTCCAGTTTCTTGGTTTCTTTTAGGCAATTGCTTCTATTTCTTTAACAAAATTCCTATTTGGTTGAGGTCTTTTCTGCCTCCCTCCCAAACTTTGGACCTTGTGTGTTGTTATTATGAAAATCTTAACCTCTTTGATAATTCTCCTTCTGAAAGATGGTCATTTAAAATGATATTGTTCAATCACCATGGGATCTTCTCAACCTATTATTTTCATGCTGGCACCAATGACAACAGGAAAACACAAAAGAAGACCTTGGTTATTTTTCAGGTTTCTCATTTTCCAGATCTACCCTTTCCGGTGTCTTAAACATCCATAAAAAAGTTTATTCTTGAAAAAGAAGAATGATCCTGATGAGTAAAAAGTATAACCATTGAGTTATGGATATAGCTGCACGTATCTTTTCTGTTATACTCAGTTATCTAACTTGATTTCAAAAAGAATTAGGTAATAAAAGTGCTAAATAGACCCAGTTCCATAAAATTTACTTTGTTCTTCATTCTAAACAGCACTGGAGCCCTCCACTAATATGATTGTTTCATCAAAGAATTTCTCAAGCTCCTTAAATAATATTTTATAAAAAGCGTGCAGACCAAAATCTGAGGCATCAGTGGATCTAAGTATGATTATTATGAGCACAAGATTAGAAGTATGAGTAGAAGTTAATACCAGTTCCCTTTTGCTTCTCAAAATTCATCCCTTATTGAAAAGAAGAAACTTGAACTGATAATTGCCACTCCACAATTCCTTTTATTCAGCTGAGAGGAGAAACAGTAACAAGTCCTTGAATGCTTAAACATATTTTCCATCTTTTTGGTAACAAATGTGTCTCCTACAAAATACAGACAAATTATACTGCAGATAAGATCTCAGTTCAGCGCTACACAAATTATACTAAATAGTTATGTATTAACTCTAAATAAGTCATTCTACAGGTAACGTTTCAATCAATAAATGGTTTTTGCTTGAGAACATGAAATATGGTCCTGATCCAGATCTGGTGCTCTGCGCTTGCTATTTGCATCAGAAGGAAAGCATCCATTGCAGCAAAAGAGATCTTTCCTTCCATTTCAAATAGCAGACATAGGACAAGGGTTGTCCTCTCCAGCCTTCCCATCCAAATCACCCCCATGTGCCTGCTATTTATTTTCCAAAAACCCAATCACAAAAAAATTAATTGCATGAATGGTATCCATGTTTACTTTGTCTGCCTTAGTATTATGGAAAGGTAGCATCTGCAGTGTGAATTTGTTTCATCTTTCTTCTGATAGAGCTTTTTTGCTCACCGCTTCAAACCCTTTCACAAAGGGCTGTGAATCTCATCAGTGGATGAGATTGTTGAAACAACAGAACCACCTCTTCACTGACCACAACTTCTTCGGTTTCACTTATCACCACCGATCTGAAACTTAGTTACCTTGGAATCTTCTCATCCCACATGTTTTCCCCCCTCTCCCCCCACCACTAGTTTTCTTTTGTAACTCATAGCAGTAAAGGTTGGGGGAGTTTCTCTATATCATTCCTAGAAGCTCATTTTCCAGTCCAATGTTTGTGGGTCTGCACAACTTCGTCCCAGCTCCTGCAGTATAATATGTGAGAATTGGAGAGCTTTGTCCTATCTAGATCACCAGCTACAGTGAAAGAAAACATCATTGGCAGACCTTTGGACGAGCAGCAAAGAAAAGCATGAATATGATGCTTGAAGCAAGGGTGAGCTCGACCATTTTGAAGAAGTCAGTGCCCTCCTAGTTCTTGTGTCCAGAACTACCTTTCCTGGAGATAGTTAAGATCTATGTGCTCTGAGGGAAGCCAAAAGCCAAGAAGCCTAGACCATAGTTTTCGTGCCATCATCACCTGCCATCAGCCTGAAAGAAATCTTTTGTTCTATATTTTTGTTCCCTTTGCTGTTTTAGTGTTTTAAAATCTGCCTTGAATGCCTTGCTTGAAAGGTGATTTAGATAATAAATATTGGAATAAACAATAAAGTCGTGGCCCTTTATTCACTCCATATATGCTTTGATCTTCATTCTGGGGTGTTTGTGTAAATGAAGGGGCGTATTTAAGTTGTAGGCCTTCATGTTTATTGCTCTCACAGGCTTAGTAAGAAATGCAATGTACCAAAATTATCAGAAGACAAAGAACATAAAGAATAAAGTACCACATTTTTCTTTATCCCATTGACAATTTAAATATACATTTCCTGGGGGCACCAAACAAAATTGGACTCCTTCACAATGAGCCGTAAATCCTGAGACCCAAGAGCTTCTTGGTGGCCTGGAAGGGCCCTTTATATGCTCAATATGCAAGGGCTGAATAATGGTGGGAAATTATTCAAAGGATAATTATAGCTGTTGGTCTCAAGATGTTTTGTGGCATCTTTCATATATCATTCTTCAAAGCTCTTTCTGAGGAATGGTTTCTTATTGAGCTCGCTGGAGGCAAAGAAATTTGCTCATCATAATTAAAGACAAATAATTCACCCAGTTCTGCAGTGGGATCTTATGAATAGGGCCATGCTGAATATTTTCCCATTTGATCCTGGGACCAAAAATAGTTATTTCTTTCAAGTGAGTAGGAAATATCCCCCCACCCAAATGTTTGAACTATTAGAGTATTCAACTTTTTAAAGAATCCTGTCTCCCATTGCAGATATGAAGTCCCTTCATTCAAAAGGCATTATCATTCATTTGAATGGAGAAGGTCAACCTACAGAAAGGAATACATGCAGACTGGCATGTTAGGGTGGTGCTGCAGAGGCACTCTATTAACACTGGCATAGCTGCCAATTACCAGGGTGGCAGCAATGTCGGGGCTGCATGGGCACACCAGTTGAGCTATCTGGCACTCTTGCCAGTGTGCCTGCACAGTCCAACCCGGCTGCCACCCTGCTTTGCCCCCACAATGTCCTGTTGTGTGGCAGCAAGGCCAGTGTGGGGAGGATGGCTCTATGGCACCACACCACCAGTCCTGAAAAATGCAGACCGGTTTGTTTCATTTTTACATTGTTTTTATTGCAAAATCATGAAGAAGGGGGGGGGGGAGGAAGCAAGTAAGAAGAAAAACACAAGGAGAAGAAAAAAGAAGGGTAAAATACCTGCCCAACAGCTCACATTAGCAATGCTTTCAACACCAGTGCATCAGTCTCAGCTTACACATCTAGATCAGTACATGCCATTTAAATGTCCATACGTGCATCGAAGTGAAGTCAGTATTCATAGAAAGTATGTTCATATGTAGCAAGGGCATTAATGTTTTGGGACCACTGTATGATAGACAGCATAGATTTATCCAACTAACCAGACTTATGCTTTAAGTCTCTTTGTGACCATTATGGCACACAAGCCTCATTCTTGTTATCCTGCCATTAATCCCACAATCTACTCTTGAAAAGGGAAATCTGGGGTACCCCATAAATTTATCTTAGGATAAGCATATGGATCAAATTATAACTGAAAATATACTTGGGGAGGGCAGCTACCAAGGACTCAGCTACATTGACAAAGAAAAAGCGCTTTATATGTGTTGTTTATATATTCTAACACTGTGACATCAGATGGCGCTGTGGAGTTTCGTTTTTGCCAACCCAATTTCTCATACAAAATTTGCAACACATTTAACTGAAACGCTTCTTTGACGTGTCTAGATCCAGCCCAGGTGCCCTCTAGCATCTACTACATTTTACAGTTAGGAATACTGGGCCTTTGTTGAAAATCAACATAGCAGAATTTAGAGACAGAAAGAAGTGTTATAGTGAAAAGGAGCAAGAATGTCAGGTTTCATATCAATCCTAACATGTAATAATTCCCATATCATGCTGAATAATTATTTTGCATGTCTGAAAGACATGGCTTTAAGCTATGAATGAAATTACAGATCTGAGGGTGATGTGCTTTGGTCAGTATATCAGACTTGTTGAAACGTCATCAAACTAAAATGGTATGTTTGGACTAGAGATGAAGGGGGAAGCAATTCACTTTGCATTTAATACAAATGTACCTAATTCACACATGCCAAACCAACCAAAAGACAGCTATCATTTGAATTTTACAATGCAATTTTTGCAAGCAAAAATGTGTGCAGAAAAACATATATTAGGAAAAAGCATGCACCGAAATGATTATATTGGTGAAAATAATGGATCGTTAGGAAAGGATTGCTTACAAAAAATGTATATTAGGTGAAAAGCAAGGAAATATGCATACACATTTTCATAAAGGTAAAGGTAAAGGGACCCCTGACCATTAGGTCCAGTAGTGACCGACTCTGGGGTTGCGGCGCTCATCTCACTTTATTGGTTGAGGGAGCCAGCATACAGCTTCCGGGTCATGTGGCCAATATGACTAAGCCACTTCTGGCGAACCAGAGCAGCGCACAGAAACGCCGTTTACCTTCCTGCCAGAGCGGTACCTATTTATCTACTTGCACTTTGATGTGCTTTCGAACTGCTAGGTTGGCAGGAGCAGGGACCGAGCAACAGGAGCTCACCCCATCACAGGGATTCAAACTGCTGACCTTCTGATCGGCAAGTCCTAGGCTCTGTGGTTTAACCCACAGCACCACCCGCATCCCTAAAGATAAAGGGACCCCTGACCATTAGGTCCAGTCGTGACTGACTCTGGGGTTGCGGCGCTCATCTCGCTTTATTTCATGAACACATTTTCATGCATGAACATATTTTCATGCAGGCTTTAAAAAACACACAAGCTGATGTGGAAATGAAATGAACTGAATTTAAGAGTGAAAAAACGAGAAACTGAGAGAAACTGAAATTACGTAACAGATTCATCCATCCCTAGTTTGACAATGCATGGAGTCCATCTCATCTATGAGGTATAAAGACATGTGAATAATATTTGTTGAATGTTGAATATTCCAGTCTTAAAACTTAGACTAAGAAGCTAAAGAAAGATATGAGAAAGAGCAACACAGAGAGAGATGTATAGAGCAAAGGTAAAAAAAGGAGGTGCATAAAAAGCTGTTTCAATTTAGAGAGCATATCAAATATAAAAATAAATATGAAACCTGCTGGAATACATGTTTATAGATGGAATTGTAGTGTGTTGTAGGGTTAGTGAAGTCACTTTGAGTAAGGCTCAAACGATGCTGGCTTAGATCTCCCCCAACTTCTTCTGCAATAAAATTTCACGGCACAACAGACAAAGCTAGGGGGACTCATCTCTTTATTTAGTGATTCCTCAAGAAAAGATTTGCCTCATGGAACCTTTCCCCTCAAGAAAATTGAGTAGAGTAGAACCCGAAGCCCTCAATCATTTCCCATCTCCATCTTTTTTATTTCTCTAGGAGGCAAAAAAAGAAAAAGAAAATCATCATGCAAAAAGCTTTGGCTATATTTCCATACAGAAATAGAATTAGGAGCTGATAGGAATGAGAAATATTAGCCTATAACACTGAGTGCTTCATCAAAAGCCCAGCCTTGAGAAATGACAGCAGACATCAGTAATTGCCAAAACACAAGACTTATTTATAGATTGGGGGGAGAGATAAATACAGTACATACAAATTCCAATTAAGGATAAACCATCCCAGCTTACAGAGCTACTGCATCTCATTTACAGCTGGCAGAAATATGGTCCTTTGAATATTCTTTCTGACTTGCTCGAGATACTTAAAAATAACGCAGTGAGGGAAGGTGAGATATTAATATAACAAGCAATATTGTTGTCTCATCTTCAAATATGTTGATCAATTAGAACGCGACCATGAAAGTCATGGAGCCTGTGTTATATAGCTTCTTTTTGACATTGTGGCTATCATTGTTGCTTCAGAATGGAAGAGTTTTATGGGTGAAGCTGCTCCATGTCCTGTCCACAAATAGATTCTTACGGATTAATACTATTCACAGAATATTTTCCATAAATCCAGATGGCATCTTAATGATGCTGGTTTTGGGAAATATTAATATATTTTAGACTTCAAATAATAATCAATATGTGTCTCTTTGAACTCAAAAACACAGGAAGGGACCCAGGCTATAATATGGATAAAGCCAGCACTTCCTGTGTTTTTGAGTTCAAAGAGACACAAATCTTAGGTCAACATCACATTGTTAGGCCTAAAGAAGTTATAACTAGATAGGTCTACTTGGTGGGGAAAAGCACAGATGAGTTTGAAGCAGCTAATGAATTAAATCATTATTTAGCTGCTAGTACATTAAGCATTAAAATGACCAAGCTGCATTAAAATGCAAAAGACTATGAGGCAGCACTTATAAAAAGAACATATTATTCAGGTCTGGCTATTTTATAACTGGTTGTTATCATTAGAATTGAGACTACATCACTATCAAAATTATATGGTGCACAAAACTCTTATCAGTTTATAGCAGTGGAAATCACTGATGAAAGGTACTGGATGCATATTAGCTCATAAAGGGTATCTAGTGCCTACAATCAGAACTTTAAAACTGCCCTGAAGAAAATCTATGGAAGTTTTTAAAAATAGTTTCAGCTACTAGACTTATGAAAATGAAACCAATCCTTAGAATCAACGATGAGTAAAGATTTAAACACTGGAAGTAGGACTCTTAAGTTTTAAATATTAGTCATGCATTCTTTCAATGTCTCTATTGTGGCCTAATAAAATAAAAAATTGGCTATGGGCAATGACGTGATTGCCCTGGCAGATGCATTCTCTAACCTGGGCGAGCTGTGAAATAACTGAAACAGGAATTGCTTGTTAGTTGAAATTCAGGCCAAATCTTTATTGACTACAATAGGTAAAGCAGGGTTGGCATGGCAGTAGGGCAAGGATCAGTTCATCATTCCCCTCAGCCCCCTACTGCTGAACTGAAATTTGCTGGGGATGGGAAGCGATAAACTCCTTCCATGGAAATTGCCCAGTGTTGAACCTTTTCATGGTGCAAGCCAAGCTCCCGGGGTCACACTGGGTGACTAGGGTGAAGATTCCAGCCAGGCAGAGACCTCAACATGAGCTTAGGGCATGCCATAGCCAATCATCCCCTGAGACCCCTGAAGGGTTGGCCCTTCACTCTGTTGATCTTGTCCAATGTCATTTCCACCTTATCCATAACAAACATTATTGATGCCTAACAATATAAAGACATACGCTTCACTGAGGGAAAGCTGAAGAAACCCAACCAAGGGCCAATTAAGATTGAGAGGGAAAAAATCTAACCCAAGTGTGGGTGGAAATAAATAGCCTTGAACTTCTGCCCACCTTCCCTCTCTTCTGAGATCTCATGGAAAGGACTCCTCTGTGGGAGGTAAAAGCCTAGACATGGGGAATGAACTCTGCTCTCCCTTGCCACTCTCCAAGTCACATGCCACTGGACAAAGTCACCCTGTGTTTAATGTGCCCAGAACATGACTTACAGCAGTATGGCTGCTTTGATAAATACTAGTGGATCCCATTATATGATAAAGGATGAGATGGTTGGACAGTGTTCTCGAAGCTACTAACATGAGTTTGACCAAACTGCGGAGGCAGTGGAAGACAGGAGTGCCTGGCGTGTTCTGGTCCATGGGTCACAAAGAGTTGGACACGACTAAACGACCAAACAACAACAATCAGATTGTTACACAATATACAGTTCATGCATGCATATGCACACACACTTCTTTGACTAAAAAACCCCTGAATTTAAATTCTAAATTCCTGATGTTAACTTTGAAAAATTAAAAATTCTGATTTGCTTTTGAGTTCTTCTGTGCTCCCCTCACTTTGATTTGTAATTCAGGCACCAAGTCACTCTATTTATAATGAAGCTCCATGTTTCCTCATTCTCTGCAACAGGGAAGCGATAACTTTGTCCCCCTTTGGCCATGCAGATGAAATGTAGTAGTCCAGGAGGCCCCCTAGAGTGGATGAAGCCTATCAAACTGCAGACAAATAGATCTTGCCAACATACTGGGAAGATGACTCAGCATTATAGGAATAGCTTACATTTATAAAATATAACAATTAGAGAATGTGCAAGCCAGTCTAATTAAGCCAAATCAACCAAATCAAAAATATGGTAAAGTGTAATATATGAGGGGATTCCATCTCTGCTGTCTTCTGGGCATGTTTACAGCTGCACACTGTGGCCACACAGCAAGGTTTTACAATAAGTTTGTGAAGATCCTGACTGAGTCAAAGTTTATTGACATGGTGTTTCAGCTTGGTAAGGGGAGAAGATTCCTGGACCACTGTGATTTGCCTCATTATTCACTCCCCACACAGAGCCAGTGCACATCCTTGGTATATGCCAATCTTCCTGATAAGTGAGACCTTTCAGAGAAGGGTTTGAAAAGCATAGCCTGACAGAGAATTATCTTGAAATTTTGAAGTCTTTCTTATGTGCAGGCTGTGGGGAAACTTGAGAGATTGCTAGTAGAGAGAGCTTTATCATGAACTGTGGTGGTAGAAGAGTAATTCCACTTGATTCATGCTTAAATCTCTGGAATAGAATCAATAACAGGGACTTCTCATGGCTAGAAAGCATTTATTCAATTCAGCTATTGGCCTTTGTCTCTGGAATAATTCTTGCATAATCATTTATAGGTTTTTCATCTGCTGTCCCAGGTGTTCTGATTGGGATAATTTATTTTATTATCAACACAGCGGGCAAAGGAGTAAGGGAGCTCATCCAGGCCCCTTTTTTTGGCTCACGACCCTTTGTCACACACAAAGGGAATACACCAGTGCTATTTTTCTAGAAAAAGAGTTGCCAGGACTCACCACGAATACATCCCTTGTTCTCTTATAATGGCAATGGTGCCTACCTGAGAGGTGCCGGAACTGAGTTCCAGTGAGTTCCAGCTGAAAAAAGGCTCTGGAATAGACCAATATTGTAAGCACAGTCCACAAGCTGTCCATGCTGTATTTGTCCAGAAAGTCTGTGAATCAAAGTGCTGTGACTTCTGATAAAGCTACCTCATATGAATCAATCAATGAGGATGGTTGCTAAGGAAATGTCAGGTAAGTAAATTAGAAGTCACAGCTCCTGTCTTTTCACAGGATTGAGACATATGTGTCAAAGCAGAATGAAAGACAAATGACAAGCACCAGAGCTGATTTCCTCAGACAAACTTTGCTCTTCCAGCACAAACCAGGAAGGTCAAATCTTCAAGCAGGGCAGAGAAATTTGGAAGAGCATTTCCTTCATAAATGTAAGCATATAAATAGATCTGGACTAATTTTTCCTCATATTGTGTCCCTTACCTAGTTTAGAGACTAGCTCAATCCTATCAAGATGGGACAGTGCAACGATTCTAGCCTTGAGGAGTGCTATCTATCAGAAGCCTGTATCCCAACCCTACAGAGCACAAATTCTGCAGGGTCATCCACTTCAACCCCAGAAGACTAGGAAGATGTCATGAATTGACATTCACAGTTCAATAGGAGGCTTTCCCTGCCAGCCATAAATGCCTATGGACCAGAAACTACTGTCAGGTTTGGGATTTATCAGACACTTGACAAGTCTAATTCTACTCCCAGCTGGCCTCTTCCTCTTCTTCCAATTCTTCATTTCTGTAATGAAGTGTGTGAAGCTTGAATAGGTGCCCCCTTCCTGCTCTTAACACTGCCACCCCCACGGCCCATCTTTGCAACCCATCTTTTCAGTCATTGCCACTTTTTCTACTCAAATGAGATATCTGGTTCCTTTTCCACTAATGGAAAGGAGAAAACATGGATTTCTCTTTGCTTAAACAATTTGTGTCCCATACAAGCAATGCTTGCAGTGCAGTTCTATAACAGGTCTACAGAAATTCAATGGGACTTATACCCAGATAAGTGTGTATAGGAGTGTAGCTTGAACGCATTATCACACATACTTCCAAATAATAATTGTTATTATTACTATGACTTTTACTAATTTAATTTATTACCCATCGTTCCCCATGAGGTCCCTGGATGGGTTGCAACTATAGAAAATACAATATTAAAAATAATTTAAAACAAACTACAGTCACAAGAATAGGGTGGGTCCTAAAAATGTCCATCTCAGGTGTCAAAGGTACATCTTTAGCATGCAACAGAAACTGTATAATGAAGATACCAGATGCACCTCAGTGGAAAGCGAATGCCACAACTGTCTGTGTTTGTGGGATGGTGTCAGGAGACAGTCAGGGGTGGATCAGTAATAAAACATGTCAATAAAGTTAACTCTTTATTCAAAGAAACAAAAACTGCACAGGCCTAGTGATCACAACAACTCTTCCCAGTAGGTCTTGCAGTTGTGAGGACAAAATCCCCAATCACTTCAGCTGGGCTCAGCAGGAAGATTGTTCCACTGAACACAGGTGAAGCCCTATGGTTGATCCTGTTGCTTATAGTGCCTGTTCTGAGATGTGGCTGATATATGATTGGTCCAAAAGAAAATTGCTAGTTAGTTTTAATAGAAGTTGTAATTTGTGATTGCTGACAATGGTATAAAAATGTTTGCTATTTTAGGTAACAATTTATTGTAAATTTAATAGTATTGCCTTTTGTGTATTTCTGAATTGTATGCCGAGAACATTAAAGAGTTGCAAAGCTTCCAGTTCAATCTCTAAAGGAAACGGTAGGGGGAGGATTTTAACCTATAGAGAGCTCAGAGCTCTGCTGTAGTCTTTCATTTCCATCAGCAAAAGAGGTACAGACTTTATTGAGTAGAATACACAGTACGTCCAAGCTGACAAATAATTGTTTATAACTATCCTTGCTATGATGTTATTAACACAAACCAGTGACTTAACAAAAATAGTATTCTCTTTTGGACTCAACGGAAAAATAAATTATTTTTAGTGTTAATTTGACAGTCCAGTTGTTTTAGTGATCTGCATGTTTGAGCTTTATGTAGATTTTTACTATTTCTAATATGCCAGTGTTTAGTCTGGTCATCGTCATCCTATTGTTTGTACCTCTTTTTTTCTCTTTTTTTTGAATCTGCCTGTCTAAAGATTGTGTTTGTGTGTGGTCTTAGCCATGAGTGGCAGTTTTGCCAGAACACACAGACTACTAAGGAACTGAGGTAAAAAAAAATGTGAATAATTTAAGTAAACAAGGAGAAGAATGCTAAAACATCCAATATCAGTACTAAACATAGCATAGATAATAGTTTTCCTGTAGTCCTGCTCCTATGCAGTATGACTAGGGTAGGCGACTTGGTGTCCTTCAGAGGTTGTGGGCTACAACTTTCATCAGTTCAACCACTGGCCATGCTGATAGGGGCTGATGGCTTACAGAGTCTGACAACAGCTGAAACACATCACATTGGCTACCTCTGTATAAAAGGTGGCAGTCTGAGGTTGTAGATAGAGTGCTGGACTTGGGCTGACCTGAGTGAAAATCTCTATTCAACCAGGACACTCAGCAGATGACTAGCAAGACAATATTTCACCCATTCTGCCTTCAAAGATTGTTGTGGGGACAAAATTGGGGACAGGATATGTATGCTGACCTGTATAGGAAGATTGTGATAACAACGTAATCAGTAAATAAAAAATATTCCCACAGGAAAAATTCAGCCATATAGAGAACAGCCAGCTATTCAGGACTGAACTACTCCTATAGTTCTGTGTGTGTGTTGGATAGTAATGCACACTGAATGAGGCATTTAGAATTGGGGGGACGGACGAACAACAAATGAGAATCTTGGACTTTGGTGGGAGGTGTTTGACTAATGAAATTGATTAGTTCCACGATATCACTTCAATCGCCTCTTGAAGACAACCCAAGGCTTTCATCATTACCCCAGTCCCACAGAACATCCAGTCACACACCAGCCTCACTGAAAGACTTGTCAAGACTGCAACAGTAATTCACAAATTCACTAAAATTCCCTGCTCCACTGAGCAACATGACAGCTCTGCCGACCGCAGTAACATTTCTATTCAAACTGGCTTTGGTGCTGAAGCTATAAATATCCTTGCAATATTTCCTGCTTCAGAACATAAAGACAGCTTTACAGCACTGATAAAATAGAAATTACTTTCTCTCTGAGGTCTTGCTGGAATTTTAATGTCTGTTTTGCAATAAAGCAGGCTTCTACACATTTCGATTTGAGGGAGAGAAAACAAACGGTCTAATTTAGTTACAATAATGACTCCTCTTGCGTTGTCAGCCCAGGCTGGCTCTTTGGTTGGAGGACTGTTAAGGTTTGTATCGCCAAGTGCCGTGCTGATTTTTATAGTAATATTAAATGTGCCCCCCCTCCCTTTTTGAAGGTGCATAGACCTGGTTAATTACAACAACCAACAACAAGGATACAGAAAGAAAAAAAAGAAAGAAAGGGAGAAAAAAATCGTTAAAGTTTACAACCCTTAATAGTGTTTCTGTTAAAATTACTTGTCACAGCTGTAAAACTAGTGACCAAAGATGACAGGGATTTAAAAGGGTTATTGGAATGAAAAGGGGGGAAACACACAACTATTGCTGATCTCATCAACATAACCTTTAATTATGCTGTACCTGCCATTTCAGCCCTTGTTAGTGCTTTCAAAGACAAGTAAATGGTTTTTCCATTTCCCTTTATGAACACAAAGTCCTCTGTTTCCTTTATAGGCTGTGCATTGGAGACAGTGGGATTGGGTGGGGACACGAAATGGAAAGGGCCCCATTGAAATGAATGGAAGCTGTAGAAGACCACTTCCCAGTGGGGATTGGGCTCAGTGACTCTTCATTTGCATAGAGGGCACATGGCGGAAACAGACGGAACTGTGTAGCCAGATGCCAGTAAATACCACTAAGCACTAAAATGGAATTAGACCTGCTCAGATGGCAAATTAAAGATGCTATTGACCATGGCAGGAGAGCTACAAGAAAACCTGAGCCAGGATGTTATTGAGCCCCAAAGACTGAATCCTTAGGGTCACAGTTTTGCAGCAATGATAAACAGGAATATTACTAACACAGGCTGCAGCACTCAAATTATTTTTGTTTTCTGTTTATCAAATAGCCTTCCACAAGACTTCTATGAGATTATTCCAGAGAAAGTATTCTGCAGACTGCAGCAGAAGTTACTTCAGAAGCAAGTCTCTTGAAAATTGGTATGTGGATAGTTGTTAATCACTCAAAAAAAAAAAAAAAGTTGTGTGAGCACTTGGGGATGAGAATTTTATATTTTCCCTTCCCAGCTACAATCCTGACCTCCCCCCCCCAAAAAAAAATCAAGTGCTTAAAGAATTCACTTTTAAAAAGAACTCATTCTAGTTCAAGTTCATCCTGTCCGAAGAGGAACTAGTTTCCCTTCAGGTTTGTCATTTTACAAAATGACCTAGTTCAGTTCAAGTTCATCCAAATGAACTTTTAGTTCATGAAAAGCTCACCATAGCCTTCAAAATGTTAATATAAGCTGTTGTGCTGAAGTATAGGGTCCAAAAGTATACCAGGGACAACATACAAGTTATTTATTTATTGAATTTATTTCCCACCTTTCTTCTAAGAAGCTCAAGGTAGTGCACATGGTTCTCTTCTTCCTCATTTTATCCCAAACAACCCTGCAAGAAATGTTAAGAGACAAAATTTTGCACTTAAGACACATGAGAGCAAAAAAATGTATAAGAATTTCGTTAAAAGGTATTTTTAAAAATACAATTTTAATCCCACCAAAATGATCATACAATAAAAATTGATCATAAATAAAAATTGCAAAATTATAATGACATTGATCTCATCTATCCAAAATGATGTCTACATGTCGAACTTATATAACAAACAATAACTAGAGACCAAATATGTTATGACAAGGAATTTGTAACACTCAAAAGTTATCCACTTGGCTGATCTATATTGATGAGGTGAGCTAACCACATCATATCCATAAGGTTACTATCCAAACATGGTAAACACGGAGCTGATAGAACAAGATGGTGCTTTTTTACTAGGGATGAATCATGTTTTAGGGAATCATCCAGATTTCAGATTTTAGATGCCAGCTAGCCACCCAGAAAGGGACGCGGGTGGCGCTGTGGGTTAAACCACAGAGCTTAGGACTTGCCGATCAGAAGCTTGGTGGTTCGAATCCCCACAACACCCAAAATGTCAGCAGGTGAAGCTTTTCCCATAACCGTATTTCCATAATTAAAAAGACTTACCCTGTTCAATTTGTGCTAACCATTCAGCTGATTTTTTGCTTTGCTCCTGCAACTTCGGGAAGAAAGTGAATATCTTTAACAGGGGAGATACAGGAAATGCTAAGCAAACAGCTGGAAGCAATGTGAAGCAACAGTAATTAATTGACTAAACATCCTTAGGAACAGCAATACCTCTGCTGAAAAAGCCTTAGTTTGTGGCCTTCAGGGTTTGCTTTCTAACTTTCTTTATAGATGTCCAATTGACTTATGATTATTAAAAAAAAATTCCCTACCTCCTGCTGGGGATGGGGAATAAACATGAAGATGAACTAGAACTTTCTTTGATTTTTTTATTTTATTTTATTTTATTTTATTATATATCTATATGCTACTTTTCATTAAAGGAATCCCAAAGCAGCTTACAAACAATAAATTATTATTATTATTATTATTATTATTATTATTATTATTATTATTATACTCCGCCCTCCCTGGCCAAAACCGGGCTCAGATCCGCTA
Organism: Podarcis pityusensis; assembly: GCF_964106645.2. NCBI lineage: Eukaryota > Metazoa > Chordata > Lepidosauria > Squamata > Lacertidae > Podarcis > Podarcis pityusensis. The sequence goes on from NC_138030.1 coordinate 37,832,754, forward strand.
GCATCAAGTGTATAACACATTAACATAAAGTCAGGCAATCACTTAAAATACATCCTAAAATCAGATCAGGATCAGAATAACATGCTAGAACATAATAGAGCATTACAAATACAGCATAAATAATACAGAATAATTAACTAATCACCAGTAAAACAATTACAATCTATGAAACACTGTTAACAAAGCAACAACTAAAAAACAAGCTAAAAATAAGCTAAAAAATTAAAGCAAAAGTCATATCATACGATTAACAAATCAATACAGCATTTATAATCTATAAAACAATACTGACATTAACAAAATAGCAACCAAAAGATAAACTAAGCACTATTAAGTTCATATACACATTTCCCACACCCCCATGACATAATCTTTCACTTTACTCAGCTCATTGAAATACACATGCACAATACTATAGGTGTACTACTCTCCTCTTATGATCACAATATCTCTACAAAAGTTTTTCATTGGGCTTCTGCTTTTTGCTATGGCTTCAGTATATGTTTCTCTCTAACCAAGATGTATTCAGTTTTGTATCCAATGAGCAATATATACCAGTGGTGTGCTTTACTTAAAACAACAAGCTGTTGGCTAAGATACAAAACAACAAACCCAAACCCTTGCTGGTTGCTACTTAAAGTATCTGTGTGTTTTGCTGAAGGTCAGATTAGCAGCTGACAAGAACGATCCCCTTTGGCCTTAACATCTATTTAAAAAATAAAGTTCAGCCAAATGAGGGTTTCACTAGTTAGTCTATTTGTTGCTTCTGGGTGTAAAAGATGCATATTGTAAACAGAGTATAATTATGCCACAAATATAGTCTCAGGCCTGGAGCAAACTCATTAGAACTCAGTTTGGAGCCCATTAACATTTTGGAAACCTAGTTACCTTAATTGGTAAGCCATCCATCATACTTTATGCACTGATAATACCTCCAAGATAGCCCACCTTCATTCATTTAAATAAGATTTATTAAAATGGCCTCTTGCTGGCTTGCTTCAGTCCATTTATATGGTAAAATCAATAGTTATTGTAAGGCTTACATCACTATCAGAGTTTTTATTGATAACACAGTTACTTACATTTCTTCTTTTGCTGGGGTTAGCTCCTCCAAGGGATCCTAAATGTAATTGTTGCTCCCCCACCACACACCATCAGATCATTTGCGTGAGAATGGTTTTGCATAATTCTGCAATTTATGTAAGGAATTTCTTTTGCTAGCATAAGCCAGGAGGAACAGAAAATGAGCTGAACCAGCAAATACGCCACACAAGCTTAAAGCCATATGGAACTGCAGTGATTTGTGCATCCTGAATTGTATTGCATGCTGAAGCATAGGTGCTGTAGAGGCACACTTCCATGTTAGAGGAGGAGATGCACTCAAGGGGAATGCGTGAACACCACCAACACATCCAATATTATATCTGAGCTATTTCACACAATTATTGGGGTTTCTCTGTAATATTGCTTCAACTCACCCACAGCAACTAGGAATAGGAGTAGTAGATAGAGGCAAAGCAGGTTGCACATAATATATTTTCCTCTTCAACAGATGAAGGTGGATTGCCATAACTTTTATCTCAATACTACAGGGTCTGTTCCACTAGCAGAAAACCCAGAGGAATCTAGATTTGTGCTGAATACAGTAGATCAGATTGCTGTAGAGGCAAGATTCCTGCCTCATTCTCCAAAATCATGTACAAAGAATCTATATCTTTGCCTTATATTAGTTACTCATGTTACTTAGTTACACTGTGGGTTGTGGGTATTGTAGACAAAGCTATCCATGTGGGAGAGGAATGAACTTCTTGTCAGGAGTGCGTGCAGGAGCCAGGCCCTGTGACCAGTAGGGCTTCGCAGGACTGGGGCCTTCCTAAAGTTTGTTCTGGAGAGGCAAGGCGCAGCCGCACAGGTGAGTCCACTTGGTAACTCACTGCACCTGGTGGCAAGAGCCAGGAAGAGATATAAGGTCAGCATTTCCCTTCGGCTCTTTGTCACAGCAACTCGTTTCCCGCCTTGCTGCGTTTGGCTTCTTGCTTCCTGATCCTTGGACCTCGGCTTCTTGACTCCTTGCCTCTCGACCCTCGGACCCTTGACTTTGTGGCTCCCTGCTTCCTGACCCTCAGGTCCCTGGCTTCTGGGCTCTCATTCCTGCTCCCACCCCACCATCTCGCCCTGGTCCCGAGGTCCTCAGCTGGGACCTCAACCGCCTGTAAACTGGATCAGGACACTTCTGCTAACACAGGACTTTGCCTTCCTCTCCTCCTCAGGGTGACAGAAGATTAAGCCTGCACTAGAGGGTTATTCCTCTCCCTTTGCATAGTGCCCACCTGGCCACAAGTGTTGTGCCAACCACTTCCCTTTCCTGTACACACCTGCCAAGTGATGAAACCAATCAACCTATTTATTTAGCTCCCATCTCTAGCTGCTTCAACCCTTCTCTATGGTGTGGAGCAGGTGGGAAAGAAGCCTACAGCTGGTGAATTGCAGAAGAGGGCACACATACAAAAATCCAAATTGGCCCCATCACTGTATACAGGGAGGGAGGACTGGGTACTGCTCAGAAACTTGAAGGTTCAATGAACATGTGGTTTAACCTTCAATGTTCCCACTCAACCCCACCCCACTCCTCCACAGTGCTGGTGAAGGTGCTGTTGGAATGGAAGTGGCTTCTTTTCCTCCTAGAACCAGCAAAAATGTGCTTCTGCCTGGACTGGGATGGAGGAGTGTGATTAGTGGATTTCCATAAGTGCTTTTTTAATGGGTAAGAGTAGGTGCTGTAGGAGAGGAAACTGAGCAGATGCTGTAGTGATTCAGGAGGCAGTGAAACTAGGTTTTATCCTCAAGAAAGCAATGTCAAAACAACTAACCTTCAATCAGGTGGACAGAGCACCGTGTTTGTAATCTTGGTATTAGAATGTAATGGTATTAGAAGTGGATTCTGCCCCTACTTTGATCCACACCAATCCTCTTGGGGTACATTAATCCAGGACTCAATTCATTCTGGCAGGTCCCATGTCCAGCTCTTTTTCTAGAAACAGCATGGCATTGCTCACCTTCTCAGCAACAGTATGTTTTGTTAAAAGAGAGAGAACAAAACAGCACGAATAAAGCTGTAACAGCAAGAGCAACCGCTGGTTAAAAGAAACCAAATGATAATGCTAGCGAGCAATGTAGTGCCATAACTTTACATTGGAGAGGAAAGCAAGCAATAAATTTTTACATATCTTTGCATTCCTGTAGAACCAGGGAAGGATGCCCAGAAGGAAATAACGTCATGAATAATAGACATGATAACAGCTGAATTCACCCGCTAAAACAAGATATGGTCATCATACATTTAAAAACAAGCCACGAGCCTTCAATTGAAAGGTTTATTTTCACCTTAGCATATGGATGAGAAGGCTGAAATCCGCTGAAGGTACAAACATGGTACTACCTTTGAAAGCAAGAAATGCGGGAAATTGCTAGATACAAATGTAACAAGGGTATAACAAAAGCAGAGATCCATCAGCATTCAGCATCCTTTTATCATAGAAGTCCTGTCAAAATGAAGATAAAAACCCTACAATTTAAAAATAAATTCCCTGACAGGCATCTCAAAGAATACATAAAAAAATATTTTTTGGGGGGGGGCAGTAAAGGTTGGAACTGAAGAAATTCCTTGAAAATGTCAAGAGATGCAAATTCATTATATTGAAAATTTAATATATATTGATGTAGTTAAAATAATGGGTGTTTACCTTTTCTGTGACAAGTAACTATTGATTCAACTAAATATCAGGTTACTTGAAAAGCTATAGAACAATAAATATTGCATTTTTAAAAATTCAAATCACAAGATCCAACTTTAAATCATCAGTTAATATTTTATTTTAGGAGGAGTTCATGATTCCTCTTGAGTGATGCTCAAATATAACATTCTTCTGTATGTCAAATTCCCAGTTCTGAGGCACTCACTCTGTACAGGCTTCTAAATGTCATGGACCTCTAAGCAGAAGATGTGCACACAGACCTCCCACTTGTCAATCACCTGATGTGAAAATAATGCCAGGTGACTCTCTTTTGCCCACACAGTTCTTGTGGAGCACTTTCCAGAGGGCTTTGCAATGTCTAAGGATCAGTTGAAGGTTCGGTCTTGTAAAGCCCTGTTCACAGTTTTTGGCATAGGGATTTGCAAGTGCCACCAATCAGGTGATTGTCGATGTCCTGTAGGCTGAATCAGGTCTTTACCTGCTGCAAACCTGACACCATGGGCTAATTATGGAGGCCCTGTAAGTCCATGGGGCTGAGGTTTTCTACCACTGTTATAAAGCATATTTAGATGTTTTCTTCTAGCTGACAGAATACACATGTGCAATCACAAAAGAAATGATGCTTGTTTTTGCAAGCATCATCTCTAGTTAATTATGAAATGACAAGATAATTTTTCAAGACAGAATTCAAAATGAATGAACCTTCAACATCTAGCCCCAAATTGTACTGTGCTTTCGCTTTCCAGTGTTGGCCGTAAGTCTAGATGACATGCAAAAAGTGTTGGATTTTTTTTCAGTAGGCAAAATGAGAGATGAATGAGTTATTTTAGCTGGTGTACCAGGCAAAGGCAAGGTAAACGGCATTTCCATGTCCTCTGGCACTCATCACGGTCTTCCGTGCACCAGTAGCAGTTTAGTCATGCTGGCCACATGATCTGGAAAGCTGTCTGTGGACAAATGCCGCCTCCCTCAGCCTGAAAAGTGAGATGATTGCTGCAACCCCATAGTTGCCTGACTGGACTTAACCATCCAGGGGTCCTTTACCTTTACCTTTACCTTTTCCCAGACAAAGACATCTGAAAACCTTTTGCTTTTCTGGGATATTGCTATTAAAACACCTCGGGAGAAATGAAACAATAAAATACTAAATTCCAATACACTGAATGATTATCCTCAGGATCTCTTCCAGCTCTACAGTTCTATGATTCTATATCCAGGTGTGGTGCTCTGCTTGCACTATGAACTTCTACTTGTACAAAAGGTCAACCCTTTCTCTTCTCCTTCCTGCAGCACCTGGAACACATCCAAAATCTTCTCCAGATGGTTGGCAGAGCAGATTGGTACGTTGGATCTTACCCATTACTTTTGAACACCAAGTTTCACCTACCTGTTCCCAAACCTGCCCTGAGGTTTCTCCAATGGTCCATTAAAATAAATGGGGCAGTGCTCCACCAACCTCAGCCTCTACCTGCCTTCTTACATCCACTCCATAGGGTGGTCCTGATGTCAGCTTCCTCCTCTGAAGTCTCAGCTTTACCCTTGTACAACTCAGCCTGAAAAAGGACAAAACTGGAATTAGTTGGTTCTGCCTGTCATTGGCTCTGATTCCACATCCTTTTTTCTCTCCCGCTTTCCACCCTACCAGTCTTAAAGGAATCTCATCACTGGGATTCTCCACATTCTCTAGTGCAGATTTAGGTGGGTGCAGGAAGTGAGAGGGGGGGAAGTTCTGTTGTGAAAGTAACAGTCTTTCTGTTTGCGCAAAAAAATTTAAGTCTTTGCAAATTTCATTTTATCTTGTTCCTTTGAAACCTGGCCATTATTTTGGACATCATTTATTTGCAGTATTGGCGAAGTGATGAAACTTTGTTTCTGAGTTCAGAAGGGCATGTTTGGCTTTTGTGCTTTGTATTTTAGTGGAGTGCATATTGATCACTTCTGGCCAAGCAAATCATCATATTTGTATATATTTGTATAGCCACTCTGGTCAGAGAAGATAATGCCCTTAGAGTGTTGCCCTTTAGCCTGTTACATGCTGTTGCTCACTTGTTTTAACAATTCTAAATTGTTCTTACATTTAATATGTCATTCTTACATATCTCTTCAGTACCTTCTGTGCTTCTCTAAGCTGTTTGCAATATACTACACTAGTGGCCAAAATTGTGGAAACCTTTTGGGGAAAGTGTATTTCCGAGGTATGCTGGCTCATAACACCATTTTTTTGAAGTATTACCATAAAATTATATATCAACGGAAAGATAATTTAATGAAGAATATAATGCAATAACTTTCATGAAGGATTATTTATTACAACAGCAGTCATAAAGAAGAAACGTGAAACACTGAAAAAATGAGATATACAAAAGTTCTCACCATGTCAGTTAATACTTAGTTGGGTAATCTTTAGCTTTAATTGCAGCCTTACAACACCCAAAAAAAAGTGGTGTTATAAGCCATCAAACCTCAGAAATACACTTTCCCCAAAAGGTTTCCACATTTTTGGCCACTAGTCCCAACATGGCCTGCTAATAAGGAGTTTATGGTCCTTAGGGCAGGAGCATAGCTGTCAACGTTTCCCTTTTTTTAAGGGAAATTCCCTTATTCCGAATAGGATTCTTCGCAAGAAAAGGGAAAAGTTGACAGCTATGGACAGGAGTGAACTATATGACACATAAGTTCCCTAATCCTACCTATCAATGAACACCAGCATGCTAAAGCAAGCTTCTGCATGTTTTCAGCCATTACAGATGCTCATCTAGACAACTTTGAACAGACTAGCAATGTCTTTTGATGCAGATGTGTCTACACATCCCATTTTGGAGTCAGCACTGGTTGCACATGATTAGAGCTAGATGAGAGGTTTGCAATACAATCCCACAGTTGTACATCCCATGTGGTATTTGTGTATGGTGTAGATGCATATCTAACATGGTATGGTTTTAAAACTAAAAATAATGTTTGAGTCTCAGAAATGTCTAGAGGGCACACATAAAACATAAACAAAATAGAGGCTATTTTGCCCCTTTTTATTATTTTTCTTCATGGCAAGATGCTCTAGCACTCTCCTGACTTGCAGCCTGGATGCAAAATGTCTTGCATGCTTTAAACACTGCATAAATAAATAATAATCATTACTAAGGATATTTGAACAGAGACATATATCACCTTTCCTTTATAAATGTAAGGTGAAATTAATGGGGGAGAAATCAACACTTATCACACTGACAATACAGCATTAAAACAACTGTATGGGGCTCCGGTGGAAAATATTGCAAATGTTCCACATTATTTCATTTTCCCCCCCAAATTAGCATCTATAGTGCTGCTGTGAATACAGATTTATAGGCTTTTAAAATCTCCCTTTATAACTTTTATTTCAAAAGAGAACTTGCAATGATGCCTTCCAATGTGTTAGAATAATATTGTGCAGAGCAGTTTCCATTAGATTCCATAGCCCCCCCTCCCCGCCCCCAGAGCTGTGGCATCAAGCAGCAAAATAAATTAATAAGGTGCCATGAAATCCTTTTGAGGAGACAGTTATGGCTGAAGACATTTTATTACAACCAAACACTTAATTGAGGAGGGGGAGGGGAGATCATATATATCATTTGTAGTATCATACAAAAGGATAGTTTTATGGCACAGGAGGACTGCTTGTTGGAATATTCTGTAGAGTTGCTATGCTCTCTGGACATATGTGTATTTTGATTTAACAATAAAACCATTAAAATACATCTATGATCAACTTATGGGTGTTTAAGAACAGCAGGAAGAATTTATCTATCTCCCTATCTAAAATATGGATGGGCAGATCTGTCTATTTGTGATCTGTCTCTGATCTAAATCACTTTTTGAAGCAAATTCATTCATAAGTCCATTCAATCCTGCTTCTAAATTGGTTGTTGTGGTTGTTATATTTGTTTATATCCTGCCTTTTCCCCAGACCAGGACTCAAGGCGGCTTACATAAAATCAAAACAGTACAGTTAAAATACAAAAAGGTAATTAAACTCTAATAGAATTAAAACAATATTAAAAACAAATCCATTTAAATACAGATAATAAGAAACAGAACAGCACTATTAAAGCCTTTTCCACACCAAAAAAAACCCCAGTTCCCAAAGGCCTGTTGGAATTAAACAGTCTTCACCTGCTGGCAGAAGCACAAGGAGGAAACCAGGCTAACTTCCCTAGGGAGGGAGTTCTGAAGTCTGGGAGCAGCAAATGAGAAGGCCCTGTGCTCAAAAAAAAAAAAAAAAAAAAAAAAAAGGCCTAAAAGAATTGGGGGGACCCAATATCTTCATGAGGAAATGGGAAAGAGACTTGGGACATGAAGAATGAAATGGGCTAAATACACCCAAGTTGGATATTGACAGATCTGTACAAATACAGTATAAATGGCATCTAACATTAAACAGATCAAGTTGGATTTATCCAGCAACTAACTCTACAAGCAGATTTTATACATATATTTTGAAACCTACAGAGTAAGCCACATTGGATGCTGTGTGACTTGCATCTGGGTAGAATCACACCATATGTCTGTTTATAAACTTTATTGTTGTTGTTTAGTTGTTTAGTCATTTAGTTGTGTCCGACTCTTCGTGACCCCATGGAGAAGAGCACGCCAAGCACTCCTGTCTTCCACTGCCTCCCGCAGTTTGGTCAAACTCATGCTGGTAGCTTCGAGAACACTGTCCAATCATCTCGTCCTTTGCCGTCCCCTTCTCCTTGTGCCCTCCATCTTTCCCAACATCAGGGTCTTTTCCAGGGAGTCTTCTCTTCTCATGAGGTGGCCAAAGTATTAGAGCCGCAGCTTCAGGATCTGTCCTTCCAGTGAACACTCAGGGCTGATTTCCTTAGGTAGTACTGTACAGCGTCTTCAGTACAACCTCTGTATATAATATGGGTGTTCAAGCCTATTCAACCCAAATAACTTTTAGATTACATTACATTATACAGAAAGTGGCAAATAATCATTGCCGTCTTTGACACTGAGTATAATACCATGATGAATTTCCCCTTTTTCCTACAAGTGGCTGCCATACATTATTTCAGCCGCATTCCATTGTCATGCAGAATTAATTAATGTACATGGCTTATCAAGTGTTACTCAGTTTTTCTATGCATACGGCTCTTTGCCAGAACTGTGTGGCACTTGCAGCCTTGCAGATCAGAAACACTTCCTGGGGAATGTGAAAAGTCAAATTGCATTCACAGAGTCAGTGGCCTCCTGTGGCTCTTTATCACACAAATAGTTCCTTCTTCCTAAGCTAGTCTGCTGCTAAGCTAGTAATGAAATAATGTTTGCCATGGGAGCCAAGTCTGTTATGAGCAGCAGTTGCAGATTCTGTGCAGATGACATGATGAGCTCCAACATTAATTCTCTTTCTATGACCTTCCAGGATCCAATATATTCCATTGCATGCTCCCCTCTGTGTCTCCTGATTCAAACTGTGAAGTTGAAATACCACAAAGGGAGAGACAATTCATGTGGTGCTCTTAATTCTGGTGGAATCAGCAGACAGGAGCCCCCAAAGTTTCCAAAGACAACTTTTCAAATGGGAGTATTTGATATTGGATGTTTATGCTAGGTCTGAGAACAAAGAGAAACAGATAGAAAGCTCAAGTCTTAGAAATTAACAAAAATGTAAGGCTGGTTTTCAACTACCATTACAGAACATGTGCCAACAAGGTATTTTCACAAGAGACACCAAGAAAGTATTTAAATGTCCTGCATTTATATATTAAATGGGTGCATTGATCAGAGTGTGCATTTGATTTAAATTAATGTATTTTTTAAAAGAACATACTTTAAATTGAATAGAACACCATCCCAAGGTGTCCTTAGTGTCACTTGTAAAAATACCCTTATTGCCAAACAGCGGTTGAAAGCCAAATGTACACTTAAGATTGATCCAAATGAGCAATTCTTTGGCAAGATGCAATGCTTTCATGTGATGTCTAATGTTAAAACAAAAACAAAAAGCTTACACAGGAAATCTTAAATGATGTTGTCATGTAATGCACATTTGAAGCAGGCTCAATGAGCAGCAGTCCCTCTTCTAAAGGAGATGTCAGCTTTCCCAGAGAAAATATGATGAGGTAGTGTTTTGTACCACAAGGTTCCCTGACTACATCTTTTATGCTAGATTCTACTACAACATGGGGAAACTGGGAAATTTTCAGATATATCAGAATGGCTACTCTGTGTTTTTTCCCCCTTTTGATTCCATACTATGAACTCTCGGCTCTTCAGAAGAAGAGTGTGACATCAGTGTGGTAAATTATACAATTGTAAATAAATTCATGCTGAATTTACTTCATCCCACAGAAATGAGTAAGAAACTCCTAAGATCTGAACTCATCCCTATGTTATGCAGCCTTATAATGCCTTGGTCAAGCTGGAGTCTGATCTTTGGGTGTTTCCTGGGTAGCCATTTTTTTATTTTCTGTAAGAGAAATAATGTCTACAATTAATAAATCAAAGCATAGTGGAGTATTGGGAATGGACATCTCTCTTTCTCCATGCCTCACCCTCATGAGGGACTACAGGTGTTCTCCTAGGTGTCTCTGCTTTCTTTTTGTTTAAACAATCGTATCTTGGTTAACAAATGCCTTGCGAGTCGAATGTTTTGGCTCCCGAATGCAGCGAACCTGGAAGTGAGTGTTCCAGTTTGCGAACTTTGGAACCCGAATGTTCGATGCAGGTTCTGTGGCTTCCTGCAGCCTATCGGAAGCTGCACCTTGGTTTCTGGACATTTTGGAAGTCGAACGGACTTCTAGAACAGATTCTATTCGACTTTCGAGGTATGACTGTAATGGAAAAAGGAAAGGGCTGTGGGATAATTTTGTTGTCTGAATGTTTATGTGAGCTGACCTAATTCACACCTCCCCATGAGGTGATTGTCTTGGGGAGGCATTGCCACACACCTGACCTCCGACCAGCCATGTCACTGTGCTTACCAGGAATGTATGAGAGGGACGCAGTGGCAGGAACATTGCCACAGTGCAGGCACAGAGGTAGGCGTGCCAGATTGACTCCACCACTGTGCCTGAAACTCACCAATCTTTCTGTTGCCTTGTCCTTCCTCCTCTAGGTAAGAGCAGTGAAACCACTGACAAAAGCCAGGCACACAGCATTTCCCACCACTGCCTCCCACCTTTGCCCCTGTACCTCCTGAGCAAATACATGAATCCAAATGTAAATATCCTTCACTGGTCTGGCTGTTGAAATTTTCAGCTCTCAGCTGGAAAAAGTACTGAAATCTGAAAAAATGTTTTAGAATAAAATAATTTTAAAATATGTGCATTTAGCAAAGATATATTTGCAAATTTTTTTTGACATAAAATATAATTTTATATACAAATCTAAATATTAATTTACATACTTCTTGTAATTTTTTAAAAAAATATTCACTAATCCATGAGGATTTAAGATGCAATGGACATATGAATGAGAACATGCAAAATTTAGATGGAGTAGGAAAAATGGGGCTGTTCATCTCTAGAAAAGGCATGTTCAAAAGGTGCATTTTGGATATGGAACAAAGCGTATTTCAGCTAGTCCTTATTTCTGTATGAATCTGTGAACACTGTACCCAAGCTGGGTGTTTGCAGGCCTTTTTCTTCTGGGAAAGGAGAACCATTAAAATCAAGCAACTAATTAACCTGCATAAAGCAAGGGAACAGACTTTAGCAGTGAGGGGGATGAGGAATTAACTAATTAAGTGTGTATGGAGGCAACAAGCACAACAGAATGCATTTGGGCCCCGTTGGGTTCAACACTTGACAATGTTAGCATCATTTAAGTTTCATGGCTGAGAAAAAGCATTCTCAGGTTGTCTGAATAAATATGGCATGTAAACGAACATTCACATTTTAGTCTTGAGGAATATCTGTAGGTGGGGAAGCTAGGGGGGCTATTCCAGAGCCAGCTATATAAACAAGCAGTCACTTCAATTTGAGTGAGAAACATATTGTTGGAAGCTAGCAAACAGTTCACAAGTCTCCCTGAATTCACACATTTGTGCTATGAGTTGACGAGTTATCTTTTACTCCAAGTTCTAATGGAAAAAATGCACCATTGATATGCAACAATTTCTGCTGAATGGACAATATGTATTCCTCAACACTTGGGAAGCCATTGGTTAGCAGACTGGGATGCTTTTTGTATGATTCCTCCTTCCCCATAGCCTCTGCTCCATAGGACTGAGGGACCCTTCTGGACAGATTTGGGGTATGAAGAGATTTATAAGAGGAGGAGAGATCAGCAACAATCACCTGGCATTTCCACCCCTTTTCTATCAGATCTTTAAAATATTCTAGACATTAAAATATTGCTAATTGCTCTGTTTTTATTTACTGGTTACTTTGAGTACATGGTTCCCACCCCCTTTAAATATTAAAATTTAGTCAACTGCTCTGGAAGCAAATCTAAATAAAGTCAATAAATAAAATCAGTTCTCCAAAAGGAAATCAGAACCACCATGTGGGTACTTCTCACCTGTGGAAAAATAAAGAGAACACAACAGTACCTCTCTTATGACAGCTCTCATCTTTCCATTAGTGGCATGTTTATTGGAGTGGAGCTGCTCTACCAGCACCATTCACTACAACTTACCTGGATGGAGCAGTGTCAAGATTGGTGGTTGTACCAGTAGGACCACCAGCAGCCAATCCAGCAGTCCTTGGAGTGTAACTGCAGGACCCTGACCTCCTAACCAACCTGTCCAAGTAAACATCACTGATGCTGCTGTCATGGCTCCATCTCACCAGATGCACCGCTACTGCATCTTTCCTAATGTGATCCACTTTCAATGCAGTATAGCTCACTTGTTTCTACCTTCTCCAGGTCTCTGTGGAATTTCCTTCAAACATCAGTATTCCCACAGGCTTTAGTTGGTCCATATTTTATTTTTCACACTGACCATTTTACTTTCAGCTCTCTTCTAACACAGTTGAATATTTTAGTTGTTGCGAACTTTGTAAAATGATGCCACAGGAAATTATAGTGCAGAATTAATACACTTATTGTTGCAACTCCTGCAACAGCAACTAAAAACATTGCCACCCGCAGTGATAATTCTTCGTTGTCGTTCCCCCCAAACCGTATCCCTCCATGCACCCACTCATTACACACTTGGGTACTATTTCTCTTATACGTATCCTCACAAGATATAATTGTTCGGATTATTTACACCGGACAAGAGGGTACACAGAGACTGAACATGGAGCCCGGCACCGCTTCCGTTGCGGAACTCTGCAAGCTATCCGTGCCTCCTGCAAAAGTCCTCCTCAGGCCTCTTTCTCTTGCCGGTAGCAGAGCGAAACACAGCGGTGAGAAGCAGAGTGCAGCACGTGTGGAATAAATCAGTCCAGACACAAGGCAGTCCTTATCTACTCTTGCCTTTTAATCATGAAGAATAACATCATAAATTCAGACCTGGCGAGAACTGACACATTCTCCCTTTCGCATCACGTCCGAAAGTCAGACTGAAACACACGGAGTCAAACCCCTCCCTTAAGTGTTTCTAACCACGCCTCAGGAAAGAGACGTCACCAGAACTCTTTAACTCTGTGAGTTCTGAAACCATTAACACCCCCTCTCGTCACGAATCCTGAGGGAAACTGTGAACCCCTATTTACAGACCTCTTTGAGTTCAACTCACCTCCCATTGCCTTTTGCCTCCCACTGGCATCCATCCCAGGCAATTGTTGAATCCCTTCCACACTCCCAGAATCACACTGTGCGAAACCAACCCACGCACTGGTGACCTGAAACCTCTCCGGTGGAATCCCCTTTGTGGTCCGAGTTGACCGCCGGAGCACAACCTCGGGCGCTCCTCCTGACCCACTGGGGTCAGCAAGTGTGTCTCCAGCAAGCTCAGAAGACTCCCCCTCTGACTTGCTGCGTCTTCGGGCTTCCTGCACTTGGCTAACAGGAGATGAAGGCTCACTCTTGGGTTCCCTCTTAACCTGTGGAGAAACCCACCCCTGTGCTTGACCATCATCAGCAACCTGGTCTTCAGCAACAGGCTCCGCCTCTGCCTCTCCTTCCTCCCCTTCTTCCTCCTTTTCCTCCCCCTCAGAATCGGACAAGCAGTCTGAGAGAAAATCAGAACCATACCTAGGCTGTGACCAACCATCCTGCTCAAAGAACTCAGCATGCTTGCTGACCAGCAGCGTGGTCTGATCACCCTCTGGGTATGCAAACTTCCACCCATTTGTTGCAGGATCATACCCACAGAAGATCATGTCCTGGTACCTAGGACCACCCTTCTTCCGTTGCGCTGTTGGTATTGGCACTGAAGCCTTGGAACCAAACGAACGGAAGAAATGCACCTGTGGCTTCCTCTTGTGCAACAGAAAATACGGTGTGTCACCTACATCGTGATTGTAGGACCTGTTAAAAACAAAGTTGGCAGCTTTCCAAGCTTCACTCCAAAAGCTCTGAGGCAGCCCAGAGTCACCCAGCAAAACTCTGACAGCTTCAGCCAGTGTTTCACTCCTGTGCTCTGCCACGCCTCTCCCTTGAGGAGACTTTGCACCCGTCACGTGGTGACGTATTCCCTTTTCCTTGAAAAACTCCTCCAGAGCAGACCCAGTAAACTGTGACCCTCGGTCGCTCTTGAACCCTTGCACCCTGGTGGAAAACCTTCGTTCCACCTCCGCAACCCAATCCTGGATCAGTTGCGCCGCCTCCCCCTGTGATTTGAGAGAGAAACACCAGCCAACCTGGCTGTGGTCATCTGTCAGCGATAGCACATACTTGGCCCCACCCAGACTCTCACACCTCATGGGTCCTGACAGATCTGTGTGAATCAACTCAAAAGGTTTTGTGGTTACCCTCTTTACCCCGGGAAACCTGCACCTTTGAACCTTGCTGCATGCCCTGCACACTAGGGATCCCTCACATGGTGTGATTTTACAACCTTCGGTGCAGCCTGGCAGCCTCTTAACATCCTCCAGACAAGCATGAGACATTCTCTTGTGCCATACATGAACACATGAATCATGGCTGGGAACACTAGCACACTGCGCCTGTGCTTTCCCTGCATTCCCACCACCCTCCAGAGGTGTTTCCAGAACAAAGAGATTGTCCTTGCTCTCCACGTTGACAAGTTGCCTCCCCCCTCTGAAAATGGAACAGGTGTTATTTTCAAAACAAATTTTGTATCCCTGCTTCGCCAGAGCAGAAACCGATAACAGGCAACACTTCATCCCTGGTACAATGAAGCACTCCAGCTCAGCCTGCAAAACAGAATTATAGACATTTGCTGCTTTAGATACATTTCGTTTTTTCCCGTCAGCAAATTTACAAGTCATTCCAGTTAAAACAGCCCTGCAATTCTGCAGCTCCCCAGCAGATGGCGTTATCAGGTGATGACTCGCTCCTGAGTCCAGCACCCACTTCACAGTTGTGTCCCTGCTGGCATTGTTGTTCAAAGTTGCCAGAGAAGCCACGAGATGATAACAGTCTCCCTTCTCTGAGTCACGTCCTTCCTTCGCGTTCCCACGCTGGCCTCCTCTCCGAGACTGGTTCCCATGAGAACTCAGCTGGTTGACCTTGGAGACATCCTGCCCGGCCTCTCTGCTCTTCTGCGGACAAGCCCGTTTTAGGTGGCTGTTGGATCCACAGACATAACATCGACGAGTGGAAAAAGCCTGAACACAGCTCTCATCTGGCTTGCCCCCCCCACCTCTGCAACCGGTGGAGCTGCCTGCGCCAGACCTGCCTTCTCGGACACGCCTCTCCTGTTCGTCCGAAAGACGCCCTGTCACGTACGATAGCGTCAAATCCTGTGGACTCATCGATTCCATAGACAGACACAAATTGTCATAACTTTTGTCCAGAGAGCTGAGCAAAATATAAACCTTCAGCTCTTCTGAAAAGTTGACCTGTAACAGGCGCAACTCATTAAAAACAGATAGCATCTCAGTAACATGCTGTCTGATGTTCCCACCGGGACGCAGCTTCATCTCAAACAAGCGTCTGGTGGTGTGGATCTTTGCACCAGCCGTGGTTCTGTGGTGCACCCTCTCAAGGGCTTGGTAGGCCTCCTGAGCAGTCTCAAGCCCTTCAACCAGAGGAAGTTGGGAACCCTCCAAACTGAGCACTATAGCTCCCAGGGCTTTCTGGTTTTTCCTCTGCGACGCGTGAGCAGCCGCTATGTCCGCTGCCGCTGGTCCTGCTGCAGGTGGTGGGAGAGGGGGCCCCTGGGTCGCCTCCCACAACCCCTTGGCTACCAGCCAGGCCTTTAGCTTCCGGCTCCATTCGGCCCAATTTTGTCCATTTAATTTCTCAAAGGGAACTGAGAATGATTCACGATCGTCTGCCATCTCCTCCCCGGGGGCTAAGCTTACTCACGTCTCCCGGCAGTAGCTTTCTCCGCCTCCCGGCTCCGGCAGATCGCTTCTCCCCAGCGAGCTCCTTCCAGCTTCAAAGACACAGCTCCAGAGCTCCAGCTGGACCCCAGCAACTTTCCTGCTGGCTTCCCCCACACGTGGGACGTTCCTGCAATGCTTCAAAGCTTTGGCGAGCTTCCATAACCTGTTCGTATTATTTACACCGGACAAGAGGGTACACAGAGACTGAACATGGAGCCCGGCACCGCTTCCGTTGCGGAACTCTGCAAGCTATCCGTGCCTCCTGCAAAAGTCCTCCTCACCTCCACAGCGGTGAGAAGCAGAGTGCAGCACGTGTGGAATAAATCAGTCCAGACACAAGGCAGTCCTTATCTACTCTTGCCTTTTAATCATGAAGAATAACATCATAAATTCAGACCTGGCGAGAACTGACACATTCTCCCTTTCGCATCACGTCCGAAAGTCAGACTGAAACACACGGAGTCAAACCCCTCCCTTAAGTGTTTCTAGCCACGCCTCAGGAAAGAGACGTCACCAGAACTCTTTAACTCTGTGAGTTCTGAAACCATTAACAATAATGATATAACATGACCTGTGGAGACCCTCTTTATTTCCATGGCTACAACAATTATCAATAGGTTTTGCATTTTGACCTTGTCTTCTCTCTTCAAAAATCTGATTGTCTATAAACCAGGAGGAATGAAGTGAAGCAATAGGAGGCTTTCAGAAAATACATTCACTTTTTTTGTTGTAGTTAATGATTAGCCATAAGCTGAGGTATGACATTGACTCAAAGACGTTTTGCCCCGAGGTGCAGAACAGCCGCTTCTCACCAGCAGCCAGTGTGTAGAGCTAACGTGATGTAAAAGGAGCTAATTAGCATAATTTAAATCCATGATTTTATTTTATAGCGGATTCACTTTCTGTGTTTTATATTCCAATTTTCCACCTTTTAGTCTTGCTTTTCTTTTCCTGACTGCCAAAACCCTATCTCATATAGGAGGGCAATTACTGGGCAAGCATGTAGCTCTTTAATTGAAACACTTACAGGTGTACACTAGTAAACTATAAAGACTTTTAAGGAACAGCAAAGCTTTAATAGCTTCTTGTTTACGCATGTTGTAACCTAATTCTGTACTCTCTCCATATTGCCGGGGGAAGATGTTAATTTATAGCTGTGATGAGCAATAAAGCAATAATAGTAATCTAAAGGTGCAATATTCCTTGTTTAGGGGGCATTTATGGTTATGTATTAAAACTATAAATACTTCAAGATGCAGCAAAGCTGATCTATACAAAATGAAAGATAAGATTTTGTTGCTTTAAAAAGTGCTTTTGTAGCAAAATAAAAAGAGTGGGGAGGGTAAAGCTTGCTTTTTGTTTATGGCTAAGAAATAATAAACTAAAAAGATCAGCAGGCATGGTCATCTGATGGTATTCATGGAGATACCCTTGGGCGAACTTGACTCCTTTGCTACTTGTGTCCCATTAACACCTTGCAGGCATCAAAGAAGAAATTATTGTTTGTCAGAAAGGTCAACTGTTATTATGTACTTAGATTTACGTCTAAAATAAACATCAGGAGCTCATTCTGCATCAAGGCTAGAAAGAACTCAGCCAGATCTACACAAAAAAAGAGTCTGTTTTCTTGATTTAAGGAAGATCTCTCGCTCTCTCCATGTGTATGTATGTGTGTGTGTGCACGTGCGTGCATTCACAAGAATGTATATTACATTTCTGTAGATATGTAAATGTCTCTCTGTGCTGGAGAAGAATTCCTAAGTATCATCATTTCTAAAGAAGGAACTTGAGTCTTGAATTGAAGCCATTATTATTAATCCACTACCCGTACATGGGACGCAGGTGGCGCTGTGGGTTAAACCACAGAGCCTAGGACTTGCAGATCAGAAGGTTGGCAGTTCGAATCCCCTCGACGGGGTGAGCTCCCGTTGCTCGGTCCCTGCTCCTGCCAAACTAGCAGTTCGAAAGCACGTCAAAGTGCAAGTAGATAAATAGGTACCGCTCCGGCGGGAAGGTAAACGGCGTTTCCGTGCGCTGCTCTGGTTCGCCAGAAGCAGCTTAGTCATGCTGGCCACATGACCCGGAAGCTGTACACCGGCTCCCTCGGCCAATAAAGCGAGATGAGTGCCGCAACCCCAGAGTCGGTCACGACTAGACCTAATGGTCAGGGGTCCTTTACCTTTACCTTACCAGTACATAAAAGGCACTCCACAGTGGCTGACCTTGGGATCTCAAATTTCAGTGGCACCCTGTGTGATGCCAAAATTTGCTTCCCACCTCTCACCTTCCATTCTATGTCATAGTTGTGGTACACCCTGCTGATGTTTACTTACACATTGTGCTGACAGACAAAAAATTGACCACCAACAGAAATTGTTGTCACAGGGGTTACAGGCTTGACTCTTGATCAATTATTGGATTATTACACTACACAAATTAGAATTGGAAAATGTATTTTTCATAAGTTCATATCATTGAAGCAACATAGATGAAAAATGGTATTCATGTACTTAACATGGTTTGTGGGAGTGGTGAGGAACCTCCAGCCCACAGGCCTAATCCAGTTCACCAGGCCTCCCTGTTTGTCCAGCAAGCCACACCCACCTGCCCTACACCTGATTTCATACATGACATTAGATGTGGAGCAGATAAAGAGGGGGATTGGCTGAAAGGACCCAGAAGACAGCTGATTTTCAGGCATTTTGGAAGCACTATGCAAGGACATCCAATGACTGTCAGGTTGGCCAAAATGGTTCCTCATTCTTACTATATAGCATAAACATGATTAACAACATTTTATTATCTGAGGTATCTGCCAGTCTCCTTTGAATTTCAGGTTGTTCTTCAAAAACCTGCAGTGTACCAGTTGTGTTGATGGCCAAATTTAGCATACCATCTAAAGGAATTAGAAGAACACTGATATAAGGTGGGCCACAACCAGGTCCACAATGCTGTTTTTTACTATTAGACAAGTAATCCCCCCCCCTTCTTTCTTTATCTGACTTCAAGAACTACTCAACAAAAGTATTACTTAAGACACTGGTTAACAGACATTGTAAAGAAATATCTGTATTTCCTTTTTATGACAGTGTAAGAAAGGGTGACGCAAGGGATAATTACATTGTCTGTGTTGGGTTTACAGATAGACAAAATGTTTTCTGACATTTGAGAAATCCAGATGGTTTTGTTGAGTTATGATTAAAAAAAGGAATAGAGGGCAAAGCCCTCTGATATTAAAGACCACAGACAATTTCATGGTAAAGATAAGCAAAGAGAGTGAGTCTTCCCACAAAGGGAATGCAGTTCTCAAGATGGAGTATGTGCTATCCCTATTGAACTAGCTAGGACTGAAGCTAGTGGTACTTTAAGCTAGAGAGAGAGAATTGAGAAAACAGGCCATTTTAATGAGCCGAGCTGTTGTAAAAATGAATCATTGCAAAATTATGTTCCACATCTTTTTCACTTGATATTTGTTTTGTTTGTTTCATTATATTTTCAAAAGCCCAATAAAAATGGATGGAGTTTGCTCAATAGCAGCTCCTAAAACCGTTACCCTCTCCATTTTCATCACAGCTATCCAGGTCACGAAGCATATTAGAATAATAGGAATTTCTGATTGCAAATTTAGCTTCCAGCAAGGAAAGAGCAGAAAGTTCTTTAAATGGCTTCTGGAAATAGCTCCCTTTTGTTGTACACCTTCAAGGAGCTTACATTATTTGGAAGTGTCGTGAGGTAAAGATTTGGTGAAGCACCCAGGCAATCCAGAGCTTAAAGTTTATTAAACATTATTAAAAGTTTATTTTAGCCAGATGGCCAGCAGTCTAGTCCCGAAAGCTATTGATCCCATCTCTTCAGATCTATATGCAGTGCCTCCTGCACAAAAAAACATACATATCTTCATATGTGCATACAGCTTCACCAACATCACATTTTATAGTCAGACACAACCAAACTCTTCTCAGATTTGATATCTTCTCTTCTCTTTTCTGTCACTGATTTTCCTGCCCCTTAGTAGCATTCACTGTTTCCCCCCCACACACACACACCAGAATGAAGACTCTTTATTAAGAACATATTCTGAAAGCCCAACAGTCTGTTTCAGAGGCTTTATATATACACTCCCAGCTATCATTTTGAGGTGGGTTTGTTCCACCCCAAAGAACTAGGAAGCTGAGACTAACCCCTGGTAGGAAATGTGAGGAACTCCATCACATGACCCTTGAATGGACAACAGAATTGGGGGAGCAGGCTGACATAAAAGGTAGCCCCTTCCTCCTGCAGCTTCCAGATCAACATCCCACCCTTTGCACAATGTAATCTTTGCCAATCGCTATCTGGGACTGAATAGGAATTTTTGGAATATATCTTGATTGGCCTTTTGATATAAATTGGTTCCTCGGGTTAAGAACTTAATTTGTTCTAGAGGTCTGTTCTTAACCTGAAACTGTTCTTAATCTGAAGTACCATTTTAGCTAATGGGGCCTCCCGCTGCCGCTGTGCGATTTCTATTCTCATCCTGAAGCAAAGTTCTTAACCCGAGGTACTATTTCTGGGTTAGCAGAGTCTGTAACCTGAAGCGTCTGTAACCCGAGGTACCACTGTACCTTTCTTAATTCAATTGGTCTGGCTCATTATTTGGCTGTTTGGTTTGTTTCACATTTAGTGTGGTCAGGACAGTGGTGTAGGAGATGGTCAGCACCCTGAAACATGTTGGGTAGAGGGCACTTCACTAACTGCCTCCTATTGTTAGGTGGCTTTTTTGTGGGGCCTGCTTGATTCAGTGCTCTCAGGTCCTGCTAAGTGCTGACACTTGTCAGGTAGGCATGCCTGTAACTTTGTTTTACAGGAAGATGGCTGTTTGCCTCCCATCATGGCAGCTGGAATGAAGGAGTTTTATATAGGGTGGGTTGGCCCTTAGCTGCAGGGCCAAACTACCAGCAGTGCCTGTGTAAGTTTTACCTACCTGAGCTTGTGATCTGAAATTGGTGTATGTTTCCTTTTAATAACTGCAAGCTCTCTACCAATTCCTATTGTCGAGTCTTCATTACAGGTATTGGGCAATATAGTCTCATTTATTAGTACTGATGGCAGGCTCAGGGGGGGAAAGGCAAGAGCTGGAGACTGCCTCTGTCACACTTTATGGCCAAGGTCATCTCATGTGTAACACAGATGGATTTTGCCATCTGTTGTGGTAGTATTGTAAAGCTCTTGATAGTAAAGACATTTCTATAGAGGACAATGTTGGCTCAGAAAGAGTGTGTGTGTGTGTGTGTGTGTGTGTGTTTCTGACATTTGAAAAAACATACAATGCAACACATCCTCAGAGGGAAAGACTTGAATGTACAGGAATATGATTGAGGCAGTTGCAGATGAGTTGAGAGAAAAAGACTGTCTCTGCTGTAAGTTTCACTTGATTGATCATTGGTAGTGCGCTCTGTACTCCAAATGCCTTTGTTGGTAAATAAAGGAGCTTTCTCTTGTTCAGGGAAGGGCAAGAAGGACAGAGAATCAGTCTGTAATCTCACCAGTGATGTTTTCCCATCTTATTGTCTGTGGCATGGAGGAGTTTTTCAAGAGTATGTGTTCCTGCTTTAAGCATTCATGTTTTTATTTCTTTCGCACCAAAGCCACTGAAATGCAACTCCACTGTTGCTTTCAAAGTGAAGAGAATTGATCTCCTTTTCTTCTGGCTGGTAGGAGCACAGTTATAAGCTGCAAGTCCCTGTGTTAACTTACACTGTGCTGTGTGGCTGCACTTCAGTTTTGTTGCACACATAGCAGCTCATAAGTGACCTTGTCCTTTCAGTTTGTACCTTCGCTGTGAGTGGCTGCTTCCTTGGCAGAACTTTGGGCAAAGGTGATTTCAATGAATGACAAATCAGAGGGCAAATGGCAGCAGATCTAAAAGGACGAGGTGAATCTATCAAAGAAAGGAATATCAAAAGACAGAGTATTTGGAATATAACTGTTCAACACTATGAAGTTTATATTGCCGATTCCTAATCTTTAAACTGCTAGGCAATGAAAGTGGGTGACTGTTATACACGTCCCCTATGTTAGATCTGGCAACTCATATGGTCTAGGCTACAAGAATCATTAGTTTAATCCCATAATTCAAGTTTTCCATGAAAAGATCACAAATATTCCCTCCTAGATCTTTGAATGGCCTTGCCTGAAAACAATGGCACATTTTCACTATTTTCCCATGTGCTGAATTGAAAGGCAGTGATATAGGCTTCTTTTTCCCCCTTTGAATGAGAGAGGCTACTGAAGATTTATGGTGTCTTTTTCTTTTATTTACAGCTATAAAATCAGAGAATTGTGGGATAAAAATATATGAATACCTGTGACTGACATAAATTAAAAAATTGTCCAGTAGTACCTTAGAGACCAACTAAGTTTGTTCTGGGTATAAGCTTTTGTGTGCATGCGCACTTCTCCTGTGACTGACATGTTTGGGGTAAAAAACATGGATTCAAAACATGGGGCTAAACTCACTCTCCAGCAGGACTCACAGACTCACAAAGTCAAGTGTTAGGAATGTAGGCTGTTAAGCCTTTTGCATATCCTGTTCAGTCAACTTGTCAAGTGCTCCCCTCTTCCTCCCCCTCTTGCAATGAACTTACTGCCAAATAAAATTTAAATGCTTTACGACCTGTTCCAATTATTTCCCACCGGCAGCCTTGATCCCAGCATTGTCCAGGAATTCTAAGAATTAAAATATAAGTGCTGTTTTTGAAGGTTTCACTACACCAACTTAATTCAAAATGGCACCCAATTGTATCTAAATATGGACAGAAATCTGGTTTGTGGTGTCAGGAACCAACATGCAATTATATATATATATATCTTAAGAGGTATCCAAATGCATACAGAACAAACAGCTTTCCAAAATATATAGTAGATATAATTGCATGTCTTTCTGCTTCTTTTCTAATCTATGCTGCGTCTACACTCACAATTCTATTGGCAGCCAGATGTTTGGCACAGAGTTTGCCAAATCAACAGCTCTTTCTCCAAAGCTTTTTCACCAATGAGAACGAAGAGAATTCCATCTGTTTCTGTCAAGTGCTAACAGTCTTATAATTGGACCAGTGTTCAAGCTGTATATCATCTTGTTTCAAGAAGCACTTTGGGAATACTTGTTCTCCCTTTATTGTTTCCTCCAACCCAAGTGACCATATTTCATATCCATCTGAGACTTAAAGCAAGAATACCCAAGCAAATTAGTTGCTTAATTATACCATTGTGCTTTCATAGTACTGTAAATGCATCCTTGGAAATCTGAAGAATACTTTGATGCACTCCCCCCTTTTTTTTCTTTTTGGAATGATGGACACTGACTCTTTGATATAAGCCCATTTTGTTGGATAATCCAAAGCAGTGTTCTTCAACCTTGAGTCCTCAGATGTTGTTGGATTACAATTCCCATCAATCCCAGCCATTTTAACCAATGGTGAGGGATGGTGGGATTTGTAATATATGGTGACCCAAGGCTGAAGAACACTTCTAAAGTAAACATCATGGTATCAAATTATATTGCATCTAGAAGTCGGACAGAAGATATTAAAGTATTATTGCTTTAGACTGTGTCATAGCACATATTCACCTCTTAGTCTACAATATAGGTAAAAGTAAAGGTAAAGGTAATGGACCCCTAGATGGTTAAGCCCAGTCAAAGTCGACTATGGGGTGCAGCACTCATCTCACTTCAGGCCAAGGGAGCCGGCGTTTGTCCACAGACAGCTTTCCAGGTCATGTGGCCAGCATGACTAAACCACTTCTGGAACAATGGAACACTGTGATGGAAACCGGAGTGCACGGAAACACCATTTACCTTCCCACTGCAGTGGTACCTATTTATCTACTTGCACTGGCATGCTTTGGAACTGCTACATAGGCAGGAGCTGGGACAGAACAACAGGAGCTCACCCCATTGTGCGGATTTGAACCACCAACCTTCTGATCAGCAAATCCAAGAGGCTCAGTGATTTAGGCCACAGCACCACCCACATCCCTTTTGATATTATATTTGGTATTATATCTACAGTATATATGGCATTAGCTCCTAAAACTACAGGCTGTGAGTTTGCTCACCTTGGTTGATCCAATCTTTAATTCATGAATTATTATAAGAACAGTACAGTAAAGGCATGAGCTTCCTAGGGAGGTTGTGGAATATTTTTTCTTAGACACTTTCAACATTAAGTTAGACTAACTCCTTTCAGGTATGTTTTATTTAGCAAATATTCTCTCTTGGAACAATTGCTAGACAAGATGGTATCTTTCAACTCTGGCATTCAGAAAGGCCCTTGGAGTTAAAGGGCATACCCATTGTTGAAAGTAAGTGCAATAATTTACTGGCATTGAAAGCAAAATCCAGAATAATAGTCCTGTTTACAATTTGGTTCACACATTCAGCTGAGAAATGCTGATTTTCTGCACATGATTATCCTTGGGTATTGAATGCCTGAACAGAGATTGCTCCATGAGACCAGCAGTTGTATATTTTAGGACCCGCCCTATGCTCTTGACTGTAGTCTTGTCTTGTAACTGATTTTAATATTGTATTTTTCAGTTGCTGTATCGAGGCTTGGGACCTCATGGTGAAGGACACATAAGAAATATAATATCTTACTGTCAGAGTTGCTTCCAGATCCTAGCTCACAGAGGATCACGC
The DNA here is from genome assembly GCF_964106645.2 of Podarcis pityusensis. Lineage (NCBI taxonomy): Eukaryota > Metazoa > Chordata > Lepidosauria > Squamata > Lacertidae > Podarcis > Podarcis pityusensis. The sequence continues at coordinate 37,857,578 of NC_138030.1, forward strand.
TAGCCAGCGATCATTAAATAAAAGTCTTTATTGAGTTACAGTTTCCATTCTCAAGCTGCTGCGTGCAACCCTACGTCTAATGGTTAGATCGGCGAAGCTCCATCTGAGTCTCCGCCCCTTGTACACCAACTTAATATCCTAGCCTTGCTCCACCTTTTCCGCCTGACTGTTCTTCTCTGGGTCCCTTTGCCCCCCGGGGTCTCTTCCTTCCGGGATTCCTCTGACGCTGACGCTGACCCCCCTGACTCTTCTCCCTCCTTTCGGCGGGCTTTAGGACCTGGCTCCCTTTCCGGGCTGCCTACTGCGCCACCTTCCTGTGCATTTGAACTTGGCGCGCGCGCCCAACCTTCCACCTTCCGTCTGACCGTTTCTTCGCTCCCCGATGGAGGTGTGGCCACTCCTGACTCGTGCCCTCCCCCCTGTTGTGAGCTGCCAGCGCTTGATCCCTGGCGCCCTTCCTCTTCCCTGCTCTCTGGCGGTGACGCTGGTCCCGATTTCCAACTGCTCCCCTCTGAGTCCCCTCTGGCTCTATCTTCCTGGGGTGTCCCCCTAGGCTCCCCCCTTGCCCTGGCCACTGGTGCTCCTTTCTGTGAATCTTCTGATTCACTGGAAAGACTCGGAGATCTCGGGTCGTCGTCATCACTCATCTTTTCTTCTGCCTCCTCCCCCTCGCTCTCTGTTTCCTCCCTTGCCCTTGCCTCTGCTCCTGAACCCCTGACACTTGCTATTCTTCTTGGTGTTATTTATATTTGAACATTTGATTTGAACAATTGCTAACCCTCAGTCAAAGCAGGCTGCTCAGAGGGATTTTGAGCTTGTCAGAGATGAAGTGTCACCAGTACCAGATGGTATGAGCTGAAGATGGGGGGCGGGCTCTGAAATACTTTATGATATCTCAGCAATCCAGAAAAAAAAGCTCCAGAAAGGCATTGTTTTTATTCTTATTATATACTTATGTATACCCCACCCTTTTCCTTGATAGGACTTAAAAGGTAAAGGTACCCCTGCCCGTATGGGCCAGTCGTGTCCGACTCTAGGGTTGCGTGCTCATCTCGCTCAAGAGGCCGTGAGCGGCGCCGTCCAAAGACACTTCCGGATCACGTGGCCAGCGTGATGAAGCTGCTCTGGCGAGCCAGCACCAGCGCAGCACACGGAAACGCTGTTTACCTTCCTGCTATTATGCAGTACCTATTTATCTACTTGCACTTAAGAGTGCTTTCGAACTGCTAGGTGGGCAGGAGCTGGGACCGAACGACGGGAGCTCACCCCACCGCGGGGATTCGAACTGCCGACCATACGATCGGCAAGTCCTAGGCACGGAGGTTTTACCCACAGCGCCACCCGCGTCCCAGATAGGACTTAAGGTGATTTAAATATAAAAACAGGAATTGCTAAACACTTTAATTAAAAACAATTAAACATTAATAGAATTAAAACCATATACATATATAAAATCTGTTTAAAATGTACAAATATCTACAAGCATTCACTAGCAACAAAACTGAATTTCCCTATGCACTCTAGTGTATTGCAAGGGGACCAGACATGTGCCTTAAAAAAACAAGCCACCATATTGAATGTGGCCAATATTCTGTCCCTCAGAATAGGGAAGCCCAATGCAGTAATTATTCTTCATCTCTGCCAATAGATAGGCAGTGACAGTATACCACGAATGCTGTTGGCATCCATCTGTCTCTGGAAAAAATGGAAAAGTGCACCTTCAGGGGTCAAGTCAAACCTGCTGTGGCTGTAGAGAACGATACGGGAGAGACATGCTTTATTTCAGGTGGGGCAGATGAAGAGGCACCTGGTTGTGCTGCTGCAGAAGTACCATGGCATTTCTTTTTTCTGCACTCCTCCCAGCAGTCATTCATCCTCTGGTCACTGCTGTGGATACATGACCTGACTGTCTGTCACCAGGCACTGTGATCATCTGCAAGGGATTCCCATACAGCGAGGTTAATGTTGCCAGCCTTCATGTCAAGTCCTGAAGTTGCAAGGAGAAATTTCTTGGAGCTGAGAAAATGGGGAAGAGAGACCTGCATCCATCCCTAATCTAGAGATTTAAAAATGATTTACAAGTACCAAAAAGGTTCAGTGAAGCAGGGCTTGCTTTGACCTTCAAGGACCTTGGGCAAAGTGTCCTCCAGTGGATCCCATTCACTATGGAAGAGCCTGCTGGTCTTATGTGGCATCGGTGGTGGCAGTGGCGTAGCGTGGGGGGTCCCAGGGGTGCCGGCCGCACCGGGCGCAACATTTGGGGGGCGCGCGTTTGGCCGGCCCTCCTGGAGGAAGCAGGAACCCCACTGTCCTCGGACCTCCTCCGAAGGCTGGCAGTGGGGCGGAGAGACCTCCTCCCCGCGCCAGCCTTCGGAAGGCTGCTCCGAAGCCTGGCGGTGAGGCGGAGAGACCTTCTCCCCGCGCCAGCCTTCGGAAGGCTGCTCCGAAGCCTGGCGGTGGGGCGGAGAGACCTCCTCCCGCCGCCAGGCTTCGGAAGGCTGCTCCGAAGGCTGGGGGCGGGAGGAGGGCTCTCCGCCCCACCGCCAGCCTTCGGAAGGCTGCTCCGAAGCCTGGCGGTGGGAGGAGGTTTCTCCACCCCACCGCCAGCCTTCGGAAGGCTCCTCCGAAGCCTGGCGGTGGGGCGGAGAGACCTTCTCCCCGCGCCAGCCTTCGGATGGCTGCTCCGAAGCCTGGCGGTGGGGCGGAGAGACCTTCTCCCTGCGCCAGCCTTCGGAAGGATGCTCCGAAGCCTGGCGGTGAGGCGGAGAGACCTCCTCCCGCCGCCAGGCTTCGGAAGGCTGCTCCGAAGCCTGGCGGTGGGGCGGAGAGACCTTCTCCCCGCGCCAGCCTTCGGAAGGATGCTCCGAAGCCTGGCGGTGGGGCGGAGAGACCTTCTCCCCGCGCCAGCCTTCGGAAGGATGCTCCGAAGCCTGGCGGTGGGGCGGAGAGACCTTCTCCCCGCGCCAGCCTTCGGAAGGCTGCTCCGAAGCCTGGCGGTGGGGCGGAGAGACCTTTTCCCCGCGCCAGCCTTCGGAAGGCTGCTCCGAAGCCTGACGGTCGGGCGGAGAGACCTTCTCCCCGCGCCAGCCTTCGGAAGGCTGCTCCGAAGCCTGGCGGTGGGGCGGAGAGACCTTCTCCCCGCACCAGCCTTCGGAAGGCTGCTCCGAAGCCTGGCGGTCGGGCGGAGAGACCTTCTCCCCGCGCCAGCCTTCGGATGGCTGTCCTGAAGACTTGTGGTGGGAGCAGTGGCGTAGCGTGGGGGGTGCAGGGGGGCCTGCTGCACCTGGCGCAACATCTGGAGGGGGTGCGGAAGAGACTCGAGTGCTAAAATCCACGGGTTAGGGGGCGCAAATTACTTGCCTTGCCCCGGGTTAGGGGGCGCAAATTACTTGCCTTGCCCCGGGTGCTGAGAACCCACGCTACGCCACTGGGTGGTGGGCATCAATGGCGCTAGGCAAGATCTAAGCATCACCAGGAAACTACGGTACACTACATCAGAGGTCACATGTAGAAATTAAAAGAAAACGACATCTAGATCCAGTTGTCCAGGGCTGTTTGGGGAGTAGGGAATAAGGGAAACAGCACAGGTGATGGTAGTAGAGATGAATAAAACTGCCAGTTTTCTCCATTTATCATTTTTCCAATCTTAAATCAGTCTTCCACATTTTTGCATCAGGCTGTGATTCTTTGTTTTAAAAAAATAATCATGAAAATTTGTCAGCATTTTTAGTAAGCCTTTCTTCCAATACATCTTTTTGCCTAATATTCAAATCTTTGCAAGCATTTTCTCCAAATAGAATGCAAGTTTGTGTGCCATTTTAATGAATGTACAGTATGCATTTTTATACATAATTACATCTCACATACACACTTTTTTTGGGGGGGGGGGGGGGTTGGATAACGGCTTTACTAAATTCAGAGAAGTGTGATTTTTGAAAGATGGGCAATGCAAACCAGGAAATGCAAACTAGGTGTTCACTTTAAAATGTGAACCAGACCAAATTTTTCCTCCATTCTTAGACAGCAGTGGTCTCTGAGAGCAACCTGAAGATGCCATGTACTGATGCTGACCCAGCACTGACCCCTAGGTTTGTGACATGCCTTGAAAATGTCACCCACAAAGGTCCTTTGGGAAATGTGTAGCGATATATGGACAGCCAAGGGTGGCAGCATTTAAATCATTTTATGTGTTTCCAATATGCTAGATGGTCAATCGAAACAGCTAGCTAAATAAATAAATAAATAAAACCAGCCAGCAGATATTTTCAGCATTTACCTTCCCTCTCCTTCCCTGGGAAATATGAAGCATTTAGATAGTAAATTTAAATGGTCTGACCACTGTGGATAAAACAAATTCCAGACAGGCCCATTGTGCAAAATAACATCTTCATTTTATAGGTTTGTTGCATTAATTTTATTCCAGCTATAAATAATGATCTTGTGATATCACATTGACAAGAGCGTGGAATTATGGGTAGAAAACATTTATGATCCTGTTTTAGGTCAGATGCTCCCAGATGCCATAAAGAGGAAGGCAGAACTCAATTTATTTACTTTTTTAAAATTTTGCTTTTTATATTATTCTCTGTAAAAAAGAAGAAGTTGTCATTAAACATCTTTTAGGGCTCATCCAATCTCTGAATGGCCTCTATTCCTATTAGAATATTGTGAAATCAGCATTTATATTGTCTATTTACAAGAAATAAAATTTGATTTAATATGAGTAACAGGTATAGTTGGGGATATGCTCAGCTAACTAGAATAACAATTAGTTACCCTGGAATAATTCACCAAACCGTCGCCTTTAGTTTGTATTTATGTTCAAGGAATGAAGAGAATTAAAAAGAGTTGGCAATCCCTGGCAAGACTGGGAGCTCCTGACACTCTCTATTTAGCCTGTAATAAGCAGCCATATAAACCAAGGAGTGGAAGCTGTGGCCTTCCAGATGTTGTTGGGACTCTCAGTCAGTCCCAGAACAATGTCCAGGGGTGGTAAGAGTTGTAATCCAACAACATCTGGAAGGCCAAAGTTTCCCCAACCCTGTGATATAAACAATAAGAAACATTTAGTCTTGACTGGTGGATTTCACAGTTCCACAGAGAGAGACACTGTGACCTGCAAATGATCCAAAATAAAAGCAAGATGTGTATGGGTATAATATGCTGGGACTCATTGCTCATGTAGGCAGCAGTAACACTCCTGAGATGACATCCTCTAAAATCTGTAGATGAGCTGTCAAAAACTCCAGCACAGAGGAGAGTCAGAGACTCTGAAGGATGAGGCAGGTGAGTGGATATCAAGGTAGGCATGATGGTTGTATAACTCTAGTTTAAATCCTAATCACAAATAAACAAAGTGACTGGAATTAGGCATGCGCACCAGCCTCATGTGTACACCAAATTACGAGGCGAATGAATGTGATTCAGGAAAGGTTCTCATTTTCTGAATCAGATCACGCCTTTAACAATGTGCAACCAGTCAGATCAGGGACTCCCTAATCTTCTGTGGGACTAGGAGGCCTTGTCTGTTCAAAAAAACATACTGTCAGGTGTTTTTTCTTTACTGAGAAACAAGCTGACTGGAAAAACTCTCAGAGCTTGAGAAGGGAAGTGGTGGAGAGCTGGGGACTTGTTTCATCTTGACAGACAGGTATAAGTTTTAATGACACTGGATACTTTCCCCAAGACATTCCAATCACAGTGATTTGGAGGAAGGATTAAAAACAGTGTTTGTTTTTCATGCGGATCTTTGTATTCCTTATATTCAATGAATATATCTCCACTGTATCTGAAAAATGCATAGAAGGCAAAAGCCCCCGCCCAGAGTCGTGGCTAGGTGATCTTGCGCCCCTGGCAGAACTGTCCAGATTGCACCCCCTAGCAATGGACAAATTGGCTCTTCTTTCCACCTCTCCTCCAACCCCACCCCCTCCACCCATTCAATTCACCCTCTATTAAAAACCATTTTTTATGAGGCAATAATCAATATTTATATTTATGAACATATCTTTTAGCTGATTTTGCCCCCACCCCGCCTGCGCCCCTAGCAAGGGCCCACCTCACCACCCCCTAGCTACGACCCTACCCCCGCCACACATTCACACAGCAACAACCCTAGGGGCAATGGAGTCCCTGCTGGGAAGGTGATATATTCCCCACTCTAGTCTTTCCAGGGAATCTCAAAGAAAAGAGATCATATCCAAAAACCTATGGTGGGGGGAGAAGGGCACCGCCCTCAGTAACCCTTGGGTTTGAAGGTTCCTTGCTGGCAGAGTGGCATTTTCTCCCTGCCAGTCTTATTTGAGGATCCATGCTACTGTTTTTAACTGATCTAATTAATGGATATGAATTGATTGGAAATACAAAGGGCAGCTCCCAAACAGAGTGGGTTGCTTCCCAAAGCTATGAATACAAAGCCAAAACCTGTTCCTGTGCACATTCTTAGCTGGAATGCCATTCCCCCTCTTGAGTAGGGGTGAATTTGCCGCATCCTCCACCCCTACAAGAAGAGGAAAGTTGGTTCGTTCCAGTGTGGGGTGTGCTTTGGCCAAACGTGGGGCGATTCACCCATGAGGGAGGAGGTGGAGATCTGGCTATTTAAGCTGGCTCTACTCTGCACTCATTCCACTTCACTTCATGGGCACCCTTCCCTCCTTCCTGGCTTTGCTGTTTTCTTTATTAGTGGTTTTACTGCAAGATGCATTGCTGGAAACATCTATGGAAGAGGATAACCTATTGCGGTCACTCCAACTCCTTACCACATACAGTGGTTAATAATAATAATAATAATAATAATAATAATAATAATAATAATATCTTTATTGTCATTGCCCCCTTCGGGGACAACGAAATTACTTGACTGCTCCATAAAAACTCTAATTAATTAATCCAGTATAATACAGCAAGGGAGATTAGATGACTTTCAAAGTCCGGGCTTCCCATTAGAAGAGTAGTGAGAATCATCCACTCTGTTTAGAAAGGGTGGTGAGGCTTTTTGTTTTTTACTGTTTTAACAATGCCCAAGTTTTCCCTTCAGCAAGGTGGAATTTATAGTTCCTGTCTGGTAAATTGTTTTTTAATTAAAATTTTATTGAGTTCCTCAAATCCTGAACACATAAATAGCTAGTGTCTGGCTAGAAGAACACTTGTGTGCACATGTTTAAATCACCCCTCTCTACACTGACCCTGAACTGCTTCTCCACTGGCTGCTATCTTTGAGACAGTAAAAAGGACTAGAGCAGAATGGTACTTATGAATGAGAAAGTGGCCTACAATGTTGGGTGTGGTCAGTGGCATCCAGTCCTCGTGAGGTGGAATTGTGCATCGTGGCAAAGCAAGGGCAGTGGCCCAAGGCTTCAGCTACCGTATGAATCTGATCTTGGGATAGAGATATTTAGGTAATTTGATAACTTGACTTATCAGCTGTCTGCCTGATGTAAATGACAGGAGAAATGCTTATTTCCATTTGATCTTATTGTAAAAAACAGATTATACCTGCTTCCTATTTGATAGGTAAGAAAACTCAGTTGATTTAATATATTTTATTTGAGGAGAGTTATAGCCCACTTTTCAACTAGTGACTAATACATTGATGAAACACAACAGATACTCCAAGAACCACATGCCACAGTGACCGCTCCCCACATTAAATGGGGGCGCCTTTTGCGTGGTTGCGTGCAGCCCCCTGGACCCTATGTGTCACCATTAGCACAGGCTTGGCTTTGCCTTCCCCAGGTGGGATACCTGGAGGTCTCCGCCTACCTCAGCCAGTTGCCCAATCCCACCTGTGGAGGCGTTGCCAAGGTGATCAGGCCAGGTAGGGGGAGGGACCACCTGCCCACACGATAGGGGGAGGGAATCGTCAGTTGGCTCCAGAGCTTCTCCTGCCCTACCCACCCTCAGTTAAGACTTCTTTTGCAGGTTAACCTTTTCTCCACAGGTACGCAGGCACTGCTACGTCAAGGTCACTGTTGAAGGGCCGGAAAGGAATTCTCCTGCATTGGCAGGTTTGCCTTTCCCGTAGCAAAATGTCACAACTTTGGCGGTATCAGGCCTTGGGTGGAATTCTTTAGTCTATCTTCCCTAAATGGGGGTGGGCATGTAGCAGTGACCCACACCCCCCTTCTCTTCGCGGCGGCGATTCCAGGGTTCCCCGTTAAAGGGGTTGTTTTGAGGGGAGGCTTTGACTGTACGCCTAGAGGTTGTCATTGCTGTCCCCTGCGACGGCGGCGTAATTGGGGTGGGCTCTCTCTGCTTGAACATATGTTCTCCAGAGCCAGCCCCCCCCACTGAATAATCCTGATGTTCCCCAGATCCCCGGCGGGGGACTGGGAGGGCTAAACACCCAATGCCTGAGCAAAGGTCTACCCACATCTGAAATATAATAAAGTTGTGGCCAATTTTAATCCATAGCACATTGTCTGGAATCATTATTCCACATGGGGGCCGCCCAGGGTTTGGGTGACTCCACCTGTCCACACAATGCAAAATAAGCAACTCCACTGGAACAGGAGTCAGCACTGTATGTTTCTTTGCACAGGCCTCCTGCTGTAAGTTGGTTCTGTGGGTGTCAGGAAGGAGACTGTCCAACTGGGGTAGGCCCTGATGCTGTCTTTACTTGCTGCCCCTCCTCCCTATTCTTCTTATTTGTACATTTAGTTAGCTGTTTGATTGATTGATTGATTGATTGATTGATTGACTGATAGATAGCTACCTAGGAATTAGAACAATTTCTTTCCAGGCACATACAGGTAGAGAGTCTCATAAAGGTATTTCCAGGCAACATGGCTCTTTATATTTTTATTTTTACAGAGATTCAGCAGTAGTGAGTGGTACGGCTGGATGCAAACGGTATGCAACATAACCTATATTTATTTTCCAATGTACTTGTGGAGCTATGATTGTTTCCCACAATCATCTTGATAACATGGTTCCTTTTCAGTTTGCAAGGCTATGATGACTTGGCAACTGAGCACTGTAACCCTGTGATGTTTCACATCTGCATTTCTCCTAAAGATGTTACCAGAGATAAGGCCTCCCACAACCAGTATCAGCATGCCGCCCCCCCCAGCTATTAGATTAGCAACCTTCTGTTTTGGATAAGAAATAGGTTTTGCCTGCAGGGTAGGAAATGCTATGACTGCCATTTACTGTTTCTGCATAAATTTTCATGGAAGAAAGCAGGAAAGTTGCAAGATAGCTGTTGCCATTCCATATAAGCCCTTTCCAAAGTCCATTATCTGTGCATGTCGAGGGTTCATCGTTCTGCATGCTAGGCTGCCTCCCATCATCAGGGATAGCTCATGCAGTAGTATGAGATTCTGAGTCTTAGGGTCGTGGGTTCAAGCCCCAGGTTGGGCAAAAGATTCCTGCATTGTAGAGAATTGGACTAGATGATCCTCATAGTTCCATCCAATTCCATGGGTCTATGATTCTATTATCAACTTTCCACACAATGAAAGGGAAGGACTGCAAGTGCATTTGGCTAAACACAGCCTCTCAGTTTTCTAGAACAGTGGGATATGGACACAAAGACCAGGGTACCTACAAAAGTACCTCTCAAATAATACAGTGGTACCTCAGGTTAAGAACTTAATTCATTCTGGAGGTCCGTTCTTAACCTGAAACTGTTCTTAACCTGAAGTACCACTTAGCTAATGGGGCCTCCCGCTGCTGCCGCCACACGATTTCTGTTCTCATCCTGAACCTGAGGTACTATTTCTGGGTTAGCAGAGTCTGTAACCAGAAGCGTTTGTAACCTGAAGCGTCTGTAACCCGAGGTACCACTGTATATCATTGCTTCAGAAAGAGCAAAAAGTTTGCCTTTATTTTATTTTTTTCTACCAGATTGCCAGAATCTACATTAATTATGCATGTTTGGAGTGTAGCACACAGTTGGGAAGCTGAAATGAATGTTTTGGGATATCATTAACCAAGTTGCATTGCTTTATCTTAGTGTCACCATCACTTTTCTCACTGTTGCATTTTCAGTTCCCAGCATATGGCAATAAGGCAGCTAATGGGAAAACCAATTTTGTATAACAGGATAAGTTTCCCTGCACTGTAGTTTATGAGCATAGGTAGCTTTCCAGTGTTCTCTGTTCTGTTTTCATCTTTTCATTTCTAAAGGACTTTCACATGAACAATTGATAATTTACAGAGAACATGTACTCAGAAAAGTGCTTTGTTTCCTAACTCCACTTTTAAAGTAGGCTCCTGTTATTCCCATTTTATTGATGATTAGTTGGGACAGAAGAGAAGAGATATTTCCCAGGTCTTGCTGCAAATGACCAACATGCAGGGAATACACAAGGAAGGTAAAAGATATGCACATGTTTGCTGATAGCTGAAATATTTGTGTCTATTGTGTGCTATGTAAAAAGAGCATTAAACATACATTTTAAAATAGTTATGTTTCCACATCAGCAAATGATAAAATAGAATACAAACCTGTGCAAAAACCAAATTCAGTGGAATGAAAAATACCAGATGAAACCCTGAATTAATATAAGAACAGATTGAGATATGTTTGTGCATCCCTAGTGGTAACCCATGAAAACTCACCAAATGAGGCATTCTGGGGGCAGGGAAAGGAAGGGACTGAGCTTGTCTGGCATCCACTGGATTCTGAAATGGCATCCCTCCTATCACTCAATCACAAGAGCTTTTCCAGCTCTAGGCTGAGGTAGGATGGAGCAAGGTTTTACTTGCTGCTCACCTTCTGGCCCAGCTGACTTAAGCAGGAGGGCTGTGGTTGTGGTGATCAACTCCCACCCAGAAACCAATGTCCCCACTGTGGAAGGACGTGTGGATCCAGAATTGGCCTCCACAGTCACTTACGGGCTCATTGTTAAAACCGTGTTTATGGAAGACAATCTTACTCGGCTATGAGTGATCGCCAAAGAAGAAGAAGAAGGCGGCAGCACTGCTCTGTCACACTCCACAACTGCCCAGCTTTGCCCATTATTCTCTGAGCATTACCCTGGTATGTGGAAACCAGACAAGGTTGTATCAAAATTAACAAATCTAATTTCTCAGACACCCCTACTTTAGAAACAACATTTCTTCAAAACCTGTACTGTTTGATGTGCACAAACATGAAGTTCATGGTAAATCTTGTGCATTAAACTCGGTGCTCATGTGTGAGAACTGTCCACAAAGGCAAAATGCTTGTTTCTTTATTTTGGTACCTTCACAGGAATTTTTCACCTTATCTTGCATATCTTTTCGCCCCCTCAGAAATGGTGTCATAAATGTATTGATTTTATTTTTGAGTTCTCACTGTTGAAGCACTTCTTTAATCAAAAGTAAATTATGTAAAGGCCATTTGGGTCAGCTCAGCCAGCAAAATGAAAAGAGCAATGCATCATTTATTTGTAAATGTCAGTGAAATCTGTAGATCGATATCTTTTTCCAACTTGGATTATATTTATGATTTTGTGTAAATTTCAGGCTAAATGTCTTGTTTCTTGAGCTAATTCCTGTGCAAAATGGCAGGCTGAAGCACATCTGAACTCATCTCTGCATGAATGCCTTTTTTACCTTTTTTTAACCCATGTGCTATTGGAATGTTCATTTGACTGTATTTAACCCTAGGGGCCCTGTGCACATCTGTTTTCAGTTCAGCATGACCCACTCTGGCATTGTAGCCTCTCTGGATATGTTGACACTTGAGGGTAGATTCTGTGCTTCAGCTCCTAATATGCACAGCACAGATGGTCCATGCAGAAGCTGCCTCCAAAGCTAAGCAGCCCAGTACCTGGGACAATGTCTGGGAACCTCATGCATGTATTTCAGACTTCCATGGAGGAAAGATGCCATAAAAATGTGAGGAACAAGTAAACAACCCAAATTCAAACTTGGAATCATAGCCGTTGACAGCATCATTAAGAATGCATCTAAGCATAAATGCAGTTTACTTCAATTATGTTGTTTGTAAGAAACAACAAATAGGAGACATGAATGGGCAAGTATCAAAGTACAACAGTAAATATTTCTAATTAAAAATATCCAACGGGCTGCACTACATTTTTGAGCTATGCTGCTTTTCATCTGTGGAACTTTGATCTACTTAAAACTTTCCTTTAAACACTCCAAAATGGAGCTGAATGGCACCCATAGTCTGAAATTAGTTGTCTCTATTCATACGACAATTAGCTACTTACACTGATCGCAAAAAATATGCTTGTCATTTGCCATTAGTGACATGACTAATGCCTTCCTCTTTTACCATGAAAATGAGCTTGTAACAACATCAATGCATCTTGTATTAAAAGGATGTTCTGTGTCTCTACATAAAACAAACACATCACCCAGCACCTTTAAAGAAAACTTCTATTGCAGACGCAGTTCTGTTCATGCAATAAAATGTGGCCATGCCCTCCAGATTCTCGCAATCCCCCTATGCCTTTTATTAGGTAGCAGTACTTTGCTTCTCCTGCTACTGAACAGAATCCACAAGTCATTTCGATTCAGTCAAGAAACCTGGAGCACAAGAAAACTTAATTCTAGGTCTTTACATTTGAGCTGCGATGTATGTGCAATTTCAGTGCACCCGTGGGGCTCATGGAAAATTGCCAGCATGGTCCTTCCTGATTTTTTGGACACCTCTGGCTTAGGCATTTAAAATGGCTAGTGGCACTGAAATCTCATGCATTTAAATATTATTGTATCTTGCATGACTAAGAGAGATTAAATAGCCTTCAATGACAAGCATCACCTGGTAGCGAAAATTGTCATCTTGAAAATGCTGGGGGCTGTATGGGTGTGTGTGTTTATATATAAGCATCAGATCAAAGCCGACCTTGTTAATTAACACTTGGTATCCTGGTGTACATTATCAAATCATAACAGGACCTAAAAGGCTGCCATCTAGTGACAAAAAGAAACTGAAAACAGGATCTATAATATATAGTACTTTCATGTGTTCAAAGCGCTTCACATCAATTATCTTGTTCAGTCCTTGCAACAGCTCTTTAAAGTAAGAAAGTTTTATTATCCCTGTGTTGCTGATAGTTGAGAGAAGGTGACTTGTCCCAGCCCACCTAGAGACATCATGGCAACAGTGAGGTTAGAACTGGTGACTTTCTGATTCATGGTTCAGTCTCTTAGCCATTATACTACATGCAGAGTTTCAGAAAACAAGAGGCAAGTCAGTATCATTTTAAGGTTAAACAAACCCATAAAATCATCTGCCTAGCACAAGCTGCCAGGTTTCAGAAAATAAAAGGACATAGGAGTATCACATTAAGGTCCAACATGATGTAATCCACAAAGTGATGCAATTTCAAATGCTCATCCAGACTTCCCTCCCTTGAAAATAGTTCAGTACATACAGCTGCCTCAAGCATTTTGGCTAGGGTGTTTGCTAACATGGGTGCCCCTGGTTTATTGAAAAGAGGATTTGGGGCAAACAAGCTTGTGCTGATCCTGTGAGCAGCCTTAGTTTAAAGCCATGGAATCTACCTTGGTCTCAGTCTTAAGATGGAGAGAGGGAAGAGTTAGCAACACATTAAGCTCCTGGGTGGGACGCGGGTGGCGCTGTGGGTAAAACCTCAGTGCCTAGGACTTGCTGATCGTAAGGTCGGCGGTTCGAATCTCCCGGTTTGGTCCTAGCTCCTGCCCACCTAGCAGTTTGAAAGCACCCCTAAGTGCAAGTAAATAAATAGGTACCGCTTTATAGCGGGAAGGTAAACGGCGTTTCCGTGTGCGGCACTGGTGCTGGCTCGCCAGTTGCAGCTTCGTCACGCTGGCCACGTGACCCGGAAGTGTCTTCGGACGGCGACGGCTCCCGGCCTCTTCAGCGAGATGAGCGCACAACCCTAGAGTCGGTCACGACTGGCCCGTACGGGCAGGGGTACCTTTACCTTTACCTTTAAGCTCCTGGGTGGCCAGCAAGTTTCAGGTTAACCCAGGGATGCTGGCAAGAAGAATCACACAATGGCCAATTCCCCCATTTTAAAAAAATGTAAAGTCCAGTGGTTCCCCAGACTTAAGCAAAACGCACAGGTTCCTTGTAGTAGAGGACAGGAGTAAAGGGAAACATTGGGGGGGGGGGAATTCTTACCAAAGCCAATATTAATTGTAAGTGGTGAGCACTGCACTAGGTAATATGTACTAGTTACATTAGAATGAGCCCTCAGGGAATAAATGCCGTCTTTAAGTGATGTAAATTTATCTTTCCATCGCAAGACTGAGACCAATGCAGACTTTACAGCTTAAACACTGCCAGTTTTTCTCTTCCCTCCCCATTTCCTGATTTCCTGAACACTAGGTATGATTAAGAGTTCAGGAGAACTCACTCACTGTTTTGTAACATGTTGGTCAGTCTAATAAATGTATTGTCTTATTATGGATTTCAGTATATTATAAACATTGCCATATGGGTGGTAGGAAAACATGGATAGTTACCCTGCAAAGCAAACTCTCCATCAGCATTCCACTTGCAAAGACTGTAACATTTTTGCCATTTGCAAATTAACATAATGATATGGCAAGTTTTAACATCTAGCAATGTGTTTTAACAATAAGGAATTTTCTAAAGGACTTATTCAGGATTTGGATCCAAAGGGACTGAAAAGAAAACTGCCAACGTAGTACAGGCAATGACTGACTCACATGCACATGGTGCTGAACCTAAAACATAGGCTTGCCATCTGTATGGAAAATTCCTGACATGTCCTGGCTTTTGGGTGTCTGGTGGGATTTTTGCTAAATTGGCAAATTGCCAGGGGAAACCAGGATGTACAGTAATGGGAAAAGCAACAGAAACAGTTCCAAAAGCTTAAAACTGCTATTATGGGGGGAGTTTTCCCAAAACAAGCTCAACGATTTGGGTAAAAGTTCAACAATTTTGGTGGGCTTCTTTAAAAAGAAAAGCTCAACAATTTTGGGATCTTCCTAAAACTTTGCAGGTGTCAGGAATTGTACTTTTTCCAATATGGCAACCCTACAAAACATAACTAAAAGGGTGGAATGGGGGTGGGGCAAAATGCTTTATGTGGGCACCAGCAATGCATGCAGGGGTCTGGAATGTAATCCCATGCCTGTAATGACATTGTGCAAATCTATGGTGTGACTGCACCTGGAACATTGTGTACAGGTCAGGTGCCACACCTCCAAAACGGTTTGTAGAGTTGGGAAAGGTTTATAAAAGGGCAACCATAATGACCAGGAAAGGTTACATGGTGTGGAGACATGGTGTGGATAGTCCTGTCATTACTAGAACCGACAGCCATCTACTGAAGCTGGGCACTTGAAAAATCAGTACAGACAAAACTATAGAAGATTCAGGACAAATTATGGAATTTGCTATCAGAGTAGCATAAGATGTATTGAAGGCCACCATCTTCAATGGCTTTAAAAGATGCTTAGACTTTGAAAGATGAGGCTATCAATGCCTACTAGCCATTATGGTTATGCACCACCTCCAGTATTAGAGGCAATGTTCCTCTAAATGGCAATTTATGGCAATCACCACTGGGGAGGGAGCTGTTGCACTCAGCTACTACTTGGGGGCTTCTCATAGCTAGCTGATTGACCACTGTGAGAACAGGATGCTGGACTAGACCTTACAGAGCAAGGCTCTTCTTAGGTTCTAACACATACAGTCATACCTTGGTTCTTAAATGTCTTGTGAGTTGAATGTTTTTGCTCCTGAACACTGTAATCCCAAACGCCGTGAGTGTTCTGGTTTGCGAATGTTTTTTGGAAGCCAAACATCCAACACCACTTCCAAATGAGTGCAGCAAGCTCCTGCAGCCAATCGGAAGCCACACCTTGGCTTTCGAACATTTTGGAAGTCGAATGGACTTCCAGAATGGATTCCGTTCGAGAACCAAGGTACGACTGTATTACAAGTTGACAATCCTCCTAATTTAACAAAATCCTATAAACTTCATTACTATTACAGTGGACGATTGGGTTGCGAATGTGATCCATGCGGGAGACATGGTTGCAACCCGCAGCGGCGCATCTGTGCATGTGCGGGTTGTGATTCGGTGCTTCTGCGCATGCGCAAAGCACGATTTCCAGGTTCGGCAAGGTGCGCAACTTGAAAACATGCAGCCTGAAGTGTTTGTAACCCAAGGTATGACTGTACTATTCTTGTTATTTTGCAGAAGAGCTGGTCATTGGCTTTGAATGTAATGTTCTGAATCCACATCAGGATTTATAAGGCTCAGCTCTAATCAGCTCCTTTTTCATCTGTAATATGAGTATTACAAATCTGCAGTATCTGTTCTCTCTTACCTATGCTCACATAGGCAGACATACTTATTCCCCAGAAGGAGAGAGCAGCTTCAAACCCTCCTCCTGTTTCCTTTCAAAGTCAGTGCTAAATGGCAGGGATACTTACTGAGAGGCTCTTTATAAATCTGACCTCGAATCATAGTCACTAAGAAAGGTAAGGAGTGAAACTACTATATTAAGAATCCTGAGTTAATGCAACCTACATCAGTGATTCAGTGGGAGGAACTGCCAGCCAGTTTCCTTGATATATGGCATCCTTTTAAGGATGGAATAACAGGAGTCACAGTGGTGCATTTTGGCTCGTGTGAGGGGCCTTCTGTTATACTGAAGGGGTGGTTCCTTGATGAACCAGAGGCATTAATATTCCTATTGCGAGGGAATAAATATAAAGAGTGCCAAAATGAAAGACACCAGAAGTGGATCAGATATTTGCAGCCAGGGAATTCTGTAGTGAGACTGTCAATTACACATTTCATTTAACAAAGGAAGGTACAACACCTCAAGGAGTTGCTGTATTCATTCAGTTATTACAGTGGTTGGGAGTTGGAACGGGTGATAGGAAAAAGAATTTCACTTAGGAACATAAAGGAGAAATGCAATTTGATGGAAGGCTCCAGAGAATAATTACCAGTGCACAGCTATAACTTATGCATAATCAAGGTTCACTGGAGCACATGTAGACAATGGCTTCTAGATCACATGAGTGATGCCATGGAATATCTTGAAGAGAGAAGTACCATTGACAGAAATTCAAGAGCAGATCTGTTTCACCTCGAGATGCAAAAACAAGGTGATTCTTAGAAGTCCCTGTCAAAATATACAGCAGCTGAAAAGTCCTCACCCCTCTCCAAAACTAAATTATACAGTACTGTGATGCATAGTCAGTAGAGGTGTGCACCATCTCTTTGTGTACCCCAAATAACAAGGCATATTGCTGTGACTTCAGGCAAGATCATGCAGCTGAGTCAGATCGCACCATTAACAAGATGCATCAAAGCAGATCAGGGAGTCTCCACCTTTCCTAGTAGCTATGTCATTTCTCAGAAATGTAACAATCTTCCAGGAATCACCCCAATTGGCCTAACATTTCAGGTTACAGACAGAGATGATGCACACCTCTCATATCTATCTAAGGAATCTCTTAAAAGTAGGGATTTTCATTTTAGAGTGGATCTGGTGCATGTTCAGGAGTTCCCAAATATTTTCATTCCAGAAAAGAAAAGAAAAAGAAAGACTGACAGCTGAAGCCCAAACTTTTGATTCTGAACAGACTAACACCAATAACTTTTATGAAGGTTTTTTTTTAAAGTAGATTTGTGAGTAACCTGGGCTGTAAAAATACTTCAAACATGGCTAGCTGTTAAAAATGAGCTAATTCAGAAGATGCACATTTAAATAAATATAATGCAATAGCATAATGGCCCGAGATAATAGATTTGAATGGGGAATGATAATGACATCGAGTGCATTTTACAGAGCAATTAATACACAGTGAAATGGTGTGCCATTTGGCTGATAGAAGACGAGGGGGGGGGCAGAGATAGAGACTTAGGCAAAAAAGGAGATGGTTGCACCAGATAAAAATAGGGGTTGATTTTCTTTTCAGAAGGATCACAGCTTACAAACATAATAGGAGAGAAGAAACAAGCATGTCAGGTTATATAATGCAGCTTGTAAAATCCAGAATGATTAGTTTCTAAAGAGGGCAATTAGGCTGCTTTTGCATATGCATGTGACTTCTGCAGAGAAGAGTGCTGCCGATTCCGTTTCTGCTCTCCTCCCGCCCATTCCCAATAAAGTCCCTAAAATATATCTTATCCTCATTAAACCTCATGTATCATCCCTTTCATTTCATGAAAGAGACTATTGCCAATGATTGGTGTATGCAAATACCCTGGACGCTCTTAAGAGATTATTAGGTTTTATTGACTCTAACAGAAGGTAACAGATGAGGGAACATAAACTGGGTTAGCTTTAGACAAGAGGCGCCTTAACGATATAAAATGGAAATATTTCACAAAATGACTATTATTCATCACAAGGAAGAACTGGCAACCGTCTTGTGGTGCTAGAAAGGCTATTGACCACCCAGATGGACAGCAGCAATTAAGGACTAATATTCCTAAAAGGAGTGGACTTTGTATATGAATTTAAACTCAATAAACCCTCCCTCCCTTTTTTGTTCCACATAGAACTTTTCTCTCAGAATACCTTGCTTATGCTCTGCCAAAAGTTTCTTTTGACCTCATAAACACTGCTGCCATCCCACCATGCAACAGCACACACCTTTCAACTTTCACTCAGTTCACAATTTTCTCCTTAGTTTGAAGTGTAGGTGGGTTCAGGCATGATCCAAGACTGAGATTCAGCTCAAAAAGAATTTATTGGAACATCAGGAAGAAGAAGAAGAAGAGTGAGAAACAGAGACACTTGGCCCAGTGTCTCTGTTTAAGCCGGCCCAGGCAAAACACACACACCGCCTGGGTCAGCTTAAGGTATATATACTGGGCCAAGTGCCCCTGTTTGTCACCCACCAACACAGCTTCATGATATACCATTGTTCCCAGGGGTGATTCTGGAGAAAAAACATGGCTGCCCTAGCGGGCATTGTAAAAGTGTCCACTTTTCTTTTCTTAAGTCTTTGCTGATCCTTTGCCTTTTCATATGCATTAGGTTGCACTGCTGGCTCATGGAAGAATAAATTTAGTGCATCTGTAGATTCCCTTTCTATTCTGCTCTGAAATACCCTTATGAAATATGCCTTTTCAGAAGTAGCATAAGCAGTTTTGGCGGCCCTAATGTAGGCCCCTCTTCTGATGGCAATAATTTTTTACACATGATCCACAAATAATCAGGTCCAAACCTATGTAATTAAATTTCAGCATCAGAAAATAACACATGGCATATGAACACATTTAATCTACACCAGTGTTCTCTGGTGGACCTCAAAGGATTGCTGAAAGCAAAAATAAAAGAGTTGTAAAGCACGGAAAAACTGTTGGAATAATAGTTTTTAAAAAATACAGAAAGATCATTTGTGAAAAAATGAGAAAAGTTGCTTCCAAAAGTTTACACTTTTGGTCTGGAAGCCCTATGACCTAAGGATAGTTGAAAAGCCTGTGGTTTGAATTATGCAGTAAGGCAAAAACTGTCCCTTCATGTTGCTGATCTGTGAACTTTACTCTTTCTGCCCATCCCTACAAAAGTACATAAGATGTCAGGGGGCACTCTTGAAAAATAATAAGTCATCAGCTCTGGATATGGTGGTAATGGTGTCCTTCTCTGAATCTCCAACTAAATATTACATATGCTAACAGATGGTCCATTGCCCAATTGTTATGGCAAGCTGCATTTCAGCAATTAAAATTTTCTGCAACAACTTCAAAAGTATGACTAACGGGAGCATGTACATCTACACAATACTAAAATACAGCAATTTTGCAAGGGGAGGGGTAGGGAGGATGAGCAAAGGAAGCTGTGACTGGGGAAGGAATTAGCATGTTAACATCCTTTCCCTCTCATTGGCCAAGAAGCAAAGAGAGCCTAACCTGTTAAATTATTAATAAAGGTCAGAACAAAGCATCATAAATTTCACTTTTGACTACTAAGATGACACATTTAGCCTTCCCAGAAATTATTTTCATATAAATTGGGGCATTACCAAAAAGATTATCATGAAAATCCAGTTTACCAGAATGGAACAGATTAGCACATAGGGAGAGAAACGTAAGATGAGCTGTGCATCTGGATTAATAAACACCATTTACCGTGATATTTCTTAGCTACTCAGAAAGATGGTGGTGTCTTCAGTCTTTACCAGAAACGAATAACTGGAAATGTCACAGTTGGGAGTTTATCTTTTGGAGGGGAGAGGGAAAAGGAAAGAATCATTTCCCATTTTTTCACTTAGTTTCAAATAGCAAAATAAAAATAAATCTCTAGTTAATAATTTAAGTAAGTTATAGATATCAGGCAAAGATTTCTCAATAGCTGTAATTAGTGACTGAAAACCCAATGGTGTTCTGTAGTGGAAGCCTGAGTTCTAAACCTGTTGACACTGCCCTTTCCATCCAAAATTACTCTTTTCTTTTGACACCAACATACTCTTTTAGCAGAAATACAACCAGCAGCTCTTACTCCCTAGTGGAAGTATCTTTTCTACTAGGGTGCCAGCCAGATCAGTTTTGTCTTCTGAAACATTTCATTTGTAGGTGTAGGTGTGTGTGTTTAAGAGTTTGTTCCTTTGGTTCTCCCTCATGCCTTGCACAGTGGTTGATTCCATCACAAAGAAACCAATACAAATCTATCCTGTTCAGTTTTGTGCATTTTTTCTGAAGGGAGATTGATGAATTAAAATAATTCTTTCAGGGACTTGACAGGGATCTTCACTCTCCTCGTTACATGTAGACTCTGTGTGGACTCTTCTTGGACGTATCCTTGCACATTGCGATTGGAAAGGATTCAACGGCTACCTCTGGGTATTGTTACTATCGCGACATATAACTTGGTATCTATATATCGACATTGTGGGGAATTGTTGCATGTTGATTGGTTCTTTCCATACATGGACAGTGGTGAACGTGGTCACAGATGTTAGATGGTGAGAGAGATGCAATGAGAATGGCATTTGGTGTTGATTCTAAAGCTGTTCTTGTGGTTTTGAAAGTGTAAAGTGTAAATTCAGTCTACTCAGCACACGCCCGTTAGTTTCTTTGTTTTTGTGTTTTTGATGTATAGCCTCCTGTGGCTATGGACTGCAAATCCGATCGCAGCAGAAAAGTAAACTTTCAGGTTTAGCAGTTCATCTGTTCCTCTCTATGTTCTCTTCTGAACCACTTAAGAGAGCAAAAAATAACTCCCACAGACAATCTGAACAGATTATTTTAATGAGAGCTGGGAAGTGAAGAGCAAATGACTCAAAATAAGCTTCTTGAACATTTCTACATATGTCTTTGAGGAGCTGTACTATGTTTGAGTCAGCAGGACTGTAGTAAGAGGCTGAGGCTGGCAGGGGTTTAGCTCCCTTTCCATTCTTAGATATTGTCTTCCTCTTTCTCTCTCTTTCTTCCCACCCCACCCCCATTAGCTGAGCATCCCATGCAGAAGCTGCATGTTATCAGCAACTCTATTTTCTGCTTGTAATTGTCTTTTTATCTAGTACAGTCAGCAATGTCCAGTTCACACTTGTTCTTGATTCTCCCCTGTAAACATCAAATGCAGAATGATTTGATCTTCCTATCTGTACAAGAAGGAACTTAATATAACTTCTCAATGTCTATTCATTTCACCCTTCCTTTCGAAATTCTCCCAATTATTTATCAAGTGCACTCCCTTCTCCACATTTCCCAGACATGACTTTGCTCCTCTTTCTCTCTAACCTTTTAATGAGTGAGAAAAAGAGGAAAGCACGATGGTTTGCACTACATGAAAATAAGCATCACCCAATTGTGCAGCCTCTTTACCAAGAAACAAATAAGAGCAAATCTGGAAAAGGCCTTGAAATTAGTTCTAAATACAACTGAAGCTATGGAGTTAAGCAGTAAGGATGTTTTCCTTATCGCTTTGTTTGTCAGCTCATATGAGGTAGCATTAAGACTACTTTCCATCAAAGATGAAGGCCCATAGGGGAAATCCCAAGGTTCTTGGTCATATTTCCCATCTCTTGTAACTTCTGGTGGTGTTTGTTCCATTAGTTGTTAATAGGAATGAGAGGCTTCCTCATTCATTATAGAAACATGGATGCAGCTACCCATTTCAGATATATTTTCATAAGAGGGTGACATTCATCTGAACATGCAGCCCATGACTTTCTTGCCTAAATATGTCACATTACAGTGTTTATGATATTCGAATTTATTACTCAAAATCATAAACAGGGGCAGGGGGATCAGCCCCCAAGAATACTATTAATTGGCTCACAGTGCAATCGAATGTTTACTCCAGCTAAAGTCCAAGTCACCTCAGCAGGCCTTATTCCCACACAAAAGGATATGGAACTGCAACTTCAGAGTAATGGCACAGTGAAAAACATAAAATTTAGCAATGTTAAATACATTTTAATTCTTGCAAACTGTCTGAGGGGTTGATTTTTAAAGATAAGCTTATAAATAAATGCCTGTGAAGAAATACATATTTATTCCTTTTTCTGGACAAGTCTAGGCAGTAATGGCTTTAAAAAATGATGAAAGATAGGCTGAGAGCAAGACAAATGTTTAAAAGTCTTCATTGTGATGCTTCAAACTATAGTCATGTCATTTTCCCTTCTGGGTGTGCCTCTGTACAACCATTTCTCTTGAAAACATGAAGACCTCCTGCATCTAACAAACAGCTATCCAGTGGTCAACACCCTCTAGCAGCAAACTGGAAAAGAGGAGACAACTGAATGAGTTTGCAAGTGAGGAGCAAAAAGGATCCTCATTGTTAGCAACTGCAGCTGAGGGTGGACCACTAGTTGAGGCATTCAAATGGCACATTTCACCTAGGCTATGAGCCCAGTCCTGCATGAAATTGGTCCCCAGATTTCTAAGACTGCACAAAGTAGTCAGTTTTTGATGCCATCTTCTAAAGTAACCCCAGTCCAGGATTTTATTAGGGGTCAGGCCTTCTTCATTCCTTAAAAATCCAAACAGAATTGCCCATTGCTCTAGCCACATGGAGGAAAGAACTTATGATTTGGCAGTGTGTCATGTGTTTCATGTGACTATGATGTATATAAAACAGTATGTTGGTCTTTAATGATGACTGATTTAGTTTAAGACTGATAAGTTTACCAGTGTGGTAATATGTAGTAGATTTATTTGATCACAACTCCTAATTCTTTTTTAAAAATTGACCTATTAATCCAGAGAGAAATATACTTTGTATATTTGCTGTTGGTTAAATGGGTTGGGTTGGGTGGGGTTAACCAAGACTCTGTTCTCTTCACTGGCCAGACTTTGCCTAACTATCAATGTTTGTACCAAAGTTATTTTATTAAGTCTTGCTTTCAAGACTCTCTGCATGAAGTGTCTTACTGCTTCCCTGCTTTAGATCAGAAATAGCAAAGTCCTACAGAGAGATGTACTTTGTGTATTGACATTGCCTCGGAGGCAGAAAGCAATAGAAAGATGCATATGAACACTACTGAGATTGTACTAGAATATTCCACTCTCTGTATAATTCCTTCTCTTTTCCTGTTTACCATTGTGTGATGCAGAGCATCAGATGTGGCATGTGCTTTTCACATTTACATTTTCCTCTTCAGCCAAGGTCTTCAGGATAGGAGGAATGTTCAAGCAGCTTCTCATCCTGATGCCATACAGGTGATGCCCAGGCCTGATTAACCTCAGATCTGGAGTTACGCAAGGAGCCTTCAGACAATTCTCTGTGCCTCAATTAGGCATAAAGGAGGAATGCATTTTAAATGGCTGTATACATGAGTCTTGGTGGTTATGACCGGATTGAGCTGTGCCCAACACCTGCCTATGTCTGTGCTGCTCATACAGAACCAGGGTGGATGGTCTCGCTTCTCATTGAGATTAAGGAATGAGATAGGAATTAGAAAAAAATCATGTGCCTAAGTGTGACACCAAGGTTTTCAGAAGATTTCATCCCTGGTCCCAATATAGGTGCATATGTTATTAACCACAATCATAAAATCATCTAGACTATTTTAAAAAGCCAGTGCATTTGCTCATCTCTTTCGCAATTGAAGTCTGCAGTGCTATGCACACACTTAGGAGTAAACTTGTCACGAAGTAAGCATGGACAGTCTGCACATATGTTGGAGGTGTAAAAACCAGATGGCTTAAGGAGATCTAAGACTTTTTTTCTCAAGCATGTGGGAATGTCAATATGCACATACAGAAGAAAAATAGCTTTTTAATGGTCAACAGTAATAACAGACCTGTTTAAAATTTCATGAATAAGATAGATACAATCTATGGCCTATGAATTATGCACATGGCTTATAAGATTAGGATATTGGTCCAATTTTGCATTCCGATCTCTGTTCACAATCACTCACATACACATGTTTTTGAGATGGCTCCTGCCATTTGTCACATGAGTTCTCTAGGTGGTTAAACACTCCTTACTTCCCTACATGGTAAGCAAGTTGGGGTTAGTGCAGCAGGGTTTAGTTTTCTTTGAAGGAGTGTGTGCTGGAGTCACATGGCTGGGGATATTGTGAGAAATGGAATATGGCCACTTTCATATACAGTGGCCATGTGTCCAACTTTACAGAGGAGTTATGCTCTGTTGACAATGCCATTTCTTCCATGTCTGATTTAGAGATAAATAACCATTTATTTAAAAGCCAGAGCTAATGAAAGAGCAGATATGGGGCACACATGGGAGTAGGAGGGCAAAAGCCCAATAGCACTGGCGGAAGTCTGGGTGCCTGCTTCAACTGGTGGGACCAGTTAGTTGAATCTGGACCACTGTATTTCATTTTTAATTATAGTAAATATTTCTAAATTCCCATCTATAATACAAATTACCATGTGCAGCTTTTGCGTGTCCTTTTCCATACCCCTTTTTGTTGATGCGTTTCCTCCTATTTTGATTATCTGTATCTGGCCACCTACTTACATATGTCAACACTCCTGCACCGTTTCTGTATGTAGAATGAGCCACACAGCCCATCTCAGGGTCACCCACCCCAACTCCATGGACATACGAGGCTGCAAACACTTAGGGCAGTCATCTGAAACCAGGACATTCAGGTTGAATTGGGAACAGTCGCATACCCACCAAGTGTCCCTATTTTCCAGGGATGTCCCTGATTTACACACGCCGTCCCAGTTTCTGATTTGATCCCAGAATATCCCCCTTTCCTTAGGATGTCCCTATTTTCATTGGAGAAATGTTGAAGGTTATGGAGTTATCAGACCTCCAAGCCATCTGAAGGCAATCCTGTATAGGGAAGTGTTTTTTTAAAAAAATGTTTGATGTTTAATTATGTTTTATATATATGTTGGAAGCTTCCCAGAGTGATGGGACAACCCAATAAGATACGTGGGGTATAAATAGTAAAATAATAATTATGGAATAGGATGTCCCTGTTTTCATCAGAGAAATGTTGGAGGGTATGCTGCTTCAAGTACCCCATGTGATTTTAAATATGATCCAAAACCACAGGGATGGTGTGACGAGTCAGACATGAAAAGATGGTCTAAAGGAATAGGACAGCAATAAGAGAGTACACACATGCTTAACAACAGAAATCACTACTTCTTGGAAGGACTTTTGGCTGATTGTCCTCAATCATAACCAGTTATTTCCATCTGCAGAAGAACTTGTTGTGTACTGCACTGATTGACTGGGAGCTTGTGACACCCCAAACCTACTTCTACTGAGAGACATTTTTTCCAAGTTCAAAAGACGGGATTATTTTTTTAAAAGAACAAAATACTACAAAACAATTGTAAGATGTATAAATACACAAAGTTAAATCCTTGACTGCTGTTTATAAATGCTTATTGGAGCTTTGTGAAGTGGATGGTCAGGAGCTTAGATAGTTGTGGAGTGGGGAATTAGAATGTGTTATATAACCTAAACAATGAAGGATTGCTATAGAATCTGTTTGGAACATTTCTCTAGATTTGAAAATAAGACTTATCAGACAAAATTTTTTTTGAGAGTGTTGGACTCTACAATGTTTGCCCAAGAAAGCACTGTCTAATACAGAGACATGCTGGAGGTTTAAAGCTGAAAAGGCCTAATTGAAAAGGCATTTCCAGTGATATATTCTTTTTGGTCTGAAGTTCTCTTTGATATTTACAGGTGTTAAAGTGCTTTGAATCTATCTTCCTATAGTGTGGGGATTAACAGCAGGACAACAAAAATGGATGTTGTGAGCCCTCGTGTGTGCCAAGAGATTTATACTTCAAGCCTGGAAGGGTAAATAATCACCATTATACAATGGTACATTTGAACGCATGCACACAAACACACATGCCAATTTCATGTTGATACCTGTTTGAACATCTGGAGGTTTTATACCACCTTATACGTATGTTTAATCTTAGGGTGACGTACTGATTGCTGTTGTATTTCTAGTGTGAACTGAGTGTGTGTGTTGTTATCAAGCATGGTATTGTGTCCTTTTAAAAATCTCTGTTTGTTTTCTTCTTTGTTGAATTTGGCACTTAAAAATAAATAGAATAAAATAAAATATTTCATTATGGCAACGTGCTCTATATGGGGTTACCCTTCCGCCTGGTCCAGAGACTCCAGATGCTGCAGATAGACTGCTGATGAGGACAGATTGTCACCAGCACTTAACTTCGGTGCTCCAAATATGGCACTGGCTGCCCTTACACTCCTGGGCCAGAATAATAATAATAATAATAATAATAATAATAATAATAATAATAATTTATTATTTATACCCCACCCTTCCGGCTGGATTTCCCCAGTCATTCTGGGGAAACATCATTGAATTAATTTTCAAGGCCATTAACAACTAGGATCAAGGACATGCCTTCCAAGTGCCCTGGAAAAAGAATGGGACATCCCCTTTTTTCTTGCAAGATCTCAGCAGCCATTTTGGGTGCCGTGTTCTCGTGCTGCACTCTCCCTGAAAAAGCTCTTTTTTCAGAGCTGTGATCTCGCACACTGCCCCAAAATGTGCATTTTTAGGCACTGTGCAAGATCTTCCCACCCCCAAGTACTTTTTTCAGGGCTAGAGCAAGGCAGGGGTGATGCAGTTCACCTAAGAGCGCATCCCAGAAGGTGTGCATCCTGTTTTTGTATCAGAAAAGGTTGGAAGATATGCAAAGATACCTCCTGAAAGACCGCTTGGTCTGTTATATCCCTTGCTTGATTACTGAGGTCTTCGGGAAGTCACTGTTTGTGGTTTCCCCCCGTGGTTTGGAGGCATAGCTTGTATCCACCAGGAGCTGTGCATTCAGTATTGTGAGCCCATTTTTATGCAGCTCCCAACTGACATCAGACAGAGCCCCGCCCTGTAGAACTTATGCAGAAGACTTCTTTATTCTCATAAGCACTTCAGCTGAAATTTGATTGTATAGTTTTAACTGACTTTTATTTCCTTTATATTCTATTCCTTGTACATCACTTAGAGGTTATTGTAGTTAAATGGTGTAAGTAAATAAATAAAACTAAAGCTCTAAGCAATGCACTCCTTTTTGATCTGTAAGAACTTCCACCCCCACCCTTTCTCTGAATGAAGCTGAATTTCTTGGCTAGCTCACAAAGTTCCAGGAGCCCAAAGCAAATGACATTGGGAAAGCTACTCTTAAAACCAGCAATTTCTCTCTCTCCTGGAGTTCTTTCCTAACAGATTGAATAGGCACAAAGCAGCTGTTGCATAATTCATGAAGAGCTATAGCAGGATCCAACAACTGTTGGGAGATAGGAAGCTGCAAGTTTAATGAGGTGGCGACACTTGAAAGACATACATGCGAGCATGGGACAGAGGTTGCAAGTAAGTATTACGAAGAAAAGTTAGCGAGTTGCAAGTGATATATATTGCAGGAGAATGATTTTTAATGCAGTTGTTGTCTCAAGGAGACAACTTCCGGGGCTACCATTTGGAAAAACCAAAGTTAAATGCCACCTCCATTTCTTTAAACATAAAGCTAGCTACATTTGAGTGTCAGTTTGACACTCATTTTCACAAGCATAAAGGTAAAGGTAAAGGGACCCCTGACCATTAGGTCCAGTCGTGGCCGACTCTGGGGTTGCGGCGCTCATCTCACTTTACTGGCCGAGGGAGCCGGCGTACAGCTTCCGGATCATGTGGCCAGCATGACTAAGCTGCTTCTGGCGAACCAGAGCAGCGCACGGAAACGCCGTTTACCTTCCCGCCGGAGCGGTACCTATTTATCTACTTGCACTTTGATGTGCTTTCGAACTGCTAGGTTGGCAGGAGCAGGGACCGAGCAACGGGAGCTCACCCCGTCACGGGGATTTGAACCGCCGACCTTCTGATCGGCAAGTCCTAGGCTCTGTGGTTTAACCCACAGCGCCACCCGCATCCCATTCACAATCCCATTCCCATTCACAAGCATAAATGGTGCCAAAGTTCTATGGGACAGAACCAGGCCCAGTGTGAAATGTCATTGTAATTGGTTATTATATACAAAGCATCTAATTTGTACTAGGTGTTGCATTGTATTTGAATGAGGGGAGCTTCAGATGCAAATTGAGAAGTTTGGCCTAGAGCCTTTCAAATTGTGCTGAATAAAAATAAGGCTCATACCTTACCCCTAACAGTAGCAAGCTTTTCCTGAAAGTTTCCCCCTTCTATCTTCTGCAAACAAAGAAGCAACAAACAAACAAACAAACAAAAACATTGGTAGGGAGAAGGAAGGAACAGATGGTCCTGAGGGCTTCCCACCACACTGAATAGGCCTTTGAGGTCTCTTCTGATGTTGTGTACACACTATTATCTGTAAGGCACGTTTGAAAAACATTATTTCCTTCAAATGGTTCTGGGCAGTGTGTTTTTTATTTTTTTATTTTTCCTTTTGAGTGCTTTATTGATTGAAAACGTTATAACAGAAGTATGCAATAGATATTATAGGCAAAATGAGAAATAAATATAAACAGTTATTCATTATTTAATTAATGCTTGCTTTGTACATCCATTTGTGATTAAATTTGTCAAGACCTCCAATCTTCCCCTTGCATTCCCAATTTAAATTCCTTAAACTTTACTTTCTCCATATTATTTGACTTACTATAAATTTTGTTTTGTACCATTATCCTATTTACACACTGAAGTTCAATCAAGACCTGCCAACAGATTGATCTTTTGAAAATGTTCTTTTACATAAACTCTATAAATATCCCATTCTCTGGAGAATTTTTCATCTGTAGTGTCTCTTAATCTTGCTGATAACCTTGCCAGTTCAGCGTATTCTCTTATTTTATTTTTCCAGTCTGATTTGGATAGGATATCCTCTCCCTTCCAACCTTTTGCTATTAGAATTCTGGCAGCAACTGTAACATACATAAAGACTCTCCTGTACTTTATTGGGATTTCATTTCCCATAATTCCTAGCAGTAAGGCTTCAGGGTTTTTTAGGGAAGGAACATTTGAACATTTTCTTAAGCTCGTTATAAATCATTTCCCAAAATTGTCTTATCTTTTTACAGCTCCACCACATGTGGATCCATGTACCTTCAGCCTCCCGTGGGCAGTGTAGTTTACCCCTCAAAGTGTCCTAATTCCCAGCAACCCTTAACAATCTACAGTGCCCAGAATACTTCAACAGAAGTATGTTCTTTAATGGTATAGTGTGTGCCCATATTTGGAAATGATGGGTAGAGTGCCATTTCCAGCCAGGGATCATGGGATCTGGACTTTTCAAACCTCTCTTCAGTGAGCTGCCCTTTTCTCTTTTTCCAGGCTAAGGTTTTTTGTTTTTGTTTTGGCTTGGGCAAAACAGGGAGAACTTGCAGGAAAGGGAGGTGCACTAACCTAAGCATTCCTGTTGAAGTTGCTTGCAGGGCACTCACCCGTTAGGAGCATAGCCAGGATTTATTGGGGGGAGCAGGACTGAGTTATCTGTGATGCAATTGGTCAGTTAGTTAAGTATTTTTATTTATTTACTTGATTTAGGGTGGGAAGCTGCCCCCTGCACCCCCCTGACTATTCCCATGGTGAAGCGGATGCTTCAAGTAGCAGATTTTGGGTTCCATTAAAAAGAAGGTTGCCGTCATTTGTTATTGGGATTATACTGAATAGTCTTGAGCATGCCCTGTTCACAAATGAACCAAAGTTTTAGCTATTATGAATTGTAATCATGAATAGGCATGACATATTCCTCCATGGACTATGTTAGCCATGTCTTATCCATGTCACTAAACCAAGACAGATGATTCAGCCCAATTTACTGTGAATGACAGTTTCAGCTCAGGAGACACCTGTTACCCAGTTACCATGGTGACAGAACTCTATCTCTTCATTCTAGGTTTGGAGGTGAAAATCTCTGAAGTCTCTCCACCTCAACATTTCCCCCCAAAAATACTTTCTTTACTCATTATGCAAAGAGACACACAATGAACAGCACTGCAAACAAGTAGGCTCTATATCCTAGACAGATATTGTCAAATCCTATACGTGCCTATCTGAGAGTAATTCTCACTGAACTTAATAGGACTCCATTTTGAGCAGATATGCATAGGATTACACTCTAAGTAACTCTAGATGAAAAATAAGTGAATAACAAAACAGAGTTATATCTGCAACTGCTTAGTTAAATATGTCAGCTTCTGCCTTACTCAGCAACACAGCTGGGATTTCAGATGGAAACTGAGAGCCAAGATGACAATATTGAGAACACTCAGGATGGAATAATTTTAAGGAATGTAGTATGTGCAAAATACTTGCTTCATTTTCTAAGAAAAATAACATTTTATATGAGTGCTAAGCAGGGCTTAAGAAAAGAGGGGCCGGAACGCAACAAAAAAGTGATTTCCAGCTGAAAAAAAGCCCTGGTGCTAGGTTCTTGAGAGTCTATAAATTCAGAAGTTCTCTTTTTTCTAATATCTTCTTCTTCTAGCATCACTGGATAGTTGCTCTACAAGGACTATCCAGATCAGAGAGGTTGTGGCCATCAGAATTAAGATGTTTTGAAATAGGTTGCTTAATTATTTTAATTAAGATTGCTGTTTTGCATTTTATAAACCATGTATGAAGATTAGTACAGTGGTACCTCGGGTTAAGAACTTAATTCGTTCTGGAGGTCCGTTCTTGGCACCAGCACAGGTCAGCCAAGGGTGAACACCTGGGTAGGCGAAAAGCTGGGAACAGACTATGTTCACCACCCAGATGCTCCCCTGGACTCAGGCATGGGCACAACCCCCTCTCGGGGGTTGACCAAACCAGTTGAGTCCCTGGATTCCTTTAACGGAATACCCTTCACATAGGGATGGCAAGACTGCTCTCACATCCCTATCACCTGAACCAGTGCCAATCCGCAACCTTACAAGTTGTGATGATTTGCTACACGGCAGGCGAAACCCAAATGGCAACAGCCAATCAGCCAAGTGGGGAAATTCCTGCCGTACCCCTGTCCCAACGACACAATGGTGTAGCAAGGTCAACTGCACAAAGCCCTAAAAGTAGGGAGATGTGAGTGGGTGTTCTGAATGCCCGAGCCAAAAGAGGAAGCTCTGGGTCACGTGCATGGGTATATATAGGTCCCTCAATCAGTTTAGACTGCGCCCCATTGGCCAGATTGAACCCAACATCGAGGGACCTACCAATTGAGTGTTGTGGCTAACCAGTTCAACCCACCCACAACACAGTGTGCCAGTCTCCAGGTCTCACCGCAACACATGCCCTCTTTTAGGGAGGACACGATCTAGCACCAACATGGTGACAAAGCAGAAGGAGAACTTCATTGTGACTGAGAGGTCAAGCTTGTAATAAAAGGGAATGATTTTACTCAGAAAATGAAAAGCTTTTTTGTTCTTTCCATCCCCAAATCAAATTTAAAGATGCCTTGATCAAAAGCTCCTGGACCTATTTATTTGCAATTTGTCAGATTTATTATCCAGGGACAGCTATCTCATGCATACAATTTTCAGACCAATCGCTCACAGAACATTACATGATACAAAATAATTCCCTTTTTTCAACCACAAAAAAGCTATACTAGAGCCTTTGTTGGGAAATCACTGCAGCTATCTTGCTGAAATTTGGCAAGATTCATGTCCCCGGAGTTGCTCTACCTGTAAAGTCCATTCATTTCTGTCCCAAAGTAAAAAGTTATAAATGTGTTGCTTTTTAATTTTCTTCTTTAAAAAAATCAATTTTTAAAGGTGCCCAGTCCCCAAAGCCCATAGATCCATTTGCCTGCAGATTGTCTAGCTTTATCCACTCTAGAAGGCTTGGTATGCCTGCAAATTTCATCCACTTCTGTGAAAAGCAAAACTGTTATCCTGAATAAATGAATTGATTATATTTTTATGAACTGTGGAGTTTTATTCATACTTCCTTACTTTTGACCTTTCCAATCTACCCTGTTTTATTAAATGAAAAGGTATATATGTTTTATAATAAAAAGGATGAAAATAAGGAAGAACTATCACTGTTCTGATTTTGTTCAAGTGTGCTCTGTAAAAGTCATCCTAACAAGGTAGGGCCTTTATCATATTGGGGAAAACTGGGGCACTTTTGCTTTGATGTAGGCCTCTCAAATTCAGAATAAAAAGGCTTTTCACCCACTAGGACTTTCACCCTTTGACAAAGGTTTAGTTGACAACGGACCCAGAAGACTATTGAGTTAACCCTTCTGTCCTAAATCAGTATACCTACTGCCAAAAGAATTAACAATAGATGCTCCAAGTAGATATATGTAAAAGCTCGTAAGTGAAAGATTACTTGGGTGTATGCAAACTCTATAAACTATGAATGAGAAAGCAAAGAATTTGGTGAGCACTCTGAAAAACCTTTATGATGAAAGGGCAAACCCAAGACTTGGCATAAAGTGCTATGGTCCGTGGGGTCAGTAAAGGACCCCATTTGAGAGCCCATTGAACCACACACCCAGAATCAAGGGGTATGGAGGTCTGGGGAGTTGGGAGGGCCTCCCTCAACCAAGTGGTGGATGGCCAGGTCCAAGTGGGGATATCTACAACCAATATACAGGGCAAACTAGGGTCTCCATAACATACAGGTGAAGAAGATGCAGCAAGGCTACCCCTGATTTACCTCTGCACACATAGTTATTCTGGTTCTTATCGTAGTTGTATGCTTCTTACAGTTAAAGAGTCATGGCCATTGGTTACCCCATATTTGCATCTTGCCTTTTTATTGCAGGCTGTGTGAGAAACCCAACAGTTTCAAAGTCTAGGAGAAAGAAAATGAACACATGTTTCCAGACTCTTAACCATCTATTAATTTCTGCCTTCTGAGGAAGCTTTGACCCTCCCAATGTTGCTGGATCCCAACTCCCATCAGTCCCAGTCAGCATGGTCAATGGTCAGGGGTGATGGGACTTGTAGCCCAAAACTTCCCTGTCCTTGGCCTACAGAATCATTTCAACTGAATTTGCCCCTTTCTTCTTTGTGCAATTTAGATTGCTTTCTCCTATCTCCAATGTATGGTGCTGTGCATGTGTGGTTCATGTCACATTCAGAAGGTTTATCACTGGGCAGCTAAATGTCAGTGACTCTTTATCCCTCAAGCTGTAGTCAACAAAGGGGAAGCAGTGGGTTGTTTCCAGTGATCTTTCAGCTTTGCCATCAATAAAACTGTCCCACAGTTTCCCTGTTTATTTATTTTTTAATTACATATCAGAGTTTCTAATTAATTTACCAGGACCCAAGATTGTTATCCCCTGTTCAGGACACGAGCGATAAGGAAAAGTATTCTAGATGCTTGTGCTGATAAAAGTTCATCCTCTATGTTGGTGATTAATAAGTCTTTCAACTAGGATGTACTAGCCAATAAAGCCATTTCAGAGAGGTTATCAGGACAGTACACATTTTCATCTTAGTTGGACAGATTGAATGAAGCACATGCATAACCTTTAAATGCAGCTCATGTGTAAGCTTATGTAGACAGAAGGCAAACAAACGCTTCCCAGCAGAAGAAAATTAGGGCTTTCTGCATTAAATCAATCCTGAATCTCTATGCAAAGAGTAGAAATGTAAAAATCTTATGCACTGGTTAATAAAATCAGCAATGCTTTCCTGGTGTCTCTGTTGTATTCCAGGTCTGCAAAGCTGGCAGAACTGAAATTCAGAAACTGTCATACGGCTGGATCCTATCCACCCCAGTTGTGTCATAAATGTGAGTTCTTGGCCTCAGTTCCTAGAACCTTCACTTCAGGAAGCACAAGACAGATATAAAAGAAAATGTTACACAGATAAAGCATTGTATGTGACAGCAATAAATTATAGAAGGGATAAAATGAAACTGAGGGGTAACAAATTAAAAAATTAGTTTTCCAAGTGAGTGTGTATTTGTCTAGCAGGCACTGGACCTGTTACAGATGTAACAGGCTCTACTCTGCCCAAGATCTTACTTGCCCAGGTTTAGATATGCTGTAGCCTGAATTAAAGTATACTGAGGTTTATCTTCCAAATACAAATAGCAGTGCAGTTGCCCATAATCAGTGGAGGTCATGTACTTTTTAATGTGCACCCTAGAAATGGCACTCCCATTAATCAGTCATTTATCTTGCACTTTCCCCCATTACTTTCCTAACTGCAAAATGTTCTTTAAAAAAAATAATAAAGAAGTGGATTGGTGGTGATGGAGAATGTCAATTCAATTCATTTTAATTGCACAAACCTAAATGCTTGCTGTGCAGTTCATGTTTCCTCCCTATGCACTTTCTGTAGGTTCTGTTGAGCCTAGTAAGGTGGGGCAATAAAGGATGAGTGGAACCAAAGGAATGTGGTGACTTGGCAGTAGATGCAGCTTGAGAATCGCTTTGGTACCTACCGTCATTGCTCCTTCAGCCAGCACGAGAACCTAAGCTCAGGCTAAGCCCACTGTATTTACCAACACCAGCCACAGGAGCAACAGCACACAAATATATTTCTGTGCTAAGTAGTGCTCCTTCCAGCTGACCAGGTTCTGCCCCACTCAGACATCGATATTTTTGAAAGAGAAAGATGGTATCTAAAGGAGGGCCACAGCACACTATGTTTCAGCACTGGAGGTGATTTCTCTTTGGCCTCTGATCTTTAGATACGTTGAAATAATATTTACTCTTTAAGCCTTTATACATTCTGTTAACCGAGGAGATGCATATTAATTTTTGCTTCTTTACATACATTTCTTTGCAAAAAAGAAAAACCTTTTTTAGTTTTTACCTAAGTGTAATATTCTGCCCCTTTTCATTATTCCTCATGGGTAACAAGGCATATTTTGAAATCATTGCTTAAGAACACCCTCAAAGGACAACCCAACACTTAACACACAAACATCCAATTTAGTGGGTATTACAAGTCATATATTCATATATGTTTCATATATATTCATTTTCTTGGAAATAATTCCTATCAGCGTTTTGAGCTTCCTTCTAAATGACTGGGGTTAAAATTCCCACTCCTCTGCGAAATATGTGAAGATGGCTTATAAGGCTCTCCTCTTCACAATGTCCATGGTAACTTTCATTATATTGCAGGTTAATTATGAAGTGCTGAATATTTCACTAACATTCCACCCCCACTTGAATGTGGTGAAGATTTGAACTTTTATCCTGTGTGTGAAAAGATCTAGCTTGGCGTTAGAAATCTCCTTGAACCATGCAGTCCCTCCAGTAAAGCTTACTGCACAACATGGAAGGAAAGCATACAGAGCAGAATATTGGTTATTTTGTGGAACAGAAACAGGAGATGAGAAAATAAGTGAATTTGCTGAATGAAACAGAGCAAATTGAGGGAAGGGCTGGCCTTTCCTGTGCCCTTGCTGTATTTCTTTCCTGGATTAATAAAGCATCTTGGTCCCCAGGGCTGTCTGCAACATTACATTCATTTTAAAGGGATACAAACACTCACACGGAGAGAAAAGCTTCGTCTTGACTTATTGAGTAAATTCACTAAGGAAAGCCACTGAGGGAGAATAACTTCCTCAGCATGGAATGTCATTTCCTGGCACTTTAATAGAGTAGAGGTAAATGTGCATGTGCGGTGCGGAAAGAAAAGAGCCATTTAAAAAATTTAACTGGTTTGTGCAGAAAGACTAGCTATCTGTAAAAAGCATCTGGTAGAATACAATGGAGAACAGCATCTTCTGACAACTCAGCTCTAAATCTATTGGTATGGAAATGTGTGTTTAGGCGATTAAAGGGGATGAGACACGCCATAAAAAAAGTTACAATTTAGAAAGGGAGCAGTATTTGTATTTGCATTGCATCTGGCAAAGTTGATAGATGTATTTCAGATTGATGTCAGTGGAGTTCAGGGAAAAGTTTAGCTCTTCTGCCTAGAGATCAATAAAAATGGGGTGGAGGTGTGTGTTAACCTGGATTCTCATTAATAAATAATAACAGCTCAAGTAAAAATATAAATATAAAAAGCAAATCTATAGTAGTTTGCATTGAGAAATCTAATTGCCTGGAGCAAATTGCTTATGAATGCACTATTAGTATGTGATAAAAGCAAGCTTGGGGAAATTGAGGTGGGAATCTTTGAAAGGCTCAGAGAACAGGTAATAGGATAAAAGTCCTTTTTTACCTTCAAGACATGGAATCAAAATTGGTCTGTTCTAGTTGTGATGGGAAGCTGCTCACATGTGATGCTAATGTCTTGGTGTGCCTAATATAATGCACTTCTGAATTCTTGTTTGGAAACAATTGAAATAGGGTTGCTGTTTTTATTTTAATTATTATTATTATTATTATTATTATTTGTGTGTGTGTGTGTAATTTGAAATGTTGTTACTGGCATTACAATCCCTGTCCAGTATTTTAAAACATTCAGACTACTGGAAACATGTTATCCCTTTGCTGAGAGAACTGCTCTGGTTTGCTAATGTGCCAGAAGTACTGGTTTTCATGCTATACATAAGCTTGTTCTATATCCTATAGAAGTATGGTTATAAATAAAAGGCTTTTTCAAACATAGCACTTTGCAACCCTATCTGTGTTTATTTCGAGGTAAATACCACTAATTTCAATGGGACTTACTCCCTAGTAGGTGTGCAGACTGAGAGCAAACCTTCCCTCACATTATTACTGTGCGTGTCTGAACTTTGCTAATTCAGGGCAGAACACTAAACAGAGACATTTTTTAAATGCCATGTACCTTCTAACCAATGTAGATTTTAACATTTAAGATGCCAATGTATGAAATGCAAAAACTAATTTAAGGCCCATATGTGAAAACAGCTTTAGATCTTAGAGATATTGCCAACTACTGAAGTGTTGGTAGGACAATTCGTGTTTAGAACATTTCATATCCACACACTATAATGGAGCTAGAGTGGGCCAACATTATTTTCTCTGGAACTTTCTGAGCATTTTTAAAAATCTCATGAACTTCTAGAGAATTTCAGCCTGTTGGATAATTCCACTGAAAATATTCAGGTACATGGAAAGCTTAGAAGTGGTAAATGTTGGTTTGTTCCTGACATAGTAGCAGAATTTAATACTCAGAAAATCTGAATGACAAGGCCATTCTTTCTTGAACAGGAGTAGAGAGTTGTGCTGCCAAACCAAACACCAGAGAACAAGAGAATTAAACAGCTAGGAAGGAAGGTATGGGGGAAATTTGGCCTGCCTTTGTGCTGCAGTTAGAAGGCACCAGCCTTGAGGCACATCTGCCAGCACTAAGAGACTATTTACTTTAAAGTATGATATAGCAGCAAAGCCATCATGAACAAAAGGAGGCAAGGATTACTCTTCCAGGCAGAGCCTATTCAGAATCTTCTTTTCTCCCACGCTATAATTTAACTTCTTTTTTGCCCAATCTCATTACCTCATTCTCTGACTTCTGCAGGCGTTGTACATGTTATTCCCAACAGTTGCTTTGACCTTGTGTTCTCATGCTAGAGCTTCACTGCAGTTTCGTAACTATATCTATTTGTTTGCTTGCTTCCTTTCAGATGTGTTGTCTTTATTTCTCTTAAAACGATAGGACTGTAGGGACTTAAACTTGCTGGTAGTCCGTACTGGGAGGTGAGCTGGGTTTCTTGGATAGATATCTATGAGCAAACTGTCTGAACCCACTCCAGATAAATATTTCTATTTAAAGAGTTCTGGAAATCAGACCAAGAAAATTTATAGGATGAACCCTCTGTGGATCAGACACAGAGGCAAACACATCATTTACACACGCCAGTGTGAATCTGAATTCTGTACAACATGATTTCTTAAATGCAAGTCATAGCAAAGGCTCCTGACATTGGTAGCCTTAATTAGTATGATCTGCTAGAAGAACTCCTGCCAGTCTCCCCTAATCATTTTTCAAAAAGTGTGTGCACACATGGGAGCGTGTTTGCTTTTCATTTCTCTGCTATTTCGTAGACATCAACTCTCTTCAAAGCAATTTCTAACCTGCTGACACTGGTTAGACCGAAACAGAACAGAGAAGATCAATACAAATTAAAAGCAAATTAAAAAATGTGCAGAGGGCTGAAACATGTTGTTGAAAATCCATTAGCCTCTGGTTTATGGTTTTGTGACCCATGGTTGTTTGCCATGGGATAGAAGTGATCACAACATCTATTAACTTAGTTGGTATGTTTGGAAAGTCTTGTCCCATTGCAGGGTGTGTGTGGAATCTGTTCCCTCCTTTGGCTTTGGTGTCACCCACACTGCAATATGGCTTCTGCTCTAATCCTTTGCTGCTGTTTCATGCACAGCAGCCACACTAAAGATACCTCATGGCAGCTTGCCAGTGGGGGGAAATGAGACATGGCTTTCCAGTTTGTGTGTGGTGGGGGGAGGTCCTACTCAAACTCGCCACAGCAACTGTCTAATGAGTCAAGAGAGAGCAGACTGGATGCCAGCCAGAACTGAAGAGGCTGAGAGGGAGGGTGGAGGTGACTTTTAGGTCTTGGCTGGTTTCCACACCATGCATCAGCACCACATGTGTCTGCACATCACATCTGCCATTGCTTCCTGATTTCCAACCCCACCCACAAATAAGCTCCCACCAACTACAATCCAAAGCAAGATGGAGGAACTACATCCTCCAGTTTCAGGTTTGTCGGTAAACCCTAGCAAATGGATTCTATGATATGTAGGGTGTATGAGGTGTTAGGGGAGGAACAGTATCTCGGGGGAGGAACATGTTGTGCTCCTTCTGGGAAGTTCATCCACCATTGGTCCCTACCCTGCACTCAGCATGTGACAGTGGCAAGAAATAAAACCCAACAAACTTTAGGAGAAACAGAAGTCTGACCTTCCTGTGGTAAAACTGTGTTTTCTTGGAGAGAAAAAATCCTGATTTGGAGTCTGCTGGCTTTGTTGCCCTTGCCATTACATCTGAATTGTTTCATATTATTATCTGCTCGAGTAGAATTGTGTGTATTAAAACATGTTTGTGATCTGATTATCCCCTTGCTTGTTGATCGTTTTATGGCTTTTCTGTATTGTTTATTAATTGAATTGTCAGATACTATTTCATATTGTTTGATTTTTGCTATTGTGCTTGTTTTTGTATAACGGTAGTAGCTTTAGGCTTCCCTTTGGATGGAAAAGTGTAATGAAACAATGAAAGAATGATGAATCCTTTATCTTCAATCCTAACAGCAACCTCATTTCTCTGAGGGTGGATCCCAAGCACCATCCATGCACATGAGGTCAGTATTAGCAGGCTTGGGGGAATTCTAAGATTTACAGAAATGCAAAAGAAAGCAAATCCACCTTAAAGTGAGGAGGAGAAAACCCCAAATAGCCCCCTAAGGAATGAGCATACACAGGCCGTGTTCAAGTGTTAGTCTCAACACAGAATATTTAAAAGCAGGGGAAATGGCAGGGATATGTATATAAGCCTCATTTCCTGGGGTCCTATGTATGTTGCCCCTGTGTGGGGAAAGTGTACAGGGAGAGTTACTGACATTCATTCGAATAGAAGGCGAGCCACCCCCTATGAGGAAGCCCATTCAACAGGTTTGGGGAATGAGTTGGCAAGACCAGCATGCCTGAGCATGGCTTCAGTGACCAACCACAGACTGCTGGCTTATTATTGGCTAGGGGAGGGAAGCAAAACCAGCATATATCCTGGACAAGGGCGTGCCTCACTGGCTAGGACCCTCTACAGAAGCACTCTAAGGTGCAACACTTTGTTGCATGTCCCATTTGTCTAATGAAGGTAGATTAGATTAGATTAATATTTTGACCAGGGCTGTTGCTTGCAGATGACGTGACTGAAAAAAACTATAGGAATGGTTGATAGAATATATGGCCTTGCAGAACAGGACAGAAACAGACCGAAGCCAGGTGGACAGGCATCACGGATGTATGCGGGTCAGAAAGATATAATGGAAAGAAATAAGTCATACTGGGCACAGTAGTCTGCGTTCTACTCTTATCAGTTATTCAGAACAGTCTCTCCTGCTGATTGATGAGAGAGAATAGGGTGTACTTATCTGAAAGGAATCATTCCGCACAATATGTGGCTACCCACTGAGCAAACTGATGGTGAAATCAGAGCTCTGTCTCTTCCTGGTCAAACACCTTTTCTAATATTCTTGCTATTGAACATGTGCCGTTTTTTGATGCCTGAAATAAATCCAACATGCAAAAACGACCTCAGAATTTGCTGAGCCTGAGTTCAGGGATTTGCATGTGAATTCCACAAATATGTATGCCTTGTCAAAAATAACTTGCTGACCTCCCCTCACCCATGAGTAGTCTGATGGAAGATGTTGTGGGTGGAAGGGAATTATGAACAAACTGTCTTACAGCAACATCCCTTCGTTGTCTGTTATGGTGATTTTCTACCAAATGCTGGCCTGTGCATCATAGTGGTCCAAGGCAACAATGTGGGCAAGACTAAAGAACAGCAAACAAGCACATCATGGCAGCTAACCCAGCTTGCTACCTGTTATTCTAATAGTGATGCTGCTACACCTTTTCATTTTTCATTTAGTCACCTTTTAGCCATGTAGCTCTCCATCATTTTTTAAAAAAAACATGTATTAACAACTTGACAGAGCCACACTGCTGCGCCACCTAATTAAAAAATCTCCACAGAGCGCTAGGATTTTTTTCTCTCTCCCCTTACATTTTTGAGATGCATGTGACATTCTGAATGCAACTTTCAACTCAAACTCATGCTGTTGCCATAGAAATTGAAGCAAGAGCGTCTCTGGGTTGTTCATTCATGCCCTCGGGGATTTAAAATGCTCTGAGACCTTGTTGCTTGATGTTTGCCAAGCTCCCTGCCATTTACTTTGGGGGAGTAACCTGCCAGGTTCAAGCCACACACTGAGCAAGAGGCAACTTTGCAGATCCAGAAAGAGGGTTATCTAAACACAGCAGGTATGACACTAAACAAAACTCAGAAATAGATAAAGGCAAGGACACAAACACCATAGACCAATTTTAAAATAGCAGAGATAAAAAGAACATTGGATGGTGATGATTTCATTAGATCAGAAATATCTATATCAGGGTCCATTTATGTTGTTGTTGTTGCTTCATATAAAGTTCATTTGCCTGGCAATTTGTGGCTGTTTTTACTCTGCATGTCTTCTTCTCCTTGACCACCCACTATGCTAGTTTCCCAACTGGTAGGTTGCTGTTGCTTACCGGGAGGGAGAAGGCAAGGAGATGTGAAGGTCAGTGCAGTGCAAACACATTGGCAGGTGTACCATATTAGCTCCAATGGTGAGTTTGCACCTCACCAACCTCCTTGCTGCCTTGCCCCACCTCCTCTCGCTAAGCAACAGCAAATCACCTGCCAGGATGCTTGTGTGGTGGCTCTGCCCCACCCAGCAAGCCCTTCTGGTAAGCTTGAGTACTTTCATAAATTGCCCATCCCTGCCTTACTGCCTTCCCACTTAATGACACATGTCTGCATGACCAAGCACAAGGAAAGCAAGTATTAATTCTGCTTCTGAAATATTCTGCCAGGTATCAGATAAGGCAAAGTGAAAACCACATGTGGCCAGACTGAAAAGTTAGAGACTGAAACTTCATCGAACTAGATGGAAATGGCATAAGAGTTGGTTGTAGAATTTATTATGTAAACCAAGAAATACTCTTAAATGCATCCCACACAAACTTCAACTGTTCAAATGGTTACAAGGTAAAGGTAAGGTAAAGGTACCCCTGCCCATACGGGCTAGTCTTGCCAGACTCTAGGGTTGTGCGCTCATCTCACTCTATAGGCCGGGAGCCAGCGCTGTCCGCAGACAGTTCCGGGTCAC
Organism: Podarcis pityusensis; assembly: GCF_964106645.2. Taxonomy (NCBI): domain Eukaryota; kingdom Metazoa; phylum Chordata; class Lepidosauria; order Squamata; family Lacertidae; genus Podarcis; species Podarcis pityusensis. Next base: position 37,899,621 of record NC_138030.1, read on the forward strand.
GTGGCCAGCGTGACAAAGCCGCATCTGGCGAGCCAGCGCAGCACACGGAACGCCGTTTACCTTCCCGCTGGTAAGCGGTCCCTATTTATCTACTTGCACCCGGGGGTGCTTTCAAACTGCTAGGTTGGCAGGCGCTGGGACCGAATGACGGGAGCGCACCCCGCTGCGGGGATTCGAACTGCCGACCATGCGATCGGCAAGTCCTAGGCACTGAGGTTTTACCCACAGCACCACCCGCGTCCCTTTCAAATGGTTATAGGCTTTAGCAAAACCAAACTAAAAGAAAAAGGAATTAGTTGGGCTTTTCTAGAATTTTATGGCCTAATTGCAGCTCTATAGCTTTCTTTCCCACACAGAATTCCTTATCAACGGGCCCATCTCTTATATCATAGGATAACTGCTGGCCAAGTGATTCATTGTGAGTCCCTCACGTCAATATAGCCATCTTATGATATAAAAGCAAGAATGCATGCAGAATTGGATGCTAGGCCACCTAATGAGCAGAGCTATTCATTTGCATGTTTATCTCAAATATGGCAGGAATGTTCACTGACTAATGTGTTACGGTTAGAATTTATTTCTATAATCTTTATAGTCTTACTTCGGCTATTCCAGGATGAGATGGTTGCTTGTTCTGGCCCTGTTATTACAACCTTGTATGTTACTGGAATGCCCTTACGTTTTGAGAAAATCATGCTTGGACTCATGTTGCTAGATATTGATTAACCCATATTGCATACCATTCTGTTTGTCAAACAGGCAAATCTGAATATTGGGTTACCATTTCCTGTTTCTCTTTGAATAGATTACAGAACACATGACATTAATTTTAAAATTTTGTGGGAACCAATTGGGCACCTGGATGTCTATAGCTATCTATCTTATCTTTGCTTTTTAAATCTGGTCCAATGAGGGGCCACCGTTACATGTTAAATATTTATTAAAAATTATATCCTGCCTTTCCTAAAAAAAGAAAAAGAAAAAAGAAAGCCCAGGTTGGGAAATGTGCCAATACTGAAACAAAATATCTCAAAGAAATTTCAAACTCTGAAAACCAATCACCTCCTCTCAAACTAGTAATTTCAAGGTTGCCAGGGGCAGGATTTCAGCCATCAGTGAACAGGAATGTTCTTAAATTAACCATAAAAGTTAATAGTGAGGGAGAGTGATACCCCTCACTAAGGGAAAACATTCCACAAACAAGGTAACCACCACCCAGAAGGCTCTATCATGGGTTACTGCCAACTGGGCAGCCCCCAGTGGTATCAGCAGGAACAGGGCCTGCCCGGCTAATCACGGATCCTGAAAAGAAGGCAGCCCTTAGACCAGGGGTTAGCAAACTTTTTCAGCAGGGGGCTGGTCCACTGTCCCTCAGACCTTGTGGGGGGCCGGACTATATTTTGAAGGGGGGGAAAATGAACGAATTCCTATGCCCCACAAATAACCCAGAGATGCATTTTAAATAAAAGGACACATTCTACTCATGTAAAAACCCGCTGATTCCCAGACTGTCCGCATGCCAGATTTAGAAGGCAAATGGGCCGGATCCGGCCCCCAGGCCTTAGTTTGCCTACCCATGCCTTAGACCAGGCATCCCCAACCTTCGGCCCTCCAGATGTTTTGGACTACAATTCCCATCATCCCTGACCACTGGTCCTGTTAGCTAGGGATCATGGGAGCTGTAGGTCAAAACACCTGGAGGGCCACAGGTAGGGGATGCCTGCCTTAGACTGTATACCTGGCTCTTATAATTGAGTTTCTGACCTAAGGGTTACAAATGAGATTCCCTGGGTGTAAAACCAGGCCTCAGTCTGTATGGAGTTTGAAAGGAGAAAATTAGCCCTTTCAAGCATGATTGAAGTGATTGATTGATGTGACATTGTTCTTCTTATGAAGCGTTAGCACCGATATGGACGAAGTCACCGAAAAGGGAAAACACTGTACTTTGCATTATTGCTTCACTGTTTAATCCATGATTCTTTACAACTGCTCTAGAATAATCATCCATTGTGCACCTCTCCTAAATGCTTTGACTCTCCCAAACCTAGCAAGAGCTTCTCTGGACTTTAATTAATGAGATAACAAAAGGGAAATATCTAATGAGAAATCCTCTCTCCCCCCAAGTTGAGGACTTTATCTGCTTTTTGCAGCTGCATCTTACTTTCTCTCCTCCACCCCTTTTAAGCTGATTCCAAGTCCCGTCAATACCATTTCCCATTAAGTTAAATAGCTTATTGACTGGTGTGAGACGTAGCCATGAGGCTGATAGGATCCGCACGCAGCACTTTCTCAGTGCAAACAATCACAGGTCACTGCACAGTAAATCAGTTGGTAATGGAGTTTGAACTCAAGGAATCAGTTCTGTGTACCCTTTTTATTTGTTTTTAATTTGTATCAATGGTAATTCTGTCTGTTTCAATTTATATGATGGCAGCAGGTTGAGGAGCAACAGAAATGCCGTTTGTCTCCTGTATAGCCATTGGGTGCACAACCTCCTGGCAGCCAAGGATTTCAAGGCATTCTTTGAAGTGTCATGACAGCCCTCAATGCAACAGATTCTCCATTTAAAAACTGAACATTAATAGGGCAGGCAATAGTTTGGCACAGTGAGATAAACCCCTAAACAAGGGATAGTCATCACAGTGCCCTACAGATGACTACAGTTCTCATCATTTGGGACCACTGACCATAGTGGCTATGGGATTGGAGTCTACACCCTTTGGAGGTCACCCTGATCTTGGTCACGCTTCCAGTCCCTCAAGGATGTGATGCATACTTGGAACTCTGTGTGCACTGGGTCTGCTCTATCCTTTTCATTTCCTATTGTACGCAGGATGTTTTTATTAGTTGCCGAATGGGGAAACAATAAATAAATGAATAATGTCTTCCCCAACTCATGGAGAAAAATGGGGAAGTTACTTCCACCAACGAGCAACAGTGTACTTACCAGAGTCACTGTATCATTGCAACTTGTTTGGAACAAAGTCCCATTGATTTCAATTGAATGCACACCTGCATAAGCAATTTAGGATTGCAAACCGGCTGACTGGAAACGAAGAAGATGCTGTTAACTGTGTATACTCAAAAGCACAAAGGATTCTATAAATACAGACAGTTACAAAATCAGCATTCCTTTCTCAGAGCCATTACATATATTTATCCAGGAGATGGTTGCTTTTTTATTAGCAGTGTCATGGCAATAATAATTATGTGCTCTTAACAGTATTTTAAATCTAGTAGTAAACCCAATATAACAGTAAAATTGTGAGGGGGGAGGGAATCTTTTTTTACTTTTTGTTCAGTCTTCACAATTCACAATAGAGTGTGGGTGGGAGTGAAATAAGCATTCATAAAAATAACCAAGGTCTGTAAATGAAATGAGAAATTGATAATATTGGAAATATGGCAGAACATGTTGGACAAGGTGGAAAGTTGAAAAGGCAGGTGGCTTTTCCTTGGAAATCCTTTGACTGGGTTGAGGGAAACTCATTTCAAAATGGAATTCCTCCTGCAGGTCTTATACATTCCTGCCATGCTTTGAGAAATGGATCTCTCTGCATTTAATATGCACATTTTAAACAATGCAAACAATGACCAGTTGGGGGGAAGCTGATAATTATCACAATCACAGCAGATGGGATGGGCAGATTTAACAGTTTCATCACCTACTGGGTCTTGCGTGTGTTGTCTTCAGCTGTTTATGTAGAAACTCACTACAAGCTGATTAACAAACTTTATTTCTTAAGAGGTCTAGGAGTGCACAGAGTGGCAATAAAAATATTCAGCTAGGCCACACCTCTGATTCAGCTAAGTCTCTGGGGTCATAGCATTTTATCTTAAATGGACCACTTGCTAGATATTTACCTGATAATGCATAAGTTACACTGATGAAATCACCCCTCTGCTGGTATTTGCACTGGAAGGAATCCCTTTTGGCTATTTTGAAGGGAAATTGGCAAAAACGACTTTCTGCCCAAACACTGCTTCTGACTGCAGTATTCTGGGTATGGCCAGGAAATTCCGGACATATGGCAACCCTACTTAATGCAAATAGCAGCTTCAGAAAAGGGTTTTTAGCTAGGACCAAAAGAGTATTAGAAGGTGAAACTGCCTCTTATTTGCCATGATCTTGATAACTGTCCCTCACACACACTGTGGTTACTATTTCATACCCTCCAACATTTCTCCGATGAAAATAAGGATGTCCCATTCCATAATGATAATTTTACTATTTATACCCTACACGACTCACTGGGTTGTCCCAGCCATGTTGGGCAACTTCCAACATACAATGGAACCTCTATTTGCAACCATAATCCATTCCAGAGGTCCGTCCAGAGGTCGAAACAGGTGGCTGGGAGAGGCGCCATTGTGCGCAGGCATGGGCAGCGATTGCCTGCTTCTGTGGATGCATGAATGGCAGCAAACCCGCCGGTTACTTCCGGGTTTGCCGCGGTCACGACTTGGAATGACCATAAGAGAGGCGGTGGTGAGTAGAGGTTTGACTGTATATAAAAACATAATAAAGCATTAAACATTAAAAAGGTTCCCTATACAGGATTGCCTTCAGACAGCTCAGGGGTCGGATAACTCCATACCCTCCAACATTTCTCAAATGAAAATAGGGACATCCTAAGGAAAAGTGGAACATTCCAGAATTAAATCAGAAACTGGGACGGCGTCTCTAAATCAGGGATGCCCCTGGAAAATAGGAACACTTGGACTAGGGTCTGCTATTTAGCATTATGTTTTCCTCCCCCCTGACATGGAGAACTCAGAGGAGAAAAGCAATGCTAAAAAAGATAGAGCGTGACGGGTGCAAATGGACATCTGAACTCTTGGGGAAGATTTCATGCAAAATTCATGTGATGGACAGGAAATGTTTCTGGAGATTTTGTAAACCCTGAATTTTATAGAGGGACATTTTTCTACCTGCATAGTTAAATCAAGCTAAAGCTCTTATTTCAGTCACATCACTGCAACTTTCTTGGGGTTTGTTTTTTTCCATATGAGCAGAGACACTCCAGTCTGTCAATTGATATTTTGCTACCTCACCATATTTTCAACCTCAACATGTTTTCATTTTTCCAGCATTACTCTGGTCCATTAGTTTGGTCCAAAGAGCACATCAAGATATTTTAAAAGAGCTGGGAGGAGATCCCCTACATCTGTCACTAGTTCCATACATCTGTATCAGCAAACACATTCTTGAGTAATCACCATTGGAAGAATCTTGTTGCTACTTTTTCCCCCCCCAAGGAAGTCTTTTTTCCATGTGCTAAAATGCTCAATTGAAGATGTCCATAATAAATGTGAATAGGTTGTTGCTAGGCTAGAACATTTGTCTTCTTTCTTGAGCCATATCATATTGACCAGCAATAAATCACCTAATATACCCTGGGTCTTAAGAGAGTTTATTATTATTATTATTATTATTATTATTATTATTATTATTATTTTAAAAATGAGGCATTCCCTGGATTAACTGTAGGAAAGATTGCCTCATTTATTCCTCATGCATCCAGCTGCTGGAAACCTTTAGTTGCTTAATGGCTTGACTGAAGTGATAATATGGGGTGATTGTGTGTCAGGGTGTTAAAACAGTGATAAGACATTACACTTGAAGAGCATTATCTGCAATAACTGCACTATAATGGTCAGTGAATGCCTATGGAAGTACAGGTTCTATTTCCATGTACAAAGAAGCAGTTTGTTATAGCTGGCTTGTTCATTTAGTGGGCTGTCAAAGAAAGCATCACTGCATCTTCATGGTGTTTTTTGCATTGCAAAAGGAGATATGAGATCTGCCTGCTATGTTGATTCTCACACATAAAGACAAAACACACGGTGCTTCTTAGCAATATTTTGGGAGTGTTAGGAAAGCTGTCACTTGTCTAACTCCTCTGAAACCAGGGTGTGATTTTTCATTTAAACAATGTTATCAATCATAAACCAAAATGGATTGAGGCTGGCAAAAAAAACCCAAACAAACAAACAAAGTAACAAAATAGAGAAAAGAGTTTCTGGAATGAATTAAAATGCAAGGTGTATTTGACCAAAGTTAAAGTTTTGTAATATACACAAACTTGTCCGATTAAGGTCCAAGTCAGAGAGGAAAATAAAATCCCTGATTCTGCCAGGTTTCTTCTTGTGGATATTTATCAAGTTAAATGGTTGAGCAATTCACCAGAGCAAATCAACAACTATTCAAAATAAATGGCTGAAATTACAAAATGCAAATTATGATTGGTTAATATAAAGTGATTAATTGAAGTGATGGTGTGTCATAGTTAACCAGAAGGCAAATCAGAACATGTTAGGAAACAAAAATTGAATTACAGAAATTTGCAGGCACATACTTATATACTGATAATCCCTGTCCTACAATAAAAGCCAAAGCCATCTGCTTTAAACAAAAAACAGGGGAGGGAGTATTCTGTATGCGGACAGGTACCAACTAATTTCTATAATGCGTAAAAGAGCTCTGAAGCTCCCAAAACATTGCACAGAGCTCTAAGCATAATGATTAAAGTGTGTGCATTCAAACACCCTGAGACCTCCAGGTATAGGGTGGTATATAAAACAACAACAACAACAACAACAACAATAATAATAATATTAACACATACACATGTTTCTCTGCAATATTATTCCTGTCCATTGCTACAACTCTTATATCCTGCATACATGATACAATTTGCATCCCGATAGGCAAATAAAGAGACAGACACATAAGCTGGGGTTGAACTGGGCCACTTTTATTTAAACCTCCCTCAAATTAAAATCAGCAGAGGGGGATGACCATGTGGTGGGAGCTAACTTCACTGTATAACTATAGCCCTTGCCTAAGGAATTAGGGCATGGTTTCCTAGCCTGCCCCGATTCCCAGGCCACACCCTGAAGGTGAGAAGGGAGGCCTTACCTTGTCACCACCCCCAGGACCACAGAACCCCCGATGGATGAGGGAGTTTGGCCTAAAAGGAGGCCCCTATCTCACCCTCTGAGTTTGAGAAGTGAACCTTGGGGCCAACCCATCACCTGGCTAAACCAAACTATTTCTTTTTCCACACCTAAACTGTCAAAAGTGACCAAATCCAGAAGGTTAACCTATTTAAAAAACACAGCAGTCCATCTAACACTCTGTCCCACTATTCAGTGTGAAGTAGACAAAAACCCAATCTACGATTCCTGGTCTTCCCTAGGCCCAGAAATAAAAGAGAGCCCTTCTGCACAAAAATAATGAGTTCTACCATTATGAACTAAGCTGAAGTGAACTCCATAACTTACTATGAGGTAGCTAAAATGACTATGATTATGTAACTACTCTATACCACTTTTGACATAGTTGTGTAAAATTTGCACCAATTTTGTTCCTTGCATGTCAGAGGTAAATATAATTCAGCACTTTATAGAAAATCTATTTTTAAATCACTTAACAAAATTTGCAACAATTCAATAATGTTATTTTACTGGAACAAAAGAGCTATTCTAAATGGAAAATGTATGGTGTGGAGTGCTTCAGTTCAGGATTCCAGCACCCTATTCCATTCCCCTTCAGTGCTACCTCCAAACAATCAAACATCATTGTCTGATGTTTTATAACTTTTTATTTGTTATTTTCATTAATTCTGTTGTTGTTGTTGTTGTTGTTGTTGTTGTTGTTGTTGTTGTTGTTGTTATAAACTGCATTCCAAACCCACTGAGCATTCTCAGGACTGTTTTGGGGCTTTCCCCTGAGGGATTTTTCCTAACCTTTTTTGTACTTCTGCAACACCAGACCTTCAGTGTCCCTGTTTTCCAGGGACATTCCCTGATTTACAGAAGCCATTCCAGTTTCTGATTTGATCCCAGAATGTCCCACTTTTCCTGAGGACGTCTGTATTTCCATAGGAGAAATGTTGGAGGGTATGAAATTAGGCAATCCCCGAGCCAAGGAGATAAGTAACTATGCTACCCTTAGAAGACATCTGAAGGCTGGAAAGTTTTATAATGTTTAATGTTTTGTTATGGTTTAATGTATGTCGGAAGTTTCCCAGAGTGGTTAGGCAATCTAGTATAATGAAATAGGACGTCCCTATTTTCATTGGAGAAAATAGGTACCTGATACCTCTCTCTTGCACATGGATGGTACTGCTTTGGCTATGTAAGGTCAAGCTGCTAGAGAATTGAGATTTTATCAGTATATATGATATACTAAGGATGACAGCACCAGCTTGTTCTCTTAATAAGATATTTTAATGGCAGATGATGTGTATATATACCTTTAAGAGAATGCAGCATGGAAAGACAGGCAATGGGTTGGTGGAAGCCCAGTGATATTTGTGAAATAAGCCTCAGAAGATTGGAAGCTTAAGCAGGTGGTGATGTACACAATAAGACTCATGTGTTATTCAAATTTCTCATCCTCTGCTTATTATATGTATAGCTCAGTAAGGACCACAAATCTTCATCCATCACCCAAGAAGTTTAGAAAATAAGACCCTCGCCCATGGAGACTACAATATTTGGTATCCATACTGTGCAAAATGGCAGTTTCAAATATCTTACCAAGACTCCCTCTTAGTTGTTGAGCTTCTGAAGGCTCACTGTATATACTGGCAAAATGCTGAGGACAACACACCAAAGATGGTGGTAACCGATTCAAACTCTGGATTTTTACCAGATATTAGGAATTATCTGACTGCACCACTCAGTAATGACCGGTATAGTGGGGCAGAACTGTGAAGCTACCCTCCTGACACCAGCGTCACCACAGCTTGCTTGGAAAGTGCTGGATTGGGGCAGGGCAGAAGCAAGGTGAGGCCTGCAGAGATGACTCTCCTGCTGCACAGCTCTGACCTCACTGCTTCTGGGGTTGGTCCATGACACTACACCAGCTACTAACCACATTCATGACTGGGCTCTGCAATCCCTGTGAGCCTATATCTTACAGGCAATGTCAGCTGGTCTTATTAGGGCAAATGGATCACTTGCCCACTAACCTCAGTCTACCCTCAGTCAGGCCTCATCATCCTGCCTCATTGCTTACAACCAGTTCAGGGGATGGCACTGCCTGTTGGCCTCCTCCTCCTTGGTTTCAGTGTTGCCCTTGGAGAACACAACAGGGAGGAGGACGGGGACAGTTGGCTTGTCCTGCCATTAGCTTCACCTACTTTTGGTCTCCCTGGCTTTCACCTTACCAGTTCCAATGGGCACCAGCTTATGTGTGTATTGATGAAAGCACTGATTTGGTGGTGGAATGAACAATACTAAGCTTGGGATATTTCCTGGAGACAATTGCACGCTTCAGACCTTATTGTAATAAATTAAAATTTATCTTGCATGGGGGGATTTGGCAACAATAACCATATTGTTTCCATTACAATATTTAGTCACAAAGAAGGTTTAAAGGGAAAAAGCTGTGCAGCTTCTAATGCCATTGCAGGAGTAAAATGATTACTGGTTACCCATTACCCAGGCCACCTACCCCTACACCTACCATATGCTGCAAGTAAAATGTGCTTAGGTTTGGTGGTGGGAAGAGACACACTAGAGAAGGAAAAGTGCTAGTGTACCTCTTGGGTGGGTACAAAGTGTGTCAAACTCAGAACTAAAACACATATGTGAACTATTTTTGGTCATTCAGTCAAGAAATAATGAATATAGGTGTAATATCTTAGTAGCAGATCCCACCCCAATCTTTGTGCATTCATTAGAGCATCTGAAGATTGCCCATCAATACAGTCTGTACGCACCGAGTTCTTTTCAGGTTATCTAATATATCTAATTAAAAGTATAAACTGGAGGTGTTGTGGATCATGTTTTGGGGCTAATGGCATACCTGGTTTCCTGTTTGAAGACAATGTGTGTGCGTGTGTGTGCATGTGGGCACACACACTTTTTACAGCCTGTTTTTGCTGTTCTGAATGCATAATATCACCCCTGTGCAATTCTGCCCCTGGCTTTATAGATCCAGCCATCTCTCAGGCAGATAAGTAACTCACTTTCCTCCAACAAGAATAATGTTCCAAGGCACAGCCCTCAGGAAATGTGTTTCATAAAACCTTCACATCAGCAATCTGTTCCCTGTTGAGCATCCATGTCAAGTAAACAAACAGGATGCAGATTTGTCATGGCTTGAATGATAATTCTTGTTTAAGGGACATAGATGCCCCCTGTGCCATCCAAGTGTGGACTGTGGCTGCTTTGTGTTTCCTTTCCTTTCATGTAAAGTGGGAAAATGTAAACTGAGGGCAATGAGAGATACAAAAAGCAGTCAATGGGCAAACCTGCTAGGATATTTGTGTAGGGGTGGGCAGGTGTATATGGCTGGTAGTTCTTTGACTTGCTGGCTTGTCACATCAATAGAGACACAGTGCAGTGAATTCCACTGCCTCCCCCCCCCCCCCAGTTCTTTTCTTAAAAAGGAGAAAACTGGACGCACACAAGTGTTTTGTCCCCGTATATTAGGAATCTCAAAAATTAAAGCCAAAAACATGAATTATAGAAGCTGAGCCAGGCTGGGGAGTTAGAGGGCAACGTAGATATGACATCTGCTCCACAGTTTGACCTCACATAGCTACTTCTTCTTTAGCAATACCCGGCCACTGTGATCCACACGACGGTCACCTCCAGACTGGATTATTGTAACTCGCTGTACGTGGGGCTGCCCTTGAGACTGACCCAGAAACTCCAGCGGGTGGAGAATGCCGCGGCGAGACTCCTTATGTATAACAACTGTTTGTTTTCTTCTCTGGATCACACTTTGTTCGCAGCTCACATTGATTCATATGGGGGAGTATGTTACGATATAGAAGCAATGCAGCTGCAAACTGCTAGCTTGAAAAGTAAACATGATGGGAATGTTGGGACTGTCCATGGGAAACAGAGGGACAGTCGATTCACAGGGCAGTACACCGGAATTAGCTCAGAGTGTAATATGAGCTCTTCCTATTGTTCCTGTACAGGAAGTACAGGAAGTGTTTGTCTCTCGACTGCTAGAGCTTGAAAAGAGCAGTCATGTTTTTTGTAACACTGCAAAGACAGAAATAAAGGCATGTAAATACGTTTCTGTCTATCTCTTTCCCCTGCCGGGGGGGGGGGGGCAACAAAGAGGGTGTGTGTTCTTCTCACGCTGAGAAGGATCGCCTATCGCGACCTTGCCTGGATCTTGCTGGGGAATGCAGACAGGGAGGTCAACAGGAGATCAAGCCGGGTGCCTGGAGAGTTGCCAGTTACTAATGATATGGGCTTGAATTCCGACAATACACACAGCTTCAAAGAACCTAACAACACAACAAATGTCACATTAAGCATGATCACATCAATGGGGTCCAAGGATTGATTTGAGACTGGGGATTGCAAGGGTGATGGACCTGCCCCCAAGTAACTGTTTTTCCACAGATGTCCATCTGATTTCAATTAGAAAATAATTGAAACAGCAAGTTCTCCAACTGAGCAGGGGTGGGGAAAACCTTTTCAAACATTTATTAATTATATCCATTGAGACCAGTTACATTGGTCCTGCCCCTTCCAACCTGGCATTCTTCTGCTGAGAAGGAAGATTTCAAGTAAGATAGTAAGTATGTTGGGCTGAATGCAGTTACCATCCTTCCCATGATCAGGAGTTCCTGAACACATGGAGGACTGTAACCATGTTCAGCCAGCAATCCCCTTTCATGCATTCTTGCAGAAGAACCACGTGGTCAAGTGCTCTGGCCTACCCCAGTTCTTCCTGCACTGAGCCTGCTAAAGATGTGTGCATGGATGTGTGGACTGTGAGACAACTAGTAGTAGTAGTACTACTACTACTAATAATAATAATTTATTTATACTCCGCCCATCTGGCTGGGTTTCCCCAGCCACTCTAAGGAACATCCAAATAGGGCAGAGTTTATGTGTATACAGTATATATTCAGACTATACTGAATGTGCATAAGGAGCAGTACTACGTGTAGAGGCTGTAAGCTATAATGATCCACCTTATTTCCATCACATTCAGTTAAACATCTGAACAGTGTTAGGATATTCACTTATGAATCCCCAGGTTTTTTTAAACTTGGGGGGGGGGCTGCTTCTGCAGTTGCCACAGTTCTCATCGTAATGCTTGTTTTGTTGCTATGGCATTGTTAGCAATTTCTTGTAGCTAAAGGCCCTGTGTTCAGAATAAAAGATGCCTACTAGACTTTACAAGTGCAGCTACCCAGGCATCTGTGAGGCAGGGTCATCCATTCACCGCCATCTCAGATCAATCTGTACAGTGCAGACCCCTGAGTGCCAAAAGCAGAGAAACAGGTGCATGGCAGAAAGATGCTTGTACAGGTAATAGCTTCAGATGCCTCAAGCTAGGAAGTCAAGTCACATACTGCAGGACAAATCAAATCCAAATTTCCTCAGTATCATACCGGATAACTCATATTGGACAACTTGTGTGTTTTTTTAATTCTCAGTTCTGTGCCAATTATCTTTCCACTCAAAGTGAACCTTCAACATCTCTTCACTAAAACCTCTGGCAAAATTTCAGGATCAGGGATGACTACTCTGTGGACACCCAGATGTTACTGAAGTAGAGCTCCCGCCAGTGCTTGCCAGAATGGCCAATAGTCAGGGTTGATGGGCATCATAGTTCAGCAACTTCAGTGGGTGGGCAGTGGGGGGTGGGACAGGTTAGGCACCCCTGTCCTTCATATTAATCCAAGAAGCAAATTCTTAACCCAGGACATATGAGTCATATGATGAACAGAATGCATGGAGACACACAATTCTGGAAAGAACAGCAGACAACTGAAATCTAAGAGAGCAGCCATTTTGCACTGTCATTGTGAGAGTTGCACAGAATTAAGTAAAACTTGATTGTTCTACACTTCAGTTTCCCATGCCATAATTTTATAAAGTTTGTAGCACCAGATCAAATTGTAGCTATATCTCGCCTGTCTAGGACAGTTACTTTCTTTCATCTAAAAATGAACTCGTTTCTTTTCATCACACTGCACTTTTGGTTTGATGACAGTGTTTGTTTACAATGTCATGCCTAATAGAGAAGAGTTGTTGTGAGGTCAAATGGAAATATTTTACCCTTTGATTACCTCTGCTTCACTTAAAAATTCTAGACAGTCAAGTAAAGGATTGTGGCAAGGATAATTCAATGGTACGTGGGACAAGAGAAAGGAATCTTTGCCAACATCTTTTCCCCTTCCCCTCCCAAGTCCATCTTTATTGCTAATTGGATAACCGTGCCCTTTGAAGCCAACAGAAAATCCTGCCTGAGGGGATGAGATAGGGGACCAAGCCCCTAAATACCTGATCTTTTTCATGTGATCTAAAAAAGGAACATCCTTGCAGTCATATGCATACAGATGGGCAAGCTAACTTGTTTCAAAGTGCTCTGTGCTACAAATGATTTGTGGCATAGAAATGTTTTAAATAAATAAAATAAAATATTCACTCTGTTCCAGTAAAAATGAAGGCAAAACTGTGTTTAGCCTGGAGAAAGCGAAGCTAGCAAAACAGCATCTCGTGATAGTCTCAGTGGATTGGAAGCCATTCCTGAAAAATTACTAGAGATTTTTGGCTTTATTAAATAGCCTTAAGTAATCTTTGCAAAAAGCGAAAACAAAGATATGGAGAAAGCAAAGGGTGGGGTTGGGAGAAAGCTTGGCTCTTTAAAATTAATATCATCCTTAGAGAACAGCATCTGAAAGTGGTTGGATCCCATTCCTATGTTTATTCTTGAATGAGACCAACTTAACTTAGACTGTCTGCCACAAATGTGTGAAGAATTTTTTATAATATGTAGAAACAGGGCTGTTTATAACACCTTTTCAGATATGAGTTCTTAAAAAGCTTGAAGCCAGGATTCCTAATAAGGACCAGCATTTCAAAATCAACAACACCTTTTAATAGTGGATCTCTAAGTTGGCACGTTCCCTTATGCAGTTAGCATCCCACCTGCACATATATAGCAGTATCATCTCTGCAGCACTTTTAAAACATGAGTGGCAACATTCTCAAGAGAAAACACTGCAGCCAAGTCTTTTTGAAAGGCCCCATATTAGATGCTCACCAGCACAGCTGACTGAAACACATTAAAAAAAAAAAAGTCTGGTACCCAGAGAGCCCTGGCAGTAGAAAATGGTTCGTGAGGTTTCTGAACATCAACGATTCCTCCTGTGTTGCTCTTATTAACACCATAACTCAAGGAGCTTTGCCTAGTCTGCAGCAAAGCAGTCAGCAAATTGTAGAGGTTGTGGCAGGCCACCGCAGAGTATATGGGCTTTGGTTTTAACAATGCCATGATCAATATTTAAAGAGGATCCACAATGCACCTCTCTCCCTCCAGCTGCTGTCTTGGGATAAAAATGGGGGTGCTAATTTGAGCTTCATTAAAAGTGACTCGGAACCCTTCCATGTGGTTGGGCCTTGGCAACGTAAATGAGTATTGTGGAAGCCTGAAACTAGAATTAAAAGCATCCCTTAAAAAGTTCATTCATAGGACTTATCTATACTAACAGCAACTCTAGTACTCCCACATGAGCCTAGTGCACTGCTTTCCTAAACCAGTGTGGAATTTTGTTCCAAATAATAGTGGGTACCAGCTGTTCTAGTGGAATAATCCAATATTCATTGCACTGCATTGTTGGTCGGTAAAAGAACTATAATTAGCTGCATGAATTCATAATTTCAGCCCCCTTATGGTTGTGTTCTTATAGCTCCAAGTGCTTATTTTGAATTTATGGAACTTGGACCCCCTTAGCTAAGCCTACAAGAGAGAATTGCAAGATTCCCAGGACACAATCTGTTTAAGGGATCCACTTCACAAACAGACCACTTTACCTCTTGCTGATTTTCTCTTTCAGACTTGGTATTTTAGGATAATATGAAAAAGCATTAGGAAGGAGTGAGGATAAGAACTGGGAAAGACAGATTGGAGACACAGTTTCAATATAAAAGCTGGACATTTCTATTATAGAACCAAAGAACTGCAGAGCTGGAAAGAAACCTAAGGATCATCGAGTCCAACCCCCTGCAATGCAGGAATCTCAACTAAAGCAACCATGACAGATGGCCATCGAACCTCTACTTAGAAATCTCCAGTGAAGGAGAGTCCGCCATCTGTTGGGGGGAGTCCGTTCCACTGTCAAACAGCTCTTACCATTCAGGTCCTACTCTCTGACACAGGAGAAAATAAGCTTGCTTCCTCTTTCATGTGACAGACCTTTAGATATTTGAAGATGGATATCATATCCCCACTCAGTCTCCTCTTTTCCAGGCTAAACATACCCAAGTGTCCCTCAACCGTTCAAGCCAAATTTTGATGTGTGCTCTGGCTAAGGATCATATTTCTGACTGCTGGCCTTTAACAGTGAGAAGCTAAGCATTTCTTTCTCATGAAAAATTGGGTGTGAGGAGAGATTTTGCAAAACAGCAACTCATGTTGCCTCCATGCTTATCCTTTCTGCCAGTTACTATAACTACAGACTGGTATGAACATTGAGGCAATCCACATTTGCTTTCTTTCTACATAGACACAAACAAACCTGACTATGAATGAAAGCTGCAGCAAGGCTGGAGGATGAAAAACCACGAGTTAAAAAAGAAAGGAAGTAAAAAAAGAAAGGTTGGGTAAGAAAGCAAATCAGCACAGTCAATATTCTATGGAGCATCTAATATTCCTCAGCTTTTGGAGAACTGCCAGTTAGCAATGGGGTAATGGCAAGGAGTGATAGGATTAAACAACCATTCATTAGCAAGATGTTCTTCCCAGAATCTCCATTTGTTTCTGAAGGAGGAAAAAGTCTCATTTACCCATCCAATCCAATCCACCAGTTAAGAAGCAAAACTGTTAAGCTTTGTTTCAGCATGGCATGTGAGAGCTGCAAAGTTAATGGTGTCAGAAAGGCCTTATAGAAGCTGTGTTTGTGCCAAAAAACCCCACTATCATCCATTAAGGGGATGAGATGGTATTGTTTTTCCATATACCATTGTGCTGAGGGGAGTCACATATTAAGTTCAAATTCACTTCAGAAAAAAACAAAAGTGTGGGGAGGGAGAGCAAACTGGACATCAGTCTCTGTCTGGTAATTGTGTGTGGCATTTAATTAATATAAGCACTTCACATTCGGTAATATATTTATCCTCACAGTAGCACCTTTTGTGGAGCTTGGGAAGACAAATAATGATACCATGCCTCTGGCACGGTCAGTAAAAATCAAAGTTAGGATTTTCAATATTGGAAAGATGAGCCATTTGGATCATCAGAAGTGTGTGTGTGCTGTGATTGGACACAAGCTTTACACAGATTAGAATACCAATAATGTTTCTGGAGTTCAAAGAGATTGCAGTGCACCCTTCTCTCCTGTAGAAATATTTGGAATAGTCATACCTTGGAAGTTGAACAGAATCCATTCTAGTAGTCTGTTCAACTTCCAAAATGTTCCGAAACCAAAGTGCAGCTTCTGATTGGCTGCAGGAAACTCCTGCAGCCAATTGGAAGCCACGGAAGCCCAAATAAGGCATATAAGTTGAAAGCATTTGCAGATGATCTGGTGATCATGGTGGAAGACCCTATAAATTCATTATTGAAAGTATTAGAAAAAATACAGGAATTTGGACAAGTATCAGGTTCCAAATTGAATCAAAACAAAACTCTTAGTAAAAAAATCTCAGAACAAGATAAAAAAGAGATACAACAGAGGACTGAAATACATATACATAAAAAGTGAAATATTTGGGGATATGGTTAACAGAAAAGAATATTAATATATTCAAAGATAATTATGAAAAAATATGGAAAGAAATAAAAAAGAATTTAGAGATTTGGGGAAAATGAATTTGTCACTATTAGGAGGGATATCGGTAATTAAGATGAACGCATTGTCAAAAATGTTGTTCTTGTTTCAATCAATCCCAGTGATTCTGCTTCAAAGAGTGGCAGAAAGTTATTTCAAGATTAATCTGGTGAGGAAAGCCAAGAATAAAATATAAATTATTAACAGATCTGAAAGATAGAGATGGCTTCTCCTTACCAGATTTAAAATTATATTATGAAGCTTCTTGCATATTCTGGATCTGGAATTGGCTAATATTAAAAAAATACAGATTTATTAGATCTAGGAGGACATGATAATAGATTTGGTTGGCATGTGTATTTGTGGTATCAGAAGGCAAAAGTACATGAAAGCTTCCAGAATCATATAATAAGAAATGCGATTTTTAAAGTCTGGGAGAAATATAAGGATTTGTTAGAACAAAAAACATCATGGTGGCTTTCCCCACTGGAAACAATATCTGTGAAAAAATTAAATATGAAATCTAATTGGGTAACATATAGAGAACTGTTAACAGAAACGGATAACCAATTAAAATTGAAGGATTTTCAAGAAATAAGAGGAAAGGTAACATATTGTTTACAATATTTCCAGTTAAATGAAATATTTAAAAATGATAAAAAGAAAGGATTTACCTATGAAATTTCAAACTTCCAGAGAGAAAGTGGTACTAAATTATTATCAAAAAATGTATAACTTATTGTTGGAATACGAAACTAAAGATGAATAGGTCAAGTGTGTTATGATAAGCTGGGCAAAAGATGTGGGACATAATATTCAGATGACAGATTGGGAAAGACTTTGGAAGAATGATCTAAAATTTGCGGCCTGTACCTTAAAGTACAAAAATTGGAAGTAATCAGAGATAAAGACTTTATTGACACGCCTGAATGAAAATATGATTAAGGAACCGGGGGCGGGGGAGGGAAGTCAGGGGATTCAAGCAATCCCATCTGTGGATTCAATACTGACTGTGTATATAGTTGTTTTAAATGTTTTATTTTATGCTTTTTTAATGTAATGTTTTTTGTTTTTGTGACAATTAAAATATTATACAAAAAAAGGAAGCCCCATCAGATGTTCAGCTTCCAAAAATAGTTCGCAAACTGGAACAGTAATTTCTGGGTTTGTGGCATTCAGGAGCCAAAACATTTGAGAACTAAGCTGTTTGAAAACCAAGGTGTGACTGTACCTGCAACATCTTCAAGAAAAGCACAAAAAATGTGCCTGTTATTGGAGATTGCTGAGATCATCTGTGGGTTTATTTTGCTTAATGGTTAATTCAGCACTGGCCCTGTCTTGGATCTGGTGACACTTTACACTAGACTTCACTGGAGTAACAGACTTTGCTCTTCAAGATGTGACAACTTTGTACTAATAGTGAGCACTTGTGTTTCCCTAGCCTAGCCTCCCCTGGGATCCCAATCTGGGAGAAGACAGGACAATCTGTCAGGCATCACCTATCTGTATTTGCACCAATGCACAGCATCCATTAAGCACACAGTTGCTCAGGCCATAATGATTTTATCTGGCAAAGCTAACTATGTATGACTATTGATTGTATAGCTTTAAATACACAATGATTGATTGAATCACCAGCATGTCTCAAGGCCTGATATTTGTTCAGGTGGAGCCAATCAAGAATGATTTTTTCCCTCTTAGCCACAGGACATGATCTATATTAAACTTCCATTTTTTGCTGCAGCAGAATAATACTATCGGGTATGGTTTCAAAACAATACCACTTCATGCATTCTAATGATGAGCTGTTTACAAAGAGCCTTTGAGCATGTGAAACCAGCCCTATTAGTGAATCACAATGACTCAACTAGGGAAGTAATCTTAGGACTAAGTGGATAAAACATAGGAAGATAAGCATCAACAATGTTGCTAAGGGTAGTGCATAGTAGATCAACAATAAACTGATAGAGCTTTGCGGTCAAATTATTCACGTTATAAGGAGCACAAGTGGTGTTTTTTCCGATATTTTCTGCATTGAGTGAGCTATGGAGAGGCTTTTGGGCAGAGTTAATGAGCTGGTACCTCAGCTTCAATAGAACTTCAGTTTCTGTACTTTGCTGAACTAGGCTTGGATAAAAACTCTCCTCATGTGTTCTGTGGTTCTAAGTGAAGAGAGAGAGAGAGAATGCCACAACAGCAGCAAGAATACTCATTGCAAAGTATTGGAAGACACAAGATCTACCCACTCTGGAAGAATGGCAGATGAAGGTGATGGACTATATGGAATTGGCGGAAATGACTGGCAGAATCCGAGACCAGGGAGAAGAGTCGGTGGAAGAAGATTGGAAGAAATTTAAAGACTATTTACAGAAATATTGCAAAATTAACGAATGTTAGAATGATGTTGGATTGAAGTTAAGTGGTTTCTAGCTGTAATGGTATAAAAGAATATGAAAGAATTGGATTTTTAACAGGTAAAAATTTAATGCTATAATATATTAAGATTAAGGATCAGGATAAAATAAGGAGGGAAAGGAATTGCTGAACTAATAAATTGAACTGGAATACAAAAAAAGGAGGTATGAGGAGGTCCGGGAAACAAGTAAATGAAAGATAAGTGACAAAAAGATGGAATTGTTTTTAACTGTTTTTTATTTTGTATTTTGTATTTTTTCTTTTTCATTTTGTAATATTGTGAAAACTTTAATAAATATTTATAAAAGAGAGAGAGAGAGAGAGGAAAGAACCAAGAACATGGGTAGGCAAACTAAGGCCCGGGGGCTAGGTCCGGCCTAATTGCCTTCTAAATCTGGCCCGCAGATGTCCAGAAATCAGCGTGTTTTTACATGAGTAGAATGTGTCCTTTTATTTAAAATGCATCTCTGGGTTATTTGTGGGGCGTAGGAATTCGTTCATTTTTTATTTTTTTTTCAAAATATAGTTTGGTCCCCCACAAGGTCTGAGGGACAGTGAACCGGCCTCCTGCTGAAAAAGTTTGCTGACCCCTGACCAAGAATCTCTACTTCAGATGTTTGTAGTAGCAAAACTACAGCTTTGACTGCAGGTTCTACTCCAAGAGGAAAGATTGCCAAACACAAGTGAATTTTTCTTATGAAGGGAGGGAGGAATGCTTGGGGACATGGACTTTCACCCCATGAATGGAATAGTGATTTCTGGCATCTCCCCTCACAAATACAAAGATGGTTCAATGACCATCTTTGAATTGCTTACAGCAATGGCCATCTTTGCTGAAAGCAAATGGCCATCTTTGAATTGCTTTCTGAACAAAGGATGTCAACAAATTCCCTCTCAAACAATCTGGACTAAATTTTGGTACCTTTGCTGGGGAAGAAGTGGCTCTGGATCAGGACAAAGTACTAACTGAACCCCAGTTGATTCTAGTTTCACTATAGACACAGGTGACCTCTGAACATATGCAAAGAAGGATGTGATGGGGAGCAATTATTGCACATGTCCTGTGAAGGACAGCACATTCTGGTGTTATGAGTAAACCATTTGGGGCTTCACTGAACACTTGAAGCAGTCTGTGGCATATCACCGATCAATGAGTCCAACAATAAATCTATACCTTCTACTGCAACACCTTTCAAGGATCCTATTATAATACATTACTACTAATATATTTTAATATTGCAAACCACTGGGTGATTAGGGGTGTATCAACAAAAAATGGTTCTATGGGAGACTATAACCAGTCCTGACTACCTCAGCCCCCTCTGTTGTTGTTGTTGTTGTTGTTAATATCTATCTAATAAAACCATACAAAAACCTCTATGCCCTCTCACAGTCCTTCTGGTCAATGTATTATGCCCTGACTGTTAACTGCAGATTTTCTCCACTATAGAACAGCAACCCACAATTCTTTGCTTCTGGAATATCTTAATGGGTCAAGACATAGTGCCACTGTAAAACCATGGGTCATGCTTGCACAACAGTAATTGTTCTCCATGTAATACATTTAGTGAGTGTAGTGGGGCAGGAATTCTTTCTTTGTCTCATTCTTTGTTTCTTTCTTATTTTTCCACAGCACAAAAGAATAGTCTAAGCCTTGTGTTGATTTCAGACACTAGGGATGTTACATCCAATTATTCTGAATCCCATTATCTAAAATATACTTTGCTGATTAGATTTTGGAGAAGTGAATTCCAAGCTAAACTTGGCTGCTGCTTCTTGCTGTCTTTAACAAGTGGATTACTCATACATCAGATCTTCCTTTGTACACTGTAAAAGTTCTGCATGAATTGCTTTCAAGGCAGGGCTCATCCTTAACTTCATCCAAAAGAACCACAGAGCATTTAGATAATCAAACTCAATTCTGATAAAAATCCATACCATGCAATTACTTCTTTCAAAGTGATGTTATCATTTAAATGCTTCTGGTGAAGGCTGGGGCCATAAGAAAGAGAGGGGGGAGGGGGGGGAGAGAGAGAGAGAGAGAGAGAGAGAGAGAGAGAGAGAATTCTGCAGGTATGTATCACCCCCCCCCACACACACAGACACTCCCCCCCCCTTTTAAAACATGCAAATATAGACTCAGGAATATTGGTTGATATTATGAAAATGGAAAGACATGTTAAGGTCTATTTGAATGTGAGGGGGGGAATGCTTTTAAGGTTTATTTTCTGGTGCTGGAAAAAAATGTATTTGGAAATACATTTGGGGTACCTGCTATGGAAATTGCTGGTGTGCTGAAGCACTTGAAATTAACTTGTGGGGTAGGATGGAGGTGTTGTATGAGCAATGATCCAATAGGTTTTCTCCCCAGCCTTAATTATAGAAATGAAAATGTGTTCTCGCTGTCTGTCTTTCTATCACACACTCAACATTCCAGGGTGCATTTCCTTTTTAAGAAAGTTTGCTTTGAGTTAGGGAGGCCAATTTACCATACAAAATGTCTGGCTTGTCCCTTTGTTTTTAATAGCAGCCAATTATGCAGAAATCAGTTGTTTAAATCAGCTAAAGGCATAGAGGCTAGATAAAGAGCAGAGGAGATCTGAAAAATATATACTCCCACCTGGGGGGGTCAAATTCAGAAGTACCACTAGGCACAGCAAGCTGGCTATCTCCAGCAACTTATTTTGGGTGGCACAAAAGGGCAGCAAATTGTTAGTTATTTTATTTAGTTTTTACTTCATTTTTAATCCCAGGAAGAGGTGCTGTCTCAGGTGCTAAAATACTTTGGACACTCTTGGGCCCTATGCACCATGACTGAGAGGAGAATACTGCCCAACCTCAGACAGCAAAATTTCTTGGACAATTACTATACAGAAGGTGTCTGCTTATATGTAAAAGAGAAGATAGGGATCCTGATCACAGATTGATTCAGATGCATACAATTGTCATGTGGATAATGTGGTTATCACAATTGGTGTCTGCCTGTTTGAAGCTGTTATCATATGGTAATGTATGGTGAGATGCCGTTTAAAGTCTTTTACCAGAATTACCTATTAGTGAATCAGATGAAATCATCACCATTCAAATTGATTGGTAACAGATCACATGGTTCTACCTTAGGATGCCTTTGTCTCAGGAGTCTCGTTTGACTGTAAGCAACCTGATCATTAAGAGCTAATAACATTGGTACTGGATAAGATTCAGATGCTTCGAAACTCTTGCACCAGCGTTATAAATACAGCTGGAATGAACAAAGCTGTTTCTTATAATTAGCATTGTTTATTCCAGCTGCAGAACTGAGAGTTTTGATGCATAAAATTCCACTGCCTCTGGCCACATCTCCACTGAAAATAACCCAGATATGATGCTGTTTCACATTCTTGATCTATCCACCCATAAAGTTTAGTAATGTGCTTAGTAGCCAGATGGAAAATAAATTGCATACTAATCTCAAGATGACAAGGATAGCATGACATTGATTGAAAATCTTTCTGTGGAGTGGCTAATACTTGTAATAATAAAATATAATTCCCTAACTGAGCCTTCCGTTCCTTCATCTTTTTGGGAAAGAACTACATTCATATAATGAAATTAGAATGGCCTTAGCATTTAATTAATATTTATTATTAAGGGTTTAGTGCAGCAGACCTAATCTGAATAGGGGCCTGGATATTGTTTTAGTTAAAATCTCTCTACATAAAACCTGAACTTCTGGAGATACCAGTCCGCAATTCCCATGTCAGGCAGCCGAAGAAATTGGCTGAGAGGGAAGGGAATCCAAATTGTTCCCAAAAGTTCTTGGAAATTTCCATTTTGACAGGGGGAGATCCCACAACTTTCCCCCTCAGCTTCTCTCAAACACTGTCCCCTGCAGAGGCTATATTTACAGACATGGAGCACAATCTGCAACATGCTTGCTGCCCATAGTTCCTTTTCTGAAATTCACCAATTATGCAGCCTTTGGGTTTTTTGTTTTTTTTTTCCTTTATGAAAATAGCATTTTGACAGTTATGTTCATTAGAGATTAATTTTTATATAATAGCAGTTTCAGTAAAACAGATCTTGTTATAATATGGAATGAGCTAACAAGATGTCCATCAAATGATGGGAAGGAAAATGGAACTATAAAGGCGGGCGGCAGCTCCAGTTTTCCTTTGAAGTTGGTACTGCCCAAACTTTCTTGACATCTATTTCCTCCTAGTAACATAAGAAGAGTCTGCTGGATTAGGCCTAAGACCCATCTAGTCTGTCTCACAGTGATAAACCAGAATACCATGGGTAATCCTCATGTGGAAATTGTGTGCAAAAGCATGCTTCCTACCTGTAGTTCCCAGCATCTGGTATTCAGAGGCATGCGCCCTCTTGACAGTGGAGGGAGAATGCAGCCATTATGGCTAGCCTTATACTCCATTAATTTTAAAGTCATCTTCCATCCATTGCATGCTATATCTCAGTCAATTCCTTCCTAATTCTGAAATGGTCAGAGTCATACAGTTGTGCTTCAGGAATGCAACTGTGCTGACTGTTGCTAATCTCTGCCTACATCACTTTGCAAGGCTGGGATCCCGGGAGGAAGAAGAATGCAACAACCATCTGCCCTTCGATCCCAGTTCAGTGTAACATGTGAACAAGCCTAACGTCTGCCTTGAATATCCTTGTATTTTTAACCTCCCTATTCCAAACACACTATCCATTTAAACAAATAAATATGAATAAGGGGCCATTCTAACGTAATATTTGTTTTCATACCCAAGCCTGTCTACTCTTCCATTAGTCACAAGGTATGAAACTGAGCAAGATTGCATGAGAATAGCCCTCTGCAAGTAGGTGGTATTTGGGGAAGAATAAAACAAAGTAGGAGATGCAGAACTGTTTGGACTGAGTTTAGAATTCCTTTCAGTGCAAAGTGACGCTTGAGAAACATCCCAGTGAATACAAATGTGGGCTTTATCTTCCTGTGAGAAACTTGGCTATTGTAAATACCTCATCTTACTTTAGTCAGAGCCTCAGTGTCTATTGCTTAATGGCGAGTGATCCGACGGCATGTTCATCAACTCTACACCTGCTGCATAATTTCCCCATTGAAAAAATATTGAGAGATGGATGGGGATAGAGAATGAGGAAACTGTGGCATGCCCATGCAATTGACTAGTGTCCTCTGTATTTATTTCAGTGTCCTTGGCATCTATTGTAATGCTATTCAAAATAGCAATACAATTCTTGATATCTCTCTTGCACAACTTTTTTGCAATGTAAAGTAATGACACCCAGGCCCATTCAAGAAGTTTCCAAAAGCAGAAGCAAAGTGAAAACTCCTGAGCTCTTTTAGGACAGGTCATAACTGTGCATATCAGAATTAAGATACTGCATAAAGGTAAAGGTAAAGGTAAAGGACCCCTGACAGTGAAGTCCAGTCACGAACAACTCTGGGGTTGCAGCGCTCATCTCGCTTTACAGGCCAACAGAGCCAGCGTTTGTCCGCAGACAGTATTTCCGGGTCATGTGGCCAGCAGCATACAGAAACACCATTTACCTTCCCACCGCAGTGGTACCTATTGATCTACTTGCACTTCTGGTGTGTTTTCGAACTGCTAGGTTGGCAGGAGCTGGGACCGAACAACAGGAGTGTGTCTGGGACTTCCATTCAAATGGACAACCGTTATAACAAAACACCATACCAGACACACCCCTGCAATTATTTTGTTCCACTGCATGAGATGCATCACAGAAAATTTCAAAACCTTTATCAATACTTGATGTAAACTGCAACCTATAATGTTTGGTATGTTTAAGGTACATTACCACTCTCTTAAGAGCAGAGAAACATTGCGTAGTGGGCTTTTCCACATTGTGATGCATCTTTTAACAAAAGCTTAACTGTTTCATATTTTACACCTGGTGAATAACACAAATCATAATCTTCGTCTGGAATTTGTTGAAAACACCTAGCAACTAATCTTGCCTTGTACCTTACAACTTCATTTTTGTCATTCATTTTAACTCTATAAACCCATTTTGAATCAATAAGTCTCATATCTGGGGTTTGTGGTACAAGAGACCAAGTGTTATGCTCTTTTAAAGAAGCTATCTCAGAGTTCATAGCTTTATACCAATTTACAGCTTGGTGCTTAGGTAATTTCTGTACATCATTGTAGCTTTTTGGCTCAAAAACCGCCTTATTGACATACACAGTATTAAAATGTTCATCTGCAAAACGTTGTGGCTTCTGTCTCTTTCTATCTGAACGTCTCAGTCCAGAAGGAGAGTCAGACTCCTCAGACTTAATGGGGCTATGTAAACTACTAGTTTCAGGTTGTAAATCATCATCGTCAGACTGAAAAGATGCCTGTTGGCTAAGCTCACGGTCAGAAAACTCAAGAGAATCTAACCTCCCCTCGGGTGCCTGTGACTTTAAATCATCAAACAAATTATCAGATTCAACAGGCTTTTTGTCTTTTTCCATTAATTCAGAAGACCATTTCCTGCTGCTGCTGCTGCTGCTGCTGCTGCTGCTGCTGCTGCTTCCTCTTCTTCCTCAGTATCATCTATACCATTAGTATCTTGGAAAGCAGCAACACCATTCCATTACTTTCCTATCTGAGCACCTACCCTTGCGTGCAACCTTAATCTTATTCTTGCAACAAGATAGACATTGCATAAAGAATTTACATGGTTTTAAGTTGAGGCCATTAACAATATTCTTTGTCTTAATTACACCAGCAAAATTCAGATGCCCTAGAAATCTGTGTGCCTCATGGACACACCCGGAATGTGGCCTTACATTCCTCAACCCCTGGCTTGACTGTGCTGCTCTGCAATTTATAGGTGATTGTGAGTAGGTGCGAAAATACAGTCTATATAAACCATCAGAGTCCCGGGCATACAATAGACGTTTGTTCCCATCAAAAAATTTACACATTGACTTTAAGAAATGCACAGTTATGCCTTGACGAGCAAAGCACCTTACTGATAATAAATTGTCCACTGACGGGCAGTAAATGCAGTTCGCTATTGTAATGTTTAAAGAGTCAAGTTTAATAGTACCCCTGCCAAGCGACTGCAAGACTTGTGAATTGGCTAAATGTACATTACCAATGTCCTCTTTGAAAGAAATAAACAGACTTCAATCGTTGCAAATATGCTGAGATGCTCCTGAGTCCACAATAAAAGAATTCCACTTGGCACCTTTAATTCTTTTATGATCTGTTGTCCGAGCATGAAAAGCTCGCGGCTCATTTCTGTCTTTACGGTACGATGTCGGCTACTGGGCTGACGACCGTGATTGACGAACAGAAACAGACTTGGGAGTACTTTGCTTTCTTTTGGATCTGCAGTCCTTTGCAAAATGTCCCTGCTTATTGCAGAACCAACAACGCTTGGCAGCTTTAAATGCAGTTGTATCACCACAAGTTTGCATATGGCGTTCCTCATTATTTCTGGAAATAGGAGTGCTTATGGCACAAGCCTCCCTTCTGTCCAACTCGCCCATTAATCTTGCCGTTACCCCTTCCACAGTTAATTGTGCTGGTGGAACAGCAGATATCTGACTAGCTACACCATCAAAGTCCTCATTAAGGGAACAAAGGATGATAAAAACATACTGAATATCAGGTATCTCCATGTCCCTTCAAATTAATTCGCCGCGTATTGCCTCCAGACGTCTCAAGTGTGCTGCCAAATCACCACCAGGCTGCAACTTTGTCTGGTACAACTGCTTGAAAAACGTGAATGCAGACACTGACTCTTTTCTAACATGCACTGCTGCAAGACTGTTCCACATTTCTTTGGCAGTTTTCTTATTTCTTATATAGACTACTTGCTGGTCGCTGACTGCCAAATTAATTATCGCCCTGGCTTTTGCATCTCCTTTCGACCAAGCATTAGTTACAGGGTTAGGAGGGTCATCAGTTACATAGGTCTATACTTCTCTAGAGGTCAAAAGCGCCTCCACCCGAAAAGACCATAAACTATAGTACTCATCTGTCAGCTGTGGGAAGACCAGAGCCTTCTCAGCTTCGGGAACCCGGTCAACCATTCTGGAACTCTTCCAGACCCACAGAACTTCGCTAACAGGAGAAGGAGTTTTCAAACCTTTCTCAGAGTCCAAAAATATGCAGTCATCCACTCAGCAGCTGGGCCCATAACCAAAGATGTTGGCTATTTGCAGTTTAGTAGCACTGCAGAGAGCTTGCTGGGGAGACCATGCATTAAAAAGGGACTCAAAAATAACTTAAACAAGGTTTTAATAACAAAACCAAAAACTCCTTATACACTAAATCCATCAACAACAAACCAGACCCAACCACCAACCAACCCCCCAGGGTAATGAGAGAGCTAGGTGCTACTCCTTATATACTACACCCAATTGCTGACACAGCTTAATCAATACAACTCAGCAGCACCTGCTATGTTTCCCAGCTGTAAAGCTGGGTCTCGTTATTTTGCTCTGGGCCTTGCTCTGCCCCCTTAAAGACATACACATCGGGTGGAACAATGATGAACCTTTACATTTAAAGAAACCATTCAACAGGCACTGTGGGTTAAACCACAGAGCCTAGGACTTGCTGATCGGAAAATTGGCAGTTCGAATCCCTGTGATGGGGTGAGCTCCCATTGCTCGGTCCCTGCTCTTGCCAACCTAGCAGTTCGAAAGCACGTCAAAGTGCAAGTAGATAAATAGGTACCACTCCGGCGGGAAGGTAAACGGCGTTTCCCTGCGCTGCTCTGGTTCGCCAGAAGCAGCTTAGGCATGCTAGCCGCATGACCCGGAAACTGTACGCAGGCTCCATCGGGCAATAAAGCGAGATGAGCGCCGCAACCCCAGAGTTGGCCACGACTGGACCTAATGGTCAGGGGTCCCTTTACCTTTACCCCAGGTCCTAGCTGGAGCCTCTAACCACTAGACCACAACCATTTGTGTGTTCAAATAGTGCACATACAAAATAGCATTTTTCATTTTAAGAAGTGTACAAAATGCGTATTCTACAGATGAACACTGGAAGCATTGACAAGTGTGTATTTTACATAAAAAGTGCATACAAACGGAATATAATTTAGATGCAAACTTTTTATGAGTTCAAAGAAAAAATCTTCTCAAAATGGATCACTGAGAATGAAACAGGCTGATCTGTCAGTTCCTATTTTCCTTGAATTAATTGAAGGTGCAGGGGACCCTGGTTATTATTGTGACAACACTGTGCAGCCACGATTGGGATGAAAACTCATCTTCATCCCCCATGCTATTATATATCCTGGCTGGAAAGGGAAGGGATAAACCTCTCCTTCCCACACACTGTGGTCTCAATAATTAACTAACAAAAAAACCCCCCCAAAATGTAGCTACACACTTGATAACATGCAGTTTGGCCCCCAGTGTCTGCTCTTATTGAGGTTTGCCTTCAAACAAAATTAAGTATAGTTCTCCCTCTCTTTAGTTTCATTAATCTCTACGCAAATAGAAATTCCTCTTCTCTCCTCCCCCTTTTTAAAAGAATAAAATCCAGCCCTAAAAATAGGATGAAAATATTCTGCTTATAGGTTCTCTCCTGCTTGGAAGCTTTCATGAGAATTCTACAGAAGGTGGTTACCAGTATGTTTTAATTAACAATCTGCACACAGTCTAGCTGTTCGATTGTTGTAGCAAGGCTTCTAGAAGCAACAGGGGAGGGTATTTTTTCCTCTCCAATTTCCACGCTCCTGCTTTAACTCTGCCCACATGCAGTTATACACCTGAATATGCTTGATATTCACATTGAATCAATACTATGATTTATGCGTGGAAGCCCAGAAACCCAGTCACACCATTGTGCAAGTAATTTTTCATGAAGCAGACTTTAAGCACTTGCCAACAGGCTAAATTACACTCTTGTTAAATGTTCTGTTTTGCTCCTGCCTTTTTCTTCTCTCCCATGTACTCCTTAATATTGATAAGTGTTCTCCAGCACAGAGGAACATCAGCATTTGGAAGGGGGGGGTAAAGATTGTGCTGTCAGATGCACCAAAGGTTTCCTTTATTCATTCTTTTCTCTCGCGCGCTCTCATTAACTTTTCTGAAGTTCAGAACTTAGTCTGGAAGATAGCTCAATGTGGCAAAGTAAACAAAGTTGCCTTTTGGTTATAGACACTGAACCAGCTGTATTCATAAGCAGTTATCCACACATGTAACTAATAGTGGCCCAAGTGCATAATGAAAAATAAACTACATTCCCAGCCAACTCAAAGAGGGCTTCCCCTGCATTTCTATGCAGGAGGTGGTAGGCATCAGGAACACACATGGAAGTCTACTTTTGTACTTAGATTTCTCTTGCTGGATAGGGATGACTGCTTTCCTTCAGGGTTGCAGGGGGAAATCCATACCTAAGGCTGCACCTTCACTGTAGATGTAAACAGTGTGTTTTTTTCTTTCTTAAAAAATGTTAAACGCTCGCTTCCATCTGAGACTCAGGAAGCACCATGACAGGAAATGAAGTCGCCATCAGGGGTAGCAATGGAACTGATGGTTCACTGTGCTATTCAATGGAACTGACGATTTACCATGCTGGAGAAGAAACTAATTTTTTTAAAAAAGTTTCTTGTTCTGTTAGATTCACAAAATGTTTAGGGGTATGCGTACCCCCCAGAAAAAAGCACTGGATTTAAAGCAGTATTGTGGCACTTTGAACAGTTGTAGCTTCCCCAAAAAATCCTGGGAACGGAGGGTGCTAAGAGTTCTGCCAGGCCCATGCAAATGTAGATGCTGCTGAAAACCCATTTATGAAGGGTGCTTCAAAATTCACATTTTTTAAGCATCACATATTTTCTTCTATGCCTACTCTTCAAGTCAGGTGCTACTTCTTTTCTAAACATGCAAAGATTTGCATACAGTAACATAATCAAACAATCTTTTTCTACCAGGGAGACTGGTAGGCCTAGGGATCTCTCTTTTGATCCTGCGTGATCCCCCAACTTCTCTCCCTCATCTTAATGTTCCATTAATGCACTTTCCATCAACACACTGCAAAAACATAGTGTGAATGTATCTTATGAGATTTCTTGCAAGCACTCTAGTTCAGGAAAAATAGAAAGAGGCTTCACAAGTCCAGAAATATACCAGAAATATAAAAAAAAGTTAGGAAAACTGTTCAGGGATTAGTAAGTGATTCACTGAAGTACTCAGGGCTCTTTGAGGCTTGTCCTACTGAAAGCAAAGACAACTACATGTACAGATCTATCTTTTATCTGATTTTGGAAAAGTGGGAAGACCTGCCTGAACAGGCCCCACCACTACCAGTTTAAAATGTTTTTAAATTGTTTACCATCATACCACTTTAAAATGTCACGACTTTCCCCAAAGAATCCTGGCACCCATGGTTTGTTATACCCCTATTCCTCTCACAGAACTACACAGTTCGAAGTCAAGCCCTCTTTCCCAGGGAACTCTTGGAATTGTAGCTCTGTGTGTTGAATAGAGGTCTCCTAAGAATTCACAGTACCCTCAACAAAATTCAGTTCCCAGGATTATTTGGGGGAAACCACAAAGTGGCATGATACTGCTTTAAATCTATATTTCATATGGGCCCTGAGGCATAGTTCTTCCCCGGCAACCCAGAAACAAAAATACTCACCCCTGATAAGCATTACAGAGCTAGAGGCCAATGATGCCTTCATTGTGTGTCCCTGTCTACTAGGGAAGGTATGGTCATTGGCTGTGTGGTAAGAATGCAATGCATAATTTGTTGAACTCTGGCTCTTCCTCAATTTTGCATATTAAGATAGCTCAGCTGGTAGAGCATGAGACTCTTAAGCTCAGGGCCATGGGTTTGAGCCCCATGTTGGGCAAAAAGATTCCAGAATTGCAGGTTGTTGAACTCTTTTGGTCCCTTCCAATTTTACAAGTCTATGATTATTTGCATACATAGTTTACTGAGCACCTTTGATTTAAATGAGTGTGCATAATCATTAAAGCTACCCCCCATTTCTTGTTACCACTGCTGGTTAAGACTGTCCTAGTCAGATTGTGTATAATATTCCCCAGCCTTTTAAAAAGGGTAGGTATTTTCACAAGTGCCACAAATTCTCCCCTTTATATTTTGGGATATACATAACTTTTTTTTTTTTACAAAGGATAGTGTATATATTGTTTTCAAAGCAGTCCAGTCAACTCAGTGCAGGGTTTTTTCCCCATTTCCATTTACTGTTGTGGGAAATACTAAACTATTTAAGAGCTTAACTTGTGAAAACAGCTAATATTTTATACACTGCTCCAAGGACATTTGCATTTCCTTCTGATTAGAAAATATATATCAAGCCTCAGTTGGGTGTTTAGATCCTACAACAGAATTTCAGCCTGATGTGGTATTTTGCTACTTCACATCCTAAGAACCTGCTCAGGATTTGCATGATCTGCAGAAGGAAATGTACAGCTGCCTTCAGCTACAATCGGATTGCTAATTAGGTTCAGGCCGTTAAAAGCCAAGGTCAGTAAAATGATCTTGTAGTATCATTTACGATGACCTTTTGGGCTTTCCCCCCTTGCTTGTGGCATTTTGCTCGTAAGTGGCAAGTCAATCCAATTTTGCTAAACCCTCTGAATTCCGATCACAATGCTGCTTATTCTGGTTGTAGCATGCTTTATCTCTAATAACAAACTTGTGCTTAGCTTCAGGCTCTTACAATATGAAACTAAGAAGATTCACCAAGAGATTTTCATTCAATGGGAAGTAGTTTAAAATAGCATTGTGCCACTGAGCTGTAATCAGTCTTGAAGGAGCTGGTTTTTCTTTTATACCACCAAATTTGAAAGAGGGTAGTGATGAGGAAGGCATTTGGTTCTCACTTCAAGGTGAACCCACCTAATTAACGTTTTCGGGAGGAAAATGTTGAACCAAAACACAGCTGTTCTTCAAAATGCACACTTCTCTTAATTTTCAGTGCTGGTCTTCATTCAAATGATGTGTACAGAATGCATATACCAGGATAAAGTGCAGATTCAAAAATGCATGTCTTATTGAAAAAATCATGAAATTTGCTTTGTGAATATGTGTATATCAGGTAAATTCACATGCAAAAATATGTATGTTGGGAGAAACATGTGCAAAAATGCTAACAAATTTTTATGAGGACTTTAAAAAATACAAGGTGATGAGAAAATGTGGAAAACTGAGTTTAAGAGTAGGAAAATTAGAAATTAAAAGAAACCAGAACTGGTGGATTAAGTTGAGAGTAACATCTGTATACATAACAACAGTAGAGAATAGAAACAAATAAAATTGCAACTTAATTAATCACCCAATCTGATATTAAATTCCAAGGAATTTAAGTGAAGAATTGGTGCCAAAAACTCAAACAATCCTGCATCTCAGAGCAAAGAGTGTTCCAAATCTGGGGCGCCACTACTGAAACAGTGCTCACATAACAACAATCCCTATGCAATATTCAAGTTCCTTTCCTATAGGGATTTTGTAATGTGTAAAGAAGCACCATTTCAAAGAAAAGACATTTGAATATTGTGTAGAGATTATCCCAGGCGAGCATGTATGAAGTGTTGGGGAACCAAGAATGGTGATAGACCATTCCTTACTGTTTTGTCATTGTAGAGTACCTTGCAACAAACAACAGGTTCTATTGCTGGATGACAGTTCTAAAACAAAACAAAACCCTGCAATCTAAATAGCAGTATCTTCTTCAGTGTCATTGGGTGGGGTAATGTCTACAACTAGGGTGCGCTAGAACATTTCTAGGCCATTTCTGTAAACCAAAGCTTCAAAAAAGAAAACAGAGGGAATACATTTTTTAAGGCATGTTAAGAGCATTCTTCTGCGTTAAGCCACTCTATCATTAGCATCTATCACTGCACAAGCTAGGTTAGAAGCTAAAGATGGCTTGTGTTTGCCTCGGGCAACTTATTAGCCAACAAGAAAGCTTATTAGGCTCCCCAGTACCTCCGGCATAGCCACCACCTCTGGGAGTGCAAGTAGACATTCCTGCTATGTGATAAATGCTAATGGGATCTAAGATCACTGTTTGAAATGAAGGGGAATGTTATCCAGTGATTATAGAAGTTGTCTAGCCTGGGATACAAATGTAAAATGTGAATGATAAAGGAGAGCCCTTTGGTGACAGGATTAATGGGAAGCTTTTTCGTGTGGCCAGATCTTTTGTTTAGTGTGTCTTTCCTCCAGTTTGGTACAAGCTGAAATGCTTTCCACAGTTTGCTGAAGCTAGCAGAACCCCAAAGCAATAGCTACCAAAGCCCTGTTCTTTTTTCTACATGCATTTTGTGTGGGAATTGGGCCCAAACAGGAAAACCACTTGCAAGGTTTTCTTTTAATTTTAGCTGCCACATTTTGAGCAGTTATTATTTGTTATTTCAGAAAGCAATAATAAAGCCTGTGCTTTGTTAATATGGGTAGCTTTAAGTTAAGACTTGCTAATCTCATAGCCCTCTTTGCATACATAAAATTAGACAAAATTTGTAATAATGTAAGATACCCAGAAGGAGAGTAAGCATGGCAATGAGTCCAACTGCCACAATCCCTGCACTAACTCTGACAAATGAAAACTGTTCATTAATGTGAAAATAATTCTGAAGTGGGGTGGGATGTTACAAGTGAGGGGTATTCAGCCTCTTCAAAGTAGCGCTTAAAAATGCTTCAGAAAATCGATCTCTGCTCAACTGAATACAAACTGACCTGATCTGCAATTTACAGATTGAGGTGTAGATTGGAATTTTTTCTCCACAGGGTTTTGCATGTTGCAACAATAACAGCAACACCCAAAACCTATTTAAATATTTCAAAATGCATTTAGAAAGCCATATTTTGAAAGAAAATATATTTATAAATGTGTATTTAAATAGTATTTTTGTGCAACTTTATAATAATAATAACAATAATATTATAATATGGAAATGAGAAGCAGTAGATTTATGTGCAAATGCATGTAAAAGTGGTATCCGTATGAATTACAGAGGAACCCAAGCCCCCTTTGTGCTGGATGGGAAAGGAAGGTTAGATTGGGCAGAAGTGTCTCCCACCACCTTGTGAATTTCTGTTGGCTCTATAGCAGCTACTGCCTGGAAAGAGATGTCCACACAACTTCACCAGCATGCAGCTCCCCCTTCCACCTGCCAAATGTGTGGACAGATGAAAGTGCTACCAGTAGCAGTCAACAGAAAGACATGAAACAGGAATTTCCAGGGCAGGGAGAGAGCAGAGCTGAACTTGCTCAGAATCCATTGAATCCCAAACCAGCCCCACAGCTGTCATGTGGCAACACTGTGCCCACTTCAGGCCTGGTTGCCACACCAGCTCCAGGTTGGTGTGGTGATCTGCCTGCTCCACCCCAGGAGAACAGGTGCTGTGATGACCATGCCACTCTGTAAAGATTGCTCCCTAAATATTGTTTACTTTGGTGTCACACTATTTTGCCTGAGGTTTCCTGGTGTTTGGCTAGTGCCAGAAGCATTCTAACGAAAGGATGGCGCTGACCACTCTTTGTTCCAGCCATGTCTTGCTTCTTATATGCTCTGCAACAGAAAATGTGATCACAGAATAACTGTAATATTATTAAGCCACTTGTTTATTCTATTTTACCTTACCTTTCCACACAAAGGGGCCTCATGAAAGCTCACAGTGATAAAGGCTACATCAAAGCAATGCAAATATTAACTTCACATAAGATAATAAAACAACTACAAACAATACCATTACTATTATAGTACCTCCCCCCATCCCCATCCAGGTAAACAGAAGTGACACCAGTGCTGGGAGACTGACTCCGCCCCATGTGCCACGACTGCCTGACACCTAGGCCATGGTGCCAAGATCAATAGAAATATTGAATGCCATTGCCACCTTGACTGGAGCTGTCTCTGTTGCTTAAGAAATTAAGCTCATTAATTTCATCTGCTGTCATCACATGGTATAATTTTCTATAATTTACAGAATCACACTGGAAAACATGGCATTTCAAATGCAATCCACATTCTCACCCATTAAAAATGTGTTTATATTCCTTGCTAACTTATTCACTGATTTCTGCTCTGGGATGCAGAGAAAGTCAATGAAGAATGTTTCTGTTCTTGCTGTCACTGATACAGTTTATCACCCCCTTTCAAGGGGATTTGTTTTTCTTCTCTGGGCATTTTACTTTTGAGAAAGCATTGATTCTTCTGAACATCTGAAATGCTGACAATGGTACGTAGGATTTATTTTGTTCAGAAAAATAAACTTGATTGCTGTGATGTGTGTGAACCCAAGAGACCTACAATTCACTTAAGTTACAGGGACAAAAGATTGCAAGGTTGTCCATTTAAGCCAGCTCTGAATAACATCTAGCCCTTTTCATTATGGAAACTTCTGCCTTTACGTGGCTTTACTCAGCACTTAATATTTATTTATATGATGGATTTTGTTGACAGCCTGAATCTGTGCTTCACTGCACAGGAGATCATAAGATCTGGTGCTGCTGTTGCAGCACATTTTATCTCTGAGTGCTGGCTGAACTTGTGCAAAAAGCCCCAAGCACCCCTTTTGGGGGGAGAATTGCAGCCCATGGAGGCAAACAGGGAGGCAATTGATCCCCACAGCTCAGTGGCAGAACATATGCTTTGCATACTTAAGGTTGAATACTCATAATCTGAATTATAAGGTATCTCAGGTAGCATGGCTATGAAAATGAAATATCTTGGAGAGTCCTGAAATAAGGAGGGGTGAATTAGCTTTTTCCCAGTCTGTCTCACTTAATAAATACAATTTGTACTGTTTTTGCATCATTCTGTGATTCTTTCTTCAAAAGGATGAAAATTTGCATATTTTAATGTTGCAACAAAAACTTATTTTTGCTTACATTTTACCTGAAAGAGTGCATGTTTGTCTGCATTTAAACATAAAATACACATTTTCTACTCTTTTACATAGGACTTTTTTTTCCAACTGAGAACTGAGAAAAATTCAGAGAAGTCTTAAAACTGAATGATAGGTGTGTAGCCTAGGAGATGTAAAACAAGTGGGTTTGTTGAAAAATGTGTTCTGAATAAAATCCTTGAGTAGCCCAATCCTACAATGCCAAGTAGCCCATACAGGAGAAACGTGTATGCAATACAAGGCAACTTCAAATATTCATGTAAGCTTAGCCATTATTCTGCCTCAATTGCCAGGATATGGTACTGTTTTAACTGTTGCAGCTGTGCCCAGTGGGCTAATATATTGAGTAGTAGCTCTTTATAAGAAACAAATCATGAGCCAAACTTGAGTGATTTGGGGTTCTTTTCCTCCCACCCAAAGCATATGTTTCTATACTTTTTCTATACTTTTCTGTAACATATAGCAATATTTGTTATATCTATGGTTTTGCAGGAAGTGAGCCTGCCCAAAATGAATGAATGCCAAAGTGTGCCAGATGATGATGATGATGATGATGATTATAGCACAGCAGAGGATTTATTTATTTTTTAAGCTAAAAGCTTCGTTTAAGTTTGTTTGTTTTTAAGTTCTGCACTTTCCTTTTTTTTTGAAGGGGAAAACCCAAGCAAACCCAGAGCTCCTCAGAACTCTACAGGCAGCTTTCTAGACAGTCTTTCATTTTAGGGCCTATTGGAGATATGCAAGATATAGCACCAGAAAGGTCAGAGTAAAGCTGCAAAGCTTCGGAACACAAGCAAGAATAGGCACTACTTGGCCACCTCTTAAGTATCTTAAGATAAGAAAGAGCAAGGGACAAACTCCTGTTCCCCCCACTGAAAATATGACACTAATATGAAGGACGAGGAAAGTGAATCCCTTTTACTTCCCCCACAAAAATCCCATGAGCCTATTTTTCTGCAGTTTGGCAGATGTAAACCACCCTGGAGGGGCACCTCCGCTTGTAAATGTTATCCACTTTGTTTAAAAGGCCCCAAAGTTACAAGCATGTTTAGATTCCCCATTATAATAGAAGAAGAGCACAGACCTTCATTTTGTACAGTGCAGCTTGAAACCCAAAACACCTATCACAGTGGAGAGAGAGCACTGAGCAGTTCGAAAACATTTTGTTGGTCATGGAATTTACGGTATGCCAGGTCGACAACAACAAAAAACAGTACAGAGGGCAAAAAACCACTTTTTCCCCCAGACATAATTTGCTTTGTAAGTAGGGTGTCTCCTGCATTTTAAAACATTTATAAGAAAATATGAATATTACAATCTGTTACATTTTTAATTTCTTAATTGCACTCTCTCTTATTTGCTCACTCAATTATTTAAAACACACAAAAAGATCAGCACAACATATAAACACACACAAAGGTTTTTTAAAAGATAAAAGTAACGTAGATTGGTAAAACTAAAAGAACTTCTTTATATGTTTCTTTCCCTCCCTGAAATTGCTGGGGAAGCAACAAACATAATACTACTTAAGGCTGCTGTATATTAAAATGAGCGGGATTTATCTTAAGCCACAATTATGCCAATCTGCTATATGGATTATTATCATTATTAGCTATAGGGATTATTATTGCTATTAGGAACATCAATCATAAACAAGGACCCCACTGCGCAATCACCTCTAAAAGATATTTAACCTACTTAACACACTTAAAACACTTGGGGAGGAAAAGCCAGCCCTCTGCCTCGTGGAATTAACAATCTAAATTTGAAAACACAAGGCAATGCAAGACAGAACATAAGAGAGAAAGAACAATCAAGTAATAAGCACAGTACAAGCAGTGGGTGGCTCAGCAGTTCACCAAGCCCTTCAATAGAGCCATTAATAACATTTTTAGAGGAAGAATTTGAAGGACTGATAAGGAGCTTTGTGGTTAGTTAAGGTAACGCATCCCAGGCTTAGAAAAGCACGATCCAGAGAGGGAGGGTGGAATCTAAACATGCTTCTTGGAAAATTCATTGTCAGAGCAAAGACACACACACACACACACACACACACACACACACACCTCGCCAGAGTTGTCAATTAACAGGGGAGCGGTGTGTGGAGAGAGAAGACAAAACACCCTGCCCTCATTTACTGGCTAGTTGTCACAAAAGGGGGAATACTTTTGTGATGTGTCTCTAATATTGGCAACTGTGGTGATTTCCAGTGGTTCCACACAGGGAATTGAGGTCCCCATGAAGTTTTTACTGTCTCGGATTTCAAAGTTTACATTACCCTCATTTCTCCACATGCCAGCTTGTACTCAGAATGGGTTTGATTGCCACGAGTATCAATCCTTCATACAAATTTCTTTCCTCATTGTTCCAAGCATGTAATGTCATGCCCTTCGTCCCAAGATATATGCTGTCTGTTTTCTATTTGGTTCTGTTTTATAAATTATGGTAATCTTATAAATGGTGGAAGGGAAAGATCCAAAAATTACTAAAGGTTAATTTTGGAACTAAAGGTTGATTTTGCATATGCAAATAAACATTGGGTGGAATTCATTGTCACATTTTTCCAACCATTCCATCTGAGCAAACATTTCATCTCCACCCCCTCTTCTGGGTGCTCTCCCAACCACTGCCACCCTGCCAATTTCAGGGGGTTGGGTGAGCAAACAGGGAAGGAGAGGTAGAAAGCCCTGTTGTGCAAGTGGAAATCATTACTCAAGGCTTCAGCTGATGGGGTTGCTTAGGAGACTCCTGTCCATTGTTATTTTCAGTGCCTTCATACAGGTTGTAGTCATAGAGTTCAGCTCAACTAGTGGAATTTTCCTTCATCTCTTCTCTCCATGTCAGGGCTGGCTAACCCATGAAGTAAGGTGAGACGACTGCCACAGGTGGCAGGATCTACAGGGGCAGCAGATCCCAATATATACCTTTATCCCCAAACCCCGTTCCTAATATAGATCTTTATCCCCCCACATGCAGCTGCTGGGTGACCTTGGGCCAGTCACACTTCTCTGAAGTCTCTCAGCCCCACTCACCTCACAGAGTGTTTGTTGTGGGGGAGGAAGGGAAAGGAGAATGTTAGCCGCTTTGAGACTCCTTAAAAGGAGTGAAAGGTGGGATATCAAATCCAAACTCTTCTTCTTCTTCTTCTTTTTCTGATGTAAATCTTCACTCACCCCTTCTTCCCTGGCAGGCAGTAGGGACACCATTTTGTGGTTCCCCTCAGGTGCCAAAATGTCTTGGACTGGCCCTGCCCTATGCTCACCGAAAATTTGCTCTGGAGTGTCCCCCAACTCTCTATAGTAGATTCTTAGGGTATACTAGGGGTTGCAGCATGGGACACTCCATTGCACAAGCAGATGTGTGCTGCATGAGCAGAACAGTACAGTTGCATATAACCCTATGCATATATACTCAAAAGTAAATAACATTAACTTAACTTTCTTCAGATTAAGTGGTTTTCGGATTGTAGACGATGTAAAGTAGTTCAGGTCATTTTTATATTTTATATTTCCTACATTCTGTTTGTATAGTAGCTGTCTGTGTGTGTGTGTGTGTGTGTGTGTGTGTGTGTTTGAACATTGCTGTGGCTTTTGGGAAGTGCAGTAAAGAATGACTAACTGACCTTCATTCACTGAATCCACCTTTTAGCCTGAATGAAGCGTTCTCTCTTTTTCCCTCTCTCTCCCTCTATATGGTTTGAAGTGACTGTTGCTTTCCCCCCTACTGTCATCTCAAAGCCCCGGGCATCAACACTCCCTTTAAACCTCATTGTTGCCCTCTCTGAACCCTGAGTTCTCCTCCCTTCCATTTACTTATCCAAGCCTCTTAGGCTTAAGTGCAGGTATTATATAGACTTCCAGCAGTGGAGTCGACGCATTTTTAAGACTATAAAAAGAATCTGCCTTGGGGACCAAAGTAGTCAGTTGCAAAACCAGACGGTCAAAATGGAAATTGCTTTTCTCCTAGAAATTCCCTTCAGTCTCTTGCCATCCCCTCTAAACATTTGCAGGAGTCCTGGAAGCTCACGTGAAGCTGACACTGTTAGCATTTTGCAGTCTATTCAGAAGGTTGGCATTCATCTGACAGAGGCCCTTTGTGCTGACTTTGTCCTTTTTGTTTCTTCTTTTGTGACATCCAGAAGGTGGATACTTCAATGTGGCTGAGAGTCTGCAGGGAAGTAAGCTTGAAGGCTGCTCTAAAAATGTCTTCCGGTGGCTTTGCAGTCAATAGTTTAAGTATCCTTAAATGTTCAGTCCGATACAGAGTGTTAGGCAATCACTTTCCCCCCAGGAGATGAGGTAATTTCCCACACCTTTTTTCTCACTCCTGTTTCACTAGAATAAAGGGGTAGGACCTTATATTCAGCTAGTGGGAAGAGTCATGGGGAAGTCTACTGTACAGACTAGTGATGGTACCAGATATTGATGCTATACTGAAGGCCCCCTTCCCAAGGCTGTTCCTAGATGCTGCCCCTGCACATGCAATGAGGACTCATAAGGCAAACTGTTGGTAGGAAGGTCATAGTGATTATTTATTTATTTATTTATTTATTTATTTATTTAATTTTATTTTATTTATACCCCACCAAGACTAGGCTCAGGGCGGCTAACAGGTATTAAAACAATTGAATAAAATACAACTTAAAAACAAGATTATAATACAACTTAAAATGCAGCCTCATTTCAGTGGAAGTCCAGATCAAAAACTGTTTGGGGGGAGAAAACCAAAGCCAACTATCCAGACTGGTCCTACGTGGGCCAGAAAAGCCAGGGAAGTCTCCAAATAGGGGTTCCATCACAGAAGGAAGAGGAAAGAGGAGGAGGGGATCAGGGTGATTCCAAGCCAAAGGCCAGGTGGAAGAACTCTGTCTTATAGGCCCTGTGGAAAGAAATCAGATCTCGCAGGACCCTGGTCTCATGAGAGGGAGCGTTCCACCAGGCCGGAGCCAGTGTTGAAAATGCCCTGGCCCTGGTTGAGGCTAATCTGACTTCTTTAGGGCCTGGGACTTCTAGAGTGTTGCTATTTA
Source organism: Podarcis pityusensis (assembly GCF_964106645.2). NCBI lineage: Eukaryota > Metazoa > Chordata > Lepidosauria > Squamata > Lacertidae > Podarcis > Podarcis pityusensis. The sequence goes on from NC_138030.1 coordinate 37,940,672, forward strand.
TGGACCTTAACGTCCTCCGCAGGGCATACCAGGAGAGGCGGTCCCGTACAACCATTGGAACTAAAGAACTAAAGAAACAATTAACCAAATTCAGAAAATACTGTTAGGTTGTAGTTTTTGTCTAACTCAGGTGGGCAACTACTCTCCCCAGTCCCCTCAGCGTGTGAACAGCCACAGTCTATGGCTTCCCAGGAAAGGACTGGCCTAAAGGGTGCCTCAGTATACCTATCCTTTAGTTGCTAACTTGCTTGCTTGCATTGAACATCAAACGAACAGATCACACAGCTCCATATGAATCACACGGGTTCATATGAATCCATCTACAATACCCCAAACTATTTCTTTTTCATGATTTTCTTTACTTCATAGATTTGACAATGAAAGAGGAACACTGATGGCTCATGGCAGAAACCCATCTGTAGGAAGCTGCCAGTTCTCCCAAACCACCACGGCACTCATCCTTTCCGCTAGTCACACATAATTTCACTGTCAAGATGTATGCATTAAGCCCACGTTACTGATTGTTATTACTCTTGACTGTCAAATGGTGGTTTTTTTATAATAAAAGAAAACCTCTTTAGAGTGGATGAATGGGGGAAGTATAGTTGGTACTCAGTGCTCTGGGTCTTCTCAGTTTTTAAAAGGGTTGTTTGTTGCTGCTAGATGCATCTTAGTGTAATTAACTAGGGGGAAAGGTCCAGCCATATCAAATTGACTGAAAGAGAAGTGACAGCCAAGCAGAGCTGAGGAGGTTGCCATTCAAATTAAAAGGTGATAGAGAAGAGCATTATTCACTTCTGTGAAAGTCCTTAAGCAAGAAGGAAAAACAAGAATTCTGAAAGGGCTCTGGAGAGAAGTGAATTTACACTGTATAACTGAATGAACATTGTTACTTTTATGTGCTGTTTCAAGAGGATGCAATTATTGGCTTTGGCTCTGATGTTTCCAACAGATTTCAATTCCACTTCATGTATATTTCTTGAATGTTTTTCTCATAGTTTTCACCAGGGCCAGATTAAGACCTTTAGAGTCCCTAAGCACCTAAAAGATTTTGGTGCCCCCATATACATCTAATTCAAAATATAAACAATAATAAACTGTATATCACTATTTTCTATTATTATTATTTTATTATCATGTTTATTATTTGTGTGTGTGTGTATGTATAAAATATTTTATACACACAAACACACACACATATACAGTGCTTTTTTCTGGGGGACACACAGGGGTACGCATACCCCTAAACATTTTGTGGATCTAAGTTTGGCCTCATTGAGGGGCAGTATTTCAATATGAGTAGGAAAATGAGAGTACCCCTACACATTTTTTTCAGAAAAAAAGCAGTGTGTGTGTGTGTGTGTGTGTGTGTAATTCTGTAATTTATTGTGGGTGCCTTTTTTGTGGAACCTGGTTCAGCTGTACCATGTGGTCCATAGTAAATCCAGTAATGGAAAATATCTGTGGTGCCCCACAGTGTTATCAGCTTAAGAACAGGACATATGAATTACTGCAGTGAGTGCCACCTTGCCCCCAGACTGTGTGGTTAAGGTGAGCATATCGCTTAGCGTGCACACATGGCTGCTGCAGATTTGGGGGGGGGGCTTCCTGAATTTTTGGAGGGGGCTTCAGCTGCCCGGGCTCCCCCAGATAGCGCCTATGGATCTGAGGATATCCAGAGATTTCCTTCACAAATCTTTATCCAATTGTTTCCCAATGAAAACAGTACCAGGGCTTATGGAATTTAGTCTCCCAGGAAATATTTGGAAAAAATAAGAAAAATCTTTAAACATTTTAATTTCATTCCTCTTGTAATTAATTATTGTGCTTAATTAATGCTACTGTCCAGTTTTAATGGGTCTGTAATGTGCCTTTAATTGGACATTTTGTTTTGTTTTTGTTTCGTTATTATTATTAGAATCTTATGGAATTTTGTGCATGACCTAAGGAGGGCAACTTCGTCCTGAAATATAATGTATAAATAAATAAATGGTAGTAGCATTACTGCTTCTAATACCACGTTACAGGTCTACATAATAAAAGCCGAACTCCGTGTGTGATCATTCGCATTCCTATGTGACAGAACACAAATAAATACGTCATGATACTAATATCACTCTTCTGTTACAGAGGTCTGTTTCCAGCAGATGACTTCCATATTTACATGGCACAATAAATCTGACATGAAAATGTAAGACCTGGACGTAGCTGAACAAAGGGTAAAGAAAACCAAATTTAGCTTGTAATAAATGGATTGCTTTGTAAAAGAATATGTCAGCCATTGAGTAATATGGAATATATTTGACTGGGTCATTTTTTATGCAGTAGGAAACCACTAGATGGCTTTCACTGCAAATTGCTGAAGCATTGTGCCTTAATACATTATCCATCACAAAGAAGCAGAGAATATATATATCTATATATCAATAGAGAGACAGACAGACACACAAATAAATAGATAGATTCTTCTCCCTGGTGCATGGCATTGAAAGAAGGGCATTTTCTATTACTTAAAAGGCTAATCTCACTTGAAAACAGTTCAGGGAGGGGTATAGCATCTCTTATTTACTTAGATTTGCAATCCTTCCGAGTTCTATGCCTGTTCAACGCCTTTGTTCCCCCAATCTGTTGCACATGAGGGACGGATGGCAGGGAACACATTTTTGTTGCCTAGGTAACCAGGCTGATACTTCCTGCCTTGGTATACTGTGCTGGTAGCTTCATTGCCTGAAAGCATTGAAGAGCCATTCTTTCACCTCAATCTAGTTTAAATCATGACGTTGTAACACATGACTTGTTGGGACAACAGGTGGCTGGCCATGTGAATTTAGATGCGCATCGAAATATAAATTGCATGGAAAATAATGCGTGCAGGTGGACAGCCTCTGCTTTTGGGTGTGCTTCCACATGAGGAAATCCAATCCAGATAGAGGAAATCAACTACCAAGCCTGTGATGTACCCAAAAACTGTTTTGAAGGAAAATCTCAAGCAATTTACCACTTCATATAACATATTCTACCAGCAAAACAATTAAGATCAAACATCCTATTAATAACTCTTTCAACCACACCCAGTCGCCTTCAGAGACCTAATAAAACCACAAAGATCTGAAATCTCATATAGCATATGAATAATAGTGTTCTCCCTGTCAGCCCAATTGACCAAATCTTATGAAACAGTAGTACAATATACATATAAAAATTGCCATTAAGAGTTTGCACTGAGTTTAAAAATAGAAGGATGAGACACTGAGAAAAACCAAAATGGACAGATGTACCCATCCCTAGTATCTGTAACTGTATCTATGTCTATCCATATTTTCACTATTGTTGTTAGGTTTCTGAAACTTCATTGAGTATGTGGCCCAACACCCTTTCATTCCAAACTGCATCAGTCCTTAGGAAAGAAATTCCCAAAACTTTATTTTTAATTACACATGGGGGGGAAACCACACACAGCAAAAGTTACTAAGACCTCACAATTTTACATGGTTTTCAGAATAGCTTCAGTATTCCATCAGGAAACTGGAAATAGTGTGTGGGTTGTAGACTTTCTTGGGCATTGGATTTCTTCACTCAGTTTTGATTTACAATGAAAAACTGTTGCTAAAAGGTTTTAAAGGCCAATGAGTGATCAACTTCCAGAAACAGGAGACAATTAAGAACTGCCAGATTGGGTCAAAGCAGGGTTCCATCTGGATCCTGTCTTTGATAGTGGCCTCTATAGAAGACTTCATAGAAAGCAGACAAAAAACAAAGCTGCTTGCGGCTAATCCCAAACTCTGTTTTTCTTTTCTATTAACCAAAGCTTTAGAGATGCTGTGAAAATAAGGTTGCATTCCCTTATGGCTCATGTACTTAGCAGCCAATAATTCATTTGTCTTCCACGAACTTGCCTAATCTTTTTCAAACCTAGCTCCTTAAAGATTTGTTTTGAGAAACAGGAAAAAATATTAACCCAGGTGGAATAACAAGCGATTAGTATAGAACAAAACAAATAAACAGAAGTCTGTTTTTTTAAAAAATAAAATAAGAAAGAAACTTTTATAATACAACCCGATACATGATTTCTCAGAAGTAAGTGTGTTAAATCGGGCTTTCACCCAAGTAAGTATGCATAGTTTTGCATGCTTCAGGGGAAATCACCTGTTAAGAAGTACCCAACATGGAGGTGCCCTGAATAAGAGATATCAACAATGCTAAAGAGGAATCAAAACAGGACATGGGGGGGTTGACTGGGATGCATGCCAAGATTATCATAGCCAAGGGTAGACCAGGAGTGGAGACAGAACTGGCTTCAGCAAAAATATATCAACTGGGAGCTGTGAACAGGAAAAAGAGCCAGAGTTTCAAATGTGTTGCAAAAAGCCTATGGGATCAGTGCTACTCCCAAAAAGGAGGGTAATGTTAACCCAAGGTTTCAAACTGTAGATTTCCCCAAATAAAACAAGCTGCTTTTGAAACAACCTGTGAGCCATAATGTGGCAGTGTAGACAAAGTTTTAGTAGGTGGACTAATGGTCTAACTCAGTATAAGGTGGTTTCCTATACTCCTGTGAATGGCAACCGATGATGTGGGGTTGCCCACAGGAAGCCAACAGCAAACAGATTTAAACCTAAGCTATTTTGTGAAATGTGCACCAAGTCAAAATGGATTGCAATCAATAGTTAGGCAGTGGTTCCCAATAAAATAGGGAAGATGTTACAATACTGGAAGATCCTGTCCTTCGAGTGAAGAGGCCAGCCACACAGATGTTGGTGCAGAAACTCTGTAATATCTGAAGGTGCCAAGACAGTTGCTATGACACAAACTCTTTGACTATTGCAATATGAATGTAAAATTATCTTGATCTGAAAGAAAATGAGACTGTATACGTAGACGAGATTCTGGAATGAAAGCATTTACTGTACATATGTGTATAAAAAACCAAGGTACTATTAAGTATTGCTGAGGAAAGCCTAGTCATAAAAGTACATTGAGCGTTAAATGAGACACTCAGAAGCATTTTGATATTGTTAATAGAAGTGCTGTAGCATCGAACTCAAAGTTGGTCCGTGTTGTAGACCTGTTCTTACTGTATACCTACTTAGTCAAGCAGTTCCATTGCATGGCATTCTTAGTGTAATTGAGGGAAGAAAGATGGCAAATAATAGTCTCCTGTAATAACAGGTATTAGAAGTACCTGTTGATTTAGTCTAAGTATGGAAAGCAGGTTCTTGAGACCTCTTAAAGAAGGATATAAAGAAGGCCTGTCTAATAAGGGTGTGAACTAGATCCAGCCGAATCCTGAATTGTGGGGTGAAGCAGGATATGTCAGAGAAAAGTTAGTCTTATAAGGGGCAAAGTAGGATCTCTACAAAGTGGCAAGAGAGGAAGCAGGGCCTCCTAAAACACTTAGTGGTGGCTCAGTGATAAAAACATTTTTAAAATGCTGCATCTGATGTAAGCAAAAGTAATGTCTCTAAGCTTGTTATGAGAACAATCCCCAGAATAAGAAGGTGGAAAGTAAGCTTTGTTGTGACTGACAGGTCAAAAGTCTGTAATCAGGGGAAATGATTTTACCTGAAAAGTGAAGCCCTTTTAAATACCTTTGTCTGTAATTTGGTTTCTTACCCAGTGCTTTTTTTCTTAAAATAATGTTTAGGGGTACTCTCATTTTCCTACTCATATTGAAATATTGCCTCTCAATATTTAGATTCACAAAATGTTTAGGGATATGCGTACCCCGGCGTTCCTCCAGAAAAAAGCACTGTTCTAAGCTAAGAACACCTCTTCCCTTTTTGCAGTTTTCAGATCGATTGCTCCCAGTGCTAAATTATTCCTTTTCTATTAGTACCAAAGGAAAATAAGGTTGCTTGGGATGTGGGTCAGAGAGCCAGTGTGGTGTAGTGGTTAAGAGTGGTGGACTCGTAATCTGGGGAACCGGGTTCGATTCCCCGCTCCTCCACATGCAGCTGCTGGGTGACCTTGGGCCAGTTACACTTCTCTGAAGTCTCTCAGCCTCACTCACCTCGCAGAGTGTTTGTTGTGGGGGAGGAAGGGAAAGGAGAATGTTAGCCGCTTTGAGACTCCTGAAGGGGAGTGAAAGGCGGGATATCAAATCCAAACTCTTCTTCTTCTTCTTTTCAGTTATGGCACCCAGGTTGTGGAACTCCATCCTGCAGAGAGGATTGATTGGCTCCCTCTTTAGAGGGTGTATGGATATGTTTGGTCTTGCTATTATTATTATTTAAACTGTTCTTTTATTGTTGGTTTGTAGCTTTTCTAAGCTACTCTTGTACCTTTCATTAGGGATCTTTTGCGGGCCAAAGCCAGAGTGCAAATCATTTTAAAAAATAAATGTCAGCCAGCTCTGGAGCCTATTCTCTAACTATTTTTGCAGTGTTTGTTTTTTTGGCTTCCTCTTCTGAGTGGTCTGCTGCTCACAGTATAACATATGCCCTCAATTTGGGAACTCGGAGATTTCAGCTGCAGCCACATTTATGATGAGGAAGGCACTCAAATTGACAGTGGAAATTGCTGCAGCTTCAATCTGCAAGTTCCCACATTATACTTAATATGCAAATAAACTGCTTGGATGAGAGGTGAAGGGGAAGGAGGACAAAGTTGCCTTCAAATGAGGAGGAAATACAGAGATTAGTTTAGCAACCAACAGGAAACCACTTTAAGACTGGAATCCTATACCCATGCACTTGGGAATAAGCCCGCTGAACTCAGTAGGACTTATTGCTGAGTAGATACATAGAGGATTGTGTTGTGAGGCAGAAAACAAAACTAGCCAGAGTCTGCAGAAGCATCTGCTGGGCATGGGTTAATAAATTCAATTAGAGAATTAGAGTTATTCCGCCTCCCACCACACCAAAAAAAAGGGGGGGGGGAGATGACACATCACTGGAACAAGCTACTCCAATTGAATCTGGTACAGTGAGGCTTGAGAACAACTTCTCCCCATACTGCAGCTTCATAAATCATCCTGCCTTTAATTACTGAGCCATGGTATTACATACGTAAGGTACTATATGTAATAATTCTGAAATAGGAGGAGAATTTTCCTGACATTAATACCGAGCTCCCGTTTTGCTGATCTTTTCTTTCTCCAAGTACTCTGATCTCATGTTTACTATGATCTTATGTTTCAGGCTGTGCAAGGAACCCAGCTTGATTTTAGGAGCTGCATGCATAATCAGAATTGTGTGAGGGTTTTAGACTTGTTGCAGGGGGAGGATGGGGGAAGGCAGAAGGGAAAGCAAGGAGCGAGATTTAATTTAGATAGCAAGGGAAAGAGAGAGAGAGTTGCTACATATTTTTGTTTGATAGTAAAATTTTCACATTAAGGACTAACAAATAAATAGATCGCAGTCCACGGCAGGAGCAAGATAAATGCAGAGACATGAACAGCGTTTTGGAGAATTACACCAATAAATACAACTCACATCTGGATCATCCCTCTTGATTAAATGTAAGCCAGTTAGCTACTCTATGACCTGGAAGTTTATAGCCATTGCTCTATGTGCTACTAAAGATCTAATCAAACAGTCAAATGGAAGCAAAGTTTTATGAATGCTCCAGACTTTCATATGCATGATGCCCAATTACCATTCACAGCAATTGCATGGAGGTTGGTACTGGTGGGATTCCATAGGGGTATGTATAACCCAGTTAGATCATGGTTTTTAGTATGAGTACAGACTGCAAATGCAGGGTACACCTGTCAAACGGTAACACAGATGTCCTTAGGTGAGCTTGGCAACTTCCATGGAGCAGAATAGCCAAAGCTTGTTTGAGCTTGATCTCCAGTATGAGCCTGTTGTTGTTGTTTAGTCATTTAGTCGTGTCCGACTCTTCGTGACCCCATGGACCAGAGCTAGTATGAGCCTAGACGTTGCCAACTCCTTTAGGTCCATGAGCACACCTGAGTTTTTGAGCAAGTGGCATGGGAACCACCTCTTCTGGTCATTTCTGCCCCCCACCTCCAGATCAGCCACCCTCAAAAAGAGATAAAAAGGTGGGAACTGTGCATGGAACAACCCTAAGACCTGTGGATATAGGGCGGTATACAAATGTTAATAATAATAAAAAATAGGTGAATGTTATAAATTCCATCTCTGTACATTTCAGAGGAGCAATTCACCTTTGTTCTTATTTATCTTCATTCTCATGTTAAGGGTGAGGAGGCAGGACCAGCCCGCATGGTGGAATGGTGCTACGAAGCCACCTTCTCAACACCAGGGTTGCTGTCACTTGCTAGGATGGAGCAGGACAGAGCGTTGTGCCAGTGCTGCCCTGACCTCACTCTCACCCTGCACTGTCCCTTTAATCAGCCGCTGGCATTGGGAGGGCAGATCCACTGTGAGGAGGTATAGTTGAGAAAGAGTGACTAGACCCATTCTCCATTGAATTTAAGCATAAACTGGTATTTCAGCTCAGAGTGAAGTCCAACAATCTGTTAAACACACACACACACACAACTGAACACATAAGGGGGAAAAGTCTGTTTCATGTTTTCCTAGTCAATGGATATTTTTGAAAGTGAAAGCCAATTGCCACTGAGGTGTACATTTTAGGAGACCTTGAATCTTGTGGCATACTTTCTTAGAGATGCCTTCAAAAACCGTGGTGATATGTGGTCACTATGCTTCATAACTTTGAACATACCCAGTTAAGAGGGGGGAAATTGGCTTATCAGCAAATGCCAAGAAGAATCAACGCCTCTAGCACTAAGGGACCAGCTGCAAATTGAAGCACTATGGCTTTTCTGACATCTCTTTTATATACAGCTATTCAGTGCCTTGGCTTAGAAACTGGTAAGAGGGAGAAATAAATGGCCTAAGCCATCTACATCCTAATAGATTTCCTATAACTTAATGCAGGAGCTCTTCAATCACCCTATTAATGTGCACAGTAAATGCAGTGTTGAAAAGAGACAGAAAAGAATAATGCCGTACTCATACTCAAATGTACATGTGTTAGACTTTCTTCCTGCTGTGTGATGCACATCCTGTGGTGAAGGAATGGTCAACCCTGTGATGCCACATTACATTGCAATGTGGACACAATGTAATATTAAGCACTCAGCAACAGTGAAAGTTCCAGGCGTAGTGCCATAGGGTTTAGTTTCTTTTACTATGCAATCCTACAGCAATGTGGAGGAGGAAGGCAGAATCCGAAGACAGTTGTTTCACCTTATCTAGCTCCTTCAGCAGGGTGGAAGTGAGAGCTGAGGTACAAGCCACAGTCCTCTATTTTTTCTCACATTATTTCCCTCCCATTGGGCATCATGGCAGAGAAATAAAAAACATTGATTTAGCCCTAAACAGCCTTGGCCCTGTATACCTGAAGGAGCTTCTCCACCTCCATTGTTCAACCCAGACACTGACGTCCAGCTCTGAGGACCTTCTGGTGGTTCCCTCACGGTGAGAAGTGAAGTTACAAGGAATCAGGCAGCGAGCCTTCTCAGTGGAGGTGCCGGCCCTGTGGAACACCATCCCATCAGATGTCAAAGAGATAAATAACTATGGGGTGCTATATTCCACACAAACACCTGGGTGCAGGGTTGGCTCCAGGAAAGCTTGAGTTCAAATACCTCTTGGTCACTGCTGATGGAAGCTGCATTTGGGAGAAGTGGAAGGGATGAAGGGAGGAGGCACCTTGTAAGGGTAGGAAGAAGAGAGAAACCAGATGTGAGAAAGACATGGGGCAGCAGAAGGATGGCAAGGAAACAATGAGATAGGTCAGGTATAACTGATACTTTGTAGCTCTTAAGAAAATGTCCAAATGAGATGAGGAGAGTTTCATACATTTCTACTGGCATAGTAATTATGAAAAATAATAGGGGTCAGCAAGTTGGTGCCCTCTGGATTTTGTGGACTTCAACTCCCTCCAGGCTCAGGCAGTATGGCCTGTGGTCAGGTTGAGGTTCACAGTGTCTGCAGGGGTCGGCAAACTTTTTCAGCAGGGGGCCAGTCCACTGTCCCTCAGACCTTGTGGGGGGCCAGACTATATTTTGGGGGGGTGGGGAGAACGAATTCCTATGCCCCACAAATAACCCAGAGATGCATTTTAAATAAAAGGACACATTCTACTCATGTAAAAACAGGCTGATTCCTGGATCATCCACAGGCTGGATTTAGAAGCTGATTGGGCCAGATCTAGCTCCCGGGCCTTAGTTTGCCTACCCATGGTCTAGAGTGCAGCACATTGCCTACCACTGAACCATATAAAAAAGTCATTATGTCTTTGCTTTCTTCATTTGAACTTCCTCTGCAGAGTTGGCTGCATCTCATCCAGTTTCACTCCTTGTCTACCAAATGTACCGGTATGTTGGTCTTCATACAAACACGGGCGAGCACCAATTGGGCAGCAGCGCTCCCAGCTACGTGTCCTGCACTTACGTGCAAGATGTGTGCACACGCACACAGGCTGCTTGTTAACGGCCACCATTCAAAAGCCTATTTGAAGCCCCACATAAACATTCAAAGTTTAACTAAACTTTCTGCTGCTGCTGCTGCTGCTTCAACATCCCCGTCTTCTTTAATAACCTCAGCGAAATCAATAAACATGACTGATTTTGCTAGCATAAATCACAGATGTCTTACAGCTCAGATATAATGAGACTAAATTGGTTTTGTTTTTTGGTTTGTACATTCCGCCCCCCCCCCCCGCTTTCTATGCGCTGTTTTTCATGTTGAAGAGCTCCTTCGAGTGCCTCACTTCACTTATGAGTGATTTAAACAGAGATTTGTTTTTACAAATGCACATCTTTGTTGTTCTGTTAGGACAGCACTTTTTTCTGTGCGCCAAAACTGCTCTGTTATGGAATAATATATTGTTCTTCATTTATTTAGCATTTATATCCTGCTCTTCTACAGTAAGTACCCCAGACAACAACTCATAAAAAGAATAAATAAAAATGTTAATATGTAAATAAATGAACATGGCCAAGAGCTAACTTAAAAACAACAACCCATAATACTAATATATTCTGTAATGTGGATCTCATATCCAAACCTCAGTTTATCAGAAAGTTTTAGAGTGGTGTATATATGGTCTAGAATTTGCACAGCATTCAAAAATGTCCCATATAGAATGCCTAAATCTTTCACCAAGTTTTCAACTGTAGAGGCATAGCTCAATTGGTAGAGCGTAAGACTCTTAATCTCAGGGTTGTGGGTTTGAGTCCCACATTGGGCAAGAGGTTCGTGCATCACAGGGGGTTGGACTAGATGACCCCCATGGTCCCTTCTAACTCTACAAGTCTGTGATTCTATGATACAGCATGTTGCTTGTTTGCACTGTGTGACTTCATTTATAAAATAAACAAAAATCTGTAATTATTAGGGTTAGGGATGGTGTTGTTTGCTGCTGCACCTTCAGGTATTTAATTTCTGTGACTTGGGCTCACAGGCATCTCATCCAACAAAAAACATCTCTCGCCTGTGATAGGTGCCTCCATATTGCATCCACAGGGTGTGAAATATATCCTGAGATGAGACCAAGGGTCAAGCAAGGTTCAAGATGGAGAATCTCATGCCATATTTAAGTTATGTCAATTTTATATCCATGCCATGATCTACAGAGATAGACCATACTGCATGACACACACCTGTCCATCCTCTACCATCTAGTAAGCAGCAGTGGTGCAACCAAAGGTGAGGTAAACGTCATCCATGCCATCCACTCACTAGGTTAGCCTAACCCTGCCTCAGTCACATGCAGTCAACCTCCCCACTTGTGCCTCACTGTCCATGTCTTGCTTGAGGGAGGCTTTCCCACTTCACTCACTTGATAGGCAGGAGAGCATAAGAAGAACCCTGCTGCATCAGAATATCCTGCTCCCTGGGAAGCCCACAAACAGAACATGGAGGCAATAGGCCTCTCTTGCTATTGCTCCTCCACAACTGGTAATTTAATGGCACACTGCCTTTAGCCCTGGAGGTAGCAGAGACCAGTTATAATGACTTGCAGCCATTGCAGTGGAGGTTGGTTTAGAGCTAATAAGGCACTGCCTCAACCAACATTAGCCTGCTATCAGCCAGGCCCCACCCTGCCTGCCTGACTGCCTATTTACAACTAGCCAGGAGACAGCTCTGCTTGTCATTGGCTGTTTCTGCACCTATTGTTGGTCTCCCTGCCTTGCCAGTCCCAGTGGGCACCAGCCACCATTGGTTACCTTATCCTCCATGAATTTGTCTAACCCCCTTTCAGTGACTAGTGGTCAACATGTTCTGTGGCAGCAAATTTCATAAGTTAACTATGCAACCCTTCTGTCTGTCCCCAAACTACCACCAAACAGCTTCACTGAATGACCTCCCAGTGTTATGAGAGGGAGAAAAACTTCTCACTATCCAAAGAACAGGTAACACATATGTATTGCTAACTTGTGTAGCCCACCTTATCTTTAAAGAGCAGGACAAGCAGCAAAATGTCTTAATTTCATTCATCCTGACAACAGCACTGTGAGTTTGGTCACTTTCCCATTTTACATCTAATGATTAGTAATACATGCTAAGGAGCATTTCAGCGTGCATGAATAGTCTAGTATTATTTTATATTGCCTTACTGTCTTCTGAGGTAGGTTAAGCTAAAAGATAATGACTTTTTCAAGGTTACTTGGTGGGTTTCATGACTGATGGGGGATTTAAACAAGTCAAGTGTGAAACCTGCCACAGGAATTCATAGTTCCATTTTCTGCCGGGGTGTAAGTAAAAAATTGTCCAGAAATTCTCTGAGGAAGTCCATGAAAGATCAGGCCATTAAAAAAAAAAGTTAATTTTTAAGCTGCCACGAGAATCTATGGGTGAGATGTACCTAATGAGCCCCATCAATGGAAGCCCTGAGCATGGACTTCCACTTCTGCAATGGGGCTTTCCCCACTCTCCTCCCCCACCGTGTGCCCCCCACCATTGGCTGAGGTGGCTCAAGAGAAATGTAGTGGGCTTACGTCAAGAAGATCCTGCATGGGTAGTAGCTCATTCTGCACCAAATTGTATGAAGTTTAGTCATTAAGCTTAGTCATTAAACTTCATAGACACAATTCAATGGGTGCTTAAGCTCATTGATTTCAATCAACTTACGCACACTTACTTTTGTATTGAATGTTGTCCTTTTTCATATGCCTGTTTTGTCACAGCCACCGCAAGCATAGTGGTGAATGAGGCAGCCACGCAGGGTGTCCAAACTCAAGAGATGACCCTTTCAGCAATGTGTACAGTACTCATTGACTGGGCAATATTCTCATTCCAGGGGACCTTGACAGCCTTCTGATCTCCAACTGGGCTAGACAGTGCAGTAAAAAGAAACCATTAAAATGTGACTAAGATGAAAATGACATTGGGAGGACAGTTTCTAGCTAAGTCTTGATCATTTCGTGTCCTGTTGGTATACTGCTCAGCATATGATAAGGAACAACAGTTGTCAGGCAAAATGTTAATTCCTCTAGCAACAGAAAACCTTGGGCCAGCCTCGTAATATGCTTGAGGTCACACCTGATATCATATTGTGGGGTCCGATGCTTACAGGGGATGGGCTGGCATGGAACTATCAAAACATTGCAGAAATGCAGCTATCTTCTTGGTCCAGGGTGAATGCAAATCCGGGTGAGAATAGTATCCTAATTTGGCACCCAGACTAAGTGGAACAAAGCTGTTTTTTGGCAAAAAGAGCCCCTTGTCTTCGTTTTGCCAAAAATTTCTTCACTGCAGCACATACCACAAGGAGAGGTGGCTTACATTTGGAGCTTTCATTATGACTAAATCCTATTTATACATGCAGAAAGGCTTAGATAATAGGCCTTTTATGCCAGGAATTCCCATGGGGGCATCCCATGAAACAGGGCAACAATACAATGAAGTAATTTCTCTTGTACAATGGTTTGTTCTTTTCCCAGTGTTTTAGAAGAAGATAGAATATAAATATATATCCTCCAGTACACCTAGCCTCTGAACAATATACTGAGGAACATTGCATCTTGACCCCAATCTCTTTGTGCCCTGAAGCATGGGGATGATAGAAGTTGTTAGGTTTTTATACTCACTAGTATAGCTGAGGAAGCTACTGCTATTATCAGGCTTCTCCATATCGTAAGGAAGCAACACACACACCCTAAAACAAACAAAAGGTTGGATCCAGACCCAAGCTATTAATGCTTTAGTCTCACTGTAATCCCATTGGAATTAACAGGAAAACTTAATCAGGACTAACTAAAGTGTGAATAACTTGGATCCAATGCAGACTATTAAACTTGTTTTCCTTGGCCCTTTAGTGTTTTACCTTGAATCTCCCCTCTGTATGTCATATTCATACACTCCCTCCCAAACAACTATAGAACATTGCTCCTATTCCATTTAGCAAGGAAGTGTACAAATTGATTTCCATGTCAGCACCGATCAATATTTATGTGCATTAATTTTTTATTTCCTGCATCTATCCAACGAGGACATGAATCTTCAGTGTGTTCCCCTACACATTCATGTTCTGGCAGCACTTTAATCCTCTGGCACCACCAGTCATGCAACAATTATCCAAAGATCAGAAAAGAATTAGTTAAATGTTCAGCAAACCATGTTATATGGTAGCTGGCTGATATTAAGAGCACTTTACTAGGGAAGGGAAGCTTAACTAGGCGCTCAATACTTCATGGTATTCAAGGACGTTTCAGTAACAAACAGCCTTTACAATATTCCATCACCATTCGCCCATGTTAATAGATCGGATTATGATACTTGAGAACTGATCTGCTAGGTGGATGCACAGCTCAGAAGTGGGCAACATATATTTATGTCCTGGTTAGCATACTGTTCAGTTGCAGCAACATTCAGGCCTTTTCTCAATAGACCTTTCCCAGCTATCCCGCTTTACTACAGGTAAAGTAAACATTTACTAAGACTGAAATCCAAACACTTCTTCTTTGAATCCTTTCTCATGTAAGTAGAAAGATGGTGTAGAGTGGCTACAAAATAGCTGTCTTCATCACCAAAAAAGAGGACTAAAGAGGGCACCAGCTTGCAAATGGCAATTTTTAGTTATAGATCCAAATTTAGAAATAATTACTGTATTTTATGACTTAGCCATGGTAGTCCATGCATTGGTAACCTTGTGGGTTACTGCAAGTGAGGCTGCTCTTGGACAAGGTGCCTCAGCTGAGACATGGGGTTAACTCCCGTACATGCAGATATAAGGGTAACTCCCCTGGTTACAAGTACCTCTCCCAACATGAGGTAACTTCACACAGTTTCTATGAAATCAGGTTTTGTAGATACTTGCACATCTCACCTACAGTGAATAGTCATGGATCTGAAGCAGGAGTCTAAAAAAGCCTGACTAGTAAATGTCCAGATCAGCTTTTATACTGTTCACTGTTAATGCTTTGCACAATGCCTCTACTGAATCACAAAGCAGAAGCCTCGTTGTCTTCGTGTTGGCTGGACTCAGCCCATGCTTCCATGTCTCCTCCTCTTGTTTATTTTCAATGCCTCCAGGCGAAGGGAAAGACAACAATTAACCTTCCCACAGAGTTTACTTTATGTCTTCACCTAATCTATTCTGTATGTCATTTTTATTGCTTATTTATGGCCTGCTGTTTATCTTAGATGTTCTTTATCCTCAGCATTTTCCTTATTACTAGATAGCTCACGGGGAATGGTAATTTATGAGATATGGAGCCTTTCACAGCAAGGTCAGTGGCTCAAAATTAGCCTAGTTCAGTGGCAAGAATATGTTACTAGAAAAGTGAGAGCTGTGAAACAAAGCTGTAGGTTCCAGCTCTTAATCAGGGGACAGGACAGTCTATTCCAGAAGCTCCTGCTTGGCCATTAATTTTTAACAGGAGCCATATTTTGAATTGGACACAGGCTAAAGGGACAGGAATATTGGCTTCTCCCAGTGACTCACTCCTACATATGCTGAGGCACTCAAACAGTGGGTTATCAACGCACCACCTCCCAGTATTCAGTACCAGAGGGCTTTCCTTATTGCACATTTTAGCAAACCATACTAAGATGCAGGCATACTAAGATGTAAACTACAACAGAGGCTTCTTTAAGATTCTCTCCTTATAGACCCCAGCTTCTCTCCCTCCCGTGCTTTGATTTAACTCCCATTGAACTCAACGGGGCTTAATTCTGAGCAGGTATGCAGTTAAGCATTCTTTTTGGCTGGTCTTGCAAAATGAAGTTTCTTCAGTGAAACAATTTACTCACTCAAAACTGATGAACAACTTTCTTTTATCCCCATTCATTTGTTTAGGTGATCTGGTTTTACAGGATCTTCCCACTGGATTTAATGGTTCTATTGTGGGGGGTCTCTTTAGATGGTAATGTTTTAATGAAAACCATTTTGAGGGTTTTTTCATTCTTGATGGGGAAAGTGGGTGTATAAGAACACAAAACAAACATAACATAATGCAATATTATATTGCTTCACTTTCAAAACCAGTCCTGTGGCCTTTGAGGACCCTCTTGGTAATTTGGCTGCATGTGGCCCAGGACTTCTGCCCCCAGGTCCTTTCCTGAGTGCACCACTGTGATATCATAGTTTGGGATACATTTACTAGATGCTTTGATTTACACATAGGAGTACCTGACTGAGGTTCATTCGGGGAGATAAGTCTTTAAGTCCATGTTGTAGAAAGTAAAGTGATTTTCTTTTTTCCACAATCCCTACCTCATGTGCAGTAAGGAAACTGCAGGCTGCTACAAACTCATTTTCTGTAGTTCTTTGCTCTTCTCTGATATGTTAGAAACAGCTTTAAATAATTCAATTCCATGAGTTTGTTTGTTTTATATTTAGTTGGACATGGTCTGAGAACTGAAGTAATTTTCTAACTCACTGAATGATCCCCTTTTGCTCTCTTAAGCACTTTTCGTTCTCTTGAAACGAGTTTTCAATCAATGAAACAAAGTGCTCACTTGCAACCGATGGACTATCCTTTATTCCCTGGAAATGTAATCTTGCAGCCTTGGATAAATTTCATTTAAATATATTTGCATGGCGACGCCAGGTTAGCCTTTGGCTTAGGGTGAAATCAACCTCTTTTCCATGCAAATATATTACAGATGGAAGTGACCTCACTAGTGATTGGGTTAAATATGCTTTTGCATAACAGCGTGGGCTGTGAAATGAAATTAGAATCTCACTCTTTTGTGAGTGTGTGTGTGGTGGGTTTGGGGTTCCCCCCCCAAAAAAGGTAATTTAATGAAAATGTCTCAGTGTTTTTCTCCATTCCACATGACACTATATAGATTCTGCTGTAATTCATCAGGGTGCTACCATGCTGATGCCGAGAGAAACTCATTCTGCTCAGGGTTCTCTCACTGAGCAATCCTGACCCTTCTGAAGTCAATGTCACTAGCTGATCTGCCATTCTTACTGCATTGCAATTCATTGATACAATTGTGTTTTATCAAAATAAAGAACACACAACTTTACCGGTTTTTAATAGTGTGCCCTGGGGTGATACACTTTTAGGGATGTAGTGAGAAGAAATATTTCCCAGATATTCTAAATGGTAGAAAATCACCAAATGTAAACATTGTTAACATTTTTTTAAAAAAACAAAAAAGATACCGTAGCACAAATTCTGCACCGGTCAAAGTTGAATTTGCATCTATTTGCTTCCTTTGCATAATTTATTTGTTTTCTACTAGCCAAGGGGAGGGGCAAAAGGGTATGAAAGATATTGAGGTCCTGCCTCCTACCTGAATACTCACTTTTTTATGCAGATTTCACTGGAGGTCATCCACATACTATTCAGCAAGACTGGACCAACAATCCAGTCACAGCATTTTGCACTGTGTGGAGCTTCTGGACCAAGCCCAAATGTAACCCCACATACAGTGCATTACAATAAATGGTTTAACTTGAGGTTTAACTTGAATCACCTTGATCAGGCTATTCTTGCCCAATAATGGCCATAACTGCTACTAGCTACTGAATTTACCCAAGCCTCCACTGACAAAGATGGATCCAGGCTCACTCTCAAACTACAAATTTAGTAGTAGCAACTCTACAATAAGTGTATTGAGGAATTAATGCAACTGGTCCACCAGCTGTAGCTTGGCCTCTTCCATGCTCACGAAAATATGTATTGCTTTGAACTAAAATGTGCAAATTAGCAGCTGCTCTCCAGTCAGCCTGGAGGATGCTTCTGTTTGCCAGAAGTCTTCTTCACTTTTTGAGGAGCATCTTTTACAACAAAACCCACCAAATAAATGCAACAAATAAATACTCTTCTCTTAAAACCATGGCACCCAAACCACAAAGAAACATAGCTGTGCAATGAAGCAGAGATGGAGTCAAATATTCCTCACTTAAGTCTGATTCATTCCATCCATTTGTATTCCATAATCCATGTTCTTTCAGTAGATCAATTGCTTAACCCCAACTTTGAGAATGATACAACATCACCATTTTAATCTACCTAAACTGGTGAAGTCTGAAATACTGGGTCAAAACTGAAGCTGAGCTAATTTAATATGTATTGATTTCTTGAAAACCATACTTGTCTTGGAAATGCTATGGATTTTCAAGAAACATTCTGCTGTCTCTATTTTCTAGTTTGTTTGAAAACATAACTGATGTGTTTTCATGTCCTGAACATCATAATTTGCTGTGTTTCCTGTATGGTCAAAGTAGGGAAAGAGATAAAAGAGAGTTCTTTTCTGCAGCTTGTAAAAAGCCTATACCTGGGACCATCCCAGAGGAAAGTAATAGCTTGCTCCTAACTTCTCATAATGACAGCTGCTGAATGCACACTTGACCTTCTCAGAAAATGTATCACTTTTAACTGGGACACAAAATACTTCCTGCACAGAAGACAGAACATTCTTTCTAAAGGCCTCTTCTGGTGACATGCTTGACAAAACATAGGAAGACTCATAGCCAACATGTCCTTTTTGCTTCACATTCATTATGTAACAATATGGTGTGCTATATACTGGCATCCTAAATGACACCTCCAAGTTGAGGATGGCTGCAGCTCAGTGGTAGAACAGAAGCTTGGAATGCAAAAGGTTCCAAATTCAATACTCAGTATCTCCAAGTAGATGGAGCTGGGAAAGACTCGTGCCTGAAGCCATGGAGAACTACTACTCCTGTACAATGTAGACAATACTGAGCTAGATTATTCAAGCACGGGGAAGCTTCCTAAATTCCTACATTCCTGAGCTAAAGTGTTGTTTTGCCCAGACAACTCATGCAAAGGGTTACTCCTATTGCCACTATAAAATGGATAATATTTATCCTGTAGTTATACATTCTACCTGATAAAATTCAGATCATGTACCAGATCTAGGGAGGGCTGAAAGAAAGAGCAGACAAGAGGACATCCGTGTCTGAAATGTGCATTCTTTCCCTTGCCAATGTACCATTTTGCATTTCCAACTCATGAGACACACTCTTTTCTGGCGCTGCTGTAACTGGAGAGAGTCAAGCCAGTACTTGGCATCTTAGGACTCTTTATGTAGCTCTGCTCTCTTCCAAAGGTTGTCTCTGACAGATTCAAATCACGCTTTATTTGCTAAGCTCTCAATAAATTATCCTGCCTTTGGCAACCCTTGCTCAAATGGTGAACATCCAGGTAAATAAACAATGAGAAATGTTTGCCTCTGTGTACACTGTCAAATCTATTGAATGTATTTGTGCTTACCTCATATATCTCTTTGACTTCCCATCAGATTCCATTCCAAGGCAATTAGAACAAATGGAAGCCTGCAAATTTTTATATAAAAAGAGGGAGAGAAGCTTCTTTCTAAGACTGGGGAAAACACAGATTTCCATTAGTAAGAACATATGAACAGAATAAGACCCTGCCGGATCAGACCAATGGCCCATGCAGGTTACATTCACACAATACATTTAAAGCACAACTTTTAACAGTCATGGCTCTGCCCTCCCCACAAAAAAACCTGCCATTTATTAAGGTTGCTAAGAGTTGTCAGGAGGCCCCTATTCTCCTCACAGAGCTAAAATTCCAAGAGTGGTTTAACAACCAATCCCAGGGAATTCTGAGAATTGTTACTCTCTGAGCAGAAGAAGGGTCTCCAACCAGTTCTCAGCACCCTTAACAAACTACAGCTCCCATAACCTTTTGGAGAAGCCATGACTGTTTAAACTGCTTTAAATGTATATTGTGAATGTGGCCCTAATCCAGCATCCTATAATGGCCAACCAGATGCCTGCTGGAAATCTGTAAGCAGGACATGAGCACAAGTGCACTCTCCCCTTCTGTAGTTTCAAACAATTGCTATTCAGAAGCATACTGTCTCCAACCTTGGCCGCGGCGAAGCTAGCTGCTCGGGCACCTGGAGTGGCGCCATGCACCCGGGGGTGGGGTGATCCACACAGCGGCGATCGCACCCGGCCAGGGGGTGCAATCCGGCATGTCGGCGATCACACCTGGCCTGTAGTGCGATCTGGCACGGCGGCAATTGTGCCAGGCCAGGGTTGTGTCACACACAACCCTGGGATGACACCCAGGGCAGACCACCCCCACCCCCCTTCCTACACCCATGAACCTTGGATAGTCCATGGAGACAGAGTATAGCCTCCATCATAGTTGGTAGCCACTGATAGACATATCCTCCATGAATCGAATGAATCCTCTTTTAAAGCCATCCAAGTTGGTGGCCATCAGTGCTTTCCAGCAGTGAAGAAGTACATGAACTGTACATTGTTAAGGGTGCTGGGAATTGTAGCTCTGTGAGCTAAACTTTAGTTCCCAGGGAATCTTAGGAGAAAGCCACATGCTTTAAATGTCCGGTGTGGGTGGAGTTTTTGGATTATAAAATGCTAAGTTTAGTGGAGAAGGTAATTTTTTTATCTCTTGGCTTTAATCGTAGCTTTATTTTTTAAGTTAGGTATGTTTTTTTTATTTACATGAAACCTACCTCTAGCTAAAAGTAAAGGTAAAGGGACTCCTGACCATTAGGTCCAGTCGTGACCAACTCTGGGGTTGCGGCCGAGGGAGCCGGGTACAACTTTCGGGTCATGTGACCAGCATGACTAAGCAGCTTCTGACAAAACCAGAGCAGTGCACGGAAATGCCGTTTACCTTCCCGCCAGAGTGCTACCCATTTATCTACTTGCACTTGATGTGCTTTCGAACTGCTAGCTTGGCAGGAGCAGGGACCGAGTAATGGGAGCTCACCCCGTCACAGGGATTCGAACCGCCAACCTTCTGATCGGCAAGTCCTAGGCTCTGTGGTTTAACCCACAGCGCCACCCGCATCCCTACCTTTAGCTAGATTTAGCTAAATTGAAACCTTTAGAATGAACTTTCTCTGGCTACGCTACATCACTATAGGATTTACAGTGGTACCTCAGGTTAAGAACTTAATTTGTTCTCGAGGTCCGTTCTTAACCTGAGATACCACTTTAGCTAATGGGGCCTCCTGCTGCCGCTGCACCACCACCGCATGATTTCTGTTCTCATCCTGAAGCAAAGTTCTTAACCCTGAGGTACTATTTCTGGGTTAGCGGAGTCTGTAGGTTGAAGCGTCTGTAACCCAACGTACCACTGTATTAGCATTCAAATGGCAGAATATACTTTATAATCATTCAAACTTGGCAGAAAATAGGACAATGCAGGACGTGCACATGCCAGAGACTCCCAATATTTGCCACTGCAAACAAGAACAAGGAAATAGTTTGGGTTACTGTGCTATAGAACCATGTGGTAGTTATTGGTACAGAAAGTATTTGTAGA
The DNA here is from genome assembly GCF_964106645.2 of Podarcis pityusensis. Classification (NCBI taxonomy): domain Eukaryota; kingdom Metazoa; phylum Chordata; class Lepidosauria; order Squamata; family Lacertidae; genus Podarcis; species Podarcis pityusensis. Next base: position 37,962,372 of record NC_138030.1, read on the forward strand.
GCAGCATCAATCTGGAAACTGAAAATTTGGCACACTCAATATTCTGTATTATATTTGGAGATTGTGATCCAGTTCTGTGGTGAGCAACAGGCAAAACAATCTGCTTCAAAATATTTATCAACATTTCACATCAAAGCAATATATCCAACTCTGTTTAAAATAAAATAAAATAAAATAAATTGCAACCAGGAAAGGGCTGGGTGACTCTACTGTATTTCCATCCCATGTCACTTTTGCGTTTTTTAAAACCCACAGTTCTATTTCATTTCATTCTGCGCTAATTTGTTTTTTTTCTGTTTAAAAGATCTTTAAACTGTCATGAATGACATTGCAACATTCTAAAAAGGTGCAAAATTTGTTGAATAGCTAAGTTCCAATCCACACATTTGTCAGTGAAGTGTGGAAATTCACAAAGATCTCATTCTCTGAGCCTCCACAGCCCTGGACACTTTACAGACATGGGACATAAATGGAAGGAATGGGGACAGAAGAGATTTTACATCCAATCCATTAGGAGTAGAAAACATGAAACACCTCCAAGATAAGAAAGGGCTCAAGGAGCCAGGACAAAAGAGATCTCTGGTAACTGTTTTCAAGATTTGTTATTGAATTTCAAAACAGCTCATTTATTTGTTCCCATTTCCCAACAAATGTACATACAAGGAGGCAGTGAATTTGTCCTTGACATTGTATTCCCACTTACAATGAAGAGTTAAAAAGCTTGATTTCCTTCTGTAAAGGTGGGTTGCCCCCCTTTTTTTATTTTCTGGGGAGATTGGACAAGCAATGCTTTAATTTAAACAAACGTTCTGTCTGCTATCCAAGAGACCGACTGAGCCAGCAAAATTCAATGTTGCATCGAACAGGTGCCTCATCAATTTTGAACCAGAATTTTAATTTTATCTGGGAATAAAGAATAAACTCACCCATTTTGCACCATCCCTCCCTGCAAAGACAAATACCTGTAAAAAGCCCAAGGGGTTTAACAAACTAAGAAAATCAATAAACTTTCTTTCCCCTACCAATATCTAAATGGACGGTGTGTGGGTGTGTGTATGTTATAACTCAGTAACTGTTGAACAAAGGTCACTGCTGATTTGAGTCAGACTTTATAACCAAGATTGCTTTTTAAAAAAATAAAAAGAAGGGGGGAGAAAATAATAATAAAGAAAACAGTTCTTTTTCCCTCCTGCACTGGGAATGCAGAAAGATAGAATTCATATAAATGTTCATATGAGTTTGGAATGTCATTACACACTGCGCTGTTGAAAGAGCCCTATAAACTGTTAAGGGATACTCAAGATATTGCGATACAGCAATACTAGCAAGGTTAAGTCGGGGGCTGTAAAACAGCTTCCACGTACGACAGGAATCTAGCTGATAAATGCGGTAGCATCATCAATCTATATGAAACAGAGACACACGTGAAAAATTGCCGGACCAATGATCTTTGCTCTGCTTTAATGTTTGCATTGTTAGAGTGCATTTCAGTCCTTCCAATGATGGATATTACCCATTGGAAATTTATCTTCTCAAAATGAATCCATTAGAATAGAAATGCTGGGTGAGAGTGACAATGAAAGTGGGGAATGGGGTGAACACAGGGCTTCCAAGCTGATTAAAAAATAATATTTGGTGTCATAGCTATCGCTGCTTTTGCATAATGTTATTCGCTCAAGCAGGCTGCCACACATATATGGAAACTTGTAAGATATGTGATGCAAATGGAGGTTCCCAACCCAACAACTGGATTCATTAGCATGCAATTTCATTGCCTAGGGATACTCAGTTAAGATAAAGAATGAGAGCTTATGGAAAGTATCCTGGATTTAACATTCAGTCCCACAGATGTTTGAACTTGAATATTCAGTGGTTTCAGAAACCTAGTGTTGACCACTGAGAGCATTGCAAAAAGAAGATTCCATTTAGCTCAACAATGTCAAATCTTGTTATTTCAGGCCCTTTATAAACATGCATATATTAATCCCATGCCTATTTATATTCATACTTCCATTTTATGTAAATAAATGTTATAGGAGAGCAAGTCACCTCCCTACTAGCTTCTTTAAAATATGGAATAATAATGAATAGTCCATACATTCCTGAATGTCTGACACCTAGATTTTCAGAACATTTTTCTCAGAATTTGTGGAACACTCAATAGATCTTTACTTGCATAGATAAATGCACACGTTGTCAATAAGTCTGGTTGCATGACTGATTTATAGCCACTCGCAGCAAAACAGAACCTGATTGTCTTCTGTACAGTGGGCTCTTTTTCACAGGAAAATTGTCACTCAATCTACAATATAAATTAAGCACAGCTGCCTTCTACCTACTATCCATGAAACAGATACACCAGTAACAGTAAAAGGGCTTGTACACATGATTAACTATGGCATATGTGCAAAATCTATGTCATGTATGGATCAGATACTCTTGAAGATGAGTCCACCAAGTTTCAGACTGTACTTTGGCAGCTCGGAGCAGCCTTCATCATCATGGTTAACATAAAATTAGTAAACAATTTCTTTGATTTTGGGCTTCTGGGGATTAAATTGTGATTTTACTTTTCCAAAACAAATTAAAACTGGTTTCCACAAAATACTTTTTTGAGACTCAGGGGAAAATAAACATTTATTCAGCAGGATAGTTTGTTATGGTAGTTCTGTTCTGTTTTTTAGCAAGGCATTTTATGTCCCTCCCTCCTTCCTTTATTTTACCTCTTCTGCAGCCTACCAGGAAAATCCTTAACTCTCTTTAAGAAGATGTACTCAGTGGTTGGTATATTGGATGGTGCTGAGTTAATTTTGTCTCCCACCAATTCTGTTGAGCTTCTTTTGGATTTAGCAGAAGGCAAGCTCCATAGGTGACAACTCATTCAGTGCTTTGAAAATACCTTTCAAGCAATTCCAGTAACTTGTCTGGAGACCTCTAACCCTTTTTGCAGAACTGTAGTGCATTAAAGTTAGATCCAGCCATTTTGTTCTAGGGAATGATAGATAATAATTTTAATAAAAAGGTGTCAGAGGATTCTAAGCTCATCCAGGGACAGAAAAGTCTCATGGCTCCCTCACATATGGGAATGGCAACAATCAGCTGCTGATTTCAAAAATATCAGTTCTCCAAGCAAGGCAGGTGGAGTCAAGGAAGAGTATGATAAGTTGGGAGCAGAGAGAGGAATTCAATGTAGCTCTAAGCACATATTTTTATCAGAACAAGAATTTCTGCTTGCCTGATGAAACAGTCTGCCCTCTCTTCCCCTTGTGCATCCATATAGGTATATTAAAATCTCATCTCAACACACTGAATTCAGGGCTGAACTCTTGCATGTACTGTATGTTGTTTACATCTGCAAGGCTCTGAGCCTTCACACGTGGCCTTGGGGCTGGCACTGGCTCCATTGGAACTGGTGCACCAAAAGTAACCATATGAAGCCAATGTTGTTAAAACCATTTATCCATTTATGCACAATGCAATTGGAGATTTAGGACCCTAATGTGGGATGAAGTATGAACTCAACTGCCAGTTTCTGGTGGCCTTGTGATTTTATAGAGAGAGGACTGTGGAAACAGAGAAAGGAAGATTGAGGGAAGAGGCCAGCTGAGAAAAGAAAAGAGGAAAGAGAATTGCGAGAATAATGGAGGAAGGTATTTGGGAGGAACCAAGAAAATCCAACAGAGGAACAGGAGGGTCAGAGAAAAGGGAAGTCAGCATCAGAATGCACCCAGGCAAGTGGAGAGAAGGTGAGTTTTGGTGTAAGTGGAACTTGGAAGAAAGAACCAAGGAGGAGGAGCAAACAAAGAACACAGTTTGAGAGGAGACTTGAGATTGGGCCTACAAATCCAAAATGAGAGGCTAACGATACTCAGGACCATGACACTGGGTGTTTAGTTCTGAAGCATACCACAGTGTGAGGAGAGATGGGAAAGCAAGATAACACTGAAAGAACCACTGTCTGCAATTCATTGTCCAAATAAGATACTGACCTATTGCTTGCAATATGTGTACTTTTGATGTTGATCTGCTCCTCTCCCCATTTAGACCCAGCAGATGTGGAAGTCACAGAGTATTCAAAGGCTGTACACATTTTACAAGGAAGGAGTGTTGCTCTTCAAACCTCCTTACCACATAAGGCTAATTTTTCCTAGTTGCAGCTTTAGTGAAAAAAAGCAAGTACTTTATATTTGTACAACCGGAGGGTGTGAAAGCATTGATTCCTTTTGTTTGTTCTGTGTCATTTCTTATTGTAAAGAAGATACATGCATAAAAGTGGGAGATCGCTTATAGTTTTAAAAAGAAGGAAAAAATATACACCTTCAAGCATCTGCAGTGAGCTATCCTATTAAGGATAAGAACAAAATCATTCTGTGGGGGAAATATCCATTAGTGACATCTTAATGCATCCCAAATAAAGTAGGCTCTGAAATGCAGTATGTGGCTTAACCAAGGAATCAGCGATATTAATCACACCCTTTATAGGCATTTTGCCGCCACATTCAGGATTGGTTCACTCTAGCATGATTGCTCTGTCTGGTGGAAAAAAACAAGTGTAATGTGACATCATCAATCTAAGGCAGAGAATAGAATAGATTTTCTGATTATGGGGTTAAGTGATGCATCAAGAGGGAGCAGAGCTTGGTCATTGCTAATAATTTAAATTTAGGAAGACCGAGTGCTATGACATTATCTGAATGGCATTAAAGAGGGACTGTTTGATGCCAGCAATTTATATGTGTCTTTTCTTTGCTATGTCTGTATTTATTATCCTTAGAAGGAGGAGAATCCAAGCTAAGGCAAATTAAGCAGTTCTGCCCTTTGGGCTCCCTTCACATGTAGATTTGATTCAAGATCAAAGCAATCCTTTCATGAAAAGACTTTTGGACACGAAGAGGCAGCTTCTTCATCCACTTTTGGCTGTGCAAGGCCCACTGAAGCCAACTTTATTCATTATATACATCCAACATATAACAATTGGGGTGTATTAAGTATCTAGTTAGCCTGGGAGCATAGTTCAATGGCTGGTAAAACTGATGGATGTGATAGGGGGATGTTCATATGTAGTGTAATAGTTAATGCTGTAAACCATGAAAATGAAGCATGAGACTTTTCATGCAACCAAAGGAATTTAATTTTAACCCAGGAAATTACAGTCATTTTATAGAATGTCCACTGCTCTGGTCTTTTGCTCCTTGCTTGGTGTTCCTCATGGAACCTCATGAGATACAAACACTCATCATGGATCACTTTCCTTGAGTCACCATAATTACATGAGAGCATGCCTTTTGTATCTGTGTTGAATCAATTGCATATATTTAAGCATATGTGTTGGCTGGTTTTCTCACATTGGCTTCAGTACGTGAGAAGCAAACACACAGAGACATACGCATGCACCCCATGATTTGTACAGAATGTATCCCATCATTTGCAGTTCTTGCATTTGGTGGAAGAAGAGTCTTGAATTCAAGAAGCTCCCTCGTGTCATGGGAAAATGATAAAGTTTGCCCAAGTTGTGACCTTAACTCTCTAGCTTTGTACTATCTAGTCATGCATAGATCTTTGTCCTCACAACTCAGCCCCTTGGGAAGTTCCAAATGGACTGCTCCGATTCATAACTTTGATGCACTCCAAGAGAATAAAATAAAAAGTGAACTGCTTCTTATCCTCATTTTTTATTATTTTATTTTGAAAAAATACTCCAGCAGAAAGCTTTCTTTTCAAGCCTAATTGTTGTGTGAGGCTGGGAGTCTTCCTGAATATTGCAGCCTGGAAGCAAAAGTTAAATCTTACCTCCCCAGCTGTACCCTCTAAGAAGATCACCCCTCATTAGATTTGGGTGGGGAAGTGAAAATACTTTTTTCAAGCCTAATTGCTGGCGGGGGGGGCAGACAGTGTGTGTATGTGGTGGTGTGGGAATAGTTGCAGTGTGCATGTGGTGCCCATGACAGCCACTCTAGCCTGACAGCCCTGAAAGGTTGACAACAGGGGCTTCTCTCTTTTGCCTCGTGGCAAAAAATAGCCAGCCTTACATTTTATGTCTCATTTGCCCCTGAGGTTATTCCCACAGTTGTGAAAATGCTTCTTCCATCTTTGCCGCTTCCTAAGGACATAAAACAAGCCTGCTGCATTAGGCCAATGGCCCCTCTAGCCCAGCATCCTGTTCTTCTTTAGCTAAAAAAAGTTTTCCTGCTAATGACATGGAAGGGCTCAGGTATCTATAACTTAGTATTTCTTCTCTCCGGATAACAGATGGCTCTGATTCTGAAAGTTGGAGTCAGAAAATGGTGTATCAAAATATGGTTGCAGATGAGCTGCAAATAGCTTCAATGCTATGGTGCTAACCCCATTATAAAAAAATTGAGGAAAAGAATCCAGACTTCAGAGATCTTCCTATTTCTTAGTGCCACTAATGCACACATTGAGCACACATAGACAAAGTATGTATCTCTTTGTATGCCTCATTTTCTGAAGTTTCCAGTTTCCATGTATTTCTTTGACTCATTATCATTGCCTCTAGTTCACCAAAAGTATGCTTCAAGCAGAGCATTTTAAGCTTGGAATGTTCCTTGCTTAACAATGCCATTATGGCTGAATGGTTGACTGCGGATGGTGAAAGACCGCCCTGGGATTCCCCCCCCCCTTTTGAAAAAGAATATTTTCATCTAAGCATAAGACTGGATAATTCATATATATATATATATATATATATATATATATATATATCTGAAAGAACTGCCCCTAAAATGCCATCATCTTACTGTTTTATCCACCACTTAAGCACGCACACAAAACTTCTTTTCATGCCAATGCAGCAGTTTCTCACTATGCTATCTGTTTTATGTTTCCCTAACATTTAGCAGAGGAGAAAAGTTATATAATGTCAGTGTGAGTGTATATATATATTCCCTTGGCAATGTTCCCATCCGTAGTGGTGACTTTCCAGATTCCAGGGCATCAACTCACGGGGGGTGAGGCAGGGGGAGAGAACAAATGATTCCTTTAATTTCATAAAAGATGATGAGGGGAAAGAGAAAAGACTAGGTTTTAACCTTCAGAATGTTTTGGTTTTTTTTTCTGATCTGGCACATCTGATCTGGAAGGATAAAAGTTGGTGGCCGAAAAGGCATGGGGCACATTGATATGGTATAATTGATTTTCTCAAATATAAATATATAAAGCTGATGCTTCATAACATATAATATGGCTAGAGGAATATATCCTTTGGATGAGATATGAGTGTGAAGGTCCAAACTCTTAAGAAAGAGCTTACCAATGGGAGAGTCTGCAGAAACTAGGATCTTTGGCAGATGAAAGATGGTTCTAGGGCACAAGAAGAGGGGATAAGAAGCTATAGGATTTGGGGCTAATTTGATGAAACATTTGCAAGGGAAAGAAATGACTTACAGTTTTGCCTTTGATCATTGTATGAGTGTCTTGTGCTATTTCTTGGTGATGTGCGTTCCTTTAAAATGGGCAGCCAATACCAGTTTGATGGTAAAAAGCAAGAAATACTAGAATAATATGCTTGAGAAGCACCGTATAGATGCTTCACTTTTGCCCCACTTCCTCAGTTCAGCACACAGCATCAGGGTGTAATTCATCTCAGTTTGTACTATGGGACAAGCTGTATCGGCACCTCGCTGATGCAGTATGAGGGCAGAGTGGGATGGCGGTTTCACACAGCGGTATATCACTGGTGAAACCCCACAACTCCTGAGTCCCTATGCTACAACACTCGCTGAAGGAAGTTGGTAGCAGAGGGACTCAGGAGCGGTGGTGGTTTCACCAGCGATATACCGCTGAGGGAAGCTGACATCACAGTCTGTTCCTCATATTGACATATCGCCCAGGCATAACACATTCCTTCCTTCCTGAACAACTGATTGCCTTCCAGCTTTTTCAAAGCTAATAGACCAGTAGAGGCTGGTTTATTAGGGCAAATGGCACACTGCCCCTAACTTCCGTCTGCCTCAAGTCAGCTCCTATCTGCCATTTTTCAACCAGTCTAGGGGGTGCCTTGGTTATCAGTTTCCTCCTCTTTAGCCTCAGTTTTGCCTTTGTACAACTCAGCAGGAAGGACAATGGAGACAAACCTGGAATTAGTTCTCTCCATCATTCCATCATCTCTGCTTGTCATTGTCTCTGGCTCCACCTACTGTTGGCCTCCCTAACTTCTGCCCAATGGGCACCAGCCACCACTTCAAAAGGACAATTAGCTACCAGCTGGCTAATTGCAGAGGCCCTATGCCACCCATTTGCAAATGTGATTCCCCATCCAGCTTGGGGTATGCATACAAAATCAGTATATTTTGGAGTGTATATAGCAGTACTGGGCTGAAAAGTTCCTTTCCTGTGATCATTACATTACTTCTTATTTAGATATTTTATATTACCATTTAGCTGGTTCATTTATTTTGCCTGTCCTATAGCTTACTGCAATTTTATTTTTAAGCCCTGCAAAATAAAAAAGAAAACCTATCAAGCAATTAACTAAACATCAAATCTGTGACATTGGAATTGATCTTGTAACAAGGAAGGCATAGCTAAGTTGGGGTCATCAGTTCAATTCTGAGCCATCAGGCATTAAGGAAACATTAGATGCAGCTTGTGGCCACATCTGGTCCGGCAAAACATTATAGCAAGTCTGTGTCCACTTTAAATACGGTATAGCAAAGCCACAGTTTGTCAGAATAAGGAGTCAGGGGATGAGAACTGACAGCTGGCCAAGAAAAACCTGCCTGGGCATTTCTCATCTCTGGGATGTTTCTGCATTTGACGGCTTCAATCTTTCATTCTGAGATGTGTATTGATTGGCTTAGGAATTACTGTACACACATATCTCTACACAGTGGAGTGATAGAAAAGCAAACTTTCCCCCAAAGTGTCATATCCCAATGGGATGGGAACGATTGATTTTTGCCCATTGAATGTCTGGATTCTGCACGTTTCTATCCAGCCAATTTTCTTTCCAGAGGCCCCACTCTAGTTCACTTAATTGTGTTTTCCAAGCAAGGAGTCTAGAGGGATATGTCACTGTTTCTGTCCAAGGCAGGCACAAATCTCTTTAACCCATTTGGGTGTGTGTGCACTTTTTCTGCAGAGTTGATAATGTGGTTAGTGAATCTGTACCTGAAAGAACTATTAAATATTCAACTGAATAATATAGGGAATGTAAAAGAATGATATAAGGAGAACTGTAAGGGCTGAATAAGGAATACACACACACACATATATAATTTTTATTGGGGTGCAATTACTGCAAACATAGACTTCCATTTTGGTTTGGATAGTATATTTATGTCTGAATCTGCTTTTAAGATAATAGCTTAGGAAAAACAATTGAACTGGCTATTTCCCTCCAAGTTTATTAGGACATTTTTCTTTGTATTTATAGTATGTGTCAGTATAATAGCATCTAAAAGCTTCAAGATTTCTTGCATATCGGATCCATGCATATGAAACTGAGTTCAAAATGGAGACCGTGCTAAGTAGTTTTTCAGGAATGAAACAATTCTTTTTGATGATTCAACCATTAGGTGGCAACAGTTTAATATAGCTGGCTGTATTTTGTTAATATTATTAGCACTGCAACTCAGCCAAGTACCCCTATTTAAATATGTACTGACCAGAGGGAGCATGCTTCCAGGAGGTGAGAAAGGGTAAAAACAAGGGATATGGAAGCTGCATAGCTCAGGCTCCACAAGTCTTCTTGACTCAAGACTCAATGGGGAATTCTCAGGATAGCCATCCTATTCTACTGTATGAACACCTGGATGGTATATCCAGAATCATTTCCTCCTGGATTTGGCAGCAGAAGTGTCCCTCTTTCTGGCCCACATTATTTTGGGTGAACTAGGGTGATACAAGGCCTCTTAGAGTCCCAGGGAGCAGTGGGGAAACCTACAAACACTACAAAAAGAAGGCGTAGCTTTGCTCTTCTTCGTTCCACTTTGGAATCATGGATTGCACCACTTCTTTGCTTTCAAGGCTGTGAAGCTTTCCAAATCTTGTCTTTGGTGCTTAGTTCAAAAATTGACCATCTTCCTGATCTCCAAGGGTGGAAACATCCTTGAATATTTGTTAGAATTTTTTTAAAATGTGCACATTCTGAAGGGTTGGCCAACAGGACAAATCAAATGGCAGAAAGACACCACATAGACCCAAGTAGTGTGCAAGCTGCTTTGTAGTACACCAGCTATCACCTCTGCTGAGAGCAAAATTAAATTCAGTTAACAATTAAAGGTGACTTTACCTAATTTGCACTGTCTGAAACACTATGCAATCGGAACCCAGCCATCCTTTGAAATGTTCACTTTTCTGAATTTTGTAATGCAGTTCCAGCTAAGTAATGCGTACATAAACGCATTACTAGGGTAAAGTCTACATATAAATGCATATATTAGTGAAAATAATACATAAAATGCATTTCTGGGGGGATGCTGCTTTGCAAAAATGTGTTTTGTAGGGAAAATTGCCTAAAAAATGTGTATATTAAGAGAAAGTCACACTAAAGTGCTGGTGAATTTTCATGATGACATTTTAAAATGGCAAACTAGTGTGGAAATCCAGACAACTGAACTTATTTGGGGGGGGAGAGAGAGAAATGGGGAGAAAGTTAAATTGGCAGATTTGCTCAAACCTAGCCTCTGCTCCCTCAAAATAACTGGATGTAAGATTGCTTGACAAGGATTGCTATGGTAGAGAACCAACTGTAGAAGATCAAGGCATAATAACCACAGAAGAGATTCTGTAGCCACATTCATTATTGTCCACTTGGTGAAATCCATGGACAAGTAGGTGGGAAGGGGAAGCCCAAGCCCCATACAATATAGGTTTTGCCTGCAGAGAGCTCCAAGTGGTTAGCATAATCCAATGATAGCTAGTGAAAGCCTCTGATTCCCTGCTCAGAGGTGATGAGAGCGTTGGGACTAATGTGACTCTCTTTAGCTATTGCAGATGAAACCAAGGAAAGAAAGCGATCAAATCCATCGCAATCCTACCCTCCAGGAGGAAGAGGAGAACCTGTGGTCTCCAAATATTGTGGGACTACAACTCACATCATCCCCTGACCCTTGACTATGCTGGCTGGGGCTGATGAGAAATGAAGTCCAAAAACATCTGGAGAGCCACAAGTTCCCTATCCTTGCTTTACATTACCTTGAAGACAGTTCTGTTGAACTCAATGCGAATTACTTGTGAGTAGATATGTCTAGGATTGTAAGGGCATGAGCAAGCACACTGCATATGTGTAGAGACTTTTAGCAGCTGAGATGGGTTGGGAGCTAGAACACTGTTCTGAGCTACTGAAACTGAAGGTGTCTGTCTGAATCCCACTATTACAACAATTTGCTACAATTCTGCTTATTTCTTTTTATATCTTTCTGGATATATACTTTAAGCCAGCTTTCCAACGGAGGCTACCGAAGTGGCTCAAACATAAAAGCTTTTCAGTATAATATACAATAATAAAATATTCAATAAAACAAGCAGCCAAATGGATTAAAAACAATAAACATTCCATCAATCATACATAATATCAGCTAGCACTAGAGCTCAAATATTACCTTGGACATAACATGGATCCAGGAAGCTGGATATATTGATCAGTCTGGAATGTATAGTGTAGTTTCAGTCTGGAGGGTATTATTCTGTTCCAAAGAAATGGAGGGCAACAGCTCATGAGCTGACTCTGATTGCTTTTGAGCACCACAGAGATAAATTGTTTCCTTTTTATTTCTGAATCTTTTTTTGAAATCAGCTCCTAAAATGTGCTGGCTAGGAATAGTATTGTATATGTTGTCCATTTACAGAGGGGGCATTATTCCATCAGATAAGGTTCAATAAGTGCATCAATCAGAAAACAACAGTGGCAGTTATGTGCCTGCTTAGGGGGTGGAGAGAGACTTAGATCACAAACAGGCAACCTACTCTGACCCTCCACCTCTTTTGGTCCAGCGTCCCCAGAGTTCCCTCAGAAGATGGATCAATTATTAAACCACTCTGAGAACTGTAGCTCTGTGTGGAGAATAGGGGTCTCCCAACAGCACACAGAGGGACGCGGGTGGCACTGTGGGTTAAATCACAGAGCCTAGGACTTGCCGATCAGAAGGTCAGCGGTTCGAGGTGAACTCCCGTTGCTCGGTCCCAGCTCCTGCCAACCTAGCAGTTCGAAAGCACGTCAAAGTGCAAGTAGATAAATAGGTACCGCTCTGGCGGGAAGGTAAACGGCATTTTTGTGCGCTGCTCTGGTTCGCCAGAAGCGGCTTAGTCATGCTGGCCACATGACCCGGAAGCTGTACGGCGGCTCCCTTGGCCAATAAAGCGAGATGAGCGCCGCAACCCCAGAGTTAGACATGACTGGACCTAATGGTCAGGGGTCCCTTTACCCTTAACAGCACACAGCACCCTTAAGAAACTGCAGTTCCCAGGATTCTTTGGGAGAAACCATGTGTGTTTAAAGTGGTATGATACTGCTTTGAATGTACAGTGCAGATGGGGCCTTATTCAGATACATTTTAAAATTTTAGCGATTGGCAGCATCCAGAGAGAAAGGAACACTGAACCACCTTAACAGGTGTTTTATACAGGCTGACTTCCCCAAGCAAAGCTATACAAGGCCTTATAAGGAGCATCAACTTTCACAAACTTTTGATAGCCTCCCATCTGTCACATAAAAGTTGGTCTTTATCTTTGGTGATGAATTCTTATTTTAGAAGAGTTCAGGGCTCAGCTCCCTTCTCAAGTCCTAGAGTCGGAGCTCTTGAGCTGATGGATGGAGGTACTTCTGTCTACTGCACATGTAGGCAAATGCATGTATATTAAGTCCAAAACTTGTAATCTTGCACACAGTGCGGTTTCATGGGCAAATTTTGAATTGTTGATAATATAGTGTAGGATAGCTAATGTCAGTGCTTTTCTTCTATTTTTTAAAAAAGTGCCGGTACCCTTGAGTATCCCTAGAAAAAAAGCACTGTCAAATGGTTTTAGGATAGCTTTACAGGTGGACAAACCCACCCAGATCTCAGTGATACAGAACACATCAGCCTCCTCACCCACAAACAAAACATGGATGAAGGAGGTCTTATTCAAAGCTGACCTGGCATTCAACAGTAGCAACCACAGACCCGAGAGCTGGTTGATAGGACAACCCAGGTTTGAGGGAGGGCTGGCACACAGCATATTCACTAACTGACTGTGCCATGTGCCCCTTACCAGGCCTGCCCCACCCCAAAACCATACGTCCCTCACCCAGAACTACTGTGATTGCAGGAGTGGGGGCTGCTTCTCTGAGCTCTGTTAATGCCTCCCTAAATATCTATAATCTCTCCTTCCTTATTTTCTGTTTTGCACCAGAACAGGACTGTAGCAGGACAATAATGGGCAAAATTTGTGAATTCATCTTCCTCATTAGGGGTTAATACAATAAAGATAGGGTTATTGATTCCATGGTTTCCACTCTTTGAGCACATGTCACTGTCAGAGATAGCTGGGAATTGCATTCTTCCTTATCTGTATAGTAGGGCAGACTATATATTTAATATTTTGACAGTGGTGCCAATACTAGGAACAAGGACACAAAACCGGCTTTTAGATTTATTGTCATTGATCAGGAATGCTAGGAGGACTTTTGTAAAGACCACAGAGATAGTCAGTAATACTTCCGAATACCAGTTGCTGGAAACTGAGTGCTGTTGTGCTTGTGTTCTGCTTGTAGGTTTCCCATGGGCATCTAGTTGGCCACAGTGAGAACAGGATGCTGTACTAGGTGGGCTACTTGGTTGTCCCAGATGGCCCTACTTATGTTCTTACAGGAATCTTATCCCTTATACATAATGTAATGAGCATTTTAAACCCCTTTGACATGCACTGACCATAATGCTAAGTTTGGTTAGGACAAAACAACCTCCGATTGATCTACCGTATGAAAGGTTTGCTGGATTATTGACAAAGTGCTCTGTAATCATCCCCCTGGAACAAGAAAGGAAAAGGGAGAGGCCTGAAGAATGGAGAACAGATCAGATGTTTGTCACATATTAAAGACCCTATCACTGTGCCTGCACGCCCGATTAAAAGCAATATTGGAGAAGCAGTCAGGCTCTTGGCTGTAAATGTCTTAAGCTCTCTTTTTTTCTTGCTATACTGCAGGGATTCTCATAACTCTGACAACTTGCTCTTTCCCTGCTCTCAACTCTTACCCATCACAAGGACAAAGCGAGATGTTTGATTCAGGAACATCCCCGGGCGTATTTACTTTGATAGAACCATTTTTTTTTCCTTCACAAAAGATTTTATTTGAATAAAAGGAGGATTCTTATTCAGTGTGCTAGACTTGAAAGCATTTCAGGCATAGAAACATCATCAACTATAACTCTCACTGTAACTTGCACTCTCAAACACACATACCAGCCCCCAAATATGATGTCATTGGATTTTTTAAAATATACGGTATATATATATTTTAAAATATTTATAGGCCACCTTTCTGAATACAATTCTTTCGAGGCAGCTTACATGATAGAAATATAACACATAAAACAATATTAGCACAGTGTAACTCATTCCCAGGATCTGAATCGGGGGGTGGGAAAAGCTTTTTCAGCCCTGAGGGCCACGATCCCTTCTGGGCAGCCTATGGGGGCTACATGCCAGTGGTGGGCAGGGCAAGAGGAAAAGGGAGATAGAGGAACAGATCCTTCTTGATCTTCTATTCAGGCAAGTAAGGATGCATCCCAGCCAGGCCAAAAAAATTATCAAGGAGGGTGCAAAGCGTGTTGGGTATGATGTATTCCTCAGAAGGGTAAGCAGCATGGGGAGAGTCCTAAGGACCAGTTAGGGAGGCTGGAAGGACTGCATTTGGCCCTTGGTCGGAGGTTCCCTTCTGTGGTCTGCAAGTTCATAAGGCCACTTCTTCTCTTTTTTTAAGTAATATTTATTGAATTTTAAAGGGTTACAAAAAGAAAGAATTAAAAAACAGCATATTTAAGAAATACAAAACATCACATCACGATAATAAAAAGAAAAGAAACAAGAAAAAAAAGAAAAAGAAAGAAAAAATACAATAAATCTTCCCATAACTTATCTTTCATTTGCTTATTTCCTTGACCTCCTCACACCTCCCTTTTTTGTATTCTAGTTCAATTAACTATTTCAGCAAATCCTTTCCATCTTTTCCAGTTTTTGTCCTCTATTCTATCTTAATATAATGTAACTTTACTTTCCCTCCTTCACCATTTAGCAATCTATTTTTCCTTAATCCTTTATAGCATTTCTGCTAAAACCGCATTATTTCATTCCAACATCCTTCTAACATTCCTTAATTTTACAATGTTTCTGTAAATAAACTTTAAATTTCTTCCAATCTTCTTCCACCAACTCTTCTCCCTGGTCTCGGATTCTGCCAGTCATTTCCACCAGTTCCATGTAGTCCATCACCTTCATCTGCCATTCTTCCCGGGTGGGTAGATCTTGTGTCTTCCAATACTTCGCGATGAGTATTCTTGCTGCTGTTGTGGCATACATAAAAAAAGTTCTATCCTTTTTTGACACCAATTGGCCGACCATGCCCAGGAGAAAGGCCTCTGGTTTCTTCAGAAAGGTATATTTAAATACCTTTTTCATTTCATTGTAGATCATCTCCCAGAATGTCTTAATCCTTGGGCATGTCCACCAAAGTTGAAAAAATGTGCCTTCAGTCTCTTTACATTTCCAACATTTATTATCGGGCAAACGATATATTTTTGCAAACTTGACTGGTGTCATGTACCACCTGTAGATCATTTTCATTATATTCTCTCTTAGGGCTTTACATGCCATAAATTTCATACCTGTGGTCCATAACTGTTCCCAGTCAGCCATCATAATATTATGTCCTACATCTTGTGCCCATTTAATCATAGCAGATTTCACCGTTTCATCCTGAGTATTCCATTTCAACAGCAAGTTATACATTCTTGACAAGTTCTTAGTTTTGGAATCTAACAGTTCTATTTCCAATTTTGATTTTTCCACCTGGAAGCCAATTTTTTTATCCAAATTGTACGCCTCCATTATTTGGTAATAGTGGAGCCAATCTTGCACTCTATTTTTTAGTTTTTCAAAACTCTGCAATTTTAATCTGTCTCCCTCTTGTTCCAAAATTTCCCAATATTTCGGCCAATTGGCCTCCATATTGAGCTTTTTCTGAGCCTTCGCTTCCATTGGTGACAGCCACCTTGGGGTTTTATTTTCAAGCAAGTCCTTATATCTTATCCAGACATTAAACAGTGCTTTTCTGACAATATGGTTTTTAAACGCTTTATGTGCTTTAATCTTATCATACCACAAATATGCATGCCACCCAAATACGTTGTTAAAACCTTCTAGGTCCAACACGTCAGTATTTTCAAGAAGCAGCCATTCTCTCAGCCAACAAAACGCGGCCGATTCATAATAAAGTGTAAGGTCTGGCAGGGCAAATCCACCTCTTTCTTTAGCATCGGTTAATATCTTAAATTTTATTCGAGGCTTCTTGCCCTGCCAGACAAATCTAGAAATATCTCTCTGCCACTTCTTGAAACAATCCATTTTATCCAAAATTTGCAATGTTTGGAACAGAAACAGCATCCTTGGCAATACATTCATTTTTATCGCAGCAATTCGGCCTAGCAATGATAACTTCAGATTTGACCATATTTCTAAATCCTTTTTCACTTCCAACCAGCATTTTTCATAGTTATCCTTAAATAAATTCACATTTTTAGCAGTCATGTTGACCCCTAGGTATTTCACTTTCTTGACCAATGTTAATCCTGTCTCCTTCTGAAACCTCTCTCTTTCAATCCCTGTCAGATTTTTCTCTAAAACCTTAGTTTTCATCTTATTCAGCTTAAAACCCGCAACCTGACCAAATTCTTGAATCAATTCCGGTACTCTTTTGGTACTAGATTCTGGCTCCTGTAATGTCAGTACCAAATCATTGGCAAATGCTTTCAATTTGTACTGTTTAGCTCCGACTTGTATGCCTTTAACCATTTGGTCCCTTCTAATCCTGTTTAAGAGAACCTCCAAGACGGATATAAAAAGCAATGGGGAAATTGGGCAACCTTGTCGTGTTCCTTTCTCTATCTTAAATTCTTCCGTCACTACATTATTTACAATTAATTTAGCCTTTTGTTCTGAGTAAATTGCACCTATACCATTTCCAAAACCTTGGCTAACCCCCATCCCCTGTAAATTCTTCATCATAAAACTCCAGTTCATAAGGCCACTTCTTTACTGAAGCTAAGGTGGACAGCATCTAGCAAATGCCTGAATGTTGCCTTTCCGCCAAATGTTGTTCAGGCTCATGTTCATCATAAGTCACACTGCACTGGCACCTGATTAGTTGCAAGAATACAGAAGAGAAGGAGGTGACAGCAGCTCCAGTGGCCTTGGCCATGGCAAGAGTCCCATCCAGAGATGCTATGCTAGAGCAGAGATCTGTTTCTGCCACACCTCCTTCCCATGTGAAACTGGAGCCTGATGCTATTAAGCGACTGTGTGGACTTTCAGTAAAAGTGGGAATCATAAGAATGGATGATGTGAATCAGCACTGAAATCTAAGACTGGATTGGCATCCAGCTGTTAGAAAGGACAATTTCTCAGACTGAGCAAGGGGCTAAAGAAATCAAATTCTGACCATGTACCAACAGTGAGTAGTTGACTTACTGACCTAGTATCAGAAAGACTTACTATGTGGGTATATTGAAGCAGGACATCAGGTTTTTTTTTTATGATGATGTCCTTTCAAAAAATGCAACATCGATGGTATCTAACACCATGGAAACTTTCAAAAATGTATAAAAATGTGTCAAGTAATTGTTGGAGATGCGGAGACTCAGGAACATTCTACCATATGTGGTGGATATGTAGGAAAATACAGGTATTCTGGGAGAGTATACATGCAGAACTGCAAAAAATGCTAAAGATCTCTTTCAATAAAAAACCAGAGGCCTACCTCCTGGGAATAACAGATTTGGATATTCCACAAAAGAGGAAGGGTATCTTTTTATATGCGACGGCGGCAGCAAGAGTTTTGATCGCAGCAAAATGGAAGAGTAATGAAATCCCCTCTATACAAGATTGGATCCAAAAGCTGACAGAATATGCCGAATTAGATGGTTTATCAGAAAAAATAAAGAATAAATCAAAACAGGAATTTGTTTCTAAATGGGAGGTTTTCAAAGAATATCTGAAAAATAAATATAGTAGTTTAAATTCTGTTGCAGCATTTGAGGAACTTCAGTAATAGTCGCTAGGTAGATAGAAGAAATTAGATTTATTGAGAATAAGTTTAATTATGAAAAAAATGTGTATTGGCAATAAGTAATATGAATTTGAAATATGGAATAGACGGGAAGTTGGGTCTTTAGTGTTAAGACCAATAGATGTTTTATTGTTTGCCAAGAAAATTATGTGTCTATGGTTATTTTTGTAATTTGTGTGTAATTTGGTATTTTTGTTTTTGTGTGTGTGTTTTTCTTGTTGTATAAATAAATATATAAAAAAAAGAAGCAGGACATCAGTTCATAATATGCCTTCTTATTAATTACTAACAGGGTAAGAATGTCATGGTAAAGTTCCCCAACTCACTATCAAAATGAGATTTTTTGAGCAGTGAAAATTTGTATTGGGGTCCCATTACCCATAAACCTTGTCAGTACTAGGGGAAGACATGTTTTCTTTTTTTAAAAAGCATGACATGTTAGTGTCCCAAATATCTACCTGAATCTCTTATGCATTCAGCCTGACTACTCTGTTTCTTCTGTGAACTGCTGCAAATCCTAAAGCCAGTTAACTATTAGAAATTGGTTGTTTTCATTATATCACTGTTAAATTTTTAGTTGAGATGCATTAGCCTCTTTCTAAGCTGCCAAAAAACCACTCTTATGCTGCCCACATGCCACCTACAAAATCAAATCCAGCTTTTTGGAATAGAAATGTCAAAACATAAAGAAGAAAGAGGCCTCTTAACCTTAGCAAGTAATTATGCAACCACCTACAAGGCTCACACCATTTGTTAATGGAAATGGAACATGAAGTGCTGGATTTCATACCTTTTATTGGATGCATAAAGGTATCATGAGCCATGGCAATATACTAGCACCCTACAGCAAGCAACCCGGCATACTATAAGAAGATTTCATTTGTATGGTCATTTGTTCCATGAGATACTAAAAAAAAAGCACTGAGAAATAAAGACATGTTTGTTCAGAACAACAGAAAACATTTATATTGCAAATATAGAAAGAGAAGTTCTGAGAAGTCAAGGTTAAGGCAGGCCTCTAAACCTATTTCTTTTCCAGAAGCAAAGTACATGTTTTATAAAATGAGCCTTTCTTTGTATTTTAGTTTCAATGGACATTTGCAACTTACGTATTGATTTATTTGTGCATTTGTTTCTTTTTTATCCTGGCTTTCCCCCATAGCACAAATTGAAACAGGCTTATACAGTGGTACTTTGGGTTACAGATGCTTCAGGTTACATACACTTCAGCTTACAGACTCTGCTAATCCAGAAATAGTACCTCAGGTTAAGAACAGGATGAGAACAGAAGTTGCGTGGTGGCAGCGCAGCGGCAGCGGGAGGCCCCATTAGCTAAAGTGGTGCTTCAGGTTAAGAACAGTTTCAGGTTAAGAACGGACCTCCGAAACGAATTAAGTACGTAACCAGAGGTACCACTGTATTGGGAGATACAGTCTTCAGATAACCTGGACCCGAGTCATTTTAGTCATAACCAGCACTTTGAATTGTGACCAGGAATGACCCAATAGCTAGTGGAGCTGCTGTAACAATGAGTAACCTGCTCCAGTCAACAATCTGGCTGCAGCATCTTGGACCCACTGAAGTTTCTAAACACTTTCCAAAGCTAGCCACACATAGGCATGTATTAACAAAGGCATGTATCACCGTGGCCAGATCAGACATCTCCAGGAATGGGCACAGCTGGTACACTGGTGTTATAAATGTGCAAATGCACTCCTTGCCAGGAGTCACACCTAAGCTGCAAACCTGAGTTTTGAGAGGGAGTGTAATCCAATCCAGCACAGCTTGAATCCCTATTTCCTGATCTGCCTTTCAACTCTTGTCTTGTCAGTACCGGATTGAACTATAAGTCCATCCTCTCTTTCCCCCTGCTATCATTTCTACAGAGAACGAGGCCCACTTTCCTACTGTTTTATCTGGTCTGCCTTTAAATCTCTCAAAAAAATGGGGCAGCAGCTGCTATTACTACTTCTAAACTTGGAAGGTTCTTCTTTATAAAACATACAGCACTGGGGAAGTGAAATGGAACCACGTTTTTCACTGGGTCACAACTGGAAGCTCTTGCTAATTCAGTTTAAACTCTTGCTATCCACAGGAAGTGTTGGTTTTATAAAAAGTGTTGCAGGACCATTCAAAAATACTGTCTGATTTCTGAACTCTTTCCCCCAACTAAAGCAACATTCACTGTGGGCTGCTGCAAAGCAGCTTTGTTTTGCATTTCTCCCCAGTAGCTTCTATGTACTTAAAGAATAAGAAAACAAATATGGCTATTTCCAGCCCTGGAAACCACTTAGTTTTACTACTGCATGTAGATAAATTCACTGTGAAATTGAGTTTGCACAGCGATGGCGGGAAGTGGGGAGAAATAGTCCATTGAAAGCTGGCAGAAGCTAGCTAATTGGTCTCAAACCAAAGGCTGCAATTCACAGGACATTTACTCCGGAGAAATTCTGTTCTCATCACTAAGACTGCTCTCGAGCAAGTTGTGTTCTGAATCATTAAAAGACCTGTAATTATACTGCTCAGAATTAACCCAGAAGGCTGTTTTTAAAAGTCCATTTTAAAGTGAATTTATACTATTATAAGGCCTGTCGACTCTGAGTAATAAAAGAGGAGATGCTAAGTTAAGCTTTGTGTTATCCTGTTTGCTCAGATGGTGCTTATGGTGCTGTATCCCGTACAAAAGCACTTTTCAATTTATTTTTATTGCTCTTCTCTAAAAGCATTCCATTAAAGGAATATTACACTGTATGAAGTTTCGAACCACCGTCGGCAGTTTATTTGCTTGTTTTGCCAGAATGGAATAAACAGTTATTCATGTAACTGTTATTGCTGCTTCATGCTTGCAACACTATAGTTAAGGGTCAATTGCTGTTTGTTCTTTGTGCCATTGTGCTTCTAAGCCACACATCTTCCTTTTCTTCTCAGGAAATTTTTAACTTGGCTCATTCACCAATCACATTCATCTGGGAATTGGTCTTGAGTTGAAGGCTGCCTGCTGAGAAGGGACTTTGTTGAAGCTGCACAATTTAATTGGCATGTGTAGATCTGACTGTGAAACTGCACTCTGGTGGGAGAAGCAAAAACCACAAACTCAAGATTGCATCTCACATAAACTAAGCCAGTGGTGGGGAGTCTGCAGTCCCCAGACTCAACCCATGCAGCCTTTGGGATGCTGTATACCTTGCCTTGGGACCACCCCTCTGAGAATGTTTTCTTCTTCAGTGTCATGGCTGGTATTCATCAAAATATCTCCACTAGTGTAATGACTTTGGGCTGCATGATGGCATTTCTCCTCCTTCTCCTGCACATGCCATACCTCTCCCCAGTCCTAGGATTTTCCCCAACCTTCTGGAGCAGATTTAAGGAGGTTGTGAGGACATGAAGGAAGAGGAGAGAGAGGGGAGGGGTTCTGATGCACTTTTCCTGCATATCTTATTTTCTCTGTCTGTTTCTGTTCCCACTCTCCTACTAACACCTTGGCAGTACTTTCTGGTGTTGTGCCTTTTATGCAACTTTTGTGAATGTCCAGGGAATGCTCTGGTCCAGTGGTTCCCAACCCTTTTTTTGGCCATGCCCCACCTAAGCATCTCTAAAATACTGATGTCCCCTCCCCCCCCGGTGACATATAATTCTTATTATTCAGAAAGTGAACTCCTATTCACATGGAGGAAGCCTAAAAGGCCATTCACTGTTAATAACTCATTCACAAATTGTCCCCCTTAAAAATCAAATTGCCCCCCTGTGGGGCCTGTGCGTTGTCCTAATGTCTTCCAATTGTCCCTTTCAATCCACCCAGCAGAGGAGTGGCACAGCAGGCAGTGGCTGGCAACCTCTGCGTCCTTCCAAAAATGCAAATAAAAGAGGGGGTTTAAAATCTTGACAGCAACACCCCAGGTGGGATCTAGTAGTTGCCCCTTATTTATTATTTCATTTATTGAAGCTGTTTATATACCATTTAATTACCAAAGTTTCTAAGTGGTGGAACTATGGCAGCAAGGATGCTCAGTTAACTTCCTGTGCCTTTGCAGGCAATCTAAACTGTGCTTGATCAGGGTTGAATAGGATTCTGAAGCAGCATTGAAGGCATTGTTTTTGCTGTCACATATGATGTAAAGAACAATACAGGCGGCAATAATTACATTCAGCTCCTCAACTTGAAGTCAGATGGCCAGCCAGCACCAAGAGTTCTCTGACCCACATTTCCACCTGCCCACCAATGAAACACTCTCATGGGCATATATCTGGTTTGGAAGGGTAATTATGCTTAAAAAAAAAAAGCTATTGAGGTGCTGCTTAGCACATCTGGAAGAAAACAGGTAGAAGAATGAGAGATTCAGGCATCTGCTAGCACAGAGTCCCAGCGCAGAAACTGATGAGGAAAAAACACAAGATGAGCATATTTATGTACCTTTAATTAGGGTCTGTAAAAGACCTAATTGTTAAAAAAAAACAAAAAACCCCATGAAGACTGCTTTAACCTCTCTCTGGTTACATGGACTTTAGAGGGAATCCTATCAAATCTGTCACTTAAAACCACTGAAGATAAAACATTTCAACAGACCAATCAAATAGCTCTTATGTACTTAGGCATTGTTTTAAAAGCATGCCTATAATTGACAACAGCTACAATTCTCCCAGATAAATGTGCCCATTTATTAAGATCCATAATGGAGTCACTCCAGAGTGTCCCTTCATTCACTAAAATATGTTTGGTTGAAACCCACTTTGTCAATGGCTTTTGCCACATACTGAAAACGTTTCCTTTTTAGGAAGCCTTTGGGGGCCTAAGTTTTCACATTCTGCTAGAATTGGCTTAAGTGGAAGCTTTCTACTTCTTACTGTCTTCATTCTACTTCATACTGTTCTTATTTTTGTTGCTGTTGTATTTTTATATGATAAAAATTCCAGGGGTGGTTGTATCATGAGCCAAGACTTGGCTGTGGTGATGGATCAGGAGAGGTGGTGAATCACACATACCCATCCACCACCCCAGGGCTGCCCAATGGTCTGACTTGGTTTAAGGCATCCTCTTATGTTCCCTCAACAAGCACTTTTAAAGCAGAAACAGGAGGTTATTGCCTTATGGGGGAGAAGAGAAACAGGAAGCTCTTCTGCTGCAAATGGCAAAATGTCTTGCGGCAGATTGTTAGTTGAACTGCTTCAGGAAAGGCAGAACTAGATGTAGCTATACACAAACACAAACACACAGACGTTTTGTGCAGTATCTATAGGTTTAGAAGCTGGTAGGGGTACCGCTAGTTAGACCATAGGTACTCTGCCATCCTAAGAAAAGTCTTCCTTTTGTATATAAAAGAATAAACTGAAACATATTAGTTTATATAAAGCACAGCATATCACAGTATATTAACTAGTTTAAATAAAGCAGTCTCTTTCCTAAAAAAAGCTCAACAACTTTGACCTGAACTCCCAAAAGGGGGTAGATCACTGCCAGTCTTTAACTCCATGAGTAGATCGCAGTCTCTTGGGAATTGGCCATCCCGATAAAAAACATAGTATATTAACTATGGTATCTCTCAAATGCAACTACTAAGTCTTTCTGAAATGACTTATCGGGATAAAGACCATACTTGTACTCCATATTCAAGTCCTAAATCCAGAATTTCTGCTTCTATTTAAGTAGATTGTATTTTACTTGTACCTTGACTGATGAATAAACAAATTATGTTTTCCCTTTCTTCTAATTTTTAAGTGTGAAACACACACACACACACACACAGAGAGAGAGAGAGAGAGAGCGCATTGCTCACATAGCCATGCCATTACCACTAATAAGATTCTGCGGAATAGGAGCAAGAGGCTCCTTCAAGTCAGGATGTGGCAGCTAGCCCAAGATGCATAGGCTCTGAATTTGCAATCTCATATATGCCATTGATCTCAACAGTAATAAAGGGAAGAAAGCGGAAGGAGTAACCAGGAGACACATTGGGGCCACGATGTCACCAAAATCACAGTTTGCAATAGATACCTGCCATATGAATTTGTTATTTGGCATGGCCATATTAAAAGTCTTGCAAAAACCATGCATTACATCAAGTTTTGTGGAATCGTCAAGGCATCTACAAGAGCTATTTTACACACACACACACACACACACACACACACACACTATAGCAACTGATCTAATTGCAGGTTGAGCCTAATGTTGTTCTACTTATGAGAACATAAGTAGAGATAAGTAGAGACTACAAATGAGAATCAGGTGGGAGAGGCCAAGATAGTTTGTTGGCTGCCTTGAGGATTTTACCAGAATTATGGTTTCTTATGTCTTCAAAGGCAATTTCATTTTCAATGGAGTGCAGAATTTGGGTATGATAAACACAATACCAAAGGGATGCAGTGTGCAAGGACAAGACCATTTGACCTAAATTCTTGCAGTAGAGCTTGCTATAATGAACCCTGTCTTATCTCTGTGGATAGGGAGATGATTTGCAGACATCAAATTCTGTAATTCAGCGAATGCTGCTCTAAACTTGGGAGACCAGCACATATACACACACAAAAGAATTGTTGATGCAGAATAATATACTTGCACATGGTAAGCAATAGACAAGCAACTGTATATCACAGTGAGCAATAATGTCAGGTTTGGGAATCAGATAAATTGCAAATAACAATGGAGAAGACAAGTGACCCTTGAGGAGAATCAGCTGATAGAATGAGACGAAGTGGATGTAAAGCCCTCTTCTTGTTTAGTGAAGGGGGATGGGTGCCAGTAAGGTGGAGGATATTTTTGCAGAAAGTGGGGTAACAATGGACTATAAAGCTGTGTTGAGGCATAGACAAAATTATGACAGCTGTTAACACAGGGAAGTGGGGAAGGAGAGAAACCACAGTGTCAAGGAAAAGGCAAGAATGTTCTAAGGCCTATACATAGTACAAGGACTTGTTCACATTTCTGTTTTCCTGTGTCTAGAAAGCATGGGCCCAAGAGTTCGTCTGCTTGACCCACACTTTCTAGGCACAGGTTCATGAGCCTCGTCTTTTTCCTTTGTATTTTATTTCTTAAACTTCTATACCTCCCTTCATCAGAGGATAACAGGTGGTTTATAATATAAAAACACAAAACGCATAACATAGTAATGAACAAAAACACTACCCTCAAGCAAACATTTTTAAAGGCCTGAGAGAAGGGGAATGTCTTTTGCCTGGTGCCTAAATATATGTAACGAATGCACCAAGCAAGCCTTTTACATAACAGAATAATCGAACAATCTGGATCCACAGGGCTAACCTCCTCAAAATACGGAGTGACACCTCTTCAGCCTTATCTGTGCTTTGAGAGAATTTGATCGGCACCTTCACCATGTGTGTCAAAGCTTAGCTAACAGCCGGATTTCACACCTTTCCAAATGCTGCAGTGCTTCTCCTGACGGTATTTATATGCATTGAAATAAACATTAAAGTATTTTGAGTGTGGATGGGGATACACATCTCAATATTGAGATAACATGCACATTTAAATATGTGTTTTGAGAGAAAATAGATGCTTAAATATGTACCTTGAAGGAAAATACACATTTTAGTATGATTTAATTATGCATTTTAAGAGTGGCTGCTTTTGGAAGATCACCAGGCTAATGCAGAAATAGAACAGAATTCTGAATAAAAACATGCAAAAGTAAATGGACCTGGAGTAGACAGATTGTAGCACCCTGCTTGTGGTTAATGCTTAGCTGGAATGAAATATTCAACGCAGCAATAGAGAAATTAAAATAATAATTTATTTGTCAGACAAATAAATGAGAGACACAGTGGTATATGGATACCAAAGCTCTGCCCACTCCAGCCCTGATGGCCAGCAGTTATATTTCCTCAGCCCAGCCCCCTTGCTCCTCCTTTGGCTGCCTCTGTCCAGTCAGCCTGGTTGAAATTCCTATTGGCTGTTTGCTAGAACCAATCATAAAAGATACACCCATTTCCTATTGCCTTTTACGGGAGACAAAGAGCTATATTTCCTTCTATCCATAAATGGCAGACAAGTAGCCATTTATCTTATATTTGCCTCGACCAGGCACCTTAAGTACCAGATCACCTTTTGCCCTATTGCCCTATTACCCTATTGCCCTATTCACTCCAAAACAGATGGCTAAAACAGATGGCTCATAGTTTTAATTTTTATCTTAAACAGAGATCTTGGGTTCACCTTCTCACACACCATCAATGAAATAAGAATCTAACATAAGAATCTAACATTTCTTACTTTCTAAATCCTTTGCATACTTACATTTAAGCCAATATATTTCATACATTAACATATATAGCTTTTTAGAAGGAAAGGAACTTAGTAAAAACAGTTTCCAAAAGCAACTTCAGAGAAGCCTCTTCGGTTTACAACCCCCTTTCAAGCCAGCTGCTGTTCCCATTAGCTCTTGCCCTTTAACCTTAGGAAGATGTGGCTCGAGTCTGATGGGAGGCACATGGTATTTTCTGTTAAACAATAATTTTCACTATTTACCAACTCTTAATTAGTGTTTTTGCAGCTTGATTGTATTCTGTAATTTGTATGGTCAATATGACCTTTTGCTCCCAGCCTGTAATTTCCTTTTACAACCCTGAGGCACTGCTATAGATCAGGGGGGCCCGTGATCAAGAAGATAAACAACTGCCAGAGTACTCAGCCAGCTGCTTTATGCCTGGCATAAAACATACAAACATTTACAAATATATTTTTTTAACCTCATTTTAAAATGCAGACCTTGATCTGATGCCTCAAGATCACCCATCCCAAAAATCACAGGAAGCAAGAGAGTGAGTTATCATAACACCTGAAAATATTGCTAGAAGCAAAAGAGAGTTGAGTCAAACTACTAATGGTGTTTCACAATATTTATAGCAGCACCAATTCTCTTTTGATTTTTTTCAGCAATAGCTGGAAAAAATATTTCCTTGTTCAGTTAGATCTCCTCATCTTCCAGTTGCAGCAGAATATGATAAGTTATGTTGCATTGAAATGTCACCATATGACATTATTTGCACGATTGGCTCCAGTGTGCTTGCTTTCTCTTTACTGAGTAACAACTGGGGGGAGAGGGGTTCCCAGTTTGAAAGAAAGAGGTTTTAACTTTTTACCCCAGTTCAAATCCAGATGTTCTTCCACTAGAGATGGGGGTGATTCAATTCAATTCACATTTAATGTCAAATCTTACACCTTATGAAACAATATGAGAACTGCAACACAGCCTTCCACCAAATTCACAGTTATCAAAAGTCTGCAAAGCAGTTCTCTAAAGGCAAACATAGTTTACAAAAATGCATCTATTAGAGGAAAGTGTGCATAAAAATCAATATATTACTGAAAATAGTTTACAAAAATGCATTATACGATGAGAAAATGCTTACAAAAATGTGTTCATTAGTGAAACCTGAATGCAAAAAAGGTCTTTATTAGGAAAAAGTCACATTAAAATGCTGAAGAATTTTCATGAGGATGCATAAAAAAGAAATTTGTGAATTAAGAACTGTAGAGAACTTATTTTGAGACTGGAAAAATGAGAAACATAGAGAACCAAAACCTTCTGTTGGAAGCCGCCCAGAGAGGCTGGGGAAACCCAGCCAGATGGGCGGGGTAGAAATAATAAATTATTATTATACTATTATTATTATTCCTACCTTCCATGCTCCACATGCAGCTGCTGTTCACTCCAAGAGGGAAGTTGCCATGGGTGTAAACTTCCATAGATTTTCCCAAACTGAAAATGGAAGAGTAATCAGTTTTTCAAAATGTATTTGTGATCATAATGATGTATTGATTAGAAGAAGAAGAAGAAGAAGAAGAAGAAGAAGAAGAAGAAATATGAATACTTTCAAACCAAGTTAATTTTATCCTATCAATTTAGTTTTGCTCTCACAAGATGTGAGGACCCCACAGTTAAATCTCTATCACTGTACATCCCTTGTATTCTCCTACATACCCCCTGAATTATATTAAAATCTAGATCATCTGTTACTGATTAAGTTGGACATTTTTTTATCCAAATGTATTTCCATCCCATACTTAAAAAAATAAATTAGTTAGCATTGTTTCATCCACAATATTGCTCCTGGAATCACTTCCTGCATTTTGCATTGCTTCTAATGGAGAGGAAGATTCAAACACTAAAAGGATGCCACAAGACAGAAAATGAGAAACCTGTTCCTTCTTGAGATAAGAGGCAATGGTTAAGATAATATAAAGGGGGGCAAGAAAGCAATAACCAAAACACCTGTTAGGAAAAATGGAACAAATTATTAAAATAAACACCTGAATCTCCTTCACAAAGGGCATTTGAGATAGTTTGTGACTGCATTATGTTCAGAAATTTCTGGGGTTTGATTCAGTCCTTTTATTCTGAAGATGCATGCTACATAACCACTTTTGTAATGTCCTTGGTCCTTGCATTCAGTAAGTGAATAGGAAGGGCGAAAGCATGAGATTATTCTAAATCTTTATTATAACAACTGGGTTATTTTATAACACCATTAACTGAAATGCAGTTCCATTGAGACTGCTGCCACCAGTTCCTTCACCCAGCCAGTGGCTATGATCTGATTGTCTCACTTTGTACATGTCCAGCAGAAGTCAGTTTCTACAATGGCTTGGCTGAGCATGTCAACAGAAGCACTAGTGAGCACAGCAGCAAACAGGATAAGCTGGGTGGGGGAGGGGAAGGTCACCACGCAAGACTTGCCATTCTGTATTTAAATCTATCATCACAGCTTTAGGCAGTGCTGGGTAATTACTTTGACTTGGTAGGAGACGTGTGGCACTATGCTGCGCAAACACATCGTGCTCATCAGAGTCAAATAATTGATCCAGCACGAGACCACTGTCTCATACAGAATCCCCCCAACCAAAGGATGCTCCAGACAGTTTACATTGCAAATGTGACTGCTTATATCCCAGAAAACCATGTTGCCTTTCCTCCTTTCTTTCTCATTTATGTACTTCGTCTCTATGCACACAGTAGCTGGTGGGTCATTTTTCAGACTTGGTGGTGGTGGGGTGTTTCTTTGTCCAGAAACAATTTCACTTCAAGCCCACAGGGCTTGTCAGTTGGCCCTTTGCCCAATTCCTGCTCCCTTTGCTGCAAATTACCAGGCAGGGAAATAAATGACAGTTTTCATCATTCCTGCGTAAATGATTCCGTGCTGAATCAGCCATTTTGGACTCTGACTGCATTGCCTGTCTGAGAAGGAAGGGCTGCATGCGTGGAGATGGCATGAAAGTCAAATGAAAATCTCCCAAGGAAGGGGGAGGGGATAAGAGATTTCAGCTTGTTGTTGTTCCCAGGCCTAAATAAATAAATAAATCCTCTTCTCTCTCCTTCTCTTCTTAACTCCTCCATCTTTCAAAAGCCCTATCTTCCTTCCTTCCTTCCATTTTATTTTATTTTTTAAATTGGTTTTGTTGTGACAAAAAAGGGGACAGTTGAATTTTCAGGGGCAAAAGAGGACCAGACTCCTGCATATTTCATAGTCACATACGGTAGTTGACAAAGACTGAAATCTTATATTGAGCCCAATGTGCCTTACTTCTGAGTAGACATGTATAGAAATGTGCTATTAAGAAGCAGTATTTGCAGAGATGGCATCGATTTCACCTGCAGTGGAGTGTTTACAAGGACTAACTTTGTGTTCATTCAGTACCAGTGAGTCAGCACTAGACATTTCCTCCTTGTCCAGTGAACCTTGCTCAAGTGTAGGTTTAGACTGTAACTTTAGAGTGTTAGGTTTCTTTGACAGTTACATTTTTGTTTGACAATCGGGGGGGGTATCTTTTCATATACAGAGCCGTATATTCGTCACCCTCGTGGGCTCACAGCTTTTGAGAATCATTAATGTACTGTAATGAATGAGTTGCCAAAAGAGTTCGCCTGGCAACATTTATTAGCAAGATTGTAGCTGACACAACAGAAGATGACGAACCTTAGATTTATTTAGTGTAATGGGGGGATACATGAAGTGGCTGTTAAGTTTGGAAAAGAAGAAAGGCATAATTCACTAGAGCATTTAGTAAGCCATTCGTGATTTACTGTTAAAGCTGCCTGCCAGATTGACCTTTGGCAGACCAGTTCACTTCTCTGGGACCTAGCTTACTCTCCGCACAAGGAAATTAAGTAGTCCCTCTGAAATCCCACATAGAGAGCACTGAAGATCTGCAGTCCTTACAGACAGTCAAACCACAGGAACCATCCTGTCAGAAAACTGCTTTACAGGCTGGCTCTTTAATTTACGCTTGAATCAATCCACTCCAAGATAAGAACATCCACAGGGACTGTCTTGCTTATGTATGCCCACCTGGGTACATTCTATCACATAATTTCCCTTTATACTTTTGGATGCATTGGATTTTATTTTTAGCCCACTGCATTCCATCCTGGTGTTAAACATAGGTGTGTCATTGCACATAAAAGCATAAATCTCCACAGGTGAGACGTGCAGCTCCTGAGAATCCATCTGTGGACTTGCTCCCTCCTTCATCTAGCAGCAGCCTATTCCACCTGGCTGAAGGAAAGGGAGGGATTGGAACCACGGCAAGGTAGTGAGTCTAAGAACTTTGGATTGCATTCAGCTGAGGCCACATTCATGCCATACATTTAAAGCACTATGCTATTACTTTAAGGAAGCATGGCTTCCCCCTCACACCTACAATTTGTGAGGGGAACAGGGGCCTCCTAACAACCCTATAGTTCTCAGGATTTGGGGTAAAGCCATGTTCATAGTGCTTTAAATGAATGATGTAAATGTGACCAAAGCTCTACTCAGAGAAAACCCATAGAAATCAATGAACCTAAGTTAGTCATGTCCATTAACTTCAATAGATCTACGCTGAATTAGACTGCTGCTGGATGCCACCCTTGGAAATTAAAAAACTGGTGCCTGCATTTGCTTTCCTCTTTCCAGTTTTTCATTTTTCCCCGTTTTCTGAGATGTCTTTTAGACAGTGCACCTGAAGTCAGGGACTGTCTTGTGTATCATTGATCTGAGGTAAACAGTTCTGGGAACCTTTTCAGCTGAAGAGCAGGATAAAGATGCTTTAAATAAATCAACACATCTTTGTGTTCCCTTGAAGTCACAATTGGGACACAGATGGCAACCTTAAGAAGCCACTCTTAAGATGGAAACAGGGTATGATTCTGGAGATCATCACTGGATTTTTCTTCTTCTGCAAAACTGTGGTACTGCAAAGGACTACAATTTTACTCAGAGCATCAGAACATCTGTGACAATGTTTAGTTTTTTAACTGGCACAAGGGTTGGGGTATTTTGACAGTGGTTCCAACTCTCTCACTTGGGAGTTGTATTTGGTTCCCTCCTTTCTTGTAGTTGGGCACTGAAAACATTTGTTTCAGATTGCTTTTAAATAGGGTTACCTAGAGTATTTGAGGTAGGGTAGGGTAGGGTTTTATTAAGTTGTTCTTATGGCTCTGCTCATATTTTATGCTAAACTGGCTGTCTAATTTGGAATGTCTCTTTTGCTCCATGACAGCTTTTTTATTATTGTCCTTGTCTCTCTTTTTTAATACTCATGTTGATAATGGCGTTAACTGTTTTTTTGTTATTGCTTTTTTCTATGCAGTCTTAGAGGGAATTTTGTCTTAGGGGGATTTTTCTTATAGGTCTAAACATGCATAAATAAATAAATATGCCCAAATCACAGATTTTTTTTTTTAAAAACCACCAAACAAGACTAATAGCAGCAAGTGGGAGTGGGGAGCATAGGAAGAAAGAATTTAGCATCTTCTTCTCCAGTATTGCTGTTCCAATCAAAACCACCCATCCATACCTGTTTTAAAACAAAAACATTTTGGGAGATCCAGGAATAGATCTCCCCTTACATTGTGTCTGCTTTGGTCTATCAGCAGAGCAAGCCCCATTGTTAGGGAGAGTGAGGTGGCCACTTCATGTGATAGATGCAGAGGGGTAGTATGCAGTCTGGGCATACAGGACTATATGTGTCACAGGATCTGCCTTGCCCCTCCTAAGATAGCCTACTGCATTCAGGCACAGTGGAAGATGCTGTGCTGTTACTAGTGTTGAAGGAAGATTGAAGTTCCAGACTCCTCAACTGCCTGCATGGAAAAATAGGAAAGGACACTATTTTGTCCTTCACCTTTGGTGGCAAAATGGTCCTCAGCTCACACTTCTAGTTATGAGGGACCCCACTAACATGTTTATACTGTATCAGCTGAGTTGAGCTCAGGGAATTTAGGGCTTTACAGATTTATACAACTTTCTGCCAAAAAGAAAAAAGCTTTGATCAAAATTAATTTTTGCACCTCTCATTTTGAGCTTCTCTCTATGCCACTGATGAGTAAATGCAATTTAGTTTATACTTATGATTTGTATTATTATTATTATTAATTATCATTTCCCTTTCTGTGCCTTCGTCTGGAGGACTTCGAGTAGCGCCAAAGTCCCAGACCCATCTGTGTGCTGAAACTTCATTGTAGAATAAAAATGCTACATTAGACTGTAAAGTGTAAAACTGATTACGTAATTATATTCATGTAATTGAATATGATTAGAAGGGACCAGTTGGTTAAAGGTATACATGTCGGAGCCAAACAGTACAAATTGAGAGCATTTGCAGATGACTTAGTACTGACGTTACAGGAGCCAGAATCTAGTACCAAAAGGGTTTTAGAACTGATTCAAGAATTTGGTCAAGTTGCAGGATTTAAATTGAATAAGTTAAAAACCAAGGTTTTAGAGAAAAATTTAACACCAATGGAGAGAGAGAGGTTTCAGAATGAGACAGGTTTAACAGTGGTTAAGAAAGTTAAATACCTGGGGATTAACATGACAGCAAAAAATGGGAAATTATTTAAAGACAACTATGAAAAATGCTGGGCTGAAGTGAAAAAAGACTTAGAAATTTGGTCAAATTTGAAGCTTTCACTGCTGGGTTGTATTGCTGCGGTAAAAATGAATGTATTGCCTAGAATGTTGTTTTTGTTTCAAACATTGCAAATTGTGGACAAAATGGACTGTTTCAAGAGGTGGCAGAGAGTTATTTCTAGATTTGTCTGGCAGGGCAAGAAGCCTAGAATAAAATTTAAAATATTAACAGATGCAAAGGAAAGAGGTGGATTTGCCCTGCCAGACTTTAAACTTTACTATGAATCAGCAGCCTTTTGCTGGTTGAAAGAATGGCTGCTTCTTGAAAACACTGACATTTTGGATCTAGAAGGTTTTAACAATGTATTTGGATGGCATGCATATCTGTGGTATGATAAGGTCAAAGCACATAAAGCATTTAAAAACCATATTGTCAGGAAAGCATTGTTTAATGTTTGGATAAGATACAAGGACTTATTGGAAAATAAAACCCCAAGGTGGCTGTCACCGATGGAAGCGAAAGCTCTGAAAAAGCTCAATATGGAGGCCAAATGGCCAAAATATTGGGAAATCTTGGAACAAGATGGAGATAGACTGAAATTACAGAGTTTTGAGAAATTAAAAAACAAAGTGTGAGACTGGCTTCATTATTATCAGATAATGGAGGCATATAATTTGGACAAGAAAATTGGCTTCCAGGTGGAAAAATCAAAATTGGAAACAGAACTGTTAGAACCCAAAACTAAGAATTTGTCAAGAATGTATAATTTGCTGTTGAAATGGAATACTCAGGATGAAACGGTGAAATCTGCTATGATTAAATGGGCACAAGATGTTGGACATAACATAATGATGGGAACAGTTATGGACCACAGGTATGAAGTTTTTGGCATGTAATGCCTTAAGAGAGAATATTATGAAAATGATATACAGGTGGTACATGACACCAGTCAAGCTTGCAAAAATCTATCATTTGCCCGATAATAAATGTTGGAAATGTAAAGAAACCGAAGGTACATTCTTTCACCTTTGGTGGACGTGCCCAAGGATTAAGGCTTTCTGGGAGATGATTTATAATGAAATGAAAAGGGTATTTAAATATACCTTTCTGAAGAAACCAGAGGCCTTTCTCCTGGGCATGGTCGGCCAAATGGTGCCAAAGAAGGACAGAACTTTCTTTATGTATGCCACAACAGCAGCAAGAATACTTATTGCAAAGTATTGGAAGACACAAGACCTACCCACTCTGGAAGAATGGCAGATGAAGGTGATGGACTACATGGAATTGGCGGAAATGACTGGCAGAATCCGAGACCAGGGAGAAGAGTCGGTGGAAGAAGATTGGAAGAAATTTAAAGACTATTTACAGAAATATTGCAAAATTAATGAATGTTAGAATGATGTTGGAATGAAGCTAGGTGGTTTAAGCAGTAATGCTATAAAGGTGTATGTAAAAAAGGATTGATAACAGATGAAAATTTAAAGTTATAGTATATTAAGTTAAAGGATCATGAGAAAACAAAGAGGGAAAGAAATTGCTGACTTAACTAACTGAACTGGAATACAAAAAAGGGAGGTATGAGGAGGTCAGGGAAACAAGGATATGAATGTAAGCTATGGAAAGATTGATCCGTTATTCTTTTTTCTTTTCTTTTTCTTTTTAAGTGTCTTTTATTCTTTTATTCTGTAGTTTGTATTTTGTATTTTTCTTGTATTTTTACTTTTTGTTTTTGTGTAATTCTTTTTTTCTCTGAAATTTTAATAAATATCATTTTTTTAAAAAACTGATTACGTAATTATTTGCCTAGGGATTTTGAATTTCAGTGTCCTGTTACCATCTTGAAAACCCTATTGAGAGGGATTGTTTTCCCCAAATCCTCATTTGTAAGCAGTTTTGTTGTGATGCATTTCTTAAGTGCTTGGATGTTGAAGTGCACTTTGCAGAAAGGAGGGAGGAAGATTGCCTCAATTATGCCAGTAAATGCATCTCCATAGTAATTACAAGCTGGTCTTCATTTTTTATTCTTAGCCAATTGCCCTTCATCTTTTGCCTATTCGGGGAAAACAGCAGACGGTGGGGTGGTGCAACCAGTAAGTCCAGGGTAGTCACAGCTGCAAAACTGCAAAGTGGCAGCTCTTAGGTATGTAAGGAAGCAGCTACATGTGCCCCAGTACTAAAGAAAGTGAGTACTCTAATACCTCTAATACAACCCCATCCATTAGATAGAATCCTGTCCCACATCTGGTAAGCATTCTCTACAAAGTTCATATTCACACCATCCATTTACGAGCCTCTTATCCCACTTTAATAGTTATGGGAACTGGGAGTTGTAGTTTGTTAAGGGTGTCCCTCCATAGGGTATTAAGGCTACCAACTTGCAGAAGAATAATTCCAGGGCCTTGGGAGGGGTGTGTATAAGAGATTTCCACCATAATCAGAGGGGAAGCAGAGGTTTGTCTCCTGTTGTTCCTTACCTTAAAATAATTGAGGGGTGGTTATGTGGTATGTTTTCCTGTCTGCAGATTTCTAAAGTTTTGCAGCTTCATATTGGCTTTTCTGGTGCTTGTTTGTTTCCTCCAATAGGTCTTACAATGTGAAGCTATCCTAATGTTCTGATGAGCTTTTGTTGTTGAAGCAAAGCAACAGCCCTTTTAAAAAAAACACCTTAAATGAAGCTTTTAATTTTAAAAATAATCCTGTGATTGTGTTCATTGACACACACAAAAGACAGTAACAATGCTCTGCTAGCATTTTAGACAGCCTCACTTCTTGCAAAGCCCATGGGCCTAGAGAAACATAAGAGATATGGAAAAACAGAGCAGTGCACAGAACAGGAAAGCACAGGAAAAGAGAGTGGCACAAAGCTTTGTAGGGGGCCTGACTTGGGGGGGAGTATTGACATCCTGCTTTGACTCAGACAGGGGTAAAAGATCCCTGAACCACCCCACCGTGCCTCATTATTCAACCCCCTACCCCAAGCTAAGTACACAACCCTATAATTTACCCTGTTTAGGGTACCTTTTTAATGTTTGATTCTATTTTTAATATTCTGTTGGGAGCCACCCAGAGTGGCTGGGGAAACCCAGCCAAATGGGCAGGGTATAAATAAATTATTATTATTATTATTATTATTATTATTATTATTATTATTACCCAGTTCACATCAGGAGTGGATTAAAAAAATCAGTAGTTGCTTTGGTTTTCTGAAGCTGTTTCATTCAGTGTTCAAAGACTGCCCTTTGCATGATGCACATGAATTTGACCAGATCCAGTGATAGGAATGGAAAACCTTGTTTTGGTTTCATTAGATGTTGATGCAATGCTGTATTCAATTTGGTTTTTGGCAGTATAATTAGTTAAAATAAGCTTTTAAAGTGGTGTCCCTTGCCCTCTTTCTGTCAATGCTGAGTCCTCAGTTGCTGTGATGTCATCAAATGTCAATGAGCATTTGAGCTGCAGAGAGAATAAGATGTGAGCAATAGCTTGTTGAGAAAACAGCATTTTTGTGAGAGAAATTAAAGAGCCAATTAGCCAGAAACTGGAGACACCATGATGTCTTGGAATGAGATAAGTGACAGAATGGATTAAGGAAGAAGGGCAGAACAGAAAGTAGAGAATGAAGATGGATACGTGGAGGAGGTAAAAACAGGAAAATTAGGAAAGCATAAAGGAAAATGGGGTTGGAAAATTCACACAGAGGGTCTAGGGAAGAAAGGTCTTTAAGTTGTTGGTATGAGGGAAGTGAATGAGCAAATGAATTTTTCAGAAAAGGGATTGTGGGGATGCAGTTCAGGTACTTGTTTTTGCATTTTGATTTGAATTATTTGGTGAAAAGTTAGCAATGGCTCCTTAAATATGTGCCAGATCAAATGAATTTTAAGGAGATTCTGAAAAAATTCCAAGAATGAACTTTTTAATTTATTGCACATCTACAGACCATAAAGCTTATTAAAGAAGGGTTGTGGACATGATCCAATTGTCCTATATGTCAACATTAGAAGATTATTATAATCTGTGAAAAATGAGAGAGACGGTAACTAGGGAAATTTACAACCAAGATTCTTCTATCAGCTTCCCTAACAGTTCCATCTCTTCTCAGAAGGACTGGAGCATTATTCTGGTAGTCTACAGTAGAATAGCAGGCTCAGTCCAAAGGGGCCTCTACTTAGTCAATTCTCCATCTGTAACAAGTTCTCAGGGAACATGACAGAGATGTATAAAATCATGCATAGTGTGGAGAAAACAGAGCTCTTGTCTCTCTCATGATTCTAAAACCCAGAATAACCAGCAAAACTGAAAGTTGAGAGATTCAGGACAGACAAAATGAAGCACTTCACACAGTTAAACTATAGAATCCACTGACACAAAATGCAGTGATGCCCACTGATTTATATGGCCTTAAAAGAGGATTAGATGAATTCATCGAGGATACATGTATCAGTGGTTACTAGTCATGATGACTATATTGTCTTCAGTATCACAGGCAGTATATCTCCAAATACCAGCTGCTGTGGACATGGATGGAAGCATGTTATTGCATTCTTGCCCTGCTTGTACACATTAATAGTCATCTGATTGACCACCATGGAAACAGGATGCTGGACAAGATAGGTTTTTGGTCTGAATCACCTAGCTCTGAATTCATGAGGTCTTTCTGGTAGTCAGATGGCTCTCTCTTTAAGATGATGTAGAAATGCCCAAGCTGGCTAAGACAGAAATCCACAAAGCAATATCACAAAAGAAACAAAAAATACAATAAAATTCATGGGGGGAAATAAAACAAACAGAATGCAAACAGGATAGCAGAAAAATATCATAGGACCCTACACCATATACTTTCTATTTCTGTAATAGGTCTGAGTGTGATTCTATTTTGAGACTCTTTTGTAAGAAGCCCCCTGAGAACCCCTTGGGGCTATAAAGTGCCATATAAGTATTCTAAATAATACATACACAACTACGGCATATTTCAGTAGTGCTAGGTTTGCTTTCTCTAGTGATGTGTGCAATTGGCCCACCAATCTAAGCCGGGCAAAAGCTACAACCCCGACATGCACATCCAGATTGCTCATTTCCACCATCACTGATGGCAAGAAAAAACTGGAATTTTGTATCCCAAAAGGCTGCCTTGTTTGATAAGGTGCATAGATGCCTTTGCTTCCTAGATCTGTAATACAGCCTTCAGTCCTGCTGACTTGCTTTTTGTGTTGTTGGTAGTTAGTGTGTGAAGCTAAGCAGTGTTAGAAGTAACATTTGGGATAGGATGGGTTTTACCAAGAGGTTTTTATTTGCAGTGTCAAAAAGAGCCTTAGTAACCTGTAACCTTAGTAACCTGTGTCCTGATCTCTGTAGGCTGAGCAAGTCTGACTGGTGTAAGTTCCATAGAATTTAAAGGATTTTAATCCCACATAAGTATGCATAGAAGTGCAACTATAGGCTGGAAATTGATCTTTCTGTTTTCCACCCATAAGCAGGCACAAATACAAATATCCTCTGAGAACTCTATTTCCCTGCTCTTATTTTCCTTATGTTGATTAGGACATTCCTTCTTTAGGCAATGCTTTGAACCTAAATAATAATTCATTTTAATGTAATGCTGCATTTTTTCCCTCCAGTCCCCACTATACAGGGAGGAAGCAGAATTAGTAATGGAAATACAGAATTTTAAAACAAAACTGCTTTTAAAACTGCAGTATACAAAAAAGGGGGCATAAGTACATTTTGCTTGCAAAACAGAGTAGTAAATGTGATTTTTCATTTACTCACATTTAGGAGGTGTTAAATGTACTGGAACGTAGCAATAACCATAGACTGCAACTGTATAGCAAGCTAAAAAATGTTACGGCAATCAGAGCTGGGAAAGTGACATAAACTCTCTCCTCTCCACAATAACCTAAAGGCTGGTGCTGTTTAATCCAAGTGAAGGACTTAACTTTTAATTGGAAAATAATGCTCCTTGATAGAGGTATCCAACATGGACTGACTCCAGACCACAGAAATTGTATCTTGCTTTCTGCCCTCTGACACAAACCTGCCAGATTTCCTCTGATTGGATGGTCTTGCTCCAAAATGAGAAGCTTCTCCATGAATCATCTAAAGCCTTGCTGGGATCTTTGAAGTGGGTCACTTATCTCAGGTGCTTGAAAGTTGGCAGAGTAAATCTTTTTTGTGTGTGCTACTCTTTTGATGTCCTTCTGCTGCTTTGGCTCTGAAAAGGCATTAGCACACTCTGCATAGTATTTAGCAGGCCAAGATTAATATCCTGAACTTACACACTGCTGCCCTTTCTTTCTTTCTTTCTTTCTTTCTTTCCTTCCTTCCTTCTTTTTGCAGCATCCTTTTAAAGTCATCCTAATGGAACTCTTCATAAACTTTTACAATCAACATGGCATGGCTGGTTCTGCTAAGGAAGCTAAAATGTGACACCATTATCATACAATGTGTGGAGAGATCCCTGAGCTCAGGAAATAGGGCTTGCTTCATTATCCCATCCAGGGCATAAATGGCAGTCTGCTTAGCACATTGAGTTCAGTAATTGCATTTACTAGTGCTAGGTCCACACTAAGTTTTCAAATAATGCATCCAGACCTAAACATCTTCTCCTCCAGCAAGGTTTGGGTTGCAAAGAAAAGGAAACAATGTTTTCCCCGAGTGCCCAGAAATCAATCCATTGGTCCAATATTTACACTCACAGGGAGCAGCTCTTCAAAATCTCAGACAGGCATCTTTCCCAGACCTATCTAAAAACTATTATTAATTATGATATTTACTATATTTATTAGTTGCTTTTTTCCAAAATGAAACTCAAAGTGACTTACAAAAAATGATGGCAGGAACTGAAGCTGGGATCTTCTATATGCAAATAATGCACTCTGACATTGAGCTGCAACCACACCATCTAAATTGCTTATTTGCAGCAACCGTCTCCTGCCCCCCCCCCAGCCTCTGAAGCAGAACTGCTCTCTGCCCCAGTGTCTTCCTGCTCACTAAACCCTGGTGTCTCCTCAGCTTCCAGCACCTCCCCCCCCAATCTGCTCCTTCTTCTCCCTCTGACCACTCATTGTCATCCTACCACCTCTGGCTCTGAGCCTTCTTCCCTGGGAGTTGCATCCAGCCAGTCCAGGGCACATGCATATGTGAAGCAGCCCTTAAAAGTCTGCCCAGAACTGACAACAGGTCAAAATCTTTATTCATCATTTGACTACACTGAATTCCTAAAAAATATTGTTAACTATTCTAAATAACTGAAAACAGCATCAACCTCTTATCTTGAGAAAAAGCAAGGTTCCACCTTTATTCTGATTCACAAGACATCAACAGCTGTGGAAAAGTCAGAGATTCAACAGGAAAATGTTCACATCACTGTGACATGTTCAATTTCTGCCTATCATTCAGCTATTAAAAGCATGAGAATCCTTCCAGAAAGAAAAGGAGGGGGCAACCCCATCTACTGGCTGCTGTGCCTGTTCAGTGACAGAATATCTGGTCTGTTCATTTCCATTTCAGATTGTAGTAAATGGGAGCATTATTATTATTTTAAATCAGTGCAAGCAACAGGGGGTTTCATCCCAACTCATACTAGAATAATATAGGCCAGTCATAATGAACCAGTTCCTGGGGTAGAATTAATGTGAGATAGTAACGGTGATTAGGTAATTATCAAGCACTGTAAGTATTTAACCTTCCCTATGACAGACACATCTGGCATCACCTGAGCTCACACAGACTCTCTGAAAAGAATTATCAGTTTTAAATTGTGCCATTTAAACTATTAATCAAGAAATTAAGAATAAAGCAGGTCATGCACATATTGTCCTCATGTTTTTAGTATTTTGGCATCACTCATATCTAGGTACTTCCTTTCTGCATTAGTATATAATGAAAATGGGATTGCAAGCATTTCAGGTTAGATAGGCAAATTGGCATTCACTTCCATAAAGCAAGGAGGGATACAGAAAGCTGCCTCATCTTCCATCAAACTAACAACCCGCCTAGCTCAGTATTGCTTGCATTGGTTAGCAGTGGCTCTCCAAGGTTTCTGAAAGGAAGTCTTTCCAAGTCCTACCGGGAGATGCTGGAGATTGAACCTGGGACCTTCCACATGCAAAGAAAATGCTCTAGCACTGAGCTACAGCCCTCCCCCCTTTTTTCTCCAAGGAGCAGCAACACCACATTCCACTCTCAGATATTCACATGCAACATTTCTGCACTGTTCACATGCCTCCAAACATGGGTGGTGCTTGCAGGACTGATT
Organism: Podarcis pityusensis; assembly: GCF_964106645.2. Taxonomy (NCBI): domain Eukaryota; kingdom Metazoa; phylum Chordata; class Lepidosauria; order Squamata; family Lacertidae; genus Podarcis; species Podarcis pityusensis. The sequence continues at coordinate 38,003,754 of NC_138030.1, forward strand.
GTTGGAATGGTGCTTTTAGAGATGAGACCCTTTCGAAGGGTGAACTGTCATTCCCTTCCTGAATGAGGTTAGATCTCTGCTCAGTTAGGGGAGAGTGACTCTTGCCCTAGCAGAAGCAGGTACACAACCCACTCCTGTATAATCTATGAATCAGGACTATTAGGTTCATATTGGCCAGCTAAAACCACATAAAACTACACTGATCTAACCCCTTTCTTTTTAATTCAACTCATTTTACCTCAATACTGGACTACTTGTACAAGTGGTTCACATGCTAGTATTTCTCAATAGCTTGCATACAGCTTAACTGATCAACTGACAAGTGAGCTGTCCACGGTTCTGATCTCCTGCAAATTATCTGGAAACCAAGCCTTATGAGGAATACAGTGGTTTCTCAGGTTGCAGACGCTTCAGGTTGCAGATGCTTCACGTTACAGACTCCGTGAACCCAGAAACAATACCTCGGGTTAAGAACTTTGCTTCAGGATGAGAACAGAAATTGTGTGGCGGCGCAGCAGCAGCGGGAGACCCCATTAGCTAAAGTGGTACCTCAAGTTAAGAACAGTTTCAGGTTAAGAACGGACCTCCAGAACGAATTAAGTTCTTAACCCGAGGTACCACTATAGTTGAGAGATTTGGGTATGCTTAACCCAGAGAAGAGAATACTGAGAGGTGATATGATAGCCATCTTCAAATATCTAAAGAGCTGTCACATGGAAGATGGAGCAAGCTTGTTTTCTCCTGCTCTGGAGAGTAGGACCTGAACCAATGGATTCAAATTACAAGAAAAGAGATTCCTAACAAGGAAGAACTTACTGACTGTAAGAGTTATTGGACAGCAGAACAGATTGCCTCACAAGGTGGTGGACTCTTCTTCATCTGAGATTTTTAAACAGTGGATGGATACCCATCTGTCAGGGATTATTTAGTTGAGATCCATGCATTGCAGGGGGTTTGGACAAGATGAACCTTGGGGTCCCTTCCAACTCTACAGTATGATTTTTTGTATGGACTTTTTATGTGCTTGGGCAGTTTGGCCCTGCAGGCTCTAGCCTGGAAGAAGGCAGCTCTCTTCTAGAATTGGTTCAACCAGGATCAGTCAGCATGATATGGCAGTGATGCAGAGCTACCCTTTCAGCAACAATGCCATTGCCATTTTAGTTTAGGTAAATAACTGGACTTTTGTGGAACTACTTTTTCATTAAAGTATTTGTGAGGGAGGTTTGTAGAAGAGCAAAGTCTGTTTTGAAAATATTTGGCACATGTATGTTTTTAACTGAACTTTCTATCATGCTATGTGTGCACAATTAAGGAACATCTCATGGCATGATGAACATTTTTTACAGGAATTCTGTCTGGAAATGTGAAAAATATCTAAGGCAGGCTTCCTCAACCTCAGCCCTCCAGATGTTTTGGGACTACAACTCCCATGATCCCTAGCTAGCAGGACCAGTGGTCAGAGATGATGGGAATTGTAGTCTCAAAACATCTGGAGGGGTCTAAGGTTTTCAAGGTACCTTAACTCTAGCTTGCTGTTCAGAAATTGCATGATTTTAGTCCAGATATGACACCTGTAAAAAGATTACATGCTGTTCCTATATGCCATTCTATTGGCTGTGCTGAAATATAAATGGTCAACCAATAGAAAGGTACATGAGAAATTGGCACATGAAGTGCATGCATTCCTGAGTGCCACTGCCTAATCTGAGATAAAATAACACAGTGAATGATATAAGACACTGACAATGAAGTGCCATATTACATGGTGATATAATTATCTGATGACATCACTGGATCCTCACAATTCAAATCAAAATAAATTAAAAATCAAAGTGAAGGCTGGTGAACTCAGCTATCATTTTTAATTAGAATTGTTCCAGCTTGACTTCTAACCATCTTTTATACATATAGTTGCAATTCTCTTCACATTGAAGACAAAATGCCTTGCCGTTGACTTCAAAAGAATGAGGTTTGCTCCTTCATCTTCTAGTTAAGAGACGTCTGCATTCAAGAATCTCCTCCCTATGGAGATCAAATAACATCTTAACCTTGTCTTTGAAAAAAAATAATTAGGCTGACAGCTCAGTCCTCAAAGTTCTACATGGGCCAAGTCACATTACAACAAATGGGTCTAAGACCAACAGAATACTTTGAAGTATACAGCAGATTTCTAAATAAGAAATCTTGCATTCCAGTGTTCTTAATATTCTATTACTTACTTCTGAATTTTCCTCAATTTCAGAGTTTAGTAAAGTCATAAGCAGCTAAAATAGCTTGAAAGTATTTGTGGTAGGTACTGTATCAGATTTGGTCATGTCCCTACATGTATTCATGTATTTCTTTCTGTTCCATATGCATTCTCTCTAACACAGAGTTTTTGTATTGTGCCCACAGTGTGGGGTGAAGAACAGGAGCAAATAACTACACAGTAGACTGAAGTGGAATTACATGGCTACAGCTCACAGGGATTGGCATTGCACAGGGCAGAGATTCATTCATTGGGCAGCTTGACTGATAACCAATATCTCTATCCCAGCCCTAGTGCTGGTATAATATTGGGAGTGGAATGAATCTCTGGTCAGTCACAGCATAAACTCATACTGTGATCGCATCATACAACTGGAGAAGAAATCAGCTGATGCTGAGGATGAGGCTTTGAAATGTCACCCCAAGACCCCAAGGGATGTATACTCCCACTTGTCCCTGTTATTCATCCAGTCCAGTGCCACCAGAGAATGGTTCACCTGATTCTGCATCCAATCTAATGCAACACAACCAATGCAACAAGCCAGACTGAATATTTCCGAAGAAGTCATCACTGCCAATCCTCAAGAACTGGACAAGGAGACATACGTATATGCAACTTGGAGCTTCTCCTATAACTTGTATTTGTGTATCTGTTTCTGATCAGTATAAGCTCTCTCCTATATCATAGTTTTAGTATTCATTTTGTATTCTTCTCACTACATCAAAGAGTCTCTTTCTTTCTCTTTATTAGTAGCCAGTAATATATTAATGCATTCCTTGGTGTGAAATGTGCTCTTAACTATTACCTTGGACACTCATTTAGCTGAATTTGATAGTGACAACACATTGACATTGGTAAGGTTAATGATCCAATCTTTTATTTCGTTGAACAAGTTGAACAACATTTAGTACACTGTTTCACGATGTCCTAGAGAGCTGTCTTGGCTATTACTTTAATCGTGCTATGGCATCTATGCCCTTTAAGTAATTGGCACCATGAAAATATTCTCTAAGTCCTGTCACAATTGATTAGTATTGTGCTGAATTACAGCAAGATTACTCTCTTTTTTTGCTTTTTACTGGAAGATGGCGAAATTTGATGCTTCAGTAAGTGCAACGTTGTTGATTCCAGTGTAAACCACCCAACAAATCCTTACTAGACTTCCAATATCCCACTTAATAACATCACCAGTATCAAGGATGGATACCATTACCCACATCTCACCTACACGTCGTGGACACAGAATAATTTGCCAACCAATTCAAAGCACTATGGCTCAACACCACCTTTTGCTATGTTTCTTAACCTTTGACATTGTTGCATGTCTGACACAGTATCTCAAATCTGATGTATCCCATAGATCAGTGGTTCCCAGCCTTTTCAGTGGTTCCCAGTCTTAACATCTATGAGCATCATGTGGGCAAGGCTGGGAGAGACAACTGCCATCTATTGTTTTGATTCCCTAAACAAAACACAGAGACAAACCTATGTAAAATTAACATCAAAAAGTTTTTAATGCATTCTACCACCACTGACTTCTCTTATGTATCACATAATCACCCTTTCCCCCATTGTACCCTATATAGTGCTTGTAAATACTAGAGGTATATATAGTCACCACTTAATTATTTTACTTTTATTAACACTTGTTTATAACCATTGTTTCTATCTTGCAATAAAACACATATTCTTTGTTTCTAGCCTTTGTTGTCTGATTGCTAATGCCCCCAGCTAAAAGTGTATAAGGGTAATTTGACCTACGATCCCAAAATGCATGTGTCAGTTGAGCACATGCATCTCTGCATACATGAGTAAAGGGGGTGGGGGTGGGAAATGGTAATGTGTTTCAGCTCACAGAGTTCAAAATGTGGTAAATTAGCCCTGGTACATTTGTGCGTCTTCCTGTTCATCTGGTCTCCTAAGCCAAAAACCTGCCCTGTATGCACCACTGTAGATGAGTTAACACACTTCACTGTGCTGTGGGTCTGTCTGTCTCATTACCTTGCAAGGAATTTCTGTAGGTAACCACTAGCTCCTTAGTTTATCATATTGTTGTAAATAAAAAATTGCCCTTTTCCCTTATGGGGTATCCAAGAGCCCATATAGAGTCCTTACATAGGTTCCCTATTGGTAGGAGAAAATAACAGAGGCCAACCAGAGAATATTGAGAAGCAAAGCAGCTAGTAAACTTGATCTTTATTGATCTGTTGCAACAGGGTGCTCCCCTCATACGCAGGAAAGGAGGAGGACCCAGAAAAAATGGTGTGCAAGGCCTTATAAAGACTTTTGAAATTCCCACCCCGTAGATCAAGACCACCCCCAGAAACATCATACATATATCACAGAAGGGGCGTAACCTAAGACCACCCTCCAGATACATCACACCTACATCACAGAAAAGGCAGTCTAAAACAGAAATTTGAATATTGTTTTTCTCCTGTTGTTGTTTATCTCCTGTCTGGCAGGTTACTTGATTGGATTTCCTGGGTAGACTCGCTAGTCTTTTGTAATGATAAATACTTAGTTCCTGGACCAGGTCACAGGCTCACACCCTATTCAAGCACAGACATACCCTTAAGACAGTATTTGTGAATGAAAAGACAATGGGAGGTTTCCCATTTTGACATTGCAGAGAAAACATTTACTCAGTTTAGGAATCAAAATGGTTCCAGGTTGGCCTTCCTGTGCTGCTCTATGTACGTGCTTGGTTGGTACACTTATGAACATTACCATATATCTAAGACCATAAAATCCCTATCACAATATGGTTTCAAGAAGACATTCCTGAATGTGTGTCCAAAATAAGCATTTTATGTGGATAACACGCCAATGGAACTGAATATGCCATTTTTGAAAGCAACGTATCCCATTCAATGTGTAGCATAGAGCAAGCAGGTTGGGAGGGTGATATCCCATTCAGGGCAAGGAGCCAGGAGCAACAGTATTGAAACGATGACATCTGGAAAAAGAAGTGGCATTTGGTGGCATTGATTTGGAATCTAGCCAAAGTATTCACTATGGGACTTGGAGACGCAAACACAACAGCATAAAACAAGAAAGACAGATCTTAACGGTGGCTGCTATTTGTCCTTCCACCACCTTCTCTTTTTCTTTTAAATTACCCTTGATTGTGTAGCATCTGCTCCTTTCAAGCCTGCATATGCTTCTCTTTTTACATCTGCATGTGCCTGTCTAGAAAAGGCATAAAAGCAACTGAAAAACAAATATCCATCGGAAAGTTTTCTTTCAAAGCCTACTGTAAATCAAATAGGCTGGCAAACAGAGCAGCTCAAAGCCTTACATACAAGTACTGAGTAATCTTATCTATCTAGGTAATCATTCTGAGAGACCAGTAACATTTTTAGAAGAGGCAAGACCCCAGGAAGAGACTTGTAATTGAAGTGGATTTGGCAGGCAGAATGGCTTCTCGGCAATGGAAGTTTAGCTGAGGTACCTGAAGAAAGAATTTCATATCTACACAGAGGCAGCCATCACAAAATACAAGTATATTTGCACCAAGGCTTTGCTTACCAGGGTCAGGTTTTTCCACTGTTTCTCATAAGGTGGACAGTGAGTCCCTGAACAATTAATGATGAAAGACAAGCCTCTCTCAGCTTTCAGAGATGTTTCATAAGTCCAGACATCTACAAGTTGATCCCCTGTTGAAATACTGTGAGTTTCTCCTAGACGTGGATCAGGGGTTCCAGTGGCCCCATGTAACTGAGCTCATAGCCTTAAGTTTTGTTTCCCTTCTCCACACCTGGTAATTGAAAGCTTCAGACAGCTTTACCTGCTACTCTCTGCTTGTTCAAAACTTAACAGGTGCACAAGCAAGTTCCAGTTCTCAGCCAGCCTAGTTTTTAATTTTAGTAATGTCTGTACGTATGTATATATGTATCCCACCCTGCATCACACATGATAATGGTGCAGGTCACAACAAATAGTGAAAAACAGATAAATGTAAAACCAAATCCATACATTCTTGAAGTTCTGGCATCAGCCTCCTGTACTCCCTGCAATGCCTAAGGCTACTCCCATCTTAAATCCTAGGGTCAATGTAATATCATGTGATTACGCCCTGGAAATGTCTGTAAGTAAACACGGGGCAAAAATGTGAGCTCACAAATATGAGCCGTTCCTCTGCTGGAATCGTTGAGATTCATTTTTAATATGGTCCAGGTTCAGCTGAGCCTTGATAAACCTCAGGATGAAGTTTGCTTTCCACCCAACCCATTAGGCCTTCTTTCCTTGGGGAAAAAGTATTTGGTGGTTTCAATATAATAGTGTTAGTCATGGAAACCTCACCAATTCTAGGTTGTACTGGTGCACCAGCCACTTAACTGACCTTTCTATCAAAGAAGAGTTGAAGCAGCTTTATGACCTTTGACTGGATCTGTTATGTACTGAGTTGAATAGGATCCAAACTGTAGCAGTCTGATTGGTCCTAGAACAATAGGATCCAAAAGGCAGCAGTCTGATTGGTCCTAGAACAATAGGATTCAGAATGCAGCAGTCTGATTGGTCCTAGAACAATGCAGCAGTATGATTGGTTGGCAGGAACCACCCAATCCTGCTCCAGATAGAAGTGAATCCACAACCTGATTGGCTTACAGTAGAATTCCAGAATTAGCCAATCATGTGCAGCCCATTGTGTAAATAATGTATATAAAGCAGATACTGTGAGGGGACATTCATTCATTCCTCCTCACCACTATGAGCTGAATAAAGAGCATGAAATCACTTTGCGACTCTGAGTATATTTCACTGGCGACGAAGGTGGGATCCCGCTGAGCTGACTGCCACACACAGCACCGCAGCACCGCCAACTGCCGCACCGCTGCCTCGCACCGTGTATCCAGGCTTCAGCTCCGGGGCACAAGGAACTCAGAATGGCAGCCAACAGCAGCTTCTCGCCATTCAACCCAGCATCTGGAGACTGGGAAGCGTACGCCTCCCGTTTCACCTTCCTCCTAGAAGCCAAAGGGGTCACCGACGAAGAAGACGCCAAGAAGAGGGCGATATTCTTCAGCGTCTGCGGAGAGGAGACGTTTGAAATCGCCCGGGCTCTCCTTGCGCCTGAAGACGTCGCTACTGTTCCATACAAAACAATAATGGAACAGCTGAAGGGGCACTTTTCGCCGCAGCCCTCAGTGGTGGCTCGTCGAAATGCCTTCTACGCAAAGCGGCAAGCCCCTGGGGAAACCATAACTGGGTTTGTGACCTCTCTCCGCCAAGCCGCCCGGTTCTGCAACTTCTCAGAGCTGGAGAACATGCTTCGTGACCGCCTCGTCGGTGGCCTGAAGGATGAGAAGTTGCAACGACGCCTCTACGCTAAGAAGGACCTAACGTTCCAGGTCGCTCTGGAGGAGGCCCTGGCAACAGAAGCTGCCGAGAGGTCGACCCAAGAGGCACGGCCGAGCCTGCCATCCCAACCGAGGGTCCACCATGAAGACCTCACCGACGACTCAGGATCCGACAGGGAGGAGGTGCACCGAGTACAGCAGCGCACTCAAGCAGCGCACAGACCACAGCTGCCTCGACGAGAAGGAGGGAACTGCGCAAGCTGCGGGGAGAGTCACGAGAGGAGGACCTGCCGTTTCCGCAACGCAGAGTGCAGGCAGTGCAGAAAATCGGGACACATCGCCCGGGTGTGTCGGGCTCGGCCCACCCGACACCAGGCATCAGATGACCAATCCAAGAGCCCCAGGTCCCGGGGCCCAACGCACCAAGGCAACTCGACGGAGCTCACGGACTTCCAGGTATACCAGTTGCCCCACCCCAACGTAGAGAAAATTTATGTAGAGGTACAGATAGAGGGGGCCCCATGCCGCATGGAGCTTGACACGGGTTCAACTCTATCCATAATCTCGGCAAGGACCTTAAGGAAACTGTGTCCCACTGGGGGTCCCAAACTCAGGCCGGCCCCATTCACCCTCCGGGACTTCCAGAAACGTAAGGTCCCCACAATGGGGGTGGGGACCTTCAGGGTGCAATACCGAGGGCGGACGCGGCAACTGGACTTGCTTGTGGTCAAGGGCCCCTACATTAGCTTACTGGGATTGGCATGGTTTGGACCACTGGGGCTAGCTGTCACCGGGGTGAACCACACTAGCTTACAAGTGGACGTGGACGCCATATGCAAGGAATTTCCAGGGGTTTTCGATGGGAAATTGGGACAGTATACGGGCCCCCCCATTGCGCTACAGCTTGACCCCGCAGTACGACCGGTCAGGCTCAAGGCCCGCCGGGTCCCGTTCGCCTTGAAACCCCGTATAGACGAGGAATTGGACCGACTCGTAGAGCAAGGAGTGCTGGAGCCGGTGCCTAATGCTCCCTGGGAAACCCCAATCGTCACACCCGTCAAGCCTAATGGTTCGGTCCGCATCTGCGCAGACTACAAATGTACCATAAACAAGGCCCTCACGGCCCACGCATACCCAGTACCAGTGGTCAGCCATGTCCTTGCCACCCTGGCTGGGTCGAAAATTTTTGGCAAGCTGGACTTGGCCCAAGCATATCAACAGCTGCCAGTAGATGAGGCCACAGCAGAGGCACAGACGATTGTGACGCACAGAGGAGCGTTCAGGGTAAAGCGGCTGCAATTCGGTGTCAGCGTGGCACCAGGCATATTCCAGAATATAATGGACTCTCTCCTTAAAGGGATTCCTGGCGTCACCCCCTTCTTCGATGATGTGTTGATTGCCGGCCCCACACCAGAGGAGTTTGAGGACCGCCTCCGCACCGTTCTGCACCGTTTCCAGACGGCGGGTCTCAAGGTGAAGCGGGAAAAATGTCTACTAGGAGTGCCTCAGGTGGACTTTCTGGGATTTATGGTGGACGCAGAAGGGGTCCACCCGACTGGGGACAAGGTACGGGCCATTTGTGATGCCCCAGCGCCCAAGAGCAAGACTGAACTTCAGGCCTTCTTGGGGCTATTGAACTTTTACCATTCCTTCCTTCCCCACAAGGCGGCGGTAGCGGAGCCCCTACACAGACTCCTGGACAAGCGGGCCCCTTGGGTGTGGGGCCAGCGCCAGGAGGCCGCATTCCAGGCAGTCAAGGACTTGCTTGTCTCAAACTCGGTCTTGGCACACTTCGACGAGAGGCTGCCGGTGGTGCTAGCATGCGACGCCTCACCCTATGGCATTGGAGCTGTCCTGGGGCACCAACTCCCGGATGGAAGAGAGGTACCGGTGGCGTACTTTTCCCAGACACTCAACACAACCGAGCGGAACTACTCGCAAATCGACAAGGAGGGTCTGGCAATCGTAAAGGGAGTAAAAAAATTCCATGATTTCTTGTACGGGCGGCCCTTCACCGTGGTGACTGACCACAAGCCGTTGCTTGGCTTGTTTGCCCCCGAAAAGCAGACCCCCCAAGTGCTGTCTCCTCGCGTCCTCAGGTGGTCAATTTTCCTTGCCAGCTACCAGTATGCACTGATTCACCGACCTGGGAAGGCGATGGGCCATGCGGACGCCCTCAGCAGGCTACCACTACCGGAAACAGGCCCTGACCCAGCACCTGCACAAGAGGTTATGAGCCTGGAGCTGCTTCCCGACCGCCCCATTCAGGCACAAGAAGTTGCACACCATTCCAAGAAAGATAGGGTCATCTCCCGGGTCCTGGACTGGGTGTGGAGGGGATGGCCCAGCAGCAGCCCCGGGCCAGAATTCGCCGGCTACACAACCCGCAAACATGAACTGTCGGCCCACAAGGGGTGCCTGTTATGGGGAAGCAGAGTCGTTGTTCCCCAGCCCCTCTGCAAAAGGGTCCTCACAGCCCTACACGAGACACATCCAGGGGTAGTAAGAATGAAGGCCCTTGCCAGGAGTTATGTGTGGTGGCCGGGGATCGATGGAGAGATAGAGGCCTGGGTCAAACACTGCCAGGCCTGCCAAGAATCCCGCCCAGATCCCCCAAGGGCCCCAGTCCAGTCCTGGGAGTCCGCCCGAGCACCATGGTCACGCCTGCATGTGGATTTCGCTGGCCCCTTTCAGGGGAAAACATTCTTCATAGTGGTGGACTCCTACACCAAATGGCTGGAAGTCGCACTGGTACCGTCCACTTCCACGTCCGCAGCCATCCGGGTACTACGCAGGCTGTTTGCAACCCACGGGCTCCCTGACACTCTCGTCTCAGACAACGGGACTGCATTTACGTCAGGAGAATTCCAAACCTTCACAGCGCAGAACGCCATCCGCCACATCCGTTCGGCGCCGTTCCACCCTGCCACCAATGGCCAAGCAGAACGCATGGTGCGGACCACCAAGGACACCCTTCGCCGCATGAAGCAAGGGGACTGGGAGTACCGCCTTGCCACATTCCTTCTAGCACAGCACAGCACCCCCAGCTCAACGACTGGCCGGAGCCCCGCTGAACTACTAATGGGTCGGCGCCTTGCAATCAGATTGGACCGCCTTCACCCCGATAGAGCTCAGGATGAGATAGTGGTGGGGGAAGGCAGGAACCCCCGGACCTTCGAGGCCCAGGACCCAGTGTACGCAAAGAATTTTGGGGCAGGCCCAGCATGGGTACCCGCCACAATCACCAGGGTCACTGGCCCCGTGTCGTACGAGGTGCTAACGGATGGGGGGCAATGCTGGCGCCGCCACTGCGACCAGATACGGCGACGATTCCCGGGAGAAAACCAGGAGGAGGACAGGTCAGAGGAGTCCCAAGGGAACAGCGGGGCAGTGAGGCCCATAGAGCAGGAGGGGCCAGCAGGAGAGGCAGAATCAGTAAATACAGAGAGGACCCGTGAGGCCGAAAGGACACCGGAACCAGAACCACGACTGAGCGAGCCGGTTGCACCAGACCAAACAGCCGCATCACAGCCAGCATCCTTGGAACACGAGCCAGAACCCGGAGCCCGGACCAGGGAACACCCCAGGCCACAACGCACACGTAGGCCGCCGGCATACCTTGAGGACTATGAATGCGACCTCCCGGGCAGGACTGGAACTTAGAGGGGAGGGGTGTTATGTACTGAGTTGAATAGGATCCAAACTGTAGCAGTCTGATTGGTCCTAGAACAATAGGATCCAAAAGGCAGCAGTCTGATTGGTCCTAGAACAATAGGATTCAGAATGCAGCAGTCTGATTGGTCCTAGAACAATGCAGCAGTATGATTGGTTGGCAGGAACCACCCAATCCTGCTCCAGATAGAAGTGAATCCACAACCTGATTGGCTTACAGTAGAATTCCAGAATTAGCCAATCATGTGCAGCCCATTGTGTAAATAATGTATATAAAGCAGATACTGTGAGGGGACATTCATTCATTCCTCCTCACCACTATGAGCTGAATAAAGAGCATGAAATCACTTTGCGACTCTGAGTATATTTCAGGATCCCAGCTCCTTATATGAAAACCCAATTAGGATACTCTCACAGTTTTAAAGCAGCTTTTGCCATTGAGAACTTGAGGTTTGGACTATTTTCTTCATATGACAGCACAGTCGCTTCCAGCCATGACAGGCTGTTTCATGATCTATGGTGTTATAATAGCAAAAGCTGTTCTTTATTGCTAAAAAATCCAAGCAATTCAATCTCCAATGCAACACAGGGGCTGAACATAAATCAATTATATATTTTTTGTTATCTCCAGTTGGTTCTCTGACAGTTCAGTCTCATAGAGCTATATAGCTGTACAATCCAATGCAAAAGAAGATTTACCTTAGGTCTTAAAGTGATCCCCATTTACAAACATCAAGATGTATTTGGGGGTTTTTCCCCCAGCTCACTTCTTTAAGGTACTTCCTTTCCTGACCTTTCCTATAGCAATACCTGCAAGTAGATGAGCTGCTCCTTTATTGGAAACTTCCTCAATCTCCTTATCTGTATTCCTGTCGCCACTCTGGCCTTCTTCCCTTGTATCCTTCTAAGGCTGGATAAGATACAATTTTGAAGCTGCAGCTACCCAATTATGCATTGGCTCTACAAGGTTCCTGGCACTTTATGTTGTCCATATCTGTTTTCACACTGGTAAAATCCATGATATTTGTGATTACCAGTTTACATTTCAAAATATATTCCTGTGCTACAGGGATTAAAGACAGGACAACATTATGTAACTGTTTTGCAGAACCCAGACAGATGGAAACTTGGAATATATATTGGAATGAATGACTCTGAGAGTGGATTCAAGTCTAATTATATCCATTGCTTCATACTCTTCTCACAAAGAAGTTTTTCTATTAAAAAAAGTAGTAGTCAGTTGCAAAATTGGATATGTAATTTTAAAAAATTGAATCCTTGGGATAAAGGGAATAAATGAATATTGTATTTGTCAAATAACTCAAGTACACATGTGACAAGTGGATTATTGAGTAACTGGACAGGCTTGATGTTAACTGTAGACTAAGGTAGTAAAACAGAGATGGGGAACCTGTGATCTTCCAGACATTGTTGGACTCCATGCTATCAGCCCCAGCCAGTAGTCAGGAATGATGGGCACTGTAGTCCAGCAGCTTCCCAATCCCTGCATTAGAAGAGCAGATAATGCCAAGAGCTGTTGATTTCAGGGGTTGCAAGTAGAGCAGCAGCAAAAATAAAGAGTGGAGCTAGTATGAGGAGCTGCCATTCCTTTAGCTTTAGTTGTTAAACCCCTAGTGGAATCAAGATTGTTCAAGTGAAAGGCACACAAGCCTGATATGTTCATGTCTGCTGAAACATTGTAGCCCATCACACAGCAGGCTGTGAAAAATAAAATCCTCCTTTTAAGTGATATTCTTGCCTTTTAACACCACATAGAGTAAACAGGGTACATTCAATACATAAGCCCAGCACCAGCAGTCAACCAGGATGGGCACTTGGCAAGGTCCCAAGGGGCTTAGAAGTGTCCCTCACTGGTACGACCTGACTTTGCTGCCTTTGCTGCCTCAGGCTGTTTTAGCAGTGGGTCAGTGACAATGTTGCTTTTCAGTGGGAGCAATTCTCAGCTTCCATCTGCAGTGGCTGCCTGCCATATGAATTTACCTAAAACATAATGCCCAGCCTACAGATCATTTCATAGGTTTTTACAGTGTTAGGTTGGTGTTTTTTGTTTTTTGTTTAAAAAAGGAAATGCTTAATGTCCCCTAGTGCTCTGTGGGCATTTGGTCTGAAAATAGAAGACAAAACCGCCAAACTGCAGACAAGTAGATGTGGGGAGGGGGGTTGCTAGGCACTTCAAAAATGTGTGTGTGTTTGTGTGTTTACTAGTGAGAAGTAAAAGGAATTCAGTTACCTTCCTGTGTGTTTGTGGAAACCAGTTCAATGGCATAAGTTGCCCATATTCCAAACTTGGTTCTGGAGCCTCTAGGGGTGTGGGCCCAAGTTTTGAGATTTGGGCCCTAGATAACATGGCCAATTTAAGCAGAATTTGAAAGAGGTGCAAGTCTATCCTTGTTCAAGCTCACTCCACCCCTGGAATGCCCCTTTTGTGGAATTTATGCCTACATAAATTATGCTAGCAGAGCCAGGTAAGGGACTTATGTTGTCACATCTGCAGTTCAACTGTAGGTAAGAAATTTATGTTGGCATAGGCCTGGCTGAGCCCCAGCTCAGCTGAGAAACCTAAGCATCCACTGAATCCAAACTCTCTCATCCCACTGGATCTTGTGTTTGGACTGTGCTGTTTTTGTGTTATTTTTGTATACTGTTTCAAGATTTTTAAAGATTCAAAGTGGTCTAGAAATTAATTTAATTAATTAATTAATTAATTAAATTATTCATTTAAAGTTTAAGACAAAGGTCCACTTCGTGAGCTGCCAGCAGTCAAGACAAAAACTCTTAGTAAGCTATATTACATATCCAATCAGAAAAACCATAATTAACCTCAGGTTACAACCTAAATTATTATTCAGCCTGTGGCCGGCTGCTTCAGGAAATAACAATAAAAAAATAATTTTGACCTAGCTATGAGAGAAGATAGCCAATAGTGTGACAGAATGATAATGACAGGTGTCAAACAGGGACATTGAAAATGGTCATAAAAGACCAAAAGCAGCGATCACAGCAAACAGCCACAGTTGGGAGCACAATATTAGGCTTTTTCTTTTCTTAATCCACAGAGATGTAAAATGCTGGAAAATAAGACGAAAGTGTTTCTTGTCTCTGTGTGAAGAATCCATACAATTAACATGCTCAGGAGGTCTCTGCAACAGATGCTTGTTAGCCTAAACCGGACACCAAAGAGCTTCAACAAAGCACAGAGTCATGAGCAGATAGGTCTTTAGTATAAAGCCGTGTTTGCCTGCAAGCTGTATTTAATGAAAGCCATTCTCCACCACCACTCCCCCTTTGTTTTTTGTTTGTTTGTGTGTTTGTTTTTCCAGAATCTGAGATATTGGCAACCATTTCCTACTCTATTTTTTTAAGTATCCCTTATAAAAAGATACGGCATTATTGAATAGTCCCCTGCAGCAGCTTGTGACAGTTTTACTGCAATTTTTTGTTATCTTGCAGGAGGGCACAGCTGTGTTTCTCAATTGAAATTCAGGTTGTAGATTGAGCAACACAAAGCAAATTATGCCCTTTTCTAAAGCTAAGGCCTGTCCAGTCATGGGGACAATAACCCTAGGCTGGTTTGACACTAAGGTGAACAATGAAAGGTGTTTGGCTGTTTGCTATAGGAGTTTACGTGCAGCTGAGAAAGCCCCTTGAGGTGCATGCAAAGGCTTGGAAACAGGCACAAAGGTTTATCAGCTGTTTTCTTCTTCACATTCAGTTTGAGGTCACTTCTAGAGGTGCCCCTGAATTTTGCAGACAGCCAAAAGAAGGAATTCAGGAGTTCTGTTGCATGCATGGAGCCGTTACACACACACACACGGATTAGTAGCCCTATGCCCCACACCCAGAATACATACTTTGTCTCATACATGCTTTCCATATTTCTTGTTACCGTAGCTGGGTTACCATCCTTTGCTAAGCAGATTGCTTGCTAATAACCAGGGATGATTGATGTTTCCTCAACAGATGCTACCAACTAGGGATGTTTTCCTGAATGGGCAATTTACCTGCAGGGTTGATTCTAAGTTGAGTGTTCTGTCATTGGGTGAACGTGACGAAGCTAAGGCAGAGGAACAGACAGCTTTTAGCTTGAGTTTGCTAAAAATGGGGCATCCATGGGGTGTAATTAGGATACAGTATTAGCAGTTGTGCTATGTGTTTTGAGGCATCAGCCTAGAGGAAGGATTTCACCTGTATCATTCATCTGATGAAGTAATGTACCCTGAAGAAGTGATATGTTCTCACAGGATGATTAACTGTGGAATGATGTGTTTGAAATGCTATCCCATGACATTGTTTTAAATTACAGTTGCGTTGTCACCTATCTAGAATCCCATGTAGGTATAGGATTCATATGCCCATGGACTGCCATAGTAACTTCATTTGAATGAATGCAAATCCTTTTGGATTCATGGGTTGAACTGAAATCAGTGCTACAAGATCTTAGCAGGTGGGGAGCTCCTATCTGTACCCATAAGAAATCATTGCATCTGATGTCCCAGTTCATTTTGCAATGTTGTGCTTCATTCTCAGATGACCCTGATTTGGGACATAGTATAAAACTACCAAATTTGTCAAGTATTAATTTTCCGGTATGTGTTGGATTCATCCTTCTCCTGTTTCCTATCCCTCCAAGTCTTTGTGTCTCATTCCCTCATGTATAAAACTGGGTTCTCCTTGATTGCATGGCCTTGGCCCTTTCTCCACAGGTCCTCCTGAGTAGTTCCTGCTTATTACTTTCAGTAACAGCTTTTCATTTGCATTGGCTGCACCCACTTCCATCAGCCTTGCCCCAGCTCTGAATGCACAAAAGCCACATATGCTTATTTAGAACCATCAGAGACAAATGAAATGACCTCATTTAAAAAAATGTTTTATTCAAGTGTTTTGCAATTGCTCTTCCCTGCTCTCCTCTTGCCCTCCCTGTGGGCCTTTCCCTCCACCCTCAAGTTGAGTCTTCCTGGAACAGGCTACATATTTGTCTCTTGCTTCCCTGCACACCCATTATTATGGGGGATGCAGGAGTTCAGCTCAGCACCTCTGCTCAGTGGCTCGAAGTGGGTTGAATTGTAGCCAGCGGCAGGGGGGGGATAAATGTAGCGTAAGATGCCTTTTTCCATAGCAAACTGCAAATTGCCTCAGCAGCACGGTCCACAAAAGGTTCCTGCAGAGCGAATTTATCTCCCATTGTCGTCCCGAAGAGGGGAGCGGATAAGACCAGGCATTTTATTTTTAAAAAGTCACATTCGATCTTGTTCAGCTTGGAGTCCACAGCACTTTAAAGGACTTTCCACGGGGAAAAGTACAAGAATGCAAGACCGAGAATGCGGCAGAGATAAAGGGATTTATTTTTAACAGCAGACAGGGTTCATGACCATGTAAGCATTTCAATTTCTAAGCCCCTCTCTTTGGATAATATAGTTTGCCAATGTGAGTGTTATGTCATCTAATGACCCATGGGGCAGAAGGAAGGTTGGCAGCAGGAGAAGGGGAATAGGAGGAATTTATCCAGTAATGATTCTCATATTCTGCCTTAAAAGGGGGAAAGAGACATGGAGTTTATCTCAGTCTCTTGATCTCCATTACTATAGTGCCACAGACATGGCAGTTTCCAACCAATCCTGTTCACAGTCTCCCTAGCTCACACTGTGATGCTACAGATAAGCACAGTTACTCTGCCACACACAGTGTGACTAGTAATAGCCACAGTGAGAAATATCACCTGAAAATGCTGTAACACAAAGACTAAATGAAATCAAAAGCTTTGCATTTTTAAAAACAAACATTTCAATGTTACATAGCAAAAAAATAATAATAATCCTACAGTTGGGCAAAAGCAGCACAACATTGCAAGCTACTAAGAACAGAAATCCATTAATATAGTCCTCATAGGAAAGATCAAGGAATGGCAACTATGAGCCAAAGATGGCATAGCCAAGAATTGTGACAACCAAGGTCAAAATGGTTGAGCCATAATGGTAAATTAATAAGTAGCCTTCCCACAGCTTATTTTGACCTGAGCTCAAAATCCAGAGTTCAGGTTTGACTCATAAGTTATTTAATGAAGCACAATCATATCTTTGACAGTGAAACTGCTATATTTCTTTCCCACTCACCTGACAAAAATGATATTGGGGGCCTTGCAAAATCTCCCTTCCTTCTTCCCTCACTCTCTCCATCTTGGATAATGTCAAACTAGAAATCCACAAGAAACAATATGGAGGATTTACAGCTATGACATTACTCTTGTGATGTATGTTTATAGTATGTAATATTGTTTTTAATATTATGTTTTAATGATGTAACCCACCCAGGGATCTTAGGGTGAATAATATTCATTTGCTTAGAAAATTGCTGTTACTTTTCACTACAGAATGACTTTCAATGTTATAAGGAAAACAACTCATATAAAAAAATTCAATAGCCCTCTTTAAGCATACTAGCTGGGGCTGGCTTTTTGCTGCCTGAGGCAAAGGGCAAGATCTTCCCCTCCCATTCCATGTACAAAATCCAATTGGCAATAGAATCATACCTCAACACTGGCAATGGGACAGTGCCCTTCGCTACACCTGTGGGTAGCAGGCTAGCTTTAGGATCCTGGGGAAATAGAGGGCTTTTGCTCTGCCCACTCCCTAGCACCTGCAGCCTGAGGCAGCTGTTTCAGTTTGCCTTATGGTAGGGCCAGCCTTTGTAAAAGTGACATGTAATATCTTCTACAGTTCTAAATCACTCAGGACACCTCCAAGGGAAATTGACCCTCCAACTCATGGGGGCACCGTCACGGGGACAGTGGTGACAGAGCAGAAAGCACCCTTGCTTTCCCTGATGTCCCTTTGTTCCTCGTGCAGTTGGGTTGTCTGAAGAGGGCTGGCATAAAAATACATTCCTGTATTTTATGACTAGCTTCCTAACTATATGAAAATGTAGGGCTGTCATCACACAGCCCCCTATTGGAACATTTGTAGTGCCTCATAACAATCCTGGATTTGCAGGACGCCAGGGTCAATTAGGGGAACAGAAGAGAACGCAGGTTGCATAACTGCAGTGGTTGCCACATGGGAGCTAAAAGGGAAGGGAAGGAAGAGTGGAATGTAGTGGGAGAGGTCTGGATAGATAGGGAAGGGTGGGTTGTTGATGATGATTTAAAAAACAACAACCGTTAACGAGGAAAAATAGCAGAGACGGCTACAACACAGAAGCTTGCACCAAAAGGCTAACACAACAAAGCTTTTCCCAACTCACTTTTTGCTGTACGGAAGCCTTGTCTAAACTGCAATTCCACCCACCCACCATCCTACTGCCACTTCCTCACATTGTGAGGATGCTAGGAAGCAGCCATTGACAAAGTCACTGACAGAGCCAATGCAGCACTGAACCGTCTTCAACCAGATTTCAAAAATAAATAAATAAATATCTTCAAAAGGCAAGTAAAAATATTGGACAGAGGAGAGAATGGAAAGCCAGCAATGCTCAGATTAGCACTATCGGTCAGCTTTCCAGCATCAGTCTCTCCTGATAAAATACTGCAGCTAGATCAGATGTCAGGCCACTTTAGCTTGGAGATATGCACACTACCCACCCGTAGGAAGGTGGTCAAGGAAACAACATCTAAGGCAATTTTCTCCATGTATTCATTTTCTCTCAGGCTAGAGGAAAACAGATTGACCTTTTTACAATTCATTGTGATATTCTGGGAAAAGAAATACCCCGGTGTGCCATGTTATTATAGTGAGAAATACATTATGCACATTTTATGTGCTTATCTTTATAAAGGAACATTTGAAAATAAGAGAGTTTGCTCAGACACTGTAGCATTGGTAAATGACAGCAGTCAAAAACTATCATCCTTATGTGCAACAAAATATCCCACTCCACTTCCACTGAAAACAACCCAGTTTCCTTCAAAGCAGCAATGAGAAACCAAATGTCATTCATATGTTGAACATCAGCTCCAGCCAGCATGGGATGATGGGAGTTGTAGAACAATAACACCTGGAGAACACAGGTCTCCATCCCTACTATAAATAATTTTGACCTGGACCTTCACTGTGGTTCCTTCTATTAGGGCAGTATTTCTTGAATCGTCTTGTAAAAGAGAGGGCACAACCTGAAGCTTTAAAGGTCTTTGCTACAGCTTTTTAGAATACTGGTTTTCTTTAGCAAATAAATGAAGAGATTGAAGGTGCGTGTACATCCTCATAATTACAAAAATAAGCTGGCCATATTTTACTGTGTGACTGTTTTAAAACTGTTGCTTGTTTTTAACTGCTCTTGGTCGGTCTCGTATTTGTTACTGTTCTGGCTTGTGAGTTTTTGCAGAAAAGTAGGGTATAAATTCATCATCACCACCACCATTTGCAAATATAATAATAATAATAATTTATTATTTGTACTCCGCCCATCTGGCTGGGTTTCCTCAGCCACTCTGGGCGGCTTCCATAGAAACAAAAAATACAGTAAAATAATATTTATAATGTGGCTTAAACAGCAGAATCAGTTATCCATCCCTCTCATCAATGAATGTATCAATGAGAATATAGACTTAAAGCAATAAAACTATCAATGTAGTTTTGTAGCATAAATATTGTAACATAACCAACTTTTTCTTAAAATGACAGTTAGTTCAGCTGTTTATTTACCTATATGTAGAATGTAAAATCCATCTACATCTTTGCAGACAATGGGTTTTCACACATTAGATTTTTGCCTAAGAATCAGAGAGAATCCCATGAGCTTCAGAATTCATTTTTTGAGATAGAGCTTACCACTGGTGAGATATATATTTTAAATTAATTATTATTTCTTTGTGAAAACACACTAATTAGTGGTGTAAAATTCCTGCACATCATGGAATTGGGTGGACTACATCCATGTGACTGAAGCAAAAATATGAAGAAAGGAATGTGAGAGTTAAATTGTATAACTAGAGTTATACAAAGTAACTAGAGTTCCTTTGGAAGATACACATGAATATTCATCCTGAAGACTTTAGAATAGTTTATTCTAAGAATAGACTTTAGAAGAATAGTTCTTCAGATGAAGAAATAAAATTTCTTCAAGTCTTTCAGCATCCTTATTTACTAATAAGTGCATGCTTGTCAAAATGGTTTTTTACAAGCGTATTCTCTTTTCACGTCTATTCCATTGCTAATTGCTCTAAAATGCTATATGGCTTAAGCTTTGTCTTTAAGTTGGAAAAATCACTTCCTGCACAATAAATAGCATTCATTCTAACTTCTCAACTGAGAGAACATAAGTGAACAATTAGAGCAGAGCACAAAAAAATTTTAAGTCAAGACCTTGGCGGGTCATGGACTGTAAAGTTTAATGTGCCTGTGGCTCCTGGCTTGATGGCAATTACATATAGTGAAATGAGAAGTGTCTCATAATTCTGTTCAGAATTGGAAACGTCTTCCCCTTCTTTGGCCATTAGTATTCTATGTAGTGCTCAGTCATTTAATCAGAGGTACATGTAAGTGGTTGTTTGGATTGGTTCTTTTAATGCACTGGTGGTTCTTCTATCTTTTCATTCATTACATTCCCACACCCCCTGCCTGCCCATACTGCACTGGCTGAGAATATTTCCCCAAAGTTTCAAAATTAGTTCAGCTTGTCTAATTTCAAAACCAATCTGATTTTTTTAATAAAACAACCCTACCCTATAAACCAGGAAACCCATTCGCTCTGATCCATCAATCCATTCAGGCCTCCACCATATCACCTGTCTCGATCCATAAAAGGAAAATGTAAAATACAAGACCATTAGTTATTGGTCTGAACTCTGAAACATCAGACTAAAAGTTGATCTGCACATTCAGAACACTATTCTGCGTTCAAAATTCAAACTCTGGTGGTCAAAGATAGAGAAGACGTTTCTCATTTTGCCTAGAAATATTTCCCACATTTTAGTGGAGGCAATTACTTTGAACCTCTGCACCCATTTTCAAAGATCCTTGGAAAGATGCAAAGCAGACAACAATGTGGGACATGCCTTGTAGATAGAATCAGTATCAGCATGGAAGATGCTGTACATGTTCAGGATACTATTCTATGTTTCACATTCAAACAAAGCTCATCCCTCTACACTTGTTTTATAGATGTCCAGAAACAACACAGATTGTGCCAGAATGCGCGCTCTCTCTCTCTCTCTCTCTCTCTTTCTCTCTCTTGAGCATAGAGATACTTGAATGAAAGTTGGCACACACATTTATGATATTCTTCATTTGATGTTCAATCACTTTCTCAAAATCTGTGCCCGTTTTCAAAGGTGGGACATATGCAAAAACTATTAATGACATATCAGAGACAAAAATCTCTCAAACATTGTTAATAGAAGTTAACAAATCCTGTAAGCATTACAGTCCCTAAATCCAACACTGTGTGACATCAACTCAGCAGGAACCTATCTGTGTCACTAATTATATAGTTCTCTGGCTCCAAGACATTATCAGTGAATAAATTATAATAAGGAACAGTTAGAGTTCAATAATGAACTTAGTAAAAGATAATAAGATAGTCATTAGACTGACAGAGCTTTGCCTGGTATTGAGGAGAGAACTGTGCTCTCTTAAGCAGTTCTGCTAATCGAGTGTGCCATCACATGCAGGAAAACACATATTTCAATTAGTCAGGAAGAAAACACCAAGGGGAAGCCCTCCACCCACTGAGCCAGCCCTAGACTGGGATCCAGATGATTTGGCCTATCATCTCACTTCTGCAATCAATGTGTGAGCAAAATGCTTGAGGAAAGACAAAGGCAGCCTGGGGATGATGAGCGATAGATGGATTAGGCTTTCAGATGCTTAATATCATCACAGGATTTTTCTGAAGGATCCCTCTGGGAGACCTCATGGGAGTCACAATGGGTGGGAGAGGACTAAGTGTTCTGACAGATGTTGCTGCCAAGAGCAATAGGGTATACTGGAAAGTAAGAGGAAAGTACTTACAGGAATGAGCCAGTGTCTTGGAGCAATGATTGCTCTGTTGATTCTACTGGCCCAAATGTACTGGCAATAATATACGTTGAAGCTGTGGCCCTCCAGATGTTGTTGGACTCCAGCTCACATCAGCCCCAGCCAATATGCCCGATGCTCAGAGCTGATCAAAATGGTAGTCTAATGATATCTGTAAGGTCATAGGTTCCCCACTCTTGCCATATGGATTCTAAATGTTCATCAAGGTGATTACATGCACATTTCACTCATTAAACTGTCTACAAGTGCTCCAAATCAACCTTCAGCTGTTTTCTTAGTCATCTTACTTCCACAGATGTTCAAGTTATTTTGTTTGTTCTGGCTTCCATAACTGACCCTTCAGAAGGATTGAAATCTTTATGGTAAAAAGGAAGCTGGGGAACAGAAGGAGCAGAATGTTTAGCCTGTGGTCTCTGTGACTTACAGTGTGCTGATGAACTTATAACAGGGATTTATTCACCCAACTAAGATATAGAAGAAGGCAGAATAAATGTCACTCAGATGTGTCTGGACAACAATCTGGACTAGTGTTTGCCAGGACGCTCAGGGATCATGAGAACAAATACAGAAACCTTGGCTTAACAAGAATATCCAGGGCCCAGGGCCTCCATATACAGCAAAGTCTAAGAACAAAAGATATTAGAAATGGTATCTCATGAATTCCACAAAATTATGCCTTATCACTACTGTAATTTATATCAGGCAGAAAACATTTCTCTAAATCCATGACAGTTTGCATACTTTTGACTATAACAGCAAGTTAGTGAAATATAGGTTTCTAAAAACAATGGTAGCAGGCAGGGGTGGTGGGTCCCGTTTACCACTTGAGGCAAAACAGGAAGTGCTGCCCTGTCCTGCCACTGCCGCCACCACCACCACTACTACCACCAGTGCTATCATAACTGAGACCACTGAGACCACGTTCACCACCCACACTGCCATGTCCACTGTCTGCCTCTTTATTTATCTGGGTAAAGAGGATACCTTTAGTGCCTAAAGACATGCAATGATGGCACCAGGTGAGCCTTGTGCTGACAAGATGGAAGCAGGGGGGAAGCAGTGTTCTTGCACTTCTCCATCCCATTCCCAAATATAAATTAACAGGAAAACACATTTATTTGTAATGTCAATGGGAATGTTGTTTTGTGTTTGTGGGGGAAGGAGAAAAGTCTGCTTGGAAATGAGTCATCTCTGCATGCAAGGAAGGCAACTGTTTTGGGGGTGGGAAGCACTTTATGGATTTTCCTGTCCCTTGCCTGGTCTTCTAAGTTTAGAATCTGAATCGAGATATCTTGTTTTTTAATAATAGTAAGCACAATTAATTACAAGTAATTTAGCAAATGTCTTCATGGCCACAAATGCATTAAACGGAACAGATTAAATGTGATTCTGGGAAATTATACATTTTAACTCCATCTTTGATGAGTATGTAATACATAAACTCCCACAGCACCACACAGTATTTTGAATTGGGGGTCTTTTGAACAGGGAATTGCCATGCAGAGTTGCACTGTAACTGAGCTGGTTTATGAAGCCAAAAGGAATGAAGCACAAAAACATGTATTAAAGGGGGGGGGGGGAGAGAGACTCAATTATTTGATGAAATTAAATGTATGACTGTCAAGTAAGAAAAAGCAGAAGTCAGCCATTCTCTGTCTTTAATAAATGGAGGCACATAATGGAACAGTGCTGGTGAGTTCGGAAAGAGCATTGCTTTGTACACACACACAGTGTAAAATACACTGGCATCTAATTCAGCTAACATCAATCTACTCAACTGAATGTATTCCGTTTCCCTGTTGGAAGAATGTTTCATTGCTGAAATGTCTGTTCCTATTGTTATTTTAGTCATAAATTCCTTAAAGTTTATTGAAATGTGATTGTTCTCAAATCAATTAGACTATTTGGCTAGCTGCTGTTGAATCAATACACAAAGCAAGCAAGGTGCCCACAAAATGGTGGCAAGGGGCCTATTGTTGAGTAGACGGGCAAGACCTACCACTTCTCTCCTACTCCCAATGACTTTTGACACACCCTCCTTTTCTTTGGCCCCTGCTTCTTTCAGTCCTCTGCCCCTCCCTTTCTCAACCTTGGGTTCCCAGGTATTGCTGGACTACAACTCCCATCATCCAGTAAAGAATGATGGGAGTGGTAGTCCACCAACATCTGGGAGCCCAAGGTTGGAAAAGGCTGGGCTAGAGAATGCACTGGGATCCAGTGATTCAAAGCCACCTGCACATTCTTCCCTATCTGCCTTACTCTCATGGAAGCCCATGAGTTTTGTCTGGACTGCGAAGGGGAGAGTTGTGACTTATAGACACCTTCTTTTTCTTTTGAGCTTGTGTTTTGCTTTGTTGCTACTATAGACAAAGGGGGGAAGGTTCTTGCTGTGGATGCTTGTGGACCATGACTCAGGCGTTAGAGCCTGGATGGGCAGGAGAACAGGGGTGAAAGGTGTTAAGTTGCGCAAAAATCACACAGCCAGAATCTATTGGCTAAGAGTGACCTCCTCCTTTGTGTGAGAGGCCAAAGGCGAGTGAATGGGTTGTCATGAGTGAAAAATGGGGTAGGAATTGTTGCTGAAACCATTGTTGGTTAATCTGTTTGAATGTCCCATTATTATTATTTTTCTAGGCATTTGATTAAATGGAAAAAATTAGTTTTTATCTTCATTGTGATTTTGTTTGTTTGCCTTAAAGAATCGTTAATTTGCTGTTTATTGGACCTGCTGATATGATTTTGTAATTTTTGTATCTTGCTTTTCTCTATCTCTCTATCTGTCCCTCCCTCTTCATCTTTATTACTCTGCTCCCTGCCTCTGGGGCTGAAAATATGCAGTGGAGAGTTGGCAATAAATACTGTAAATAAATAAATAAATAAATAAATAAATAAATAAATAAATAAATAAATCTGCACAAGTGATGTCCCCTCAGTCATAAGTGAATTAGTGGATATTTACTGGAAAGCTGAATGCTACCACAGAAAGGAGAAGAAGAAGAAAAACCCAGCTTATCATATATAGCAGCACTAATAGCAAAGTGAAAATGATACCTAAGAAGCCAAAACAGCACTATCCAGGCACAAGAGGGTGTTATCTATATGCATGGGATAACTCCAAAGTTTGCAGAAGTATAAAAACATACAAAAAACCTTTTTTTCAAAACCTACCAAAGAAACTTGGCCAACAATGAAAACTAACGAGCTGGATCTGTAAATAAACTTTTCCACTGAATCATCTGTGATTCATAAGGGGGGGGGGGATAAAACTTCCCAAATGGTGCTGCAAAAAGAGAGAGAGAGAGAGAGTTTACCTCAGCCCCACAGGATAGAATGAAAGGGCTGGATTTCTTTGATTTGTTTGATTCACTGAGAGGATATAAAAGAGAAGAAGCAAACACCTGGCCAGATTATCTCTGGCCAAGATACTAATGGAAAGAAAAATATCAGAACAGATGAAAATTAGGTTGTTTCTCGCTCAGGGAAGTTGGCAGAGGAGATCAAAGTGCTTCTGTCAATGGTGTCTGGCCTTTCATTAGTGGCAAAAGAATGCCCTGATTAATGAGTATGGGGCAAGGCTGCCATTGGCCTTGATGAACTGGGATACACTCAACAGAGTTCAGGGAGGGGAATCAAACTCCAAAGAGTTTTCAGCAATCACAGCCAAGATGCTGACAAAACCTGTAACTTATCATTGTCTGAGTTCAGTCTCAAAGGGGGGGAAATGTCAGAGTCATTTCCAGATTACTCACAAAGAATCAATAACCAAACAGGAAGACCCCGATCCAACTGCATGCCCAAGGAGCCTTCTTCAAAAGGGAGAGATTGGACTGATCAGGTGTTCAGCCAGAGAGAGGTCTGAAATTCAGGCATTCCTTGCTCCCACCCGGACAGATTTCTGAAGAGGAATCCATACACAACCCCAGCAGTTTCATCAGAAAGAGGAGCCCTTCCAGCATTTGTGCATGTCATTCCTCTTTCAGCTTGGAATGCCTGCTGGAAACCCACTTCTGTGCATGGATGGCCCTTTGGTAAACAAGGGAGTGTGCCATCAATCTGATATATACTCTCACTTTCTCCACAGACAACAGGTGTGATACTTATCTTATTCAACAAAAATCATGGATAACAGATTTTTATTAATTTATTTATGCTGTACTTTGCAGATCTGTACCCAAAGCGGCTAGCAAAAACAAAACAAAACAAAACAAAAGCACACAAAGCAAGGAACTAATAACAACAAAAGCTGTCATCATCATGTAAGTGAGTAACAAGGATCCCAGTGCCCATGGGTAACCTTTGTTGGCCTGTCAGAGTCCCAGGCACAGGAAGAGAAGCTGAACTAAAATACAGATACTTAGAAAGGTATGTGACACACTGGTTCCCTAAAAAGCCGAGAGAAAGGTTTTTAAACATTTCTACTGCCAAAGGATTCAGGATATATCTGCAAACATTAACTCGTATCATTCTACCATGAGACAGCTTGAGATTGGAAAATGTGCTGGTCGCTGATTCGAAACTGACCAGATGGAGCAATAACTTGAGTGGGTGGATTAGCAATTCATGGGACTCATCATCTATGTTTGGGGGATGAAAATTATTGTAGCAGCTGTTATTAATAATGAGATATTTTTGTGCTGCATATGGCACTTCTCTTACTTTTATGACACCTGACACATAGTACATGTGTTGGTCAACAAAACATTATTGAAGGAGTCATTCATCATTTGCACTGTGTGCAAAATTCCAATTAACATTGAGCACAACTTGAAATTGTAAAATATATTCCTCCGTGAGCAATCAAGGGTGCCAAGTTGCAGAAGATCACCTTTGAAGCATTTCTGATAGAGGAGGAGATGGAAGCAAACAGGATATTCTATAAACTCAGAGCTGCAGTGAAAATAGGAACAAAGGACTCTCAGAATTTTTCAATTATTGCTTAATTTCATGAATTCAAAATGAGTCAACCTTTTTTGGCAAGGGGTCAGTGGCTAATGATGATGATAATGATATGCAAGATCACACTCTTGTATATGTTTCATGTTAATTAATTGGGACCACTTCTTGGCCTCACACAATTGCTAACCCAGAATCCAATTTTCCACTTCTATATTTTTGTTATCATATTTTATATACCTAGATTGTAAAAGCATCAGTTATTGGACCATTGTGATAATTAAATTGCCCCTAAGGTACAATTAAGGTTAGCAAGATGCCCACCATATGGTATACTGTAAATGTCTATGAAAATGTTGTCCTAAAGGTGACTATAATTGAATAGTCTCTGTCTTCTCTATTTGAGCTTCCATCAGGCTTTGCCCTACCTTCCTCTCATTTAGACCCTGCTTCCTCCTCTCATCAGTCTCTTGGTTTCCTTGCCCCAGAAGCTGAGTACAACAGCACACTCTTCACATGTGATTCCTAAAGGTAAAGGTAAAGGGACCCCTGACCATTAGGTCCAGTCGTAAATGACTCTGGGATTCCTAGCAACTGTTATTCAGAGGCATCATGCCTCCAACAATGGAGGTAGAATATAGCCATCATGGCTAGTATCCTCCATGAATGCCACAGATAGTGCCAGAAGAGCAACTTTGAAAAAGATTTTCAGTTTGACTGAGATTGTTATCCGTCTCCAGTCTACCCTTACTCAAAGAATGGAGACTTTTAGAAAGCTAAATGCCTGGTCTGGAGATGGACACTTCTTCTGCATTCTTTGACCTCCTGGAATGTTCCCTACACCACTGAGCAGGTGTGAGAGTGCAAGAGGCTCTTGGTTCCTCAGGCTCAGGGGAAGGTGCACGTGAGGTTCCTAACTCTGGTTCAACACTTGGGTGAGCTCTGGCCTGATGGGCTCAGGCTCAGTGTCAGAAGCCTGGTCCTGAGAATGTAGAGAACATAGGAGGCTGCCTTTTATCAAGACATGCCACTGGTTCATTAACCTCAGTATCGTCTACACTGACTGACTCCACGCTTGAGACTGGGACCATGTCATCCTTGCTCCTTCTTATTCCTCTGCCACCACAGATCCTCTGGATCCTTCATGCTTTCTTGCCATCTTCCTTTTCCTACTCAGCTAATGCTGAACTAGGGGCTTTGTCAACCTGTAAATATGTGCTGGGGTGGAGGGAGAAAATTGCTCCAGTGGCTGTAACTGTCACAAATGCCAGCCGTGTTGTACCTTTTTATTTATTTATTTATGTAACACATCACCTCCTGGCACATAAAAAGGGGAAGAAATGGAGGCAGTGAGAGATTTTGCTTTCTTGGGCTCCATGATCACTGCAGATGGTGACAGCAGTCACAAAATTAAAAGACGCCTGCTTCTTGGGAGAAAAGCAATGACAAACCTAGACAGCATCTTAAAAAGCAGATACATCACCTTGCCATCAAAGGTCCGTATAGTTAAAGCCATGGTTTTCCCAGTAGTGATGTATGGAAGTGAGAGCTGGACCATAAAGAAGGCTGATCATCGAAGAATTGATGCTTTTGAATGATGGTGCTGGAGGAGACTCTTGAGAGTCCCATGGACTGCAAGAAGATCAAACCTATCCATTCTGAAGGAAATCAGCCCTGAGTGCTCACTGGAAGGACAGATCCTGAAGCTGAGGCTCCAATACTTTGGGCACCTCATGAGAAGAGAAGACTCACTGGAAAAGACCCTAATGTTGGGGAAAATTGAGGGCACAAGGAGAAGGGGATGACAGAGGACGAGATAGTTGGACAGTGTTCTCGAAGCTACCAGCATGAGTTTGACCAAACTGCGGGAGGCAGTGGAAGACAGGAGTGCCTGGTGTGCTCTGATCCATGGGGTCACGAAGTGTCGGACATGACTAAACGACTAAACAACAACAGCAATCCAAGGTAAGTGTGGTTCCTGTTGGCAAACAACTGATGCAAAATAGGTTTTTAGGCTCTGAGCTTCATCTTCTCAGATGCAACTGTTGAACCACCACTATGATCAAAGCTGTGTGCCTGGCATGCTCTGGTCCATGGGGTCACAAAGAGTCGGACACGACTAAATGACAACAACATAATACACTGTTCCTAGCAGGAAGAAGTATGTGGTGACTAAGCTTGTTACCTCCTCCCTTTCAACTTTCAGACCTCTGCACACTCATATTGGCTAAAGTGCATAGATGCACGAACAAATGGGGTTTCGTGTAGGCAACTGGAAGGTCAAGTGCTCTCAGGTACCTGAGAACACTCAGGACAACCCAAGCACACCTGACACCCCTGTTCTATTTTTTTAAAAAAATGATATTTATTAAGAATTTTAAAATTACAGACAAACAAAAAAGAAAAAGAAAGAGAAAAAACAAAAGAAAAACAAACCACAATCAAACAATACAAATTGATAAAAATCAAAATCAAAAAATAACAACAAAACATGTAACAGAGCACAATCAAAAAGCAAGAATAAGCCACAGAAATTTAAAAACAAATCCAATATTCTCAAATCCTTAACTGTCATTACCTTCTTTCATTGACCTCCTCACTCCTCCCTTTTTTTGTATCCTAGTTGTTAATTATCACAGCAAATCCTTTCCATTTTTCATAATATTCTGTCATTACATTACCTTAGTCTATTTTAACCTTATCTTACTATAAAAAACCCTAAAACTTAAAACTTACATCTTATTTATACCAATTTCTCATAACCATAACATATTCTTACATAATTCTTTTAACATTTTTGCTAAAGCCAAATAATTTCGTTCCAACATTTTTCTAACATTCATCAATTTTATAAAGCAATCCTAATAAAAAGAAAAATTCAAATTTTCTTCCAATCTTCATCCAGCGTCTCTTCCTCCTGGTCCCGAGTTTTGTCAGTCCTTTCTATCCCATCAATCTGGCGCATTAACCTGGTAATCTTATGTCCGAGGCCCTTAAGTCTCTTCCATGTCCCTTCCGCGGCTCTTCTTCATATTTATACCTGTACTTTACTTTGTCTCCTGCTCCTTTCACTCGTGGGAACTCCAACTTGACAGTGTTTTTGACCCTTCTCGACAAATCAGCCCCTTTTCCATAGTCCACACTAAACTCCATGTGGTATTTAAGAACATGTTTCAAAGTCCCTCCAGAATTAAGAGCCCCCACAACCCCAAACATCTCGCGGCCCATTGCCAGACTTGAAAAGTCAAAACATCCCTGCATAGGGGGGTCTATCCAACCCCCCCATTTCCAAACCAAACAAAACTCTATCTCTCCAAATCTGGCTTTTTCCAAGTTCATTTATCAAATCCAACAACTCATGTTCCTGCTGGGCCACAACTCCCTCCATCTCTGGCACCCGAGGTTCAGCAACATCTTCTTCCCTTATCTGATCTGTCAGAGCACACTCCTGATTTGATTCCTGGGTGGGCTCTATATAGTTACCCACTACCTGTCCAAAATTTCCGATCGCAACAGTCATCAAGTCCGTCTTCTCATGTAGCTGTTCCAATAGGGCACTTGTTTTACAGAAAGCACGTACCAGAGCTTCTGAATACATTATTCTGCAAGGTCAGAAGTCTGTTCCCACGATCGTAATCTGTTGCAGCTGCAGAGCTCCCCGATTCAAATTTAGTAACAGTTTCACAGGCTCCCTCTAGGGGAAGAACTTCTATTTGTTCTTTTCTTTTAAAGGCAGATCTAACAACAAAGTTTCCTTTTTCAGATATTTTGTCAATATTTGTTCCTTTAAAATGCGAAGGAGAACAATGGAATCACTATGTTTCTCTTCTTTTAACTATCTGTCAAAGACGTTTGTCTATGGTCAATGAGCTTCCCAAAGAACGTCAGTCCTGACACCCGGCTCCCAGGTTCAAGACGGTGGAAAATTACTTTTCTTTGCACTCTCTTCTGCAGGTTTAAACAGTCCGGAAAAAATCCCCCCTCTTCTCCTGCTCCCGAAGGGGGTTCAACAATTTTAAATGATGAAAGTTAATCCTTTACAAACGATTTTCTGTACTCTAGTTTGCCATGTCTTTGCTTTAATCTATCTACAAGAAATGGAAGGCTGACTTCCTGTTTAGACCTTCCCGTTTCAGTGCCAAATTAAGAAGAATTTCTTAGTCCAATTTTCCTTTCTACTCGCAGGTCATTTTTTAAAGTCCAATTGTCCAAAATTAAGTTACTCACGGGTAATTGTTTTAAAAGCCAAATTGTCCCAGGAAAAAGGCAGCGCTCTCCGGCAATGGCTGTGCGGCTTCACTCCACGGAAGAAGCAGCTGACTCTCAGCACCGCGCCACTTGCCCCTCTTCGCTCCGGAGCCCGTAACGGGGTTCCTTTACGAGTTGGGGGGGCGCGAAAGGTGCCCGCCGACTCCCATGGTCACAGGTTTCACCCACCTGTGATTTCTGAAAGGGTCCCCGCTTCGCCGTAGCGGGAAGACCCGTTTTCCGCGGAGCTAGTCCCTCCGGATCAGAGGGAGTCCGCCATTACCGATGGCGCCACCCGGAAGTCCCCTGACACCCCTGTTCTAAAGTTACATGGAAGTAGACTAAGATGAAGTGTCACTGGCATTTATAAGCATTAGCAGTTCAGGATTATTTTCAGGCAGGTGCTTGTCAGATTAAAATGTTTCTTGGGGATGGTGGCTTATTTCCTTTCCCAAATCAAATAGACTCTGCTGCCATCAGGGAGCAGAAGGGGAATCAATAGATTCTCTTTCTTTCCTCTCCATTCCCTTTAGAGAAAGGTCTCTGTATTTGCACAGTGGTAAAGTGCATTTTGCACATTTTTTCCCTGCAAGGTTCAGTCTTTGAATCTCTAACTAAAGAATATCAGGTAGACAAGCTTGGAGGTTTATAGATGATTGATTGATTGATTGATTGATTGTTTGCATTTATATTCCACCTTTCCTTCAAGTAGCTTAAGGGGATGTTGTACATTGTTTTTCCTTTCGCCACCACCCCCATTTTATTTTCACAAATATTCCATGAGGCATTTTAAACATAAAGTGTGACTGCCCTAAAGTCACCTAGTAAGCTCAGTGGGGATTTGAACCCTGGTTTTCTAGGTCCTAGTCTAACACTCTGTTCACTACATCACTACCATATATTGGAATACAGTTCTGGACTTGGTGGACCAATGGTCTGAGTCAGTCAAATGAAGCTTCCTTGTGTAAATAGGGTCTCAGATTATTCTATAGTTATCATGCAGTGGACAGAACATATGGGAGAGCAATGGCCAAAGCAGGACTTGAAGTTCCATGTGGAAATCTGAAAGGAAGTGCACTTCATTTAGGCTTCAGGTTCTAATTTATGGCCAGTCCTAAGACATCCAATGTTGGCTGAGATATATGTGCTGCCAAGTGCTATGAACTGAGCTAGTTTTATTTTCCTGCGGGTTCGTGATATACAATGGCATTAGTAGATAAAATGCCCCTGATGATTCTAATAGTTGTTCATGGGTGCTATACTGTTAACAAAAAGGATACTCCAGTGAAGTACTTCTGAATAAACTTCTCTGCTATAACCATCAAGAGCTGTTCCATCGAAAATGGTCATAAAATGGTATTAGATGCTCGCAGGCATTTTAGGCACGAAATGGGCATTTATGTTTCATTTGCCACTGGCATGCTTTTTATAGCAGCACTCCTTAGGCTGCTTTGATGTCTGGATGTGTGAGTTTTTCTTTGCACACAAAGATGCATCTGAATTATTATAGCACAGCTACAAGGCAAGGACTCTTGAACATCCGGTTCTTTAAACAGCTCCTGGGAATTGCCTGCATCTAACAAAGGAATCCACCAAGATTACCTCCTGTTTGGATAATATTCCACTAATTGTGCTGTTTTATTTTCATTGTCATTTCTATTATCCCATGTCTGGTTCCCTGTCAAGCAAAGCATTTGGCTGTGTTTTATTTTACTACTTTGGCTATAAGGCTGCAAGATTGCTGACTCTTTTATTCCTAAAGATGGTCATTTTCCAGAGCAAGATTGCCAGCTTCATCCTATCACAATGCTGCAACGGGAAGAGAAGCTGGCCCTGCTGAAGTCCCTTTTCTAAGCCCTTGTCTAATATCTTGGGGCTGGGGATTCACAGCTTAGAGGTTCAGTCCCCAACACCTCCATATGAAGGCTCTTGGAAAGCAGCTGAGAAAATCTCCACCTGAAATTCTAGACAGCCTCTGCCAAACAAAGCAGTCAGTGTCAAGCCTGACTATAGATGGCCTCATTACTATAAGAGAACTTCATACAGGGTGGACTTGTGGCTGGATTGCCAGGCTGCAAACTCAAGAATGCTCCTATTTCTTTAGAAGCAGAGTGACAAGATGCAAAGGATGGCAAGACCACAGCACCTGGAATTGTGGTGATGAAGAGGGAATTTCAGCAGGTGTCATGCAAGCTACACCTTCTTCTGCAAAGCCTTTAAAATGTCTTACTGCCTTTTCCATCTGACCCCCCTATGCAATGTTGGTATCCTCTACCATATTTCGTAGCACCCACATAGATCCCTGAGTAGGACTCCTGCAAAGAATGCATGCAACCCTTTGCAGACAATCCACCCAGGATTCCACAGGGATGCTGTACAAGGGAATTTCATACATCAGCAAAGGCTCTGACTAGATGCCCTTTGGAAATTCCTTTCAAACATCAGCCAACATCCCCTCTGGTCTCTTGAACACAGAGTGTGCCCAGAGGCATGGAAGTGACTAAAGTAGGGTGCTTTGATGAGATCCATTGGGGTCCTCATCTAGGAAGAGTGCACATCCTGTATTAATCCACCTTCTCTGTCAATCTCCCCTGTGCCTGGAGAGAGCAAGAGTAAAGGCAAATTACAGACTCTTCTGGGTCTGGGTCTTAGCTTGGTGGACCATCAAACATACATGAGCCTATGACAGCTGACTGACCTTGCTGGATGTTTATAATCATCTAAATCCCAGTGAAAAATTGGTCTCCTGGGAATCTGGTGTTGCTTTGCATAGGGATTATATAAAACCTGGTGCAATTGCTTAGCCTCTCTGTGCCTTGAGTACCTTTTAAACAAAATTTAGGGACATTAAAGATGCTATTTCTCCTATTGGGATGCAGATATACAATAGCTGAAGGAGGGGGACAGAGATCATACACATAAGTGCCTAGGCAGCTTGAAACTTAAGGCTTGGTGCTTCTGATCACCAGTAGAGGGGGATAAAACAGCAGCAGCTGAACCTGGCTTTGTTTCTTTATTCTACATCTGGAGAGAGGAAGAGATCAAAATCCTCTTCCCCTGTTTGTTTTGGTTTTTTAAAAAGATTCTGGCCTTTGTTTTGTTGCCATATATAGTAAAAGACCTTTTCTCTCTCTCCTGGACATTCTCACTGCCTGTGGGCAGTGAGGAAATACAGTGAAAGGAAAAAGGAAAGTGTTGGAAGAATTAGCAATGAAATGAATGGGATTTTATGACCCCAGGGGGGGGGAGAGAGAGAGCGTTACTGGTTAGCCATGCTCCTTTTCCAGAATCCTTTCAAGTAAATATGGAACTCGAGCACTGATGTTAATGGGAGACATTCCACATTTAATCCTGCATTTCATCTAACCACAAGGTTGCGTGACCTCATTTATATGAACAGATGAAGTAAACTCTCTTATGTATATATTCCTTATAAGTATATTTTGTAATGCGTTTGTATGGTTCTAACCTCAATGTATACACGATTTTACGGTTTCGTCCATAAAAATGTCCACACTAGCTCCATTAAGCCTAGTGTAAAAATAACCAACAAATGTCAATGTAGCTGTAGCAGCTTTATTCTCTCTCTCCCTCTCTCTGTGTGTTATCTCCCCCCACCCCTCTTTCCAGGAAGAGCTGATGAAAACCAATATGTTATTCTAGGCTTTTTAAGGGTAGTCCCCACATTAGTACATTTATGTGAATCCATATTGCTTTTGGAGAACAGACATTGGTATCTTTAGACAAGACTGGGATACTCTTGATTTTTATAAACACTGCTATGCTGTTTTCCTGCAGGCTCCCTCCCCCAATAAACGACTGCTCCCTCCTTTTGGCATTCATCTCCACCTACCATTAGAATTAAATCACTAACAATAAAAACAACAAACTGCTGAGCTCACAACCATCATATATTACTATCACTTCTCTTCAGCTACTTTGATAATACTGGTTAAGTAGCTAGAAACCAGTAGACTCTCCAAAGGGATGCAATGGTTATTTTTTCAGGGACAATTTGAGCTGATGTTTTAGTTCTCCTGAAACATGCACAAAGAAGCAAATTTCCAACACGAATTAAGTCTGTTTAGAAAATGAAACAGTTGCTGCTGCATCCAATTTTTGCATAAGTACCTAAGTACACATCACAGCAAGATCACCTGCACTCTGAAAAAAGTGTGAAAAATCATACTAAACTTGCCGTCAATGCAACATTCACAGATGTTAGTTTAACAGAGCAGCTCTTTCCGACAGAGGAATTCAGAAGTTTGGCCGTGAATATGGCACAAACAACAGATGTTGCTGTAATGGACAATATTTTGCAGCTCAACGTATTTTGTGCTAAGCACTCTTATGCTACAGTGAAATAGATTCAAAAGTAACTTTGCCCTAAACTCCACCTGTGAAACCTTTGAGTAAGGATAGTTTATAAGGAACTCAAGAGCATGACAAAGAAGAAGGAGTTTAGTGGATTCATTGCTAAGGTATGTCTTTGTTGAGGCTTTGCCAGGCCTCAGATATACTAATCTGAGATACATGATGCTACTGAGCTGGTCCAGATCTGATCCCCTACCAGCAGAATTGCAGGCAGTGTGGGTGGCAGAATTCACTAAGAGACAGAGAGATCATCAAAACCCTGCAAACCTTGTATTTATAAAAAATAATTTATTTATCTAAGGTGCTTATTTTGACTTGCTTTTATCTGAAGTTGCGCTGAGTTTCTATTTTTTATTACTGCTGCTGCTGAACGCTTTCTAATTCCACAATAGTTAGCTGATCTCTGCTTTTAATATATATATATATATATATATATATATATATATATACTGTATATGATTTTTGTTGTATGGCTTTATAGTCTTAACTGTTGTAAACTCCTCTGATTCTGTTTCTATGAATAGCAATATATAAATATTTTATAAATGACTTTGTTTATATGAGTACTGTGCTCTACAATGATTGCCTCCAGACTCTCAGTATTTTGCAGGATGGATCGAGCCGCAAACTTTCTGTACATTAGCATAGCTGAACACTACAAGGCCTGGTCAAATACAAATAAGTTTCTACTTGGCACTGAAAAGAAAACAGAAACAAGACAGTGCAACTTCTCTAAAGAAGGCATTTCAAAGCTAAGGTGCCACAACTGAAAAGGCCTTGTTGCTAGTCAGTACTCATCCTATTTCACAAGGTGGAGGAATCCAAACTTGAGCCTAATCTTAATCCCTGGGCTTTATATGTAAAAATCTGAACTTTAAATTGTGTTCTGAAATGGACTAGAAGCCACTGTTTATCTTTCTGTATTGCATCTTATATCCTGCTAAGGCACTAATTCAAGAAAAAAAGAAGGTTAGACATGCTTTTGGGGTAACACACCTCAACACCACAATGGTATTTGGGGGAAAACAGGAAATGTTTTGTGGGATTCCATAACAGAAGTCTTGTCAATAAAAAATGGTTGTTTATCTCTATTTGCCAGTGGCCAAGCTTGGATGGAAATATTTAGGAAAGATGGAGCCAAAGCTGGAATCGATTTGAAGTATGGAGAAAAGTATTCATGTGAAGTCAGTAATAGCATTTTGACATTTATCAAGAGTGACTGATAGAATTTAGCAAGTCCAGTCTTCAAAAACTGAGTGGAGAAGGGGCATGAAAGCAATTCAGATATATAGAATGAGTTGTACTAAACAAGTTCAAGGTTGAGCTTATTAATATTTCAGGAGGAAAGCATTGGGCATTGGAAGGAGGGAATCTAAGGAAAATTGTGGGACTTGCACCAACAAAATGTTTTTAAAAGACTCTGGCTGCAATCCATGCTGAATACCTGAATTCAATGGGATATACTTGTGGGCGGGGGGGGGATAAATTAAATTCAGTTCACATTTAAAGGCAAACACCTAATTCACACTTTATGAAAGAAGACAGAGAAACGTAGACTTCCTTTGCAACTTGTACATTTCTGAATTTTGAAATGCAGTTCTGCAACTTGGTAATGTTTACAAAAAAATTATAGATGAAACTGTAAAAGCATATATTAGTGAAAACAATATAGAAAATACATTGTATTATGGGAAACTGCTTTGCAAAGATGTGTGTTTTAAGCAAAACTGCATAGAAAATGTGTATGCCAGGAGATTATTTGCTGGAGGATGAATTTTCATGAGGAGATGATATAGATATAGATATAGATATAGATATAGATATAGATATAGATATAGATATAGATAAAAATGCAAACTGATGCAGAAATATGGAGAACTGAATTTATGACTGGAAAAATTAGAAACTCAGAGAAATCAAATTTGACATATTTGCCAATCCCCTAAGTAAAGGTAAAGTAAATGAGGATAGAATCAAACTGCATGGCGCATTTTATTCCATTTGGTAGGATTTATGAGTGAGTAAAATAGATAGAATCACATTACACATAATTGTCTAGAAGCAGACACAATTAACCAAGAAAGTTTACTGATTCTAAATTTGTTTTTCAGTTATAAAATGAAATACTAGTATTCTTGTCTCTCAAAAACTCAAAGAAATTTGTAAGGATTCTACCGTGATGTAGGCATCATTATTGTTCAGCACCAGCATACTGTAAATAGAACTAAATCAGGTCAGTTGTGTATGTGAAAGAGCCTTGGCTCAAGCTGGGCCCTGCCAAATGAAATACAGGATTTGTTTTTTTATATATATATATAATATTTATTAGAGTTTACAATAGGAATACATGTAACAGACAATATAGCAAATATCTTAACATAGTTTCACATTTTTTTTGGACTTCCTCACATCTCCCGCTCCCACTTTCATCGTTATAACTTTTTAGCAGCAATTTGTTATCTTATTTGCATTCTTATATCCCTTCTATATTTCATAGTCTTCTAGTTCTCAAAAAAAAAAAAAAGAGTTATATTTTCTTAATCTCTCTTATTTTCTTAAATCATCTAAGTTAGTGGTGCTCAATTATTTATGATCTAGCATCCTGCTTAGCATTCACTCAAATTGCAATGTTTTTGTAAATAGTTCTTAAATTTCTTCCAATCCTCCTCCATCCTCTCGTCTCCCAGGTCACGGATTCTGCCAGTCATCTCGGCTAGTTCCATATAGTCTATCAGTTGCATCTGCCATTCTTCCAGTGTGGGTAGATCTTGAGTTTTCCAGTACTTTGCGAGAAGTATCCTTGCCGCTGTTGTTGCATACATAAAAAATGTCCAATCCTTCTTTACCACCCCTTGGCCGACAATACCCAAAAGAAAGGCCTCTGGTTTCTTAGTGAAGGTATACTTAAATACCTTTTTCAGTTCATTGTAAATCATTTCCCAGAACGCCTTCACTTTAGGGCAAGTCCACCAGAGGTGGAAGAATGTTCCTTCGCTCTCTTTACATTTCCAACACTTATTATCAGACAGGTGGTAAATTTTTGCAAGTTTGACTGGGGTCATGTACCATCTATATATCATTTTCATTACATTTTCTTTCAAAGCATTACATGCAGTAAATTTCAATCCAGTACTCCACAACCTTTCCCAGTCCTCAAACATAATATTATACCCAATGTCCTGTGCCCACCTTATCATAGCCGATTTGACCATTTCATCTTGTGTATTCCATTTTAACAGCAAGTTATACATCCTTGAAAGTACCTTAGTCTTTGGTTCTAACAATTCTGTTTCTAGTTTCGATTTCTCCACCTGGAACCCTAGTTTCTTGTCGTTTTTAAGAACTTCTTTAATCTGAGCGTAGTGTAACCAGTCTCGCACTTTATCCTTCATTTTCTCCAAACTCTGCAATTTCCAATTGTCTCCATCTTTTTCTAATATTTCCCAATATTTAGGCCATTTAGCCTCCATATTGGGTCTTTTTCGGGCCTTAGCTTCCAAAGGTGAAAGCCACCTTGGAGTTTTATTTTCCAGCAAGTCTTTATATTTTGTCCAGACATTAAACAGTGATTTTCTGACAATATGGTTCTTAAAGGCCTTATTTGCTTTAACCTTGTCATACCATAAGTATGCATGCCATCCAAAAGCATTGTTAAACCCTTCCAAATCCAACACGTCAGTGTCCTCAAGAAGTAGCCAATCTTTTAGCCAGCAGAACGCTGCGGCCTCATAATACAACTTTAGATCTGGCAGGGCAAAGCCCCCTCTTTCTTTCGCATCGGTTAATATCTTAAACTTAATTCTGGGCTTTTTGCCCTGCCAGACAAACTTAGAAATATCTCTTTGCCACTTCTGAAAGCACTCCGTCTTGTCCAAAACCTGAAGTGTTTGAAACAAAAACAACATCTTTGGCAATACATTCATCTTAATAGCAGCAATTCGGCCTAACAAAGAAAGTTTCAATTTTGACCAACTATCTAAGTCTCTCTTAATTTCTGCCCAGCATTTTTCATAGTTATCCTTAAATAGACTTAGATTTTTTGATGTTATGTTTACCCCTAGGTATTTTACTTTTTTAACCACATTAAGTTCTGTCTCTTTCTGAAACCGTTCTGACTCTGTATCTGTTAAGTTTTTCCCCAAAACTTTAGTTTTCTGTTTATTCAATTTAAATCCAGCCACCCGACCAAAGTCATTAATCAGTTGTAATACTCTTTTCGTGCTAGACTCTGGCTCCTGCAAGGTCAAAACCAGGTCATCTGCAAAAGCTTTTAATTTGTATTGTTTCTGTCCGACCTGGATTCCTTCCACCAACCGGTCCCCTCTGATCATATTCAATAGCACTTCCAGAACCGAAATAAATAACAAAGGGGAAATAGGGCAACCTTGTCGTGTTCCTTTTTCAATTTTAAACTCCTCTGTAACCACATTGTTAACTATCAGTTTAGCTTTCTACTCTGAATATATCGCCTCAATCCCATTCTCAAAACCCCGTCCCACTCCCATTTCTTTTAAGTTTCCCATCATAAATTTCCAGGAGATGTTGTCAAAGGCCTTCTCCGCATCTATAAAAATTAAAACTGCTTTTGTGTTTATATCTGTTTGCAAAAGTTCCAAAATGTCAATAATGTTCCTTGTATTAGCAAACAAATGTCTACCTGGGAGAAAGCCTGCCTGGTCCTTATGGATTACTTCATTTAAAACTTTTTTAAGTCTACTTGCCAAAATGTCTGCAAATATTTTGTAATCCACGTTTAAAAGAGAGATGGGACGATAGTTCTTAAGTTGTGTCTTTTCAGCTTCCGTCTTTGGTATTAATGTGATAAACGCTTCCTTCCACGATTCCGGTGCCCTCTTCCCCTCCAAAATTTCATTGCTGACCTCCATCAAAGGTTGTATCAAGTAGTCTTTTAATGTCTTATAGTACTTGGAGGTCAGCCCATCTGGCCAATTGCATGTTCTGAATGGCTTGTTCAATCTCTTGTCGTGTTATTTTGCAATTCAGGATTGTCCTATTTTCTTGTGACAGTTTTGATAATCCATTTTTTGCCAAAAATTGTTTAATCTCAGCCTCGTCTTGCGGCCCTTGGGTGTATAATTTTTTAAAGAATCTCTGGAAACACTTTCTAATGTCCACAGGATTCTGAATGCTTTTTCCTTCAATCTCTAAATTTGTAACCGTATTTAATCTTTGTCTTTTCTTCAACTGCCAAGCTAGCAGTTTTCCACATTTATTCGCCGACTCAAACGTTTTTTGTTTCATTAATTTGACCTTCCATTCTATTTCCTGATTTATCAATTTAGAATATTGTGTTTGATAAAGTTTAATTTCTCTCAGAGTTGGCTGTGACTTCGGATTTAATCTTAACTTCTTCTCTAATTCTTTTATTTTATCCAGGATCTTGTCTTTTTTCTCATTTTGTGTCCTTTTCTTTACGGCATTCTGTTGTATCAAGAATCCCCTCATTACAGCTTTACTTGCGTCCCAGACGATTCTTTTTTCCACCGTAGTATTCATGTTTATCTCAAAATAGTCCTTCAAAGCTTTTTGGGCCTTCTTGGTAATTTCCTGATCTCTGAACAAATTGTCATTCATTTTCCATCTAAAAGAGCCGGTTGGTAGTAGTATCATATCCATCTTTACTGCATTATGGTCGGAACAGGTCTTTGGGCAGATTTCCACTTTTCTGGCCTTAGGTGCCAGGCCTCTAGATATCCATATTTGGTCGATTCTTGTCCAGGTCAGTTGG
The DNA here is from genome assembly GCF_964106645.2 of Podarcis pityusensis. Classification (NCBI taxonomy): domain Eukaryota; kingdom Metazoa; phylum Chordata; class Lepidosauria; order Squamata; family Lacertidae; genus Podarcis; species Podarcis pityusensis. The sequence goes on from NC_138030.1 coordinate 38,045,229, forward strand.
GCTTCAGAAAAGAATGTTCCCTCTCTTCCTAGTGGGTTCTTTGTCCTCCAAATGTCAATCAAATCCATATTGTCTGTCATTTCAAAAAAAGTTTTAGGTAGTCTGCTGTCTTTTGTAACATTTTGACTTTGTGACTTGTCCATGTTAGTTGATACGACCCCATTCATATCTCCCATCATTATGATGTTGTTGTAGTCCAGATAATCCAGCATAGTCTCATGCAGCTTCTTGTAAAATTCCGATTTCCCTTCGTTAGGTGCATAAATTCCTAATATCAAAAGTTTCTCTCCTTGGTGTTGTATCTCAATTGCCAAAATTCTTCCATGTTCATCTTTAAATAAGAATTTGGGTGACAGGCTCTCTTTCGCATATATCACCACACCTCTCTTCTTCACTTTGTCCGAAGATATAAATTCCTGGCCCAATCTTTTATTTATTAACACTTTTCTGTGGAGCCTTGTCACATGTGTTTCCTGTAGGCAAATAATGTCCAATTGTTCTTTTTTTAAAATATGAAATATTTTCTTCCTTTTTTCCGGAATGTTACAGCCATTTATATTCCAGCTCAACAGTTGCAGAGACATCCTGAATTAATCTGATTATTTTTCAAGGGGTGGTATCTTGTTCACAGGATCTTCAGGTTCCACAGGTGCTGGTACTGCCGTTGCTCCAGGCCCAGAAGGTAATTCAATTCCTTTTTGAAGGTTCTCTCCGTATGTAGACAGAAATTTGTCTCTCTCTTCCGGTGTTCTAATTTTAACCTTTTTCCCTCTAAAGGTAAAGGATATTCCTTGGGGGAATTCCCACCTAAAAGCAATTGTGTTGCTCCTTAATAATTTGGCAAGTTCAGAATAGGCGGCTCTAAGGTCCAACAGTTGTCTAGGAATATCTTTGTAAATTTCAATTCTTCTGTCCAAAATGTCCAGTGACTTTCCGTAGTGTAGGCCCAAAATCTTGTCCCTTTCCTCCTTTGATCTCAATGTTATCAGGCAGTCTCTGGGCCTCTCCTTTTTTATAAATCTTCCAAGCCTGAAGGCTGACACAATTTTAAAATCCTTTTCCTCTAAATTCCAAAACTTGGAGAATTCTTTGGTTAAAAACTCAGCTAGGTTTCCTTTTTCTGCTTCTTGTAGCGACCTAATCCTCAAATTATTCTCACGATTTCGCAGTTCTATCATAGAGAGATAAATCTGATGTTCCCCTACTTGTTTGGTGAGTGGTCTTACCTCTTGTTCTAAGTTTTCTAATTTTTGTCTGGTATCCTCAGCCAATTTCCGGTTTTCTGCTGTGGCCTCCGTCAACTGTCCAATTGCCTGTGTGTTCTGTGCCACTTGTCCAGTTAATTTATTTAGGCATTCTGTATTTTGGTCAATCTTAGCTGTTTGCTCATCTGCTTTCTTGTCCAAAGCTTCCAATTTTTCAAAAATTTTCTCTAAAATAGAAGCAGATGCTCCTGAGGCCATATCTTCCAATTGTAACTGCTCTATTTCTCCCTCTTTTGCCTGTGACAAGGCAACTTCTTCTACTTCTGAAGGCAGAGTAGGTACAGATGATCTACGTGTCTGTGAGGCTGAGGTTAGAGTTGTCAAATTTGTTTGTCTAACTCTTCCTCTTCTTCTTGTGCCACTCATTCCAACGTTATCTATCAGTCAAGGTCACACTGAGTTATTCCCATGGGAATAGAGAGGCCCAGAGAAAGCAAGCAGCCGGGGAATCGAAAGTAAGTGTAAAGTCACTGTTTTAAATCTCCAATCCTCTAGAGGGAGCTTAAAATGTCTTTCAGAGTCTAATTTAATGTCCAAGAACCTTCAAATACAAGTATTTAGCAGAGTTGATATTAATAGTCACTTTGTTTCAAACAGTGCTTACTGGTCTCCAAAAGATGTTTCAAATTAGGAGGTCTAAGTACCCTCAGATTGTTGCAAGTTCCAATACACAGTAGCCAAATCTGCAAAGCTGACAGCTCAGTCTCTCAGAGCTCCGGCAGTTCCGGACCCTGGGTTTCACCTTTTAATTGTAATCCAATGAAAGAAGGATAAGTCAAATGCAAATAATAATTCCAAGTCATAAACTTAAAGTCTTTACTTTAAATTGCAGGTTCAGTGGGTGCTTAGATCAATAAAGTTAAAAGTTCTTTTTTCAGCCTCCACTCCTCCAGCTCTTTGCTTTTTAAAGTTCAATGGCAGCGGAAGACGGACTTCCTGTTTCCACGTCTCTCCGCTCTCAGCCAAGTTCAAATCTTTTAATTCAACTTTTAGTCTCAAATTTAAAGTGTTTCAGTCTTTACTCACGAATAGGTTGATTTTTGATTCCGGATCCAAAATTTGCAGGAAAAGGGATCAGCGCTCACCGGCAGCAGCAGCGCGGCTTCGCTCCGCAGATTGCGAAACGGCTCACAGCGCCGCCACCCCCCTCCACGCTCCGGAGCCCCTTACGGGGTTCCTTTGACGTTTGGGAGGTCGCTTCTGGCGCCCACCGAGCCTCAAGACCACAGGCTCTTGCCGCCTGTGGGTTTCCAGAGTGGGTCTCCGCTTCGCCGTAGCGGATGACCCAGTTTCTGCGGAGCCTCCTCCTCAGAATTGGAAGAGGACCGCCATTGCCGTTCGCGCCGCCCCCGGAAGTCCTGAAATACAGGATTTGGGTGAGGTCCTCAAAGCTTCACATCTATTTCTTTCAGTGGCATTTCTTCACAAAGTCACAAGCTCTGAACTGTTTTTTTTTTTTTTAAGGGACTGTGTAAGCACTTAGGCTTCTAGAATTCAGCAATAAGCTTTTTTAAAATCTTGCCTAATTACAACCTACCCAAAATTCTGGTGCACAGTATTTAAAGCTGGAACTTATTGCTTTATATCCACCTTTAACTTAAAATGATAGTCTAGGTTACTGGACAAAAAGTCTAAATTGTAAAATGCAGCCTGCTGAGTTAATTTTTTCCAGTTTATAAAGCATAGTTTTTATATTGAATGTAATGAGATGGTTACATTATGGAAAGCATTTACTTATTAAAACTGAACTGCAGTAGATGTGGGAATATTTTTGGTTGTTTTTGAAAAGTATGCCGACATCCCAATGAATAGTTGCAAGTTATCATTGAGTGGTGCTATTTTCTTCCTTTCAGCAGGGTTGCCCAGTCTTCCAAGTACAGTAGGTTAAGTGATTTATCAACCTTCTACTTAGTACAATAAACTTTGTCAAATGTTGTTATTATTATTATTTGCTCTGAGCACTACCCAGAGTGTAACAATTTGCATAAAATTCCCCTCTGACTTGGTGAGAATTTTAAATAGGATAGAAACAAAGCAGAGTTTTAAAAAGGGAATCTGGCAAGGTGGCTTTTATTTAATTTAGGTAGAACAGCATGTAATAATAGATGTTTAAAATGTCAGTAAAATTCAGCAGGAAATTGTTATTTGCATTGACAGTGTAAACCAAGTGCAGTGACGGTCAATTGCCCCCACCACTTCCATCCATGTACTGCAGCTGAAGGTTTTAGAGATGGATCAAACTGTTTTGATTCAGAACCTGGTAACATTTTTACTCAGAGGTACAGATTTCACTTTTCAACAAGGTTAAAGGAATATCCAACAAAAGCACATTATCTGCAGCACATTATGGATTATCACAGTTAGGCTGTAGCAAATTGATGCAAATATCTGGGAAACCTATGGGGGGAAAATAACATAATGCACTCATGCTGCTTCTGAAATCATACAGACAGCAAAACAATCCTGCACGGCAGATATTCTAAAAAGTAAACCACATAGAAAACATCAAAATATTGTAACCCCCCTAGGGGATTAATAGATATCACTATAGTCCTTTGGAAGAGCAGAGTGGCAATGAGAACTCAGTATAGATAGATACTTCTGTCCAGGATGCCCTTCTCAGACCCAATTCATTAGGGGGGGGGGGGAAGAAGAGTGAATCTCGTGGTTCCAATTCAAATAAGCTAGAACTACCAGATTTCTTCTGGACTGGTTTCCCTTGCTGACATGGATCAATGACACAATCCATTGTGACAATGAAGGCTTCCCACCCAATAAAAAAAAACCTATCCGCTTCAGGGGCCTGATTTGTGCCAGGACCATGACAAGGGAAAAAGTTTAAACTTTCCTTTCCCATCCCCTGTGATCCAATATTGGTCAACAACACACACAGCAGTTGATATAGATAGAGGGGACATACACACACAAGAGAGAGAGAGTCAAAGTTTCCCCCTACTATCCAGTTGTCTCCTTACTGTCTCCCACACTGTCAAATTGCATTATTACCTATGACGCTGAAGCAAAGGACAATATGAAGCCTTTAACCAGAACAAGTGCTGCTGCCACTTTTGTCCTCCCAGTCTATTGGCTTCATTATATGCTGGCTGAAGAAGCATAGGCACCACCGGTCCCACCCATCACCCCCCAACTCCACCTCTGATCCAGGTGTATTTACTTCCAACTGGAGAAGGGGTGTAGCAGCACAACAAGTCCACTTGTTACTAGTCCTTGACACATGGTACTATCAGTCATAAAGAACCTTTGATAAGATAATGTATATGTGATGCATAATGACCATGAAGTCAATACAAGCTTAGGGAAGAAGAACAATAATACTGAAGAATAGTTGCCAATGTCCCTTGCTCATTTTGAAAAAGCCACTATAGCATACTGCCCTCTCTTAAAAGCAGAATAACAAATGAAAAGGCTCCTAACTACATTGAGTGTGATGGACTCCCAACTGTTCAGGTATAGGGGTGGATGGGTGTTTTAATGGTTCTTTTCCCATTACTCACTGACAAGGACACCATGCCATCTGAGCAAGGGCTGAGGAGAAGACATGTGCTTTATACTTGAACTGAAGAAAGACTTCCATTCCAATGCTGTTAACATGCAGGCCCTGTCCTGTTTTGACTGATAGCTCCACACAAGAGCAGCTGCTTTTGACTTTATGTACAGTAGACAATGGATGAAATGCCGCCTGCAGTGTTCAGCTGCTACACTTGAACAAAGAATAAGCCATAGTTGCCCCTGAAATAATGGCAATTGGTAAAGCACAATGGGTCTAGGTAGGCACTACAAAGTGAGAAGGCTCTTGTTTTTATGGTGTTTTATGTTCACTGTCATGTTATATCGTATGAAGTGGTGGTGTATTTTTAAAATAAGACTTTAATTTCTAAAACGATTTCACTCCAGACAACCAAGACAATTTACATCCAACACCAATGTACTATACCTTTTTACATATCCAGTTCTATTTTTTCCTGCCCTTCCTCCTGAAGCAAGGAAGGAATAAAACATATCCAATAAAACAAACTAATAAAATACTAATTCAAGGTGCTAAAAACTGGCATTTACAGTCTGGGCAAATAGATAAGCACCTCCTAGTTAGAACTTGCTTCATCTCCAGTGAGGTCATTCTGTAATATAGGTGCCACCACAAGTGAAGACTCTTTTCTATACCATCATAAGGCAAACCTCTGTAGGCTGTGTATTGTGGTTAACAGAGGCTCCTCTGCATATCTTAGTGCCCTGGCAGAGTTGTACGGGGAAAAGGCATTATCTTACATATCTTGGTCCCCTTTTCTTTATGGCTTTATAAACAAACAAAATAACCTTAAGATTGGCTTGGTAGTACATTGGCAGCCAGTGCAGTTTTTTTTAGCATAGTTGTTATGTGTGTTGTAGGAAGCCCCAGTAAGCAACTGAGTCATATCATTCTGCACAAGCTGCAGCTTCCGGACCTACTTTAAAGTCAGTCTCACAAAGAGCACATTGCAATGGTACATGCAGTGTTTTGATTTTTTTTCAGGGGGTACTCAAGGGTACACAGTACTGGCACCTCTTTTTGTTGTTGTTGTTAAAAAGTGTGGCACTTACTGTAACAACTTCATGGGGAGTACCAGCACCTAGGGTGGAGGGAGTAGTGGGTACATGTTACCAGTGTATGGATCACAGTGGCCAACCTACCCCGGAATGGTCATTACTGGAGCACCATCCAGAAATGGCCAACAGTGGCCAACCTACCCCGGAATGGTCATTACTGGAGCACCATCCAGAAATGGTAAGTGGGAACATAGACAACCATTTTTACCCATCAGCCCAGAGTCAGGGACATGGAATATGAAGCTTCCCCCACTGAAAAGCAACCAAGGTGAAGCCACCTCCCACAATGCCTCTGCTGTAAAGGTGAATGAGGCAGTAACCAAGACAGAAAGACTCTGTTTGCATTGCACAGGAGCTAGTGAATGCAGTGCCTATGTGGGCGCAGGGTGATGACATCATGAGGATATGAAGAGCATTGCTAGGCATTTAATAGCCATATGCAGACACAGTGCTGACAAATTGCTGCCAGTTGGGTTGCCAGCATATGCCTCTCTCCACTAAGGGCATGCTATCCCTCTCCCTTGGACAGCACTCAGTGGTGGTAACTGAAGACTACTGCCCACTCCATGGCTCAGCATCCTTACTCTAAAGTTAAAGACAAAACATTTCACTAGGTTGACAGTCCAGCAGCAATACTTGCACAAGGTCATATAGTGAATCCCAAACGCTTGCCTCCCAAGTTCACTAGACCTTTAAAGCTTGCATCACTTCTTAGCTTACATCTCTTTACATTCAGGACATGCAGACACTCTCATTCTTCCCTGAGTTTTCATCTTTTAAAATGAAGCCTTCTTCAGCCACTGTTATGCAGCAATGGACTGTAATAAGCTCAGGCAGTGGGAGAGGCAGAGCTCCCACACTATCCAAAGGATACTAGAAGGCCAATTGCTTAGGAATGAGAAAATGAATTAGTTCCAAAGTAGTTGGGAGAAATTTGCTGGTGGACTTTAATTGGGGTTAAGGTTGGCACACAGGTCAACTGAATGGTCAAATGTTGTCAATCGACTGGCTTATTGAACACCTATTATTTGACTACAGTGAAATATTGTTGAATATCCCACAAAGCCACAGTGCTGACTAGGTGGCCTGCTACCTAATTCATCACACCTGACTTTTCAAAATGACATAATAAATAAATAAATAAATACGTAGGCTGAACTTAGTGTTCCAGGATAAACGCCAAAGCGGGGGACTTGTCTAATGAATCATTCACATGTATAGAAACACTTGCCAAATATTGCTAAAAGATATAATAAAAACTCATTATAATTCTTAAAAAGTTACTTCCAATGTTGTACAATAAGTTAGCTAATTTGTTGCTGTAATTAACGTAAATATCAAACACGATGATTAAATTGTCTTTTTAATTGTCCTGCTTTGAATCCTGCCACCCCCGCCATGCACCTGCTGTTTATCAAAATGTAAGGAGAACACTGGCTCACCACAGAATCATCTATTTTTGGCTGAATGTGAGGATATCAACAAATGGAGGAGTGAACAGGAACCTGAGAGTGATCCATTGTCCTGTGTGGAACCTTTGTGTGAACAAGCTGTACACTTAGGTTTCCCCCCTAAGTTCTGTTTCCTGCATATTTTTTTTCAGGGTAGAGAACACATGTACAGTGCCAATGCATTTACAGCTTACATACAGCTTGTATACAAGTAGACCATAAACAGAACAGCAATACATGCTTAAGAGATCAGGGCTTGAAGAGCTGGCCCTACCATTAGACAGAATGATGCACCTGCCTGACACAGCTGATACTGAGTGTCATGAAATGGCTACAAATTACTAAACCATTTAGGCTGCAGTCCTGGGATATAATCTAACTCAGTGTTCTCCAAAAAAATATGTAATAGATTGCACTGTTAACATTTTTCCTGCCATGAAGTGGGGAGCGCATCAGGCAGCAAAATGTTTTGGACTTTGTCAGAGGTAGAGACAGCAGGCTCAGTTCTGTGTGCATCACCACCACCACCCTATGTCTAGTTGACCAGTGTATATGCCCTCAAAGTTTAATACGATACCTACCGTTCCAAACAATGTTGTGGCTGCCTCGTTTTAGGGACTAGCTTTAATTAGGAGAATTTACTGTGAAGTTACTGGGTGGTAGCAAGCTAAGTCAACTCAGATCCTTTGTAGACCCTTTAAGTATGACTAATATTGGATATCACCCACAGTATTGTTAAGGCATTATGTGTATGGCAGGGTAATTAAAGTTTAAAAGCACATAATTGTTAAAATATAAGATATAATTTGAGGGAGGGGGACATCCATGTATTCTATTTTCAAAAGAGTAGTTGTAAGCATCCGCTTGTTTTATTAAATTCTGTAGCTATCACAATTATTCCTCTGTGGGCTGACAGCTGGGCAACTTGAAGTTTCAGCTTGATTTGAAATGGCTGAGACATAGATTCCAAGGCAAAATAACCCCAGCTGCGTAATGGACATGCTGACAGAGCCTTTAACTAGGATGTTGTTCTCCACCTTAGCAAGCAGCAATTGTAATTATAGGTCAGGAAGGAGAGCTGTATTTCATATGATTAGAACCTGTTTGCATTTCTCCTGGCTAGAAAACAGAAAGAGAGAGAGAGGGAGAGAGAGAGAGGAAGTGCAGGGCATATGGGAGTTTAAACGTCTATTCTATGCCGGGGGGGGGGGTTCAATGCTGTGAGAAAACAATCTTGCGAGAATGACGTTTTGCCGTTTTTGGAAATGTATATGAGGTGTGTTTGTGTGTGGATACCAGAAAAGTGGTGGCGGTGACTTGCAGCACTAGCAGTACACTTAGAAAAATCACAGATATTTATTAAAGTTTTCAGGCACAAGAGTGGGGGAGGGGCAGGCAAACCTGCATTCTCTTCAGAGCAACCCTCGGGATGGGGTGTGGGGGTTACATGCTTGTGCTGTTTCGGGTCAGAATATTGGATTGGAATATGATAGGGAAATGAAGTAGTTGCAGGAATAGCACAGGCTCCATTTTAACTTTTACTGTTATTGATTCAAGCTTGAATTATGCAAAAAACCCCAAAACCATCCTGCTTTAAAACTGTGTTGTTTTAAACAAACACATGTTTAAAGGAAGAGGTAAGCATACTTCTCCACAAAAATTCAATATAGATCTCCACAGCTGCCCACTAAACACCACAAGATAAATAAGGAATTGGATTGTGCCACTTAGGCCTTTGTTTATTTTTCAAACAATAATGCACAAAAGAACTCTAAATGTGGGCCCCTTGAGGTCTTGGACCCATAGGCCTTACTTTCTGAGGTAAACATTATTCTTGAGTGTATTAAGGTACATGGCAAAATATTACACAAGCAACAAATAGGATGAAAACAGCCATTGTGTGCCAGCATTTGCTTGCATTCTGGTCAAAGGAGTACCACAACACGAACCTTTATTCCTGCTCTAAGCAACAGTCAAAAGTTAACAGCCATTTCTGAATTAGATGTCTCTTCAGGTTGAGAGGAATTGCTTCCTGCAGCAGAAATATGAGTATTACTTCTAAGCACAGTGGTGCCCCGCAAGACGAATGCCTCGCAAAACGAAAAACTCGCTAGACGAAAGGGTTTTGCGTTTTTTGAGCTGCTTCGCAAGACGAATTTCCCTATGGGCTTGCTTCGCAAGACGAAAAACGAAAACGTCTTGCAAGTTTGTTTCCTTTTTCTTAACACCGTTAATACAGTTGCGACTTGACTTCGAGGAGCAACTCATAGAACGCGGTGTGGTAGCCTTTTTTGAGGTTTTTGAAGACTTTGGTGATTTTTGAAGCTTTTCCAAAACTTCTTTTGCAGCCATTTGGTAAGTTAAACTTTTAAAACTTTTTTGGGGGGTTTTGGATTTTGGGTTGGGGTGTTTGGAATTCAAGGACTTGGTGTTGGGGAGGGGTTTGCAAGAATCTGGGAGCTTGTGTGTGTTTTTTCTGCATTTTTATGATTTTCTGTGACCATTGGGCCACTCTGCTATTTTTTTAAAAAAAATTCTGGATTTGAATTTCTGTGTGGTGGGTGGCTGGGGGAACAGTTGAGGAGGGGTTTGCAAGAATCTGGAAGCTTGTGTGGTTTTTTCCCTGCATTTTTATGATTTTCTGTGACCATTGGGCCACTCTGCTGTTTTTTAAAAAAGATTCTGGATTTGAATTTCTGTGTGGTGGGTGGCTGGGGGAACAGGAGGGGGTTCTTCAGCAAGAAGCAAAGAGTGGAAGAGGAACCTTCTTCGAGTTGTCCCCCAGAGTCTTAGAAAATGTACTGTACACTTTGTTGATTTTTAAATGTTTTTCTGTCATGTTTAGAAACTTAATTTACTGTTCCTTCAATTTTTGAAATGCTCTTTACAGTATGTGTGACTTTAAAGAGCACTTAATAAACTCTTGTTGTACCAAATTTGGCTTTGTTTGGACTTTTTTTGACGATAGGAACGCATTAATTGAATTTCAATGCATTCCTATGGGATTTCGTGCTTCGCAAGACGAAAAATTCGCTAGACAAAAAAACTCGCGGAACGAATTAATTTCATCTTGCAAGGCACCACTGCACTTGGGTTGTGCAGTACTTTATAAAGCCACATCTTCTTCCTTATATGGTTTGACTCACAACAGGCTCATCTTAGTTACTCCACAGAAAATTGGAAGAGGCATTGGTGGCCATACACATCTGAACAAGGGACTGAGTTCGTTCTTATTTTATTCCACCTTTCCTCCAACAAGCTCAAGGTGATTTAATGTATGGTATATGGCATTTAATTTACTTCCTGTTGTAGTAGAGAGAATTTTGCTACCCACCCTGTACCCCTCAGGTATGGCACAGTTCCCACTAGCTTAAACAAATAATTAAGAAACGTGAATAAGAACCTGACAGGACTAGCCAGACTGTTAGGCCAAGTAAGGTGGTCACCTCAGGCAGCCAACGTTGTAGCGCTTTTTTGGCAAAATCGCAAATTGCCATTTTTGAGCTATTTTTATGGGCTGCCATAAACAAACACACCCAGGCCACTAAGCCAGCCTGCTGACATCTGCTGAATATACATGTGGGCAGAAGGCCCACTAGTGGTATCCCTGCTTGCAGAAAGCCCAGGATTCCTTGGATCCCAGACTGTGCTCACACCTGAGGCTGGCCTGCATTGGGCTCAATCTGCCTGCCCCCCCCCCATCCATCATGAACGTCTGGGCTGCCAATGTGGTGGGTCTGGCACACCCTTGAGTGCCAGCAGCAGTACTCTGTTAGGATTGCTCTTGCTGGAGATGCCTGTCTATTCTGGTGTGAGTAAACTGTAGATGAACGCAGATCATCATAGCTTATCAAAGAACACCCCCTCGGTCCATGGTGGTGCTTGTTTTAAAAAAGCAACAACCACCAATTCTGTTCTTTATGAATAGGAAAAAAAGAAAGGGAAACATTTGTTTTTATTTGCCTCAAAAAATAGGAGGAGGTAAGAGGCGCAAAAGAGAAAACTATGGATGAAAAAAGGAATCTTGCGCAGTTACGTGAGATACACTAGCAAGTAGCTTTATATGTCTTTATATTGTTATTTCTAATATTAGTTTGCTGTTTCTCCATGAAAGCTGATTTATTTGAAATGTTATTACTTGAGAAACACCCTAATCTTTTTGTAATAATTCATATACTGGAGATTACAGTTTTGGAAGGCAGCCCAGCTCTGGCTCCAATCCTATTTATGGATTAAAGGATTTGAACAGCCTTGCAAGCTAGATCTCCAATAGCAAGGATAATGTAAACCTGGTTCCATATAAAATGCTTTTCCTCTGCAATCGTAACCCCATTAAAGGCAGATTGTTGGAGAGCGCTGGACAAGAGGCCTTTTTCATTACAGCAGAAAAGGGATATCTTCAGCCCGCAAAGAGCAGGATTTTTCAGAGCCCTTATTAGGATCCCTCTCAGCCTTCTTTTGTGGTTAGCCATGGACCTGGAAGGCCATCAAGAGAACTAATTACAGAAGCTTTGTGGCAAATTCTGAAAAATCTTTTGTGTGTCTTACCCCCAGGAAAAACAAAACAAAATGCCAATTGTTCCTTTGGGGAATCCCTAACAAGGAAAAATACCTTCCCAAACTGCATTTATTTTGAGCACTTGCCAGGAGATTGCAAAGGTGCAATATACTTTTGAAGATTTAGATTCTTCTAGTTAACTTCTACACCAGGATTGTTTTCTGCTAAGATCAGTTCAAGATGCTGGTTTTATAATATGAAACCAGGTCAGTGGTAGAACATCTGCTTTGCATTCAGAAGGTCCGAGGCTCAATCCTTGGCATCTGCAAGCCGGGCTGGGAAAAATTTCCTATCTGGAACTTTGGAAATCCCCTGCCAGTCAGTGCAGACATACTGAGCTATATTGACCAGTAGTCTGACTCAGTATAAGGCAGCTTCCTATGTTCATATGAATCCGTGTTTCTGACACCAAGTGCAACTTTTGAAAGCCAGTGTGCTGTACTGGTTAGAGTGCTGGAGAAGGACTGGGGAAACCAGGGTTCAAATCCTCATTCATCCATGAAGTACACTGAGTAACCTTGAGCCAGTCACTATTTCTCAGCATAACTTACTTCACAGGACTGTTGTGAGGCAGAAATGGGGGAGAGGTGTTCATATCACCTTGAACTTCTTGGAGAAAAAGGGGGGTATAAATGCAACAAATGTAATGGTAAAAGCTTTGGCCCTGCATATGTTGGAGCCCATCTCCTTGACTCTTTTGCTGTCTTCCATTATAATTAGGCCAAGAAAATCTTCATAATGATGATTTCATCTTCGTGTCAAGCCTGCATAATGAGATTACACAGGAAGGTCCTGTTGCAGGTAATTGAGGGATTCTCTTTCTCTGAATACTCACCAAGTGCAATTGTTTCCTGGAAAATCTGTATTTTCTTGTTTGGGTTGAAGCTGGTGGTGGGAAACAATAAGATATATTCATGTTGTTGCCACCTAGTAGCCAAAGGGCAGATTTGTTTATTCTGAAAAGTTTAAGACAGAGCATACTTCAGGGCTCAAGCTGTTTTCTGAGATGGATGCCAGGCTGAGTCGTGTGTGAACAGAGGACAAAATAAAACCAAGTTGTCATACTGTTACAGTTATCAAATTGCTGGTATAGCCTCCATATGTTATACGAGTGCCGCTCAAAGGGGGCACTGTGCCTTTTACATTTCAAGAATGCAGTAGGTAGAAGCAAAAAGACAGTAGGTACAATATTCTCTGGCACTGTGATACAGTGATAGAGAATGCTGCATCTGTAAAATTTCTGCCTGCTGTGAAGGCACAGAGTTTCTGCCAGGAAAAAAGATGCTAGGATGACCGAGACTGATGCTATACATTTCAAAACATTTGACCATCTGTTGATGACATCCAGTTTGGTTTCTTGTTATGATAGAATAGTGTGCCTGTGTGGGTGCAATCATGTGAGCGATAAGCATGCATGTGTTCTCAAACACAAATGTTCCTTTGTCCCCCTATCCTGAGTGGCTACATGCACAAGGATTAATGTTTCCATCTAATAAATTAATGTTGGTGATTGTTCTTAGAAATCTCTTCAGCTAATAAACAAAATCATTGGCAGTAGGTGAGTGCATGGAGAGGGGGAAGGAATTAAGAACTGCAGCATCTGCTTTTGGTCCTGAACTTCATGTATTAATATGCAAGCTCCATACAGACAATCAGATGACTGTGCAGGCATCAAGACCCTGGGAGAACAGAGACAATCCCCATCCCTCACCATTCACGAGCTCACTAACTATCCCAGTGTTGTGCTACACCTGTTAAACACATGTATAGTGGGAGGAGGGAGCAAGACCATGCCAACTGGCCCTGCTTCTGATATCACATTCCCTGCTGGACACTAGCACTGTGATATCTCTGTTTCAGAGAACATATGTAAAGAACCTATGTGCATATAGGTGCACATGTCACACTTCTTTTTATAATATTCCATAAAATGTGTGGATGTTGGAGGGCAGGACCAGCAAGTGTGGTCTCATTTTCTCCTCTGTGCAGCATAAAGATATGGAGGGGGCACCAACTGAATAGGATTGAAAGGCAACAGCAACTCTTGCAAATTTTTGGCCCATAAAATGTGTCCAGGATTAGAAGGGTCTAAGGTGCATATGCTCCTCGCAACAAATACAAGGCTGTGGGATAGACTTTGACAGAGGGAATGCTTTATTCAGGCAAAACTAGAAAAGAAATTACAGAAAGTCAAGAATAATTATGGGTCCTCCAGCAGCCAAGAAATGTTGGCATATTTTATTAAGCTCCCATATGGTGTAAAAATCTGTCTGTAAATAGAAGGTTGTGGGTTACTGTTTAAATAAAGAGGAGGGATGCTAAGACACCAGTTAAAGTTTTAAATTTCAGCTTTGTAATTTCAGCTTCTGCAAGTAGGCTACAGCCTTTCAATCTATACCTCTGTAGAGAGGATATGACAGGGCCCCTGTTATTTGAATTGTGATCATTCAAACGTTATGATGGAAAGAATCACTGACTAGGTTCCAAAACACCATGTATTTTGCATGCAGAAGCTTTTCCACTCTCTGCTGCAGTGGCAGATCCTGCACTTTTTCCAACCAAGCCCCTGAAAGGTTGGGGCACCATGGGGCAAAAGTCGCTTTCACTGGACAGCACAAATAAGCTACCACCATTACTCAGTATCTGCACTGAAACACTTTGGATTCCACCCGTCTTTGCTACCTATGTAATTCTGATCAGGCTGTCATGATGATGAGTTCATAGACTGATTTAAAGTATCCTGAATGGGTCACTCAGTGAAGAATATACTGCCCAGAGGCTTGTGGTTGGAGCCCGTCTCTTGATTGGAGCCTATCCTCCCATGCTGTTTTTAAAAGATATATTATACAGAAGAACATATAAGATATACAGTGATAAATGAGTTTGCCTCCATTGCCAGAACTGGACATAGACTACCACTTTGTGCCAAATGGGCTCTGGCGAATGTGAGAGAGCTTGCTCTGCTGTTAATACATCACCATGACTTACAAGCAGAAAATTCTTCATTTTATTCCTCCTTTGTATTTCAAATGCACCCAAACACTACGGCAGACAAAATGATTCTGTTAATGCTCCCTAAATGCGTCTGTAATCATTCATGCCGTCTTTTGATGCAGCCATGTTCTGGCTGACAGCCCAAATGTTTAATGGAGTCTCAGATGGAGCTTTGATGGGCATTTGCATGACTTAGGATGTTTCTGAATGTAAACAGAACCAGCATGGTATCCCTACTTGCACATGCACATGACCCCAGGAAAGAAATCCTAATTTCATTTCTTCTCTGAGTAAGGGGGCTCTTAAACTTAGGCAGGGGGTGGGCTCTTAAACTTAGCCAGATGGATTCTGTTTCCAAGCATTTTTTTCTGTCTGTCTAACCAGGGGGAAGGTGGGTGGAAGCAACCTTTCCAAGACTTAGTGAACACTTACACACACAGCAGGGAGTTCTCTAATCACCGCGCTGTGCAATACAGCAAAAGGCAATTGATCTAGCTTGCAATTAGATGCTTTTCAAAATATCTTGTATGCTTATTAGAATGACGATGAAGGACAAAAAGGGTGAAAGATATTCCTGTGCAAAAGACAAAACTGATGCTCTATTGATCTTTCCAGTTCACCATGCAAAACTTCATTCTGGATGTTCCTTGTTCATGCCAGCGAGTCAAACAAATGTTGTGTTTGTTGAGTTTGGAAGAACATGGGTTCCATTTACCTCAGCAATGCATAGTCCCCCAATGAGTGCTGAGAAAGAAAATTCATTCCCATCCTGTCTCCAAAATCAGATTTATTTTAATATGTTTTGAATATTTAGATCCTACCCTTCAGCAGGATTCTCAGTGTATCTGATTATTAGTGTCCAGTTTGAAATACAAAATGCAGCATGCCAATAATACAACATAGAAAATACAAGATAAAAATATAGCCGGTAAAAATGCAGCTGCTGCCTAAAACCCCACTTTGCAGTTAAAAATGATTTAAGCTGAACAAACAAATAAATGAAGAGGCCTGGGCAAATCTGGAGCAGC
Organism: Podarcis pityusensis; assembly: GCF_964106645.2. Taxonomy (NCBI): domain Eukaryota; kingdom Metazoa; phylum Chordata; class Lepidosauria; order Squamata; family Lacertidae; genus Podarcis; species Podarcis pityusensis. The sequence goes on from NC_138030.1 coordinate 38,061,130, forward strand.
TTTTGGGGTGGTGCAGGGCACACATTGAGCGGAGGAGAAGGGGGGGGGTTCTGTTGCACCAGGGAAAGTTGTTCTACATAACATCATGGAAGAATGGATGGGATGTCACAAGGGGAGTTCAATGTAATGTCTATAGAAAAATGTGTAAAAAAATGAAAATTCAATAAATCAAATAATTAAGAAAGGGGGGAGTTGTTCTAGTTGTGCAATTATTTAGTTATTGCCCCTTAAATTTGGCTGAGTAGCATACTGGCAGCCAGTGCAGGTCTTTCAGCAGAAGTGTTATATGCAATCTATGGCCCATGCCAGGCAACAATCGCGCTGCTGCATTCTGCACTAGCTGCCCATTGACCAAGATGCTGACTATATATAACAAACTATTATGGAATAAAGGGATACAGTGTATAGCAAGCAGAGAAGAGCCTTCTGTATAAGAATGAAGAGGGCACAAGTGCAGCAGTCCTGTGTGTGAGAGGAGGGATGTAATAATGGCACAAATGTGCCCACTTTTATCTGTGAAATGTTGAAGGGATATGTAACCTGAGAGAATCACACTATATTTTCACTGGCTTCTTTTTGTCCCCAAATTAAAATTCCTCTATTTAATTAAGCTGCAACAGAATTACACACGACATGTGGTTCTGCGGCTCTTTCCCCATCCCCACTGGCTCTGGGAGGCTGAAACCTTTAGCAGAGGACTGGATAGGGGATCTCCAGAAAGGGAGAAAGTGTGCTGCATAATCCACTTCAGGAAATGGCTATAGCTCAGTGGTATAGCACATGCTTTGAATTATTTTATTTTATTTTACTTATTTTACTTATTTAGTATATTTATGAGATGCCTCATAAAATCAATTCTCTAAGCATTCTACAAATAAAAGGAGAACAAAAACAATAAAACCACAATAAACCTAAGAGAATGTCATCAAAAAACCCAATAAACAAATGTAAAACTAAAACAGCTACCAAATACATAAATATTAAATTCACCAATGGATACCATAGGGACTTAAAAGGCCTGGTAAAACATAAAAGTCTTAACCTGATATACCAAAGACAGCAATGTGGGCACCATACAGGCCTCCCGAAAAAGAACATTTCATAACCAGGGGGCTGCCACTGAAAAGGCCCTTTTCCCTCATGAATCCAAACTGGCCATGTTAGACTTGGTATAAGAAGGTTGCCTGTATTCCTCTACCCTTTCCTTGCCAGCCACTTAAAACTCATCCACTCAAAATCATACCTCAGCTAATTTCCTATCCATGGGCAAGAGATGAAAATATGTATTATTAATCATTTCCCATGTATGAAGAAAAGCTGCTGCAAGGTGGTGTGATGTTGAGTGGACCTTGTCCGGTAAGAATAGTATTAAGTAGCTTTTCTGCCAGCCCTACCTCACCCACTCTGTCTCTCCACCTCTTCTTCCTTCTAGCCCACTACCACATGACTAGCCTCTCCTTTGTCCCTAATTGGAGACAATTTTTTGGAATTAAATAATTCCCATCTTCAAAAACAGCATTATATGTTCCGTATCAATGGTAATCTTATTGCGTATATTCTGTTTCCGATATCTATGACCACAGAATCATCTGTAATGGATTCAGAAATAGATCAGAATACCAAATTTGTATTAATGTTAATGGGCTATTTTTCAAATTAGTTTTATATCATACAAACCCTATTATTGTGGTGCCTGTTCACCCGTTCTTGCCCGGCACTACATAGCTGTAACAATGAAACATGATGCCTTGGACAAAGCTCATACAAAGGGAGGCTTTCAATTGAGAAACGTTTGATCTGTGTATGCCATTCTTGCAACAACCCCCCACTAAACTCTAAAATGAATACATTTGGTGGAATCATTTGCTTGAATTTGCAGGGAACCTGAGGGTCAAACTGGCTTCCTCCATGTATAAAGCAAGATGGGTGTGTGTGTGAAAAAGGCTTCACAAGTGAGCCTTCCTAGAATTATTGTTCCATGTTCTGTTGCTTCAAGTATTTTGCTGCCGAGCTTGGCTTCCTTTTGGTATCTCAGCTGGGTTAAGAACAATAGGTGATAGGCAGCTAACCTGTCCTGTTTCCCAAGGATTTCCACTTATGCAATGGGACTTCCTCCCTCTCCTCCACCCCACTGTGCCTTCCCAGCATCCTCCCCAAATCTGCTCCAGTGCACTGAGGGAACCCCAGAACAGGTTTAAGGAGTCCTGTTGTGCAAGCAGAAATCCTTCCATTGATATGAGGATTACATAATAATACTTTGGATACAGCCCTGGGTGCCTGGGGCAATGAAGCAAAAGTAGGAGTGGTCTCTCCTTTTGCCTGTGGGCCAATTTTCATGTTAAAATAAAGCCCTCTCCTTGCTTTATATGTCAACACAGAAGGTACATGAGCAATAAACATGGCTGTATAGCCACATTGACTTTGGTCCTGAAATAATAACCATTGATAGTGGTAAACTATATCACTGGTTCCTCAAAAGCCACCTAATGCCTCATTAGGACTAAATGAACTGTGTATTGCAGCCTCAAGTGGCTAATTGAGCCCTTTAAATGTCAAGAAAGGAAAATACCATCTTATAAAGATCTATCCAATCTTTTTGCTTATGTGGCTTAAAATAATGCATGGCAAAACCAAAGCAGATACCATTGCAAACTGTCCTGCACAAGTTGCTCTCCTCTAAACTCAATTCACACATTCAGAAGCTTTCCCCCTTGTGCTTTATGGGGCAGTGGTACCTCGGGATGCGAACGGGATCCGTTCTGGAGCCCCGTTCGCATCCTGAACGCAACGTAAGCCGTGATGGCGCGTCTGCGCGTGTCGCGTTTTGCCGCTTCCACGCATGCACGTGACATCATTTTGAGCGTCTGCGCATGTGCGAGCAGTGAAACCCGGAAGTAACACGCTCCATTACTTCTGGGTTGCCGCAGAGTGCAACTCGAATGCGCCCAACCCAAAGCACATTCAACCCGAGGTATGGCTGTATTTAATCTAGGATAGGGGTCTCTAGCATGGCAACAATCATTACCTCCTATGGTGCTTGTGAAAGGTCTCATTAAATATCCCCTTAAAAATCTACAATGACCATCTTCTGGTATTCCTGTCTGCATAGGGGAGGAGCCAGGGGTGACTCTATTGTGAGACAAAATGAGGTAATTGCCTTGGGTGGTGGGGATGGCATATTTGCATGCCCAGACACCCTCCCCCCACTTCCTTGCAGCACCAGCCCAAGCAGTTATCCAAGTGCCAGCTATCCAAATGGTATATGACTCCCTTGAGCCTTCTACTCTCTGCCACTGCCATAGCCTCTGTTTTCTCACCTCCCATCCCTTGTTTGTTGCTTTGCTGATGAGTGCTGGCCACATCTTGAACTCTAGCTCTTGCTCTGAGGATAGGCTGAAGGTATTCCAGAGGAAGGCATTCTGGGCAAAGTGGCCTACGAGATTGCCTGCCCTACCATATCTAAAAATTCTCTTTTGAATTTAGTTAAATATTTAAAGCTACTAAAGTAACTTTAAACTTAGGATTGGGTTGCAAAGCGTATTTAAAAGCATCATGGATCACATTTAATGGAAAACTGCAGGGAACTGCTAGATCCAAAAGTTGTGACCTTCAATCATTGTTGCCTAAGTGTACTTAAACTGTTCTGGGACCTTGTGGTGGGTAAGAAACAGCATCATCATCATATTGTGTATTCTTTAAAGAAAATTCAATGGTTATATATTTTGTAAGTATAGTGGATAGGCCTGTGGTAATTTCGCTAGTGGAGGTGTGGAATCAGTCCACTTTCAGCAGCTTATTTTGCCTGGTTTTTTAAAGTACAAAACAAAACAGAAAGTTGGTATGTTCTGTCTCTTGAATAAGTGCGGAGAGTAGTGTTCTACAGAGATTCTGTCTTGGCAGATTGGAAATCATAAAGCCATTCTTTGCAGTGTCTACAGAGGAATCACAGGCCGATCTTGATAAATAAAATGTGACATTCATAACACACCAAAAGAAAAGAAAGATAAAGGATAAGAGCCTTAACATCATTGCTTTAAAAAGCATGGTGATAAATAAGGGATATTATAATTCAGAGTCACTTGTTGGGGAGGGGGATATAATATTGTCTGAGAAGAAAGATAGATCATCCAAGTTGTTTGCCTGACAGTAAAATAATGGCTATTGGATGAGATGTTCAGTAGCATAGCAGAAAATCAGTGTTAAAAAAGAAGACAACATCCAGATAGGCACAGTACTGTACAGTTAGTATCCTGTTTGTGTATTGAAAAGAAGTGGGTGCACAAAGAAGGAGGAGATAAATGGGCAGAATGAGACGCTGAGCCTGGGTACAAATGTGTTTTTCCCTTCACCTCCAAGATAGGCATGTAGTGTAGAAGGTTATGGGTTGTGGTATGTCTGTGTAAAGTTTTTTTAAAAATACATTTATGTATACATATCACATGTGTTAATTCCTCTTTAAAAAAATGATTTTTTTACAAGCAGTTGTAAATCTGATGTAGACCTGGTTTGTGTGTGTTCATTCCTTGGTTCCAAATGATGACATGGACACTAACCAATAGGTGTCACCAACAGCCATACACTCCATTGTTGAGTTATGCCACTCTTCAGCTCCCATTTGAGAAGATGGATTGGATCTCCCCAGGTTCAGCCTGAAGAATAACAGAAACCAGCAAAACTGGTTTTAGCAGAAACCGTCATGCAATGTGGGGCGGGGGGGAACTATTCTGTTGAGGATAACGAGGGCACTGGCACACAGATTTCTACATTATTTAGAATCATAGAACCATAGAGCTGGAGGGACCTTGCAGGTCACATATCCAACCCCACTGCTCAGTGCAGGGTCTGCATTTCAAGTTGCAACCACAGCATCCCTGACAGGTGGACATAAATCCTAGGGAAAATGTAATGAAGTGGCAAGACTGCATAGGAGATAATGGCAATTCCCCCCCAACCCCCCAATACTACAAAACATTATTTCATCTCCCCAGATTTCATATCGAAGGAGCAGTCCATGGCAGGATTTATCGGTCCAACGACATGTGTACGGTTTGATGACAGTATCAAACAACACTTGCCTTACTCTTCTATAGAGGAAAAATGCTTATATTTGACATCTACTTGTAATGGCTTGCAGTTTGCACTCATTTCAGAGACTGGAGAGCTGGGTGGGTGTGAAGGTCAGAAGGTGGTGCTACAAGAACAGAGGAGTCCATCTGGCAGTGAGAGTGGGACAATGTGATGTGTGAAGCTGCTCAATGATTTGATTGGCAGGCAGGGCTGTGGCTCCACCTGGTCCGGCTGTCTAGCAGCAAAGCCATCCCAGGAATGCCATTGCCTCTTCCATTCTGAGCACTGGGAGTCACGGAAATTTCTCTCTGTAAAGCTTCTGTGAAACTGCTAATGGCTGCAGACAAAGCCAGCTTCTGACGACTTGGACTTCACTTACCAGTTGGTCCCTTTCATTATCAAACAAAAACCCGCTCAACCATCAAAGTTATGCCAGCTGGGCAGTAGGGATTGTGGGGGAAGGGGGGGAGAGAAAGCTTCTTCCAACAAACTCTAAACAAATCCCTTTATTGGGGTGGGGGTGGGATTCTCAGCTGCCCACACAGTTGGCCCAACAAAAAATCAGTTTCTCACCAGCCTGAGGATAGCTATTGCATGTGTTGGTAATACCTCTTTATAGTAAAAGGAAGAAAGCTGAAACTACTACAGTAGTTATTTGGTCTAGGATAGTCAATATTTCAGCATGCTGCCATTAGCAGTTTTGCAATCATTTTAGCACACATCCAAACAGCAGAAACAGGGTTGTTACTATTAAAAAAAACCTATATTAAATATATGCCTTTTGCCCTTTATATGTTCTTAGGTTTTCCAGTCCTATCTAGTCCTACAGTGGCCAACCACATGCCCATAGGAAGCCCATAAACAGGATATGAAGGTGACCAAGGACTTCCTTTAGTTATCAGGTTGGATACTGTGAGAACATGATTTTGGTCTGATCCAGCCTGGTCTTACTATGTTGTTATGAGGGCATAGCTCCCTCCTGTTCTTTTATCCATAGCAACTGCTATTCACAAGCATCCTGACACTGATCCTACAGCTAACATAAAGTCATCACTATTAGCCATTGATAGCAATATTGTTCATTAATGTTTCTAATTCTGTTTAAAAAGCCATCTGACCTAGTGGCTATCATCACATCTTGTGGCAGGAATTCCACAAGTTAACTATGCACTATGTGAAGGAGTAATTGCTTTTGCTTTTGTCCTGAGCCTCCCACAACTCAGCTTCAAATGATGAATTGTTCTAGAGCTATATTATTATTTCATTGTGAATTTAAATGGTTTTTAACTGCCCTGAGTGGTATACGGGCACCAGAAGGGTCTGCAGATTGCAGATCATGGATGAGATGATTTGGAGAATGGAAGGAAGGAGAAACTCCTCAACCATCTCAAAAGTAAGATAAGTGCAACCCCACCCATGAGAATTTCATCAGCATTTTCTTTTCCCTTTGATAATTTCAAATGCAATTTCTTTTTTCACTTATTGATTGAGAATGTTCAAAATAATGTGGGAGAAATTTTCAACACAGCAGTACTTCCAATTTGATGTCTCAAATTGACAATGACATTCTGGAAACATTAAGTACAAGCATGTTCTAAGTCTGATGGTTCATATGATAGCTATTGCTGAATAGCTAAAATTATGTGATATTTTGCAGTGTGATCAAGAAGACATTGACAGCGTGGGCTTCTTGTCATCTCTAAATTGGACAGTAGTGAAAACTGTGCCTCTGGGTATCCTACTGAGCTCAGGGGTGGGAACCAAAGACAGAAACGATGTTCTTTTGCAGAGTCACCCCCACCCCACAAATAATAGAGTTATAGAATCAAAGAGTTGGAAGAGCCTGTTTAGTCCAACTGTGCCAATACAGGAAATCAACTACTTGTTCAGTGGTAGAGCATCTACTTTCCATGCGGAAGGTCCCAGGTTCAATCTCCAAATTCTTTAGGTAGGACTGAGAGAAAATCCTGTCTGAAATTCTGGAGAGACCCTGCCAGTCAGTGTAGAAGATGACACTGAGCTAGATGGACCAATGGTCTGACTAAGTTTAAGATGGTTTCCTATGTTTCTATCCAACTTCTTCTTAAAAACCTTTAATTAAGGAGGGATCACCACCATGTTCCACTACTGAGCAGCTCATGCCATCAGGAAGACCATCCTGATGCTTAGTCTAACTGGTTTTTCATGTCATTCAGGCTCAACCCTCCAGAGCAACAGGAACCAAATTTGCTCCATCATATTTGTGACAACCATTCAGATATAACCTCTTAAACATCTTCACACCCACCAACTTCAGTTTTTCTGTGGACTCAACTCTGAAATTCAACTGTGATTCACTTGGGTTGCCACCTCATATCAGAACATGCATGGAGAAGCTAGAAGAAAAGTAGGCTAGCTTAGAGCCCATCTTCATGCTGATCATAGAAAGAGTGGGAAGAGGATGAATGTGCTCTGGTGTTCCCAGTACATATCAGAACAGCCTGCTAGATCAGGCCAATGGCCCATCTAGTCCAACATCTCACAGTGGCCAACCAGATGTCTGTGGGAAACCCACAAACAAGAGCCCTACGCAAGAGCATTTTCTCCTCCTGCAGTTTCCAGAAACTGGTGGAGGCAGAGCATAGCCATCATGACTAGTAAGCTGTTGATAGCTTTAACCACTATGAATTTGTCTAATGCTCTTTTAAAGTCTTTCAAGTTGGTGGCCACTTCTGCCTTCTTGGGACCAAGTTCTATTGTTTAACTATGCTCTGTGTGATAAGGTACCTTTTATCGGGGTAGGGAACACTTTTTCAGGGCCACTTTCCTCCATGGACAATATTTTATTCTGCTTCTAATGTCTTCATATTGCTGCACACCACCATGATATTTCTTGAGCTGGTGTTAAATAAATACTTTTATGAGTAGATAGATATAGATAGAACAGACAAACAGACTTTGCAGGGACTGCATGCCAGTGGTGGGTCAGGTAATGAATGTGGCTCTCGTCTTAGTACAGCAGACTGCAGTCCAGCCACCCAAAAGTCATCTACAAGTTATTTTCTCCAACCAGGCATGCTAGAGGTGCTATTACAGTTCATTGACACATTCCAATTAGGAAAAGAAAAAAGAAAAACTGGATGAAGAGGATAAAACAGGTCCACATAGGGGTGTGGCCTGGGGAGTGAGGGTGTGACTTGGGGTAGAGGCATGCCATGGGGAGGGTCCTGAGGGCCAGAGAGAGAGAGCTAGAGGGCCTAATTTCGCCCTTAGCTCTGAGGTTCTTGAGTGACACCAGTGCTATTTTTCTAGAAAAAGAGGTGCCAGAACTCACCATGAGTGCCTCCCTTGTTCTCTTATAATTCCAATGGCACCCACCTGAGAGGTGTTGGAACTGAGTTCTGGCAAGTTCTGGCTGAGAAAAAGCACTGAGCGGCACCATCAGTTACATCACAGTTTTTAAAGGAAAACATCAGAGACTCAGCACCTGCCACTTGCATTACACAGCAGGATTTGCAGCAGGAGAGTATAAGAGTTTATGAATGGATTTGCTGCCTAATGCATTCTCACACGAAATGACAATCTAAAAAACAAACAAAAAAACATTTAAAATCCCACAATGCAATCCAGTCTTCAGTGGGCTGGGAGACTTCCAACAAATTTAAACACCTGTGTAGCAGAGGTATGCACCTGCTTACTTCATTCCCGCTGATCAGTCTGAAGGTTAGGACACTGTTTCTATTAAAATAAATAGGGTTGTTGTTGTTTTTAACCATGAAAGGATTTTAGTTCTGTTGGAACAACAAAACTGGATTTGTACATTTTCTGTATGAGTATTCAGCAAAGCAAGGCCACTCAAATGTTATGTTATATAAATCCACTTAATGACAGGCTGCGATCCTAATTACATTTACCGAGGAGTGTTCCTTTGAATTCAGTGTGGCTGATTTCTGAGTAGACATACAGTGGTGCCCCACAAGACGAATGCCTCGCAAGACGGAAAACCCGCTAGACGAAAGGGTTTTCCGTTTTTGAGTTGCTTCGCAGGACGAATTTCCCTATGGGCTTGCTTCGCAAGATGAAAATGTCTTGCGAGTCTAGAGATTTTTTTTTCGCTTTCCCCCCCCCCTTTATCTAATCTGCTAAGCCTTTAATAGCCTTTAATAGCCTTTTAGCAGCTAATCCCCCTAAGCCTTTAAGCCTTTAATAGCCGCTAAACCGCTAATAGCGCTAATCCGTTAAGCCGCTAATAGGGTTGCTTCGCAAGACGAAAAAACCGCTAGACGAAGACTCTCGCGGAACGGATTAATTTCGTCTTGCGAGGCACCACTGTATATAAGATTGCACTGCATTACTCTGATCTGTCCTCCGGGAAAGGAGATGATGATGATTATGCCTTATTACCTGCCCTTCACCATCTAACTCCCCAGGTTGCAACAATTAAAACACACCATAAATATTAAAGCACAATACTACACAATATTTTAAACAATATAAAACAACTGTGTAATGTATAACAACTGGATAATGAATATGTAGGAGGGCAGCATCTTGACAATAGGCTTCAGTCTCATCCCTTCTTGTTCATCCTGATGTATTAATGTACTTCTGAAGAGAGCCTTCAGCATCAGTTGATTTTTCATGCAGCCTTCCCCAACCTAGTAACCCCCATGTGCGTTAATACTACAAAACGCCAGGAAACTGCAGCTGTTAAGGGACACATATGAAATGGCATCCTATGTTCTGACTAGTTCCAGCTCCATCACTGCCTTGGAGTTAGATGGCAGATGGGTGAACCTAAGTCTCAGATATGTCTGTTCGCTGGAGTAGGCACATGGAGTCTATGATACTGACGTTATAGAATCATAGAACTGTGGAGTTGTAAGGGACTCCCAGGGTCATCTAATCCAAACCCCTGCAATGCAGGAATCACAGCTAAGTAATCCCCGACAGATGGCCATCCAACCTCTGTTTAAAAACTTCCAATGAAGGAGAGACGATCACTTTTTGTGGTAATGCATTCCATAGTCCAACAACTCTTACCACCAGAAAGTTGTTCCTATGTTTAATTGGAATCTCCTTTCTTTTAAACGCATTGGTTTGGGTTCTCCCCTCTGGAGCAGCAGAAAACAAGCTTGCCCAATCTTCCATGTGACAGCCCTTTAGAAATTTGAAGACAGCTATCATTTCACTCTAAGTCTTCTCTTCTCCAGGCTAAGCATATTTAACTCCCTCATCTGTTCCACATTACAAGTGCCCAGCTGACAAGAAAATGCCATCTACCTCCCAGGTTTCTTCTTATAATGGCAGAATACAAGTCAGATAACTCAGCCTTAGCTAAGGCCCCAGAGGGAAACAAGGGGCCCATTGCCTCCATCCCCAGGATGAACCATAATTTCCAGCTTTCCCAGTTTTTTTAAGAGAGGGAGAAGGTTCCTCGCATTTGTAGAACATGAGATAGGAAAAGTGTACAGCCACTATTCTTAGCTTTTTTTTTTTTTTTGGTGAGAAACTATGTAGCCTGTTCTCTCTCAGTGTTTTTACTTTGCTGGAAGAAATCCTGCTGGAAGAAATCCTGCAGACACCCATGCCTATAAGAAGAGCTCTGCTGGATCAGATACAGTCCAGCATCCCATCACCCAAAGTGGCCAATCAAATATCTTTGCAACCCAGTAAGGCTGGTTGGGTTGAGAAATGCTAGCTTGCCCAAGGCTTATATAAGATGAGAAAACTATAAAGGTGTTGGATTTTTCACAGCGAAGTTCAACACTCTAACCAATATATATCACATTTGCTATTATATTATATTATATTTATTTATTTAAAAAAACTTTTGTGAAATGTGCAAAAAAATGTTTTTATGTTGCTTCAATGCTTCAGGTAAGAGCAGTAAGACTAATGCGTATCCACTAAAACAGTAAAGAACTTTGTACCTTTAGGAAAAAATATGTCTTCTCTACTTCATATATTTTTAATTTCAAATTAATTGAAAGAACATTTATCAAGGCCTTAGTAGGAAGAAAATTAAATATTTTATATTAATGGAAGTATTCCTATGATACAAAGTTTGGAAAGCTTTAAAGAATAATTTCTGTTTAATAAATAATAAAACTACACTGGTCATTGAGGTGTACAATTAAATCCTCATTAAAAAGGTATACATTTATCATATTCTAGCAATAAATTAAATAGACAATTCTCCACTATAATTTTATGAAAGCTAAACAAATCTGTATTTAATGGCTGGAAGATGTGTAATCAGCATAATTGTCTTCTTAGCTCTAAGTGCAGTCTTTATTGGTTTCATGTAATTTAGAAGTATGACCTTTATTATGTCTTCCAAACTCAGCAAAACCTCCCTGTTTGTTTTTTAGCTGCAGGCATTTCTTTCCATTGCATTAATAAAATATTGAGTCCCAGGGATGGTTGTACACAAGAGAGCAGTCACAGTACTGTATATGGCAGCAAGAGTCCCCCCCCCCCCGATGTCTCTCAGATACTTAGGTCCCTGCCATACCCTAATCCTCCACATACTGTATTCACTATTGTATCATGGGATTCAATAGGTGGTATTCCCAGATAAATATACTTATTTATTTGTTCCTTTTGTACTCAACTCTTCTCAAACAGGCACCATGTTTGGCTTACATAACAACCCTGTGAGGTAGGTTAAGCTGAAAGACTGATTTGCCCTAAGCTATTCTGCAAGCTTAATAGTTGCAGACCAAAGCACATGAGTCAATGGCAGGTCAGGATCCAATTTTAGGAGCAAAAGAGGTTCATTGTGTGGATATTAAAATTAGACTCAAAGAAAAGTGACATCAAGGGAATAAGTGACACAGGTAAGGAAATGAAATTACTGACAAGGTGAAGGGATGGCTCTTAAAATTATATTTTCCCATTTGTTGCTTGATGCAGATCCACATTTAAAAAGACAAAACTACTGCCACATTTAGTTTGGGCGTGAGCGGCAACCTGGGGTTCCCACAGCCACCCCCAGCCATCTAGCTACTATCCCACATTGCCTTAAGCTTACAAAACTGAAAACACATATGGCTGTGAGATCTAACTTTATCTGCTTGAGTTAAGATCTATGTTCCAAGTAGGATATGTCTTCTTCAGTGTTGGACAGCCCCATCAAAATGGTGTCAAATAGAAAAAGGTGTCTGGCTAGGTCAAGAGGCAGAAAGTTTAGAAGAGGGTATAACTTCATAAGAGCTGAGAAACAGACTCAAATGAGACATTGTTCGTCTGAATGGAAATGTAGAGAAAATGGCTAAATGTTTATCTCCCCCTGCAGGCCACATTTGGTGCCACAATGTCAGATGACGTATTTTTGCCTTCATGGTTTGAAATCAAACTATGTGGGCAAAGTCAATGTGCTGATTGTCAGGCCTATGCAAATGATCAGGCCCTTGTGGCCTTTACTTGCTCCACTCTTGAAATCATATATGACATTAGGTGTAGGGCAGTTGGGTATGGGCTTCTTCAAAATGGTGTCACAGGACAAATACAGAAGCCAATGGGCCAGAGTTTCCCCACTGCTTGACTAGAAAGAAATTATTTTCCCTACTCCCTCGCAACACTAGAACCAATTGAACTTATTGATAGTGGTTTCAGGACTAACCAACCAACAAAATTCTCACATGGAACAAAATATCTTACGGAATTCATTGCTTTGTTATGCGGTAGATTTTTAAAAAGTCATTGGGTTAAAAACTCTAGTCGTTAGATAAAAAATGCAACCTCTACTTTACAGATCTTCTCGGAACTTGCCTTTGATTGCCATGTGACGGGGACAATCAACAGGGTATGGTTGTCATTGTCATGGCCTGCAGCTGAGAAGTGTCTGCCTAGCCACAGTTACAAGACAATGTTGCACTAGATATGGAATGATGAATCTGTGGCCCTCCAGATGTTGTTGGACTACAACTCCCATCAGCCCTGACCATTGACTATGCTGTCTTGGATTGCGGAATCCTAACATCTGGAGGGCTGCAAGCACTACACCTCTTCACCAGAGGGACCTGTGGTCTTGCCCAGTGTACCAATTTTTACAATACATTAAATGTAATGCAGAGAGCTCCTTATACATCTCAAAACATGCCAATTCAACTACTCATTCCTTTGTAACATTTAATTATAGGAAGGATACCATCTGCGAACAGTTTATGACAGATAATATAACATAACATTCTTCTCCTTGTGTTTGACTATTATTCAACAAGAATGTCAGCAAGCTCTAGTTTTATTTTTGGTTCACCCATTCTGAAACTGTGATATTATCAATCCATGGAGTCACAGAGTCCCATAGTACGTAACAGATAAATCTTTGTGGAGGAAAAACATGTCAGCTATCAAATAGACTACATTTCCCAATATACCTTTCAACTTACATACATGCTCATTTTCCACTGCATTGAATGGCTGCTGCTCCAGTCAAGACCTGGGATTCAGCTACATTAGTCAAGAAACAGTGTTTTGAATGGGTTATAAACATGCAACACCAGGTGGCACCAGAGAGCAAAAGAAATTCTAAGCGATTTTCCTTAGTGTTTGTTTTTCTTTTGTTATAACAATTTGATTTCAGACTTACAGGGTTTTTTTTCCTGTATGTAGATCCACCCCTGGTTTTCTGCAGTCAAGAATATTGTGTGAGACACACAGCAAGGAGGAAGCACAAAAATATAAGGGAGTGTGGTGGGGTCAGTCTTGCCATTTGCTGGTTCCCAAAACAATTTGAATGTCCCCAACACTACCCTGGCACAGCTAGGAACCTTTGGAGGAAAGCTCCCAGTGGCATCAATGGCAACATTTCCCCTTAGGCTCTGAGCCACATGGGAGAGAGGCTTCATTCTGGTCAGCTGTGTGTTGCATATCTAATTTTGCCCTGCTGCTTAGATAGATGCATTTCACTTCATAATGCAACATATTTTCAAACCAGCCACGTCCAATTTTTAAATGTATTGATTCTGCTATCATTTCACTTGGTCTCCACCCCCCCTCCAAACACCTTTTTCATTTGTCACTGATCTCTCTGTAAGAACACATACAACTTTCAGTAGCAGATTCTTTTTTATTCTGTGCAAATGTGATTTGTAACTGAATGGGTAACTGAAAATCCTTTTGGCACAGCATCATAAAACAATAGAGCATGTGTTGCTAATACCATTTCCCTCTTACAAAGAAAACTTTTTCAAGCCAGCCAATTGCTGAAATGTCAAGAATTTGATCCAAAAGCCTCTTGGGGGCCAGGAGCACTCCTCCACGGGGTGCAACACACACGTTGCAACCTGGCATTTAAGCAGCTGCTCCTATAGATCATGTTCTTAAATATTCGCTAGCATTTGTCAAAGAACCTGAGAAATATGTTTCAGTCTTGTAAAATAAACCATAGAAAAATACCTCTCTCCTTAGTGCATTCACAAAACATAACGAATTTAGGAAAAAGAGAACCAAGATGCATAATATTATTTAACTGAAAAATCAGTTCCAACTTCCCACAGTTTTCAAAAAAAAGCATGGGTATTTCTAGGAGGAAGGATAGTTACAGGATAGATCAGTGGCCATCTTGAGACTAAAATGTTTGAATGGTAAATATAATTTGAAACTAGATAAATTCCCAAGCCCAAATAGCTGTAAGGCACAAAATAAAATGAGACCAGTTGCAGCATAAGGGCAGAGGGCCTTCTCATGAGTGGCGCCAGACCTGTGGAACGCCCTTCCATCAGATGTCAAGGAAATAAATCTAAAAGATGACTTTTAGAAGACATCTGAGGCAGCCCTGTTTAGGGAAGTTCTTAATTTTGATGTTTTATTGTATTTTTAATATTTTGTTGGAAGCCACCCAGAGTGGTTGGGGAAACCCAACCAGATGGGTGGGGTATGAATAATAATAATAATGTGGTTTCCCCGCTGTGCTGCCTACCTGGCTAAGAGGGTACGTCACCCCTGCCCTTGCCCCACCCCATACCACTACTACCAATGGCTCTCCACTGCAGCTGGGGAGCAGAGCAGCAGCAGAAGCCCACTTCACCTGCCACCATTGAATGAGATCGTACAGGAATGACCACCAGATGATCCTGGTGAAAGACAGAATGCCATCTCCTGAAGACAGGAGCTGCATCCTAGTGCCCCGATGATTTGCCACATATTTGTCCACCATTATGATCAAAATGACAAATAATATCAACCTACCGCAGAGAGTAGGGATGTATACAACTCCAGTGTCTATATACTGTATTCACAATGTTTAACCTCAAAAGGCAGGTGTTTTTACCATGCTGCTTTCCTTTCGTAGAAAAACAGCTTTTAATGTAATGTATTAAATAGGTGGTCACAGATTCACTTTTGCAAGATTATGTTTGTATTAAATCCAGGTTTCATTTAAAACCAGATAATTTAAGTTTACCACAATTATTATGTATATTTTTAAGTGGGTTGAATTTTTTTTTTTTTATCCAATTTAAATTCCCTCCCCCTATCACTTATCTATTCTGCTTTTCCTCAAACTTCCCTCATTATAGATGAAGGAACAGATTTCAAACAGCTCTAAAATGGTCAAAAGCACCAGTGCATGTTTACTTAGAAAATCTCACTGGATCCCATGATACTTATTCCTAAGAAAGCATACATGGACTTGGAGCTTTAAGCCCAAAGTAACATGTATATGTGATTGAGCCATGCAAGTGTGTGTCTCCTTGAGTTCTAAGGCTCCTTTACTTAGTCCGTACTGTCTTGCTTTGGAGGCTGAAACTATCAGGGTAGCATTTTGCAATATATTGAAGAAATCTGAAATCGTGTTTAAACAAATCCTTTGTCTACATTATCTTTTCATCTAAGATGTTTGCAGTGCTTTGAATGAACTAAAGCAGGAGCTGGTTTTACATGAAAGCAACCAGCACACTTTTTTATCAGCTATGTTATATATGAGTCTAATTTATACACTGCTATTGCTGGAAAGTAAAGAATCCTCTTAAAAGAAAAAGGCAAATAAAGGGCTGCAATGGCAAATTATGGAAGCTGGAATCACACAAAGACCAAAAGTAAAAAACAAAGGGAGGGAAATCACAAGATTGTGTATGTTTCTTTACACTCCTCAAGTAGGATTATTGTTGGTTTTATGGAAAGTTCATCCTGAAGGCACATGGCAGTTGCATTAGTTTAGCAAGATTGAGCTGTTTAAAATTTCAGGGTTGTCCGCCAAAAAAATAATAATAGGAAGTTGTATGGAGAGGAATGTGCTGACAGCAGTAATGTTTCGGTAATAATTCATGTGTTGTAGATGACGCTCTGGAAAGCAGCCCAGCTGGCTAATGCAGATTGGTGATGCTCTCCTGCTGATGGCTGTACAATTGATTGGCATTTCTGCTCCATCATGAAATCAGCTTGCAAATTAAATGGAGATAGTTTGGAAAGGGGGGAGCGAGAACAGAAGAAGGGTCTCACTGCCTGAATGTGTTGCGTTGGATGAGGTTCAGAGGGTTGGGTTCTTCTCAAAAGAAAAAAGCTGGGTTTGTCAGCTCAGTTTGATTTCAACTAGTGCTCAATCATCCAGCAAAAGAAGCACTCTTGACTTCTGCCTGATTCAGTCCCTCCTTCCTTTCCTCTCTTCCTCTCTCAATAATATACTGCTGATATTATATAGATATGCACCTGCTGGTGTTCATGAAGTCCTATGCTCATCTGACTTTTCAGACAGCGCTCAAGTAGGTACTGAAGCATGGAGGTGAAAGCTAAAGATAATACATCATCTTGAAACATGTCTTAGGACAAGAGCACTTGACTATGGCCAAGTATATTGAATATGTGGATCTCCCTCAAGTTCTCATGCAGTGGTTCACAGCACCACTCAGGCGACCCTCCCACCATGACAGACTCTTCCTTCTTGCCATTTCCCATTTGTAGTAGCATGAAGAAAACAGTCCTATTTGTGTGGTGGGCACCACAGAGATAGATTGCCCAAACACAAAGGACTGGCACATGGTGACAGTTGTCATGTCAAACAATTTAAAGCAGCTTTCATGTGACAGCCACAACAGATGCATTGTATGGCAGCTGGAAGACATGCACTTTTTGTTTAGGCTATCATGGGACAGCAAGAAAACATTTGAACATTTTTTGAAACATTTTTTTTAAAAAAGTTATTCACCATGAAATCATCAGACTCTTGGCCCAACTTTCTTCTCAGGGTAGTTTTGTGGATAGTAGGGGACAACATGTGTGCCACTTTGATCGGCTTGGAAGATGGATGAGATATAGAACATAATGTAAATAAGACTTCCTTATTAAAGATCTGGGCACATTTGCAGATGCATCCATTACTGGATGCTATTGAGTATGAAACAGTTAAGCTGAGTGTAAATTATACAAGTTCAGCAGAGGTGAGACTCTTCCTTGGTGTGTGGTAAAAATATCACATGTTCACACTTTTTTCAGTACCCAGAAATACAACAAAGTAATGTCTCTTTCCACAATTCACTAGAATGAAAGTGTATCCAGCTGTAGCTCAGATATCATCGCTTTTATATAACATACAGCAGGACATTTACCAACATTCTACCAAGCATTACTGTAAATAATTAAAACTGAACACTTAATCAAAATTACTAAATGCATTTGCTGCTGTAACATAGTTGCTATAAAAAGAAACTTGTTTTCTATCTCTGTCTTGCACAGTAATATCTTCATTTATTTAGACTGCAATCTTACGTGCATATACAGTACAGTGGTACCTTGGGTTAAGAACTTAATTCGTTCTGGAGGTCTGTTCTTAACCTGAAACTGTTCTTAACCTGAAGCACCACTTTAGCTAATGGGGCCTCCCGCTGCCGCCATGCCGCTGCTGCACGATTTCTTTTCTCATCCCGAAGCCAAGTTCTTAACCCGAGGTATTATTTCTGGGTTAGCAGAGTCTGTAAGCTGAAGCGTCTGTAACCTGAGGTACCACTGTATCTGGAAATAAGCTCCATTGAATTCAGTGTGGCTTGCTTCAAAGTTGAGTATAGGATTGTACTGCTTTTACTGTACTTACATTAACATTAACTTTATCTTAAAGGTTCAAAGCATGTAAGGTTTAAAATTTATATTCTGCTTATCTCAAATGCCTCAAAGCAGTTAAAGTGATCTCCAACTGAGTATGATGAAATAAAAAAGACTCACAAGCTCCCAGCTGCTGGGCACAAATAAATGCAGCTTGAGGTCCACTTAAAATGGATTCCGCATCCCTTTGGTTAAGATCCTAAAGCAAAAAGTGGGGGCAAAGGTAGTTTGCCTGCCCTATCCAAACCCTGTCCAAAAGATCCATAGAATTGCTGTGTCCATTTTTCTCTTATAATCACAGAGTAGCTAAAAGAGTGATTGAAGAACGGATAAGATTTCCAGCTTTTTAGTGTGTGATTAAGGAAAATGCAGGTTCTAACCCACATGATAAGCACTAAGTGAAAAAGCAATGCTCATGAATTCTGTTTTAATGAACACTAAGTAGAAGAACATAATCTCATGTATGTGGCATTATACTACTTCCATATAATGTGATTAGCAAAACTCCAGGGAAGGAGGGATCCATAGCTGTGTAGTTTTAGCTGCCAAAACTGCAAAAGGGCCAGTTATTACTAGGATTTTTATTTTTTTATTTTTTTATACCTTATTTACAAAACACACAGGATCTCATAAGTAGGTTGTGGGGTGGGTGGAAGCTGCAATGCTATTTTCCCAGCAGACAGGGCACTGTTGCCTCCTGTGAGGAAGAGGGTGAAGGCATCAAGGAGGTCAGCATGGAGGTCACTGGTGTAGACATTTCCTCCAGAATGTACCCCAAAGAAGTTTATCAATCCATCCATCTTTCCTGGGAACGCTGTGAATTGAAGCTCTGTGAGGGGAATAGGGGTCTCCTGACAACTCTCAGCAGCCTTAAACTACAGTTCCCAAGATTCTTTGGGGGAAAGCTATGACTGTTTAGAGTGATATAATATTGCTTTAAATGTATAGTACAGATGGGGCCCATTAGTATTTTGCAGAATGGAGAATTCCCAGCAACCTTGCACTAAACAACTATCTGACTTTTAGAAGACATCTGAAGGCAGCCCTGCAGAGGGAAGTTTTTAATGTTTGGTGTTTTAGTGTTCTTTTATAATTGTTGGAAGCTGCACAGATTGGCTGGAGCAATCCAGTCAGATGGGCGGAATAATAATAATAATAATAATAATAATAAGCTGGTCATTTAGTGGTTTGAATAAAGAACAGTGATAAGAAATATTTGGGTATTGTATTCAATTGTTAGCCAAACCATGAGAAGTTTCAATTAGGTATGATGCTTTAAAAAAATAGCCTAATACAAATATATATCTGAGTGAAAAAGTTTGGATTTGATATCCTGCTTTATCACTACCCTAAGGAGTCTCAAAGTGGCTAACAATCTCCTTTCCCTTCCTCCCCCACAACAAACACTCTGTGAGGTGAGTGAGGCTGAGAGACTTCAGAGAAGTGTGACTAGCCCAAGGTCACCCAGCAGCTGCATGTGGAGGAGCGGGGAATCAAACCCGGTTCACTGGATTACGAGTCTTAACCACTACACCACACTGGCTCTCAGTGTGAATGGATGTGCCTGTGCAATATTAAAACAAAACAAAAAACAAGCAATATATTTAAGACAAGTGAGTGAGTCTTTTATAGAAAACAGTGTACAGTAATGCTAGGATGAAAAATAAATGTGCTAAATAATTCAGAAAAACCTCTCCATGTTAAGAGTATATATTTACTATTTGCCATTGCAGATAACACTGCAACAGTACATTTTAATTATATTAATGCAAATAGAAAATAAAAATATAACACATATTCAATGAGATAAAGTAAATAAAACGGGAAGGTTCTTTGTTATACATAACAAGTGAATTGTTAATATGCACATATATTATCCCACATTTGATATCATACCTAAATTAGCAATAAATGTGCAACAGCAAAATATAAATCCCAATAAAGACTATATACCATGCCAATCTTAAAAATATCATATCACTCCAAGCAAGACATATAACTGAACAACAGCTATATTTTATACAAAAAAATTGTACATATAACAAAATAATGCACCTTACACTAATTAAATCTAAACAATTTCTCTTATACTTCTAACCTCCTAATTCCACTTATATTTTCCCAGTGCATCTAAAGAGAGGAACCAATACATGATGCTAAGGGATCCATATTTCTTTTCCTTCCTTCCTTCCTTCCTCTGACCCTAACCCTAACCCTAACCCGGAACCATATCTTTTCATAGGATATACTACCCACCCAGTCTATATGTTTTCTGCCCAAAGGTGATTAGGCAGGGCAATGTGAGGACCTTGCAATGGTATTATTTGGTCGGTGTATTCGGGACTAGGGAGGAATATTTCTTGCAAACAAATTGGCTGGCCTGCTGGTTTTTGCCTACCTCATAGCAAATGTCACAACTTTGGGCAGATAAGGCATTGGGTTGGGTCCTTAGCTGATCAGGTACCTCATTAAAGAGGGGTCAGGAAGGTGTATCTTTGTCCGGGAGTCCACACGACAGGAGGGCAATGAGCACCTTTCCCAATTGTGGCCCTGGCATGATCATACCACCTGGTGTATGTCAGGGGATGACCCCTCCCCACACACAGAGTTAGGGTGAACCTCATCCTATTTATCAACCAACAGACAGGCTGCTTTATGCCAGACACATATCAAATGCCTTGGCCAAAACCTACTTGTTGTGGCCTCTTTCAACCCAGTACCAATGCCCTGTATCTTATTTCTGTGGTTGGCCCCTCACCAGGCTGCGGGCATCATGTGCCTGGGTATGCAAACACATCAGAACTAATGCCCACAAAGACCAGCTACAACCTGACCTCCATATAAGATTTATGCAAAAAATTCAGATGAATGCTCAATAAAATGGTTGTCTGGAGGAGCCCTCTGTTCTGCCTATTGGCAGAAAGGCAGGAAATAAAGGAAATAAAGAAAATAAATTAATAAACAACAAAACACAGGTGCATTATTTCCTCCAGGGTCTGGCTAGAAAATGGTTTTCCTAGGTTGTGAATGTTTTGGTTGGTTGTATTTATGAAATTAGAAAATGTTCAGGATTTCAGAATTTACCAGAAAAAAATACTTCCCTGCTGTCCTCTTTGAACTGAAATGGGAAAGAAATGCACTTGATTTTTTTTTCCATCTCTCTCATCACATTGGAACATTTCTAAAGAACAATAAAGCAGTTCTGCTACACCAGCCACTACTTCGTGCTTCTCTTCTGCATTAGTAATTTAATCTGGCATTCAATTTATGCATCTACAGACATCTGTAACAAAACCCAAGGTTTCTTCCTACACAGCTTCTTTTGTTGTTATAATAATCTGCTTATTGAATTTTCTTCAATAGTCATAAAATAGAAAGGTCTTGGTAAGCACACAGGCTATGCTATGTTAGCACAATTCACTTGATATTTAGAAAGAATATTGTTGGGTTGCACAATGTACCTTCATGTCTAACTTGCCTAGAAACAGGTGGGAGCAAGAACTCAACTTGTCTGTGCAGAGTCTTTAGCAATAAATGAATGTTCAGGAAGCCACAATGCAATAAGAAAACTGAATGTGGCATATAGACAAAGCAAGAGAGAATGAGGGGAAGAGGGGGATATATATATATATATATATATATATATATATATATATATAGTTGAGATCAGCAGAGGAGGCCTTCTTGGTAGTTCCAGCATCCTCAGAATTGGCCGGGGAGAGGGCATTCTCTGTGGTAGCCCCTAAGCTGTGGAATTCCCTCCCCACAAAGGGGCATCTGGCACCTTCATTGTACAGCCTTCATTATATGCTGAAGATGCTGTTTACCCTGGCTTTAAACAGAAACCCTGTGCAATGACTTCTGTTTGACAATGGGGCTTTCTGCCCTTTTCTTCCTCCTGTGCACCCCTCAAAATTGGCTTTGTTTTTTTCTGCAGCCAGTTAAGATGGCCCCTCCTCACCCAACCTACATGATTCTGAAACTGGATTATCCCAGAGAAAAACCTCAGCATAATTGACAGGCATTTGCAAATACTCTCTCTATATTTTTCAAAATGCTTTTGGCTTGAGATCTATGAATTATTAGTGCATTGAGATTTTGCACACACTTATACTACATGGTTTGAGATTATGTTCAACTCTGTTGATGAGTGAGGATCAAGTATCACAGAATACTGTAAGGGAGAAATGCTCCGAAGACTTTTGAATTACTTCTTTCACCATTAATTCTATGGCATACTGTTAGGGACTTTTTCAGACTGGTCTGCTTCCATAAGAGATGACGAGGAATCTTAAGAGATCAGTTTGTGGTACAAGGAAATAGCATGGAGGTAGAAAGAGAATGGCTATAAAGGTGGAGTTATCACAACTGAGAAAACTCACATCACACACACACACACACACACACACACACACACACCCCAAAAAGTCTTCAGGTTCTATCTAGATAAATAAAATAATTTCCCAATCTTTGAACAGCAGAGATGGGGTTCTTTTTTTAAAAGGTACTTTGCACATGCTCATGGGCACTTTAACCATTCAACTTAATAGTCTTGTCAACACAAGGATTTTTACATGTACAATGAGACTTTCACCTTTTCCTCCTTCCATGCATATCCTGCACCCTCCTCAGATTCTGTGGGAGATTCCATGCGTACCCTGCACCCTCCTTGGATATGTTCTAGAAGCTTGAGAGAATCCACAGATTCCGAAGGGAAGATCATTCCATTGCACAAACAGAAACCCTTACACTGACAGAAAATTCATGGGGTGGTATGTTCAATATAACTAATACCGTATTATTTTTAAAAGACTTCTTTAACCATGGAAAGGAATTCTGCATATGTTCAATGGCACTCAGCTATAAGTGCCAGTGTGTTGGAAACAAAATATGAGAGCATTGCTCAAGATCAGGCATAAGCCCATTGCATCTGCCATGGAGAGATTTGGCTTCCATGAGATCTGGTGTGATCCAGACAGGAAGCTGCCTTTTACTGAATCAGACCCTTTGTCTATCTAGTTCAGTGTTGGTTACACTGACTGGCAGAGGCTCCCAGAGTTTCAATCAGGAACATTTCCTACCCTTACCCTGAGATTGAATCTGGGACTTTTGCATGTTCTCTGCCACTGAGTTTCAACTTACTTCCCCAAGAATCTTACTTCAAAATTTGAAGGGCTTCGAGCTGTTTTACAAATACTGTAAACACATAACATCTGTAAGGCTACAACAAATGTTACCAACCTGCACATACCAGCATGTTACTAGGAATGCAACGTGTGACACGACAAGCTATTTTCTGGAAGAAAACTGTTACTCTGTGCATAAGGGAAAGTGTCGGTCTAAAGATAGATGCAGCGCTGTCTGGAAACAATTCTGCAGATCAGCATCCTTACTTTTTAGTACATGCATGCACAATATTCTAATTCTGTTAGCAAAAAATAAACATAACATCACGACCACCAATTCCTTCTCCCTTTGAGACTTCTCAAGTGAAGAAAAGTCGAGTATCAGATTCTAGTCTCAGATAAATGAACCCTGTTGTTCCATGTGGCTTCACTATATTGTATGCTGGGAAGGAGCATAGTGGTCCCTAGACAAGGAAGTTTTTAAAAGGCAGCTGGTTTTTGAAATGTTTTACAGGCTGCAGCTGCCTTTGTAATTGCTTACAGAACAAAATAAGCACCAAAGCAAACAGACACACACACACACACACACACACACAAACACACACACAGAAAAAAAATTCCAAAACTGGTTTCTCTTCCAAGAAACTGAATACAAGATCAACAAGCAGTGAGAGCCAAAGAGTCTAATTCCCTTCCATTCATTGCAGCCCATTATCATACTGACCCATTTGATGGTGATGCTTGTAATGAGTAATAACTTCTGAATCGAAGAGGGTGACTGTCAGTTTGAGGGAAGCCTGACGGGAAATAGCGCTGAAGCATTACTGTCAACAGGTCTAATTGAGTCTTGATAATTTCCCCATCTAAAGATGTTAGCTAGGGCTACTTTGCCATGTGGTTTTGCAAACCTCTCAGCTGAAGAACGGAAATATTAGTATGTGAGCTGCTTTGGGAGGCATTAATTGTCTGAAAAGTGGGATAAAATATAGTAAATAAATAAAACCAGTAGATCCACTGCTTTGAAAGGGTGCCTGCTGTTTGTTAGTAAAGCAAAAAGTACAAAGATGACAGAAGTTTCCAGCCTTTTCCCATCCAAAGAAAGCCTAATGTGGAACCCCCAGACTTCCAACTGTGCAGAGATTTGTTAAGCATCTAACAATATTATTGAAACAGACTGCTCCACTTAGATCTACTAGTAGACATGTGTCATGCCAGACAAGGCGTTATGGTGACTGAGGCAGAAAATCCAAATAGCACAAACTGGAGATTCCTCTGACAACAGCTTCACTGAACTGAGCAGGGTAAGGACACTAACATGAGAACACTACTGAGTTCTTGCACAGGAGCACTGCTCTGCTCCTGTTGTTTTCAATGAATCATAGAATCAATGCTGGATTTATGTGGGAGAGATTCTTCATGGATTCTGATCAATGTGTCAGATCTGTGTGATACCCTGGTGATGGCCACACCTATCCCAAGAGACCTGCCTCACCTTACCTCAAGTAACTTATGTTGCCTATGGCTTCCTTTCTTTATTAAGATGTGCCAAGGAAAGGTTCAAATTCTCAGCTGAAGCTATTTTTCTCAGTATCATTTCTTATTCCAGTCCCAGATTTCTGCTGCTCATCCTCAGTAAAATTAGATTAACCTGGTGTGTGAATGTTCAACTGTACAACAGATACAGCAAATTCCTGGGGAAAGTGAAAGCTCCGGGTTTGTCTCACCATGAAACATCTCACTGAAGAGGCTTTTACAAAAATATTCATCCAATAAAGGAATAGAAAAAAACATTAGATGATTATTTTCTTCCCACTCTAAAATGAATCAAACACTCGAAAAAGATTACAGTTCTTTGCCAACCAGACTAAATATGCTTAGCGTACATGTGAAATTCAAATCATTTTAAATTTTATATGGAGTTGTTGTTTTACTCAGGCCTGTTAAACTATGCAACACTCCAGAGTGACTTGCTTATGATCTTTTAATATTTTGGTCTCTCCAATGTGTTGTTATTATAATTATTATTTATTCATTTAATGAATTGCTTCCTGTGCAGTATCTTGAAATGATTTCACAATAAAAATCACACACACACACACACACACACACACACACACACAATTGCATATATAAAACCAGTAGTTTTTGTTTTAATAATCATTTCAGTCCAATATAGATACCTACTGGGAAAAAGTCTCCAATTAAAAGGCTTGTTGAAAAAGAAAAGACAACAGAGGCAGCAGCTCTCAGGCTCCTCTGTCTATTACATACCAGGGTTGTTGGGATCAACTCCCATCATCCTTCACCATTAGCTACATTGGGAATGGGGGATAGAAGCTGGAGTCCAGCAACTACATTGTCTGGCCCTGGAGTTTACAATATAGAGCTTCAGTACTTTTTAAGTGGACCTCTAATATGGGGCTACTAGAGTCAGGGTTCATAGTTGGCATGGGTATACTATATAATAAACACCTATATGGCACTTTCAGCGCTAAAAACATCTCACACACTTTATTCTCAGTTCACCTTGCAACACCCTTCTAAGGTAGTCTAATATATTGGTGATGTGGAGGTTGAGTTTGAAAAATTGTCTTGCCAGAGAATGGCAACAGTGATGTAAAATGGGAAATTCCAGCTGATAGCTCATACACTTAACAGGTAAGTGTCACCAGATCCCACCTCTGTATATTAACTCACATCACACTGAAATCAAGAATAGAACATCCTAGTTTTGCCAAATTATGTTGCTTCCTTTTTACAGTGCAAGCCTAACCATGTCTACTCAGGAGTAAGTCTCCCTGTATTCAGTGGGCCTACTCAAAGTAAGTGGGGTTAGGATTCCTGCCCTAGCGTTACAACTTTCATAGGATCAGTCACAAGTAGCCCATACTGACAAAGTCTGAGAAGTTGTTTGCCCAGTTAGCTGGCACATCCCCACTTATACTGACATCACATTTAAGTAATCACGCTGCAGCCATTTGATCTTTCGCATCCCTGAGTGTTTATTCCTAGCTATCATTCTTCACAGTAATACAGTCTATGTTAACCTATTTGGCAACTCTGTATGATTCAGCTATTTGTCCTGATAAATACACCCACATACATAACCTCCCCTGTAACAAGTGCCAGCAGTGAAAGCATCGATTTTATGCTTTTTTGCTTTGCTACCTAGAATGCTTTCTGCAGAAAGAAGACTCCCAACCCAGAAGGTCATGTTTGAAACAAGGATGACGGTAGAGACTAGCACACCAGGAGAATGGCCGTGAACTCCTACCAAAAAAAAAGCTGCCATTTACAAAAGCTTATACCAGTCCTGCTTTATCTATTTAACCTTTTCCTCTTTCAAAATGCAGTTGTTTTTTTAGACAGGCTAAATTGATTTCACCACGCATTTCGCCATGACATTTGCTTCTTTTATTTTGGCGTGTGGGACTGAGTTCTCACCGTGTTTCCAGTGCTTTGACCTCTGTGCTTTTAAGCTTTTTCACCTTGAAAGAGGGAAGCTCTTCCACACTTAACCAATTAAATATACATACCACAGTGTTCTCGAAAAGATCAGTAAAAGTGTGTACCCCGTGAAGGGAAAGCATTTTAGGATGAATTATTGATCAGAATTTCAATTAAAACAACAACAACTGTCACTGTGTCCTGTTGGGCCAGAGAATTGTACCATCATGTAGCATTCATAGGGTTAAAGAGGATGGTGTCTCTGGCAACTTCCACATTTAAAGCATTATGAAGCATTTAAAGCATCTTGGGAACTGTAGTTTGTTGTTTGGTGCCGAGAGTTGTTAGGAGTCATACACCCCATTCCCCTCATAGAGCTACAATTATCAGAGTCCCTCTTCCCAAGAAACAATGGGAATTGGGAGCTCTGCGAGGGGAGTAGGAGTCTCCTAACAAGTCTCAGCAAATTATACTTCTCTGGGGAAACCATGATTGTTTAGAGCAGAATGATAGTTCTTTTGATGTACAGTTTGGATGTGGCCTCTGCCTCAAGGTCTACTCATTAGCTGGGCAGAAGTGGTTTGTTCACTAACCTCCTTAAGAGTCAGCATTGGTATGGTGGTGAGGAACAGGAGCAATAGCTTACTCATCGGCTGTCTGCCTGGATAGCAAGTAGATGGTAGCAATGATTGAGAAAAGGAGCAGCGGCAGTAGTTACTGATGATGACATTGAGGAGCTAGGCTCAGTGAGGCAAGGACCAGGGAACTCACAGAGGGTGTTCTGCTGAAGGGTCCTCCAAAATCTGGACCCAACACTGCAAGGCCTTGAATTCTTCTCAGAGAGATGGAGGGGGGAGAGAGAGAGGGAGAGAGAGAGACTCTTAACTGGCTGAAGAAGCAGCAGCTGTGGTTTGGGGGGCCACAGAAATATATGATTGCTCCTTCCATTTCTGGCACATTAGTAACATGTCAGGAAGAAAACGTAGCAGAGGAAATGCAGAAGAGGATTAGAAGAAGGCATGGACCTGAAGAATCCATAACCTTCCTAGTCCCCCAGCATTTCCCAAGTCATGCTGAGACTGCAGCAGTTTTGGTTTTGGAGCTGGTGTTCCCATCATCCCTGACCAAAGTCCAAGCTGTCTAGTGCTGATGGGAGTAGCAGTCCAGCAATACCTGGAGAGCACCATGTTGGTTACCTTTGATGCGCCCTTCTATTCTGCTGGAAGAAGCCTGCCAGGGCACTGGATATGGTGGTTCAATAATCCTCAATTCTCCCTCCACTATTTAGGATTGCAGCCTGAATCTCCAGAAGCTAGCACTATGTCCAGACTAAAAGCCTTCACATTACAATGCACATTTGCAAATTCTGACTGCAAAATATGTGGCAAATATTACTGGGGGCAAATGACAATTCATTATCTGGGTACAGAACAGGAAGTCAAACTGAACAGCATTTTGAACATGGATTAGCAGCAGAGAAGACTATAACATCTCCATAAGCAGTACTGTTGTTGTTTTTCTTTAGATGAGTCATATTCATTTGCAATACAGAGATTCAGTGTCCCTTACCTGCATACATCCTCTTTGGCTTTGTGGACCATTAAATATAATTAATAATTAACCATGTTGTCAAGGACTTAGATTAATTTCTGCAGTAATGGCCAGGTTGAAAACTTTCCTGATCAAGCTGAACTGGAGTAGGTTTCAGCTGAAGTCCCTGAACTGAAAAGATAATAGATTAATCTAACTCATTACATGAGTGAGAGATGTATTCTCTCGCTCACTTCCTCTTTCACCACTTTATGATAAAGTATCTTGTTATCGGCTAGAAATGTGAGTTACAAAAATAGTGATGCATGATACACCACTGAATGTCTGCTTGAGATTAACGGGGAAGGCAAATGGCTTCCATAATTATAGTTTGTCAAGATGACCATGATCGGCCTCTTTACTCATAAATTTGGTTTGATCAAATGGAGATTCTAGTCATATATTTGCATCTGTGCATATAAAACTAATGCCTTCCCCAGAACGTTTTTCTTACACACTTGTTGGCTGTGACCTTGGGAAAGGGCATATCCAGTCAAGATCATTAATACATAGCAAGTTTCACTGATCTGTGCTGCAACATTCTTAACAAAGGCAGGTGCCAGCCAGTACTGCCCCACTGCCAAACCCTAACACTGTGTGGTCTGGTAGCTGCTCACCCAATATGTTGTGCTGTGCACCAGCTCCTACCCCCCTGATGATAGAGCAGTTGCACCATTCTGCAATGTATACAAAACACAGAGCATGTTGTGGGGTGGGAGAAGCATCTAGGAGGGCCAGAGGAAGAGGTGGGATTTCCGGTCAGCTGGGCTAAAAGTTCCTTCCTCTTCAAGGCCAAAGAAAGACAGGAGGGAAAGGGCAGCAGGGGCAGAATGGAACCTTGCACCAGAGTTTCAGAAGCAACCTACCCTGAGGGTGGGGCAGCACTGTTGGCTGCCTGTAGTCTGAGGTTTGTACTCATGAGCCAAAAAAAAAAAATCGCAAAGCTTAACAACAACCAGCAACAGGGATCTGAGAAAGCATGTTTAATTCCCTTCTATAAAATAAGCACATCATTAAAAGTATACCATTTTATTTGAACATACTGCATAAACATCTCACATTTTTCCCAATTGTCAAAAGTAGTTGAACTGAAATATTTGAGGGGGGGGGATCAATAAATCTCACTTAATCTTGTTTAATTTGTGCAATCACAGGAATATTGATTTTGTTTTTTACCTACAAATATATCAGTTTGAATAAAACATGATTGAGCTTCAGTTTTGATGTAACTTGCAGCCAGTCTGGATAAATTTTAACTTCATTTTTGGTTTGTTTTATGTCTACTTTTTGTTTTAATTTACTCCTCTCCTCTTTACAAATAAATGGAGCCTGTATGTGTTTGAGAGAGGTGATTATATTATAACCTCCCATGGATAGGTATTTGGAAAACAGTACAACTTTGAAACTGCCAGATTTAACTAATGTTATAACCATTCATTTATGTTACTAATAAATTGAAGAAACAATGGACTTTTATAAGTAGAATATGTTGTGTGGAAAAATATAGCACCAGAAATCTTTTCCACCCCACATCATCCGTGAGAAGGATTCTGAAGCACAGAAGCTTGTGGGATGTAAAAATGGGATGCTTTTAATGTTGGGCATATGCAGAATTAAAGGTAAAGGGACCCCTGACCGTTAAGTCCAGTCGTGGACGACTCTGGGGTTGCGGTGCTCATCTCGCTTTACTGGCCGAGGGAGCCGGTGTTTGTCCGCAGACAGCTTCCGGGTCATGTGGCCAGCATGACTAAGCTGCTTCTGGAGAACCAGAGCAGTGCACAGAAACACCGTTTACCTTCCTGCCAGAGTGGTACCCATTTATCTACTTGCACTTGATGTGCTTTCGAACTGCTAGGTGGGCAGGAGCAGGGACAGAACAATGGGAGCTCACCCTGTCACAGGGATTTGAACCGCCAACCTTCCGATCGGCAAGCCCTAGGCGCAGTTTAGACCACAGTGCCGCCCGCATCCCATAGGTAGAATTAGCAAGGGCTAAAGGGAGGAACTTGGCCGAATACAGAAGTTTATCTCTGCACGTGATCACTGACAGGGCAGCCCTGCCATTAGGCAAAGGGCAGCAACTGCCTCAGGCAGCTAATGCTGGGAAAGGAATGGCAACAGTGTTGGAGGACAGAACTGTGTGTGACATGTGACCTGCCCTGAGCTGCCTCAGCTAGCTGGTCTCCTTAGGTACAGTGGAGGACACTGTTCCATAACTGGTGCTGAAGTTTGATTTACCTGTTTTTAGGTGGTTGCTTTTACTGGGTTTTTTGAAGTTCTAATTGTATTTTAGTATTGACATTTTCTCCACCCTGGGCTCCTTTGGAGTTTGTGAGATGTTCCCATTAGGAAAGGCTATCATTTAAACTATAGCTGAATGATTGTCCCACCCCTTATATGCTTATAAAATCAAATGATCATCTCACTTGGAACATCTCACCTCTTATATATGCAATCAGTCTCGGTGCTTTTTAGGTGAGCACCTCCTGCAGATACCATCTTATCAGGAGGTTTGTTCTACACAATGTAGGAATCAGGCTTTTGGTGTTGTGGAACCTTACCTTTTGAAGTTCCTCCCCTTTGAATATATCTGTTATCCTTTCAGAACCTACAGCAAGCAGTCTAAGCTGAGATCTTTCCCAGTCTGCATCAGTACTGGAAATATTTTAAAAACATTTTAAATATATTTTTATTGTTTTATCTCTTGTTGTTTGCCGCCCAGGGTTCTTCTGTGATAAATAAATAAGTTCCTTCCCTTCAAATTGCATTGAGAGCTTCTTCTCTCCAAGAGCCCACTGAGGTCAAGTCAGCAAATCAAAGCTCAATGAGCAAAATAAAAAATATGCAAATTAGGTAACTTTCAGATAACTTTTGAAGCACCAAAATGAGCAGTCCAAAGGGAAAATATATTGAAATCAAACAGAGAAGACTCGGAGTGCAAGAAAATTAAATGTATTTTTTGTGATGGTACTTACATTTTTTTACATTAAAAATGAATAATATTGTTTAATAAAACACTTAAAATGAGATTTTTAGGATATCCCATTGGTAGTTTGACATCAGTAGAAATTCCTTGCTGGTCATCAGATGGACCAGAATTGCCAGATTCATAATATCAAAACAGAAGATGCAGTTTATGTAAATATTCAGGATTTTATCTATATTCATTTACCTTGGAGCAATAATTACAGGATTTTCCAGGCATATAGTCAACTGGTTTCCTTTAGAAAACCTATTTTTATTAGAAATATATAAAAATGCATCCTGTGGTAGATATATAATATTTCTACATCAGTGCTTAAATTTTTTTTCAGCACAACACCACACAGGAGGCATGGTTATGTTGTTTTACTCATGCCCAGTTGGCTTCACAGCCTGTGTTTTGCCACTTGTGCTCTCGCTGTCTGGCCTGTTTCATTGTGCTTAGTGCACTGGCGTAATAAGGTGCAGAACAGGTTTCACGATACCAGAGATGATGCTCAGGGACAACCACCTCAACAACAAGTGTGATAAGCACTTCAACAGGTTCACCAGTTCTATCTACTGGAAACCCCCCTCATGGCATTCAGGATTCCATTACTCTCCAGGGGCAGACCATCTTAATCTGCCCACCACAGATCCTGCAGGGGAAGATCAGAGCTATAAATCCAAACTTCCGCCAGGAAGTGATCTGACTGTTACAACGACGTAACATCCACCCCCACTTCCATCTCCAGATCACCCCTTCCTCCATCTGGAGCAAACACTAAATCAGATACCGACTATTATGTAAAGATAGTTTCTTAATTGCTTACATAAGCCTGGTGGCATATATAGATTTTCTGCAGATATTTAAAGGTTAAAACACAAGGTACCTGCTGATTCTCCATTGGAAGAGCATTTCACAGGACTGAGCCAATCACACTAAAGCAGGCATGGCCAAACTTAGCCCTCCAGCTGTTTTGGGACTGCAACTCCCACCATCCCTAGCTGACAGGACCGGTGGTCCTGGAGGGCTAAGTTTCGCCATGCGTGTACTAAAGGCTCTGTTTTGTGTTATGTCAGATGAGCCTCACTTACTCAGGAGACTACCAACGGCACTCCTGCAAATTATTACAGTGATCAAGTTAGGATATAAGGGTTTATCCTGAACCTGGGTCATTCAGGGTCTTGTAAATTATTGCAATACCTTGAACCTGGCTCAGTAGTTCATTGGCAGCCTGTGCTTATGCTTTAACAGTGGTGTCACACTTGATCTTAGCCAATTGATGTAAACCTCCAGAATGTATTTTGTATAGTTACGGTAAGTTTTTACCCCTATCTTCAGTACATTGTATTTTATTTTATTGCTATGGCTAGTGGCAGATGCAAATAAAGATTCTTCTGGTTCTGAAATGGTGCCACGTGTTGTCAGCCAGATGTCCCCATCAGTCAGTGTAGATAATACTGACCTAGATGAACCAATGGTTCAAGGGCTGCCTGTCATAAAAAGTACTCCGGCTTTCTTCCACCTTAGATACTTTTCTTCTATCTACCATGACAGGATAAGGCATGATGCCTTTGTGGGAAACTTCAGTCAAATATAACAAGCAAGCTTATGGACCAGTTAATGCATGGAGAGATTGAGACCACAGAACTACAGAGCTTGTAAGTAAAGCATTTAAACTTACTAAACAGAGGGGTAGAGGAGGGCAGCACTGTAAATGGCTAGAACAAGTTATTTATAGCCTATAGCTATAATAGCCTTTTATTCCCATGCTTCACCATGCTGCATGATTCTGTTATTTTAATACTCTGCTGGGGGCTCTCTCTTGCAGGAGTGTGTGTTTAGACCCACGCTTTGGATCCAGGGATCCAGTCAAGTCTTTTATTAATTGCCCCACATGGGTGATCTATATCAATCCAACCACACACACACACACACACAGCCATTGTCCTCTGGGATATAGTCAGAGTGAGGAGGTGAATGAGATGGTTAGCTATTGATAAGTTTATACTCAAAAGTCCAGGACTTTTTTTCAGTAGGAACTGACAGGAACTCAGTTCCAGCACCCCTCAGGCAGGCGCTTGAAAAAACAGCACTGCAGAAGTCAATGAGCAAATGACTGCCATTTTGTAAAACAGCATGAGGAGCAGACTCCTTTATATGCCATCTTCAAGACCTACCAAGATTGTGGAGCTGCAGATATCAATATGGCATGCCTTGCTCTTTCCAAAGATGTCATTGACACTTGTCAAGCCATGCAAAAGTCGAGGGGGTGTGTGTGTTCTGTTTAAGGTTCCAACCCAAATTTCAGGAGAATTCAAAAGAGAACTCAGTTGCCATGAAAGTCAAACACAGCAATGAGCTTCAATCTGCACAGAAAGGAGTGCAGATGGACTGCTGGGATGGCAGGCCCAAAACTCCCCTCCTGCCTGCTCCTCTCAATCAAGCTGGTCCCTAAATCTGTGACTTTAACCAGACTTCATGCCCAGGAGCTCAGTCTGGGTGTGGCGGATAGCCAAATAGGCAAGCCAAGAATAGCATGCCTGTTTATATAAGCCATTCCAATGGGCCAGAGCAACTAGCATCTGTCCCAGCATTAAGAATTTGACAGTTATCCTCTTGTCTGAGCCAAATAGCCTCTGGAGCATGTTGTTTTTAAACATCTAATTCTAATTTCTTTTCTCTTTCATTTCATTTATCATCTATGTAGCTGCTGTAATGTTGAAAGTGCTTTACAATCTGTGTCTTCCCCTCTCATGAAAGTACTTTGAGGGGGTGTCTAGGCCAGTGCTTGTGGCATATTTCATTTTATTTCGCTTTTGGCCTTAGTTATATTGGCATTCAACTTTGTGCAATTCCCATTAGGAAGCTCTTCCTTCTCCTATAATTTCTGTAGAGTTTGGTTTTTATTTTTATTTAACAAATGCCAAAATGCAGGCATAAATCTAAACAATCTGATACAGCTTGAATAGTAACTGAATAGAAATATGCTGTTGAAGGAAAAGAATGAACAGCTGTGGTATATCAAAAGAACCACACCTTAGACAACATGCAAACTGAAACACAGCTATAATTTGAAATTCACACTGTTCTGAAATTTTGCAATGCAGTTCTATAGCCAAGTAATGTTTACCAAAAATGCATACACTGTGATAAATTGTGCATAAACTGCAAACAATAGTGAATTTAACCAACAAAAATGTATCATATATGGGGAAATGGGTTTGCAAAAATGTGTGTTTTAGGCAAAACAGCATGCAGATATATGTACATTGGCAGAAATTCCCGCTAACACTAATGTTTAATTTTTACAAGGACGCTGTTGTTTTTTAAGCAAACTGGTGTGGAAATGTGTGGAAATGGGGAAATGAAAGAAATAAAAAATGACAGATTCACCAATCCCTACCTAAAGAATATATAAATGCACACACTCAGAAAGCAGCAGAGCACGTCATAACACCCAATTTAGGGCTCATCCATATTTCTGCTTGTCCTGTGCCTGGAAACAGTGTTAGAAACTGAGATATGAAAGCTAGGAGCCAAATGGCACCTTAAACTTAGGTTATGGGTGCCGCAACAGAGTGTCTAGGCGCACTTTTTTATAACAAGAATACAAAGCTGAACATGAACTGCAGCTAAAATCTTACGTTCATTTTCCGCATGGTCTAGTCCTCATCTGAAGACTGCAAAAAACAAAGTCATACTTCCCCTTCCCACCCACCCCTAATATTCTCCTGAAGGTCCCTTCCCCAGTCTTCAGAGAGTGCCTGGAAGTGAGGAAGCAGTGACAGTTTTAATCTGAAATCTTAGGTGCAGTACTGCGCCCAGAGCTCAGAAACTGCTCGCATTAATGAAATTCTCTGTCGCAAAATGTGCCTAGAACAATGGGAGTTTCCAACGCTGCTTAGAAAGCATGGGTCCACATGGTTTTCCACTTTGCGGCTCTACCCACACTTCCTAAGCATGGGTCTGAGGGGTTTTCCCTTTGCCCCACTTCTTTCCCAGGGAAAACCTGCTCTTTAGCTCTAAATCAGAACAAATGGCAATCCGTTGAAAACCAAAATTGCCATTTGTTCTGATTGCTCGCTAAACAGTAGTTTTCCCTAGGAGAAAAGAGCAGGACAAGAGGAAGTGTGGATAAGCCCTTAGTCAGCTGGTGGTCACAGAATGTGACTTCCTCTCTGCTAATATGTCACAAACAATATTATGTTCCATCAGTTACCCTGGCATCTTGGCATTCTGGCAGTCTTATTCTGAAAAATGTCCTAGAGCTAGAATACACCACTGCATGTACGGCATGATAGTATGCATGTTTACTCACAAGCTTACTCCCAAGAAAGTGAGACTAGGATTGCAGCCTCTTTTTTTTTTTATCCACTTTTCTCTGCACTGTGTACACCATCCTCAACCAGCACTAGAATGACCATCTAAAGACTCCTGAAGCAGGCCTGATTTAGTACTAGTTCCTCTATAGTTGCTCCTTTTTTGTTGCACAGAAATAATATCTACCTTAAAGGCCATTTCCAATCAACCTTTTGTTTCCCACTTGTAAACATCCGTCTGGAGATTTCCCTGCCCTAAATGCAAACATATTTGCAGAACAATCATATCAGACTTTACCCATGCAGATCCTGCAAAACAGATATCTTCATAGCCTGTGTTGGCATCAGGCTGAAATAGAGACTATGGTGATCAACACCCCAGCTGCAAAAATTGACTCTAGAATTGGATATACATAAATATGTGAAATCAATCCTGTTATCAAAAGAAAACTTAGCCAGATTTTGAATACTACTTGTGTTTACTTAGCTTCCTTAACAAGGAGCCTTTTAAAAACTTACATGAGATTAGCTCACATTTAAAACTTACAAAATCATGCATTTGTTCCTAGGTGGAGGAATTTAGCCACCACAAGCTGCTGAAGTCACAGGCACTCTCCTGTGTTGTGTATGGGTTAGAAAGTTGGGAGAAGGACCAGGGAGATCCAGGTTCAAATCCCACTCAGTCATGAATCTCACCTTGGGAAAATTACTAGCTTTCATCCTAATGTACCTCAAACACTTGTTTGAGTTTATTTAAGGAAAGGTGGGGAAACAATTTTTTTAAATGCAAGCAATCACCTTCTACAGCAGTCACAATGGGCAGGCTAATGGGGCGATCACACTTTCCACAGCACCAAAATATCACAGTTTGCTTTTCTAAAAAACAAATGTAATATGCCTTCAACTGCAATGTTACCTTCAGGAAAGGGTCTGTCAGGATCCCTACAACTTTGCTTGGGGGGGGGGGGCAGGGTGGAATCATGTGAAAAAGTCCATAATAAAAAAGTTCCCCAGAGAACCTCGGGGGCTTGCTGCACTTTGATGCTCATTAATGAGCTGCCAGTTTTTGTACAGAGGCCAGGACTTGCATGTACAGAGATGACACTGAACAGCTAGAGGAGGCGTCAGGGTCCTGTCCACCCTCAACACCGCAGCACAATCAAACTCTGACATGATCTGCACAGTGCTTGAAAGAAGTAGCCACTCATCAGCTCGTGTGTCAGAAATCAAAAAGAATTGGCGTTAGCACAATGGCATTTACCGGTGCTGTTGTCACTGGTGCAGCAATGCCCAAGATATTATCAGGAAGAGGAAAGGAGCTTTGCATTTAACTTAATCTCAGAGATTTCTCTGCAACAGTTCAACCGATTGTTCAGTGCCACTTTCAAACCTTTCCTAGAATGCATATCAAGTTGATTCCCCACGTCCTGTGAGCCTGCAACCCATTCATCAGTGTTTTCTCATCAGTGCCGGTGCTACCATGTCCAACTTATCCAAATGAGAAGCTAAACAAATCCTCAGAAACACATTCAGGGTAGGAATACCTGGGCTGCTACAGAGGTAAACCAAATGCATATTTTTAAATTGAAGCCTCTTATTTTGGCAAGGCTGGAATGTAGCCTTGGTACATTCAGAATGGTAGGAGTTACATCCATTTCTCCATCCACTTTTCTCTTTGACCCAAACCATTACTAGTTCCCCACAAAAGGAATGTGGCCCTCATGCTGAACAAAGATACCTCAGAATCAAAGCCAGCAGGCAGAAGAAGATTCCCTGGCTCAGGATTGTTTACATCTGGCCTTAAACATTCACAAAATGCTTCTATGCATAGGCGCCAACCCTGTGGAGCTGAGGTCACTTCAGCTGCCCCCCAAGTATGTGGAGATGGGGCTGAGCACCCACAACCTTGAGGGGCCAAACCTCACTGTGGCAGCAGTAGGCCCATCTGGGCCTCCCCACATCAATGGAGGACCTCATGGCCTCCTCCCAAAGCATGTGATGTCACACATGTGTGACCCCACACGTATGTAATGAGCAACCCCCCCTCCCAATATCGGACAGCACTTGGCCCCTCTGGTACTGTGCATCAGCTTATCTTACGGCTGAGTAATGTGAGGGTCATTTAAATCAGTGACCATGTGACTGTGTCACATGATGCTCCACTAGGCCAGCAGCCCCCAAGATTGCATCACAAATGGAAAGCGATCAAAGTTTTGATATATGTATTTAATATATTAAGCAGTATAGAAATTATGTAATCTATCAAAGCTTTGATGGCTTTCCATCTGTGGTACAAAAAACCGAAGCAACAACATTCAACTTAAACAAAATATTACAACAATGCACAGCTACATATAAAAATGCTACATTAATACAAAGTTGTGTGTGTGTGTGTGTGTGTGTGTGTGTGTGTATATATATATATATATATATATATATATATATATAGTTATAGTTATTTTCAATTCCTTTTATTCCTTTTCCTTCTGACATACCTTCCCTCCCAGCCTCTGGATTCTCAGCTAGGGTTCAAACAAACTCTCATCTCACCCACAAAAGACTCACCCTGAGAAGAGTTCCTTGAAACAGTGGACATCTCCCTAGTCTCTTACTCTAGACTTACTGTACTTTTTATGGGCAAGCCCAAGGTCGATGGTACTTCCTCAGGCTGCCCACAGCTGTGTCCCATTCAGCTACACTCTCCACACCCAGTTCCAGGTGCAACAGGTTTGTTGAGTTTCCTAGGGACAATTCCATTGTAAGTATATCCCTCCAGAAAAGTGGTTTTTAAATAAAGACTCCTATTTTCTCTCTCTGCAGGACTAATAGCAGCAGGAGTGAAAGGGATGTAAATTAGGAAGTTGTCACAGGAGGGTTAACCCCTTCAGATGCCAAAGCCCCAAACACCACTTGTCTAATCAGATTCAGACCCTACACACTGCAGCTCATTTTAAGTAAAGTATATCATGGTGGGAACAACCTGGACTCTGCTTCCGTGTATAATTGCTGCTATGGAACCATTTCTTTTAATGACATATGCATTGTTCTAAAGGTGTTTTTTTTTTCATCCAGTAATGGGACATTTTTCAGATTTTCTTAAGCCCTTAACAGCATCTGAATGTCATTTAATGAATGCTTATTAGGAGGTGGTACAGACTGAGCATTTTGGATCCTATTAGCCCAGTGGAAAATATGAAAGAAAAACAACTTTGCAATATGCATTTCTTGTGTAGACCTCACCTGCTAAATCTTTTATTTGATGCTGTAGCATGCCTTGTGTATGGGATATCATATGTTTTATGAGCATTCTGACCAGATTCTCACATCTTTGACATGAAAAGACTAGAGAAATGAGCAGTTTTCAACTTGCAACATGATCTCTCCCTGATGATACGCACCACACTGAGGTCCTTCTAATAATTTTTACACTTTTCAAAGGTTTGACATTTCCCACACAAAGTCTCTGGAGGTGAGGGATGCTTAAAAAGGAAACAGGAAAAAAGTTCAACACTGAAAGTCAGGAAAGAACTCTCCATCAAATTTGTATTTTCTCCACTTGGATCTGTAAAACCAAATTATATCGAAGAACAGAGGTCAGCATCAAGACACCTTAATAAAAGACACACTTTCAAAAGCTTTCAGTATGCAGCAGATATAAGATTTGCAGATGTACTATGAATTTTCACTGTCTAGCTCCAGAGGACCACTTCTGCAAATCTTATTTCAGGTTACAGTGGCATTAAACTGTGGCATATATTTGAAATCTGTTAGTGAATTTTATAAACTGGACACATTTTCAGTTATGAATTTATGTATGCAAATTCAACATTTGCAGTGCATCTGCCCCTTAGTAACAAGTAATATATGTTATCAGAATATATGGTATTTCACACAATAGAGAGATGCAGGGCAAACCTAAGCTTGTTTACTCAAAAGTAAGTCAGATTGAGCTCAGTGGGGCTTACCTCTTAGTATGTGTGTTTAACTTTATAGTCTTACAATACAACCCTATGCACATACCTGACAGTCTATTTGAACTCAATGGAGTTGAATAGACAAGTATAGGATTGCAGTAATTGCGTCCAGGTTTCATAAACCACCAGTTTGGGCTAAAAACAATTTCATTGGGGATGTGTATACACTTTTTGTATTCCCTCACTGTACATTTTAAGAATGATATGTGATTTTTGCAAAATGAAACATTATTGCATGGCACATACATATTAGTGAGGGCTGGACCTTTTAGTTGATAAATTGGTTCAATTAATTGATTAAAAACATTATGATTTTGATTAAAGAGCTGTCCATAATTAATTTATATCGCTCAGGAGGGACTGTGTCTTCTAAGATTATGTCTGCTGAGACATACATCATCTAAAACAAGCCTATGCTTGCTCTCCTTTAAAAAAAACCCCACCATAAATTGCATTGCATTTTGTCATAACAAAAAGCATATTTAACAGAAAACTCAAGTACAAGTCATTGTGTTCATGTTGCATGTATCTATTCCTTTCTAAGATTTTTTAGTGCTAACGTCATGGTGGAAAAAAACCTCCAGAACTATGTAACCCATTCTATCAGTTACATAAGCTAAAAAGGGGGACCAAATTTGCCTTATTATGGGAATCTAGCAAGTGCCATTTCCAGTGTTTGGCTATTTTCATACAAACTCCATGTCAGCATCATAAATAAGAAACTCTTGTGAAGGATTTTTATCTGCAGATCAGATATAGAAAAAAGTTCAGTGATTGGGTGCATGTCAATCAAATTCTTCATTATATCTGTGACCATTATCCAATATGTCTGAACTGAGGGACACTTGAACCATCAGTTTCCCCATCCCCTCCACTCCACAGATGATAAGATGTTATAGATATACACTTGTGCAATGTACAATATACACTGATTCACTGAGGTCAAGTGACAGCAATGTACAAAATGTCAGCACAGATTCCTATATCCCTGCTTATGGAATTCACTTGGCTCACTTGGTTCACGTTCCATCGCATCTCTCCTGTGGGATCTCAGTACCACTTTCAGATCCATTTTCATATAATTCAGGTTGTATGCCCTCTTCCTTAAAAAAAAACTATTAACATATGCAAATTTGTGCAAACGTACTTGATTGATTAAGTCTCAGTATTAATCAAATATTAGCATCCGGAGCAGGCTCAGTTGTTCCCATATCAACATTTTTACTTATGCAGCACCCTTCAACACCTTCCACTGAATTTGCAGAGG